>NC_136229.1:0-1414500 GCF_963402885.1 Antedon bifida | reverse complement strand
ATGAAGAGTAAGTGTAATATATGTTGGAAGTCAGTGCTTTAGCCTGATTAGAGTTTAAATTATCAACTTGGCTAATGTATGGTCAACACATGATGCATTTTCACCAGTATATTAAACTTAAATCTATGGAATTTGAAAACTAGCACAATTCATATACTGTACTGTATCATATTTCTAATAATTTCTTTCTCATTTTCAACAACTTTTAGGACGGATACTATTGGGGAAGATGTGGATAATATCATTAGCACTCTTAACAATATGACAATAGATAATGTCAAAAGCCATTGTGAACCTGAATGTGAGCAAAAGGTTGGTTGAACAATCCTAGGCCCCTGAATTTAAATCCCTGAATTGTGCCTGTATAATAGGCCTCATTTAAATCATGGGTTTAATGCTATAACAGTCAGGGGAAAATGGGAAAAGGCTTCCTACTTTCTAGGAGTGTTTTGACAACTCTTGTAACCAAACATGAGCACAGTTCTCATTTTTCCCATAACTGATATGATAACCAATTTTGTATTGAATTGTATTAACCTACTGTACAGTTGGGTTTTTACCAAAAATAAAACCTTTAATTGTGCTTGTCTAAGCCCTGTAAATAAGTACCTGGTTAAAATACTAGGGTGGATATGGCAGTGTGGAAAGGAACTGGCCACCCTACCAGGCCCGTAGCCAGCATGAAGTAGACAAGGTTTTTAACCTCTTGTTACAGCCTTGCCTATCCCATAATGCTGAAGCTTAGTACAATGAGCTACAACAGCTCATTCCCCTACAGATGTTCAGTTCAGAATGATAGTTTAAAATGTTAACTTGTTTTTTCAGGAAACTCACATTTCCAGCCTACCTGTTGAGTTACTTCTTTACATCTTTAGATGGGTTGTTAGCGATGAACTTGACTTGCGTAGTCTGGAACAACTTTCCTGTGTTTGTCACGGATTTTATGTTTGTTCACGTGATCCGGAACTATGGAGACTTTCGTGCCAAAGGTGGATAGGATTGGATACTTTTTTATATTACTTGTCTGCCTTATTCCAATAAAGTCAGCCAGTTCATGTTTGCCTTATATTGCTAACCTCTCTCTTATTACTCTCATTAACTGCGGTGATTATTCTCTGTGATTCTTTCTGGCTATTTTACTTTATAGATTTAGCTTTTTGATTGTTTTGTCTATTTGTATCTCTGAAATCCAGCCACTGATACAAACAGCGTTTGTTAGTTTGTCAGTACTTTGCCTTTAGATATATTACTATATATAATATATATTTTTAATATCTGAACCTTTTAATAATGAAATCTAAACTCCAGTATGACTCATTTAAACTGATATAGAAAGTTAAATAAGGCTATATTAAATTATAGAGTATGGGGAAAGACTGCATGGCTTACCAAGGAATTTCCAAGCTGGCGTGATATGTTTGTGCGTCGGCCTCACCTTCGTTTTGATGGTATCTATATTAGTAAGATTCAGTATTATCGTTTTGGTGAGGCTGGTCTTGATCACTTCTACAAACCATTTCATTTGGTGGAGTATTACCGATATCTTCGGGTTTTTCCAGATGGTAAGGACCTTCAATTTATCTGCAATGTAAATGTAGCATTAGTAGACTAGTGTAATTGGAGCAATAATGTAAAAAGTATTTTGTAAAGGTTTCACCAAAAGGGCATGGGAAAAGAGAAGGGAAAGCAACAATAAAAATGATTAGTTCTTTGTTTTTAAATCCTGTATTACATTTTTAATGTTATTTTTTTATATTTTGTACATAATTTATTATAGTATAAGTTTCCTTGTAAATAGGCCTTTTTTTTCTTTCATTTTACTTCCTCTGGACGCACCTTCATTCAAGTAGTGTGCCACAGTTTCAAAAGTGTAGCTTCAAAATAAATTATTATTAGGCCTAATAATATGTTTGTTGTTTACAAATAGGCCATGTGATAATGCTGACCACAGCAGAGGAACCAAGCATAATGGTTATGAAACTGCGTTCAAAGACGACATCTTTTGAAGGGATCCAAGTTGGCAAATATAAGATGATAGGGGATTTGGTATGCTGCACAGTTTTCTGTTAAAGATATATTGTCCCCCAAAAAACATGAAAAATGAAGATTAATAAAATCATACTTTAAATAGGCCATTTTGCAGTTTTAATAAAGTTATTCACTTCTGTAAAAAAAAAAAACCCCAAAATTTATTTCATTTATAAAAAGACAAACGAAATGGTTAATTTTAACTAAAAACCATTGTCTGACGACAGACAATTTTACAGTATTTTTTGCTTTAAATTACATTTTTCAGGAAAATAATTTTTTTTTCGATCCAGTTTTATGTGACATTAAAATGGCATATTCAACAAAAAAATTGAAAAAGAAAAATGTTTAGGGGGACAATATATCGTTAAACAATATAAACATAATTCTCAAGTATGAAATATATGGATAGAAACAAATACTTACATTACCATTCAGAAAAACCTTGGATATTTTCCTGTGTATATTAAAATGTGTTATAATGTTGTTGCAATCCTTGCTAAGAAATGTTTAAATAATCAATAATAGATTTACAATAGAGGGAAATGGCGAAGCACGATGATGTCACTGAAAATTGCCGATCGGATTTCCTTTATGTTACTTTAGGTGTATATACAACACCTTTGAAAAACATAATATACAAAATAGAATAAAGAAAAAATATATATAATAACTCAGTGGCGTAACGAAGAGAACTGAGGCCCGTGGTTTACCCTAAGTGGCCCTCCAACATTGGAGACCTCGGGCCTTTTTATCCTTTTCCGACATATATTAATGCCTGTTTTTTTCTCTGGGCACTGCTCAGGGGCCCCCATAAGCTCAGGGGCCCCCATAAGCTCAGGGGCCCCTGGGTTCAGTCAGTGAGCGCTCATTTATTGTCATTTTAACAATGAGGAACTCGTTGATCCTATGTCTGACTGCGACAAATACCAACAGTACTGTTATATGTACATATTCTCCGCGGCGCGCGGTGTCTGTTAGGGGCCGTGGAACGGATCATGTCGCAGCCACAAATAAACCATTTGATCTCCGGAGCTCAGCGTTCTGTTTATGTAGTCATATACTTATGTGATTTGTGTTTCGCGATGTCCTTCGAGTTCAAGCTGCTCCTAGAGTAATACGCCTAATACAACATTTCTTATTGTAGATGACGTGTGTGATGCAACGCGAAAATCTGAAGGTGTACGACAATAAAATGAAACGATATCGTAAATGTAGAAGCCAAGACTCTAATAAGAACAGCTACAATCAGACATTCCATATGGTATGAACACTTACTTGTTATTTCATAAAAACGTATCTTGATTCTA
This sequence comes from Antedon bifida, assembly GCF_963402885.1. Lineage (NCBI taxonomy): Eukaryota > Metazoa > Echinodermata > Crinoidea > Comatulida > Antedonidae > Antedon > Antedon bifida. The sequence goes on along the minus strand of NC_136229.1, from coordinate 1,411,162 downwards.
ATTGTATTCTTGCCATCAAAATAAAATGCCTTGGTACAATAACAAGGTGTATAATAAATAAATAAAATCGATTTTCAGGAATTCAAAGTGAGCGGTTCCATTCAAAGACCAAACACGCGGTTGGAATGGCGACGCTATACGGTTGAAACGCATCAAAGGTACAAGCAAAATATTTTCTGTTTTAGGCTATTTTTTATACACGTAAAAGAAACCGTATTCCGATTTATTTTATAATAGTGTGGATATCTAGTACGGTATTCTTAAAACCAGATACAGGGATACTTCTATTATTTAAAATTATACATTTAAACTTTTTAATTATTTACGTAATGAAGTATAACACACAAGTTAATATAATAATATTAATAATTATATTATACATTTTTAGAAACACGCCTAACGCGGTAGCTGATATAAATTACTTAAAAAATAATTATATTATTTACATTATTTCTGTCTTACAGACGTTCTGGTAGAAACACTTTCGGAGAAATTGATATCAACAACACATTTCCAACAATGTTCTTCTCACGTGTTAAGAGTTACTTAGCCATTTCAAGTAATCCACTGTAGAATAGGTTTGAGCACGGAAAAATAAGTATCATGATTTGAGTGAATTTTAAAAATGTTTTAGAAGTCGAAATTAGTATAAACGTATCAATGCCTTATGATAAATTGCCTTCGTTGAAACAGACAGTGTGACGCAAAGTTTTATTTCTGGTTCATTCGAAAAGACTACTATCGAAAAAAAAAACTTTTGAAAGAATTCGAAGAAGTTATAGAAGAAAAGAAAAAAAGATTATATTTAATGTTTGTAAATTTAAAAAATAGAACGTCTTTTTCATTTGTCATCCGTGATTTGTTTCTGCTGTGGTTGTTTTAACTTTAGTTTGACGAGATGTCTGTATAAAACATCAACTACTAAAACTGCGATTTGATCTGTATTACCAATATATATATACTTTTTTAACAACCAGATCAGCTGTTTAAATATATCTGTTATTATATGTGTATAGGTATTATCAATGATTTACTTATTATTTACATCATGGAGAAATAACTTATTTCTCCATGTTTACACTTACCATGTCTAACAAAATTTAACTTACTAATTATACATATCATTTTACTAAAATACCGTAGTCCACACAGATGTGTTGGTTTAAGTTGTGTAGTACACAAACACGGTTAAACCTATACAAGTTTTATATTAAAATTATTTTAATTTGTGTGCAAATTATGTTTTATATTTGTTTCGGTGTCAACGAGCTAACCAATCTCCCAATCAAATACTACTGGATTTAATACTAGTATTCTGAGACGATCTTTTATTTCTCTGCGATGTTAGTATTCTCTTCGTTGAATAGGTGATGTTGAACGCAATGAATATGAACAAGCCTTGAAGGGAGTTTAGAATGACGAAGAGATACCAGAGGATCACGTGATCAAAAAACGACGCAAGAAATCCAAATATCCACGATAATCCCATAACTGTTGAAATCTGAAAATGTTAATAATTCACACAAATTTAATTTGTTGGAGATTACAATAATTATATTCAATTTATGCCTATAAGGTTTATCGCAAATAGCGTAAATGCACGGCGGAAACGGGTTGGGAGGAAACGTCACGACGCGTACGTACAAATAGCAAATCACGTACGTGCGCGTCGTGACGTTTGCTCCCAAACCCTTCCCACCATGCGTCGAGCACGCTATTTGCGATAAACCTTATTTTTAGAAACACGTTATCTACTAGGCCTAGACTATAGGCCTACTGTATTATTCAAATGCTATAGCATGCCGCGCCTATGGCCTACTATATAGTAATAATATGGCATCATAGGCCTAATGTAATATTTGTTACCCGTATGTAGACGACAAGTTCTTCAGCTAGCTGCTTTTGCTTTGACTTGTCACCACTGACAACGGCAGTGGATTGTTTACTTTCTCTGATTCCGCAAATCGTTGCAACAAATAGTATAGCGTTTGGTAAAAGAACGACAGCCAAAGGAATGCCGAATACGTACAACAATGCAACCTCGTCCCGAATCCAACAAATAGAATCATCACCGTATATCACGTTTAAGCCCGTACACTCACAATGATGCAAGCACATAAGTGCTCCAATGTAAACTGCAGGAATTCCCCAACTATAAATAAAGTAGTACATGAACGATTTCTTCTTTGAACGCTTACTTCTAGGTGCCGCTCTAAAAACCAAGAATGTTCTAGAAAGTTCAAACGCAATGGTATTCATCCATAAGAAACAAACCAGCCAAAGGTAAAGCAAAACCACAGCCAATACTGTGCAAAGCGTTTCCCATCTAGTAAAATTGCCTTGAATGAGTGTCAGTAACAACGAGCCAAACAACGAGACGGATATATTTATAAGAATGTTCCCAGACAATGTTCTAAGTTCTGCGAAGATTATACGTAAAATAATCGTCAAGAGAAGACCAAGGAGCGACAGAATGGTCCCAATAACACTGATGTACGATAAGATTCCATCATACTTGAAAAATTGATTTATTTTCAATACAATCTTCTCTCCAGTTTGATTCTGAAAAGAACACACTCGAACAGTGTCTGTTGTGTTCGAGAAAATAATCTCATCTTCTTGAAATACTTTTCCTGATGAATCATTGTAAATATAAGTCCCATTCCCTTGATCGATGAAAGCCGATGCAGGCAGTGACGTTTGTGGACAAAATTGACATGTTGCTACTGACAGACTTCTACAACTGTAAGATTCATTACTGAACTGGTGAACAACCTCTAATAGATACCCACCATTAGGAACCAGTACAGTATGGTTGTTGTCGTAATCAAGAAATGCATCTGTGATGTTTTCACGAGGACAGAATAAATTCTCGGGTAGTTTTGTTGTTGAACAGTTGTGTGTAAAGGTCACAAGATTCAACTGAGTAGTGTTAGTGTTGTTGATTCCAGTAATTACCAAGTTATAGATAGCATACACTAAATCGCAATGATTTGCCGACATTGAGATTGACATTACTGAATTGTTCATCTTCTGCGTCAATACTTTGTGATGATATTTAACTTGAAGTATTTTAAGATTTTCAGTAAATTCATCAATAGATGTAACATTTTGAACACCTTGATAATGATAATCGACTGTTACTGATTGTTCTTGTAGACTGCAAGAACAAAATGTTTGTTGACGTATCTTCGTGTCACTTTTTGTGCAATCTGTGAGATTGAATGGCGCGTGCGCGTCGACGCATTGGGAATCTTGAAGTGACAATCCAGGACTACACGATAGCGTAAGACACTCGCTCGTGAATGGGTCGAAAACCTCGCCAGTAGCACAGGTGACTCCTTCTGTGACGTAAGACCCTGACTCAGAGTCAATGCGGACAGAGCTTTGGGCAGAAAAGTCAACTACAACTGTTAGTGGTGTAAGTGCAACTTCTGAACCTCTACCAAACGAAGAATCTTCACATGAATATTCGTTCATATCGTTACAAATTGCACAATATTGGTTTTTATAGACACGTGGACGTAGACGTGGTCCATTACCATCATAAACAATAGCTGTGTAGTTCCGTTCTTCACATGCGTAAATCACACTTTCATTAGAATAGCTTTCTTTACAATGCCCGACTGCTTTCCAATTGCAAGCCCGCCTTGTATCGTTAGTACCTAATAGCTTAAACTCCTTTTCCCAATTGGCAATAACACCTTCGTCGATATTTTGTAATTGAGGTGATTCATTTTGTGAAGGGGTTTGGGATGAAGACATTTCTGAACAACCGCTACAATAAAACGTCACTTCCCATGCCGTTACGTTGGTGATATGTACACCATTGCAAAGAGCGCAATACACGTTTCTATATATATTATCGTCTTGATCTGAGACGATAATCGTCAACAGAATATCATCTTCTCTTGGATGTTCACATCTTTCAGCATAAACGGAACTTGTCTCTCTACATAAACCTATTGCGTAAAAGCCAGATGTAAATGTTCTGTCTCCTGGAATACATTTTAATAATAGATTCGAGTACGGTGCTTCTACAAATTGTGAAGATGGGCAGGTTGACCCATAGTCGTAGCAACAATCTTCAAAGTATTGGCAAGCTGGATCACATCCACATTCAACTCCTACGTTGGTTGGTGGCGATCCACAACGATTTTCACACTGATGGTGTACACACACTACATCAAAACACCGGGAAGGAAAAGGTAAAAATGAAAAATTAGACAAAGTGTGTGTGAATTTGTACATTTGTAGAATTTCTTTTGCACATTCAACGTCAAAACTGATCGTTTTTTACATTTAACGACGTGATGTTTGCATTTTACTGAATTACAAATTTTTACAGATTTGCACATTTGAGGGTGCCATGTTTGCACAAATGTGGTTGTTTGCACAAATGTGACGTTTTGCACTTTCCACAGCCCATCAAGGCCTAAGCCTACCAACATAAACCCAAGTTCTATTTTCATCCCATTTGATTGTGCAACAAATTGGTCAGAAGTCATGCTAATACGCTGCGCTGCTGTAATACTTACTTTCATGGCAGATCACGATATATGATAACAGGCCCACTGTTACAAAGACTGCAATATACGTTGTGGAACACATGTTTATTAATCTGTGAAACACGGTTATGTTATCAGCAGACGGATATTCCTTCCCCTTCCTAAATTGAAAAAATATAATGTAAAAGTTAGTTCAGGGCCCTATATTATTAAAATCAAGGATCTGCATTATAATTTGGTCAACCATAGAGGTATTATAGTGAACTATAATATCTCTATGGTAAAACCAGGGAATTTAACTCTTCCCTGGTAAAAGAACCAGACAGTGACTTGGCACTGGCATTTTAATGATGGACTAATTGTTTGCAATTGGCCCAATTTTATACTCATTTCATTTTAAAATTCGTTGCTCGACAAGAAATTATATATTTTTACCTAATTTAATGTAATCAATAGCCTAAAACTACGATATTTATTATATTTAAAAAATTAAAATATTATTTTAAAATGAATTAAAATACGTAATTGCTCATTGACGAATTGGGAATTTAAGTCTGCCTTACCTCCTAGACTCAAGTGGACACCTCCTGTAATAATTTAAGTCTACCTTACCCCCTAAACTCAAGTGGACACCTCGTGCAAACGGTGATCAACGATCAACTGGTCATCGTTGATCATGAGTCGTTTAATAAACGATCAATTCGTATTCCAATTTGACATTTGAGCGACACTTGATTGACGCTGCGTTATTGGCTAACATCTTGATTTCCCTAGATTGTTTGCAAAAAAAGCAGCATTTTGAGTACTTATTTTAGAAAATTTTCGGAATTAACTTTGAAATTTAATATTTTCAGTATTCAGTAATAAATGGCGGTAATAATTGGTGAAATCATATAATATTGATCGGACTAATTTAAAAGTCAGATCACAGAGTTGTATATTATTCAAAATACGCCACTACTCATTGTTAAATATTCAAAACCCTCGAACGAAAACGTAATTATGGCTTAATATTACCTTGCATATGGTGATTGGCAGTTAATAAAAATGCCGTTAAAGTATACAATTTACGTTGAGCAGCATAAAACGTAAGAACAAAAGAACCTAATATAAAGATCGAGTGTTATAGGAAATGTCAATCATGAACATAATATATATACTGTATACTTTATCTGATTACATACTTATACCAGGCAAGAGTGAAATTAATGTAAATCTTTCTTGATTACTTCCTACTTATACCGGATCAGAATACAATACAGATTTTGCAGTATTTGATAAATTAAAAATGAGGATGGGGTGGGGGGAAGTGCTACTTACTAGTAAGTAAGGTTAAAAATGTATTGTCCCCTGAAAAATAATTTTACAATTTTAATGTCAATAGTAGTCTTTCACTTTGACCAAAAAATTGGATCAAAAGAAAAAATTATTTACCGGGAAAACCGTAGGCCTAATTTAAATCAAATTGGCTACCAGCAATGGGGTTTTGGTTGAATTTAACCAATTATTTGTTTTTTTGAAAACATTATTAGGCCTATTGCATTTTTTAAAAATGAATTAATTCATTTTTACTTCAATCCTTTGATTCAGGGATCATTCTTGGATTAAGAGATTATAAAATCAGAATTTAAATAGGCCATTTATAGTTTTAATAACGTTATTCACTTCTGTAAAAAAAAACGAGGAAAAAAAACCCAATGATTTTACTTATAAAAAAATACAAAAGAAACGTTTAATTTTAACCAAAAGCCATTGTCTGACACACAATTTTGGTATATTTGGCTTTAAATTACATTTTTTTGCAGGGAAAATTGTTTTTTTTCGATCCAGTTTTTGGTCAAAGTGAATAACTATTATGTGACATTAAAATGGCATATTCACCAAAAAAAATTTTGTAGGGGGACAATATATCTTTAAACATAACTTCATATAAATCACAGTAGTACCTGTATACACAGAAAACCCAGCGGCGATTACACCAACTCGTTATCAAATTCTTTTACAGTCACGTGATAGGGGTCTGGTTTCACTTTAAGCCCAGCAGTGAAAACCAACGGTTGAGTTGACGAAAACAAAGCAGCAGAATTTGGTAAAATGGAATAAAACAACTTGATTTTAATTGTAATTGAATGGTTCTTCATTTAAAAACTTTAAGTTAGGTTACGTTGAGGTACGTTATTACTTAATCATGTTATGTATTCTTAAGAATTTAAAGATATTGTTGATGTTGTTCTGTGTTTGTTTGGCGTGGTGGATGAGTGATGTTGGGAAGATGTTTATCCTCTGCCTCATCGTCTTATACCGGAAGTGACATAATACACTGTAGGCCTACTGTATTTACATATGTTAATATGAATCTTATTTTCATGTTAAACGGTTGGAACTTTAATTTAGGAATATTAACTGTGTTATTAGCAAGACATCTATCAAGATATCATTGATAGATCTGAAAAAAACTGTCAAGATTATTAAATGTTGAAATGAATACTTTTCCTAACTGTTGTGTTCTTGGCGCTGTGTTGTTTTGTTTGATAATAGACTATAGTATAATACTGTATGTTGTGGATATCATTTTTCATTTGTTTACTGGATCGACTGCTACCAATAAGGTTATTATTATTATTATTATAAGATTATTTAACCAATATTGTAAATGTAATTACAAATTTCAAAGATGTGAATTCATCATTCTTTTACTCAGGGCATATTTGTGTTATTTCAACAGATCAACCTGATGATATCCAATGAAAGAGAAAACAAGTCAAACACGAAAGAAACTTTTGCTTGTACTTTGAAATTAAGATAATACAGTACAGTAGTATGTGAGAAGTAAATTGGTTGGTTGATAAAGGGATTTGTAGCCTTTGTTTATATTTGCTGATCTTTGTTCTACTTTCTTCAAAGTTATATCCAATTCTTACAGTTCACCGAACACTGGATAAAAACAATTGACTAGGGAAGATAGTGATTTATGGAAAAAGATCTATTGGAATATTGGAAATATGTGTAATAAGTGAAATAACAGAATTTTTACAATGCAGAAATATTAGTTCAGTACAATTTAAAAAACAAAGAGTAATATTGATGTGTCCGGATTGGCTATCAAAATTGAACCTGTAAAGTGACGTATACATTGTTCATAATGGAAGTTTCTTTAAATATGTCTGCTTTGTTGTTACTTCTTCAACTAGTATCTATCACATCCACTTTAAATATATCGCTATTCAACGAAGGACGTTGTAGTAAAACGGTTTCTAAATGTATCCCAGTTGAAGTACCGGATTGTTTGGGCAACTCCATTGGATTCTCCCACACTTCCCTCGTTTTAGCCAATGACTCATCAAGTCAGGATGACATCCAGAAGCGTCTAAACCAATGGAAGGCCATCCAGTATGTTCCCAGATGCTGGGAAGTCATTCAGCCGTTGCTATGCTCAGTTTATCTTCCAAAGTGTGTGAATGGAACTGTGGAATTGCCAAGTATGGATATGTGCACCGTCACTAGACTGCCATGTAAAGTTGTGGAAACTCAGCAAGGATGGCCAGACTTTCTGAAATGTAAAACTGACAATTTTCCTGAAAGTTGTTCTGTAAGTTTATTTATTTAAAGCAATGAGGCCTCTTCTGTATATTCGTTGTCTACATGGATTATTATTTTATATTTATAAATATTTTTCTGTTTCTAGAATTCATACAAAGAACTGACTTTTAACAGTAGTGGTAAATGTGAACCTCCATTGGTAGCGACAGAAAACGAAAAAAGTTGGTACGAGGGTGTAGACGGTTGCGGAATACAATGTCAGAATCCTCTTTATTCTGAAAAGCAACACCAGAGTATGCATACATTCATAGCTGTGTTTGCATCCATTTGTGCCATCTGTACATTCTTTACTCTTGTAAGTACAAATGCTGTGTCAGCGGTGTTATTTTCTCTCAATGGCATCTGTGTAGAAAGGGGGTTTCAGGGTTTAAACAACAACCCTACTCCCCTTTTTTCTCTCCTGAAGTGCTCTTTTCAAACCAGAGACTAGCAGCATGTATGTTTGTTTTCTAGGTGACATTCTTTGCAGACTGGAAGAATTCCAGCAAGTATCCAGCATTGATTCTCTTCTATATGAATGGTTGTTTCTTTGTTGGTAGCATTGGTTGGTTAGCTCAGTTCTCAAATGGCGGTAGAGAGGATATTGTCTGCAGAAAAGATGGAACAATGAGGCAATCTGAACCCAGGTAAACGTTTGTTTTTTTTCTGCTTAGATAGTAATCTGTACATTTACTTTCTTCATACCTCGAAATTGCAATGGTCTTGATAAAAAAAGTGAAGCTGTAGCTTAGTGGTTAACATGCTTGCCTTCCAATCTCAAGGTCCAAGGTTTAATCCTGTTAAGGTTGTGATTCAAGACTCTTTCTACTCCACTAAGCCTCCAATGAGATTTAGTTTTTAAGCATGAGATATAATAGTTTATCCATCCTGTAATTTGGCAAATGTCTCTTGTCTCAGAATGAAAAATAAATGTTATCTTTCAGCGAGGGTGAGAACCTTTCTTGTGTCATCATCTTCATCATAGTGTACTACTTCCTGATGGCTGGTGTAATCTGGTTCGTCATGTTGGCATTTGCTTGGCATATCTCCTTCAAGGCACTTGGAACTCCGGTAGATGCTTTGCATGGCAAGACCTCATATTTTCATCTTTTTTCTTGGAGCATACCTTTCTTTTTGGTGGTTGTCATCATGGCATTTAATCAGGTTTGTATTCTATTAATTGTTGCTGAAACCAGGGAAGGGTGAAACTAAAAGAACTATCCGCATATACAGTTATAAAACTATACTTTTATCAAGTGATATTTTAAAGTTAAATTTATTCATTTACAAGAGTTAACCTAGAGATACAGTAGTATTAACTATTTCTATTTAATAATTTAATGTTGAATTAAAATATTTCATCAGACCGTACATTTTATTTTTATAGATTGATGGCGATTCTCTCTCTGGTATTTGTTTCGTTGGTTATAAGAATTTGAGCTACAGAGCAATATTCCTATTGGCACCAATTGGTATTGCTCTTTTTATCGGTGCATTCTTTCTAATAAATGGTATGTATATCGACAATAACAATTTATTATTATATAACTTCATTTCAATTTTTTGGCACAGACATGCTCTCTATGAGTTGGATATCTATATCAATATATTTTAACACGCAAATTAACATGCAGAATGAATAATACAAAACCCATGTTAGTTGCATTTGGTGGTGGTTATAAACAAAAATTGAGTTACAGTTACCTCTGGATAATTGAATGGCAAGCTTAGGTATCCAGTGGCATAACGCAGAGGCCTGAGGCCCCTGGGCGTTTTTAGCCCTTTTCAACATATTTTAATGTCTATATTTTCCTCTTTTCTTGCCCCTGAGTTTACCAGTGAGCGCTCATAGCCGTTACGCCACTGAAGGTATCAGTTAATAGAGGCACATTTTTGTTATCATGTTTATTTGTACTTTGAAGGTTTAATGACACTATGTGGCTTGCAGCGCGGAGGTCAAAGTTTACTAAATGAGAAAGCTGCGGCAAGAATTTCAAGAACAATTGTGAGAATTGGTAAGATTTATTTTAATTGTATGCATGTTTTATAGCTGCCAAATCTTGACACATTAAGAGAATAACAATTAAAATGTTACAGCCATTAAAAGTGTTTGTACTTACTGATTAATTAAGACATTTTAAACTTAAGTTCTGTCTACACTATCAAACTTTATGTGACAAAAAAATTGTAATGTTCCCAAATATGGTAGTGATATGCTTAAATATGGTAGTGATATGACATCATCATGTCTATATATGGCACATCACATTTTTTTGTCACATAAAGTTTGATAGTGTAGACAAAGCCTTAAAAACATATTTCTTTTGATAGCGTTAAAAATCTTTTTTTATTTAGGTGTGTTTGCGGTTTTGGCATTTACGTTTATCTTTATGAGTTTTGCTTGTCATCTTTACGAGTTCACCAATCACAAAGCTTGGGAGAAAGGATTTAGAGATTTCATGGTGTAAGTAAATTTATACTTGTTTAAAAATCTGGTTAGCATGTGATAGGCATGGGTTCGAGCCTATCTGTACCATACCGATTGCATCCTTAGGCAAGATGCTTTACTGTTATTGCCTCGTCCTTCGGATCGTGGGATGTAAAGCTGTTGGTCCCTTGTACATCTAGTGCACGTTAAAGAACTTGGTACACTATTTGAAAAGAGTAGGGGATCGTCTTCCAGTGTGCTTATCTGGTAGGCGCTGTACTGCTGGCTGTCGTGGAGGGCCCAATCCGAATTTCCTCATATAAGCTTGAGGACGAATAATTACATTTAACATTAACATTTTCAATTAGGTGCGAAGCAAATGTCAGTTCATTGAGACTGAAGGAGGAGACAGGCACATTACCGCTGTGTTCAATGAGTTCCAAGCCAAACCTGACCGTTGTTATGCTCCACATATTCTCGTTGTTTGGGGCTGGAATAGCCATGAGTATGTGGGTTTGGACACCATCAACAATTGCTATCTGGCGCAGAACTTGGCGAAGGTAACTTGTTTACATCACTAAGGCTGTGTATTTACAACACCCTTCTTACTTTACACGCCTACTATGTATATGCATGTTTTCACAGACAAGGGTCAATCCCCTGAACTGAGCCGTTCATACATGAATGTTAACTGCCATGTTATGAACAGGAAGGTCAGTCACAGCCAAACGTCTGCTGCTATAATAAAGGGCAACTTGCATATGGCAGTTTATGGAGAATGGAACTTTAAATCTTCATAAATATAGACTTTACTTATATTGCATATATTATTTTCTGATTGGTTACAGGGTAACTAGACAACCAATCAACGAACCACAAAAATTGAAGAAGTGTCGCATGATAGCGAAAGCATTTGCCAAGAAGGACCAACTAAAAGGAGACTATGATGATGCAGACGGGATGTCTGTCAGCTTTGAATCTGCATCACATGATGACCCATTAGGTACATCTTTCATAATACAGTACTACTAGTACAATATATAATAATGGCTATGAGCGCTCACTGGCTTAACCCAGAGCATAAGCAGCCCCAATGTAACTACCCAGCATTGGAGGGCCACTTAAGAGCGGTAAATTAGGGCCTTTTCTTCTTGCGTTACAATACGGATCAGTTAAAAAGGAATGCAGTAGTGTACAATACTTGACCGATTTCTTATAGTTCATATTGTCAACAGTTCTGCACAGAATTGCTTTTTCGTAGTCCAGTTTCTATTTAATATAGCTTTGTATTATTAGCTACCGTATGTTCTTCTTGTACTGTAGACATATCCAGGAGTGTCTCAAGACATATTTACCATGACATTTGTGTCTTTCTTTCAATCCAAGGGAAACATCCAACTGATATTGAAATCTTTTATCTAAACAGATATGCGGCTTGATATTCCTCCATCAAGTGTCACAGATGAAACGTCGTCAGCAAATTGGGGTCACAATGTACCAACGCGAATGTTAACAAGAAGGGGTGCAGCTGTACCCGTACCCCTTATCTCGGCTATCTCTCAATCAAGTTCATCTGGTATTGGTAAGTTGATATTTTTAATACAATATCAGTTGCCCGTATTGAATGCTTGAGGGTGGGGAGAAAACACCAGAATTCAAGAAGAAAACACATTTAGGGGTTTGCTGACAACAAATATTGGGGGAGGGGGTGACAATTCCCCTATAAAAGCATTTGCACCAGTATCAGGTTCTCCAAATGTATATAAATCAAGAAAATTTGAGCATTATGTGAATCTATAATGGAGAAAGAAAGCTACTTTAGATATGAATGCAATATTTGATATTTTTACAAAAGAATTCTTCTGCTTCAGATCCATCAATGTACAGACGACAACGCACAGGTCGTCGTAACAACCTGATCCAAGCAGAAGTCACTGTAGAACCACCGCCATCAAACCAACAAGGACCAAGTAGATTACAACGAAAGAAACGACTTACACCAGTTTACCATCGCCCCAGTGGTCTTGAAACACCAATTGCAGACAAGCAGCTGTCCTTGCATGGAAATGGAATCAATCGATATGGCAGCTCCGTACAGGATGATCCACTTGGGTTACTGGCACAGAAACAATCATCTGTGCCAAAACTTCCAGCGATTTCTAAGCAAAAGCGGGTCATGATGATACAGCAGCCATTTGATATCGACTGTGAAGATCTTAGCCATAAAGACTGGTTTTAATTTTGAATGTAAATAATAATGTATATTTTTATTTTAGCGATTCTACCATTTCAGTATTAAAGCATTATATTGCTACTTCCACCACCTCACAGAATTGTAAGAATTTGTATAGTTTTATTTAAGTACAACTACATTATTTAACATTTTAAGTGCATGTGCTTAATAGTTGTAAAAAAAATATTTCTTATTTTTAAAAATTGTTTACTGTAAAGTGCTTTTTTAAGAGTTGTGCCGGTGATTTTAAGTTGGAAGATTGATGTTGACAATTAAGTGTTTTGCTTATGTACTGTACTTAGATTAGTTCATGAGTAAATAATGTTATTAGTCAAATAAAACACAATTAGTAGAACACAACTAATAAAGTTTGGATGCCTGATAAGCACCAATTATGCTTTTTTGTCTTTGTTTATTACACCACAATTAAAGATTATTATTGGTTCATTCGGTTGGTGTCAAGTATGTGCCATAATGATAACTTTTAAGAAATAAAAAACAATAATAATAAAAAGTGCAGTTAACAAAGTCTTTGTGCAAATATTCCAACCAATTTACTTTGATGACAACTTATCTTGTCCTAGACTCCAACTTCCAGCTACTATACCACAATCTTTTCTTAAGACTCCATTCCAGCTACTGTACCACAACTCGTTAAGTCCTAGACTCCCACAATTCATCTACTTGTCCTAGACTCCACTTACAGCTACTAGTCTTGTACCACCATAATTATCCTGTCCTCCTTAATTATTTAGGTAGTAAAGGCAATACTTGAATACTGGATTAGAAATATTTGTTTTAAATATTCTCATGACTTGACTGAATTCTTTAACTCATCTTCTTCACATCTTAGCTTTTGCAATTTTTGGTGACATTTGCTTATCATCTTTGGTTGGTCACTCAAAAAGAATATGCTACTGTTGCCTAGCTGCTCGTACACCCTCTGTATAAAATCAATATAATAATTATATAATAATCAGTATCACTACCCCATCAAAATAAAATAAATTGAAGATGTTTTGAGATAAATTAAATAAGAATCAAAGGGGAATGGAGGTATGTACACTAATAAACTTACACTCCCTTTCTTTAACGATGACAATTCATTTTTCAACACAGTCTGTTCACTAATCTGCAAGAACAAATGAAATGCAATATCAATATAATTTTTTAAAGCAAGAATCTTTTTTATTTGAAGTACTGTAGTTTACATTTTTAGGATTGAAGAGACCAGCAGTAGTAGTAAAGTTTCAGATTCTTCGCGCCAGTGGCAGCGTACGGTACTACTACACTCTAGGCCCCAAGCTCTGTCCAACAATTCTGTGACTGTGTGATGATCATGTAGGCCTAAAACCAGACGAACGATACCCTAGCTTTAGCCATATTCCATCTACCTACTCTACTGGCCTACTCTTCTCTGAGTTGAGTAGGCCTAGACTAGGCCTAAGTCTGAGCACTGATATAGTATTAGTAGCCTAGCTTGCTATACTTTTTTCTGACCTCCTTCGAAATGCTAATTAATCTGTGTTGCTCCATTCTTGTTTCATGGAAAAGGAAAAAAATCGAATACCAAGTTCCCGTCCCCCTTCAAAAAGCTCAAATCACCACGTGCGGTTTTGGCGCGCGGCCGGCCTAGTTGTTCTCTATTAATATTATTAATTTTCGCTCGACTTCTTCTTTACTTTCTTAGCATGATGATTGAGTGCGCTCTAGCACCAAACAACTCGAGCGTGCTTCTTTAACGCATGATTGAGCATGTAAATTTACAAACAACCGGTGGTGTTTGAATTGAATCGATCACGCTTTTTCTGCGTGTAAACGATGAATTAACACTTTTTAATTGCCCTGTAGCCTAGGCTAAGCCTAAACCCATTTTACACTAATATTATGTAGTAAGGTTATCAGAATTGGTAAGTAATACAGTAATAAACTCATTGACTAGACTAGATAGACGACTAGACTATATACCATCATCATCGGTAAGCTTATTTATTGGCCCAGCCCACCAGGAATTTCCCCACCACCAGAGTGTACCAGCAGGCCTTCTTCTTGATGTACTGTAGGCGGGAATCCATGTAGGCTGGTACTATTTAAATACAGTATAAGATAATATTTAAATAGGCCTAGCCTAGATATTTAGAGTAAGGTATAGCCTAGTTGTAGTACTATGGACCAAATGACAATGTAGCAGTACTAGGCTAGTGTACTCTTTTTTTAGTAGATCGAGGAGAGAGAGGTGCCAGCAGATGAGAGCTACGTGCTGCTGGTACTAAACTAAACTGCTTTATGTTATATACTCCGTATGTATTGTTTGTAGTAGCCTATGCCTCTAGTAGTAGTACAGTATAAAAGGACGCTAGTTAATGATGAATAAAACTTACTTCTATCATTTGTATTTATTTTTATTGTTATCACATCATATTATTTATTCTACTCAGGTACAAAACATATCTCGAAATTGTTAGTAATTTTGACAATAAAGTGATCTTGTATCTTGTATTAAGGGGAACCTCATTTATTGGTCACCTCCCTGCACAAACACATATAAATTAAAATAATGTTCATTTATTACAGATACCACAATCACTTTAAATCAGTAATTAATAAATTATCAAATCATGGCAGCTAAAAGATATTCTGAAAATGGATCCCATACAAATAATAACTGTGAAACTTCAAATTATAAACCAGACTTGTTCACAAACCATGCCATCAACTTGCTGTCAACAATTGGTACACTACGATCCCACGAAAACCTCTGTGATGTCACTCTTGTTGTTAAAGGAAAGATGATCCATGCTCATAAGCTAATATTAGCTGCATCATCACCTTACTTCAACGCTATGTTCACGAGCGAATTAAAAGAATGTCGGGAGAAGGTGATAGAAATCAAGGACTTAGAAGCGGATGCTGTTGATTCAATTGTTGATTTTATGTATACAACGAAAATTAATGTAACTGAAAGTAACGTACAGAACATACTTATAGGAGCCAGTCTGTTACAATTAGAAAACCTTCTTGAAATATGCTGCACATTCCTACAGGATCAGTTGCATCCTACGAACTCCATCGGTATACACAACTTCGCTCGAAGACATGGTTGTAGCAAATTACAAGCTTCAGCACAAAAATACACAAAACAAAACTTTACAAAGGTTGCAGACAATGAAGAGTTCATTAACCTCGCTGTCAATGACCTTATAGATATTATTGAAGCAGACGACATTAATGTACAGAAAGAAGCCGATGTCTACGAACCGGTAGTCAAATGGATCAGATTCGACGATGCACGACAGAAGTATGCTGCAAAAGTTTTCGAGCACGTCCGATTTCCAATGATGGCGTGGAAATTCCTTACGAATAAAGTTGTTCAGGATAAAATTGTGACAGTAGTTGCTGATTGCCAGCGGTTTTATGATGAAGCTCGAAGGTATCATGGAAGCCAGTTTTACCCTGGTCTGCATTGGGAAGTAAGCATCAGAACTGTGCCTAGGATTTCTTACAATTCCCGCTATATCTATGTCATTGGTCAGTTTAATCATTTATTTTTGTATTCATTTTCATTACCACAAACATCATCATCTTAATTGTTCTCCATTACTTCAAATTATAAAAAGTATATTTATTTGAATCAACAAATCAAAAAAACTGTTTTTTTAGGAGGCGAACTGAATCCTGGAAGAAGCACTACACCCGTTATGGAACGATACAGCCCTTCCTTAGACTGTTGGTGTACTCTACCATCAATGAAAGTTTCCAGACGTGCATTTGGTGCTGTGACGGTGGACGATATAATTTACTGCGTAGGTGGTTCGAATTCCTCCGTCCTCAACGTGAACGAGTGTTTTGATCCTCAGACCAACTGTTGGCGGACAGTGTCGCCGATGCAGGCCTGTCGTAGCAGTGTTGCTGTCACAACATTGATGGGTTTTGTGTTCGCTTGTGGTGGCTATGATGGGTACTCTAGTTTAAGTTCTGCTGAGAAGTTTGACCCTGTTGCTAATGAATGGACTAGTATAGCTGGTAAGGTACATCTTAATTGGTTATAGTGCATAAATTTACCATAGGCTTTCTAACAATGGTTTCATAATGCACATCAGCATATGCCACACTTGGAAAGTATCTGGCATAACTAATAGATAAGGGAACTTAATGCTCTTTCTACACTTTATCACAATATATTTGGTCACATCACTACCATATTTGGGCACATCACACTTTTTTGTCAAGTTTGATAGTGTAGACAGAGTGAAATTTCACTCTTCCCTGCTGCAGATGCTGATACCTGGGATTTCTTAAATAGCCCCCTCTATGTTTAGGTGTATTTTTTTAACATAGTGCCCTCAATAGTTTGAGTGCACTTTTATAAGATTTCCCTATTCAACTTTTGCCAAATAGGGACCTCTATATCAAACAAGTTTTGCTTATGTTTTGTGTAGAAATTAATAATATTTAATATTGTTGGTTTTCAGAAATGAATGGGCCAAGAAGCATGGCATGTGCAGTTACCTTTGCAGGCTCAATCTTTGTGATTGGTGGTTATGATGGAATTACAGATTTAAATACTGTAGAAAGATATTCTCCCGTGGTAATGCAGTTTGTTTTCTTATCCATCCACAGCCACATATGTACAACTGCATAATTACTGTAATACACCAAATGTACTCCAGTGTTATTGTCATGATCCTGAAAATAATATATACTGTATAGTCTATTTCGTGCCAAGCTTATACCTGGATAAACCTACAATAGCCCATGCTCTCCAGAGGGAGGGGTTAGATACGAAAGTAAAGTTCCTAGAACACTCCTGTACCATAATGGACTAGTCCGCAAGACAAGTAAAGCCATTGTTATAATCCCATACCATGCCCCCTGGGACTATACTCGAAAATATACAGTAATCGGAATGATTTGATGTTTCTTTCGTCTAGCAAAATAGATGGACAGAATTGGCACCAATGTCTTGTAGCAGGTCAATGCTCGGTGGAGTTGTTTTTAATCATAAAATCTACGTAGCTGGAGGATGTAATCATAGTCAATGGTATGTTTTGCATTATAATTATACCATCAAATTAATTTGCCCATCAAATTAATTTGGCCATCAAAGATGCTTTTATTTGCAATTAGATAGTATTAAAGTACAGTATCTTGCTTGTCATGCTAGGCCCAAAGCTGCTCAAACAATGAATTAATTAATTTTCATTTCTAAATATATAAAAGAATATGAACAATTAGTCTAGGTTTTAATTAGACAGCGGTTCTATTATCTTTAGATACTTGCGGCAAGTCTATTATTATTTTTTGTAATTAAATGTCCATTATTACGTTAATTTCTTTGCTATTGCTATTGTTCGTACTGTATACATTGTATTTGTTAGTATAGGGGCAAAATCTCGATTAGCGAAAGCTGTTTTTGTGTGCTCCATCCAATTAATTTCTATTTGTGAATAAATAAAGAAAATATATTATCAATTAACAATAACTAACTTCAATATTAATGATGTTCTCATTCTTTTAGCCTTGATAGTGTAGAAGTGTATGAACCTAGTACTAATATATGGCGTTCTGTGACTCCATTAACGATTCCCCGAAGTGGACTTGCACTTGCTATTGTCAGACAGCACATATACGCCATCGGGGGTTACGATGGTATAAATAATCTAAGCAGTGTTGAGAAGTTTGATGAACAAACGCAAGTGTGGACCAAAGTAAAAAGCATGGAAGTAGCAAGGAGAAGATTCGCTTGTTGCTCTTGAGGCAATACATATACAGTCAACTCTCCCAATACTGGACACCTTTGGGCTGGCCAAATATGTCTGGTTTTCTGGAAATTCTGGCATTTGGAATGTTTTTAATGTAAAAATTAATTTGGGTCTGTTTGGACTTCAAGAAAAGTCTGGTATTGGGAGAATTTCTGGTTTTCAGAGAGCTTAATGTATTCCACTAAATTATTTTGCAGTACTATATTCACAAACACCTTTGTGTCTGTATTTATTGTCTTTTTTATGTTAGTCCACCAGTCGACTTTTCGATTTTTGTCTGAAAATACAAGAAAGCTCAAGTAATATACGTATGAAATGCCATATGCCAAAATATTTATCTTTTTACTAATATTAAGTCAAAACTCAGTCAGACTATATACAATTATTCACAACAAAAATGGCTGCAGATTTGCAAAATTATCTTTCAATTAAAATCTCCACTAGAAAGTATACATATGATGTATATCGAACCAAGTATTGACTTGGAAAAGGGGAATTTTCAGAGAATGCAATATTGTTATTATTGCAAGTTGAATTATCAAATTAGACAAAATAGATTCATAGTGGATACTGTAATAGCGTAATACCTTATTATAGAAGTGTAATGTGATGTGATTTTCTATTTAAAATTAAATACTCTGGGTATATTATGCTGAAGTATATAAAAAATATTTAAAAAAAACAATACAGTACAACTTATTGTTATTTGTTCCTATTTAATAATAATTAATGATATATAAAAATAATGTTATATGATAAATACAGTAATTACGCCGTTTCTGAAATTGTTTTATATTATTGTTATTAAATAAACGTATACAGTATTGAAGTTTAATGGCCAGTAAAATAAAGACAAACTTGATTTAAAATATATTTTATTTATATTAGAGGTCATAATAGAGGAACATTATAAACGTTTTAAAATTGTAAAATAAACAAGATTTTGGTGAAATTTTTAGTATCATATGAAATTTGTGTTTATATAAAATATCAAACTATACATTTTAAAAGCTATAATAATAATGAGCTATTATTAGATTTATTCTGCAATAAAAACACTTTCTTCTACAATTAGGCATGTTTCCCACTAGGCAAAATTCACGCGAATTTAAAGCGTTTGCTAATGCGCATGCGTTTTATTCATATCATTTCTTCTCTATCCACTTCCTGACGCGCGTGAAAATGCGCAACCAATCAGAGCTCTGTTCGCGCGCGCGAATTGAATATATCTAGTCAGCTTATACGCATGCGCAAACAAATTCGCCCAGTGAAAATCGGATACTTTAATTTACAGCTACGAAGTTTATATCACGTGTGACATTCTAAATAATTATATTACATTTGAAAAGTCAGATAAATTGTGTTCCAGTATGCATGTCCTTCCCGTATTCATCATTCCTTTAGGCGTATTTATTATACGATCGAGAATTTTCCCCTAACCCCCACCCCATTCTGATGAGTGTAAATAGCTCCGTGCATCCTATTAGCAATGTTCAACAAAATTGCAGATCAATGTCGACATTTAAATTACTCTATCGATCAGTCATTTATTTATTGTTTGATTTACCTGACAATAGCTCTCGGCTAATTGTGTGGGGAAGCTTGATGGATTGGCTAGAAAATTGACTTTTTAACAAAACTTAACGATAAAAAATGTTTAAAAATAGTTTCCCTGCACGTTTTAAAAAATATAATTAGTTTCAATCGATGAGAATTAAATACTCTATTTAATAAATTGCAATATCTTGCTTATGGGATTATTCTTTAACTGATATCAAATGGGTTTCATCAATGTTTTTATGATTTTAATTATTTATTTATTACCAATATATTCACGCAGCGGTGACTCACTCTGCGGTCGGCGGCGCGGCGCGCGCGTGGAAATGTTCGACTGGAATATTAAATGCTTAAATGTACGCAGAAATATAAATTGCTCAAAGGAAAAAATTCAACAAAATTTACCATACCAAGTCTACTCTTTGATTCTATTTATTTGTGCTTTAAAATGGTTGTAGGAATTTTCGGAAGCTGGGATGTAACTTTTTTTGCAAAAGCCGAAGAAACTTTCCAATCAAAATTGGAGAAAAATTCTGTTTATCCGTTTGATGAGATAGGAAAAGATCGTGAGAATTTTACATTATTCTAGTAGGCCATACATAGCCTAACAAGACCTAGGCCTATACCAGGGCGTAAGGGTAGACCTAGGCATAAGTTCTTTTTTATTATTATACCTACTAGGGCCCTAGGCCTACTCATGTGTTTTAAAAAAAAACAGATGATGATTTTCACTGTACAAAGCCCTAGGCCTATATTTTACTGATAACTTTTTGTTTGGTAGGATAATCACGGGGCGCCTACTTTTTTTTCTTGTGTCTCAAATTAAGCCTACACAAAACAATATTAACCGTTTAAATAGGACCTAGGCCTCGCTAGGCTATTTCATTTTCTTAAAGATAGTGTAAACTAATTATTATATAGGGCCTAGGCCTAATTCAATATTAATTTAGGCCTTTCCCATGACCCCTTAGGACTACAGGTGCACAAAATCACATGAATCATAAATAGGAATCGGTTATAGTTTCTTCAATTATTCTAGCCTACAGTTAGTACGGCAATTCACAATAAAGTGATTACCATAACATTTATCATTTATCATGATTATTTATCTAGGATACGAGATTATATTCCGTTCACCTTGGCTAGGAATCTCTGCAGGTATTTTAACAGGCCTCACACTCAGCATGGTTATATTCTACGCTTCAACGAAACCCGACGTAAATTACATTTCGATTTATTTAACCCACTTATTTACAGTGTTATGTGTTATGCAATATTCGACGAAAATCTGCCTTTGTAACCCTTCGGGCATATACTTAAAATAATAGGTTTTGAAGAGTCATCAGTTTCCATTAAGCCTATTAATTGACGACACAATATCCCACTTAAAACTGGTTGCTTAATTTAGTGTGTACGCATTTCATACCACGAAGAGAGAGCATTAATAACATTAATGTTGTACAGAGAGTTGGCACCAAAAAAAATCATATTATACGGTAATTCAAAAACTAACAGTTACATTTGATTAACTAAATAATGCCTCCCATAATTGCTGAAATGTCTCTTAGATCAGAAATACAAATTAGGCCAACTACTACCAGTCCATTATAAAATTCGAAATCTACGCTAATGAGCTGCAACAAAGATAATCGTAAACAGTTCTTAGAAAATATTTGTAAATATTTATGCTAAATGAACTAATATAATACGTTTCTTGACATGTTTGAAAGCCTGCGTTGCTCAGTGAATGCTCTTTCCTCAAATTATTTATTTTTTTAGCAATGGGCTTCGAAATTATAGGCCTATTCGTTTTTTAGGTTGTAGCCTCGTAAGGATGGGAATCTATAATAATTGATTGAAAATTACAAATAAAATGGGTATTAAAATCTTGAAATGCTCAATGATTTCTTGTATCAGTGAATCAACGTCAGATAAGCGCGTATAATCTGACGCGCGCGAGTGCCAACGCTGATAAGATACGGGTTGCTAAGCACACGCGCGTCCACATTCTGATCATTATTAAACATTTCCAATATTCACTCAAATACCTTTTTTTTTATTTAACAGCAATACATAACGTTTTTCTTCATCGCAATGGCCGTTATGCTGTACACAACTTACACGTATAAAGCTATACGAAAGATAACATTGGATATGGCAAATTCAAGATACGAGTTTCGCATTAATAATAGACTGATATACAGAGGGCACGTTCATAACATCTACATACGCCTTGTGGGACAAAACAGTGGTAAGCTGCAGATAGTTAAGTTCACTAGTAGAAATGTGTTGAAATAAATCATTCTAGACCTCGGAAGTTCAGTTTAAACGGTTTCTTATCGTTGAAAGTCTGATATATTGAATCAATATACCTTGAAATATTCTTTGATTAGAATGTAAATGTTTAATCGTGTGATCACGGTGTCATGGTTGGGGGAAATAGATATGGCTTCACGACTCTGTGGTTGGTTAAATGGCTGTAAAAGTATTTAACTTCTAAATTTAATATTATTATTATTGTTGAATGTTAATAATTTCCAAACATGATGGATGGGTGGATGCTATTTCCATACTCTGGCTGCATGTCTCGAATGACTTTTAAAAATCCCGGTACTGTATTTCAATTTGTCAAGTAATAAAATATCCGTGAAACCAAGACCGTAACAACCTTCCATCGATACAGGCAACATAATAATGTTTTAATTTCGTAGGTGCCGGTGACGTTTATTACAAAGTTGTACTAAACGGTTATCATTCCGAAGAGTTACCACTGACTTCATCAACGGTCCGTAAAGAGGTAAATATTCTGTGTTGGTATAGATTAATTATACAGCTCTTTCTACAATATCAAACTTTATGTGACAAAAAATGTGATGTGCTCATTATGGACATGATGAAGTCATATCACTACCGTATTTAAGCATATCACAACCATATTTGGGCCCATCACACTTTTTTTGTCAAACTATAGTTTGATAGTGTAGACAGAGCTTAACATTTAAATAAACGTTTATTTCTCTTATCGTGATAACTAAACAAACCACTGAAAGCAAAAGCTCTGAAAAGTATATTTTAAAATAATAATTCGTAAATAAGGTAGAAAATAATACACGGTTAAGGGAAACAAGAAAAGACAAATTCATTTGTCAAAAATAAATCGCATTAACAAAAAGAAAGTTGGAATCTAAATTGCATATCTATTTGAAAAGAGTAACTGTTGTTATATTGTCTATACAGAAATTAGAGAAGTTAGGAAAACGGTTAGCAGCTAGGCTAAACTTGAACTACTTTGACTGGCTAGATAAATCAACGAAACATGTGATTAGACATCGATGTCCCTACGAGACTCCCCCTTCACCGATTGCTGCTGACTCAAGTTAAGATGTTAACTAGGAAAGAAGTTAAGTTACAATTGCCATCAACATGAACGAAGCATTCGAGAACACGACATTTCACGAGAAACGTATTTATTACTTAAATTAAACACTTTCAATAATGAGAATATGTCCCTCTATACTAATAAATGGCTGATGACAGTTTTAATAGAATATTTTCATACACTAATTGTGCATAATCATGTGCGTTTGGTTCTTTCTGTATGGGTATTTTATATTAATTGAATATGCCAATCTGTTCAGATTATAAATAACACATACGACATCGGTACAAAAAAATAGAGACAATGTAAACCATCTAAAGCATTGCCTACACTATCAAACTAGTTTGACATGATGTGATGTGCCAAAATATGGTAGTGATATGCTTAAATATGGTAGTGATATGATTATGTCCATATATGGGCACATCACATTTTTTGTCACATAAAGTTTGATAGTGTAGACAGAGCTTTATATACAGTAGAATTCCTATTGAGGGGACACCAACAAAGAGCCTCCTTGGGTTGAGTAGGTTGGCCGTTTAGTGTTAAAACATTATTATAGGCCTATCTCTCTTTTGTTTCACGGAAAAGGGGTGTCCCGAAAGAATACACTCCCTGATTAATCATCATGACCTGAAAAGAAAGTAAAAACACCACCAGGAAGACCAAAAAAAAATAGATAAGCCAAATAAAAAATATTTAAAAGGAAAAAATGTAGACTTTAGCACAATAACAAACCATCCTGCCCAAAACAGAACAATACATGGCTGCAGTCGCGTGATTAGTGTTTACCGACCAACCGACCGACATAGTGAGCTGTAGAAATATGGAAACAAATCGTTGAAAGCGTCATGTCTAAAAGACGGAAAACGTTTTCAAAAGAAGAAGAAGAAGAAGAAGAAGAAGAAGAACTATTGGGATGTATTTGTAATCAATCTAAAATAGAGTTATATTCTGATGCATAATGAGCGTTCCCACGTCGTCAACAAGGAGATACATCAGTATAGCAAAGTGTTGATTATTGATTGCTTTTAAGTTTTGTTTGATAACGTCTACTGTGTTACAATTCAAACTGTTTGTGCACGGTCCAGGGAGAGAAGATATGTTTCAAACCGCTTAAGTAAATACTCGGCAATTTGAAGAGCTATTCAAATTTCAAATGCAGATATATTGATGAAATAATTGCAGTCACGTGGTCACTTTTAATGTACTGGGATCATAACGAAAGAGATGGTAATTTGATTAAAAAGCTTTTCAATTTGTATCGTATTGCAAAATGTTTGATCTAATAAGTAAACAATATGTGATTCATATAACTGAAGATATTGGGGGGAATGATGATGATGTAGATGACGATGATGATGATGAAGATGACGATGATGATTCATTGGTGGATCATGATTATGACAACAGAAATAATTTTCACAAGAAGTTCTCAATAATAATTAACAGTTATGTAATAGTAATAGTGTAAGTTTGGTTCGCTAGGACGCAACGCGAGAACGTAAGCGCATGACTAACTAGTTTTAGCTTGGCTCCTACTAGAACGTACCGCAAAGACATAAGTGCATCACACGCTACCTACTGTAGTTTTAACTTATTTCCCGTTCTAGAACGCAACGCAAGCGCACATCACAAGCTAGTTTTACTCTAAAGCTCTCTCTACTATCAAACTAGTTTAACAAAAAAAGTGTGATGTGCCCAAATATGGTAGTGATATGCCCGAATATGGTAGTGATATGACATTATCGTGTCCATATAAGGGCACATCACATTTTTTGTCACATAAAGTTTGATACAGTAGTGTAGACAGAGCTTTAGAACGCAACACACGCAAAAAAGTTTTGAGATTAATTATTATTTTCGTGACTTTGATGGTATGTACATAACAAATAAATAGAAAACGTCAGCGGCTTTAGTTCATGATCGGTACTAATCCTATTTGTCCTGTAAGTAACCGTACAATACACTTTGGCATTACAGACGGATCAAGTAGTCTTAACCAGCTACAGTAAAAACAATCTATTCAATTCCAATCGCGCATGAATTATGAACGATGTTTACATTATCAACGTTTGCAAGCAACGTCACTTTAGAACCATAGAATTTACCTCAACTGTAGGAGGACCTTGAGAACTATGCTCGTTTGTCCCCAATTTAAATGATCATTTTCTTTAAAATCTTGCGGAAGTGAGTTCTTCAATCCTCAAAAAAGTTTCTCTTATTTCGAATCTTGGTGTGAGCCTTGACAACTTTAAAATAATTATCGTGTTTTTGTGAAAGTTGATTTCCTAAATAGTTTGTCGCTTTCTATGCGATCTATATTGTTTATAGTCACTAAATCTTCCACGTGACGCAACATGAGAAATACGCGCATCGTAAGTAATAGGAAGATGATGAGGATGAAACAAGAAGTCGACGCGGGCATACACAAGACGCTTAAACGCGGGCGTACACAAGACGCTTAAACGCGGGCGTACACAAGACGCTTAAACGCGGGCGTACACAAGACGCTTAAACGCGGGCGTACACAAGATGTTTAAACGCGAGTGTCCAATTTGTGTCTGACGAATTATTTGACCACTCTAGTAGTCTAAAGGGTATTTAAACTAAAGCAGTTAGAGAATAACTTGATTAACTATGATGTGCTCTGTATTCGTACGTGGCTAATTTATTATGACCCAACTGAATTTATATATTGGTAACTAAATTTTCTTGCAATTTATGTTAAAATAAAACACACTTTAGAGAATAAAATCGTCTTCGTTTACAAGGCAAATGTAAACTTTAATGGATGGTATACACAAAAGTTTATCGTTCAATTTGTGTTGAGAGCGTCTTGGAGAATTTAATTAAAGACTGTGATATAAATCATGCATTTTCTTCATTTCTAACGCTAACGAAAGAACCATAAATTATGTTTAAAATATAACAATGCGACTGTAATGATGTCACAGAGAGATTCTATCAGTCATTTTAACTTACTATTTCAATTTAATCTCATTTCAATGTTAATTTTCGTTTAAACATCTTGAGTGAACTCGTTGTAAACTGTACTAACGGCCATGTGGTGAATATGTTTCAATTGCAACTGTTTGCAGCCTTTATCAGCAGAAAGCAGTTTTGTTAGATTTATGAATTATATATATTTATTGTCTTTTTTATGTTAGTCCACCAGTGGACGTTTCGATTTTTGTCCGGAGTTTACAAGCTCAAGTAGTATACGTATGAAACGCCATATGTGCCAAAATATTTATCTTTTTACTAAATTAAGTCAAAACTCCGTCTGGAACCCATACTACTTACTACTACTTACTGAGTACTGTATGTAAAAACAAGGCCATATACATGGCTGCAGTCGCGGGCTCAAATTTGAGTTAGTGTTTACCGACCGACCGACCGACCGACCAACCGACCGACATAGTGAGCTGCATCTTTCGCAGCGCGCAAATATGTAGGCCTAATAGGTCTTAATGTAAACTTTCCCCTTCGAATAACCGTTTCTATATTTATCGGAACCCTAGGCCTAGTTATTAGACTATGCAACACGTTAGTTACAACACGTTCGCGTCAGAACATTTGAGTATTGCGTTAACAGGCTGGAGGTTAGTTGGTTACTATATCATATGATTATTTTTTACTAATCATAAATTTACATGATTTTTGTCTAAGCTGATAATGTGGAATGTGAATTTAGATTATACTTGAAATACTGACATAATCCTGATTTATGTTGGGAAATGGTAAACTTCATTTGGTACAAGAATAACATCATCTAAATTGTAATATACAATTGTACATTAACTATATAATAATACACAACACAACATAATAATATAAGTTCATTGTATATTAAAGTTTACATGAAAATGTATATTATTTTTCTTTATTCAAATTAGTTTATTGTTCCAATTGGCATACATGTGGTAATCAACCGTATTAAATTTGTTTGTAATTAAGTTTAATAATATAAGTTTAATATTAGTTTAATATAATGTGTATTATATGTACAACATGTAAATTATAAAATAGGGAACCAGATACATTACTAGCATGTAAATAATGGTATAAGTATCGTGTTCCAACGTATCCATTTAAATGACTTTGTAAAGTGACCATGTAAGGCAATTGAACATAACACAACAAACCTATCATATATTAAACATTTTAAAGGCAGACGAAGATGATAATATTCAGACAATAAAATATAAGGTCATAACTGTGTAAGCCTATAAAAATGCAAACATTATAATTATACTTGTATCATATATCGTCTCGTAACACATACCGGTACCTTGCAAAAATAGTAAATTATACTACTATCTCGAGAAGCTTCACCAGATCTAACAACATAAAACTCTAAAACATTTAAATCAATAAAAAAAAAACACTTCCCTTTATTGCTTGGTCTTCTTATTCAACAATATAGGCTAAATCCAAAGAAAATAATTCCAAAATAAATCTATAAGCGGATCAAAGATACAAACATCTTAGAAGCACAGTGTACAAATAACCGAATTTAATACGTTTAGTTTCCACGTGTATGCATATGTAGAGCAATAAACTAATTTGAATAAAGGAAGATAATACATTTCATGTATTTGTACAAACAAATAAATTGTGTATATAGTCTGGGACTACTAATAATTATGATGAATAAAAATAAAACCCATATTTATTATGAAAAGTATTATTAATCGCCTACGGCATCGAATATTCCTTTGATTTGTCATGATATAACTTTTATAGATTGGTTTGACATCGTTTTCCAGAGGTCACAGTTCAACATCATCCAGCAACAAACCGCCGACGTGCTATAAATAAATGAGAAACTGTGTCAAAATTATTCTAATGTTACCGAAGTACTATTTATCTGTAAATGAACTACGGTATACTTTTCAAAGTCGTTAACTTTTTCCATATTCCCTGTTGTTATATTAGTTTAATGTACGACTTTACAGTATAATCCATAAGACAGAAATTATAAGACACAAATGCAAACCCCTTCATTATATGAGAAGGCCGGATGAAAGGACTTAATTATTTTAATAGCTAAAAAATAATTATAATTAAATCAGAGGACTCTGAACAATTGTGTATAATACAGTATTGCATTATTGATATCAGCAAAACTGTGATATCAGCGTTGTACAATATCAAATTTTTTTTTTTAATATCCGGAAGGTATTTATATTTAATTATGAGCAATGTGTTTACAAGGTATCATATTAAACAAAATAATGTCATAATATCTCCTTTCACGCTTGATTAAGCACTACAGGCATGTTGGGAACCTTTTACATGTAGGCCGGTGACGAAAAAATCGATACATTGAAAAAACATCAAGTAAAGTGAATGGAGCAAGCTCGATGAGCATGAGTCGATGTACGGGCTTTAATTAAAAGACAGAAACTGTTCCTTACAAATCAGTTGTTGATATAACAAGAAGAAATGACGTAGATGAAATTGATTCTTACCTGAGTGAGTGGTGAGGTGAAATCTCCCGGGCTTTGCGAGTGTTCAATCCAACTCCTTACAACTATCGCTTGAACAAATGCAGTAAAAAACAGTGGTGATTAGGAAAAAGATTTGTAAAAGCAAATATCAGCTGATGCAGACAAGTTGGCGAGCGATAAAACACTTTTATAATCTTCTTTACAGTTTGGCTCGAGTCAGCGTCGAGTTCAAATGTGCGCCGCCGCCACAAGTCATTTTTACCGACGACGACATTTCAGGTATATTTCTTATTAACAGCATATCTTTAACAGCAAGAATCAGATTCTTGAAGTTTGCCACAGCGGTATTTTCAATTAAACGTAGAAATGGTTAAGTTATAAGTTATATTTATATACTTTATAAGTTATATAGTTTAGCAGAGCCTGTGGAACACGATCGGTGAACGGTAAATTTATAGGGTGTTGAAACTCTGTATCTACTTGTATTGCACTTACGTTACATATTGTATGCATACTGACTAAGAATCAAACCGAGCCAGCAAACTCATCCGAGGATCATTACTGGACTGTATTAAATGTTGAACTTTATTATCGTTTTTCATAGAAAATATTGATTATAACACTTAGGAGGATAATAATTCCTTGAAAATCTATAATGTGATGATGTTTCAAAATGAAAATATCGGAATGCGATTTATAATATGACATATGTTTTCAATTTGCGATTAGCATCCAGCGTTCAACGTGTTTTGCAAGATTGATATCATCAAATCAATTTCACAAAAGCTGCGAGACTCGATACTGATATTACTGTACGATATTTGGAACAACTTCGTGTGATACAAGGGACACTGAACGAAGCTGGAATGTTGTTGGTCTTATGTCTTCGAAATTTATAAATGCTGTATTTATATAATGTATTCTGATGTATGCCATTTTTATCCTCAAGGGAAACACATAATTTTAAATTTTGCTATATGCCAACAAGAAATTGACGAAAGATGAATTCGAGTGCAGTTGTAGATTCGTACATACAAAACGTTACGGTATATTATTCGCAATTTTAGAATTGCACTGATTGGTAATTTGTATTTATATATAAGTAATTCCTGCGGAAACCATCGTGAAAAATTACTGTTATGTTTCAGAAAATTTTGATTTAGAAAGTTTTGTTGTCTAAACATTGGACTAAAAATTTGGACAGCTTAATTAAATCTAAAATATGGCATCTAATGAACACCATCACCCCATAGCTGAAGTTATTACGGTAGAACAGCGTACTATATTAAATGCCACCACCGAAACATCTGATGAGCATAATGATGAATTAACCCTTGGTATTATTTATACCATATCTATAGCAATTATCACCGGTGTGTTCGTAATTGCTGCTTTAGCCTTCATGCTTATAATATGGTAAGTACGATAAGATCATTATGTGATGCATGTAAACAGTTTACTGCAGTTACTGCAGAGTCATCATAGATGACAATTTCTCATTTAAATGATTATAAAGGGCCAGTTAACTGACCCTTTAAAGCCACATTTTATAGATAATACTTAATAGTTTAAGTACGGAGACTACCGTACTTAAAGTTCCGTTTAAGAAATCTTCTGCTCATCTTGTATAACTTTGATTAACCCGACTCGTTAATATAACACAGGACTCGTTAAATTAATTCCTTGCTTATGACCTAACTTTATACAAAACATTGCTGAATCGACCTCACCATTCACAGACATTAGACATCATAACGGAACCAATAATTGAGAGGTAGTTAGTCAACATTAATTTGTTTGCGTGCATTTTCATTTCATTTTGATAAATGGTCATAGATAGTTCCTTATTATTTATTACTACGCCTAAACTTCACCAACAAACAAGGGGAGTCTGAACCAGGAAAAATATATGCGAAATCTGAATACAAATACATACCTATAATGATAATTAATTTTGTGGTAAATTGAATGTGCATTTGCAAGGATTTACCACAACATTAATTGGATATCCACAAAATACTACACAATGGAAAAGTAACCTATTTTACAATAATATATAGAAAAAAAAACTGTTTGCTGATGTCACAATAGCGAGAGACACCCTACTTTGCTAACTACTGTGGAATTACCAACATAAAATAGATTTCTTAAGCTCTGTCTACACTATCAAACTGTATGTGACAATGTGATGTGCCCATATATGGATATGATGATGTCATATCACTACCATATTTGGGCATATCACTACCATTTGGGGAACATCACTTTTTTTTTGTCAAACGAGTTTGATAGTGTAGACAGAGAGCTTTATGCGTATTTTGATAACATTAAAATGTTTCTTCGCGGTGTTAATGAACTGATCATATACTAAATGTTGCGATCTTTTTTTTTATATCTTTAATAGGAAAAGACGCCAGACCCTAGTCCATGACCATCGAGTTGCTAGGAGACTAATGATTGACAGTGTGTCATCATGTCAGACATCTTATCAACGATTTGACGTTAATGACTCAACTGATGTTTTATTTTCAACAAACATTAGTTTATGTGATTCTGCGAGACATGACGTCCCTGCTGTGCTTACAATATGACGACGACGGAGAGATGGATTCGTTTCGTTAAGCCGTTAAAATCTCGACGATCGATGCCTCCTTGAGATGGTGATTTACTTTCTTTGTATCAATGTTTTAAAATGGTAAACAATGACTTTTCAGAAATATGGAAAAAATTACGAAACTGCTTATCTTGTGGGCTGTGACAACACGAAAGATACATACTTTTTATACGCGCGTACACATCCTGTCACAGTCTTCGTGTAAAACTGTAAATATTGTAGACTATACTGAATTTGATTGTGTAACTATTGTATATATTTTCTAAGATACATCTTCAATATGTGGTTACATATTTAATGATTTGTGATGACTATTTTTGTCAGTGACGTCACAAAGGACACACAGCTCTAGGGCCTGATGTCAAAATGTGTGTCTATGTGGTGTCGCTGAAGACGCGCGTGAGAGTGTGCTATTCTCTTCAGTAAGAGATAGTATCATAACGTAAAGCTCTGTCTACACTATCAAACAAGTTTGATGTGCCCAAATATGGTAGGGATATGCTCAGATATGGTAGTGATATGTACATCATGTACATATATGGGCACATCACATTTTTTTTGTCACATAAAGTTTGATATTGTCGACAAGGCTTTAACATCCTAAATAACCCATATGTATTTCATTTACTAATGTAGTAAGAGGGGATGATCTATCTAGAAATTGACATGACAGTTTGAAAAAGTAGAGACTCGCGTATGTCAATAAAATCCAATTGCTTTGTGGAGTTAATCAACGAAATTGGATATAATTTAAAAGGTTACCTAGATAGGTATACTACCACATCACCGAACCACAGGCAAAAAATGTCAAAAGTAAATCTGTATTTTCTATTAAATAAAATCATATTAGTTCTTTTTTTAGTTGAAGTATACTAATCCTCCACTTTGAGTCGAACCTGTATGTTAAGAACCACAATATACCACAAGGCAAAATAAAATTAATGAACATTTTTAACAGTAAATCTCTGTTTTCTAAATAAAATATATTAGTTTTTTTAATAGTAAAATTGTACTTGAGGCAGCAGCAGAATCGCAATATTTAATTAGTTGAAGGACTAATCCTTTATGATGAATATATATTACTGTGCCTAAATGTAAGATGATATTTACTTTAATGTTGTGTTATAAATTCTAAGCACGTGTTTAATCCACATTGCTCTGAACCTGTAAATATGTTATAGTGTGAAACATTAACTTTATTTCAAATAATAACATTCATAATCCAAAGAATCATAGACGAATATCACGTGATACGTTGTGTCAATATTTTTGTAATAAATTTAATGAAATGACAAGAATTGTTCCATATTTTATAATTCAAATATTTGTTTTCTACTTTTCGTATGACATTAATTACTTTCGAATTTTGAGTTTATTGAACGCAATTTTTACTATTTGACTTGACGTAAACGGGTTTACGTCACCAGTCCGTTTGCGCATATTACAAACGCGTCAGCCAGTAACACAAACGACACGTCACGTCACCAGTCCGTTTGTCATAGCACAAACGCGTCAACGAGCAACGCAAACCACCGAAATACGTTATGAACAGCCGATGTCGTCGTCGCCGCATGTCTGTATCAATTCGGTTGCCACAATGGTTTGATGAGAGACCGGTAAAATCATATTAATTGCAATCGATTTACAGTAATTTAGAGACATGCCATATTAAAACGTGACATGACATGCGCCGACAATAATTATTCTAAAGTATCTTTCGTTTGGTTTATATATCTACACTAGATATATCGTAATTCAACACTATCAATAGATGATATACAACTCGTGTGTGAATACACCTTTAGGTATATCAAACTATCATGTGACTCGTTTAATGTACAATGAAAAAATGGTTATGCATTGTGTTATCACATTTAATTTGCATATGACATTTCGTCGGCGCGAGCGCGCAACAAAACAAATACGCGCATATGATGCGTACACATATCAGCAGCACTTAAACATTGTGTATACACATCTAGCTTGCTTTCCTTTCGTCGTATCGTCTTTTTTTTTCTTTATCTATGAAGCCGCGCCAATATGGTTCACATCCATATTATTTCGATTAGGTTGCAATCAGAATATAAATATTATATTTCCAGATATTCATTATTTTTATAATCGAAAAGCTTGCCTATTTTCTCTTTCAATGAATTCCTTCTTAAATGTTCTGATCGTTTACCACATCATTATTTTATAATTTTCCGATCGTCATATCTTCTAGTACATTCAGTCAATGTTGAAAACCTGACCCACTTGTGTCGAAACCTTCCATAATTTACAGAATAATCACCACTCAATGACGTCCTCGGTAAAATATCAATGCCAGCATAAATATTCCATAACGGCGAAGGGACAAGAATACAGTTTATCCGACGATTTTATACAGTAGAACCTCTGTTTTACGTACCCTGATTTTACGTACGCTTAAAATGACCGATGACGTCATCATTTTTAGTAATTTATTACATATAGTGTGTTATTTGTAATATTAAAATGCATATTCAACAAAATAAATAATTTTTCCTCTATATAAATACATTATACAAATTCATGACATAAAATAGACGAAGGAAAACAATCATCTCATTGGTTGTATTTTATTTGTTACAAGGTAAACCAGTCTAAAACCGTTTTCAGTTCACCACGGCGGCGGAGCAAGCACATTTCCATTAATATTTATGCTAAGAAAAATATAATTTCAAGGTTAAACATAACATCATTTCACATAGTAGCAGTGTGATCAGTAGGTCGCAAAATGACGACTTCACAATGGACACGGTGTAACTACTTGGTTCCCACTAGCGACGCAAGGACGTGACGCAACGCAAGTGATTTGACCAATTACAAGCGATGGATTATTCGAACAGTGGCTTGTCATTGGTCAACTCGCGTGCGTTGCGTCTCTAGTGGGAACCACGCTTCATAACGCTGGGTGCATTTCTCCTGTGTTATCAATTAACTAACAATGTTAATACTATTTTGGTGGGTCTATTCTGCTTAAAACAAGATTATATATTCTGAACCATATAAATAACATAACGTTTATATTTATATGCAAATAATTGTAGAGTGACAGAATCCATGTCAAATGACTTCGAGATCTTAATTAAAATAAAAATAAAACGTATTAACTTAGTACAGTACAATATTATTATACTATAAATTTAATTTAACCATATTCTGAGTAAATATATAACACCACTTATCAACAAAATACCACTTGTTTCTACATAGGCGTGTAAAATATTAATACGTCTCAGCCAATGAGAAGTAATCTAGAAACTTGACTTATGTTAATTATGACGTATTACTATTGACGTAAGCAAAGTCGTCCCACACACATGTCACGCAGACAAGATCTAGGCTCAACAACTAGCTCCCTCCTCGCATAAAAATAAGCACCCAATAGTCCATTCCAACCAACCTGGGCCCAGAATTGAATACATCGGATCATGATAAGCCTAGGCCTAGACGATAACAACGTTTATTCTAGCTCAATAGTTTAGGCTCGATGCTATGGAAGGAAGCAAAATAACTCTATACAATTAGGGTACAATGAATTCAGCAATTAATGTTTAAAAACTTACAATTTCATATCCATTTTTGTATTCTGATGATCGGTCGTGAGCCGGAGTGGTTGTGGTACGGGTGTTGGACGTGGTTTGATTAATGGATGGATGTCGTTTCTGATTGGTCAGTAGTTCCTTTTATTGGGAGTTCGCGCGACGGATTGTCGTCTGATTTTACGTTACGATTACGCATGCGCATACGTGTTACAAAGATTGTCGCGCAAATCTGAACTATAAGTCGAAACCACAGTTAAACACTGGAATAAAAATAATTTATAAACGACGAAGGTTGAAAAAAAAATCCCTGAACTTTCTGCTTAATATGCAGACAATAAACACGTCTGCAGATTGAGTATTATATGCACGGAGAAGGATTGCAAAAAGGCTAAATGCTACATAAATAATTATAGATTATAATACACCCATATTAAATTGACAAATATTGCTTCAACATAATAACAAATGATACGAACAACAGGTTAAAATACATACAATTCAAAGGTGTATAATATAGACTAATAAATATTAGAGGGCGCTACCACATTTTTAGTAAGTTTTCAACATAGAGAAATGACAAGATAGAGGGCAGCACATTGCTTTCTTCTGCAAGTTCTATACTGTAATCTATTCTTTTCTAGTCAAGTTATACTAAATCTGTTACCCTACTTATACTCTTACTTGTAGAGGTGGGGTGCGGAAGTATAATATTATTTATACATTTTTTATAATAAAAGTGTTGTCAAGAAATTCTAGAATCATGAAGGACATAGCAATAACTTATAATATCCTGTGTTTGATTGTGGTAATACTGTCGTTGACTTGTGTCCAGACACGATCACCATCACTTGGAACTTTTATAAACCAACAATCAAGATTTTAATGCCTGGGTTAGGCCCTACTGTTGCATGGCACAGACCTATTTATCAAGGACTACTATGGAGGGGATCTTATTTTACTGTTTTTCAATTCTCAATACCATTTTTTAAATTAGCCTTATTGTTGTTCAGTATCAGCAGCTGCCTCACTTGCTTGGTAAG
This sequence comes from Antedon bifida, assembly GCF_963402885.1. NCBI lineage: Eukaryota > Metazoa > Echinodermata > Crinoidea > Comatulida > Antedonidae > Antedon > Antedon bifida. The sequence goes on along the minus strand of NC_136229.1, from coordinate 1,375,037 downwards.
CTTTCATTTCGGATGTTGAAGATGTTAGAGGGCGGACTTCTTCATCAACGGGTTCATCGACTCGTTTGAAGTCTGAATGTGTAACAATAAAGGCAACAAGACCTCCAAAGAGACAGATCATTAAACCAAGGAAATTTCCAATCATGGCTCCTGTTGGCAGGGTACTATATGGCTCTTCAGCACTATGAATAAAAAGAAGTCATTTAAATATATTTCAAAAACTGTACAATTTTTAAATCCAAGTTTCTGAGCCTAAAAATGTTAAAATAAAGTATATAGAGTGGAGGTGACAGTGGTACTATAAATATTAAAAAACTAAGTCTTTTTAATGGGGAGACCTGGACAACAACATGTTAAACGAAAAGCTAATGGTATTGTTGGGATTGTGTTTTTCAATGACATAATTTCTTCTCTGTCTACAATATCAAACTAGTTCATCATGTCCATATATGGGGACATCAAATTTTTTTCTCACATGAAGTTTAATAGTGTAGACAAAGCTTTAGGGCCCTCCAAGGTTGGAGGCTTCTGGCGTTTTTAGTCTTTCTAACATATTTTAATGCTTGTTGTTTATTTTGGGCCCTGCTTAGAGACCCCTGCGTTTAGCCAGAGAGTGCTGACAGCTGCTATACCACTGCTTTTTCTTAGATATGCTGTAAAGCTCTGTCAACACTATCAAACTAGTTGGAAACTGGTTACAAAAACAGAATTCATCTGTAAAAATGTCTTACTCATTAGGGTATTGAAAGCCAAGTTTCTCCAGAAGGCCCATACAGGCAACGGCTATAGCACCAACAAAAATTGCAATTCCAAAGAAACGATGAACAACTAAGTATGATTTACGTAAGGATTCACTTGCTTTTGGGAAGAAGAAGAAGAGGAAGCCAAAAAGAAGCTGAAAAAGAAAATATATAGAATAAGAAATTTGTTAGAAAAAATAGCAAAATATTGATATGTTACATATTGAACGCGATGTATGAAGAAATCGCAAATTTGGTAAATTAAAAATTGAATTACTCACCATTTAAATTAATCAAATGGATTTAAAACGAAAAATTAAAGAGAATTCAGTGAATTAATTAGAAAGTAAGCTTATTATCATGAGATTAGAGCCTTAATTTGCTATCACACATTTGGAAATTAATTGGGCTGGGCGAAGTGTCTGGCGAGTCTGACCTACAAATACAATACAATAAGCATGATAATGGAATGAGATACAGAATAAGCACAGATTAAGTGCTTTAAACATGAAAAAATGTTTAAAGATATATTGTCCCCCTAAACATTTTTTTTTTAATGTCACGTAATAGTTATTCACTTTGATGAAAAACTGGATCGAAAATAAAAATGATTTACCTGAAAAAAATGCAATTTAAAGCCAAAAAAAAACTTAAATTGTCTGTCAGACAATGGTTTTTGGTTAAAATTAACTAATTCGTCTAATAATGTCTTTTTGTGAAATAGTTGTTTTTTTTTACTTTTTTTTTCACAGAAGTGAATAACTTTATTAAAACAGAAAAATTGCCTATTAAAGTCTGATATTAATATTCATTTTTCATGTTTTTGGGGACAATACATCTTTAAGTACATTTGAAATGTACTTTTAATTTGGGACTATAATAAAGTCTCATTTTGAGATTTTCTAGTTTTCAGAGAGATTTGGAGAGTTAACAGTTCTAAATTTGCTTTAATTTCATGGAAGTATAAAATATTACCTGACAAGTAAACAATGTGAAGACGACAATACCAGCCCAGCTATGTATGGAATACATGTTCGCTATACCATTAACGTTATGATTCCGAAAGACTGCTTTGAGGCCGATACATGCACATATGAACCCAAAGATTTGAGTCAATAAGTGCATTGTCTTGATTACAATCTTACTCTCCTTGTTAAATACACGAAACACCATTATAGCTGTAAGCAAGTTGAAAAATTATTACAACACTTGTCCCGCCATTGTCAAGCAAGTATCAATAAAAGAACAAAGAATGATCAATATATATAAAGTAAGCCCACCAAAAATGTAAAGATTAGAGCAAAGAAACCAGGTTCAGGTTCAAGTTATCTTAATTGTGTTTTCACAAACAGGTATAAAAACAAAATTGGTTGCTGGTTATAAAACAGAACAGAACATTTTAAGTTCAAGGCATATAGAAAACTTAATGCCATAGACTTCTACAGTCTCCCTAAAAACTATTAAAAAACCCTTATACATTAAGAGAAATTTACTTTGTAATCCACTAGCAAACGTATTCTTATAGTTCTAAAAATCTAACTAGCAAATTTTGAGCCACGAGACTAGATGATAAAAAAACTTATGGCTTTAGATATTTAAAAAGTTTTCTTTTTACCTTGACCATACATATAAACAAGGCCAATAACCATCAGTAATGGATGAAGGTTGAATTCTTGTGAAGATCCATCCCATGCAAAGCCGCCAAGAATGTTACCGGTCCAGTAACCAAGTAAAACTAGCATCACCACGCCGACGACTTGAGCACATGTCACGCAGACAAACAAAAAGCTTGGCATTTTCAATGATGGTTTCTGGTGGAAAAAAGATAAATTATATGATTATTTATTGAAGTAACAGGGCAGAAAAATGGAGCATTGACATTAATATTAACAGTCTGTCAAAAATAGATATCAGAAATTATGTAGGTCATAATTAATAAATAGGGGGAGCATGCACACCTAGCGCTACCTCTGGAATGGATTCAGGATTCACTATTAATTTTTTGTTGTGACCTAAAACAGGAATTCCTGTATATTTACCTGATCAAAATTATTGTTGAATTAAACTCCAGTGCCTAATTTAAACTGACACTGTACACAAATGTGTGAGTTACTTAAAAACAAGACAGTTTTATACTGGTAGTACTTATATTCATGATGGTTCTTAATGAACTTTCGGCAAAACATTTCAAAGGTAAAAATGTACATTTTTAGCATATTATTATCATACAATATTTTTTATAAAGCATACTTAAAAGAATAAAATTCTTATAATTATTACATACCACATATTGGCATGAATATTATTAAATATATTAATATTTAAATTTACTTTTTTTTTAATATTTAAATTTACTTTGTTTCAATATAGCATAATTTAAATTTCATTAATTATATGTATCTTTATGAAGACATGGCCTTGGGGTGGGAATGTTTTCAATTTAAAATTATTTCATACATAAATTTGCATTGATAAACTTTATTTTAATAAATAATATAATTATAAAGCAGAATAGAAGCACTTTAAACGTAAGTATTGCACACAAGAAAAAGGGTTGTGAAAAACAATGCATAAATGCACTGTCAAATGTCATTTGAATTATTGCTTAATAAATGTTATGGACACTCAAGTTTATTTTTTATATAAGTCGGTATTTATCTCTAGTTGATTCTGGTGCTGTATATATATTTTCTCCAGTATCATAGGAAAATTCTGCAATACAGTGTCACATGTTACATAACCATACCATATACAGGGATCACATGTGATACAAATGTGACGCTGTATTATAAGTTGATTATGATACTAGACAGATAATGTCATACATGGAGATACAGTACAAGTAATTGGATGCCGCCCCTGCAATACATGTCTATAAATAAACAATACCCTTTAAATTGTAATGTACTTTCGCTATTAACATAATAAGCCTAGAGCTTACGGTAGACGTCTCAGATTTGCGATTGCGTGTATCTCGCGGGATTGCGTATACACCAAAATCCTTACTACATTAAATATTCAACAAATGTAGAGGTGGGTGGCATGCAATCAAATTGTTATCAATCAAATATATTTTTAAATAACTAATATATAAACAACATATTTTTTATACATTTTCCTTATCAATAATTTATATGCTTATTTCTGGAATACCTAGACACAATGTAAAACACATATCACCAACTCCATGTCGGTTACTCACCCTAGCTGTTCCATGTGTACCGCGATAGGTATATTCTACAACATTTTAGCAGGCCTATATACGATATTGTTCCATATTTCTGTCTTAACCCTCTAGTTTGTTAACAATTTAGTTTTAAAACACAATTTTAGCAATTTGACTATCATTTCATTATGATTCTGCATGAAAACTTTCAATAAAGTCAAAATAAGAGAATGTTTGTGTTTGATAATTGTAAATTTCATGATTAACCTTTTGACATGAGTGGGTGTAATCAATTGAACAAGATTGTGCCAGTTTGATTATTACAGAGCTCCCTCGTGTTTACGAGCACAAGGGCTTGTAGACGGGAAATGTCAGTGCATAAAAGACACAACATGTATTGATGAAACAATATTATAAAAAGAGTTTCCATATGGTTATGATGCCTTGATATTATTCACTACAACAACGCTGTCTTGTGTGAGGATTATAAAACAATTTGTTCTGATAATGTACTGTTGATACTGATGATGATGATCGTAAAGAAGATTACTGTTGAAAAATATAATGATAATTTTGTACAGCTTTGATAATATTAAAAATGAAAGTAATGACATATACCAGTGATAATGGTTTGTTGATAATAATGATGATGGTTTGTTGATAATAATGATGATGACTTGTTGATAATAATGATGATGATTTGTTGATGATAATAATGATGATGATTTGTTGATAATAATAATGATGATGATTTGTTGATAATATTGGTAATGATTTGTTGATAATTAAATGATGATGGTTTCTTGATAATAATGAAAATGGTGATAATGGTAATGATGAAAATGGTGATAATAATGTTGATAATGATGAAGATGACAATACTGTTAATATTGATAAATTTGTTCATTCGTTATATTTCACAATGCATCAATCAAATGAATACAGATTAATATTAAAATTATTGTATTTGGCAGAAAACCCAAATATGCTCAAGGGAGCTGGTTAACTTGGTTTTACCAGAACATGATTAAATGATAGTGACGATTATAATCAGATGTCAATGATGACAGCAAATAAAAGGAAATGTACAACATAAAAATAATTAGCTCACCTGTCAGTGTTAGCAATAGTGAATCCACAGATGTGTAGCGGTGTTCGTATACTCTAGATATCTGCAGAGAGATGAACTATTCATTATGTATGTAAACACACAACTATGTCAAAATATATGCAGGTTGGGTTATTCAAAATACTACCAGTGGTTATAAAGCCACTGAATAATATTATATTTATTAAAATTAATGTATTTTGCATTTGATGGTAGGATTCTCTCTACTATTGAACAAATTTAGGATATAATCAATGGTTAACATTGACCAGTATGTAAATGATAATGTATATCATAATATATATAATGTATATAATAGGAAATCATTTGTCAACATTTCAAAGATAGTGGTTTTCCTTCTGTAAATATAACTTGTTTACTTATATAGTTTTAATGTATTGTATTGATATTTTTAATGTTTTATATATTGTATGTGTTTTTAAGCATCAAGGAAAACCAATTTCATGTTCACCTTGTTGTGTTCATGACAATAAAGATTTATCTTATCTTATATGATATTCACTATTTACTGTACATAGTGGTTTATAGCTACTGTACATGCTGTGCATCCATTTGTGTACTCGTTTTAGGAAGGTGGTTGAATGAAGAAGTATTACAAATTACAGAAAGCAGTCCAAGGTGTTATTGATCCTAGATATTAGAGGAGTTAAAACTTGAGTTTATATATTTAAGAATACGGTGGATCTCACAATAAAAATTCAATGTTGAAGTTTATTTGGTTTCACTTTAAAAGATCAGCAGCAGATAGGATTAAAGAAAATATATATACAAACCTACTATATAAAAACATACATTGATAAAGACTCTTTTCAATATATATATATCTCAGTTTTCTTAATCAGATAATTTATGATTCCTACAAGACATGGACAGCATTATCAACTTTCAAGATTAATATGGAATATTAATCAAACGTATGCTTTATTAGACAACTCACAAAGAGCAAACATAACAAATACATACAGAAGAAGAGTAATGTATTAAAAGAAAATATTCAGGAATGAACATTTCTAGAGTTAGTAGTAAATATTCCTTACAACAAACGCCGCTCATCTCAATCTCAACTACTGTCTAGTAGTAATGCATCTCAATATTTATCAGCAAATGTTTTCATAGATTCTCTTTCTTCCCAGACGTGCTTTGTGTTGTGCGCATGCCCAGTCCAAGTTTTCAAATACCTATTTTTTCCACCGCAGTAAACTATAAGCTACTGCATGGTAACTGTTTCCTAATGCGATTCTGTTATCTTGAATATAACTGCCTAAAGGAGCGGCGCGAAAATCTTTATACAGACTGACTGAGTCTGATTTACAATGGTTTAAAAAAAAAAAAAATTTTTGCAATTTTTAAATAAAATGCGGGTTAAAACAGAATCTTTATGTTGCATAAATAAATAAACCGCTTTTTCCATATTATTTTATAATGATTTATTCTGTTAAATTTTAAATAGATGCAGCCTAGTTATTCATGCAAAAATATCCAATATATTAAGACGCAATTTAAATACTTGTAATTCTATATTATGTTGTCCGAAGGCTGTTTTTAAGATGAAAGTAATGCTAAGGATCGTAGTATCAAATACAATGCATTCTCATATTGCTGATTTTAAGTGATAGTGAAAGTATAATAGTGCTATACAATACAGTGAATTATGAGGAAATAACAATTGATAACTTGAAACTGGATAAACACAGAACATACTGTGGACACATACTTTCACAGACAATACCCAGACAACAATGCAAACGAAAAATCAAACAAAATGACGTAGACATTAAGGCATCAACGACATGAATTGAACTTAAATGGAAAAATAACTCGCTTACAATTTGCTTTATTTTAAGGTACTTAAATACTATTATTCTAGAGCCAACATATTCACAGGACATACTTAAACGGTGAGCTCCATTCTTTAAGAATATGGGTGGGTGGGTTTATTTATTGTATTTGAACCAGACATTTAAACGGTTTGTCATGACCTTATTTTCTTTTATACATAATTATTTACAAATGCAAATCTTTTCTCTTTGTTTTTGGGAAAGAAATTTCTTCTTGCAAGATCCTCTATTAATGGTATTGTTGTATTATTTTTGTATTCATTATTATATATTATCATTTTCTATTGTATTGTTTATCATTGATAGAAATTAATAAATGATGAATGAGTCCAGTACCCATGAATTCATTAACTATTGAAACTCCATTCTAAGATTTCCAGAAATCTAATGTTACATTACTTTATCTGCGCTTTAAAACAAATGTATTGCCTTAAATGGCTTCAAACCAACATTGACACAAGAGCAGTATTGAGAGAACTTGAAATTTAACTTATATTATCAATTTGATTTCGGTTATATAACATTTTGGCTATTTGTTTACATTAGTAATAGTACAGTAATTACTGGTAGTAGATAGACTATTCTCAGTTGAATAGTACTTTAATACAGAATAAACACCTGATAACCTCTAATCATTGCAAGCCAGCATATTCATCCACTGTAAACCTTTCACTTACATTTCTGCTACACGCTGATGGATTCATATATTATGTATAGCTTCTTTTTTTGTGTATAATAATAATCAATGCTTATTATTAAAGTCAATTTGTGCATCTTTATTAGGGATCACATTGGCGAATCCAGGATTTTGAAATACACAGTTTATGAAACTGTCTAAATTGACCTTTTTGCAGTAAAATATGTAGTTACTGCAGTAACTGCTGAAGAATGACATAATCCATTATGATACAAACAAAATGTGAATGAATTAATGTACAAGATAACAATTAAAACATATGAATGAATTACGTAAATGAACAAATGAAATGTGAATATATTAGGATTTAAACAAAATCAATTATTTTATAAATCATCAAATAAAAAAAATAAATTAAAAACATTTTTTTAAATTTTAAATCAACTGACAGAGATAACAACCTCCACTAATAAGTTGATAATTAAAAAAAATTAATAAAACTAAAATTATGAATATAAACCAATTTAAGCAAAGGCATAGTAATTTTTTTTTAAATTATACTGTAGTATGAGTGAAAAAAATTAAAGAAATGACAGAAATAAAATGAGATAAGATACATGACATTCTAACATTATACATTAAAGGTCAAACACAGTTTACTATCAAGCCTCTGATCAGCTTTCATCAAGAATCCAAATAAATTATTTAAAATAATAATTAGCTTTTATAATGGATTTAATTACAGCCACTCACGAAAAGCTTACTGTAATACAATCATAAGCTCCTATTTCACAATTAGCATAATACTACAGAAAACCTTATATTTAAAGGCTTATGTATAAAGAATTTCGTTGCCGTATTATGCAGCAGCAGCAGTATAGCGGCATAACCTTTGCTATCTCAGTAGTACAAAGCCACCCTCGTCGACAAACCATATTGTAACTAGTAGTACACTTATACAATTTCAAATGATAAATACTGTATAATTTTATTTGTTTCCATTTTAAAATTAAGAAGTAATATCATTTTGGTAAATATATTATTTTATCAAAATAATGTATAAATTAAATTGCCAGTTGTGCTTCTTGATGTCTAATGTAAATTTCCTTAAAGCTCTGTTAAAACACTATCAAGCTTTATGTGACAAAAAATATAATGTGCCCATATATGGACATGATGATGTCTTACCACTACCATAGTTGGGCATACCACTACTATATTTGGGCATATCACTACCATTTGTCAAACTAGTTTGATAGTGTAGACAGAGATTTTTACAATTGGACATTGAACAGGGTATAAATGTTGGTAACTCTAAAACTTTAGCCTTGGTTGTCTGCATTTCCTCCGATATGCTTTAATTTGACTTGGAAAATAACGGTATCTTAGAATAGTATTGTAGTTAGTATTTCTTATTAATAATAGTTCTTATTATTTCCTTTAAAAAACACAATTCTTTCCTGTTATTTCAGAGAGAGCCATAAAGAAGAAAACCTAAAATCTATATATAGAAAACCATAGATATCATAGTTCACTATAATATCTCTATGAGAAAACCAAGCTATATTATCTGAACCGATAAATTCAATTTCTTTTATAGCAATATAAAATATTAGTGTCAAAATTTATTATTGTAAAATTTAACAACAACTTTTATTGACACTACAGATATATAACAGAATTTATTGGTCAGATGTTTTGCCCTGCACTAACGTATGTAAACATTAATTTTCTGGTTGGATTGAAACTGAAATAATGACAATTCCATGGGTATCGGTGGCTGGATCTCAATGGAGATACAAAATAAAATAAGCAAAAAGCTAAATCAAAACGATGAAGTAAAACAGCCAGAAAAATTAGCAGAGCTTTCGGGCAACACTAGCCCTTCATCAGTGCATTTATAACATAACATTTATTATATAATAAAATAGAGGCTAAATAAAAGAAATAAAGTGATTTAATTACTTGTAATAAGTATTTACCAATCTATATTACAATATGCACGGGCATGGTTAGCAAGCACGCTCAGCAAACTACTATAAAAAATGGAATGCATGGACGGGTAAATCAATAATGCCTTGCTAGGAATCACGATTTGACTCAAGCAGGTCATTTTACATTGAAAACAAAGTTACAAGTGCTGCAGTTAATAGATTCATTTCCTGTATACAAATATGGTAGTGATGTGCCTTAAATATGGTAGTGATATGCCCAAATATGGTAGTAGATTATTTTCTATTTCAAACCAACAGTGTAAAACACCAATAAAAGGTCAAATATAAAAACAATATGTGGGTAAAGAGAATTTTTAAGGACAGTCCAACTATGGATTAAATAATTATTTAATCAATACATGGTTCAACTGATAATCTATATTTCAGTCCATCTGTGTCACACATTTTGAAAGTTATCTACCCAAGCAAACCCACCCTTTCTCATCCTAGACATTTTTGTAATGAGACATTATAGAATACTTCAGTATATATTTATAATGAATCAGCATTTATGCAAATATCATACCAGTAAATTAGCATGTTTGTATTATGCAAAAAGTATATTTGTCTGTTGTTTAATATGGTAATGTATTATGCCACTGGATAAATCTAATTCCATACTTTCTAAATAATGATTCTTAAAAAATTCATTGGAATTAATTAGTAAGGTCTTAGTCAAAATGGATTCTAATCAAATGCAATTTAAGTTAAAGCTTATTAAATCTTATCAAAATAGGATGACCCTGAAATCACATCCACAAACGTCCAAATGTTAATTATTTTAATATTAGTTCTATCTATATTAGAATTTATTATTTCCAATGTAATGCGTCCAATATTATCTCTCTTATTATTAGACAGTATTAGAGTAATTTTCAATAGTATTAACTATTATTTTTATACTCAATTTTCAAAAATGAATTTCTTGTAAACAATATAACATAATTCCAGACACCGCTCTATATTATAAAATCCATTGCTTTATAAAAAAAATATTTTTTTTTAATAATAAATTCTCTAGGTTCAAATAATTCTTAATTCCTATAAAAAAAGAATAATGAAATGATAGAATGCAAAAATAAAGTATAAAACACACAGCTCTATAATAAAACATTACCTAAATTCCTTGTTTTTTAAATGTTTTTATAAAATGTGTTTGAAGTAGAAACTAGAATAATATTGAAATGATAAAACGTTGCGAACATAAAAAATAAAGTATAGAACACACAGCTGTATAATAAAACAGTACCTAAATTCCTTGTTTTTTAAAGCAAAATAAATTCTTTAGATCAAATAAATCCTAAAATGTGTTGCATGTAGAGACTAGAATAATATGAAAGTATAAAACACACAGCTCTATAATAAAACAGTACCTAAATTCCTTGTTTTTTAAAGCAAAATAAATTCTTTAGATGAAATAATAATGTGTTTCACGTAGAGACTAGAATAATGGAATGTTGTTGGAAATGCAACAAATATAGTATAGAACGCACAGCTGTATAATAAAACAGTACCTAAATTCCTTTTCTTCAGATCGAATAATTCCTGAAATGTGTTTCACGTAGAAACTGGAATAATAATGAAATGATTGAATGTTGCGAATGCAAACAACAGTAGATAATGGATTATTAATCACACTGTGAAAGACATCAATTCAGAAGAAACCTTGATAAAAATTGTCTGCAAGACGCACACAAAGACAAGGTATATTCACAATGGCTGGTTTCATCATTTTTAACATATAAATTACTTCAATAAGTGAATTAGAAATCATAGTTTTAGCTGTTTTTTATTTGAATAAATTGAAGGGATAATAAAGAATGAATGCTACATTTTGTATGTTATGTTGAAAGATTTTATGCTCTGCATTATTTGTATGGCATTTGATTAAATAAATGTTTGTTGAATTGGATTGAATGGAATAATAAAGAATGGATGCTATATTTTGTACCTTATGCATAAACATTTTATGCTCTGTATTATTTGTATGGCATTTGATGAAGTAAATGTTTGTTGAATTAAAAAGAACAATAAATGTTATATTTGATTATAAACAATAATATCATACCAGTAAATTAGCATGTTTATATTATTATGTAAATTGTCTATTGTCTATTGTTGAATATGGTAATTTATTATGCCACTGAATAAATCTAATTCTTTACTTTTTAAATAATGATTCTTGATAAATTGGAATTAATTAGCTAAGTTCTTAGTTAAAATGGATTCTGATTAAATGCACTTAAAGTAATAAAGCTTATTAAATCCTATCAAAACAGGATATTCTGAAATCACATCACAAACATGCACATGTTATTTATTTTAATATTTATAAGTTCTTTGTTATCTTTGTTATTTCCAATTTGTAATGAATAAATGCGCCCAATAAAGAAGGAAGGTGTACCTTATGTTGAAAGAAGGAATTATAAATGTTATGATTTAATTTAATGAACATTATTTGAGCACATTTTCTTGGAATTCACAATGGCTACATTCTCTATAACCTAATTACAAATTCAAAAAAGATTTGAATTACAAATAAAAATTGTAGAACTTTTCTACCATAATTTCAAACTAATAAACATACTGAAATGCAACACGCGAGCAAATGTGAAGAACAGATCAAATGCTGAAACTAGAACCATCTACTTTAAATACTTAAATGTAGAAATTTAAGCCAAAAAAATAACAAAATATGTTTGATATTCTGAACATTTAGACTTAAGATTATCTTAAGGGATCACGTCAACATTTTTTTACTGCAGTTACTACAGTAACTACATTTTTTACTGAAATACTGTAACATATGGTTCCAGTTATGAGGCATGTGTATGACCGCATTACCCCAAAAAAGCAGGTTACAATATTGTTTGCAATGCTACGAATGTTAGGTTTGCCGTACACAAAAGGAAAAATAGTATGGTTGAGACGTTTCGGTAATGGTATGCAATAACCATGTTCTTGAGAATAAGCAAAAGGTAGTTACTGCAGTACAACTGAAGTAGAATAATTTTGATATGAACCCTATGAATACAAGACATAGTATGTGCTCAATCCAATCCTTCTTACAAGAACATTTCATTAAATTTATACTTTTGGGATTTGAGTATTTCTTCTTACGTAGTTAGTCGTATTAATGTATGACAACATACGGTAGATACATTAGTTTCACAAACAAAAATAACATAGCCAAGAAGAGCACTTCAATTAATAATTCACCACTTGATTTTGTAATCATTTCCACTTGAAAGTCCCCTTTAAAAATGAATCAGCAAAATATTTTCCTTTTATTATCGGCATTTACATATTTTCAAATTTCTTTCTAAACACAATAAGCTTAAAAAATCCCCTGAAAAGAACTATACAATCATTTTAATATTACAAAAACCAAAATTGTAAATTGAAAAAAAAAAAATCTTTTTTTGTGTTCAAAGCCTCTATAGTATATTTGATGTATATTTTATTTATATAGCTCCACCTGGAAATACCTTCTTTCTCAGTAGAAAGCAGGCCCTAATTATCAAGGTGGCTACTGTATATCGTCCAGTTTGCGGTCTTTATTTCAACCCCTATTTTTCAAGTTGGGACATCTGCCAAAACCAGTCCTTCAATTTCGAAAAATGAAATGAAACAAATGAAGAATTGATTGGTGATTGTTGTACTAAAATAATTACCGAACAAATCATATATAATATACCGAACAAATCATCGAAAAAAAAAATGTTTGGAAAAAGAATGATGCGGATGAAAAAAATGTAAACATTTTAAAAACAATGAACAGTTGTTTTACTCATAATGTACAGAAAATCCTAGAAAAAAGATTTGAATTACAAATAAAAATTGTATTTTCTACTGTAATTTCTACAGACATAGAACAAAGGTTTAGCATTTGACATTGCTAATGCAAAACAAAACTCCACTGATAAACAAAGAGGTCATTTCGATCACTGTACTGAACATGTATACACTACTGTATATCATAATTCCAGGTTAATTAATAACAATCTTAACAAGAGACAATGAGTGATTCACTATCCATATGTTACACAACATAGACCATATAAATTACTGTTATTACCACTGTTGCTAAACACTATCATGAAAAACTAAAACCAGCTTAATTTTACTTAAATGGTACATTATTACCACCCACCTGTAGTGTGATTTGTACTCCCCGGTGATGGATCCGACGACACGTCAAAAATTAATGTATCAAGCCGGCAATGAAAATATCGTAATATCGTTATTTGGTCACACAATGCAGAAGCTGCCCAATCTCTATAATTTATCTAACACACTCCTCTCAGACCGGCAAATTTATCACTAGCCAATCCAAAACCTGCCTCACAGAAATCTATTTTCTTCACATCTGCGAAGAAAAGATCACTATGGCAACAGGAGAATGATGAGATCTAACAAACATATAATGAGCAAGTTGCTACTTAAAAGTGATTCGCTGATGTAATTGCGAATCACTCATGCATGTAGAATGAAATTTCCATAGCAACAATAATACTTACAAGAGCAGAGTTAGAATCTGAATGGTAGGATTGTATGTACATAATTCTTAATTAGTTAATATGAGACTGGTTGCCTCATTATGATATGCATGACTGAGCATTACCATTATAGCGTAGTCATTTGTCCGATTAACTAGCTGATTAGCTAAAGTCAATGACTTTGACACAAATAATATTGGAAAAATTATTTCTTATAATCAAATTTCACAATTGCATAACAAATCAAATTATTATCCATCATGACAAATAAAAATTGATTGAATAAATACATTTTTTACTTTTACTTTCAACTGTAATTTCACTTATTACTTTTAGAATTTTGTTTTTCTAAAATTCGCTGTCAATGTTTTGCACAAAGTGCACACAACCAATATCAAATAATGTTTATATTTTATTTCAATTTTATTGAATTATATATCTAGGCCTACTGTATATATGGAAATAGACAATGAATATTTAACAACATTTTTTATCTTTTGAATTAGTATCTACTAAGTATTATTTGTCACATTTTGATTTTTTATGGATAGTTTTTTAAAAATAATTATTTTGTATGCTTGGTATAAGTTCATTTTTCCTTAAATAGCATGTATTATTACCTCTAGTATTTATCACTTAACATGATTTAGTATTATGATAATAAAAAGAAGAATTAACATTTTATTTCTCTATTAACATGCAAACAACTAAAATCTTATAATTCCATTACAGCATTCTTTGTTGATGCGTAGTTATTATACTAGATTACTAGCTTAACTCATAGAGGTATAAAAATGCCATGCTTAAGTTAATTCTGTAATCTTCTTAATGGATAGTCAAGTGTTTTCTGACGGTACTTTGTGATAACCAGAAGATAGTAAGAACTATGAATATACAGTATATTTTGGTATAAACGTTGTGAGGTGTTTTCCCGATTAATCTTATGATCAAAACGGTACTGGGTATGATCAACTAGCGTTCATGTGCCCACCTAATCATTCATTCATAGAAGTACTGATGAAGAAGTCAATTTGTGGCGATTTTTTTAGTTTTTATATAATAAGTTGTAGGTAATATTTTGCATACCATTTCAATGATCACTACATAATAGCAATTTATAGATTTGACATTTTACAAACATTCCACAAATTTGATTATTAACATTTTTTGTTTCTATTCTTAAATAGAAATAAAAATGTTAATAATCAAATTAATTTGCACATTATCCATCACTTTCACTTTGCATCACAAAGTGCTTATTTTATCAAAATTGAAACATGTTATGAACTGTTCCCAATAAATAATACACAATGCACAGTGGCGTAATGGCTATGAGTGCTCACTGGCTAAACCCAAGGACCGTGAGCTTAAGGGGCCCCAGGGCATGAGCAGTCCAATGCAATTACCCAGTGTTGGAGAAGACTCTTAGGAGTGCTACACCAGGGGCCTTCTTTTCCCTGCGCATTATGCCCCTGACAATGCATAGAGAATGTATTTTACTCTTTAAGAATTGTCAATAATATAAGGATTGAAATAAAGGCCGCAAACTCTAGAAGATATAGCCACCTTGATAATTAGGGCCTGTTTCCACTAAGCAAGAAAATGCCAGATTGAATATAGTGTTTTGAAAGAACAGTATTTTCTTACCACCAAAACAGGTTCATATAAAAAGAACAGATATTTTTTATTCTTGTCTTGATCATAAAAACAGTTTCAGTGGAGCATTTTAGCTGCAATGAAATCGGTTTCGAATAATAATGTTGTTCTTGGATTTTTCAATACTAGAAACAGGCCCTGGATGGATAACAATGTACTGTAAAGTGCTATGAATGTTACTATGGTTGTTTGAAGTCAAGTGCAAAATTGCAATCAAGGGTGTGCAAAAACAAACTGGCTGTAAAAGCCCCTGGACCAAACTTGCACAAAGAAGTTGGATTTGAAGAAAGTGTAAATCAGTGAAGCATGTCCAATGTCATTCAAAGCCTGTTTACATCATTTAGCTACTAATCCATAAAGCAGATACTTAATGTAAGATATGCTTACCTAAACTCGATACCTCCATGAGCTACTTAGCAGGAAATTATGAATAAGTATTGTAGTTTGTTAAATGAAATCATTCAACTCTGAAGCCAGTAGTTTATTAAAATATAGTACACATACCAGTGTACTTCAATTCAACCATCAATCTGTATGGAATAATTGTCCAGGAATGTATTATTACAATAAAACCAAGCTTATTATTAAGCATTTTACAGCTTTAAATTTATATACAACACAGGTAAACGTATTAGTTTATTATTTATTTTATGTATTGAATCAAACCATTGATTAGAGATTTCAGTGTATATACTGGTAAATATTCTTTTACTGTTTAATATTATAATGGCATTCTTTCTGGTAAACTTTTTAGTGTTTATTATTTAGGATCGTATCAGAATCTTGTTAAGCCATTTATGAAACTATTGATTACAGATTACGTACTGGTAAATGTTTAAAGCTCTGTCTACACTATCGAACTTTATGACAAAAAAATGTGATGTGCCCATATATGGACATAATGATGTCATATAACTACCATATTTGGGTATATCACTACCATATTTGAGCACATCACACTTTTTTTGTCCAACTACTTTGATAGAGTAGACCATGGAGTAAGAGTAGACAGAGCTTAAGTGTTTAAGATTGTTTTCAATATCTTTCAATCTAAACTCTGTCTACACTATCAAACTAATTTGACAAAAAAAGTGTGCTGTGCCCAAATATGGTTGTAGTGATATGACATCATCATGTCCATATATGGGCACATCACATTTCCACATAAAGTTTGATAGTGTAGACAGAGCTTTTTTAGAATTCATTATTCTGACACAAAGTAAGGTTTGCATTAATGAGATTTTGTGTTACATTATTATTGCCACAATCTGATTGGTATTCATAACATGTTAGCATGCTATTTATAAGTGTTGAGAATGTGAATTATTTATTTTAAAAGGAACAAGTCTTCTTCATATTTAATTAGTCTGGGAACACTCAGAATGCGGTGTTTACTCTTATCATAGCATTTTGCATGTTAGAATCATTTGAATTGACGTCATAGAAATCATTGATACAAATCACATGCTAGCCTAGATTGTGGTACACAAACAAGCATTACTGTATAATTGGTGTTTATATATATCGGCATCTTTCAATTCATAGCATCTGATTGGTTAATCGTTAGTTATTTATTGCCATGCCCGGGAACTATAAACCACCTTAACTGCACGTGTTTCACCCTCAACAACTATATATTCGTCGTATAATCTCCTTGGGCTATATGTTGTACCATGCCCTTCAACCAAATAAATATTTGCAATATATTTTTAGTATTTTTCCTTTATCGTCTTTTTATCAGAAACCAATTATACATTACATTAATGTCAGGGTTCTCCCAATTTATAAATCAATTCCAGGAAATTAAGGGGTACCGGAATGAGGTGGTACACTGTATAGTATAAGATGTATACAAAAAAAAAGTATTGTACTTTATTAATCCAACTGACAAAATAGCCTTTAATTACTGTTGTGTAATGGTTTCATGTTATTTTATTAAATTTTCCTACACTCTTTTTAAATACCGTTTGGGAAGCAATTTATACCGGTAAATCTTGCTGGTAAAACTGGGAGAACACAGAGTGTAACCTTTAGAAAAGCTACAATGCCAAGTTGGCACGAACACTCATATCTTTGCATTGGTCATATGACTGCACAAGTTACGGTTCTGAAACAATGTTATAATTGCACGGTAAATTGTGTTATACTGTCTAGCTTTCTTACCACCTTAAGTTGGAGCATCCTGAGTTGGAGCATCCTGAGTTGGAGCATACTCAATTGTCTCTTCAACTTGTTCTGAAATGTTAGTTTTGAGTAGTCTATCTTTCTTACATTCACCAAGCTCCTGTTCCTTTTGTATGTTTTCATCTTTCTTTTGGTATTCCTCCCTCCTTTTAAGATTCACCTTATCTTTCTTCTTTGATTCATGACATACTGCAGAATCGCCATCAAAGTCTGCTTCAACTATTCCTGTTGTTTTCCCAGCAATTCCAATATCATTTTTGGGTTTTTTATCTTTCTTTATATTTGTAGGTTTTTCTACATGTTTTTTCACTAGTTTTTGTTTGTCATGGAACTGTCGTTTGCGATTTCTTCCAGACTGTTTTCGCTTCTGTTTATCGGTGTCCAATGTGGACCACAATGCATCATAAACACCAGCAGCTTGGTATCTGAATTGAAAATCATAACATTTCAGGAAAAAATGGAAAACACCATTTTTTAAACAAATTACATTAAAGATGTACAGTATTATCCCCCCAAAACATGAAAAATGAAGATTAATAAAATAGGCCATTTTGCAGTTTTAAGTTATTCAGTTCTGTATAACCTCCCCTCAGCCCCCTAATAAAAAGACAGAAAAATTTAAGTATTTTTTTATTTAAATTAAATTTTTTCAGATAAATAATTTTTTTCAGATCCAGTTTTTAGTGAATAACTATTATGTGAAATTAAAATGGCATATTAAACAACAAATTTAACTACAAATATTTTTAGGGGGACAATATATCTTTAATATATCAACTTACTGCATGCTGTATACCTACCCGGGTTGTGATGCATCTAATGAATCCTTAGAAAGTAGAATACATATGCCTGGTATATTTCTAGTTACTTTCAATCTGAAACAAATAATTAGGATTATCTACATATACACATCCTATAGCTTATAGATTGATATGCAAATCAAAATAGTTTTAAGGATTATGCACAGTATTGTATGTTAAGCTCTGTGTACACTATCAAACTAGTTTGACAAAAAAGTGTGATGTGTTCAAATATTGCAGTGATATGCCCAAATATGGTGGTGATATTATGTCATCATGTTCATATATGGGCACATCACATTTTTTTTGTCACATAAAGTTTGATAGTGTGGACAGAGCCTTAGTAGTTCAGAATTATGATTCCATACAGGTATATAGATAATCTAGACTTAATTGTTGGTCCATCTTTCAAATTGCAATTATGCCTCAATAAGTTTGAGTTGAAACAAATGAAAATGTCAGATTTCTTATAATGTAATAATATAATAATATTGTAGAAGACAGTCAGATCTTTTCAGCAATCAAACATCAATGTCTGCCAGTCAAACGCTGTACAGACTCTAGTTATCGCTTCATCATCACACTGTCCTTAAGTTTAACATTTAATAATGTACATACAGTACCTATCCAAGCCTTCTTTTAGTGGCTCCCAATACTCTTCAATTCTATGAATGAAAAAAAAAGGGTTAACTTTTCAACTAACCAATTGTTAATCTTTTACAAAAAGTGAGGGTAAATATAATAGTAAAAGTTGCAGCCAGTAATCAGCACAGTTGTGTTTTAGCCTATACCTAATATGAAAGGTTCATCTATAAATCTCTGTCTACACTTTCAAAATGTATGTGACAAAAAAATGCAATATGCCCATATATAGACATGATGATAGTAGCACTACCATATTTGGAAATATCACACCTTTTTTTTGTCAAACTAGTCTGATAGTGTAGACAGAGCTTAATACAATGTAGTTATCTTCTTCTATAAAATATATGTAGTACATACTCTTTTCTGAATAACTTTGTAATCTGATGAATATTTTTAAATTTTCTTTTCATAATTTCTGCACAAGTAATTGTTTTACTGACAGCTGGCCCGGCTCCTGTAAATGTTATTTGCCGTGTCTTGTCATCCTACAAATAAATTTCAGAAAATATTTTATGCAATGTATGTAGAATAGGAGATTTAATAAACATAATTAAAGATAAAGGCAAATTATTGAAAAAATGTTGTGGGTATCAGTGGCTGGATCCCAATGGAGATACAAAATAAAATAAGCAAAAAGTCAAAACATTAAAGTAAAACAGCTAGAAAAATAGATAAATAAATTAAAATTAGACAGACGATTCCAGTACTGCTGAGCAGTGAGGAAAAACAAGCATTGAAATATTTCGAAAAAGGTTAAAAACGCCCGAGGTCTCCAGTTGCGTAACATGTTATTCTGTTTTCTATTTTACTTTTATGGGCCGCCTCAAACAACCATTGCTTTTTTTGTAATTTTGCCCCTCTTATTTAAATCAAATTATTGTTAATTTGTTATTATGAACTTATAAGAGAAATAAATGTTACTTTGATTGATTAATATTTACCTTGAAGTTTCTGATTGCAAAGCCAATGAGGTTTTTAACTCTGCTTCCATTCTTAACTCTCATTACAACTGCATCATCTTTCATATCATTATTGAACAAAGTCGGTATATCAACATTCAGCTCTAGCAATTCTCCTTTCTTGTAATACTCCACTAAGATTGAATAAGATGTTAAACATATTGTGTAAAAATAGCCCTACCTAGTCTAGAGGCCCTAACTAGGCTAGTGACTAGTTATTCATATTATAAAAGGCCTATTTATTTTTAAAATTTGTCAAAATGTTTATTATTATTTATGACACTAACTAGGCCTAGTTAGCTATACAGTACTACTGTATATCAAAGGATTTTTTCGGCCTTTGTGTCGGACGTGTCTAGCTAGCTAGGCCGGGATGCGATTTTTCGCCTACCAGCTTGCCTGTCTGTGTTGGGTGGTGGTGGTAGGCCTAGGCCTCTAGCAATAGTTCACTAATTTAGGCTAGCTAGACGGCCCTACTACTACTAGCACTCTACTAGGGCCTAGCCTAGCAGCCTTAGTGTGTAGTAAGGTGGTACACTGGGCTAGCCTAAGCCTAGGTATTTTATTACTAAAATTGTTTGACAGACTTAGTCTGGCTAGGCCTAGTGAATGACTAGTTAATACTAGGCCTAAATAGAGTTACGGCGTTGAAAATAAAAAATAAATGCTAACTTTATTTCGTGTTTGAATTATACACGCAACAAAATCGTGAAATCATTTCGGTTATAGCGCCACCAACGTTTCCAAATGGTACGCCAAAGTCGCCAGAGAATTAAAATTATTAAAAGTGAAATCAGTAGGATCTAAAATAGCAGGCTGTACAAAAATACAAATGAGTCCTAAATAGATAATATTGATTACTTAGGATGTCTTGAATTCTGTAGTACTCATATTTAATTGAAATCTGGTCTATAATCAGTTATTAGCTGTATTAAAACAGGATCGGAATCTGCAGTTTTTAAAGTTTTGGAATTTCCCTGCCAATTAACACAACTGACTGGTTTTGTATTGTTCATTATACTCGATTTTTATTTGATTAATTTGTAATTTGCTGTAAATGTACCCCTACTTAATGTGTATACTACATCCATTGTTTATCTTCATGTCAAGTGTTTACATAATTAATATGCTGAATGCCTGTTGACCACTGCATAAGTGTGATGTGAAGAATAACACAGTCGGTGGCACGTGACTATTAGAAGGGACTTTCCCGTTTGTCTTGAGACTTCGCAAACCGGTATTCTGCTTGTTGATACAGTCAAATAGAAATCTTGATCATTTTAAGGAAAGTACTCGTTCAAATCAGATTAATGTGGTGTCACAAACGACGTGTCATTTTGAATTATTTTCATATATGAGATGGTAAGTAGGCGCGCCTATATAGGATTTGTTTTTTAACCATCTTTATTATTTTCGTAACTTGTCTTCAGTTAAGAGAACCACACTGGAATAACGTTTTATAGAGACATAATGGTATGTCGATACCGCAAGTTTTACTTTAGTTTTACATTACCATTGCAACTCTGCATCAGATATATGTTTGGACAGTCGTAAAGTGTGAGCAACATGGCTGGGTTTTAGGATTAGGTTAATGTTAGATTTAATGTTGTTGGCCCTTCCCATATATCATTGATCCTGTTTTAATTTTAATAGTTCGAATATAGTTCCTCAATTGAACTTGGAAATTTTCACAATCATGTGATCATCAGTGACAAGTTATACAAACATGTCATCATCATCATCATCATCACCATCATCATCATCATCATCACCATCATCGGCATCATCATCATTATACATCATCATTATACTGTACATCATCATCTTACATCATTAGATCATCATCTTCATTCATCATCATCATCACATATTAATAATTAATAATATTTATATTAATAATGCTTAAAATGAAAATAGAGTGACGTGTACAATCAATCAATCAATCAGACTTATATAGCGCCGGTATCCATAAAATAATGTTCAGGGGCGCTTGACAAAGTTAAACAGGATGCTTCTGAGTACAAGTGGGTTTTCAGTGGTATTTTGAAGGTATTGACGTTTTCTGATGTCTTTATATAATATATTGGCAGTTTATTCCACAAAATCATACTAAAATGACAAAACGATTGCACCCTGCCCTCCATCCATTGTTAGATATACCACCGTAAGTGAGTATGATTTGTTTCCTCTGTGTGTGCTTATTTGTCTAAGTTTTAAAACCGAGAGTTTACTTGACACAGACATAATAGGAAAAGCCACAAGGGAAAGTCCCGAAAATTTAATTTTCACGGTTGAATGATTCCTAGCATCAAAGTGTTTCTTTTAGATTTCCACCTTTTGTAATCATAAATATCTAACGGTATTTGATTGAAATATTGGATTATTGTGGGGAATTGTGGGCCACTGAGATGTAGTAGTAGCCTATTTTACCTGGGACTCGGTTTGGATGAGTGGGCATGCATTTGTCTCCTTTTCAATTCACATGATCTCTCACCAGGAAAATCTGTCTTTGTAATGACATTGCATTTTTTCTTTCAGTCTGAAATATCTACATACAAAATTCAAATAGCGTTTCTTCTTGTAAAGAAATAAACGTGTCAGAATTTTCACATATTTATATATATATATTTTATATAATAATTTTTGATAATCAAACCATGTCATCCAGTTTCTGACGACCCTGATCATTCTCAAACAAAAAAATTAATAACATGCCTCTATGTTTTTATTACTAAAACAAAATAGTGTGCATTATTTCATCAGCTGCTCGATTAGTTTGTTAGTTGTTAGTTTGTTCATGGAGGTATAGTTTGTTAGTTGAGTTTGTTAGTTAATTGGTCAGATGTTTTGCCCTACTCTGACGTAATTTGTACTTAATACTAAGTACATTGAGAATACTTTATATATTTATATATTTATTGAGAATACGCAAGTAATTCTCGGGTGGGACTCGATCCCACGACCTCAAGATCACTAGCTTGCGGGCAAAACATCTGACCAATTACTCAACACCCTGACGCAATGCTACTCCACAGTAGTTACAAACAATTACAATCCAGTGTGTTAGTTTGTTTTTCATGGAGGTATAGTTTGTTAGTTGTTATTTGTTAGTAGTTGTTAGTTTGTTAGTTAGTTATCTACTTTATTAGTTAGACATCTTGTCTGTTGATTTATAACTCCAAGTTTGAGTTTAGCATCTCTGTACATTTTGTTTGTTTACGTAATAATTTATTCACTTTTCCCCCCAAATCATTTGTAGAGATAAATATTAGATTGTATAATATAGTTTCAGCATGGAGTAAAGAATAGTGATCGTTTTTTAAGTGCCTCGACTTAGTCTATTATTATGATTATTTATCTAGATAATTCATCTAATCCATGGTCTATAATAGCATGGATACATTATTTATCCATGATTATACCATTATAATTCATGATTACTGTATAGGTTGTTCTAAAACATTTCAACAACGTCATGGAATAAGCTACCAGTAAGACACGATGACGTAATAGGCATGTATACTTTATTAAACCAATCAGATTTGGTACATACGCCATTTAAGGTCAAGTTACTAATCAGGACTGTAAGGTCATATTGAGAGGTTTTTGTTGAAACTTTCATGCGACAACCGATCTGTATGTGTCTATATGAATCATGATTTGAAGACAATTCTAAAATAACAGTGACGTGTACTTTGGCGTACTAAGGTAAAATATACAAACATCTGGAGCATTAGTAAATCGACAGGCTTTAGGCTTTCTCCGGAGAAGGTAAGTTATCTTCATGTTACAAGTAAAACCAGTGTCCTGAGCATAGCTTTAATAAGTTTATAAGGAAACGTTTAGAAGTGTGACCTCGAGCCTATTTAACCTGTTAGGCTTCATGGGAGCTGGAATGTAACTAAGCACATGATTGTTCCCACAGCGAAATGCCATGACGTTTGTCTGTAGTGTAACTAGAATACTTACTATACAATGGAGGTAAAAAATGTTACCTCCATGCTATTAACGTGGATTTTATACCTCCATGCTATTACATTATATCATATTACTGTATATAGTTTACAAGTCAACATTTTTATACAAATACACAAAAGTCAAAAGTCTTTCCTTATGCCATTTTTTCCTATTATTGCTGCTATCTTGGCGATTGATTGATTTTTTTTCTAATTCTACTCTAGTTCGTCTGTATTGTATTGTCTGCCGAAGATTACAAATCAAATATTTATATATACAACTCTCGATTCAAATCCGTAATGAAAATCTGATTAAGAATTAGGCCTATTGTTACAGGTAATTGTGTTTGCATACATAGATCAGTGAGGGCGACAAGTGTTTGTCTAAATGAATATTGGTTCCTTCATTTCCTTCTGTTATGTGTTACTATAGGCTACTAGTACTAAGCATGAGTTACTCACAAATATTATTTTTATTGCATAAGACTGAGTGGGTAGTTTGAGTTCATTCCCAAAATTACACATGCACGTGTGGTTGTATAGATAGGCAGTGAGGGCGACAAGTTTGTGTCTAAATGCATATTGGTTCCTTCATTTCCTTCTGTTATGTGTTACTATAGGCTACTAGTACTAAGCATGAGTTACTCACAAATATTATTTTTATTGCATAAGACTGAGTGGGTAGTTTGAGTTCACTCCAAAATTACACATGCACGGCAGATTTAATAGAAAACAAGTTTAGTCTGTGCTCACATCACATGACTCTCCTGCAGCAAATATCCTGGCCGATCTAACACATAAGCCTACACAAAGTGCAATATATTAATATTATACCCGACATAATTTATGCTGCAAAATAAAACCATATTCCGTGGTATGGTGACATATATATTTTTTCTTGTAGGGAGAAAATGCTACCAGAAGACGTCCGGGAAATCCTATCACAATCAATAATATCTTCCGTTCACATAGTGTAGTTTGGATAATATAATGAAGTGTGGAACGCCATGTCATCTGGCTGCAATAGCTGTCAAAATGTAGACGAAATCATTTGTAACATGGGTTCGCACCTGACGTGGGACGAACTGAAAGACATTCAGCAAGATATTTTGAGAAGGGAGGAAACAATCTTAAGTGTCAGACGTGTAGACTTTGATACACTCCCCACATATTTCATTTCAATCAAAAACTTGTACGGATATATCTTGTTTAAGTTACATAAAGTAAATGAGAGTATAGATATATTTAAAGAGGTACTGCAGAAAGACCCCGACAATCTGAACGCAGTTAGTAATCTGTTTACGATATATACGCGTCAAGGAAGAATTACAATTGCAAATGTCTACAAGAGAGACTTGCAGAGACTATGCAAAAACAAAGAAGACATCATTATTACGCGTGCATTTTGTGAGCGAGCGCACGCGGTGCGTCATTTTCAACAAGATTGTCGCGAATTTACGTACATGCCTTATTTATGCCAAGCATTGGAGTTTAGCAACAATATCACAATTCCCGAAAAGGGTGAATGGTTGTTTGATTATGGCTTAGCATTATTTAGAAAGGATTTCCAATTTCTGCTTGCTCGTGCTAGTTTGGAGGAAAAGGATCCAAATTTTAATGAGGCTATTGACACGTTCTATAAGGTTATCCAGGTGGAAGGAGGTTGTGAGGTATATAAAGCATTGTCGTGGGTTTTTATGGGGATTTTACTAAGACATGATGCGACGCGATCATTAGATCGTTGCTTTCCGAAAAATGCTGAAATTCACGGACTGAACTCCATTGACTGTATTGAAAAAGGTCTGGAAATATCGCCTGAAAATCAAATCGTTACTAGGAGAGTTGCATCTGAATTCTCGCGCGTTGGTCGCCATGAAGAAGCTGCGAAGCTATTCACTAAATCGCTCAGCCTAGAGAAATCGTGGTTTGCGTACCGGCACCAGGGACTAATGTATATACGCATGTATGAGGAGACGCATGATACAAACTTACTGACAAAAGCCGAAGGTAGTTTAAAGCAAGCTATTGAAAAGAAGGACGTACACGCCGATCACTCTGATCTTGGCTACGTGTATTTCTTAAAACGAGAATGGGACAATGCTCTTCAAGAATTTCTTCGTGCTAAATATAACCAGAATAATGACAACTTTGACACAACAGAAACTCACAGACGTTGGGCTGAATGTTTAAAAGCATGTGGAGAATACGAGAGTGCTACGTTACAGCAGGAACTTGCTGACGCTTTGACGACAGAGTTACGAAGTATGATTGATGAGATAGAAAAACGTGGCAAAAAACACGGAACAGATTGCAATGGCAATGAATGCAACCGCCATCATTCTCAATATAGACATGACGAACGAGAAGGATTTGTTAGTATTAAAACTGCACATGAAATCGCCTACAGACCACGAATATCCGGCGATCGGAAACCATTCCGTTACGATTTTTTTCTCAGTTTTTGTCACATAGACCACAAGTGGGCTAGTGCACTGTTGAAGAAACTCGAAAATGACTTTGACCTTATAGGATGCATACGGTATAGAGACTATGGGCTTGGTTATACAATAATTGAAAATATAATGACGTCAATTAAAGAAAGTCATAAAACAATTATTATTATGTCTCCTGACTCAATAAAAAGTCACTATTGTAACGAGGAAATCCGTCGAGCTTTAGACCAAAACGTTAAAAGGAAGTGCATCATTCCAATAATGCTACGAGAATGTGAGGTACCTGAAACATTAGAAACAATGCAAAGGATTGAGTGTGTCAGCGGTCAATTTCACAAGCATCATTGGCACAAATTAGCGGAAGATCTTAAATACCAGGCTTGATATGTTACGAAGCAGGACATTTAAAAGTAAACAAGGATATACCATGGAGGAAATACAGTAATACTGATGATTAATATCCTGATAGACCTGAATGAGTACATTCACCAGTCGGCGATGACTCGACAATTGTGACGTCACATGAAGTAATTCATGCATCGGCACACTTGCCAATACATATTAATAATAATGATCAATAGAAATAACCATAACATATGTCTATAAATGTGTTATGACGTCACTTGGTTTGAAACCAAACTATTCCTATGAAGACTTTAATTCTCGTAAACATTAGGACAATTACAAATTAATAGATGATTTGGAAGTTGGTTATGGTCTTTGTATACGAGGCGAGTTGGTTTAATTTGGAAGTTGGTTATGGTCTTTGTATACATTGGCGAGTTGGTTTAATTTCTTTACTACTGTATACAATAGGCCTACAGTATTCAATGTATGTACTATATTATTGTGTGTGAGCAGAAATAAAAACAAAAATAAAGAAATTTC
Organism: Antedon bifida; assembly: GCF_963402885.1. Lineage (NCBI taxonomy): Eukaryota > Metazoa > Echinodermata > Crinoidea > Comatulida > Antedonidae > Antedon > Antedon bifida. The sequence goes on along the minus strand of NC_136229.1, from coordinate 1,347,493 downwards.
ACCTAATGTTTGAAACTTTGCATTTAAAAAATGTTTTACCTCTACCTCATGAAGTTTAGAGCCGCATTACTTTATTGTGCTATTTTAAAAAGAAATGTTCGTATTCTTTAACAAAGATGAAAAGATAATTCGATTTATTATACAAATTGTTAAAACAAGGCAATCTAACAACTAACTTGGTTTAAAACAATGAGAATAATGGTTACATATCAGCATTTTTAGTTTGTCAAAAAATAGATAATAAGTCCCTTCTTAAAAATCAGATCCCGGACGTGAAACTAACAATTGTTTTTATTTGGCATAATAAGAAGACCAACTTAAAACAAGACGCAATAAGAAGCTGAAAAACAACCAGTTTAAAGATCATGTCAAAATTATTATATTACTCTGTAGTAACTACATTACTGCAGTAACTACAGTACTGCAAATAGTACTTACTGCAATAAACAGTGTATGATTAACTAAAAACTTGCTAAATAATTGCATAAGCACGTTTTAACAGTAAAAAATGTATTTACTGCAGTAACTGCAATAAAAACATTTGTTTGGTCCATTACGTTATTGAATACAGTAATGGTAATGGTATTGTTGTGTTTGATTGTCCATACCAGTTAACAAATGCATTTCTATTGATACAGATCTTAGGCTAATTACTCGCCAAAAAAAAATAAACAAACATTTTGTTTCAGCTAATCATGTACTACTTTTTACAAAAACCTCATTACAATTTGTAAGAAGTTATTAAGGACGCATAATGAATGTACAATTTTAAATAAACATCAAAAGGTCGAACATAGTAAAAAACAAACACACACACACACCGGAGAACGTTATGAGAATATAGACCGTTGTTTATATTGTGATACAAATCTGCTATTTAACGAGTGTTCAGTTTCGAAAAGTTGGTAATTCTACCGAAACTATACCGTTTGTTGAATTACTCAAAACGTTACTATAATATTGACATTGAAGCATGAGTAGATACCTTTGCGTTTGATTATTGAAGCAAAAAAATGTTTTCAAAAAGTGATGAAAAAGAGCATGTTCATTATTCAATTGGTTAAAATGTACAGGGTTTTGCCCGGTGGGTGCCAAACAACTCCAAAAACGGTTCCTTTTTAACCAGTACAGTACAGTACTATGAATACAAAGTGCTGCCAGCTACCTGTTATCATGCTGAGACATAAATGCTGTGTCATTCATGGATTTCCTTAGCCATAATAAACAGATCAGACAACAAGGGTGTACTTTATTACACTTCATTAAGTTTAGATAAAAAATTGTCTGACGTTATTTCTAAACAGTGCGCGTTTCCAGGGTATTTAATATTTCTGATAAATAGTGTAACGTATGACTGTGCATGCAGGTTGCAATCCGCCTACTAGCATCCAAATATCCTAGCTTAGTCCCAATTACTTTATCAAAAAAGTATAAGCAATAAGTAAAGCCCTGTCTACACTATCAAACTAGTTTGACAAAAAAAAGTGTGATATGCCCAAAGAATGGTAGTGATATTCCTAAATATGGTAGTGATATGACATCATCATGTCCATATATGGGCACATCACATTTTTTGTCACATAAAGTTTGATAGTGTAGACGGAGCTTAAGTAGGCCTATACCATGAGCCTGGTTGTCATATTTGATAACCTCAATATGTACACGAGGATGTCATCCTGCATAACTATTGCATAATCATAGGCCAATGTTCACTGTTCATATTTGCATAATTTAAAGATGTATTGTCCCTTGAAACACAAAAAATGAGGGTCAAAATATTCTAAATTTAAATTGACCATATGAAAGTAATATTAAAGTTATTCACTTTAAGTTGAAAACAACAAGTTTACGTAATTAACAGGTAAATTAATTTGATTATATTCGTCTGGAAAATCGTCGCGAGCGAAAGTAAACAAAGATTTCAAACCGTGAGTATGCATTATGCATGATGCTAATTAGGATTGTTTACAACTCGTCACGGTTGAGAAGGTGTTCTCACACAGATCGCGAGGAAGTTTTATGATTATGCATACAGAGTAGCCAAACAAGCGCGTAACATTATGAGATATGTTTCGATTGAAAACTTTGACTGGAAGTCAAAGTTATTTTTTGAACAAAAAAACGTCTGTATTTCAGTTAAATGATTTTTTTTTCGACTAATTTTTGGTGAAAGTTAATAACTATTATGATACTTCAAAATGACCAACTTTTTTTCGAAATCTTTTTTTTTAAATTTTTTTGGAATTTGACAAAGGGACAATACATCGTTAAGCAAACAATGTGACCAATATTTATCACAACCTCATTATTGTGGCCTGTAGGTGACATACATACCGAAAGAGGAAATAAATGTCTATCCTATTGTAGGCCTATAGGGCACTTGATTGTTAATCAGACAGTATAGGGCTAAAGTGCAATACAACCGATGAAAGGAGATCTCTCTCATTATGCACCGTACTGCGTATTACTATCCCACCATCAAGTAACTTAGGACGAAACATAATTGACAAGTATATAGTATAAGTATAACACCTCATTTGGGAGAAACGAACGAAGAAAAATCCAATCCTTATTCAGGAGACACCCCTATTAAGGGGAAACTTGGTTGGGTCCCAAAGATGACCCCTTAAAATGTGATCTATTTAAATACTCATTCAGAATATTCACTGCATTTATATTCATGCATTATCCGTTGGTAAACATGCCCATCATGACGTAAATTTCAAACAAAACAGACATACAATTTCAGTCTCAATGAATACCTAGGCCCTTACAATGAATAATCGGGTTACAATGGTGAATACATCACGAGATTGATGGGTTGGCAGTATCGGAAAATCCACGAATCTGTTTCAGACGGAACGACTGACACATCGGTTATATATTTACCAAAAAAGAGAAGTTATTATTATATGTATTGAAAAATGTGTATACAGAATGATTCAACTCAACACGATTTGTAGCCCATATGTAATTTTGGATTATGGATTGATGGACCAGGACATTTGTGACAAACCAATCGAGGTGAATGGAGTTTAGTAATATTGTACATAGTTTTATAAGCGTAATACAACCGTGTCAACTACTGATATTTTAGCTGTACAATTTCCTTTCTCATACAAGCAAGCGTGACGTGCTTCACTGAAACATTAATTGTGTGGATACGGTATTTTACAAAGATGGCGTCACTTGATGATGTCGAGTTGGAATTTGGGCATTGTCAGATTTTAGATAAAGTTTCATTGGACCGGATTAAAAATGGAGTACGTGAAATGAGTCAAGATCACGAAGAGACTCTAGCAATTCATCGACAATCAAATACATACGGGCAACTAATTAGCAAGGTTAGTCCGGCAACTCATGTCAAACCAAACTACAAACACGATTTCTATGTAATATCATGTGAATCTGATCGAGATTGGGTCGTTGACAATCTTGTACCAAAGCTAGAATCTGAACATAAATTGAAAGGCTACTTAATTTGGAGAGATAGCAAATTCGGGGATTACAAACTAGACGCAAGGGCTGACGCAATGTTTAATAGTAGATATATTATAGTTATATTATCACCTAACTTTAAAGTGTCTTTTTGGATTAAGTATGAACTTAATTTTACTTTACATGATGCTATAGAACGTTTACCAGATTACAAAGTGTTACAAATAATGATCGAACAGTGTGAAGTTCCCAATGAACTGCAGCCCCTTAGTGAAACGTTGATAAGATGCAGTGATGGCGTCATGGATGAACGTGGTTGGAAGCGACTTACTGGATTGCTTGGCATTGCCAAATCGGATTTCACCGAAGCTGACAAATTGAAAGATAGCAACGATTATTTTAACCCTATAGAAACGTACAAACGGAGGGAAAGGTGCTTAGAGTTAACGGATGAACAAAGAGGTATACAATTAGAAATAAAAATTAGTGAAAACTACTAATCTAACATGCTGTGCTTAAGATGCTGAAACTGCTAATAAATTACTTGCTTAATCTGTTACAACTTATAGGCCTAATACTGTATGTCCTGAAATTGCTAAATGTATTCTGACACGCTGTAATGTATTGCTTAAGTTGTTACAACTTTTAATATGTGCTGAAACTGCTAATATATTATGACATGATGTAAAGTGTTGTTTAAGCTGCTGAAACTGAACTCAGAGAAAATAGTCTTTGCACATTAGCAATTATTCAACTCACCGTTGCATCTTACTGTGATTAAGCAAAATTAACAGCTTAAGCACAATCGCAATAAAGTCCAGCAGCAAAATGTAAGTAAGTGTACATCATGTAAGAATAGAGCAGCATTAAGCTAAGTAGTAAATTTCCTCCTATTTTTTAACACTGTCAATAGCAGTGACTACCGGCAAAAGGACCAATACTGCGCCTTGGTTCTCGGTGAACTGTATCTATGTTTACTCCACTGTTTCAATTCATCCTTTTTTTTGTATAAAAAACCGTATTTTAATGATTGAATGGATGGAATTCAGTATAGAAACGAATCAAATTTTCTCTCACTATTTCCGTATGAACCAGTAAAACCATGGAAGAATTATCTAATAATTTAGATTTTGAACCACCAGAGCCTATTCAAGACGAGCAAGGCACTGTTTATGAAAAGACGCTTCGAAAGGATGGATGGCAGTCATCATACGAAGATGAAATGGTAAGAAAGCGGTTTAATCTTTGCATTTTTGTTCTGACGACGACGCGGCCAGTATGTTGAAATAAAACTTTGTAGATTTCTGGGCATACGTATTGTAATAGACTGGTTATTTAGTCAGATCGAAATATTTTTTGTCAAAATGTCAAAATCAGCACGATATGAAAGTGAAACAAAACGGTAATACCGATGAATATTGCTGCAAATCAAATAGTAGGAAAACAGTACAGAATTAACTGAAACAAAAATTAGATGTCTAAAGCTCTGTCTACACTATCAAACTATTTTGACAAAAAAAGTGTGATGTGACCAAATAAAGTAGTGATATGCCCAAATATAGTAGTGATATGACATCCTCATGTCCATATATGGGCACATCACATTTTTAAACTAATCTGGCTCCTCTTTTTTTTAAAGAAAATGTAAAGCTTGCTAAGCCTGATATTATTCCAACAAAAACTGACTAAAGCCTCATTCACACTGTATTATTAATAATAACCACCTCAAACTTTTTTGTATATAAGCCTTTTTGGCATTAATGTACTTGAGTATCATGGTACATTTAGTGTTGTATCATTCAATTCTTTCAGGTACCGCCGCCTGCCGATGATGTTGACTTCAATCTTCAAATGTGCCGTCGAATTGCCGGAGATACACAACATTCCTTTTATACTAAACTCCCAGAAGAAGTCTGTCACCGTTTAATGACAAATCTTGACGTGGAAAGGGAAGGTAAAAATGGCCCACTTGATTGGAGAGCTTTAGCTGACGCAATGGGAATCAAAGCTGACACGATCGAAAAGATGAGAATTAATGTTAAAGACCCAACATTAAACCTGCTAATGTTATTAGACAAAACATACAAAACTCCTTACGAGTTTTGTAATATGTTAAATGAAAAACTGAGACAAGCAGAACTTCTTAGGGAAGCTGAATGGGTATCGCCGTACACATCAGGTGTCGTGCGAAGTTAAGTTACATTGTAATGTATAGTATACATCTTTAGTTACTTTAATACTGTTTATTAGTATAAATTCAATCAACAACTTTGAAAACTGCCACTAAGGGGTTATGGATTGGGAGTGATGGCTCGAAATCATTTGTAGTGGAAACGTCTTAAACACATCACCCAGTATAAGGTGTGTAGGGAGGGGGAGGGCGGTGTTACTGGCGTTTCGTGGGTAATGAAGTACAACATGATTGGAATTGTACTGGGAACAGTTACTACATTTAAACTATGTCCTGGGAGCAGTTAAGGTTTGTTGATTGTGGTGGGGATGGGGAGAGGAGAAAAAAGGCTGGAGCAGAGGTAATTCAGCTGTATCAAAATTAGATATGTTAATCAGTAGCCAATATGACACCTATTCATATAAACAATTTGCAAAGTGAACCATAGTATAGCTATGTATCATCCTCTTGGCCTATCATTGTGAAGGTAAAGTTGTTGAACATTGTACTGGGAAGGAATTTTTTTTTTAAATCACCCAAGTGTGAGGGGGTGATTGTAGAGGGGTGGAGGTCAAACTAAATTTGAAACCTGCCTGGGCGGGGATAATTGCTAGTGTAAGTTTGTGTGGACCTTATATACCAAGCGTGATATGTTACTAAGACATTTAAAAGTAAAAAGGATAACTGATGATTAATATCCTAATAAACCTGAATGCGTATATCATCAGTCGGTGATGACGCTCGACAATTGTGATGTCACATGAAGTAATTCATGCATCGGTACACTTGCTAATAAATATTAATAATAATGATCAATAGAAATAACCATAACATATATCTATAAATGTGTTATGATATCAGTTGAAACATAATGGTTACGTAGCACCATTTTTAGTTTGTCAAAAGATAGATAATAACTAATAAGTAAAGTCCCTCCTAAAAACAAACTTTCAAATCCCGGACGTGAAACTAACAATTGTTTTTATTTGGCATAATAAGAAGACCAACTTAAAACAAGACGCAATAAGAAGCTGAAAAACAAACTATCAACAGTTTAACGATCATGTCAAAAATAGTCTGACGTTATTTCTAAACAGTGCGTTTCCAGGGTATAAGTTGTGTAAAGTATAACTGAGAATGCTGGTTGCATGGGCACATCACATTTTTGTCACATAAAGTTTGATAGTGTAGACAGAGCTTTACTTTACTATCCCACCATCAAGTAACTTAGGACGAAACATAGTTGGCAAGTTGGGACACCTCTTTCAAAGGAACACCTTCCTGAAACGAACTAAGGAAAATCCAATACCTATTCTGGAGACACCCCTATTAAAGGACAAGAACCATATTTTAACAGCGTATGTGATGACGCCATGGAATCACTCAACCATATCACACTCAAAACGTTCCTGTGGTGTGACACGCGACGGGTCATGTCGGTGTGTGTAGATGATTCTGCAGCCTATTGATATGCCTACTCGGTTGCCGTATGCCTAGCCTCCTAGGCCTAGGCTAGGCACACTACTAGCTAGGTATCGAGTCGGTCTGATTATTTTGGCCGCCGGTTGATTTCTATAAACATCATCGTCTTTATTATTTAATATTCACCAACAATCGCAGCGCGATCGTATTAAAAAAAATCGATATGGTTGAATGATTCCAGGGCATCATGCGTCATGTTTTTGGCCAAGCGCGAAAATGTCTAGTTAAACACATTTTTTAAAATCAATCGTAAAAAATATAAATTTTGAAATGTTTTATTGTTTCTTTTGTATATCTGGATAATGAAGTGTTTCTTCAAACTACCAGACTAAACATTTTGGCAAATGTAAGCCTAATACAGGTCAAATCAGCAATTGAAGTGACGGTACCTATCTATTCTATGTTAACAACAGTGAAAACTCATGAGGTAGATTTTGCTATACACTTGTGACGTCACATCAATTTGCGGCGACGGCTGTACGGTGAGCGCGTACGGCGATATCGTAAATATCGCGATTATTCTGAAATCATATGTACATCCTTAATAAGTTGTTAAAATATGGTTCTCGGTAAAGTTGTCCTTTAAGGAGAAACTTGGTTGGGTCCCAAAGATCTATTTCAATACACATTCAGAATATTCACTGCATTAATTATATGCATCATTAACCGTTTGGTCTTGGTAACCAAATCGTCACGCATGCCCATCATGACGTAAATTTCAAACAAAACAGAAATCCCATTTCCACAAAACTATGTCTCAATATAAAATAAATACCTACACAATGAATAATCAAGTTACCAACAACGATGAATACATCACGAGTTTGATGGGTTGGAAGGAAGAAAAGGTTAGGTAAACTATTTATATCAGTGTCGGAAAAACCAGGTTTGTTTCAGACGGAACGACTGACTCATCGGTGTATAGGCCTATTTACCGAACAAGCATGAGTTATTGAGTAAAATTGAAAAGAGATGTTAGTATTAGTAAAATGTGTCTACTTTGTAGTCCATATGTTATTGTGGATTATGGGTGGATGGACCAGGCCACAATCGACAAACAAATCGAGGTGAATGGATTCAGAAATACATAGTTTATATATAAGCGTAATACATCCGTGTCAACTACCGATATTTTAGCTGTACAATTTCCTTTGAATCGGATGTGTATATACAACTCCATGAATGACATTAAAGAAGTGTATCCATACTGATACAAGCAGACGTGATGTGCTTCACCGAAATATTAATTGTGTTGATATTTTACAAAGATGGCGTCACTTGATGATGTCGAGTGTGAATTCGGGCATTTTAAAATTTTAGATAAAGATGTTCCATTGGACCGGATTAAAAACGATATTGAGACAAGATCAGTGTATAACAAGTTAGAAAAACTAAAGGAACGTTGTAAACTTAGACCACTGTACTATCAGACTATGAAAACTATGTATGCAGCTATTTTATTTAAAGCAGCTAAAGACTCCGAAACAAAACAAGAAAGTGAAACGTATTTACTACAAGTACTAAAAGATGATGAAGAAAATATTACAGCATTGGCGGATATTACATATTATTATGAACATACACTCGACCACATCAAAGCTAAAGACTATAGTAGGAAGTTGAAGAAAATTATGAATGACAAATGTGATTTGGCGCTGGCGAGGGCCTACTGCGATAAAGCCCATATCATACGTCATTTTGAACAGGATAAGCGCCAATTCACCTATTTTGAATTTCTAGAAAAGGCGAAATATCACATTGGAAAGGTAAAACGGAATGAAGATTCCGACATAGAAATAGAACGAGGGGAGATTATGTTTGATTATAGTTTGGGGTTGTATCGCCAATATGCTCAGAAAACTGAATTTGCTATTTTGGATGATACTGAAATACAGCATTCAAATGAATTACTCGGTGAAACTATAAATAGTTTCCTTGATGTTATAGATATTCCTAAATCTCCGAAAGACTGTAAAGCACTATCGTATATTTTCATTGCTATACTATTGCGGCTTAAGACATCATTTGATGACAAAATAGGAGAAAGTACTCCATACTTAGAGTACTGCAAGCGGTTCGCGGACCTTAACTTGGATCCATGTGGATGTCTAGCCAAGGGTCTCTCAATAGATAAGACGGATGCTAATGTTCTCCGACGCGTTGCATCAGAGTACATTCACCTGGACAATTTGGAAGAAGCCGAAAAGTTGTTCGAAGAATCACTTAAAGAGGAAGAATCGTGGTTTGGGCATAGACATATGGGTAGGCTTTACTTAAAAATGTACGAAGGTTCTGAAGATGTGAAACACTTGTTATCTGCCAAAGATTCTTTTAAACAAGCGTATACATTAAAAACTACACACGCTGATTACTCTGATCACGGCTACGTTTGTTTACTACAAGCAAAAGAAATACTTTCAAAGAATCCTAGAGATTCAGAAGCAGCTAAAAAATTGCTTGGCATGGCCAAATTGGATTTCGCCGAAGCTGTCAAATTGACGGATAGTGACGATTATTTTAACCCTATAGAAACGTACAAACGGTGGGAAAGATGCTTAAAGTTAACGGATGAAGATGGAGGTATACAATTATTACGTAGAATGAGTGAAGATCACGGAGATACTCTAGCAAGTCATCGACAATCAAATAGGCCTACATACAGGCAGCTAATTAGCGAAGTTAGTCAAACTACTCATGAATCGCCAACCTACAAACATGATTTCTATGTAATATCATGTGAATATGATCAAAAGTGGGTCATTGAAAATCTTATACCAAAGCTAGAATCTGAACATAATTTGAAAGGTTACTTACATTGGAGAGATAGAGAAGTCGGGAAATACAATGTATACGCAAGGGTTGATGCAATGTTTAATAGTAGATATATTATAGTTATCTTATCACCTAATTTTAAAGTATCTTCTTGGATTAAGTATGAACTTAGTTTTGCTTTACATGATGCTATAGACCGTTTACCAAATTACAAAGTGTTACAAATAATGATCGAACAGTGTGAAGTTCCCAATGAACTGCAGCCCTTTAGTGAAAGGTTGATAAGATGTAATGATGGCGTCATAGATTGGCAGCGACTTTACGACTTTGTAACAACTCAAATTAGCCAATTAAAAACATCGTAACGAATTAGAAATGTAATGTTGTTTATTATTGGTTGATGAAAATACTTGATCAAAAAATTGATAATCAAACGACCTCTGTTTATCTGTCGACTCTTTATTCCTCAGTAAAAATATTAAATGTGGCCATTCATAATTTGGTCACGTGTCCATGTGATTGTGCACTTCTTAATGATCTCTAAGTGTGATGTGCCCAAATATGGTAGTGATATGCTTAAATATGGTAGTGGTATGACATCATCATATCCATATATGGCAACAGTACATTTTTTTGTCATATAAAGTTTGATAGTGTAAACAGAGCTTAAGATTTATTCATATATTTATATACATTTATTTCACTGCCATGACTGGTTTTAGGTTAGAAATGTGTACATTTTGTGCTATTTTCGTATGATAATCAATCAACTAGATAGAATTTAAATTTGAAATATTTTGTTCAAACCAAACTGTATTTACATATACAGGCATGATTGAGAGATATTATATAAATTACATCGGATAGGCTAATGCTGAAAAATACTTGCACACTCAAATTTTGAAAAACACAAACTACAAATTAAAATAATTATTATGGTTAGTTAAAAGACAAACATTCAATCTCACTACTGTAAAACAATTATAAAATCTCCCTTCATTTATTTCATAATTCATTAACTTTTTTCTTCATAAATACACATTATTACCATAGTTAAAATCATGACTTAAAATACAAGGTGGATGAGAATGTTTTTTCTATTCACGACTCACTAGCAAAGTTTTGAATGAGAGAACAATTGAATAAAGCAAAGACAGCCGTATACACATGATCATCTTATATTGTTCACTAACATGTTTGTGTTTTTCATGCTATTCTGAGAATTGTGAAATAGAAGCTAAAATAAATTGAGGGATTGAAAAAAATTAACCAATCAGGAGGTACCTGATCCTAATGGTCTGAGGGTAGAGTACCTGCTAAGTGTCCTTTAGTATTTATAATATTTATTAATTTAACTACTTATTAAATGTAAATAAGATATTATTAAGCAATGCATACGTCAACTGAAACCAGTCAATGATGACCTGATGAAATCAGTAGTGAGGACGAGTAATGCTTGGTTCCCACTAGAGACGCAGCACACAGGGACGTAATGATATGTAAGTGAGTTGACAAATCCCAAGCGATGGATTATTTAAACTGTCGCTTGTCATTGGTCAATAAGCTTGTCTTTGCGGTGCGTCCTAGTGGGAACCAAGCTTTAGCGAGTCAAGTTACAAGTAATTGCTTTACTGTGTTTAGTACAGGACTGCAATTCATTAGCAAAAGCAGGGCTAAACTCAGTTGGATGGAATTGCATTTTCTTGTCCTACTTTTAGCTACAAATGTAATCTAACAGAAAGAAGTACGAACAAGTATAGATTCTCTGCTTTTGTATATTAATTTAAAACAATTAAAAATCATTTCTTTTTCTTTTTAGAAAAAAAAGTTACTCTCTTTATGGTCATTTTCCTGTTTAGTGTACATCATTTTTTTTTTACGTTAAAAATGATAAATTGAATGCAGTGCAAATAAATTTTATATTGAACTAAGAATATAAAAAAGACCTGTAGTCATTATTTGGAGAAGAGGAGTTTTGATTAGTATTTTGCCATGATAAATCTAGATTGTATTCAAGCTCTTATAACACCTCTTTTACACTGCCTAGCTTAGAACAAACCTGTGTCGTGTTCGGATAATTTCACACACATTCATTAACCTGGGAATGACACAGGTTTCGTATATTTACACTGCAAAATACCAACCCGTGTAAATGTTCTGGAGAATGAAGAAACACCCTAGTAACCGTTCATTATACCTGCTACTTAATAATACAAAAAAACTATGCGGGACTGTTTACACCGTGAACATGCAAGTACACAGGTACTTAAATTATTAAACTGTTTGTTTATACTGGCCTACATTTCCGCGTCTCTGGTACAAATCGGGTTACACAATTCCGGATAAAATCCGCATTTTTGCTGCCATTGTAAAAGAGGTATAAGTTGATATTTATGTTTGTTATCGCATAGTACATTTGCAACCATATTTTACAAAGGCATTTCAAATAGCTGTTGTTCATTTGCACTTTATTGTTAGTGGCCAGCAAGTATCTATATCTGTCATGATTTGGAAATATAAAATTACCTATACAGTTTAATCAGGTCAGCTTAAACCAATATAAATGTTATTTTAGACCGAAGTTAGACCATGATGATATGATGATATTACTCTGAGCACCTCTTTTTATAATTTCTTATTTATTGATTAAAACATTTGCAACTGTAAAGACTTTGTTTTTATAGACTGATTTGAAAGACTATTGAGAAACCACAATAGATTCATCTGTTTAAAATGTCTTATCAAATAATATATATTTAAGAATTTACTTAGCTCTGGTGAATTTAAGACAAAGTTAACTGAGCAAAACCAATTAATGCTTTATCATCCGGTGCTTCGTTTGGTGCTGATTTCTGTAAGATTAAACATATGATAACCAATATATAAAAACAAACAAACAAAATAAACAATCTAAAATTAAATCATTTTAAACTAGGAAGCTTTAAAATTGCAGTGACCTTTGACCTATGTGTCGTTGGTCATTGCTTAGACCAAGAATCTCCCAAAAGTGTGATGAGGAATAAGAACGTACTAATTTCCCTACATGTACACAATGAATGAACATGATGTAACTAGGTCATTGGTTGAAAGCTCCATATTATAAGTAATCATTATAATATTATTCTCAACCTTAAAAGTAATGTAATTTAATATATTGTACACCAAGCATTAAAAACTCATGCTATTGTACACAACTTGGTTTTTACACTCTATTATTTAAAATGTAACTAGAGGCAATAGCATTTCAAAGAAAAATAAAAGTACACTTACAAGTTTAAAGACGAACGATTTAGTATCTGGTTGCTCAACAACCTTCCGGAGGTTAGCAGCAACTACAATAAATAATAAATAAATATAAAATTTGTTCAATATGTTTAAATTTGACATTGTGGATCATTCCGTGGATGAGTCAATTGTAAATTTATGAATATAGTATCCAACATATGACAATATTGTTGGGAAATAAACAAATTACTTTACTAAACCAAAGATACTAAAGATCTGTCTACACTATCAACTTTTATGTGACAAAAAAATGTGATGTGCTCTTGTATGGACATGATGATATCATATCACTACCATATACGGGCACACTTTTTTTGTTAAACTAGTTTGATAGTGTAGACAGAGCTTTAAACCACTAAACTAAACTAAAGGATACTTTCAAATTGTACAAAGCTTGTGCTCAAGATGGTATCTTACCAACAACAAAATCTTGACCATCTATGAGGTCAGCATTAACAAGTTCCTGGGAAAGTCCTTCTGGCGTGTCCTTCTCTGGTGTGAATTCAAAACGTATGTCATGTAACTCCTTCTTTTCATTTCTGTAGCCGAAAAAGAAATCAGTAATTAAAGAACTATTTTTCACCAGTAGTATTAGAAAATAGTGCTCTTCATCATCATGCTTAACTTCTAATATTTTATTTCATTTATTGTTTGCTTCATTTGTTATTTGTTGACTCCACTTGCAAGAAGCATCTCTCAACAATAGAACACATTAATCAACATCACAACACACACTAAAGCTTGGTTCTCACTAGAATGCAACGCAAGGACGTAACGCAATGTGATTTGATCAGTCACAAGCGATGGATTATTCAAACAGTCGCGTGTGATTGATCAACTCGCTTGCATTGCATCTACGTCCGTTTTTCGATAATGGGAACCACGCTTAAGTTATACAAGGTTAAAAGACGGAAATTAGAAATGCCACAATTGGAAAGTATGGCATAATAGAACAAGGTGAAGAATAAAGTGAATAATATAAAGGATTTTTGAAAAATTCCATACCCATCCAACAGAGAGTAACTCACCAATTACAGGATGGATAAACTATTTAATAATTTATCGTGCTTAGGAAGTGGAGTTGAAAGAGTTGTGAGTTACAACCCTGGCACTAGGTCAGGATTGAACCCTGGACATTGGAATTGGAAGGCTAGCATGTTAACCACCAAGATTCAGCTACACTACAATTTTTACCTTAGCCTAAGAACAAGCGATATAGTCTTCATCCCTTCACTTGTTGGTGCTGACTCTTTAACGCTCTCTTTCACTTCATGATGAGTTTCAACCGCCGGCTTTTCTGGAGGTTGTTCGTCTTTACTAGATTCTGAATTATCGTCATTCGCTTCTCGTTTCGCTTCGTCCAACTGCCTTTTAATCTCAGCGTGGTCGATTTTAACACGGGGTGAACGACCTATACTAGCAGCACGCCCTTCTTCACTTTCGCTGTCCAATTCTTCATCAGACCATTCCCAACTGCCATCTTCTGTGCGATGAAGTCGACCACTAGATCCTGGGACACGTTTCACCTTAAAATATTATAAAACAAAGTACTATAATCAATATCAAACTGCATAAAGGCCAATGGTAATTCAAATATAGAATCTATGTTATTCTTTATGACCATTTACACACAATGCGGAGCAGACGGGTGGGCGGGCGGTTCCCGCTCAGGGTAGATACAGATTCTATGTGGGAAAAGCTATGCAATTTTTTTGTCACTTAAATAGTGTAGTTAGATAGATAGTGTAGACAGAGCTTAAGACAACAAAAACTGACTCACTCACACTGGATTAAATTACAGACATATTTTAAAGATGCAGGATTAAGTGCAGTGTTAATGCGGCTTTATAGCATATTATTCTTACCTTTTGACTCCTGTCTTGTAAAGAAGGTCCCTGGTCTAATAAATTTTCTTCTAGAAATTGTTTACCTTTAGCTTTCTTGAAAAATGGCATTTTAAGCAATTCTGCAGCAGTAGGTCTGCAAAACAATGAAAAGGTTGCATATAGCAGTCATATATTTACATAATATTCATACATATTTAAGTAATCTGACTACTCTATTTTCTTTAGAAAAGTTAAAGGTGAATCCTGTAATCTTTCTGAACGTATGGGAATGAGATGTTATTAGCTCATTGTACCAAGTCTCAGCATTATGTGGTAGGGATGGCCAGTTTCTTTCTATGCCACCTTTTCCTCCCTAGTATTTTCAACCAGGTACTCATTTACAACTGAATGGCCCCTGGAAATTGTTCTTCTCGGGAATTGAATCCGGGATACTCTACAAAGGGAAGATCATCCTGATACCTAATGATGACAATTTGCTTAATGCTTACCTTAACGTAGGCGTCTTTTGCAGACATTTACTGATCATTTTCTTAAATTCTTTACTATATTTCTTTTGGTCATCCTTGTTGTCAATACCGTACTCTAATGTTGGTGGATCATTTTGCAAAGTTAACATAAGTACCTTAAAATATAAAATATTGTAATTAAAATGAATGGTAATACTGTACATGCAGTCCAGTATATGAAAATAAGGAAAAAACAAACTTCAATGCTTTTTAAAGTGTATGTATAAATAAAATAATGCTCTGCAAACTAAAGCTCTGTCTACACTATCAAATTTTATGTGACAAAAATATAAATGGACATGATGATGTCTTATCACTAACATATTTAGGCATATCACTACTATATTTGGGCACATCACACTTTTTTTTCGTCAAACTAGTTAAATAGTGTAGATAGAGCTTTAGACAGTAAGGCAAAGCTCACCAAACATTGTACATAAAAAATTGTTTTTGTAAGGTTGTATGCAAAACATTATTTCAAACTTATACTACTTTTGATTATATGATTTTGATTAAATATACTGACTGTCAACTCTGTCAATACCAGACACCTTTGGGCAGGTCAAATATGTCTGGTTTTCCGGAAAGTCTGGTATTCGGAATGTGTTTTTAATGTTAAAAACAAATTTGGAACCTTTTGGACAACAAGAAAAGTCAGGTATTGGGAGAGCTGACTGTATAACTACATTAAGAAACAAACCTTCATTGGAGGAAACTTGGAGTAGGGTGCTGTACCAGTAGCCAACTCAATTGCCGTTATACCAAAACTCCAGATATCAGCTTTAAAATCATACCCAGAAATCTGAAGAAAAAAATGAGCAATGGTTTTTGATTTGTTCAAGTATCGAATCAGTCTATCAATTACGACCGAAAAAACAATTTAATGTAAGAGGTGAGTTCATATTATGGTGTAGCAGTTAGTTGGAATAATTGATGCATTTTATGTAAGACTCAAAACTCGAGTAGCGAAAACAGATTTATTTTGGTCTTGTTTATTATATTTGTTTTATTGAAGTTTCTATATTATGTTATGAAAGTGACAATAAAGTATTACACACAATATAGCAAGATCCGTTTCAGTGGCGGATCAAGGATTTTAAAATAGGGGGGCCTAAAATTGGTGAAATGAAGGGCTGAGCTTAATTTGATGTCCTATCTTTTGCATTACAATTTGCGAAATTAGGGTGGGCCAGGGCTGGCTGCCCCCCTCCCCTTGAATCTTCCCCCTGCATTTTGAATGTTAGGGTGTGTGTACACCGAGCAATTGGGATAAGCAACAACAAAAACCTAAAACAGTGAGAGGGGTTGTTGAGGGGGGATGGGGGTTGTTGGGGCAAGGTGTTGTTACCTGCTCCATGACCTCAGGGGCCATCCAGCAAGGTGTTCCTACAAACGTTGTACGATATTTATCTCTTGACATGTCACCACTCGTAGCCAACCAGCTACTAACTCCAAAGTCAGCTAACTTAACTGACCCATCATCACCCAACAAGATGTTACCAGCTTTCACATCCCTAATAAACAAAAGGACATATTGATAAATATCACTTCCTGACCGACTGACCGCTCATTTTCCGTAGCTTGACCAAGAATTTATAATCAGTTTAAAAAACAATTAAAGATGTTTTACTTCAACCAATGTTATGACAGTATGTAAAGCGCCGCTAGATTATCTTAAGCTCTGTCTAGACACTAGCATCAAACTAGTTTGACAAAAAAAGGTGTGACGTGCCCAAATATGGTAGTTGTATGCCCAAATATGGTAAGACATCATGGCTATATTTGGGGACTTCATATTTTTTTGTCAAACAAAATTGAATAGTGTAGACAAGGCTTTAGATATGTTAAATAATATAAACATATTACACATTTATTTAATGGCCTCTTTCTCATCTATTATAAACAAAACTATTGCATAATAACAAAAATGTCTATCAAATTGGTGAACTATAAATTGTAATGTTGTGCTTAGAATATTTCTATTCCAAAATATGAATTTCCATTCATCCCTATTTTACCAACATACCTATGGATTTGACCACTTTCATGTAAATACTCCAATCCTTTCAAAACTTCTCGTAAAATCGTTGCTATAGTAATTTCATCTAATAATTCTCCTTTATTTTTACCCTTCTTTATCTTGTGTTTTATAATATCTAACACAGACCCTGTAAAGAAAAAACAGAATATATACATAATTAAAATGTACAGAACACGATGAGATGGGATTACACAACTAATGCTCAATTGCTATTTTTAAAAAGAATGACGCAGATAAATCTAGTGAAAATCATCTTTTTATTCTGAAGCTCTTTCTACACTATTAAACTTTATGTGACAAAAAAATGTGATGTGTCCATATATGGACATGATGATGTCATATCACTACCATATTTGGGCTTATCACTACCATATTTGGGCACATCACACTTTTTTTGTCAAACTAGTTTGATAGTGTAGACAGAGCTTTTGTGTAGTTTGTATACAATGTCATTTATAACACTAATAGTAATTTTTTGGTTAAAATAGTATTTTACCTGCAGATAACAATTTCATTACAAGCCATAGTTCTTCATTAAACACAAATGATGTGTAGTATGTGACGACATTCTCATGTTTGCAATGCCCCATAAACTGGATTTCTTTCTAAAAAATGGATGATTGATGGGGTTTAATTTATTGATGAATTGATTGACTAAAAAATACATTAATGACATATTGAGAGGTTACCAAACAGCACTCATTGGTCTGTCCACGACAGGGCCTGAGATGAATCAAACACCTGGGTACATCCTTAAGTCCAACGCGCCGCCCCCTCCCCCAAGCCTTTTCCAACATATTTTAATGCCTGTTTTTTCGTCTGGGAACAGCTCAGGGGCTTACTGTAGTACATAAGCTCCGGGGCCCCTGGGTTTAGCTAGTGAGCTCTCATAGCTGTTACGCCACTGGGTACTCACTACCCTTCAGATAGAAGCATCAAGTTCTTTCAAGTGCACACAACTTGATTATGTAGTACAGTGTACCTCTAGTTTTAAGCCCTTATCACAGAAGACTTTAAATAAAAATAAAATAAAATGACTCTTTTTTTTTGGCTTTAAAGTTTGCTGCCTTAAACTGCTCGGCCACTTGAATAATACGAAATAATTAAAAGCATTGTTTGCTACTTACCCAGAGTTCATCCATGGATGTCATGCATTTTTCCAAATTAATTCTTTTGATCGCAACCTTTTCTTCCCGTGCTTTACAGTAGGCCTCCTGCACATATGCAGTTGCCCCATGACCTGCAAGAAAACAACCATTCAAGTAGTAAATTCAAATTAGTATTCCTTGGTTTTTACGCACAATATTGATTATACTTTCCAATATGGTAAGTAGGCTAATGTCAGGTACCTACTTACAATAACATGATTTATTACCTATTGCAATGTTAACCTAAATAATCTTCTGAATTATTAAGTAAGATGTGTATGAAACTCAAATGCATGAAACAATTGCCAATAATATTACGAAAAAACATTGCATAATAAAAAAACTATAACCTAACAATAGAAACCAGAATTTAAAAAGCATATACTGTACTCAAGAAAAAACACCTGAAATAATTTAATTTAATTTTAACAACATAATTTTTAAAAAAATCCATTTAAAATTAACATACAGTAAAACTAACTCAAATTAATAAAGAATAAGGTTTTTCTTTTCTTTTTGTTGTAATAAGTAATTCTAATATCACCATAGTACTATCTTACAGTACTGTATAATCATAGAGGTAGAAACCTATAATTATGATACAATACACCACTGTGAACAAAATTTATTTTTATACTAAAAATACTTGATATTTAGTTGAATAAATGTAGAGTAAGATAGAATTAAAAAATAGGGAAAAAATATAATTTAATGTAACACTTGGTACTATAGTATAAAATGCTATAAATAGCATACAGTAATAGGTAAAAAATATAATTCTATCATTGTATAGTAAATATCACTTAATTGTTAGGCAAACTAGCAATATATATTATAAAAATTGTACAAATATAATAAGTGGAAGCACTATTGTCATAATTCTAATTGTTAATTCATAAATAGAATAAACAAAAAAACTTGTTTGGAAATAAAGAAACGATTGAAAACAAACCAATGTTGAAAAAAAAATCAAGCTGGCAGTTGCAGCAGAACTTTGCATCCTCAGAGGTGAGTAATTGAGGAAGGAAGTGTTTGTAATAATATTACTAAAATGATAGCAGTTTGAAGAATATGCAAGCGAGCAGTGCCATCAGAAGAAAAAAAAGCACTGCGTCATGCTACTATGTGCAACACGTGTGTAGTGCACCTGACTAAAAGGGTATTGTCTCACAAAAGACAACAAAATAAAAGGGCATTCTAGTATCATTGTTCTGATAAACTCAAGTAAATAATAATAAATAATAAGATTTGATAAGCGCACATATCCAACAAAATGATCAAGGCGCTTGTGGAAAAAAATTAAAACTAATCCAAGTCTGTCAACCTAAACTTAAAGTTAATATTTTATAAATTCCAGAAGTGCATAGTATTATGCAAGTTTGATCTGAAAAATGTTTGAAAAAAGTTTGATAAATCAGGAAAAAGATGAAAAACTAAGGCTCTGTCTACACTATCAAACTTTATGTGACAAAAAAAAATTTTAAGTGTCCATGGACATGAGGATGTCATATCATCACCATTATTTATGCATATCACTACCATATTTGGGCACATCACACTTTTTTTGTCAAACTAGTTCGATGGTGTAGATAGAGCTTAATAATTAAATACTGAAATAATATGAAACATAGAAATAAGCTAATTTTCTAAAATGTATGCACTTAGTATGTCGCAAGATTGTGAAATGAAGTTACAGAAAAATGAACAACATAAATAAATGTTTAAAGAAATGTAAATTGAATATACATGAATAATTTTTAAAAGATTATTGAATATTGAATTATAAGACAGATCATGAGTCACTACTTAAATGTAGAAGGGCTGGGCTGGCCATTAATTAGCTTCAAGGTGAACTTAGTTTTAAGTTTATACTTATTTTGACCATCAAACTAAATAGTGAAGTCAATTTAATAAATCCAATGGAAATTTACTGAACAAAACTATAATATAATGTGAAAAAGGTTAATATTATATATGGACCAAACCATTCTACTGTCAGTAGGCTATCGTAGTACTAACTACATTTTACTTTTTATTTCAACTGCTTATGCAATTATTTAGCAAGTGTTTTTAGGTAATTGATTATACAAATGGTTTATTAATAGTACAGTCATTGCCTAATAAACTTATGTATAAAAACAAACTAAAATAATAGTATTATACATTACATAATAAAAAGTGTAGTTACTGTACATTCAAATTATTTTGGCATCATCCCAATACATTAAAAAAGCAAACAGAGACGGAGAAATACCAACATTTTGAAAACACATTCTTTTTAATAAAAAAATGTTAATATAGATAGGCCTAGGCCTGTGTGAAAAATTGAACTCCGGAGTAAAGAGGATGGTCTTCAAATCAATCCTCAGTCAGTTCAATACAAGAAAAGGAACCAGGAATAGAAAGAAGGATTTTAAAATTAAAAAGCATTTATTTTTACAGTATTAAATAACAATAAAAATAATAATATTTAATACATATTAATTATTATTATATGTCATGCATGCCTCATCCTGCGGCTTATTAATATCATATAGGCCTGTCATCACCAGAGACAAAATGAAAGTAGCCATAGGCCGAGTCCACTCCTTAAGTCTAGGCCTAGCCTCTTCTAAGTCTAGGCCTAGCCTAGCCTCTGGGGCCGGCTAGCCTGGCTAGCTGGCCTTGTAAGTTTAAGTAGATATTTACGTTAAAGTAACTGTTTAGTAGGTAGGCCTACGGCCTAGCCTAGGCTACTGTTGTAATACATAAATTACAAATTACCTATAATATCTCCTAACTCGTAATCATCTCTTTTATTGGGCCACGGTACATTTTGGACAGGAGGTGTTGCAGCGACTCCGCCACCTTCCGCCATGATGAACCAAGTTGCATTTGGTTGTTGTGAAGACATTTGGACCCGTATAAAATCAATTAATTACCGCCACCGTGCCACCACCGTGTGTCGGTCGTTTCGTACCGTTCGCTTGTATGTTACTTCTGCTCCCCGCTTTTGGTTTCGTTTACGCATGTCCACAAATATAATACGTCATACTGTATATCAGATCGTTCGCGGCGAATCGGCTCTCAGTCTCATCGTCGCACTTATATTATAATTATAGTACTAAAGTAAGATCATACTTAAACATCCTATAAAATTAAAATTTCCAAAAATCTTTCGTCCCAATAACTACTAGCCAATCAAAAACAATATGCGCATAACTCAAATTCCACATGCGCCACATTGTCTCACAAGAGAAGTCTGATAAAACAATATAGCAAAAATATTAATCGTTTAAAATAATATTGGTTTTAATTATTGTCAATTAGTTTATTGTTAAAATTAATACAGCAATAATTAGTATGACGTCATCATTACGTATAGAATATGGCAGCTGAATTTAAGATTAATTTTGATCTCTGTAAGATATGACCGTCCTGATGTAAATGGCATAGAAGATATGTCACTCAGACACCTGCTGAACAATATACCGTTTCTGCAAGTCGATAATATTTTCTTAATACTTCGATTTCTATCATCAACCCAAACAAGATGAATGATAATTGTTTCATAAGCTCAAATAATAACAAAGCACTTATGACGTATGCCATATCGTTTCTATGCCAACGTGAGTGCGAATGCTTTTTGACCAATCAGAAGAGGGTGTACTGTGAGTGAACCCTGATGTTGGTTGTAAAGTTATAAAAAGTGAATTGGGAGCATTTCATTAGAAATTGAGTAAGGGTTTGGTTAGGTACGGAACCACTGCAACGGCAACGGTAAGTTTCTGCTTATTTTGTTCATTCTTATTAGAAGTAAAATTAAAATTGCCGCCATCCTTTTGAGGTAAGTTTATACATATTTTACAAGTTGGTTTAATATTAGGCCACTATGCCTACATGATTTTGTAGCCTATGCACGGTACTTTCCCTCTACTTTCTGGAACTTCACTAAAGCTCTGTCTACACTCAAACTAGTTTGACCAAAAAAAGGTAGTGATGCTCAAATGACGTGGTAGTGATATGACATTATCATGTCCATTAATGGCACGGGCACATCATATTTTTTACATAAGATAGTTTGATTGGAGACAAGGCTTCCTTATTAACAGACTGTTAAAATATAGCTTGGAAGTAAAAGCTTGACCATTTTATTTAATAAATTAGGCTACATATAAGTATTTTGTTTTAACTTTTTTTCTGCGATAATAATATTTAAGCGATTGTATCAAAGTGTCCGAAACCAAAGACTTATAGTCCACACTTTATCGGCGTCATATTTTTAACTATTGCTAGAATTATCAGATGGCTTTAACGAATATACCAATTCTGAATTGAATGTTTTTGTTTTCATTTAATTACAGACTAAAAATGCAAAAATTAGTGCTACTCTGCCTTGTTGTCATGATAGTGGCGACGAGCGCGGTATTTGCAGCAGCAGCAGACGACTGGTCTTTGCCGCCTAAATTTGACGACAGACCCCTTACTGATGCTACCGCGGCTGAGGCAACTAAGGTTAGTATCATCAATTATCCATACTAGGTCACAGTGTGATAACCTAAATAATGCAGCATTCATTCATTTTGTATATTTCTTAATATAGTTCACCACCTCCAGAGGTTTAAATTGGAATTCTAAATCGTTTCTATATATATTTCCTAATTTGTGAAAACAAATGATTTAAAGAGACTTTAATGATTTTGTCAAATAATCGCTGTCTCGAATTCATTCCCATCATACACGTCTACACTATAAACTTTACTTAAGCTTAAACTTTAAGTGACGATAGGCTTAGTATCGTTTCTGTTTCTGTGTCATTTTTTAAAAATGTATGGACGCGACGCAACGAAGAGGCGCAACGCAACCTGACCAATCACATTAAGCAACCATTAGGAAGACCCATCTTGGTCAAATTACTTGCATTGCGTCTAAGCTCTGTCTACACTATCAACCTTTATGTTACAAATAAAATTGATGTGCCCATATATGGACATGATGATGTCATATCACTATAGTATTTAGGCATATCACTACCATATTTGGGCACATCACACAGTTTTGTCAAACAAGTTTGATAGTGTAGACACAGCTTAAGTGGGAACGCGATGTAAATATTTGAATTCAAGTTTTTAAAAATGGTTAACTTTTTTAAAGGATAATGTTGGTTCACACACATCCAGTATCCTGAAGCGAAGCAGAAACTCATCCGTGCGACTTGTTCCCTGTATGGACTGGCTTCGAAAAAGATGGCGATATTGCTGGGTTAGATCAAAGGTATTTAAATCTCTAGTTTCATTTCATTTCATTTATTTGTTCGACCAATACACAGATACAGAACAGAAACAAAGCACAATGGTCAGGGGCAACAAAGCAAAACAATTACTATAACTCAAAGAGTCAGTTACCCCTTCTTTAGTCAAAGAATTATTTGCATTTGCAGTAAACCGGACTTGTTCGAGTCCAATTTCGCGAGCTGAGATGACTGTAAGCATTATTGAAGAAGTTTCTCTAAATGAAAATAATCTCAAATGTTATTAAGTTACTAATTTTCCTATGGAAACACTTTCATTTCAATAATAGACCCTATCACTTCCTTTAGATTGCACGAATTTGAAATCTTTATTTAACATGTAATTCCTTTTCGTTGAGATAACGAGAGAAGGCAACAAACACAGTTAAATTAACCAAATTCTTGTTAAAGATGAAGAAAACCAAATCGTCCAATGGGATTGTTAAACCGCGTGAATATACTGCTGCTTCCTCCCGTTTAAGTGTACCACAACGCGTCTCTAGAGAACGTTAAACGGAGTATGTTCGCACGGATAACGCGGTTTAAACTGATTCACGTATTTAGAATGCACAGAGGGAATGTTTACCGGTTGGTAACCAACATTTTGTAACCTGCGATAATTAACCCCATTGCGTATAATGTAAAGGAAAGATTGGAATAATTCGAATTAAACTTAATACATTTGAATTATTTGTTGCAAATGTCAATGAAATACGATATACCGCAACATTTCCTATTCTGCTTCATTTATCCAGTAAATCGTTGTGATATAACTAATGCATTTTAGCCCATGATATAACCCATTAAAACTGTATGCATTTCTATGCTACGTTTAATATTACCATCTGCATCTAGACACCATGCGGGAATCAAATCATTATTTAAACAAAAAATATCTTCCGTACGTGATATAATATTGTAACGATTATTGTTATTTCAGTCAAGCTAAACGCAATAAAAGCATGATGTCACAATGATGTCCACTCATACCCGAAACAGTCTAGTCCGATATCCTGGCAGCGAACCAAAGAGAATAGGAGGGGAACATCGTCAAAGGAACACAACATTATCAGGATTGAACCCGAAACCGTACAAATACAACTCATGAATATATAGAAACCAAAGGACTCTGATGCAGTTACGCGCTTGTGCCTGGTTACGGGCGCTTTCCTCTTCGCCTTTATTTTAGTTTTTTTTTCTAGTTCTAATCGAATTTTGATTTTGAACATTTTGGCCTAAAGAACAATTTACACAGACAAGCGGTAACGGTAAGCGGATAACCGCGTAGAATCTGTATATATCCTGAGCAGAAACCGCCAGTCCGCTCCGCCTTGTGTGCAACTGGTCATAAGGAATACCATAGATTCTATATTTTGATTACCGCTATCGGTCGTCTGTGTAAATTGGCCTTAAGACGGTATATTTAAGGTTGTAAAGAATCATGTACAGGTAAAACCGTTCGTATGCCCATTTTATCGGTGTATTTTATGCATTAAAAAGAGCTTCTTTAAACTAAGGATGCGATTGCGATTTTTTTTTGTGCAATCAACTGAAACGTAACTCAAGAAACCGGTGGAGCGAGTGAACGTTGCTATAAGCTGCCGAGTTCCGAAGATCAAAGGGTTTATCTGTGGCTGCGACACGATCAGATCCACGCTCATTAACAGACACCACCGCGCTGCGGAGTATTATGTACGTAGTAGTACAGTGTTGGTTGGTATTTGTCGTAGCCAGACATAAGATCAAAGGACTGTTACGAGTTCTTATCTTGACAAGACGAGCTCAGTGTCCTGTTGTTAGATTTCTTTGCTGTA
Organism: Antedon bifida; assembly: GCF_963402885.1. NCBI lineage: Eukaryota > Metazoa > Echinodermata > Crinoidea > Comatulida > Antedonidae > Antedon > Antedon bifida. The sequence continues at coordinate 1,321,721 of NC_136229.1, read as the reverse complement.
AGCATATCGACTATAATTATCAAACTAATGTGTGAATGTGAATGAATGATGAATATACCATGCACAATTGCGACTGTAATAATTAATGAACCTAGATTTATACTGCAATTGTTTCAGTAGTCACTTGACGTTCGTCCGCACAACAATAGCAGGTGATAGTTCAAGATGCTGACATTAAGTTGAGTTATTTACTTAACCGGTGACAGTAAACAACATCGCCATCTGCAACAATAAGTTTGTAATCTTTGTGTTCAATGGTATTGTATTTAACACGTGTATCGATCAGTCTAATAATAGTAAATAGCTTAAAAATCAAAACAATGTCTCTTACAGAAAACAAAAACAGTCAGATGGGTTTGATGAACAATCAATAACGTATGTACTAACTTACAAAATATTAGTATAGTATTTTTTAAATGGCGCATGGCACATAAACACAATGTTGACGCGCGCGTACAAAAGCTGTATCATTACCAGTGTTCCAGTCAAACGCGCGCGTACGAAAGAAGTACCATTATTATCAGTATTTCATTCAACGCGCGCGCGTACAATAGCTGAACCATTATTATCGGTGTTTCAACGCGCGCGTACGAAAGAAGTACCATTATTATTAGTGTTTCTGCGCGCGCGTACAAAACCTGTACTATTATCATCACTTTTCACTCACAAAAAACCCCACAAAAATATAATTTTGGAACGAAAAAGCTCTATAAACTCTATAGTGCTTGATCATTTATACTACTGGTATATTATTCGTTTAAATTGTTTTCCTATTCATAATAATATTTTCACTGCGTCACAATACAGTTACGATATTCTCATAAGACTTAAATATGTTTAAGGCATTAACTTTTAAGACGTGCATTAATAATTGATAGATGTTTTGCAGCAGATTTTACAGCAGTAAGAATAAATGAACGTTCAATAAGGCTCATTTATTAAGCGTTTAATATGATAAACAAGAAGCATTGGATTACACGAAATAACATTTTACAACATATGATAAACTACACATGGTCAATGACATAGACAGACATGTGACCAACACGTTCAAACCCCCCAGCTCACAAAGCCTAATTAAGATTACCCGAAACTGTATACTGCATATTTCCGATAGCGGATTCACGAGGGGTTTACGCTTTGAACGAAGAGCCTCTACATTGATGTAAACAAGTAAACACGTTTTACCTTTGTGGTTTGACTGACGACAATGTATACATAATAAATCATAAGATAAAAGTGGAATATTTTAATGACTCATAAACTGAAGCATCATCATCACAATTTTTATCACCTCGCTACTCTAAGGAATTAATCATTTGTTTTCTTGAAATAATAATTTGTCAGGCTTAGCAATTTTAGAAAATGTACAGACATAAAAAGTAAAGATTTTAGTCTAGAAAAACCTGTTTTTGGATTAATGAACGTCAGTTGACCTTAGAGAGCTCATGTTTTACTCAATCAATAAAACATAAGTTTATAAGTTTATTTGGATTTGACCACAATTTTTGCTTGACAACTAACAAAGTTTCAGAAATCAACATCATTAGTGTTGAAATATTAAATCTAAGCAAATACTCAAATGTTTCTGAGCTTTCAAGTAGGAAGATTTTTCCACTCAATAGTGTAAAAAGAAAAGTATTGAAATCAGATGGAATTTTGGTATAAAAATGCACATATGAAATCTTTAGCTTGATTATCATCTGCAACAAAATGATTGTATTGGTCTGGTTTCTGTGACCCCCAGGTATTTGAAGAAAGCTGCTATTGTCCCAAACATGGTAGTGATATGTCCAAATATGGTAGATAGATGACATCATCATGTACATAGACAGAGCGTTATAGCCGCCATGACGGTGTAGGATAGACACCAATATTGGTACAGCAGTTTAACGTAGAGGTGATTTACTTGCCAGCTGCTCCAGCAGCGCCCGTCGTTTCTGTTCAAGTTCGCCCTCACTCATTTCGCTTTCGGATGTATCCCATCCAGTCTAGTATAGGAATACAAAAAAACATTTGTTAGTTGATGTGAAGAGACATGGTTTTCAACAAAAGCATGGTTCTGAAGAACCTTGGTGTTTTGACTGAGTGACGATTTTGTAGCTTTATTCACATGATTTGTGTGCCTTGTTTTATCATGAATTTCACTGACTGAAGTTGTGTGCTGGATAATTTGGTGAGGGCTGGACAAATTTGGAGAGGGTTGAGAAATTTACTGATGGATGGGAAAGTTGGCAATGATGTGATGTGCCCAAATATGATAGTGATGTGCCCAAATATGACAGTGATATGACATCATCATGTACATGGGCACATCACATTTTTTTGTCACATAAAGTTTGATAGTGTAGATATAGTGTAGACAAGGCTTTACAGTACCTTGCTTTTCTTTGATGCTGCATTCGATCCACTTTTCTCCTTTTTTCTTGATGACTCTTGACGGACTTCCTTTACGTCGTTTCGATCATCACGGTCAGATTCAGACTCAGAATTTGGCTGCAATTTAAAATACCACAAATTGCAAGATGCTCTACATAAAGTCTTATGCTCTGTCTACACTATCAAACTAGTTTGACAAAAAAAAAATGTGATGTGCCCAAATATGGTAGTGGTATGAACTCATCATGTTCATATATAGGCACATCACATTTTTTGTTACATAAAGTTTGATAGTGGAGACAAGGCTTTAAATATTTCTTTATGAGCTACAACACCACGTTTTCTGATTTATAAAATATTAAACTATAATCAAAAGACAAGTATAAACTTACAGTCCTCCTTCTCTTCTTCTTTGACTTCTTTTTATGCTTCTTAGATTTATAACTGCTGTGTTCTCCTGATTCATCTGACGATACTGACGGAGACTTTGATCGTTTCTTTCTACTACGATGTCTCTTGGATTCACGCTCGTCTTCAGACTCAGATAACTACAAAACAAACATCACATGATCATATTCTATAGATACCCAACGTAGTTATTTAATGATGTTATTCTATAAATATATGTAACTATAGCTAATATCAATATTGCAAATAGTGTATAGGAATATAAACACAATGCTGTGTAGTACAAATAGATTATACTAAAAACAAATCATACTATAAACAGAAATATACTCACAGATCTTGATCGGGAACGTCGACTTCTATGTTTCTTGGCTTTTTTAGCCTTTTTGTGCGACGACCCAGAAGTTTTACTGTGGTGGTGACTACATGCCTCCTACAATAAAAAAAATGTCCATATTCTAAATTCTAATTTTTCAAAAACAATCACACTGTAAAAATAAATGGCTTCCATTAGCTAATAATAACACTGGGATCAATACCTGTGCATCTTAACCAAAAGGAAATTATGAAATGATGAGAGAATTACACTGGGCAATGAAATATTTTTATTTGTAAATTACAAACATTTAAAGATGTATTGACCCCATCCCCCCCCCCCCCCCCCACAAATATAAAAAATTAAGATTAATATAATCAGACTTTTAATAGGCCATTTTGCAATTTTAATGAAGTTATTCACTTCTGTAATAGAAAAAAAAACACAAAAAAATAATTATTTTACTTATAAAAAGACAAAATAAACTATTTACTTTAACCAAAAACTCATTGTCTGATAGTCAATTTGACTATTTTTTTTGCTTTAAATTACAGTTTTTCCGGTAAATATATTTTTTTTCCCGATCCAATTTTTGGTCAAAGAGAATAACTATTATGTGACATATTTAAATTTAATGGCATATTAAAAAAAAATGTAAAAACAATTATTTTTCAGGGGACCATATATCTTTACGGTCACTAGAAACAGACAGCATCATGACATACAGTTTAGGGGTTACCCGCGAATAATCAATAATTAGTATTGTTTGAGATTGGTTTTACATCATCATCATTCATATGTCATTGTACCCAAGCAGTAATTATTTAACGTCATCACATTTAGACCTTTTACCATTTTAACACATTCATTCTTATTAATGGGGTCAACTTATGTGTAAGTAGTAATGAAAAAAAAAAGGGAGGAAATGATAAAGGTGGGTTGTTCCCATGAAAGCCAAAAAAAACGTCATCACATTTATTTCTCATCAATTTCATATCATCTATTTCTAATAACTGTACATCATTAATAAGAAAATGATCAACTACTTAATTTATTCGGAATGTTTAGGTGAAATTTGTTTCAATATCAGTCAATCGTCATATATCGTAATTTTCATGAAAAAATAGAGAGGAAAAAAGACTGTAGTAGTTACATAAAATAATGTATTATGTTTGAACCAAGTCATGTAGGCACAATTGCTCAAGCAATTCAGAGCAGAAAAATAGAAATATATAGTCAAAGGCTATTTGTATATAATTCTTTATGTTAAACCATTCATGAATGCGTACGTGTGCTAGCAACCACTAACATCTAGTCATTGCCAGATGAAGATTTGTTGAAAACAAGTCAAAACGTCGCACACATACGTATTCACGAATGGTTTAACGTAAAGAATTATATACAGATAGTTAATATAAAACCAGATAAAAACATTTTTCGAAGATTATAGTCAAAGACGTTACTATAAGTTGAACATTTTAATGCACTAAAGGCTGTTCCATGAGGAGTACCTCAATGGTGCTTGGCTCTGAATTAAAATAATCTGAGACACTTACTTCTAAGGAATGAAGGAACTCCTTAAAAAGGCGAATTCTCTCTGATTCAACCGTTATTCCATCAAACGGCATTTCGTTTACAAACCGATCACGAACCTGAAGTCAAAGGTGAATAATTAAAACATAAAAGTAAATAGTGTATAGATTTGAATTACATGGATTGTTTAATTCATCTGTTTTGGATTGTTCAATTGATATATTCTTAAGCAAGTACAAGTATTGTATTTTAAATTAATTAATTTGATTACCATATTTATTATTTCTTTGATACCTGCTTACTAAATTTGTACTATTTGAAGTGTGAACAATTAAATAAAAGAAAAGAAAGAATAAAAGCACTTTCTACACTATCAAACTAGTTTGACAAAAAAAAAATGTGATGTGCCCAAATATGGTATTAATATGTCATCGTATCCATATATGGGCACGTCACATTTTTGTCACACAATTTGTTTTGATTTAAATCTAAACATTAAAGGTTTTGAGCAGATACATCAAGTGCTTCCTGTTTAATGTATTTCATTTCACAAATGGCAGACTCCTTGTCGTTACATTTGAATTGAAATAAAGTTACATTTGAAGAAAAAAATGTTTGTGTCTATTCTCACCTCATCCCAATTAGAACTAGTATCCAGCGGAGGGGCAGCCTGTTTAAGCATCGCTTTGAACGCACTCTCCTTTCTTCTTTGTTTTCTAGCTTCTTCTTTTAACCTCTCCTTTTCTCTTGCTTCTGCCTTTTCGCGTAACTATAAAGATAGGAAACGTCATCGTAATTTGACAAAAGCTTGCAAAAGATTTTGTTATATTTTTGGTATATTGTTATAAAGCTCACATTAAGTCTAAATAACATGGTTACACCTCTAAAGCTCTGTCTACACTATCAAACTGTATGTGACAACAAAAATGTGACGTGCCCATAATATGGACACGACGATGTCATGACCATATTTGGGCACATCACACTTGTTTTGATAGTGTAGACAGAGCTTAAAGCTTTGTCTACACTTTCAAAATAGTTTGAGATAAAAAGTGTGATGTGCCCAAATATGGTAGTGATATTCATGTCCATATATGGGCTAAGCACATTTTTTTGTCACATAAAGTTTGATAGTGTAGACAGAGCTCTATTCTTGTTTTTAAGTTATGGGTAAATATGGCTACTACATATGGATATTCAAGTTCCTTCACAAGCTGCATTGCCATCAAGCACGGCAAAATAAGTAGCAACACTTATTTCTAACAGGTTCTTACACTATTGAAGGCTTGCTTAATGTTTCCAGCATCTAGAGTTGTGGCTCGCTTATCCTGACTAACAGCAGTCGCAAAGTTTTCAAACGATGTTTCCACCTCTACTATCATGTTTTTATCTCGTAAGATGTCTTTTATAATTCGCCGTTCATCACTAAATCTTGCCTTTAGATCATCTACTGCAAATTTGAACAGATCTAAGGGTGTAGAACCTGAAAAAACAATGTAATTATATAATTTGAATTAACAGTTTTAAAAAACGAGATTCCAAAATATAATCTAAATACATAATATATGTTTATTTGTAGAACCTCAATTAAGGGAAACTTTGTTGGGTTGGCCGTAGTGTTCAAATATATATTGATGTATTGTCCCAAATTTGTATTTGAATATGTCATTTTAATGTCACATAATAGTTATCCATTTTGACAAAAAGTTGGATGGAAAAGAAATGTATTTTTATGAAAACTGTAATTTAAAGCAAAAATAGTCAAATTGGCTGCCAGCCAATGGGGTTTGGTTGAATTTAACCATTTATTATGTTATTTTATAAGTGAAAACATTATTTTGTTTGGGTTTTTTTTTCTAAGAAGATTACCTTTATTAAAACTACAAAATAATTTATTCAATGTCTGATTATACATCTTTAATAGGGGCTCTAATACTATACTGTATTAACAACAACTTGATAAACTGTACCAGGGTTTCCCAGCATGCTGTGAAAGCGTTTATCAGCACTGATGATAGGATACAGACTCATCCAGCTAGATAGTGAGTTGATTTGACCTTTCTCATGAAGCTCATCCAAAAGAACCTAAACCAAACAAACAAAACTGTTTAAAGCTCTGTCTACACTATCAAACTGTATGTGACAAAGAAATGTGATGTGCCCATATATGGACATGATGATGTCATATCACTACCATATTTGACCATATCACTACCATATTTTTTATTTTATTTTTTTTGTCAAACTAGTTTGATAGTGTAGACATAGCTTAAGTTTATGTCTTTATACAAATACTTTATGATTGAAATGTCTATTTATGAAATAAAACACCAACATTTCAATACTTATAAATCCTAAATTTGATTCATTTTTTACACCATCAAATTAAACTGAAGAAGAAGCATACCAACATTTCTATGTTATTAGGTAGTTTTTTGTTATGCTTATAAACCCTAAAATACAGCCATCATCATATAAAACTTAAAGCTCTGTCTACACTATCAACTGTATGTGACAAAAAAGTGTGATGTGCCCATACATGGACATGATGATGTCATATCACTACCATATTTGTGAACATCACTTTTTTTTGTCAAACTAGTTTGATAGTGTAGACTGAGCTAAAAGAAGAAGCATACAACACCAATATTTCTATTTTATTATAGTTTGTTGTTATACTTTTAAACCATAAAATACACCATCATCATATAAGATGAAATCTTAAGAAGAAATATGCACCAAAAAAGCTTCTCTGTGTTTCCTATGATGCCGTCTTTGCAGCATCTTTTCCCTTTCTCTTTCTTCCTCCTCTTCTTTCTCCATCTGTCGGATGTGCACCTGAAATGTAATCAGGGCATCCTCTTTATCCATATCTGAATAAACAAAAAGCAATTAGTGGAGCTGTTAGTGTAGTGCCAGGGTTGTAACTCACAACTCTTTCTTTCAACTCCACTCCCTAAGCCTCAAATGAAACTTAGTTTATAAGCACGATAAATTATTAAATAGTTTATCCATCCTGTAATTGATGAGTTATTTGCTGTTGGATGCGTATGAAAAAAAAACGCAAAAAAAAACACAAAAGTAACATATACATGGCTGAAGTCGTGTGCGAAAATTTGAGTTAGTGTTTACCGACCGACCGACATAGTGAGTTGTAGAGTCGCGTGGGAATCATTGTAACTACTCTCATTCTCACGTTTCTCATTGTCACCCAGATTGTAACTTACGTTGCAGTTCATCGTCCTCAGCAAATGCTGGATTGTCCATCAGGTACTGTTGGCATTCAGACCAAGTTGTCCTATAGGTAATGTTGGGCATATTATTCAAGATATTGTGTAAGGATTCAATGTTTCGACTTCTTAAGGCCTTACTGTCTTCCTTCTCCTTACGATCCAAATAAAAGATTACATCCTCATACAACTCCTTTCTGTCTCTTTCAGGAACAACTTTCCATATCTCTTCATCTTCAAACATTGTCTCCGCTTTTCTAAAAAAAAATGATAAATTTAAGTTATTTCTATCCTTAGGACAATTATCATACATTTACAGTTTGGAACTTTAATTTTCTTATGAAAATGGTTTTTTTTATAAAACAACTTTTCTTTAAAAAAAAATTCACCTCTTCCAATTCTAAAAACAATAATTAAAATATCTTGCCTGCTATTGTTATGACCAGGCCAACAAGGGTGTTTATTAATGGCAGAAAAAAAGTTTTCGAAATGGTTAGAAGTACAAACATTTATTTACCGGTATCTCACAGTTGATGTAACCTTTTCATGATTTTCAAGGAATTTTTGAAGATCTTCTTTTGCTTTCTTTGCTCTTATTCTTTGCTCGTCCTAAAAAAGAAAAAAAAAATTAGTAAGGATTTTTTTATTTTATGTCTTTAGGCACATGTGGCCAAAGATTACCAATAGTAAATGAATCACTGTCCTATCAGATAGGTGGTAATCCCCCTTTAAGGAGCTTAATAACAGGGGGAAAACAGAAATAAATTGACTAATGATTAACCTTTAGCTACCAGGGATGTAACCACGCTGGTCGACGCAGGACAGGCCCATCCAGCACTCAACATTTTAGACTAGGATTTACAGGCTGTCCACCACCACTATTAATTACGATATTTATATAGGCCTAATAATAACAAAAAGCTGGTGACATCCCTGAGTTCAGTTATTAACAATGTTTGTTTCAAGAACTGCAATATTTTTACCTTTTCTTCCTTAGCTCGTTGCGTCTTATAATCATTAAAAACTTGTTTCTTCTCACTTAGTTTTGTCAGTGCTCTGAAAAATTTAAATTACAATTTAAAATACAATGATCAGACCTTCCACAACACTCAATAATTGTAGGAATTTCGAGGTTTTTTTTTAACCTTCAACTAATGTATATTGGCATTTCACGCTTGGAAAGTACATAACATACAGATTGTTTATTATAGATACTGATGCCCCCGATTTTTGTAATAGCACCCTCTATGTTTGGATGTATCTTCAAATTATAGCATCCTCTATAGTTTGGCCACACTTTTAATATTTTTTTTTCCAAGTTAAATAATTATAAAATTATCAAACTTCAACTGGCAATAATCTTACCTGTAACGACCATCATTTATAATCAACTTCATAGCTGTTTCCCATGATGCATTTGAGGGCACTTCCTGTAAAATTTAAAGAGAGTAAAATGACCATACATTATCTTTTCAAAATTTATAAACTGTTGCATTATGATGGCTTATTACCATGTTTTCTTTTTAAAAATGTACACACCTATATATTATTCTGTTAAAAAATATGCCATTATTGAACAAATAAATGTTTTTTGAACTTGAACTTGAAGGTAACTCGCCTGATTCTCTTTACTGTATCTCCACATAATAGAAAATTATGTAATAGTGTCGCATATATCATTTGTGTAAATGTAAAGGTTAGTCTTATGGTATATATAAGCATAACATAAGCAGATATGTGACACTATCGAATTGAAATATACTAGACAAAGTATAGATACAGAAGTGAGAGTAATAAGCTAAAATACTGATATATTACCTTGTCTTTGAGAAGCTTCTTAAATGCGTTCTTAGCCTCCTCCTTGGATGCGTAAACAACTTCCTGTGGTTCAGACACAGTCTCGCTGTAAAGAACATATTAACACTTAACTGTGTGAGTAACTAGTAATCATAAATAAATACTAAATAATAACTAAGAATACCGCATACAAACATAAACAATGTAACAGCTTTAATTGATAATAATAATCTTTTGGAAACACATTAAAGCCTTGTCTACACTATCAAACTTCATGTGACCAAAAAATGTGATGTGCCCATATATGGAAATGATGATGTCATATCACTACCATCTTTGGGCATACCACTACCATATATGAGCATATCACTACCATATTTGGGCACATCACACTTTTTTGATAGTGTAAAAAGAGCTTTACGCATACCTTGGTGTGCCGTCATCACTTTTAGGCGTACTAGCAGCAGTAGACTCAGTCTTAGGCAACATGGCAGCGCCAAAGCCTTGAGCTGCAAACATAGCCTGCATCTGTGCCTGCATGGCTGTAGGGTCCGTGCCAATGGCCTGCTGCATCTGCATCATAGCCATTTGCTGCTGGAACAACTGTTGTTGGAATGCCATAGCTTGGATAGTCTCTGGTGCAAGTTGCTGTGGCATGGCTGCTTGGGGTTGGCTAGTGGCTGCAGCGGACTCTGTAGCTTCTTCTTGCTTTGCTAATTCTGCTGCAGCTTTAACCTCTTTGTCTTTGGCCTCCATTGCCTCTTTACTACGTAACTCTTCTAGTCTCATTCTCTCCTTTTCCTCTTCTACTTTCTTTTGTTTTTCAAGTTCTTCTGCTTCTTTTCTTTCTTTCTCTTTTTGTTCCTGCTCTTTTGCATCCAAGTATAATACACTAAAATGATTTTAAATGAATAATAATAATATTTGTACTTAATTTCTTTTTAAAAACAGGTGAACTTTTGTTTTATATATATACCAAATATACATTTAAATAGTATAGTGCTGTGTTAATTCTGTGTTTTTATTACATTCATATTTAGTATTTACCAACATGTTTTTTGTTATTATTTATTCAGGCAAAAGATACATTTTACAAAATATAATACAAATCAACAAATTAAACAAACACAACGCAAGAAGAAAAAATAAAATCATAGTCACTAGCTGCCAGGAAAGCACAAAAGCAGGCTAAGCCACTGTCACCAATTAGGTGTGTACCTCCAACTAATGATTACTAAATAAGTAATATAAATAATATAAACAACATAGATGATAAATGACTAAAAGTTAAATCTTAAAATCTTACGAATCCAAGCCTTCTGTTTGAATCCTGTTCTTTAAATCTTCTAATTCCTTGGGGATTGTCCATTTGGATTCCTTACTGGTGTTGTTGTGAAAGTATATTTTACCAGAATCTGATTTGAACTCTTTCCATGCACACTGGGATAGAAGGAACTAAAAAGGGAGAGAGAGAATGTCAGTAACGTAATGTAAAGCTCTGTCTACACTATCAAACTGTATGTGTCAAAAAAATGTGATGTGTCCATATGGACACGATGATGTCATATCACTACCATATTTGGGCACATCACACTTTTTTTGTAAAAATAGTTTGATAGTGTAGACAGAGCTTTAGATATGAAGAATTCCTTAGTAAGTAACGTTTCAGGAGAGGATTCAGGATATTGTAATACTGTAGTGGGATGGGTATAGGAGTCAGCTGATATAGGGTTCTCTCTAGAAAACTTCAAAGAAAAACAACATTTTTCTATTTTGAACCTTTAAACAGGTGGGAAATGATGGAGCATATACTCAGCCACCTACTAAATCAGCCTTTGAGTTTGTAATAAGAGTTTAAGTTTTTTTACTGGTAAGCAGCATGCTTGTTAGTACTTACCTCAGCATGGGTTTTAAGATCATCGGGTTTTTCCCAGCTGGACTGTTTAGTCTGTGTGTTATAGTAGTACACCCTGCCATCTGGTGACTTGTGTTCTGTCCAAGAACTCTTTTTTGCAGCTGCCTTGGACTCTTTCGCACTTTCTGATGTCTTCTCACCTGACTTGTCTTGTGCAGGAACAAAGCCTGGCACTTTAGTAGAACTTAAACTGCTGTTCTCATCTTTTAAAAAAAGAGGTTATATTAGAGAATAACATATGAATTACTGGCCATTATGACACCTATTCACTAGGAATAGGGTGTCTCTTTATATAGGCATATCTAAATATAAAGTCTCTTCACCTTTGTTCACTGGCTATAATAGTAACTGCACAATAAATGTATCGGTAACCAAATAGTCTTGAGAATTATTTATGAAATAATCATTAAAATAATATAAATAATAAATTCAAATGTTCTGTATTTGATCAGATATTATCAAATGTTATTTTTACAGTATAACTTATTTTAATTTAAAAAGTAGATACAGATATAAATTACAAATTTAAATTATTTGATTATCAGACATTATTGTTTGTTTTATAACTAATGTTTATTTATTGAAGTGTCCCAACCTTGCTTTTCCTGGTTCATTCCTGACATAGTGTTGCCCATGCCCATGGGAGGAGGCATACCAGGTGGAATCATTGGAGGAGGACCCATACCAGGTGGCGGCATGAAGTTTGGAGGTGGCATTGCCATATGTGGCATGTTACCATGGGGCTGAAATGCTGGAGGTGGCATATTCATAGGAGGCTGACCAGACGTTTGGTTTGGCATTGGCATAAATGGAGGTGGTGGCATGTTTGGTGGCCCCTGAAAGACAAAATTAACATTGTTATTAATTTATCAAACATAATGAAACAGAAATGTATATTTGTAAAACAGGTGCAATATCTATACCTGATATGTTTTTTTATCCTGTATAAATATGTTTTTAAATAAATAAAAAATAAATATTATAGACCACATACTTAAATTTTTATTAAAATTCTAACCATTGCCCTTCAAAATTGGGCATAAGAAAGAATGTACAGTGTGTAGTAGTTAGTATGTGGTGTAACAAGACAAAGTATGTCATGAGAAGATGATTGTACCTGCATGTGAAATATATGTTTCAGTACTAGGCCTACAGAATTTTCTCAAAATAGTAAACCATACAATAAATAAAATAATCAGGGTGCACTTGATGAGAAGGAGCTCTATCTTACCCTGTTAAATGGAGGCATCATCATCGGAGGCTGATTTCCAAATGAAGAACCTTGTTGCTGGGCTGGGCCTTGATTTCTCTGATTTGAAGACTTGTGATAAACAAAAGAAGGATCAGTACAGTAGGAATTGTACATTTTAAATTATTTTAATTTTGTATTCATTGAAATTGACATGATATAAAATAAAATGCAACTCTCTGTTTGTGTAACATACATTATGCAATACAAGAAAGAATGTAAACATTTTCGAGGATTTTTGCTTTTATTTATTTTATGCCTAGCTACAAAATGAACAGAATTTACTTCGGCCGAAACGACTCCACTCAGGAGATCCTTCCTGCCTGCTTGCTGAACAACTGTGCACCACACACACATGTCGCTCTACTCTAGGCCTATCCCTCCAATTGACTAAACATTTCTGCTAGTTTTACAATAGCCCAGAATTGATTATATAAGCAAATATGATTTTATATGCACTCCTTTAAACATATACGTATTACTAAGCTTACCATCGAAGTTATTATTACTTAAATTCACTTTCTGTTACAATAATTTCGATCGTGCGGCCGGTGAATCGACGCCGAACCACCATGTTCTCTTGATGTCAATATAGAGGGCGGCAAACAAACAAACAAGAAAAGTATGGAGCGCGAGTAGAGTCTTCTCGGGTTGTGTCCATTGTCATGCTCTGAGCATGGAATCGGTAAGTCTATTATAATAAGTATTATAATAATATATGTTTAGTAATAACGTAATAATTAAATTGCATATTATTTTATACGCTATTATTTTAGAAATCTGAGCATTCAAGCCAAGACAAATTGTCAGATTTGTATGATATTATTCAGTGGGTGTTACTGTGTCCGAACCTCGTCATCTTTTCCAAGAGGGCGTGGGTGTGGTTTATCATTAAATACAATTGCTAGTAATAGGCCCATAGGTCATTAAAGCTTCGGATAAATGTTCATTTTCTCAAAGATAAATAAGTAGTACTCAAAATACAATTCACAAAATATATTTATTGATTATGTGCATTTTGTTTTTCCAAACAAAACAATATTCAACATCATGGTGTATATACATTTTATTAAAAAGTAAATATATGCATACAATTAATTAACAATAAAAACATCAAAAAGTTCGACAATAGGTCGTACACAAAGTTTCGTTTATACTCAAGCTTTAAACTATCATGACAGTTCATAGTGACAGATTCAAGATTCAAGAAATTGTATTGTCCACTTTAAAATGGAAATTCATTTTGCTTGGCATAATAGACAATAAAACAACAAAGAAAAATACATCAAATTGCAAAAGGCAATGTAAAAATAATGTTTATATGTTAAAATACAGTTTAAAATAATGTTAAAAAACTATTAACAGCTTGAATAAAAGTTAGCAGTAGTCGGTTAGATTAGGTTAATGTATTTTTACCATTCTGTATTTTAATTCTTGGTTCCCACTAGAACGCAATGCAAGGACGTAAACGCAACGCAAGAGAGTTGACCAATGACAAGCGAAAGTTTAAATAATCCATCGCTTGTGATTGGTCAACTCGCTTACGTTGCGCTTACGTCCTTGCGTTGCGTTCTAGTGGGAACCACGCTTAAGCAGACATTTGTCAATATTGTTGCTATGGTTTGAAGTAGGGCTTACAGTATTAGCTTTTCCAAATTAAAAACCATTATGTATTAAAACATTAATCGTTATTGTCTTTAAAAAATCACTTAAATATCATAACTTAAGACAAAAGACCAACAAATAAAGCTTTCGCTTATCGCGTTTTAAATAATAGAAAAATAACACTTAAAAAAGAACGACGTTTCGACTCCATCATGGGGTCATTATCAAGTCCCATGAAGAAAATAAATCTACCCTTAGCGAGTTTTGGCCTTTAAAAGACTGAAACTAGAACGTATATCATTTCTTAAAATAGATAAACATAAAGAAGAATAAAATTACATAAAATTAATAAATCACTGACATTATAATATGAAATAAGTAATTGAAGAGATGGCATTATTAGAAATCAATTACAGTATATCAGTTCTCGAATCTGAGGGGAAAACTAGAGTTCTGGTCTACCCTAGCAAATTACGTAATCGATACACGCAATAATATTGTGATTCCTATTTTCAAAATATAATACAATAAAATAAAATAATATATGATTCGTGTACAACAAATGTAGACCGAAATTATGCAGATATAAATCGTGGTCATTATAACAAACGTTATAGCCTACTCTTAATTGATTTGGATCGATTATTAAATTCAAAATTCAATTTGTGATTTCTCCTGGTGTATGATTGGATGTTAACAGACAGTACTCGAGTTGTGCGTGATAAAGAGATTACCATAACAACGGATTAAGTGCACTAATCACATAAAGAGATTGGTTGTTAGACATATTGAAGTGGTCGATTAATACAATCCTCCGACCTGTAATGGTGTTTATCAAATTCGTTAAAAGGGATTGCATTCTATACAAAAAAAAAAAAACCACAATGAAATATAGAAAATTAGCAGCAGTTTTCTTTCACTTAAAGCTCTGTTTACACTATCAAACTTTATGTGGCAACACAATGTGATGTGTCCATATTATAGACATGGTGATGTCATATCACTACCATTGTAAATATCACTACCACGTTTGGGCACATCATACTTTTTTTGTCAAACTAGTTTGATAAGTGTAAACAGAGCTTATAAGACGAGTCGCTTAAAACCTCATCACGTGTTCTTCTAACCTGGTCAGCTGACAATGATCTGCGGTAACTGTTGCGCTATATTTGACGTTTTTCGTTCATAACCGGTACAATTTGGGTATATTGCATATTCACCCGCGTGACGGGTGGGTAGTGGAGAGTTTGGACAGGACCTCCACCCACGTTGTGACGTCAGAGAAGCGTCATTCTCCTTCTCTGTGTCCTCTTCATCCTCAGTAATTCTGCTCAATGTTAACAATGACTTAGATAATTTCTTGGTTTTAAGTGATGCGTTCTGTGGGTTGTTGTTGTTAACAGAGTTCAAATGTTTAATAGGCATTGTTTCGTCTTTTATAGTCTTTTTCTTTTGTATAATTCTATGTCTTTTTTCGATTCTTTTTGGTATTTGTTCCTCTCGTTTTTTACGTATTTCGGCATCATTTGGATGCAGTAGGTTGTCACAGTCAATCAAAACTCCGTTGAACCTCGTCTCCATGTTCTGAAATTGAATAAAATATGGGCACATTAGTCAATAGTCATTGGTTAATTGCTGATATTAAGCTCTGTCTACACTACCAAACTAGTTTGACAAAAAAAAAACGTAACGTGCCCAAATATGGCAGTGATGTGCCCAAATATGGTAGTGATATGACATCATCATATATGGGCATATCACATTGTCTGATAGTGTAGACAAGGCTTTAAGCTTGATTCCCGCAACGCAACGACGTAGGCGCGATGCAAGTGAATTGACCAATCACAAGCGACAGTGATCCATCGCGCGTTGGTCAAATTAAGCTTGATTCCCTAGCGACGCAACGCAAGGACGTAACGCAATTACAAGTGGTGGATTATTCAGTTGCTTGTCATTGGTCAACTCGTTTGTGTTGCGCGTACGTCCTTGCATTGCGTTTCTAGTAGGAACCACGCTTTACTTGTGTTGCGTCTTGGTGTGAATTATAAACTTTAACAGGGTAACGGTGTGGGGAACGTAATTATGAGTTGATTATTAATACTATTACTAAAAATTATTCCTACCATTAATATCAAGACCTCCAGGTTCGATGATTTACATTAATTTGTTAATCCATAAATTTTGTTATAAATTATTCATATCATTTCTGTAAAATATATTAAAGAATCGTGAATCCTGTTGAAATGATAACTGTATGAATGTATTTATGGCGAAAATAAACCGTTCCTTGTTAAGACTAATGGGATCACCACCGTAGCCTTCGCTCTCATGGGATCTGGTGCTCAAGAATCGATATCCACTGATGAATGAATGAATGAATATAAAAATTAGTTCCCACAATCAATTACAAAAATAGTATTAGTAAAAATTTTCCAAACGATTTGCCTCAAAATCGTATTCTTGTTCACATTTTCACGTTTTCAATAAATTACAAATGGTATTGATATTTTTTTGAAATAACGTCAATTCAATTCAATTCACATTTATGCAGCAATATAAATATTTACATTATAGAGCTTTTACAGAGACAAGTAATTGTCTGCAGTCGTAAGACCCTTTGGTAAAAACTAATATCACAAAGAAAAAAAACGTGAAAAAAGGAAAGAAATCGATTGGCGCATAGCCGCGTGGAGCGTCGTGAAAACGGAACATTAATGTTCGATTCGCCGGACCTGAACCGTGCCGGAACAGGTGTGAAAGACCCTTTAGTTAGATTCACGATAAACACACAATGACATCTAAATAATGTTAATAGCAATATAATTTCCTGAAATATTGTATCAATATTACTAGTGTCTAAATCAACCAGGCCTTTCAATTCATCACCGGACATTATAAAGGGCATCCGGGACGTGTCTAGGCCACCAAACGATGAATATTACGGTATACTTACAGCTGGTTAAAATACTGCTTACGAGTCTGCCTGTGTTTAAATATGAACAATGCGATTCCTACTTTTTTAAACAAAACCCTGACTCGACTGTGACACAATACGACACAACTGATGAGGAAATAAATAAACAACATGTTCATTCCAATGGAGAAGCTCCTACTAATCAATCTATCAACAACCGTCCGTATGTAAATTATTTCCGGACAGGAAAATACATAATTAAAACGGTAATCAAACGCTATATGTTACCATAGCTATCAAATGATATTTGATGTCGATGAAACTGCTTGCATCACTATAGTTAGATTCTTCATACTGATGAATATGAATGAATATCGTGTAGACGTAAACAGAAGTGCGAATTGAAAACACCATAATATTAATTTAAACATGTTGCATGTTTGTGACATGATATACATTATTACGTCATCATCTTTACATCATGTTGGAATTTCACATAACGAACACGAAAGTTAAAGATGTATTGTCCCCCTGAAAAAATAATTTTTAAATTTTTCTTGTTAAATATGCCATTTTAATGTCACATAATAGTTATCCACTTTGACCAAAAATTGGATCTAAACAATTATTTACCTGAAAAAACTGTAATTTAAGGCAAAATAATAGTCAAAATTAACTGCCAGCCAATGGGTTTTTGGTTGAATTTAACCCCTTTAACATTTTTTTTTTCGTTTTGCTTTACAGAAGTGATTAACTTTACTAAAACTAGAAAATAGGCTATTTAAAGTCTGATTTAGTTGATCTTAATTTTTCATCTTTTTGTGGGACAATACATCTTTAAACATGGATGTTGCGAAATGGTACATCATTACGTCATCATCTTTACATCAGGGTTATTGCATGTTAGAATTTCACATAAACGAACACGAAAGTTAACGTTAACAGAAATTAGTCCCGTAGGAGAATACAGAATGATGATCATCTTACTGATATAATTATTTGATGCTCAAGTTTCAAAATGCAATATATGCTTGTTAACAACAAGACATAACATTCTGTTCTTTAGCTTTCGTTCAAACTCATAAATTTCGTTGACAAAATATTGTATAGGCATCACAATATTATGACGTCATGTGTGTTTATAATGCCGTCATATTTATTTATATATAAACTATTTTTTTCATGATATGATATAAACAATAAACTATACAATGCTCTATGACTGCTCTGTTCAACGTCAATGTAAAGCGTGGTTCCTACTAGGGGGCCTAGAGACGCAACGCAAGGACTTACGCGCAACGCAAGCGACTTGACCAATGACAAGCCACTGTTCGAATAATCCATCGCTTGTGATTGGTCAAATCACTTACGTTGCGTTACGTCCTTGCGTTGCGTCTCTAGGCAACCAAGCTTTACATTATAGTAAAGACCATATAGATCGTGGGCTTAATATTAAAATCTCATCTATTAGACTAGTCTAAGATCTCTTGCATCTGTAAGCTCAAGAAACACCTTTTTATTTATTATTTTGGGAACAACTAGTTTTTCACACTTCATACGCCTTTGTTGGATTGTGCTAATCGTTCCTATGTTATTTTGATATATTATTAAATGGCATGTTGCATATTACAGCGTGTTTCTTAATAACAGCTGTATTGTTATTTTGTTTTGCTTATTTATGGTTGCTATGACTAACATCTTGATGAATGCTGTTGCCAGGGACACTCATCTTCCGATTGTTAAACGGTTCAATGATGTATATCTTAAATGGAAGCACGAATTTGATTACAACACACTGGTGATTTATTGAACAATCAAGCTCTGACAATATGGTACACCAATCAATCTGTCATCTTTCTCACTCAGAGATTAGACAAACAGTAAAATACCAATTTTAAAAATGTAATAAAAAAAAGGTTATTTTTTCTTGTGTGAATAAACATATTACAATCGTCAGGAAAACGTTGATTTTAGAAAATTATCCAGGCATTCAAGCCACACTTACCACCACGGAGAGTAAAGGCCAATATACACAGATGATGAGCGGCAACGGTAATAAAAAATATAGAATCTATGACCATTTACACACAACGCGGGGCGGGCGGGCGGTTTCCATTCAAGATAGATGCAGATTCTACGTGAGTCAATTTACGCGGTTTTCCGCTTACCGTTACCGCTCGTCTGTGTAAATTGGGCTTTACAAACAACGCGAAGCGCACGGGCGATTTCCGCTTAAGATAGATGCAGATTCTACAAGCTACGCGGTTTTCCACTTACCGTTACCGCTTTTCTGTGTAAATTGGCCGTACGACGGCGTCGTTCGTTTCCATTATTTTAACAAAACGGCGGCACCGTCTTCTCCGCCGTCGTTCCGTGAAACAGAACCAAGTGTGAATGCACCTTTATAGTGTGCGAGTAGTCTGTACTCATAACACACCTTGTAAATGTGTTAAAAAAATATAGATATAACAAATTGGAAAGACCTATAGAGACAACTAATGAATTGTTTTTTGCGACGATAACCTTTTCCTTTCGTACTTTCGTTGACTCATTGGTTGACCTGTACATTAGCAGATTAAACTTGCAACAAAACGACTGTAATGGCCAGTGAAGCCCAACGGCAACAAAATGCTTCTCCAAGTCGACTATATAGCTGATTAACATTGAGGGATTCTAATGAAAATGTGTGCTAGGAAGCGTTAAACAATCTTAATTACAACCCTAAAGGTATTGTTGTAATATGCATTTCAACAATAATATGCATTAAGATACATGATTAACAGTATATGAATACAAATACCTGAAGACGATCAATATAAAAATTAATACTGAGAAGACGGAATAATATCGCGTATTGTGCTTTTAATTGAAACCGATTCTACACTTGTATTAAACTGACTGTCAACAGTCGGTTAGATATTATTCAATGACAGAATCATACTGTAAAGCTCTCTGTCTACACTATAAAACTATTTATAATGTGACAAAAAATGTGATGTGCCCATATATACAACAAATTTGAATCAGAACATCAGAATTCTTTATCTTAATATCAGAATGGTATCAACGACCGGCAGGCTACGACCGGCAGGCTACGACCGGCAGGCTACGACCAGCAGACTACGACCGACAGGCTACGACCGGCAGGCTACGACCGGCAGACTACGACCGACAGGCTACGACCGGCAGACTACGACCGACAGGTTACGACCGGCAGGCTACGACCGACGATTTATCATTCTCTAGGCCTATTTGAAATCTTTATATAACTCGAAAAACTAAGGTGAATTTAACAAGAGTACAAATCCACACTTACCTTTTTATTAGTTTCACCATGCATAAAAGTCAAATTCATATGCTTTTATAACTCTATTGAATTTACTCCAAATTCAGATTGTCTTTACACTAAAATGAAATCATGCGATCAAAGTAAATCACGGAATGATTGAGAGGCATTGTGATCTTTGATCACGACCTTTAAACGGATTGCGTTTATACAAATCTCAACAGCAATGAACTCTATAGTTCGATTCAGCAGTGTTACCACAAAGAGAGACACTTAAGCTTGGCTCTTATACAAAGACGCAACGTAATAGGCACAGCGCGCAATAATAATTTGACCAATCACAATGAATGTTTTAAGTGGAGATGGACGAGCATCACTGACAATTTTGTTACAGTAAAATATAAATCTGAATTTTTTTTATTACCAGGGTTTGCGATAATTATATTCAATGGGACACAACATTAGGCATATTAAATTTTGATAACTATAATGGATATACGTATAATAAGCCCAAAGTTGCAAAAAATAAACATAATACATTGAAATTGGGCAGTATCCACTAGTACGTTTTAACGCCACTTACAGAAGGGCGTAAGCTACGCTAGTCGTGCGCCGTATGTGTGAACATACCTTGAGGTATTCATTTATTATCGGATACAGGCGACACCTGCTATGCGTAAAGCAGTCTGATGAATGCCACTTACACGCAAAACGGCGTACGATACGCCGGTCTTGCGCCGCTACGTGTGAACATACCCGGGGTTATTAAGAAAATATCGGATACAAGCGACACCTACTAAGAAAAAAGCAGTTTGGAGGACGTTACAACGCTACTTACACACAAGGCGTACGATACGCCGGTCTTGCGCCGTATACGTGTGAACATACCCTGAGTTACAACGCCACATACACACAAGGCGTACGATACGTCAGTCTATGCAGTTTATGCAATAGTTATCTCAGACAGGTTTACACTTAAGGGTAACAGTCTGGAGAACAAGGAACGAACTAATATTGAGCTACTAGGTCGAAATATCATCCTTATTGTACTGAGTATTTTGTATTGAATTAAAGATGTGTTTTTGGCCATATCATTATTAATTATTTGGACACTGAATGATTTCTGTTTCAGCGTAGGTGTTTCCCAGACAGGAAATCGCTGAAAGCCTATAGTAGCTTATAGCACTGTACGTGGTATACTCTGTAATCAGTAGGTTCATTTGATAATAATATTGTCTGGTAATAAAATGAGCAAGATATAATGCAAGGTAATGCTTAGGCCTACATCATGGGTAGGCTGATTTGACTATGGAGGGGTTCGTCTGTATAAATTATAGTTAACTACTTACCGAAGAGTAGTATTTGATTAATGATATTAATTAAAATATTAGCTAATGTAAGCACTGTCACCGCTAATTGAAGACTGCATTATGTGAGTAGATTTTATAGCCTACTCATTTCCCATTGCGATATAGATGTACATTAACCATCGAACCAACAGAGATATCGGTTTGTGTAACCGCCGCACATATGGACATTAATATACATTTAGTTGAATTTTAAAGTACAGTAATAATAATGATAATAAAAAATAATTTAGGTATTTGTATAGCGCCAGTATCAACTAAACCGAAGTAAAAATCAAAGGCGCTTGTATTAGATATTAAAAAGATGCGTTCTAAGTTCTTTTTTCAAAATAGCAAAATAAGTTGATTTAGTAATTATGTCGAGGGAGAGAATTCGAAAGAGAAGCAGCAGAGAACAAAAACACCATATTGATTTATAAGTATTTTTGCTAAGGGGATATAATCTTAAGATAAAGTGACTAAATGCAAGGTCCTTGTGTCATTGATTGTTCTTTATTCTCGGAAATAAGTAGCATCATTATCATCAGTGTCTAATTAGTACTATTGACCATAATGTAATAATGTACAAGTATATCAAATCAATATTATGACGTAAATACCTCTAATTTACGTAATCGTTGGAATATTTATAAGAATTGTTATCGTGAATTCCGAGAATGATCTTCTAATGGGCTTGAGTGCGGACGACTTGCGTCTAAAGCTCTGTCTACACTATCAAACTTTATGTGACCAAAAATGTGATGTGCTCATATATGGACATGATGATGTCATATCACTACTATATTTGGAAATATCACTACCATATTTGGGCACATCACACTTTTTTTGTCACTAGTTTGATAGTGTAGACAGAGCTTAATCTTAATTTAACAGACATTTTTTATGGTAAACCATTATACAGTAGTACCGGTATTTCAGTGTCGTTCTTTATAGTAGGTATTCAACTAATTACCTCATGAACATGACGAAAGAAGAAGAAGAAGTCGTATACACATCATTCGTCTCATATTTGAATATTTCAGAGTTATAAACTCAGATATTATATTAGTAAAAATCAGATATTAAACCAAAAAAATCCTTACACATGGAACATTTAAAATATTAATTATTAATTAAATTAAACAAGAACAGATAGGCTTACTTGGGTTTAGGCCTACCATCCTATACCCGAGTGTGACGAGCAAATGGAGGCGAGTTTCAACTGTAAGCGAGAGATACTCTATGTCTAAAACAAAATATCTGTTATAACAGTATCATTTAAATTAAATCTATTCAATTAATTGATAAACTTGTTCATACGTACCTTACAGAATGCATAACCAAACTGGTGTAAATCTAAGAGAGTGAGCGCGTACGTCAAACACGTTATTCCATTCAAGACGCAGCTATCGCTAATAACACTATATACACTGCACTGCAGCCTACTGAGACGTGACAGCGAACTCAACACAATGGTTTCACACTCCAGTTTCACAAACAATACGTCAACAAGCTTTTGTTATTTTTTTACGGTCAATTTATAACCAATATTCCAGGCAGATAAGTAATAATTCATATATTAAGCGCCAAAACCAGATTGAACATGCTTTAACCTTTTTGAGATATTAATAAACTCAACACAGGATTTTATTCGCATTTATGTGAATGATTTATGATATTTGTTAGCCTACTAATGGAAAGCAATCAATTTTAATTGAATGTGTGGTTGGTTAAGTTATAAAATTTTAATAAATATCAACATTCGATAAAAACAACTTCTAAATACTGTTTCCAATGTGACATGGTCAATGACGTAGGAGGGGGGCGCAATAGTTGTGATGACGGTAATAATTCATTTAGATCATTCGTTCATGAACAATTAAAAAAACATGAATTCAGAAAATAACCCGTGTAGCTTGGAGACTTTATTACACAAAGCACAAGACAAATATTGTGTTGGCGTGTTTACAATATTGATGTTGAAGATTATGATAATGATTTTGAAGACACCTTGACATTAGTGTACGATTTTGTAATGTGCGTACAATACGAATCATAATTTTAATATCACCGTTTTTGTTTGTACGAACTGGAAAATGTACTTCGCTTCGTCGTTGGTGTCGCTGATGCTTAGTTTAGATACTTTAATTTACTTATTAGGTACTCAGAATTCTTTAGAATACCTATAGAAATACGTAATTAGTTTTCTATGGAGTATCTATATCACAGAGATAGTTTGTTATAAAGTACCTATACAGCGATGTACTTAGTTAGAGATAGGTACCTGTTATTAGTTTGGTATAGAGTACCTGTAAGAGGCGTACTTAGTTTGCTATAGAGTACCTATACAGAGATAGGTACTTGTACTTAGTTTGCTATAGAGTACCTATACAGAGATAGGTACTTGTAGTTTGCTATAAAGTACCTAAAAAGAGATAACGTGTACTTAGTTTGCTATGAGTACCTCAGAGATAGGAACTTTTACTACTTAGTTTGCTATAGAGTACCTATACAGAGATAGGTACTTGTACTTAGTTTGCTATAGAGTACAAAAACAGAGATAGGTACGTGTACTTAATTTGCTATAAAGTACATATAAGACATGTACTTAGTTATTTGCTATATAGTACCTATATAGGAATAGGTACTTATAAGGTAGGGCCTACTTAGTTTGGTATAGTTTTGACGTGCAAATTATTGCACTAAATAAACAAATTAGTGAGATTTTAGATTTTTGATTTATTTTTTTCTAAACAGAACACTGTTAAATTGAGAACATCAGCTGAAGAAAGACAATAAAGTCAACAGTGATCATGAAAATAAAAATCTAGCCTAGATTTTAATTTTTTAATTGATTTATTATAAAAATTATATTTTAATGTCTTTAGTAGACTAATAATTATGTAATTTAGATGATAAAATGTTTGTTGTTGACAGTTATTATGAAGAACTCAACACGGCACTTTTTCTGTATCTGTTTCATGACAAATTGTCAAATAATAATGCACAACTGTTTTCCTTATTGAAATAAGAATAAGAAAAATAATAATAAAAAAATATGAATTTCGTGAATTAAACTTAAAATGTCGCAATCGCGATTTCACTTTCGCGTCCCGCTGTATCGCTTCGTTCCCACTAGAGACGCAACGTAATGACGTAAGCGCAACGATCAAGTTGACCAATCACAACTATCTTGCCATGCGTTACGTCAATTAGTTGCGTCTTGTTTGGGAATGAAGCTTTAAATGGAATGCCGATGGCACCAATAGAGATTTTAGATAGTAACTTAGGATAAAAACTATAATATTCATGGGACATCTTTACAGGATGTATCGAACTGATTTCATAAATTATTTTAAAAAAATTCAATGTGGACACGATCTTCTATTGATGATGTACTGATGGTTTAATATGTATATTATACATCCGCAGTCCACTTTAATAAACTATAATATATGCATCCTGTTATTAGTATTTCAACTCCAATTAAGAGTAAACATGTGATGATAAAAATCAATCCAGACATTTATAGCTTATATAACATATATGATTTGTTTATTATTTGTGTACTGCACATAAACGCACATATACTTATACATAGTCTAAGTCATTTATTTGATAGTTTACATAAATTAATACTTATTTATAGTATGTGTGCGGTACATAATTAAAGCCTAACAACTCGGCTTAGGATATGTTTATTGTGTCTACAAATGTTTAAGTTGATAAGTAAACGCGGTGGTAGTTTAGTACTGGCACTGTCAATGTGGTAAGCAGTACACCCGAGAGGACACTTTCAACAAGAAGAAGCCAAGATACGAGGTAATTTACACCAGAAGAAGTTAGATTATATTTAGCGATTCGTGATTCATCGTTGGAAGATCCTTCGTGGATTTCCGAAACGACAAACGACCTTTTCAAAATCTCAAGTTATTTGGAATTGCTAATTGGAGAAGTTGAAGGTTTGGAACATTCGTCAAGTTACGAACAACATTGAAGCTGAAGTACTAGTAAAACTATTTTCAGCAACTGTCTACAAAATGGCGATGACAACAGAGAACTATGACGTGGCTACTACAGCAGAAGATGAAGTGACGTCTGCACCAGAAATACCGAGACTTCTAAACCTGTTCTTGGTAGCGTACCTGCTAATAGTCGGACTCATCGGCTTCTTTGGCAATCTATCAGTCATCAGTGTTTTTAGAACGTGAGTATATGCGGTATAATGGTTGGTCACCTTGCACTGATGCAACGTATAGCATTTTGTATCTGTAAAATCTTCAGAATCTTTATTTACATCGCCCGGTTCACTATTTTAAAAGTAGTTTATATTTCAAGTTTTAATTTATTTTCAAAATTGCATGTTTATAAGATAATTTGAAGAGATAAGTGGTAAAGATAAAGCAAAAATGGATGAAAAGAAACCAAAATAGCAATGCTCGTTGTTATGGCTACCCTTGTACATACAACCTTTTAAAAATACACCTTTTCCCTATAAGTAATTTTCACCAGATGATAGATGATATTTTAAAGCGCTTTGATCATTGTCAAAGGCTCTATACAAATGGCAATGTTATATTGCAATGAGATTGCAGTTTTCCATCATTTTAACTCCATCTTATGTGTATTGCTTGTTACTTGTTTTTTGTTATCTTATATACATATTGTTGACAACGATTTGGACCAAATAAAATTAATTAATGAATTCGTCATGTGTGCATCATAAATGAAGCAATGGTCTTCTTATTCCAAATAATGGAGATTAAATTATATTAATAATAGTTCGAATATCGATCGATATATATTTTTCATCCATCCAAAATTGTTCTTATCTTTCATTTTACTCATTGATACACAAAATTTGAAAATCCAAAATGGCGGCTTTCTCCAGGCCAGAGATGAGCTGGAACTTTTTTTGGTGGATATATAAACCCCATACGACATTAATCAGTTAAGAAACACTTGTTTCTAATTTTGTCCCAGAGACAGTAGAAAATGGGGATACTAAGAGGCTAGGCTTATTCTTATAATGTACATAGGCCTATTAATACATGTATCCTTAACTTCTGGATGATCGCGAACTAGCATCTAAAATTGTTCGTCTTATCTTTTCATTTTACTCATGTATATTGATTCACAGAACAAGATCTTTACAAACACCAGGCAACATGCTGATCATAAATCTAGCTACAAGTGATATTCTGATGGTTATCACTCAGTTCCCTGCAATGCTTCTGAATACAGTAGCTGGCAAGTTTCTTTTGGGAGATATAGGTAAGAATAGTTCGTAGACGACAAGACATATTTGAGTTACTATATCTTATTTTTGTAATGGAAACAACATTGAAAATCATTAGTGCGGCCTACACATTTATAATAGTATGTGAGTACCATAGTAGGAGTTAGTGGCCGAGCGGTTACGACAGTGGAATCGTAATTACGTAGCCATAACGAGGCTCACTCGCTCTATGGTTCTAATTGTAGAACGAGTCTTCTAAATAAGGACTATACACCGAGGTCCAGTGTACACATCTAGCTCTTGTGTACTCTAAAGAACCTAGTACATCTTTCGAGACGAGTAGGGGGTTACTCCGGTGTATTAGTACATCACAGCCCGTGATCATAACTGGGTCCTCTGGGAGACCATTCTGTGACTGAAGAGGTCGCCGAGTATGTAAATAAATAAGAAATAAAATTCTACGGAGAATTAATTAACACAATTGAATTAGTTTTATTTCAAACTTTTAAATATTCTTCTACACAGGTTGTCAGATATATGCTTTTTTCGGTTCCACATTCGGTATCATGTCCATTACGTCGATGGCGACCATAGCACTTGACCGTTATTACGTAATATGTAACGCAATGAGAGCAACCCGAACGGTGACCAAGAAACGCTCAAGGTACATCATACTGTTCGTGTGGGTATACTCGTTGACGTGGTCAGTTCCTCCTTTATTTGGATTCGGAAGATACACATCTGAAGGATACGATCTAAGCTGTACATTTGATTATCAAGATCAAGCTACCAACAACATGATCTTCGTTGGCTTGATATTTGTAACGGATTTTTTCCTTCCTCTTATTGTGATCATCTGCTGCTACACAAAGATTGTAGTATCAGTTAGAAAACATCGAATAGGTATGAAGAAAATTGTCGATAGCAAACGTGAAAGCACAAAGTCAAAGCAAATCGCAGAGGAGAAAAAAGAATTCAAAATCGCTAAAATTGGTATGATCATAACAGCTCTATTCTGTATAGCGTGGCTACCATATGCCACCGTTGCTTTTATTGGTCAGTTTATAGACGAAGAAATACCGACACCGCTTCTGCAGACTCTGCCGGTCGTCTTCGCGAAGAGCTCGTGCGTCGTAAATCCAATCGTATACGCCATAACGCACGATAAGTTTAAAGCAGCCCTCACACAAAAATACATAAAAATGTGTTGCAGTCAGTATGAGAAAGAAAGGGCGAGTCAGAATAAAGGCGGACGTAGCATGGCCAAACGAGAGTCATCTATTGCTAGCACGGTCAACAGCATGGAGTTTAATCTAGAGGATAACCCACCGAAGGTGGATACTAAACAGCCAAATGTTGTCGAAAAAGGCAACACTGACGTACAGCAACCGTCGTCCAACACGGAGAAGCCAGTGGTGGTTGCAGCAATCAGTGGTGGAATAGACAACCCAGCACAACTAGACAACACCGACCTATAGGTTTAAGTTTGGTTCCCACTAGCGACGCAACGCAAGGACATACGCAACGTAAATGATTTGACCAATCACAAGCGATGGATTATTGGAACAGTGGCTTGTCATTGGTCAACTCGCTTGCGTTGCGCGTACGTCCTTTTGTTGCGTCTAGTAGGAACCAAGCTTAACCATCAACATCAGGAGGATAGAGTCGGGATCGGAACACTACTATTATCCATTATGTTAATATATTCCTCATGTTAAATCCTAAACTGAATCCGATTCAGTGTTTGTATCCTAGAGCTTCGGCAATAATAAATCATCTAGCGTATGCTAAATAATTTATATACTACATTCACAAGGCCAATTCCAGACAAGCGAAAGCTTTTTATTTGGTCTTTTTGTCAAATAAATTTAGCAATGTAATTATTATTATTATTTTACATTTTGACAATAAAGAGATATGTAAAATGTAGTAGGTCAAATTCTGAAGTTTATCAAGCAAATCAATCTACGGCAACTTTAGATCTTGGCCAATCCTAAAGTCTTCGAAAATGTGCCAATTTTAATCTTCACTAATCCTGAATTTATTTTAATCCTAATCTGAGACTAATCCCACCACACCTTGTAAATAGATAAGTTATCGAATGTGTGATTCTATATATATGTATATTTGTATTTGATTGTACCTAAATAATAATGTTTTAATTATAGGATTTAGTTCCCTTTTGTGATTCCTGCCATGTTGTAGTTGTTTGTTGTTATTTTTATTGGAAATAAAGAATAAGAATTATTAGGTCTGCAAGAGACAATTCAAAAGTAACATTTTTTAACCACAAATGAATACAATAATGCATGTGTTTAAGATTAGAAAAAAGAAACTATTATTCACACCTATTCGTTAAACTGGTTAAGATTTGACAATTAAGACAACAAGATAATTTTCGATTCCCGATGACCTAGGGCCTAGGATGTTACGATAATTTATTGTGCGCATGTGTTTAGTTTGGTTTGGCAATTTTTGTCGCGTTGTCGGGACGCAATTTCGTCGTCGATCGTAGGTTCAGGTGACGAGCTTCTTTGATTCTAGGATCACAGAATACACATTTGAACTTTTTTGGGTGCAGCGGGGTTGGTAGTGAACGATGACTTGAAACTACCTGATGGTTTGTAGCAAAGATGGCATAGCGACACATTGACTGAACTAGCCTAGGTCGTGGTTTGTTTCAAATCGAAAGATCACTAAAGCTGTGTCGACACTATCAAACTTCATGTGACAAAAAAGTGTGATGTGCCCATATATGGACATGATGATTTCATATCACTACCATATTTGGGCACATCACACTTTTTTCTAACTAGTTTGATAGTGTAGACAGAACTAAAAGCATATCAAAAGGAAGTTTTCATTAGAATACTATATAAACACTGTTTCACACTATACTACTTTATGCAAAATGTAATTCACTAAAAGCATGTTTTGATCAGTGTGTCTAAAGTTTCAGGTTTCTATCAATAAAATATCCATTCACTTTAGTATATGGATTCGTTTCTCTTTATGTTTCTTTTTCCGTAGTTCCATCTACAATTTGGTCCCATTCTTTTTTTTGAGATAGATAGATTGTGTTATTAGGATGTTGGACCAAGGCAATCTCACAACTTGTTAAGCTCTGTCTACACTGTCCAAATATGGTAGTGATATGACCAAATATGGCAGTGTTATGACATCATCAAGTCCTTATATGGGCACATAACATTGTTTTTGTCACATAAAGTTTGATAGTGTAGACATAGCTTCAGATTGCCTTGGTTTTTTCTTACAGTTTTCATACGTTCTTCGAAAAATATTTTTATCTGGTTTTATATTAAATATCTGTATACAACTCTTTACGTTAGACCAGCAAAGATTGGTTCCCACTAGGACGCAACGCAAGGACGTACGCGCAACACAAGCGAGTTGACCAATGACAAGCCACTGTTCGAATAATCTATCTTTGTGATTGGTCAAATCACTAAAGCGTGGTTCCCACTAGCGACGTAACGTAACGCAATCGACGAAACGTAAGAAAATTCCCTTCCAATAATTGTGTTTGCCCCCGCCTGCGTGAAATCAAACCGATGTTTGCAGCACTGTTGCGTCGTCGGTTCCCACTTGTGATTACGCAATACAGCACTTTGCGTCGATACGTCGTTGCGTTGCGTCTCTAGTGAGAACCAAGCTTTATAGATACGTACGTGTGCAACGCTTCGAAGCGTTACACACGTCCGTATCTATTACGTTTAACGTAAAGATTGTATACAGTGAGTTTTTATACGCGTAATTGCGCTCTTTTTCGAGGGGACCCACGCAGATATATGTTTTCATTGATTTACAACTGTATCATCGACTTCGCTAAAACACCTTTACACATATCATCGTCAAAAAGTGCGTCACATTATTAATTTACATTTCATTTATTCGTAAACGACCGTTCGTGTACGACCTTCACTTCAATTTACAAGATTAAATTTACTCCCAAAAATGATATTTATCTTATTTATGACAGAATAACGGAATACATTATGGATTGTCATAAAAGCATGTTATACTTATTGGCATGTTAGTGATAAGTCTTTTTCAATTAGTAAACATATCATTTGAAAATGTGCGGTGATGATCATATTATGACGGTTTGGTGTCATGTATATTGCAACATTAGATCAGATGTATATTAATATTATAAATCTTGGTTCCCACGCAAGAGAGTTGACCAATCACAAGCGACAGCTCGGGGGATACATCGCGTCCTGATTGGTCAAAATACTTGCGGTGCGCTTACGTCCTGTTGTTGCGTCCACTTGTGGGAATTAAACTTTAACTATCTACACTATCAAAAATGATGTGACAAAAAATGTGATGTGCCCATATATGGACATTATGATGTCATGTAAATACCATAATTGGGAATATCGCCACCATATTTGGGCACATCACACATTTTTTGTCAAACTAGTTTGATAGTGTAGACAGAGCTTTATTCTTCCATACGTGGTTTTTTAATTTATTCAGACACATCTTTTATCAAACAGTTATATGAAGAATTGGATGAAATTGATTTTCTATCGGAAGTAAACAATTGAAACCTTATCAGTAATCTAATACCGAGCGTGTTTATATCAACTCCATAATATAATTATTAATGCCTCCCGGGAAAAACTACGACGTAAAATTAATCCGTATTAATACGTAATCAATAGAGCGCGTATTGTGGGATCAGCGAAGCTTAATACGCGCTTGTACTAAATACGCACAAGGAATTGAATTCACTGCGGATTCTTTAAAGCTCTGTCTACATTATCAAACAATAAAGTGTGATGTGCCTAAATATGATAGTGATATGCCCAAATATGGTAGTGAGATGACATCATGTCCATATATGGGCACATCACACTTTTTTGTCGCTTAACGTTTGATAGTGTAGACAGAGCTTAATCATGAAGATCCCGTCAGTGAATGTACGACATAGGTACGTATGTAAATTTTACTTTATTTGTGTATCTTAGTTCAAAAGATATCTACCAAAAAAACAATAAACATCTCATTTTGGTGTTGTAATAATAATTATCTTAAGCATTACTAATATTTGTAATACATGTTATTAGAAGAATATCAAACCATTAAATGTTTATGTTCACTGAAGAAGTGAAATATGATTTACTAGTGATAATCTAACAATCGATAAACATAGGTAGTAACCTATAATTTCAACAGGATTATATATTATATACAATAAGTAGGCCGAACGACAACATAGCATTACGGCACGAAATACTACACTACAAATAGTCCGAGAAAATTATATTATCTATTATATTATTATTGGTATAACTTCCCATGGCATAGTGATATACTGAATTAATTAATAAACAGAATCCTAAGTATTCCAATGGTTTGATAAATTATTAAAATTATAGAAAAAAAAATTATATTACAGCGAGTTAGCTGCATAGACACACATTGCATATACAAACAAAATAATAAATTATTGATTAATTGTATATCTATATATATAACCCATAGGCTTAAAAATTATCGGTGACAATATTAAATAAGCACATTGTTTACTTTTCCTCAAGTAAAGTTTTTACTTAAACACTGTAGAGTAATAACCCTGACCATACAAAGTGGAACCTCACTTCAATATAACTGGATTAAACCCTCCAACAATTGCTAAGAATAACTTGTATTGTTTAGGGATAATCTTCAAAGTTTATATAACCCAAGCATACCTTGCTTTTATATAATAACACTAATTTAGTTACATAAACCTGAATATTGCAACTGTGTAAAACTTGATAATAATCTTAAACTCCATTTAAACATCAGAACAGAATATTACAAATATTTGTATGACACTTTAGGACGCAGTAATCACCTCAGTGCTCAGTTTTGGGAGAGTAAAGCTCTGTCTACACTACCTAAATATTGTATAGCGATATGCCCAAATATGGTAGTGATATGCCCAAATATGGTAGTGATATGCCCAAATATGGTTGTAATATGCCCAAACATGGTGGTGATATGCCCAAACATGGTGGTGATATGCCCAAACATGGTGGGATATGTACAAACATGGTAGTGATATTACCATATATGGGCACATCAGACAAGGCTTTACAGATACAAATCTAAAGGAGTGCCACTTGCCTGTGTTATTTATTCATCTGAATCAGTGCCCTCACCTAATGGTAGTGATATGCCCAAACATGGTAGTGATATGACCATATATGGGCACATCAGACAAGGCTTTACAGATACAAATCTAAAGGAGTGCCTTGCCTGTGTTGTCTATTCATCTGAATCAGCGCCCTCACCTAATGGTAGTGATATGCCCAAACATGATAGTGATATGACCATATA
The DNA here is from genome assembly GCF_963402885.1 of Antedon bifida. Taxonomy (NCBI): domain Eukaryota; kingdom Metazoa; phylum Echinodermata; class Crinoidea; order Comatulida; family Antedonidae; genus Antedon; species Antedon bifida. The sequence goes on along the minus strand of NC_136229.1, from coordinate 1,288,150 downwards.
TGGGCACATCAGACAAGGTTTTACAGATACAAATCTAAAGGAGTGCAACTTGCCTTATTATTTATTCATCTGAATCAGAGCCCTCACCTAATGGTCGTATTCTAAGATTGTTCGCTCGAACTACTTTCAAATTTGGACAATTCTTTATGTTGTTAGCAACATTCAACGTCACAAATGTGTTGTCAAGATTTAATAATGATAGGCTTAGCAACTTGAGGTGGGGCAAACCTTTATTGGAAAGAAAATATACAAATATAAGTAGTATTCATAATAAACTTTGAAACATTTATTTTATTTTATGTCTTTAGGCACATGTGGCCAAGGATTACCAATAGTAAATTAATCACTGTCTTATCAGATAGGTGGTAATCCCCCTGATGCGGGGGCTATTTTGTGAACCAGTTTACAGTAACCCCCTACTCATCTTGAATGATGAACAGGTTATAACTGTGTACACTGGGCCTACGGTTTATAGTCCTTATCCAAGAAGACTTGTTCCACCACCAGAACTAGGAGCGAGTCGGCCTCGAACCCTTGCCGACATTGTTGGCTCTTTAGGTATGGTAAACAGCGCTTCGGCCTTCAAGGCTTGGCCATTTGACCCATTTAACTATTAATTCCAATACAACGTGATAATTGTGAACTTGAAAAAATATAGATTTTAACAAATGACAGATATAAATCCACATACAATACATAAATGCATTGTATCAGGGGTCTAGTAGTAGGTTGGTTATGTTTACCATACATAAACCTAGGTTCTGGGTTTTATATACAATATATACAATCTTCACGTCACAAATTTAATAAACGTCAACCAACCCAAAGACACAACATGTAAGGTTACAAAGCAATGAGTGTTAATTGTACATTGTAAAAAAATCACACTTACCAGAGTTTGAAATGTTAGTACGGCTTAAGTTGAGTTTACTAAGCATATGGCACTGGTTGAGAGCCTTAGACTTGAGTAGTTTGCTGGTAATTTGAGTCGATGAGAGACTTAGCATTGACAACTTAGTAAGAGAACTAAGTACCATTGCTCCGGTGTCACTTATATTTGTTCTATCTATACTCAATCCTTGTAAATCTGTCAGTCCTATAGAAAAATAAATATCACAGATAAAAATAACGAAAAAATAAATCTCTCAACATAAACAAAAAGCTCAAAATATTTAAATATGATAAGCTTTTTAAAAATATGTTTGATTTTGTAATAAATCAAATATTAATAAGATTAAAATGGAAATTTATGGTTTATACATTTTTCATTTATAGATTTGAAGATATTTTTAAAAAGTTATAAGATTAACAATTTTTATAAGAGATTATTTTCACGACGATGCACAATCTGAATGATAATAGTGTAACTACTGCGGGAAAAAAGGGTTAAGTGCCCAAATATGGTAATGATATGACATCATTGTGTCCATATATAGGCACATCACATTTGTTTGTTACATAAAGTTTGATTGTGTAGACAGAGCTTTAGAGAGGGAAAACCTCTGTTGCAAATGTTCTCATATGTCCTTTTTAGTACCAAGTACAGATTATACCAGATTATACACAAACTTTTGAAACAATAAAACCAGTTAATACACTACTACACTTAAGCATTTAAAACAAATCACTTGTAAGCGAAAATAAAATACCTGAATTCAACTCTTTTTCAATTCTTTGTTATTAATTATGCTTCAAAATTGTTGTTAATATTAGTAATAATCTTGTCAATATTGGCGTTTACAGTTTTAATCTAAAATTGTGAATTTATAAAAAGTGTGTTTTACAATATAAATGTACCTTTTAAATGTGACAAACCAACGTCAGTAATTTTAGTATTACTAAGAGACAGTTTTCTCAGACTGAAAGAAATAAAAGAATCAATAAAATTACCAGAAATAAACAGGAAACAAATAATAAAGAAAAATAAAAGAAATAAATGCCAAATACATTCTTGTAACAGAAGTAACCTACACATTAATTCCGATTAAAACATATGCATTATTTATTACTTTCAGTATGTATAATAAAAATCTATATAACAAGTAAAATAAAGTTCTTTTTTTTTAACTGGGAAAATGATTAAAGTTGATAGTTGTGACATATGGTAGGTTATTGATATACTATAACTTGGTATGGTAGAGGTAATATTATTAAGCTCTGTCTACACTATCAAACTTAATGTGAAAAAATGTGTGTCATATCACTACCATATTTGGGCATATCACTACCATATTTGGGCAGATCACGCTTTTTTTTCCTTCAAACTAGTTTGATAGTGTAGACAGAGCTTTAAATGTTTGACATCCCATTTAACCGATTTGAGGTATTACAAGATTGACTATGTGTACATTTAAAATAGGAAAAAACGTTACCTTGTCATGTCTGCAAGATGATGTACGCCGTCATCAGTAATATGGATGTAATCAGAAAGATCTAGTTCAACTAATGACATACCTTAAGAAAACAAAAAAGGGTTACATATACACACAGGTTGAACAGTAGTAGTGTGGGTATAAATGGAATATCATTATCTTTATATACTGTTTAGATAAACTAGATTTGGGCCTTAAATATAAGTATACTGCTAAACACAAAAGTGTGGGTGGACCGTGGGATTGGGGGTGAGGTGGACCGTCGGATTGGGGATGAGGTGGACTGTGGGATTGAAGGTGAGGTGGATTGTGGGATTGGGAGTGAGATGGACTGTGGTATTGGGGGTGAGGTGGACTGTGGGATTTGAGGTGAGGTGGACTGTGGGATTGAGAGTGAGGTGGACGGAGGGATTGGGGTGAGGTTATACCAGAGTTAGGACAAATGTATCAATTCATGCATTTTCAAATCATCTGATGTTGATTGTATGGAATAGTGTAATAACAACCATATAGTTACCTGCAATGTATTGTATTCCCAGGTCTGTTGTTGTGTGCCTACTTGGTAGTTGAATGTGTCTTAATTGCATACCTATAAAAATTAATGACTTAATGTTACTGTAATGTTCTAAGTAAGTTGCTTAAAGTTGATCACCGACTTATGTGTACAAATTGTTTGTTTTTCTCAATGGCAGCAGTGGCGAATCCAGGATTGGGGAGACACAGAAATGTGAAAAACAAATGTGAAAAAAAAAATTTGTTAGGGAATAATATATCTTTAATGTCAATCAAATTAATTAAAATGTAAAAATGAACTGAACCTGTTAAAGAATAGAGGGCTCTGTCTCCTTCCATACTCAGGATAGAGTTTATATTTAAAGCTTTTAATTTTGGTAGTTTGTGAAGTCCATTTAAGCTTTCTGACTTGACGTAAGTCGACCCAATATTCAATGTTTCAAGATGTGAAAGGCATTGCAGAGGTAGAAGAGTTGTAACCTAAACAAAACAATATACTATCAATATTAGTAGTAGTAGTATTACAGTATAAAACAAGGCCAACAGCCATAAGTCGCGTGCTCTCAGAAAAAAATGAACTTTCCAAAAGTAATGTACTTTAAAACTTTTCTGTACATCAAAACAGCTCAAAAAGTACAGAAAAGCGATAAAACGCATAGTGATACCGGACCGTCAGACAGACTGACCGACACAGTGAACTATAGAGTCGCGTCCATGCGACTAAAAATGTTGATGAGATGTACAGTATTTGTAGGCCTAATTATAGATACCTTTTCCAGGTATACCTTATCCCAGACAATATGCTGTTTTTATTTTATTTATTTAGGTATAACAAATTTACAAAAAGCAAACAGAAGTCTGAAAATATTGTATTACAAAGATTGAAACATTAAAAATGATGGATTAAAAATAAAGACAAATTCACAGCAAAACTACACATAAAATTTAAACATACAGAAAGACATATATATAAAAAAAAAATTAAAATGTAACAGTATTGCAAGGTTATTATATCAATTATCATACATTATTATTATAAAATATTTAATGTCTTTACCTGTGTCTGCTCAATTGATAAGTGACGTAATAAACTAAGATCTGAAAACATAAATACAAACAGTAAAATGTGATAGATGAAGATAAGAGAATATGCAACACACATCTAGTGGTGAATTCAAAATACTTACTTACTTACTTTTTTAGTAGTTTTCAAGTAGTTTATATCAGCTGCTGCTTTTACAGATTTTTTCGAGAGCTTTTCCAACTTTTGTAAATCCTTGATTGGTCGGAAAAGCTCTCGAAAAATCTGTAAAAGCAGCAGCTGATATAAACTACTTAAAAAAATTGCAAAACATTTGCCGTGTTTCCAAAATGTATAACAATATACTTACTCGCAATAATTGATATGGAAACATCCGTAATACGAGTCTTACTTAAATACAATTGAGTAAGAGTTGATGATAAGTGAGTAAGATTCTCTACTCCTATGTCTGTGATGTTAGCACCTTCTAAGCCTAAAGTTGTCAAATGCTTTAAATCTACAAAATATAATTGATTTACAGATTATTAGTAAATACCATAACTGGATGATGATTTAATCATTTTATTATTTTAGATTGTACATTTGCTAACACTTGCTTTGACAAACTTGATTGTTTTGATTTTATTTGGAAACAGGTACGTAAGCACGTAAAGCTAGGTTTCGGGTAATGTAAAGTGGGTAAAGATTGTGGGTTAGTATTTGTTGGGATATGAAGCATTAAGTCAAGACTTACATTTCCACTGAAAACTGCTTTTGTTTGAATAGGATTTGATATAATTTACACATGAACCTACCTTTAATGCATCCAAGCACTTTATCTGTGATTTGTGGGTTTAAATTTAGTTTTAAAATCTTTAATTTTTTCAAACCTGTTTAAAAAAAGAAAAAAATGTGTTTATCTTAAAAAATCATGCAACATTTTAATATGTTCTTAGTTAGTTACTGTATATATTGTTCTTGCTTAAATAATGCTTTTAATAATATATATGATATTTATACAATACGATAGCATTATTGTCATTTTTACAACAAGGTACAAATTAAATTTGGTTGGTTGATTTACATTTGATATACATACAATATACAAATATATAAAGAAAACCAAAAAACAAAAACACCCAGTTAATTAATGTATAATGTTGCAACAAAAATGATGTTTGTTACCATGGTAACTTACATGGTAAGAGGACAGTGAGACCAGCATCACTAATGAGACTACAAGAACAGATGCTCATGTGACTTATGTTGCTATGGAAACGTAGCGATTGAAGGAGTTCGTTGGTGGTGTACTTGTAACAATCTAGCACCAAATGGGTCAGGTGACTGTAAAATAATGACATAATAGAGTTTTAGGTATTTTTAAACAACATTCATAATGATACGTTTCATAATTGATATCTGGGTGCCAATAAATTATGTAACTTGAAAAAACATCATAGAATTCTTTAAAACTCTGTCTACACTATCAAATTTATGTGACAAAAAAATTTGATGATGTCATATCACTACCATATTGGTAAACACTATCAAACTATAGTTTGAAAAAAAAAGTGTGATGTTCCCAAATATGATAGTGATATGACATCATCATGTCCATATATGGGCAAATCACATTTTTTGTCACATAAAGTTTGATAGTGTAGACAGAGATTAAGGAATTCTTACCATGACAGAAATATAGGCATTGTCCTTGGTCGCAATGTTCCATCTTTTTTCATCTCATCAACAATTTTTGCTGCTAGTTGTTGAGGCATTCCACCCAATGAGGAAGGTGATTGGTTGGGATCTCCTAGTTTCTTAGCAACAGCTTTCGTTGTCATGGTAACCAGAGATGGTATGACTGTTGACCTTGATGATGTCGTTGGAACATCCGGTGCCTGTTGGTGAGCTAACGCGATTCGTTTGAGGGCAGCATCAGCTGAAACACAATCAAAGAATGGTTCTGTTACATAAAATGGCTTTGGTCATGGTAGATAGAAAGTGTATTTTTAAATGCATAAATAAAATTGTAATTATTATATTTGAATATAAGACTACCTGCTTTTTGTTTTGAGACTTCTTCAGCTCCTTCTTCACTTGCTCCATCTTGGAAGCCATATACAAAGTTGACAGGCTGAGCATCCAGTCTGTTGCCTCCTCCCCATGGGTGCTGTTGTGGACCCTGGGCCTCACCCCAGCCAGCAATTAATTCTGTCACAAAAATAAAAAGTGTATTTAACACATTTAACAACAATATGGCCAATGGTAATTTGCCTATTAGAGCATTATTATAATTATTATAATTACCATCCATATCATTATTCTCATCATTTGCATCTGGTTCCTCCACCACATCACTAGCTATATCCTCTGAGGGTTCTTCTTCACCTTCTTGCTCTACATGCTGCAAACTATGACCTGCTCCCCAGTTATGAGCTGCAGAGTGAGGGCGCTGGCTATTGATCAACTGCATCTGTCGATTTAATCGTCCTGCCACGTCCATTCCAGTACCTCTATGGCTGGGAAGCGCTGTTGATGTGGTCGATACCGGCTGTGTTGGTGGTTCACTATCAGTCTCAGCCTTATGAACTAAATTACAAATAAGAGAACTGATTACAGTCAACTCTCCCTATACCGGACACCTTTGGGCTGGTCTAATATGTCTGGTAGAAAATCTGGTATTTATTTCTGTTTTTCAATGGTGGTCCATCCAGCCGAAGCTGATCATTAGGGACCCTATGATATTATTTATGTACAATTTATAAAAGGGCTAGGTGGTCAAAATACCGATAATACAAGAAAAGCCTAAACTTGTTATGGAAAGATAAAAACTGACCAATGATACACTAAAATAAGTGGTGTATGAAAATGATAAGAATGGGAGAAGAAAATTCGAGGAAAGTTTTGATAATTTTAGGGAAAAAAAACGTACGTTTACTTGGTGGTCCTTCTGACTTCCTGGCAACAAGCACTCCCCTAGGAGTGAGTTTTAATTCAGACAGTGACAGGATCATGTCTTCACATGTATACACATGCCTAGGAAATGTCTACAAATAAAATAACTCTTTAAATTCACGATGTTGGCTGTATTATTAATTAATAAAATCAAATAAATGTCTTAATCCTTGTTACAATAAAATTATCTAACCATTATGCAAGTTATTGTAACAAATGTTATTATTTATAGACGAATACAACTATGTATTAGTAATGTAATACCTATGAAGTAGGTCTGTCTACACTATCAAACTTTATGTGACAAAAAAAAATGTGATGTGCCCATATATGGACATGGTGATATCACTACCATATTTGAGCATATCACTACCATATTTGGGCACATCACCCCTTTTTGATAGTGTAGACGGAGCTTAACTAACATTGTTTACATTTCTTCTATGTTACCTGTAGTAATTCAATTTCTTGCAGAGTTGGTTCTTGCTCCTTAACAAAATCTACAACCATCTTAAGACTACATGATGCCTCAAATTCATGTCGAAGTGCTTGTCCTGACGGCAAACGAATCTAAATAACAAGGACAATTAGGGTAAACTAATTTGAATAAAAGAGGTCATGGTAGACATTTGAAATAAACTTTTTGTTGTTAAATTGATATAACTACAATTACCTGAAGTGTGCATTTTAGGTCTTTCTTTTCTGTAGTTTTTTCCTTTTCTTCCTTTTTACTTCTTTCATCTATTTTGCTCTCACATTCTTTTGATTCTTGTTTTGTACTACTAGATGCTGTTGTTGTCTTCTGAACCCTTGCCTTCTTGTCTGCTGCAATTTCTAGTAAAACCTGCTGCCTTTCCTACAACAAATACAAGCTATTAATACAATAAACAAGAAACTCCCAAATGTATTTTTTAAAATTCATTTAAAAAACAAACTGATGGTTTCTGGTTCACCTTATAGTTTCCCTTCTAAAGCTCTGTCTACACTATCCAACTAGTTTGACAAAACATGTGTGATGTGCCCAAATATGGTAGTAATATGCCCAAATATGGTAGTGATATGGCCAAATACGGTAGTGACATGACATTATTATGTCCATATATGGGCACATCACATTTTTTGTCACATAAAGTTTGATAGTGTAGATAGAGCTTAATAATAGTATTATTCCTAAAATATTTCCACAAAATATAATAATACACTATTTCATATTTTGGAGGCAATTTATCACATTGTATTTTCAGTACATTTTGATGACAGTACAGTACCTCATCCACTCATAAAATATGTATACTTATGGTATCTCCTTTTATTTATTTTTTTTAACATTCATTTGAAGAGTGGAAAAATAAACGAAACGAAACCTTTTTCTTCAACAGACGTTTCTCTTTAGCCTCCTTTGCAGCTTGATGCCGTTGCTCCTGTTCCCATCTGTCCTTCTCTGCCAGTTGTTCCTCATTCAAAGCATACCTACTGGCTAACTTTGGTGTTGACTCTGTGTTTGATTGTTCCGTGTTTGAAGAAGTATCTAATTGTCCTAATTCTGGTTGGTTGTTTTGTGGTTGTACAGTCTGTAATAAATAAAAGTAAAAACAATATATCAATTTAAAACAAACAAAATTATTAAGTTAAACAGAAGTAAGTAAAGTAAAACATTTATTCACATCATTCATGAAAGTGTGATTTTTTGTAAAAATTTTTAGAATTATGGATATTTTTTTAGAATCGTTTTTTACCTGCTGTGTATTTGTTCGAAGGCTCAAACTTGGAGTTGAGACTGTTGGGATCACCGTAGGGTCGTTGACCTGTAAAAGCCTTGAAACAAACAAATTGAAATAATTATTTTTTACAATACGTTATTGTTCCTTGATATTTTGTACACATTTATGAATGTAAAGCAAGTTTGAAAACAAAATAATACATAGTTTGAATTGGAAAACAATTGCAGAAAATGGGATGATTCATTTATACATTATTATTATTTTATAAACATGACAATGTGAGAATATAATAAATTATTATTAATTAATAATTTATTGACAGTCTTCTAAAATAATATAACATATTGCATTGTTTTAAGGTTCACTATACTAACCATTCTACAGCTTCCTGTAGGTTGTACTTTCCTGCTTGTACGGCAGCTTGACTTCTATCTAGGTCAAACCCCATCCCCACTAATGTCATCAAAAGACCATCGATTGTCTAAATTAAAAATGTAATTAAAATATAAATTAAATAATATTCAATCAAGTATATATGGCTAATTTATGACTCCATGATTCAGGCTGCATCCTCATTTTTAGTATTCTACAAAGATAATTTAACCTCTATCCTCTTTAGGCCTGCTACTAGGCCTTATTGGTACTGGTTGATTTTGGTACGAGATGACCAGTACCCTTCCAGACAGGGCTTAGCAAGGCCCGTGTCTCTGGCTGCCTGGCCGAATACCCGTCTGGCCTCCGCCAATAGCCAGGCTTAGCCTAGCTATTCTATACCAGGCTAACCTAGGCCTGGTAATAATCAGAATGACCAATACATGTACTGCTATAAACTTTCTTTTAATGTGATGCCATTATAAATCTACTTACATTTTCTGAACTCATTTTTGTCCATGTAAAGGGCAAAATTACGACGTATTACGAACGCGAGAACAAGAATCGCGCAGCCACCAAAAACCAAAACATTAGATTCTCCTATGAAACGCCGAATCTGCCTATATACTATTTGTATTGTTGGCATAGTACTGTAGAACCAGAGAAGAGTCACGAAACAGTGAAATTCTTCCCTGGTGTAGAACATACATAATAAAAAAACAGTTTTTGTTTTAATTTTTTCTAAATTTTAAAGAACAGTTATTTTATTGATTTACACATTTGTTTAATATTGTAATGTAATGATATACTTTTATAATTAAGAAATCAACCTTTGTATTTGTATTTGTATTTGAGTTCACAAACTTGACCCAGAAAGTCCAGAGGAGAGTTTGTCCAGATGTTTTTAATGACCATTAGTTTATAATAGAATCCCTAAAGAAAACACTTAGCTTAACATTTGACCTATCCCATCGTTAAACCAGGAGAGATTGACACTATTTAAGTACAGATTTGACAGTGTCATCCATCATTGAAATACCTTATTATACCGTTAATCACTCCCACTTAAACACCCCTGGATCAACTTAGGACCAATCGTTACCCTCACAGATTACGTAGTGACATATGTAAATGAACCGAAGCCGATATACCCCCAAGTTTCAGAAGAGCCCAGACACACCTTACAGCCACTTTACAGAGCGCACACCTTACAGCCACTTTACAGAGCGCACACCTTACAGCCACTTTACAGAGCGCACACCTTACAGCCACTTTACAGAGCGCACACCTTACAGCCAGCATCACTAATCCTCTGTTCCTTAGTCAGTTAGTTAGCTGCATCATTATTATTGTATCAAGTATATTCTGAATAAATAATATATGTTACGACAGCAAAGCGAGTAAAGAGTCTTCCTTACAAAGTACCTCATAACAACATTATATTACAATATCGAGAATATTTATAAAGATGACTGTTATATTTCAGTGTTGCATTAATCATATTTCAAAAACACATACATATAATATAGTAATAGTTAATACGTCGGTAGTTCTTCAGATATACAAATTTTACAAATACTGTATTAAAAACTGAGCATATGATGTAGTTTTCAGTAGTGTATTGAATATCCACATTGTACATTGGCTAAACCAGAGGCATACATAATGCAGTCACGAGTTGTCGAATCAAAGACAAATCGATTACATAGTGAACAACTAACGCAACGTTGAGCACACTTGATCTGACTGGTGACGTCAAAGACTCCGACTACCAGACGGGAGAGGTCTTCGCTACAATCCCTTGATGATGGCTGGTGAAATAAATAGGTACCTGGATGGATAAGTAAGAAATCGAAGTTGATAAACTTTTTTGTACTTTCTACCATTAGGAACTATAGTACCCAGCTAACAATTTGCCGTTTCGGTAACGTTATATTTACGTATTTGTTTGTTCATGAAAACGTTGTGCAATGACGTTGCAGAAACACAAAAATGTCGACCCTTTTATGTGACTTTTTAACGTCCACAATAACGTTCAAAATAACGTTTTCGGAACGTTTTTTTAACTTCCACAATAACGTTGATATACAACGTTTTTTAGACGTATTTACAACGCCAGATATAACGTTTATATATAACGTGCTCATAATGTTTCTGAACAAAACGTTGTACGAATATAAAAATGTCGACTATTTTTTACGTATGTTAAACGTCCACTACAATAACGTTCCTATATAATGTATTAGGCCTACTACTAATCTGTATCAATATGTAGATATACACTTCGACGCGTACGAACAAATGTTTATAATTAATACAAGTTTCAAGAATAATATGAGAACATACGTTTGTTAAGGAAAGTCTGATTTATCTTTGCCGCTTTCATCTCTCTTTCACTCAAGGCACGATTATAGAGTTGCAGATACGAAACCTTTGCATTCATCCCGGGTACCTCATTCGCTCCTATAACCAACTTCTCTAAGCCACTTTCTATACTCGTATTCAAATGTCCTATGCTAGAAATTTCACCATTCCGCCAGAGTTTTACCAAACGTCGATTTTGCTCATAAGTAAAAGCTAAAAACGTCCAAGTGTCGGGTACGATTACGTTTGCACTTGTAACTAATTGGCTATGATAGTATACCTCGATCGTAGAGTTGCCCAGCTTATTACCTACAGGCTGACGCAATGAAAACACTTCAACCGTATTGAGATATCCTGATACAATATGTCCATTTGAGTCTGGTTTAGGGTAGAAATGCAGGGCTACAGTCAAACCAGAAATATTGGCTGTATCTTCTTTTACAGGAAGAACAATACGACCTCTTCCATTCTTTATATTTACTTCGAGCTCATCTTTGGATCTTCTTGATTGTTCCATATTGTGCAGCAAGTGAACATCTCTGTATGTGCTACATACGGGGTCTAGCGGCCATAGTCCTATCGGTGACAACTGCCCAGTAAATTTAACTACGAAGACACAAAATAAATATACTGAATAAAATGCTGTACTATTAAATCATCACAAAGAAATCATTGCAGATGTTCTGCTGTGGCAGCCAAGACATGGGCTTGCAAAACAAGGAAGACTAGCACTCGCATACATTGATGTACTAGAGATGGATACTGGTATGCAGAGAGAGGAACTGGCTGTCACAATGGCAGATAGGAAGATATGGAGGAAACTAGTCATATTTAATTTAATTCAATGTATTTATTTCGTCAAGACAGAAACGTAATAAAACATAACAAAAACCAGTGACGGTGACGGGATTAAACAGAAGTGACAGACGGGTGACAAAAAAGTTCGGGTTTGTCCCGGACTAACTAAGTAAGTATGTAAGTAAGTAAGTCATTACAACTTATGTACCAGTGTAAACAATGATAGTAGGAGTAACTGACCTACTGCACACGCCTCTCCTGGGCCTGCCACTCCACAGTAACTCCTTGATGACCCCGATTGATACCAACACCAAGCCGTCTCACCTCCGTCAGGATTTCTACAAAAGTTGTGATCTCCCAGTCCTAGTGATGGTTCGTGTTCGATAACGTCGTCAGAACTCTCGGCAAAATAAATCGGCCCATCAATGTAGTAATAGTCGCTTGGTGGTGGAACGTATACGGGAGCGTAGACGGGGACATAGACGGGAGCCCCTAAATAAATGTATTCAGGGGGTTCAATACTCGGGTTGATAGTACTCGGTTGTTCGGCGTCACTAAAGCTCGGACCATTCGTGCTTACGTCATCCTCCAGTATATAATCACTAGAGCCTGCTTTAGGTCTCGGGTCTTCGTAAGCACTCGGGTTGTCCGTGCTCAGTTCACCATTGTCGGAAACGCTCGGGTAGGTGTCGCTTGGTTCCGTATTGGTAACATATTCTACGTAATCGCTATTGGTCACACTACTTGGACTATTCGAGTTGGTGTTGTTGGAGGAGTCGGTACTGTTGGAGTCGGTACTGTTTGAGTTGATGCTGTTGGAGTCGGTAATGTTCGAGTTGGTGCTGTTCGAGTTGTTATAATTTGAATCCGTAACATTAATGTTAGATTCGTTCAAATCCCAATAATCACATAACTGTCCATCAATGGTTGTTGTCTGCGTACCACGATAATCACTCCCATCTGCTTCATAGTAACATTCGGCTGGGAAAATAAATAAATTAATGATAATATAAATGAACAAGTAATGCAGTAACCGCTGGTTACTTGTGCGCGAATTTAACCCTAGCCATCAGTGCAAACTCAGTGGTTTAGAGCTATGAACGACAAGCTAGTGATCTGGAGGTCGTAGGTTCGAGTCCCACCGGAGAATTACTTGCGAAATTTTATCGCAAGTTTTCTCAATATATTTAGTATAAAGTACAAATTACGTCAGAGTAGGATTAATTGTAATTTATGAGATTATTATCAAAAGCTCCTTATTTGGCTTACTCTTTTCAATATCTGATTCACTGTAGACACGAACTTCACAAATACTTAAATATTCTCGTTTTCTTTTCAGTTGCAAGCTAACATACTGTCCCATGATTGGTGGATTGCAATAGATGTCAATGATTGCACTCTTGGCTACATCACTGGTTGTAACAGAGCCTCCGCACTTTTGGTTCAACGTGAAATCATCGAAGTTATTTCCAACTCGTATCTCAGCGTCGACCAATATGAGATGTGCGTCAGAATCTTTTATTGAAAGAATAGAAGTAGAATATGGTGTAGCATTTAAAGCGTGGTTCCCACTACGACGCAACACAAGGACGTTAACGCAACGTAAGTGATTTGACCAATCACAAGCGCTGGGTTTATTCGAACTTCCACTTGTCATTGGTCGTTTGCGTTGCGCTTACGCCCTTGTGTTGCGTCTTAAGCTTGGTTCCCACTAGAACGTAACGCAAGGACGTAAACGCAACGCAAGCGTTTTAACCAATGACAAGCAAAGTTATAGACAGTTAGCAATCACAAGCGAATAAGCCATCGCTTGTGATTGGTCAATTCACTTGCGTTGCGTTACGTCCTTGCGTTGCGTCGCTAGTGGGAACCACGCTTTATGACCCAAGTCGGCTTTCCACTAGGCGAATGTATTAGCGTGAATCGAAAGTGTTCTTTATGTGACAAAAAAATCGATGTGTCCCGTATATGGACATGATGGTGTCATATCACTACCATATTTGGGCATATCACAACCATATTTGGGCACATCACACTTTTTTTGTCAAACTAGTTTACTTAAGACAACGTCCATCGTGATGTCGGATGATGGTAAGCAAAATCAAATACAGATTCAACAATGAATTAGACCTTGATGACATAGCCTATGGAGTATTGTAACATTTAAATTACATTAAAAAGTACTACTGACCGTGTTGTACTTTATTGATGAAAGTAACGAGGGAAACTCTGAATTCCTGATCAAGATCAACCATAAGCCACTCCTCGAATCCATTGCCTTACAAACACAATTAAAATATTCAATGAAAATAATACATTTTTTTTTATACAATTTTGTTTTTTTATGTAAGTAAAGCGTGCGTATCAAATCGATACAGCTAATAAAATAAGACGTTATAGATTTTTGTTTGTATTATAAAATGAATATGTTAAAAAAAAATATAAATCTACACATTTGTAACAGAGTATCATAATAAATGGGACGAACCCACACAAGACAAAAACAAATAAAATGATTATGCAAATTGGCAGTCGGAGCTGAAATTATAGGCACTTGCTATAATAGTGTCTTACTTGTGGAGGTGTAGCACGCATCGTTGTCATCACCATCTACCGAGTATTTAAGTGTTTCTGATGTGGAATCAGTAAATATTGACCTCCTTAGTGACAGATACGCTAAAAAAGAAATAGATTAAAACACAGACTTCTTGAAAATACTTTTCACGTTCCTTCAACTCAAAATTTCCCCATCCTCTACTCCAGACCTCTCTGTCTCAGCGATATTTCTTTTCGTACATTAAGCTCTGTCTACACTATCAAACAACACAATGTGATGTGCTCATATAGACATGTCATATCACTACCATATTTGGGCATATTACACTTTTTTTGTCAAACTAGTTTGATAGTGTAGACAGAGTTTTACAAGGGCAACAATAAGGTGAACCAGAAACCATCAGTTTATTCTTTAAATGCATTTTGAAGAATACAATTAGGACTTTGTTTGTATTATTAATACTTAGCTTGCATTTGTTGTAGGAAAGGCAGCAGGTTTTACTAGAAATTGAAGCAGATAAGAAGGCAAGGGTTCAGAAGACAACAACAGCATCTTGTGGTGCAAAACAAGAATCAAAAGAATGTGAGAGCAAAATAGATGAAAGAAGTAAAAACAAAGAAAGGGAAAAAACTATAGAAAAGAAAGCCCTAAAATGCACACTTCAGGTAATTGTAGTTGTGGACCAAAACAACATGAATATTCATAAGGTGTCCAGCTATACGTAACATTAGATAAAGTTAATTAAAAACTTACATGATGATGCTGTACTGATAAAAAGAATAAGCGATGAGAATGAAGTCCAGTCCATATTGAACCAATCGTCTTACCATGGAGCTATACAGTATGGTCTTACAACGTAGCCTTTACTACGCTTCCATCGGCGGTGACGAACTTGAATAATATTGCGTATCGGTGGTCACGTGTATATACATTGTCCAATCAAGTCAACATTCTCATTCGCGCTTCAGTCTGTATACAGTGCAGACGTCACCTGGTTCAAATTGTATCTCTAGGTATTTTAAAATATCTGTCTTTATGAAGTCATGTAAATACGTTTTGTTGATAACTATGAATAATAAATTGGCGATTTTTTTGGTTAAGTGTGAAATGTTTGTCATGTATTGATATTCTGTGCTTATGTAACCTACTTTAATGGGAAGTAATACCATCTGTTCTTGACTTTACTAAAATATGTTTGTATAAAGTTCAATTGTCACGAATGTATTTAATGTGCTTTCTGGAATACAACTCTGTAGGGGCATGCACTCGTGAGACAAGCTTTTGCTTCCAAAACTCTCTCTACACCATCAAACTTTATGTGATAAAAAATGTGATGTGCCCATATATGGACATCATGATGTCATATCACTACCATTTTGGGCAAATCACTAGCATACTTGGGCGTACCACACTTTTGTTGTCAAACTACTTTAATAGTGTAAACAGAGCTTACCGAGGTTCCCAGTTATATTTAACTGAGTAAATGTGATAAGTTGATACACTATAGGTAAATATAGGCTTGCTTTATGGACAAATATTTTCAATTCTATTAGTAGACTCGCAGAGACTTCTTGCAGCGGTTTTGTCAATACGACAAGAGTTCATTCAAACTTTCCAACAAAACAATCCACACAAAATACATTTTTTCCCGGACAACAATTTTAATTCTAGTCCTGTTAAAGGAATTCTTTCAATTAATTATTAATTGTTATATTTATTTTTAATTTTTATAATATTATTGATTTTAAACATTGAAATGTTGCATTATTGCAATGATGCACTGGTTCTCCTGTTGTGATTTTGACTACCTTACATTATATAAATCTTTGAATCTACAATAACACATTTTCAGGCGATCACAGCAACAAAAGGTGTAATAAAAACACTTAAGAAAAGAGGCTGCATTAAACCTATTTGTGTATAGCCACATGTTGAGTTGTGTGTATTTTGATAACACTGGATCGTCGTCAGAACTAAGTAGGTACTTAAGCAAGTTCTTCGGCTAGAGCATCAGCCTTGGCTACAACTTCTTCAATGTTTCCAACCATGTGAAATGCAACATCTGGGTACTGATCCATCTCACCTGTCAAAACACAAAGTTTATATAGCATTTAGTTGCTGATGCTTAAAGATGTATTGTCCCCCAAAAACATGAAAGATGAAGATTAATTAAAAAAAAAAGAGTTTGAAGGCAATTTCACCGTTTTTTCACTTCCATAGAAATAAAAATATAACAAAATGTTGTCACTTATAAAAAGACAAAATAAACGTTTAAATTCAACCAAAAACCCATTGACTTCCAGTCAATTTGAATATTTTTTGCGTTAACATTTTTTTCAGGTAAATCATTTTTTTTAAGATCCAATTTTTGGTCAAAGTGAATAACTATTATGTGACATTAAATGGCATATTCAACAAAAACATTTTTAAAAAAGGGGACAATATATCTAGTTTTGTAAAACTACTAAAAAACTATGAATGGTTATTAAATATCATACACCTAGTGTGGATACAACTGTTTGTCAATACAGATACATCTATAAATATCGTAAAAATACCTTTAAGAATCTTGTTAAATCCAACTATGGTCTCTGAAAGTGGCACAAGTTTGCCAGGCGTTCCGATGAAAACTTCGGCAACTTGGAAGGGCTGCGAGAGGAATCGTTGGATCTTACGTGCACGGGATACAGTTAGTTTATCCTCTTCTGACAATTCATCCATACCCAGAATAGCAATGATATCCTGCAGTGAGCGATGGTCCTGAAACAAACAAATGTTGACAGTAAGTACTCAAAATAAAACATGTGTGTGATAGTTATACTGTCTACACTATCAAACTAGTTTGACAAAAAAGTGTGATGCATATGGTAATGATATGCCCAAATACGGTAGTGATATGACATCATGTCTATATATGAGCACATCACATTTTTTGTTAACATACAGTTTGATATTGTAGACAGAGCTTTATGTTAATTCAACAGTGAATAGCAAAATACACATAAATGGTGTTTTTTGTACATTGCAAGAGTGGATGTTGCAATCTGAATTATAATTTATATGCTATTGATTTTAATGTATAGTATTTTTTTAAGTATTTTGTAAATCAGAATTTTATATTTTAACAATGAAATGTTTTATGTAATAGCTGTAAATGGTTTCTTATACTAACATTATTTTTAAAGGTCGAGGAAAACGAGTTCTTTGTGTATTTTTTGTTACACTTTCAAACTAATTTGACAAAAAAAGTGTGATTGTCCAAATATGGTAGTGGTATGACATCATCATGTCCATATATGGGCACATCACAATTTTTTGTCACATAAAGTTTGATAGTGTAGACAGAGCTTTATGTTAATTTGATATTTGCATACCTGAAGGATCTTTTGCACACCACGAGCAATGTTGTAATGTTCATCTCCAACAATGAATGGATCCATGATACGTGATGAGGAATCAAGGGGATCTACAGCAGGGTAGATACCCAACTCAGCAATACCACGGGACAAGACAGTGGTAGCATCCAAATGAGCAAAGGTTGTGGCTGGGGCTGGATCAGTCAAATCATCAGCAGGTACATAGATAGCCTAACAAATAAAAACATCAATGTCATTAAACAGTCAGGGGGAAAATGGCAAAAGGCTTCCTACTTTCTAGGAGTGTTATCAGATAATCTATATTGTTTTGACAACTCTTGTAACATGACCACAGTGCTGATTTTGCCATTTTCCCTGTAACTAAAAATTATTTAATATGATTTTTATTTCTCTGTTGGTTATGTAAAAACAGGGGGATTAAAACAATACAGTATTGGACCCAAATTAGGTGACATTTTAGGGACACAACAAAGTGTCCCATTGGTCAATTGACCTCGTGTAGATGTTGGCTTTGTTCGTTGTCAAATAGGGGGTTTCACATACAGTTTCAACAACCTCATTTTTATGAAAATAAATAAATAAAAATCAGGAGGTGGAGATGGAAATAAGTGAGGAGCCTACAAGATATAGCATACCTGTACAGATGTAATTGATCCCTTGGTAGTGGTAGTAATCCTCTCCTGCATAGTACCCATATCAGTAGCCAGTGTTGGTTGATAACCTACAGCCGATGGGATACGACCCAGCAAGGCAGACACTTCTGAACCAGCTTGTGTGAACCTAAAAATGTTATCAATGAAGAGCAGTACATCCTGTCCCTCTTGATCACGGAAATATTCTGCGACCGTCAAACCAGTTAGAGCAACACGAGCACGGGCACCAGGAGGCTCATTCATCTGACCATATACAAGGGCTACCTATAGAAGAAAATATATAAAGACTTACACATCTGACCAT
This sequence comes from Antedon bifida, assembly GCF_963402885.1. Classification (NCBI taxonomy): domain Eukaryota; kingdom Metazoa; phylum Echinodermata; class Crinoidea; order Comatulida; family Antedonidae; genus Antedon; species Antedon bifida. The sequence continues at coordinate 1,269,143 of NC_136229.1, read as the reverse complement.
ATACAAGGGCTACCTATAGAAGAAAATATATAAAGACTTACACATCTGACCATATACAAGGGCTACCTATAGAAGAAAATATATAAAGACTTACACATCTGACCATATACAAGGGCTACCTATAGAAGAAAATATATAAAGACTTACACATCTCACCATATACAAGGGCTACCTATAGAAGAAAATATATAAAGACTTACACATCTGACCATATACAAGGGCTACCTATAGAAGAAAATATATAAAGACTTACACATCTGACCATATACAAGGGCTACCTATAGAAGAAAATATATAAAGACTTACACATCTGACCATATACAAGGGCTACCTATAGAAGAAAATATATAAAGACTTACACATCTGACCATATACAAGGGCTACCTATAGAAGAAAATATATAAAGACTTACACATCTGACCATATACAAGGGCTACCTATAGAAGCAAATATATAAAGATCTAGAAAATTAACACATTATCAACAGCTTTGAAAAGTGACCTAAAATTCTTTACTTTCCCTATTTCTATTGTAATTATTCTTACCTTTGATTTGTTTCCTTTAAGGTCAATGACCCCACCTTCAATCATTTCATGGTAAAGATCGTTTCCTTCACGTGTTCTTTCTCCGACACCGGCAAAGACCGAGTAACCACCGTGAGCTTTGGCAATGTTATTGATCAGTTCCATAATTAATACAGTTTTTCCTACACCAGCTCCACCAAATAGACCTGCCAACAAAAGTAAGAAATAGAACAAATGCTGTCAACAAAAAACTTGTCGATATAAAGTTTACAGTACTCCACATATATATAGTTCTGAAAAGAATTATTGAGTTTCTTGAAGTTCTGATCAATATTCTTCATCTGGAATGAGAATGATCAAAGTATATTGATCGAAATGTCAAGAAACTCAACAGTTCTTTTCAGAACTATATATACGTGGTGTACCGCAAACTTTATATCAACATTTGATTTCACCATGCAAACCTTAAAAAAACAAATAATAATTAGTAATATGTAAACTGATTCAATGGGACTGTAGTAGACTTACCAATCTTACCACCCTTGGCATATGGAGCAAGTAGATCTACAACTTTGATTCCAGTTTCTAGAATTTCTTGTTCTACATTCATTTCTATAAATTCTGGTGCTTCTGCATGGATAGCTGCTCGCCTGTCAAAACAATGTTATCAATATTAAGCTCGGTCTACACTATCAAACTAGTTTGTGATGTGCCCAAATATGCTAGTGAAATGACGTCATCATGTCCTTATATGGGCACATCACATTTTTTTTGTCACATAAACTTCGGTAGTGTAGACCAAGGAAGGAAGGAAATCTTTCTTTCTATTATTATTATCTTTATTTCAGGGGCTAACACAAAGGAATTTACATGAAATACTCATCTGAACTGACTGGAGAGAGGCCTACATATAGACTAAAATTCAATACTGGTACTATACCCGGGGATATGCCGGTTTGTGAAATCAGAAGTAAAGTAGGGGGTGGGATTAGACCTGAAGTGGGGTTATACCAGAGGATATACGGTACTAACCTTTCTGTTGGGATTGGGCCTCTTTCATCAATTGGTTCACCTATAACATTGATGATCCTGCCAAGTGTCTCTGGCCCTACTGGGATACTGATTGGTGATCCGGTATCTACACATTGCTGTCCACGTACAAGCCCCTCTGTACCATCCATAGCAATTGTCCGCACTGTGCTTTCACCTGTAAGAATAGTTACATAAAGATCATCCACAACAATTCAAAATAGTATAATGGGGTATTCATTTCTATGGAAGCTACTTCAGTTGATTTCTTTTAGTCCTGTAGGACAAGAGCTACATTATACATTTAGTCCATTCCACTTGAAAAGCTGAAGACATACTTTTGAAGGAATTAATTGTTCATGTTTAAAGCCTTGCCTAAATTTATCTGACAAAAACAATGTGATGTGCCCATATATCGACATGATGATGTCATATCACTACCATATTTGGACACATAACATTTTTTTTGGTAAAACTAGTTTGATAGTATAGACAGAGTTTAATTCAACATTGGAGCATCCATTGTACAAAATTACAGATCAATATAATTTTCAGCAGTTAGTAGAACCATACCTAAATGCTGTGAAACCTCAAGAACCAGTCTTGTGGTCCTTCCTTGCACCTCCAATGCATTAAGGATTGGTGGTAAAGCATCTTCAAACTGGACATCTACTACAGCACCAATAACAGATACAATTTTACCTACAGGTTGTGCTGCTGCTGCTGCCTTGGCATCTGCAGCATATTGCCGTTCTGTGGGAAAATACCACAAAGAGTGAATGAAAGAATCCTAAAAAAAATATTAATTATCATGGCATGTGTATGTGGGTCTCTGCTCTCTAGGCCTACCTACTAAACTGAAGGTTTTACGACATCGTGTATAAATTGCTTTACTAGCATCATATTTTAGGTATTTAGAGGGTTCAGTTCATTTATAAGGAGGTAGGCCTAGGCTTATTAATATTATTTAGAATAGGAGGTAATACAGTAAGAAAATAGATAGACCTATATTTGGATTTCAAAATTATGCAGACAACTTCTTCACTACTGTTTTAAGTTTGTGGCATGGCATGTACAACAAAATACAATAAGAAGTCACACAAAATGCTGTGACTTTTTTTTTTTTATTTAAAAACTTTTTTGTTTTATTTTTTTTAATTTTATAATTATTTATAATAGGCCTACACATTAAAAACACAATTATTTATCAATTAGGAATGTATACATTTAATGGTTGCAATAATAAATTGACGTCAATAATGAACAATAATATAATTATAATGTAGGCTTAGGCTAGGCCATGTACTGTAGGTGTTTCTTCTCCTAAAAAGAACCGCACAAATTCCATCATCCGTTGCATAGCCTGCCACCGGTGGCGGTGCTCTCCTCCTCTATCTGCAAAAAATGGAAACCGAACCGGCCTAAATAAATCTGCAAAAAAACATAAATTTACACCAAAAAACACATAATTACTTGAACAAGCAACTGCAGGAACTAATGATGATGATTTTTGAGCTGTAATTACACTACTCAAAGATGGCTGAGCAGCCTTTAGAGCCGAAAAACTTTTCCTTACAGCGTGTAGCATGGCGGATGATACCGGTGAAATAATCTGACGTCACTTTACAGGCCCGTATGTACTTTTATCCAAGATTGTATAGCGGGCGCTATACAATCTTTGCATTTTTTTAATGTAAACTATTTGATAAAAAGCGCTTTAAGAACAAAGTAAAGTTTCTTACTGTCACTTATTTGTGTGCCAATGGGAGGCCGTATTTTCCGCCACTGAATTATGGTATGAAGAAGACTAAAAACGTGGGAGACTGAGTACGCTGATTTATTACGTATCTGCGCGCGCAACCGGCGCCATGATAATATATACTCAGGCATAAAAAAACCACCACCAGCAAATTATTACATTACTTAATTAAACTGTTTCACATTAAGTAGGCCTAACTTGTTCTTTCTTTCTTATGAACGTTTCCTAGAACATTTACTATACATAGATAATTGGCCCGAATACAAAAATAAATAATTTACAATAATAAACGTTAATTATGTGTGTTTTAATATTTATTTTAAATTCTTTAATATGAATGTTGCATTCTTGTTTATGGAACTTTTAAACTTATTATAAAACAATATTTATCAGAAACGTTTTGTGCAACAACAAAAAAAAACATTTATTTAATTGCATATAAGCCCGACAGTTTTCATTTCTCTATTGTAAATCATAACACTTTACAGAAATCTACTTTTGTCGGTTTGAATAATATAACCGATATCTAATAATCATTTCAGTAAGGAAAATCCTAATTAGTGTAAAGAATTTTGGGCCCTATTTATATCCAACCATTGTTCAAAATCTCGTATTTTAATTACCACTTTTTAAAATTCTATTTATAAGTTCCCATCAAAATAATTAGACAGAATGTTAATTAATCTCTCTGTAAACCTTTTACAGTAAAACAAAACAAATTAATTAGGCCTCATAGCCTAACTGTCCACCATCAACAAGAAGTTTTTGATTTGAGAGAGTTATCTTATGTGACACCGTGGATAAGAGTTTTTTTTGCGTCCCGGGTACGACTCGGGTTATACAATTCCGGATCAACTCCGCATTTTTACTGGCGGTGTAAAAGGGGTATAACTTTAATTTTCTGGAAAAATCAATTCGATATGATCGCTGTAAGTAAGTAATGTTAATGATTATGCTATTTTTCTATGATTGCGCCTCCTGGCTCAATAAAAATAACAGACAAAACTCTTCGATTCCATTGCGATTACGTCATAGACTTACCAATTGTTAAAAAATAGGAGGAGTTCATCAACACGTGATACAGAGAAGCCTTCTCATTGGATACAGTTTAGCTCCAGTTTAGTCAACTCTACTACCGGATGTATACCGTATTGATGATGGGTACGTATGGGTACAGATAGACGTTGGGCCTACTGAAAATCTTATCATGTTTTCTATGTTTACAAGTTGTTTACAGCACTTGATGAGTTAAATATTATGATTGAAAATGTAAATGGTTAAGTGTGGTATTCTTTCAAATCGATAGAAGGTGAGGGAGTAGGCTTAGATGAAACTTACTTTTCTTATTAGTAATTTAAAGTAAAAACGTTTTCTGTTTAGTTTATGTAAGCTAGGCTAAGTATGTATGGATGGTGGTGGTGTCCAGGAGGTTGAGAGCCTAGGCTAAAGACCCTCCCTATGTGCCAATCCCCATACCACTGAGTGATACCATACTCCATGGGGATACCACCAGTGACCTAGTTAAATCGGCCTATTTTGTTTGGTACTACATAATGTTCTGAAAATTAAGACATACCAGAAAACACTAATATTTCTTTTCACAACTAAACAACACAGTCATTAAATTAATGTATTTTGTATATTTTTTTTTCAGATTCGATAGAAACAATAAAGAATAATTAAAATACTGTACAATAATAGTACAGTCCTCGCGTAGTAAATCCCCTTTGAATGCGTGATCATGGATCCTGTTGTTGCGGTTGCAATCGGTGTGCTAGCATTTGTTTTCATCATGTCCTTCGTTGGGCTAGTCCTAATATGTAAACATAGATATTGCCGTATGTTGGACTTAACGCTGAAAGAGACTGTGTCCACGCAAAGGTAACAAATGTTATTTTTAGAATATCTTAAATCATCTTTACTTTAAGCATGTTTAAAGTCAGTTTTCACTAACTTTTTCTAAACATTTGTAGTCAAATAAATGATCATTTCATATTGTATTTTTGTGAGGGTCTCTAATGATCATCTTCGGGCTGGATGGACACCCTCGTAATTGTCCATTAATTAGCACATACTTAATTTATTTCCTTTTTTATGCTGTTTTCTTACATTCTGAAAGTAACTTTGTATGTTGTTTGTTACTTCTCAGGCAAAATGTGACGCTTGTACACCATGCAGAGCTGCCTGAAGATTATGAAGTTGAACTAAATGATGTCTGCTTTAGTAGAGTAAACTTACCTGACTTAGATGAAGAGTATGTTGATGATGCCTCGTACGTTTTTTATTGATTATTTTGCCTTTTTTCCATATTTTTATAAAGCAATGAAAATAATCTAGTATGTAAACATTAAATGGGAATTTATATTCTAAATATGGATAAGTGGAGTAAAATTAAATTAGAATAAACTGGTCTAAATACAGATCCTGTAATTTATAACTTAAAGATATTTTGTCCCCCTAAATTTTTTTTTTCAAATTATTTGTGAATATGCCATTTTAATGTCACATAATAGTTTCGCTTTGACCAAAACTGGATTTAAAAAACAAATTATTTACCTGAAAAAAAAATTTTTTTTTTTAAATGCTGTCTTTTTATAAGTTTTTCTACAGAAGTGAATAACTTTATTAAAACTGCAAAATGTCCTATTAAAAGTCTGATTTTATTAATCTTCATTTTCATGTTTTCGGGGGACAATACATCTGTAAAGTTATATGTTGTCATTTATGACATTTTATTATTTTTCAGTACTGTAAAACACTTTTTTATTTAAATCTACCTGGAATTATTTGTTTGTTCTTTTCAGAGGCCTAATTCCACATGCGATTGAGATTTTAAAAACTTGCCATCTACTAACAGAAAAATTAGTTGCTATGACAATGGGAAGTAAACAACCATTAAAATCACCCGATTGTTTAGGTGAAATAGTTGCTGTAGCAAAGAGAATAAGCCCAAGGTAAGTGCTTTATTGAGCATAATAAATCATTTTAAGATTTGTTCTACCCTGAAATCAATCAATTTTTATAGTAATACAGTAATTATAGTTTCCATAATAAAACTGGCAATAACCTCTTCCCTGGAATTAACACAAAATAGCCCCTGTATCAGGGGGATTACCACCTATCTGATAGGACAGTGATTAAATTACTATTGGTAATCCTTGGCCACATTGCCTAAAGACATAAAATAGATAAATAAACTCCTAAAGTAAACTTTAACATCGATCTTCGTTTTCAGAGTGGATGATGTAGTTCGCTCCATGTACCCACCAATAGATCCAAAATTGATTGAAGCAAGGTAAGAATTCTAAGTACTTTATTTAAAATTGTATCTATTTTAAAATGTTTGTATTGTTATGGAGTGAGTGCAGTTTTGGGTTTTAGCCTATTCTCACTCTTGCTCTTTGATGACCAAATAATTAGCCTATAAATATTATTATTATTTTAACATTGCCTTTTGCGATTTGATGTCTTTTTCTTTATTGTTTTATTGATTTCATTACACACTTGTTTTGCAACAATCCCATTCAGTAGCTATATGCACTATTATGAACTATTATTATACCTTTGAACACTTGCAGATCAGCAGCCTTGATGTTGTCTGTCAACCACTTAGTCCTTGTAACAAAGAACGCATGTCATGTGACAGAGAATCTAGAATGGATTGATGCATCATTGCAACTTATGGAAAATCATCAGCAAGTACTAAGAAAAGCATCATTAGCATCGGAAGAGGATTCAAGGACTGGATCGGTGTCGTCAGCGACGGAGAGCACAACGCAACAACCTTTAGTAGAGGAAGAACAATTCGCAGAATTATCTGCTTCACCTGTTTAAAGCTCTGTCCACACTATCAAACCAAGTGTAATGTACCCAAATATGGTAGTGATATGCCCAAATATGGTAGTGATATGACACATCATGTCCATATATGGGCACATCACATTTTTTTCACATAAAGTTTGATAGTGTAGACAGAGCTTTATGCTTGTAGTGTTATTTAATGTAAATTTAAAGAGAGGTTGAATTATATCAACTTGAAAAACCTGTATGTAATTTGTTTAAATTGCAACTGTTACATCTTTTTATCGAAACACAGAAACTTAAAAAACATTGGAACTGAACTTAATGTCTGATGCCACAATGTTTAGTGTGTTATCTTTTTTCATTCATAATAAAGATGTAAATAATAAGGTGATAAGTGGGATTTATATTTTTATGCAAATTTTTATTATTGAGATTTTACTCTTTAATAGTATGTAAATAAGCACTGTAAAATAGCAATTTTATTTTTATATATGAAGAAAACAGTTATAAAAGGTAAAGGGTTTGAATTAGCATATTGTTTATGTGCTTCAAGTTATAATTGTATTGCCTAGATCTAGGAAGAGTAAGTTAAAACATTTTATTTCTCAATAAGCATGTTTTGCAGTAAAAAAAACGGATTCCTATTATTGTGATTATTATACATATATTTCCTGCTTGGAGTAATACAGTATAACATTTGAGGAATGTTTAGAGATTATAATTATGTTCACTCGGTCAATATAACACTTTAATGAATTATTTCTGACTGCGTTCAAGGGCATTATAACGTTTCGATCCTTGGATCGGTAGTCATGTGACGACATTTCGACCAATCGCGTTCTTGTATTTATATACACATTTAAATTATTTAATTGTGGGAAATATATTTTTTTGGTTCGAATATGTAAATTGAGTGGAATGCATCATTTTATTTTGATGTTTTTTTTATATATTTTTCCCCGAAATTAAATTAATGAATGAATTACAGTCATCCAAATAAGCATTCCCAATGGTAATTTCAGGTTATATTTAATACTATAGTCATCTGACCTAATGGGTAAATTAATTTAAGGTTTTTTTAGTGTGTGAATTATTCCTGGCTGTGTTAAGTATTTGATATTCCAAACTGTTGTAAATGCTGTTTTCATGAATTCTTACAGTTTAAAATTAGACGTTTCTTTAGTAGTGTTCTTTTGTTGTTTTTTGCAATAGGTTTATAGTTATTCAGGAAGGAGATACAGTAACAACTGTACATTGTAATCCTCTGTTTTCATTCCAATGTTAATTTCAGTTTAGTAAAAATTACTATAGATTGAACAAAACTATAATTATATTTTTATTCACTCGGTCAATATAACACTTTCATTATAATATATCGACCAATTGTCGTATTCGATTGGGAGTTTTACCGTTGAGTACTTAACGGAGTATTTTGAGTATTAGATTGTTCTTGACAAAAAAGATTTCGTTGTTAACGTTCGAATGATTTTCTGTTGAGCACAATCCGTTTAAAATTTACCATTCGAATACAAAAAGTACTATCTTTAAGTTGACAGCGAAAGTTTCCAATCGAATACGACAATTATGTTTTAGTAGATTTACACTTAGTGAAGTTTACAGTACTTAAGTAATAATTGCCTGGAGTGCTGCAGTGGGTTGGTTGGGGATGATTTGTTTTGACGTTGATTGAAACAACCGGAATATTATTGGGGTTTTTTTTGCGATCGCCCAGTTCCAAAATGCAACAGATTTAAGAATGGTTAAATTATTTGTTTAAAAAAGAGGCTGCTGTTTTTTAAACACTTGTATACCTGTATTTAAGTTTTTTTTATATGTATATAGCTGAATTTTGTATTAAATAAAATATAGGCCTAAAAACATTTGAAACTTATTTGTAACTTTATACATTTTACTCTAATAAGATTATGAAAATATAAGATTAAATCTTGGTTCCTACTAGCAACGTAAGTGATTTGACCAATCACAAGCGGCGGATTATTTTGAACAGTGGCTTGTCATTGGTCAACTCGCTTGCGTTGCGCGTCCTAGTGGGAACCACACTTAATGAAATGGCTTTAATGCAACATGGGCACCAAAGAGAAAAGACCCATATGCTGGTGGGCCTGAGCTAAGATCTGATTAGAGAATAGTAATTAGGTAACAGGTATGCCTAAGGACACAAACTATACGAATGTCCATCACAAAAATACGATATGACGAGACATAAACATGTAACAATAAAAATTAAATTAAAATAAATAAAATTTATAAAGATAAACAAAATAATATAAAGCACAACAAAAAATTAGAATACAAAAATGTAATGAATTACATCAAATACAAACTGCTGTGAAACTTATGAATACAGCAGATGCAACTTTGAAGCCACAAATTCTAGATTTTTTCACAGTTTAATCAATAATATTCTTGTACATGTACAACTTTTTTTTTAAATGTTGATGTATAATGAAAAAATACAGTTTTATATTCAATTGTAAGGCAACATGTGTTTAAAAATGTACATAATTATATATATATATATATATATATATACTGTAAAATCAATACCGAGTCTGTTAACGTTTTCAGTGATTTGCTGACGTTTACCAGACAACGTTCACCAAATACTATCGAAAACGGCTTCTCCCTTTCGACAAAGTCCCTAACTTCACCAAAATGAAAGGGTATTGTTTTATAATACTTTTCATTACTTATGGAGTATCAACTGCATTGGACGTAAGAAAGGTATGTGGAAATAACTCGGTAAGATATTATTAAACTGTAATAAAGTTATTAACTATTGCAATATTTTCAGAAACATAGATCTGCTGTTAGAGTCAACAGAGATGTACGCCCAAACGCACTGGTACAACGTTCATTACATCATCCCACACCCATAGGTAAGCCAGTTACAAGTTATTGCTTTAGGTCAAAATTGCATTTATTTATTTTTTTTTAATTTAAACTTTATTTATAGAGGGTAGCCCTTTCAGCTAGCAGGACAGATTAATGCCAGTTGATATTTAAGGGCCTTGTTAAATTCCTATAAAAAGTATAAATAACATTACGATAAAATACATTATTTACAAAAAATCTTACAGAAAACACATTTCCCACACGCACATGAGAACACGCAAACACGTCCCCTGTCATATCAACGTCGTTTGAACTAATTCGTCAATGATTTGCTGGTGTAATTCACCGTATTAAGCCTTGTCTTCACTATCAAACGTGACAAAAAAATGTGATGTGCCCATATATGGACATGATGATGTCATATCACTACCAATTATTTGACCATATCACTTACCATATTTGGAGGGAACATCACAATTTTTTGTCAAACTAGTTTGATAGTGTAGCTTGTTTCTGTATTTAAAGATAATAGGCCTACAACATGCGAAGGTAGGTGTGGAAGACAAGCGGAATCGTCAAACTAGTTTGATAGTGTAGCTTGTTTCTGTATTTAAAGATAATAGGCCTACAACATGCGAAGGTAGGTGTGGAAGACAAGCGGAATCGTCAAACTAGTTTGATAGTGTAGCTTGTTTCTGTATTTAAAGATAATAGGCCTACAACATGCGAAGGTAGGTGTGGAAGACAAGCGGAATCGGATCATGAAAAATGTTACTGTGACTTAAACTGTGAAGGGCTGTTGAATGACTGTTGTGAAGATTATTCAGCCTGCTGTGTGGCTCATCATGCAAGTAATCAAGTCTGTGGTAAGTACTGAAAGACAAGGAATACTTTCACTCGATCTCTGACTACAAACGCATGCAGGTGCGCAAAGTCTAGTCTGCAGGTCTGAAGTTTGTCGACTGATCTACTTAGTAGCAAACTTTCCAACCTCAGTGTGACTACAAACAGTAAACACTGGGATTTGAGTCGCTGAGGTGACAAATTTTAAAGTCCTGTAGTCACTACACTGGCAAACCAGATTCCAGTTTGCAAACTAAAGCTTGCTAGTGTAGTAGACAAACTTGTAGTTTGTTGATGTTGGTGGACTGGTCTACACAGTAGCACACTTTGGAAAAGTACAAAGCACATAGTTTGCTCGAGTTTTGACAAGGTGTAAAGTGTCATATCTATATTAACTAAGCACATAACATACTTAATATCAATGTTACTAAAATACAGAAAAGCAGGTATTAACGCTTGTTTAATTGTTCTATAGGTGTTGACTCATGTGCATCAAATCCTTGTTTGAACGGCGGAACGTGTACCGATGCGTCTCATCATTACGTCTGTGAATGCCCGCCTGGTTGGCACGGAGTAAATTGTGATGAAATCGGTAATTACTGCCGACAGTAGCCTAAATTACTCTTTGTACATTGTAATACTTTAGACCTATTTATTTTTTATTACAAGTTATAGAGAAATAAGATATGGTATGGTGTTTTCATGAACTCGCAAATATTGCCTGATCAGCCCGGCTCATAATGTGTATATGTTCTTGTTGCTATTTTTTATATGCGATATTTTATGTTCAACTTCAATTTATTTATATTATAATGAAATACAACATGTTTCAAGTAAGAAACGTATAGTATAAAAAGTACAGTAACCGTTAGGATCAATATTTATTACTGTAACCTCATTAATAATATAATTAAGTGATATAGTCACACGACCGGACATTACACAAAACGGCACACATTGACGTTTTGGTCAATAGCATTAATTAACATTTTTTTAAATTTGTCTCCAAACTTATTTTGGCCTCCTTCTGCACACAATTTTTTTTACTAGTGTAATTTTCTTTATTCATAGAAAATACAATACAAACAAACAATAGGTTGAAGACATCGTTCTTACTCTGTTGAAATCATACAATAACGTAATATAAATATAATGTGTTTATTATCCATATGCAGCTGTTAGCTGCACTGATAAACCATGTGACAACAATGGAGTGTGTTCTGAAGGAGCTGATGGCATAAATGTGTGCAAATGTCCACCTGAATGGGAAGGAGACCACTGCCAGTACAGTAAGATCTATTAGATAATATCTTATATGATGGTTTGCATGAATAAATACGAGTATAAGAATAGAGAAAATAACCACGTTTTTACACATAGGCCTACTTAGTTTTATTTCCACGAACGTTACCAGTAGAAATTGGTTATGTAAACTATATATGTTATGTTTTTAGTTTTAGTCTTAACGAATATAGGCAACGTCTTATAAAAGTAAAAGATGCTCTCCAGGTGGAATGCCATCCTGAGCTGAGTAGTAGTAATCAGTACAGTATTGTTTATTTTAATTCATTTATGTAATTTTTTTCTTTCTATGGAAAAGAGATTCCGAAACTAAGATTGAATGAATAAAGATCGTAATTGCACAAAATGTTACGCTTCCAACCTCCTTAATGTGGATGCGGAATTTTAAAAATTATTATTATTATATCATATACTATTATTAAAAATATATATATAATAACCAACTAATTCACCGAAAGAAGATTAAACAATACTTTTAATGTATTGCCACATCAACAGTCTTACTGTAGTGCAAGAATAAAATGTTGATGCATGTTGTCGCGTACAATATGTTTAAATTGCGATTTTTTTTCATTTTAATTAGGAAAACCACGACCCACAATATCTTGCGAAGATAGATGTGGTCTGCCTATAGGACATGTGGAGGGTATGTGTTATTGCGACACAGCGTGCAAAGTGTATGAAGACTGCTGTAGTGATTATGGTGCTTGCTGTTTGGAGCTTGAACAAAAACAACAAAATGTCTGCGGCAAGTTTCATTTAGTTTATACATTATTATATAATTATTTCTCCAAGGTTTTTTTTTTTTAAATATTGGCAGAGATTGACCTGGGGGAGTTTTAAGAAAATTGGCAGATTGATCTAGGGAGGTAAGAAAACGGGCATATTGACCTGGGGAGGTCACTAATGATCTATGAGTAAAGGCAAGAACGGCGATAAGATATACATACATTTTTCTTACAGAAAACAAATTAGAAACGTTTTCATCCTAGATTAAACTTAACCATTCATACATTTTTTAATGTAATCAAATGACGTCATGATTAATAGAATCATTGTATTGTCCCGATAGGCCTACTATTACTCTTACTTACTAATTTAATTGGATTTATTCATTTTTTGAAAATATTTTATTTTACTAAGGATGAAAACATTTTCGATTTCTTTTTGTTTCATGTACGAAAACTGTATGTTTACTGTTATCGTCCTTGGTATAAACGGGTCTTCTTACTTCTAATTAAAACACATGCTCGTCTTATAGTTTATTTAGGTTTGTATTGTTTTTGCACTAAGTAAATATGTATTTTATTAATGTTGGAATAGGATTGAACTCATGTGAGTCGACACCTTGTGTGAAAGGTACATGTATTGATGGGGACAATTCATTTGAATGCGAGTGTGACTCTGGTTGGCACGGAGAACGATGCGATATCAGTAAGTACAGTAGATTAGTCCTTGCTATAATGTTAAATGTTCTGGAGAACACATTCAATGAAGGAAAATAAACCATACCATCCATATTCTACAGTTGTAATTGTACATAACAAGCAAGAGCGAGATTGATCAGGGAAGAGTGAGCTTGATCAGGGAAGAGCGAGATTGAACGAGAGTGAGATTGATCAGGGAAGAGTGAGATTGATCGAGAGTAAGATTGTTCAGGGAAGAGTGAGCTTGATCAGGGAAGAGCGAGATTTATCGAGAGTGAGATTGATCAGGGAAGAGTGAGCTTGATCGAGAGTGAGATTGATCAGGGAAGAGCGAGATTGATCAGGGAAGAGTGAGCTTGATCGAGAGTGAGATTGTTCAGGGAAGAGTGAGATTGATCAGGGAAGAGTGAGCTTGATCGAGAGTGAGATTGTTCAGGCAAGAGCGAGATTGATCAGGGAAGAGCGAGATTGATCAGGGAAGAGTGAGCTTGATCGAGAGTGAGATTGTTCAGGGAAGAGTGAGATTGTTCAGGGAAGAGTGAGCTTGATCGAGAGTGAGATTGTTCAGGGAAGAGTGAGATTGATCAGGGAAGAGTGAGATTGTTTAGGGAAGAGTGAGATTGGTCATGTAAGAGTGAGATTGATCAGGGAACATTAACAATCTTACAAAAGGGATACTTTTCTACCTTACAAAGAGGGTGGAGAAAAGAGACTACAGAAAGTAGTGGGTAAACTTATTACCCAGGTACAATCTTTTCAGCGCATACCATTATCATGTGTTTGATTTTCAAGTCAATTTAGACTGTAGTGGTGAGCCATCATGTGGTGATGGGGGAAAATGTGCAGTCGGGTATGGCTGTGTATGTGATAAAGGATTCACAGGACCACGTTGTGAACCAGAGTCGTTAGGTAGGTACAGTACAACAAAATAAATAAGACTGCGCCCCTTGTCCTCATTAGAAAGCTGTGTTTTCATTTTAATAAGTTGAAATCTAGCTTGATCTAAGTAGCAGAAACAACGATTGTAGTATCCACATCTTTTATCTATTATTGATGATTTTTAATGATATTGCAATATATTTTGATATAGTATTTTTATGCCTTTTTAGTGCTTATACAAATTATATTCGAAATGTTTTTTATCCAATAGGAGACCTACTAGATAGTGATTTAGTTCACTTTTTAGGAATCCTGGTTTTGTGCATTGTTTTTTCTTTGTCCATGTTGTGTGAATAATTGTCTTTTTATGGAGACAAAATAAATTAAATTAAATCTTCGCTCTTCTGCCCACTGTTCCCCTTTGAATACAAACAATATCGGAAAAAAATAATCAATAATATTCTTTCGACAGGTGAAGGCGAGTCTACAACGAATGAGGAACTCGCATCAGATGTCACTCGATAATTCATGTTAAATTATGATTTCTTCAACATGCAACCATACAGTTTCACAACGCGATTTCATTTTTAAGTACTTTTAAAATTGTTAAATTTTAATGCTTGTTATGCTATACTGTATTTGATTGCACATTTTAAAATATATACATTACCATGTATTAAATACTGTAGTATTTTTCATACAAAATTGTTTGGATTGTTAGTCCAATTTCAAAAATCCAATGTTCAGGTTTCTGTACTACGTATTTTGATATTATAAAATTGGTCGAATACTGTATTTAGTAAGGTTAGGGTGTCTAGACAGTCTACAGAGTCATCTGAAAATAATTCAACTTGACAGATGGATCACAACAATGCTTAATTGCAGTCCTTTTGGTACTAACCATAATTTTGGGTTTCAATATTATATTAATTGATGCATTTTCATTTTGTGGGTTCAATTGTTATATTTTTATTCTAAACACTAATAAGCTCTTTATTTTTAGTTAGTGCATTTTCATTTTGCGGGTCCAATGGTAGTATCATTTTTTCTAAACACAAATAATTCTTATGGTACTGAACAGCATTTTATTGATGTAAAGGTGAATGACTATTACACATATTTTGACACAATAAACCAGTTTAAACCATCAAATATTCATTTTATTATTCAATGTTGTTATCATACTTTGTTAGATGTAACTTAGCCATTGAGCGACTACTACTTCACTTAGTTCTTGATTGCGCCATCAGCAGGTTGGCTAGCACTATGGTGAGACTTGGCCAAATGATCAGTAAACTCTTGGTATGGACCTTTAACAAACACAGTCTCCTTCCACATGTCTGGTGTTAGGTAAGAGTACGTCTTGGCAATCGCCTCAAAGGTTGCCTTGGCTATTGAACAAAAAAAGTATATAACAATTATTCATACATATAAATGCTCGAGGGGAAAAGGTCAATTAAGGTCAGATAATTATGGGTTCAGAAACGAGGAATGTAATGTCTGTCATAGTGCAAAGCACTAAGAATATAATAAGAGTTTCATCATGTTTACCATAATAGAAAAGCCTTTAAAAAAAAATTATAATGTGGTTTAGTTGAGTACTCACCAAAGTTACCAAGAGTGGCAGTCTGACCGGTTGCAGAAGTGTAACAATCCTCAATACCTGCCATAGTCAGCAGCTTCTTAGGGACAGGAGCACTCACAATACCGGTTCCTCTGGGAGCGGGAATCAAACGTACAAGTACACTTCCACATCTACCAGTAATCTATTGAGAAGAAAAAAATACCTTATTATAAATTTTCAATATATATCAACATTGCTTCATGCTCAGAGAGATGTCAATGGGTATTAAGATTTGGACAGCAGGACATTTATGGTTCAGAAACGAGGAATGAATTGTCCATAATCATGCTAAAAGCACTAAGAATAATCAATTGTCGTCATCATATCCATAAATTAGTTTGTTCTCCATAAGATTACAAAAAAAAAAAAATGAAACATCATTATTGAGCACCTTTAAGTCATTACTCAAAACTCACATTTTCTGATATTTTTAGCAGCGCCATGAGCAATGACTGTTGGAATGGCGCTATATAAAAACGAACGATTGATTGAATGCACAAACCTTGCAGGGTACTGTATGCGGTTTACCGATCTTGTTTCCCCAATAACCACGACGAACTGGAATAATTGAGAGTTTTGCCAGGATGATGGCGCCACGGATTGCGGTTGCTACTTCCTTTGAACATTTTACACCTAGACCAATATGTCCGTTGGAGTCCCCAATCGCAACAAAAGCCTGCAGTAGATAAAAATCAAATTAAAATCTACCCTCAATAAATTATACAGTGAAGTTATAACTGATCAAATAGCAATGGAAGAATGTGTCAGGTTTATGATAAATATCCCTCAATGTACAATGTACTAGGGATGGGGAATCTACTCATCACGATTGTCCATTGCCGTTTTTACAAGCACATATGCATAGAGTTACATGTAACTGTATTTATAGCTGAAGGCTAGAGAGTGGACTGGATAACATTAAAGGGGGGTTCCGGGTTTAAAATGAATAGTAAAAAATGTAAAATATATTTGTTTGTCTCTTGAACGGTAAAAGTTTCAATTTATATAAGCGCCCAGTGAAGCAGAACGAAGGCTGTGAAATGAGGCCAGATTACAAGTGCAGCTACGGCGATATGACACTGTGTTACAGAATAGGAAATTCGTGAAATGGTCAATCTTCCGACGACTCGTTATCATTAACCATATCAATTACTTTTGTAAAATTATACTTATCTGATGTAATTTTAGTCGGTCTTCCCATTTATGAAGTCAATTTTCTATGAAAATTTATCAAAACAGTGAAAACTTAGATATGTTTGCACTTTACGTTTGCCAATTTTCGCACTGACTTAGGGAAAGCCTTCAAAATCAATGAAGCGTAACGTATACATTCCTGAGCGAGGAGCTGAGAGCGAGACGACGATACACGTGCTCTCTCTGCCCATGCCTGGCATCGTCACGTGATAAGCAGATACAGTATACAATACCAAACTGGTCGGGTCGAGTATACCCCGTCTATAATCACAACATGAACGATGTACAGTATTTGATTGAAGGTCGACTCGACCTACCGGAATGGTATAGATAATATAGCTCGAATGAGAGAGTTGGAATATTTGTAAACATAAGTATTGCTAATTTTAACAAGTGTAGCCTATAGTAAAAGGCCTGGTAGTATCAATTCGCATAGGGTCTACTACACTAGCTAGCTCAATTTTTAACTGGGCCGGATCGGCCAGGTCTCCTTCCTACTACCTGGTCTACTACTTGCTTGATGCAGTATCCGCTTTTTTGGAGAGTAAACTAGGCCTATTTTAGGCCTACTTAGACGATCGGGACACCATAGGCATACGTGCGGACGGCGATCGGACCTTGTTTTGCCTCAATATTTACAGCCGATTTTGTAGAACGTTTTAGGTTTAGATTGTTTAGGAGTTTGGTTGATAGGATGGGTTTGGATCCACTGAGTTTTGTTATTTATGGGCCAATCGTTTAGTAGTACTAGTAGGCTAGCTAGGCCCATGATGGGCCCCAATGTAAAACGTAGGGTAGCCATCGTGGCATGGAATCCCTAGTCAGAATGGCTCTCACCCATGACAAAAAATAATTTAGGCTAGGCCTAGCCTAGTACTTGAAGCCGATAATACGATCTGTACTATTCGAGGTATAAAAATAGTATAACTGTATACAATCTATATATAATCTGTACTAAATTTTGTATTTCATTAAATGTCAAATAAATATATGCTACTACTGTTATTATTACACTTTAGGCCTAGCTTAGAAAATCTACAAAAAATGTATTTCACAATGATCGGGTGGTTGTCGTTTGACAGGGGAGAGGGATGTAAATTAGTTGACAAACACACTGTACATGACGTCGCGAGTTTGGAATCCACTGATGACGTGATTTTGTGAATATCTCATGAATATTAATGAGCTTCCCTAAGCTGCTAAAAAACAGACTTTCCATGAATTTACCCTAAAATGTATATGAAATTTAATTTTTTAAATTTCTCGTTATTACTTCTTCATTCTGACATGTCTATATTGTTATAATATTTTTTATTTAATAAATAAACGATATTTAAAAGCAATTTTAAACCCAGAATCCCCCTTTAATGGTATTATTGTCAATGATAATACAGCTGACCAAGACAAAGTCTAAAGCTCTGTCTACACAATAAAACTTTATGTGACAAAGTTGATGTGCCCGTATATGGACACGATGTCATATCACTACCATATTTGAGAATATCACTGCCATATTGAGCATATTACTGCCATATTGAGCATATCACTACCATATTTGGGCACATCACATTTCTTTTTTGTCAAACCTGTACAGTACTAGTTTTATAGGATAGTGCGGACAGAGCTTTATATATAGTAGTAAGGAAACAATTCTTGGGTTTTAAATTTGCCTGGAGTGCAGTATGCTACCTAGCCTTCGGCTTACATTATAATAACAATAATATCTTTGAGTAGATGTAAAGTAAAGCTTCAAAATGCTATATTGACCTTGAATCGAGTTCTCTGACCAGCTCTTGTCTGCTTCTGGACAGGCATAATCTTGAGAACCTCATCTTTGAGTGTTGGACCAAGAAAGAAATCAATGATGTCTGCCTCTTTGATTGGCAAGGAGTGAAGGTAAATCTCCTCAAGGGACTTAATCTTGCGGTCTTTTACAAGACGACCCAATTTAGTGACTGGCATCCATTCTTTATCTTCTGCCTTTCCTCTACCTCTGCCACGTCCACGACCTCTTCCGCGTCCTCTACCACGTCCACGCCCCCTTTCACCACTACCGAACCCCCCACGAAATCCTCCTCTACCACCGGCTGATTCTCCGTCTGCCATTTGCTGTTAAATTATTGATATTAACTTTAGTAAAAGACTTAAAAAGTAAAATATCTAAATCCGACTGCGCGTTTATATGATTTAATGTAACATTGCAGACAAGTATTAGTGGCAACAGATTGATTGCCTGTTCTAAACTAGCACATGCTTGGTGAATAAATAATCAAATAATTTCGCGTTTTGAAAATGAAAAACTACAAAATTAAATACATTCTTAAATTATTAAACTATTCATTTTATTCACAAGTAGTATCAAGATGTTAATAATGTTATGATTGCAAAGATTTTAGTGAGATTTGTAGAGGACAAACAAAAACGATGTCGCTTACGTGATTGTATGAACAAGAAAGAACGTACAAAGCGCCACCAATATTAATATATTAGGAGTGCGCCCTCATTAATCGGGAAGAAATTATTATTCTGAACAGTTTTGTCATTCATTCTAAGTACCATGGATTAATGAATATTCATTAATCCACAAGTTTATCAAATGAAAACCCTTTTTGTTGGTTTGTAGTAGACCAGCAAAATTATCATGATGTAACAATAACATGGAAATTTCTTAAATGCCTACCAGTATATTTTTGTAATTTAGTCGCAAAAAATAAATAAATTCTTCAAACTGCTGATGTTATTGCAAACTGTTCGTAGCAAGTAAATCATTTAAAAAAATAAATTCTAAACAACGACAAATTTGCAACTGACCCAGGCCAAATTTATTTAACATTCAGATTCAAATAGAACAATAAAACACTTTAAAACATTTTGTATACTTTTCATCATTAAAAAAAACCTTTTACTAACACTAGACAAGTGTTGGTAAAACGGTTTGAACAACTGTAAAATTGTTACTGTAATTTAAAACAAAAATGTTTGCCCCAAATGCACTGTAATATAAAATGACAGAAATGTTGACTTTCATGTCAATTATTTTGTTCCAAGCTCCCATGATGTTCCAAAATGGTCTAAAGCTCTGTCTACACTATCAAAAATATGGTGTGCACACATATCGACATGATGATGTCATATCACTACCATATTTGGGCACTTCACACAAAAGGATGCTGTTACTGCAAACAATATTTAGTCAATCAATCAATCACAATATTAGATATTATTTAAACTGCCATATATACTGTTATATATTTTTTTGTTAAGCTCGTTTACACTACAGACAGACAGATTTTGTCACATAAAGTTTGATAGTGTAGACAGAGCTTTAGAATTGTAATTCTTCTACATTCCAAGCTCCATTTTCACAAACGACCTTACAAGGGGGTCATGAATTTGTTTTAATATGTCTTTCACTTCATCATCTTGAAGTCCGTTCGGATAATAGTTCTGAAGTTCTTCAACGTACTTAATCCACACACAGTTTACGCAACCAGTCTCACAGCAGGTCTCTGGATCTGGAGCAGTTGGCTTCATGTTGTCACCTGTCTCTGCAACCCTGTTCTCTTCAAGTTCTATTGTATTAGCGCTTCTTGTTGAACTGGTAAGTCGCACCAGTGAAGTAGAAGGCACCTGATTCACCAGTCCCGAGTTCCTGAAGTCTTGAAATAAGTATCCTCGAAGACGAAGATTTGAATTGTTCGTATTCAACATCAAACTATTGCATTTTTGTCTTCTTATAACATTGTTTATCAAACCTGCAATGATTGGTCGCTGGTAAATCATAATGGACAAATCAATGAGCCGGTCAATGCCAATAAAGATGTTAGTTGGTGACAGCTACTGCTCACTACAATTAAACACCAAAACAAATTAAGTACTGTAATATGCTACTGTAGTAGTAGTCTAGTAGTACTGTTGTTAAATGATAAAATAGCCTAGCCACTACTAGTAGCAATTATCCAGCTATATATCCAACAAAATCGTTAGTTGACAGTTCTTGAGTAATAAAGCTTTAACAACTGAAACACCGTCATTTTATCACTTCTTCTTATTTCAATAATATTTTGAATTTTCAATCTGCAGGTACCAGCTTGATATTGTCATTTGTTTGAATGAATTTTCATGTATGATTATAATATGCAAACAAATATATTCTTGAATAATGCATGTTTAAAATGGTAGTACATAGCCTACTGGTAGTATCAAAATATATCAATCCCACCCAGGGATCTGGGGTACCGGGGATCTGCCTATAATTCGACCTATTCCTTCCCCTAGCTAGCCGTATAGTAATACTATAGCCTAGGCGGCCTATCTTCTTATATACTTCGTTCGTCCTTCTTCTTCTTGGTGTTGTTTTAACCACATTCAGTATATTAGCTGATTTAAAATTATATTAAAAGATCACATAGGCCTGTTATTATTTCACGGATCATTTAATTCATTATAATATAGAAAAGTGAACAGTTTTTTCTTGAAGTTCCGTTTTGTGTTGTTTTTATTATCATCCAGTTAGCTGCATGTTGTGAGAAAGGACACTTCGCGGCCCGAACTGATTTCATTTTAAAAATTAATTTCAATTATTAATAATTTGTATTCATCTATTGTTTAAAAAAATACTGGACGTTTATTTATTTGTACAACTTTTATAAAATTCATTGTAACCGTTATGAAAGAAAACCTAATAAAGGCATACACGTACTATTTAATCGGTCCACTTTTTTTCAAACAAGCCATTTTACAATCATTCAAAGCCTATTTCGAGAGAGGGCGGTATATAGAGAATGTCGCCGCCTCGTGTTTTTATATGTGGTGAGAAAAACAGAAGGTTTAAGCCATTCAAACTACATTACAGTGCCTTGAATCGACCAAAATGGGGAGACAGAAAAAGATAAAAGCAGTTGATCCATTTGCATCAAATACCAGGAAGTCTAGTTTAAACCAGGAGTAAGTTGAGTCGCATTTTATACTAGGCCTAGCCCTACCTCTACACATTTATTATTCCACGACGCATGTTTGATATGAAAAGGTTACTTCTTTATTTAGGTCGTTTCGTCCTAGTACTCACGAAACATGCATGACATGAAGAAGCATGGATGTGCCTCACATTGCATGTTGTTACATAGTAAAACTTAAGCTAAATTATAATGTTTAGCTTTGAAATGTAATTAAAACAATGAAATTAATTTAGATAATATAATTAATACTTGCCTAAAACTATTCTAGGCCTAGCCTACACAGCAGGGAGTTCTCTCTCCTGCCTACAGAAAGCATGCAGGACGTGCTGAAATGGTATTGTAGAGGGCGCTATGTTAGCATAGAATAGAAGTAAATAAAAAATAGGTAACTTATATGCCTATGTATTGTAAGTTAAAGCACTTATTCTTAAATGTCTTTTACTCACCATTACCTAGTGTTGTTTTATGTTTTGAGGGTTTTTTTTCTAGTTCAGGAAAATGGAACAATCCACCAAAAATTAAAGAACAGAAGGCCTCTAAAATGCATCTCCTTATGGTACAGTCAATGGAAAACATGAAAAACCCCAAAGCAAAGAAACATCCTGCCGAAAAAGGTAACAAAAAGGAGCAGTCACATTTTAGTTTGGAGTTGTAGAAAAACCTGTTATAGTTAATTTTTGTAGAAATATCAATTTTAGCTAAAATAAGTTAGTAAGTTTAGTTAAAATACCCCCTAGATAAGGAGAGATAAAATATACTGTCTTCTCGGATACTATGAACTGTAGGTCTAGTGTACACATCTAGCTCATGTGCACTTCAAAGAACCTAGTACATCTTTCGAGACCAGTAGGGAGTTACCCCGGTGTATTAGTACATCACAGCCACTGATTATAGCTGGGAGACCAGTCTTTGACTAAAGAGGTCACCCAGTATAAAATATATAATATAATATATATTGAAATTTGAATTAAATTAATGATTTATTATTTGAATTATAGATGAAAGTAGTTTGCAAAAGAAATTAAAAAAACGTACAGGTGAAACGAATGCAAGGTATTTGAGAAGGTTAAATAACGAAGCACATACGTTATTGTTAAACACAAGGATGCAGGAACGAATTAAAGGCAACACTGAGTTTCTACCACCAAAGAAAGGAATGAGCGACGCACAAAGAGAGTAAGGGATAAAGTTAAGCTCTGTCTACACTATCAAACTTTTATGTGACAAAAAATGTGATGTGCCTACCGTATATATGGACATGATGATGTCTTATGACTACCATATTTGGGAATATCACTTTCATATTTGAGTATATGACACTTTTTTTTAGGCAGAGAGCTTAATAGAGTAAATTGACATTTAAAATATCTATTTTATTTTCATCATTATTATACAAATAAATGGTTTTTAATCATTTAATAATAATTTTATTTAGAAGATTGAATAAAAAAAGAGAGAGAATGAGAAAGAAGAAAAAAGACCATGAAATTAAACTGAAGGAAAGGGAATTGTTTACAGGTACGGTAGTTTTAAACACTTAGATAATAACTTATTCATAAAGTTTTCTTGGTGGCCAATGGACATAATCTAGTAACCATATTTGGTTATTTAATTAACCTGGCTGGCACTTTGTAAGCCTGTTGGGCCATAAACAGATGTAACAAGCCCAAAGACAAGACGCTATTTTTACAGGGCTTTTCTTTTTCAAGAGTAATCAACATATTAGGCCTAACCTAATGGATACAAATAATTTGCCTGCTTGTTGGGTAAGAATGGCCAAACAAATGTCATGAGTTACTAGCACTTTTGGGCTGGTCTCTAGTTGGAGGGCGCTTGGACACCAGTTGTATTACATTTTTTTGATTTTGTGTATAAATCAGCCTTTTACAACTATTTACTAGATCATGTAAAATTTGGTGAGGTAACCACAAAACCTCCAGAATTGTTAGCTAAACCAAGAAACAGCCAAGAAGCAGATTTAAAGGTAAGCTATTATAATAATTTAAAATTCTATGTTTTATAATTATTTGCAGCACTTCACCTACCTTTGAACATTAATCAAACATCATTATTGAGCACCTTTAAGTCATTACTGAAAACACACATTTTTTGGCAGCGCCATGAGCAATGACTGTTGGAATGGCACTATATAAATCGAACGATTGATTGATGTAATAAGTTTTAGTACATTTTGTTTTATGCAACTTGTGTTGTTCTTTGCGTATTTTAACATAGGCTTATAAATTTAAATGGCATTTTAACGTCGCCTTTTACAATTTAATGTATTTTTCTTTGTTTTATTAATTATGCCAAGCAAAATGAATTTCCATTTTAAAGTGGACCAATAAAATGTCTTGAATCTTATTCTCTCCAGCCTGGAAGAAGAAATCTACTGTTAAAAAATATTTTATCAAATTCGGATACAAGCTCAAAAGATGAGAAAGCTAATCCTACAAAGGCAACACATGTGAAAAGATCAAAAGACCAAAGAATAAAACAAACAAAAAAGAGGAAAAATATGTCAGAATCTGAGAAAAGACTGTTTGATGCCGCACAGACAGAAGCAATTATGGCTTACAGGAAAGTTAAGTTAGCTCAGATGAAAAATTCAAAAAAGGAAAAAGTACAAAAACAAACAAAAAATATGGATATATTTTAACAGTTACTGTTGAAATAGCTGATTTTTAATTGCACAGGGAAAAGATTACTACAGTGTATTATTTTCAACCAAACGACTGCGTATATAACAGAATAATAATATGCTTGCCTTCCAATTGGCATGTCATTGGTTCAACTCTGGTCTGGAGGAACACCTCGCTGTTGTTTAATTTCAGAATACGTCTACAGTACTTTTGAGATGATTTTAATTGGTCATGTTTTATAGTATACACAATACAATAAAAATATATTCGTAGTACAAACTATATGTTGTTACTGGCATTAATTTATTCACACACAAATCAAGGATAGCAAAAATGTGTCATTATAATAATTTAGTCTAATTGCTAAATTTATAAAAATACAAAATCTATAGTTATACCTTTTTCACATCTGCAAAATGAAACAACTTGTAAAGGTTTGCATAGTGTGAAGACAAATTTTCTGGAAAATCTCCCAAGATTTGACCGGGGTTCTTAGGTGAAATCATGGGAGAAAAACACATAAATGAGATGACAGTTCTTTTCTTCCGCGATGTCCAGAGTTTGTACTACGCATGTGTGCTGCCCTGGAATTTAACTGACCAATCACAATACAGATACACTAATAGCACCTACCAATTAATGACAATACTTTCTCCTGAGATTTCTCAGAGTTCATGTATGCGTGTAATAGTCCGAGAGATCAAACATGGTTACAACTTGTAACAATTTACGCAGATGTGAAAAGGGTATTAGATAACATGAAATGCATGGATGTATTGTTTGGAAAATAATGTGCAGTACAGAACTTGTTTGTAATTTTGGTATTGTGCTGGTCTGTACATTACATTGATTACGTTACTATCATCTAAAACTTGGTCGCAATTTCCACACAGCTTGCCCGTCAGTTTTTACCAAGTCACATATTTCACGCAATAAAGAGCGGAATACCGCCGAGTCCTTTGATGGAATTCTATTTTGGAACTTTTCTAGGATCTCACTTGTAGTTGCCTGACCATTACAATTTGCTTGGAATGAGATAAATGTTTGAAGATCTGCTAAGAGGTCAGATTTTTCATTTGATTGTCCATCGTCTGTAATATTATTACGGGCTTTAATTGTCGATAGTAGTTCTGAAGATGACGGTAATGCATCGTTTACGCTGGACTTCTTTGTGAAAGTGTGACCAGACATAGCACCATTGAAGAGCTTCTTGGAACCAAATTTAGGTTTTGCCACCTGTAAAACCAACATTTCAGAAATATTATTGCAACACAAAAACTGAAGCAATCAAACTTTCTTCTCGACTAATAGTACTAATATTGTACACATCATGTGCACTTTTGATACATCATGATAAGTAGGGGGTTACCCCAGTGTTCTAGTTCACACACAGCCACTTTCACACACCGGTGTATCGTATCACAATGAGTACTACTACTGTATCTCATCTGCTACGCCCCTACAATCCCCTAGGTCATGGGACAACTAGAACTACAATAGTACCAATAGCACTGTACTTAGTCTGGGTTGAAAGTTTATTAGTGAAATGTATAAGTAATTAATTGATCAGAATTTACCTGTTTGTTACTAGTTGATGCTGTACCATTTACTTCAGCAACTTTACTATTCTTCTTCAAACCAAATCGTGGTCTAAAAAAAAATGGAACTCGTATAAACACAAGTAGCAGATTTACAGCAGTATCTGTGTAAATACTTTATTTGCCACGTTCGGCTGCTGCCACCGTACTTGATGTGGTCTGGTTGGTTTAGAAAGACTTCGCTAACAAACAAAGACCAATATAGATCAAGATTTGCCCTTTAACGTAAAATGCGTGTTAAATAAAAGATTCAGATTGTACTAACTTATCAATCCTGCCGGATAAACCCAGGGTTCCAGTCCAAGTTGGAATGCCAGAAGCTGCTGGCATGCAGCGGCGTCGAGACTTCTTCAACGCGTTGGCAGCCTCTTTGGCTACACGCTCAGCTTCCTGTTCAACTAGTACATAATCCGGATTTGAGGACTCCATGATTATGTCATGCTTCATTGCACTCTGTACACCTGTGTATGTAAATACAAATAAGTTTTAAAAAGGCATGGAAACCAACATTATTAAGTAAGGAGAAATGAACACATTATTATTATTTATTCAGGCAAAAGATATACAAAATATAATACTGTACAAATTTAACAAACACGACGCAAGGAGAAAATATGAAATCATAGTCACTAGCTGCCAGGAAAGCACAAAAGTAGCCTAAGCCACTGTCACCAATTAGGTGTGTACCACTCTGAACAATACTTTTGTAGTAACAGCATATTCAAATTTGATATTTTTACTATATTCTTACCATTTTTCTTAAATAACTTCTGCAGTACATAATCATCTTGTTTTGCTGAATCCACTTTGTCCTCTTGTGGTTTAAATATACTATGACGGGACAAGTGAGCAATCTCTTTCCCTTCCAAACCTACAAATAAATTTATTATCGATTTAATCAATGTTATTATGGTTTTAGATGATTAGATAAAATGTTGTGTATTTATTGAAATACTTAGGGTATTTTGAAAAAAATTTATTTAATTTTTAGAAAATTTACTTACATGCATTTTTCACTTTCTTCTTTTTCTTCTTCTTCTTTAACACTTTTTCTTTTTTAGATTCATTTTGTAGCTTAAGAAGTTTCTTCTTCAGTTTCTCAATCTTTTTCTTTTCCCTAGCTTTCCACTCTTTCATTTCTTCTGTTGTACTAGCGGATGATTTAGAACTGCTCTCCTTATCGCTACACACGTTTGTACTGTCTTGGTCTACAAGTACTTTTTCCGTTTCGAAAGTAGAAGAAACGGTTGTATTACTTTTAGAATCATCTTTGATTTCATAAGGTCTGTCTTTGTTGGTCTCGCTTGGTTCCAATGTGCTATTGATAATTGAGGTAGTATTTGATGGCAGCGCTGAAGATGTATCACTATCTAATTGTGTCATAGATAAATTCACTTGTTTGTTCTCTTCTTTTTCTTCCGATGGATCGCTTTTTATTGTTGGAATGTTCGCATCACCTGAGTTTGTAGTAGTACCTTGTTTTGAGGTAGTTGCTGTTGTTGGTAACTTTTTAAAGGTTCTATTGAGTACAGATTCACGTTTTACTGGGCTGGGTTCTGTAGCAGGTTTCTTAGCAGGAGATCTAGATTTAATGTTAGCTCCAGTTCCAGCAAACAAGGCATTAGTTTCATTACCATGAATATTATCTTCCGATCCAAGTGAGAAAAGTTCAAACAGGTCATTCGACTTGAAGAATCTACGTTGCTTTGGATCTTTCAAGACACGGTTTGTCAAAAACTGCTTGAAAATTTGCCTGATGGAAATAAACAAAGATAAATAGTGGTTTCCAGTACATTTAGTCCATATAGAAGACATTTTTACTAAATTCAGGGCTTCAACGATAACTACTTTTTAACAGCATTTAAATTTCTTTACCTGTGGTATATTTTTTCTTCAATCGTTCCAGTCGTAAGCAATCGATAAACAGTTACTTGTCTGTTCTGACCAATTCTCCATGCTCTTTCTCTGGCTTGAGAATCTGTGCTTGGATTCCAATCAGGATCAAAGATCACGATGCGATTGGCCCCAGTCAGATTTACACCAATTCCTCCAACTCTTGTTGTTAATAAGAACAAGAATATGGATGGATCCTATATAGAAACATGAAGAGTAGAAGCAATGATATAAAGTGAATACTACAGGATCCATCTTTTTCCCTACCTGATTTGACCTAATTGATTATTTTTCTTCATTTTCCCATTAAGATTTTGTTGGCTATATATCAGAGGAAATCAGTAGGTGAAGTTTATGGAGTGCTGTTACTAAAGTGTGGTTCTCATTAGAACGCAACGATGTATTGACGCAAAGTGCTGTATTGTGTAATCCAAATGGGAACCGACGAAGCAACAGTGCAGCAAACATTGTAGGTTTTATTTCATGCAGGCGGGGAAAACTTAATTATTGGAAGAACATTTTCTTACGTTGCATAGGTTTTGTTACGTTGCGTCACTACTGGGAACCAAACATAATGTTTAAAATGTAATAAAAAGATTCTAATTATTTTCTTACCTCATTAAACTTGTTAATAGCAGGTTGCCTTGACGATATTCCTGTGGTACCATCCATCCTCATGTATTTGTATTTATCTCTCACAAAATACTCTAGAATATCCAACATCTAAAACAGAAAACAGAACTGACTTAATTAATTAAACAATTAATTAACAAATTTGCATCTTACAATTCTTACATTTAATATAAATTTAATTTTTTCTTTGCTGCCATGCAATTGTGCTTACAGAAGCTGTGAGTTTGTGTGGTTCCTAGGAATAGAATTCTTACTATTAAGCTCTGTTTACACTATCAAACTTTATGTGACAAAAAATGTGATGTGCCCATATATGGACATGATGATGTCATATCACTACCATATTTGGGCATATCACTACCATTATTTAGACACACTTTTTTGGTCAAACTAGTTTGATAGTGTAGACAGAGCTTTACCTGTTTGCTTTGAGAGAAGAGCAACACTTTATGGTTCTGTTCCTTCCAAATCTTAAGTAGTGACTCAATGACAATCATCTTGCCTGATCTCTTCCAGTAACCATACTGATACGATTCCTCAGATGATTTATCTTCACCATTTGGATCTCTGGGACCACCAGTTGACAAGTCAGGATGGTTACTTATTTTACGGAGAGTAATTAAGCCAGGAAATACCTTTTTGAAATAATAATTTATTTTCATTAGTAAAAGAAAACAAGTGTATACATTCGCAGGTTATTATATTAATAATATTTGCCTTGCATATGAGCTCCAACAGCAAGCACAAACTCGCCAATTACAGGATGGATAAAGTATTTTATAATCACTAACTAAGTCTCATTTGATGCTTAAGGAGTTGAGTTGAAAGAGCTGTGAGTTACAACCCACCCTGGCACCTGGTCCGAATGGGACCCTGCTGGACCATGGGATTGGAAGGCACGTTAACCACCAAGCTACAGCTCCACTACTTTTCTTTTCACTTAGGGCATTTTTTAGCTGGGTTAATAGTCAATTTACAAAATAGATTTCTCCAGATTTCCAGTAATTGGCTTACAATCTCTAGTCTTACCTGATAGTCTCTGTTAAGAATCATCTGGCATTCCTTAGATTTGAGATATTCTTCATAGGTAGCTCTTTGCTCCTGTGTCAGACGGCAGAATAGAACCTGCTCGTTTTTCGGAGGAAGCTGCATGCTTTTCTTGACGTCATTTTTCATTCTGCGCAGAAGATAGGGATTTATGGTGTCGCGAAGAACACAGGCACATTTATAAGCTGTCTGAACCTACAAAGAAAAAGCAGTCTTGTCAATTCAGATTGTACTGTTTATTTTTTTTTATTTATTCAATATTTCACTCAGAGGCTCCTCACGAGGCACTGCGTAAGTCTCAAGGAGCCTCAGCAACATGTAACAAATATGATTGTACTGTTTGAAATGTCTATTTATCTATATATACCAGTATTGTATTATAGCAGGGCTTAATCATGGTCAGCAAAATGTTGTATAAGTTACCTGGACAGCCGTGGCATTGGCATAGCCTCCCATTGTTATGGGAATTGAAAACTGCTGCATGAAATCTGGTAAAGTTCCAAGTTTACCCGGAAATACAAAATCTATTAGAGACCAGAGTTCCTTGAGATTGTTTTGTACTGGGGAACCAGAGAGAATCAAACGATGACATGTTCGGAACTATTAGAGAAAGAGACAGAATTAATGGTTAAATACTGTAGGTATTTCATCACTGTAAAACTTCAGAACTGCATTACTTTAGAAAATACACAATTTAATTTTATGTCCGGTTGTGTGTTATTAGTTTTCATACTACACTTATGAATTTAAGAACATATAAAATATTAGAAACTATTTCAAAATTATTGTTTAAATTCACACTTGTGACACTGACCTGTTTACAGACAACTGTGACCTCAGCGTTAGGGTTGCGTATCATGTGGCCCTCATCAAGAATAACATAATGCCATTGATACTTTAGTAGAAAGTCTTTATTAAGTCTAGCACCAGAATATGATGTTATTAGAACTCCATGAGATTGGAATATATCTTGCACTAAAGTAGCCTACACAACAAAAATAGACAAGAACTATGATTTATATAAGTAAAAGATGCTCTCCAGGTGGAATGCCATCCTGAGATGAGTAGTAGTAATCAGTATAGTATAGTTTATTTTAATTCATTTATGTAATTTTTAGTTTCTATGGACCACAGATTCCGAAATAAAAGATTGAATGAATGAATATGTTTAAATTGGACTCAAAAGGATAATTACAGTCAACTCTCCCAATACCGGACACCTTTGACCTGGCCAAACATGTCTGGTTTTCCGGGAAGTCTGGTATTCAGAATGTGTTTTTAATGGTAAAAAGGAATTGGGGACCTTTTGGGCCTCACGAAAAGTCTATTATTGGGAGATTTCTGGTTTTCATAGAGTCTGGTATTGGGAGAGTTTACTGTATTGGTTAAACTCCAAATAGATCAGAGGAATAGAATTCATAAAACATATTTGTATGACAAAAAAGCTGGTTGTTACCTTAGATCCATGGTATGATCCAGAATCATGTAGAATGGCAACTCTGAACTGAGGCCACCAAATGTGAAATTCTTTCAACCACTGATGCATGACGGTTGCTGGACTGATTATCATAACAGGCCCTAATCCTTTATAGCTGCAAAGAAATATCCCATAAAAAATATATTAAAAAATGTCTTCATGCGATGTTGTCATGTGAATTAAACTTTACACCAGAAATGGTATTAATATGATGCTGGATTTATTTACCTGGAAGACTTATTGAAAAGTTTACTGTACTTAAGTCCAGATAAGAAAGTGATTATCTGGATTGTTTTTCCTAAGCCCATTTCATCACCAACAATTCCACCACATTCCTGTTGATGTAACTCCCAAAGCCACTTCACTCCCGTTTGTTGGTATCTAAACAAAACCAAAATATTTGTTTAATATCACAAGTTTTATAGTGCTTTGATTTTATTTATTCCTTTCAGTGAAACATGAACTTACAAGGGAAGAACTGAGGAGAGACAAGAGCTGTCAAAGACAACTATTGCCAAAGGGCGTGTCTCACCAACTTGATAAAAACTGTGTAATTGCAGAAGTTTTGTACAAACAAGTTAATTGTAACTGTATGCTATTTAAAATACCTGTAAAGTTTCTTCCACACTCTCTGTGGTAATCGCCATCCTCCATCAAACTCTACATCCTCCTCATCTGGATCACTATCTGACTCTCCATTTTCAATTCTTGTCTGCTTTTCTTTTAGTCTTGCCATTTTGTTTTCTCTGAACAAATTATGTATTTTTTAAATTAGAGAATGTTAGGAGAATTGTATAAATGTTACATGCAATTCTACATTGTTTTATGCTTTATCAGCAATTGATTATTTTCCTTCTTTTTTGTGTGTTCTTTTCTCTTTCAACTCTGCAGATTTACCTTAGTATAATTTCACATACCTCAGCCGTTTATAGAAGGATTCCTTGTTTGCGTCGTCCACAGTTTTCCGCTTGAACTTTGACCTTTTTTCTTGTTTCTTTCTAGAACCATGTTTTTTGTTTTTATTATTTTTCATCAATAATGTAGGTTTCTTTAACTTCTGTTTTGAAACAGATGTTTCACTCGAATAATACATTTCTGAAAAGAATTTAAGAATTGAATCAATTATGGTTGTCATTTTACCTTAAGCTCTGTCTACACTATCAAACTTTATGTGACAAAAAAATGTGATGTGCCCATATATGGACATGATGCCATATCACTACCATATTTGGGCATATCACTACCATACAGTATTTGGTAACTACTAGTTTGATAGTGTAGAAAGAGCTTTATTTTTCTTTTATTTGTGATTAAACATTGGATCTTTTGATATACTTTAAGTACTAAGTATAGTATTAACATGTGATAACAAATATATACGTCTACAGAATGTGGTGTGTTCCAGTTTTTGATGCGCCTTTTTGCATAAGCTTATATCATAAAATAACATGAAGAAAAATTGCTAACCATTATCAGAAGACTTCCAATCATCTGGTTCAGGATTGTAGTCGTCATCACTAAATTCAACTCCGCTAATTTCCGAGTCACTTTGATAATTAGGTCGCATCTCTTTTGATTGTTTTCTCTCCATTGTTAAACTACTGTTTGATTCCATCACAACTAATTCATCTTCAGAGTTGACAGGCTGAATGTTATTATCACCATCTTCTTCTTCTATCTTGTTTTTCTCTTTTTCTATATTACATTCATCTAAAGCATCTTTTAATTTCTTTTTAAGAACTTTCTGATCTTTATTTCCTTTTCTCTTGACTCCCTTTTTTCTTCCATGTAGATGTTTTCGCTTAGATGCTAATTCAGCTTGTTCAAGCATGTACTTTTCAAAGTCTGTCATAGGGGCAGTTTGTTCTGGTGGTTTTAAGGTAGTACCGAATGGAGTCATCTCTCCAAGACGAATTAATCTCTCTTCTTCCGTCTCTTTATCACAAGTATTTGATTTTGGATCCGTTAATAAGCTTTTTAAGATATTAAAACTTTCATCTGAAAGGGAAAAATTTAATATAATTTAATTTTCACAAGTTGTGAAGCTACAGGGTTTAATCCTGACCTACAGTGCCATGGACTCTTTCTACTCCATAACCTAAACCTCAGATGAGACGTGTTTATAAGCTTAGCAACATAAATTATTAATGTTATGAACTCTCTATGAAGTTTAGCATGTAGCTCATTGAAAGTTGTTTATTGAGGTTACGAAGCCAAACAATGTAACCTACGAAGCCAACAACGTAGCATATGTTCCATCTACGAAGCTACTTCTTAGGAAAAGTTGCAGTATTTTCTTTCTGTACTGTAGTTTACAATCTGTAATTGGTGGGTGTCCTGTAATATTGTAGTCACAAGGTTCACAACAAACCTAACTTAAGACATCATTAACATTTTGAACAAGTTGTGAAGCATACCATTGTCAGTATCTACATCTTGTATCGAGTCATTATCTTGAAATCCATCTGGTGAGCCACTTAAAGTTGACAAAAGAAACCGATGTTTTGATCGTAACTTTTTCAGCTGTTTGTTCTGAAATCAAACCCACATTCAACATTAACAAACTTGTGTATTATATTTCATAACATATTTTTTTTCTGACTTGAATAGATAGTTTTTCATACCTTTAACTCTTTCTGACTTTTAATAGACATAAGTTTTCTGTGTGCATCTTTATTCCCAATGTTGTTTCCACTTGGAAGAACAATTGTTCGAATAACTTTATCCATGTGATTTATTTCTGCTTTTGTTGACCTGGAAAATATATGTTTATAAGTTATTTTTTACCAGGAAGTAGCGAAAATAAAATATTTTAATGCATCTAATAAATTGAATAAAGTGTGTTTAAAAATGCACCTGATTTCATTTAGTACAGAATTCAGCTCCTTTTCAGCTTGTTTCTTTGCTTGTTTTTCTTGTTCAGCATTGATGGCACTGTCAACTTGTTGTATAATACCTTGTTCAAGCTCTTGCTGGTCGTATACACTAAATAAGCCAAGTTCTTTAAGTTCAGCAGCTTGTTCTGATTTTGGTACTGATTTGATTTGGCTGCTGTCAACATGAAACAAATTGACCTTTCCTTTACTTGGACCTGCTTCATTGTCATCTATGAATGAAAAAAAATAAAGTACTGTATTACTTAATTAATATTTAAAAATAACTGAAAAATATAAAGATAAGATAAAGATCTGTTAAGCTGAAGAGTTATAATATTATTTAAGTTATATATTGTGTGTAATTTTTCTCTTCTTTTATCTTATTAGAATAGAATATAAATATTGATAATTATAGGCCTACACTACACAACTTTTTGTTTTATATTGATAATTTGATTTACTTATTTAATAATAATATTAAATTCTACCTTTCCCTTTTTCTTCATCGACCACATCTCCGGTTGTAGTAAAGCTGGGCTTCATAAAGCTGGTAGTAGGCCTAGCTGATAAATTATTTTCAGTAGACATCTTAGTAGTATATCATAAACTGTAGCAACAGGCAAGTACGACTCCTTGTTGTAGATGGGCCTAGGCCTACTTTCATGAGCACAGCAGCACCCTCCGGTGTCAGCCGCAACTCGTTCTTACTCGAGGTTACGTAACATCACCGACATACCTGTTCGCCAATAATTAATTATAGCCTAGCTTAACAATAATACATCTAAAAATCCAGGCTGATTTAAGCTTTTTTGTCAACCAATCATTTTAAATAGCCCACTTGTCTGTAAAGTAGGATTTTCTTTTCGATATTTACCTACACTCTTACTCAAAATATATAAATATTCATTTGTTTCAGACAAACAAAATAGCAAGCATCATCTTTTTTAATAACAAAAAAGCCACACTTTGACCAAGTGAGGTCAAAGGGTACCTAGTGAAGCAAAACATGTGAGTGACGTTGCACATGATGTGGTGATGTTCCCCGGCGTGTACATACATTTAAAACAAAATAGTACTGTACTTATATAAATTGCATAAGCCTAGATAAATATAAAAATAAAAAATTGACATTTTTTTTATTGTAAGAAATTATTCTTAATTTGTCGACAAATCAAAAAGAAATTTGATTTTAAAATTGGATATATGAGTATTGATATTTGTATTACAATGTGTGTAAAATGGCTTCAAAACGATCGCCATCACCCTTCCCACCATCGCGCTCTTCCTTTCTCTGCTTTGCCTGCTTACCACGTGGTAGGTTTTTGATGGTTAAGAATGAATTTCATTAGTTTTTGACTTTTGAATGTTATTTATGTACATTATAATAATAAATAATTTGTATATAATATATATTTTATGTCGTGTTGGGTTTCATTTTTTCTTATTAAGAATAAAGTCCTAAAAATACAGTACACATTACCGTCATATAAAAGGAGGCTTAGAAATATGAATAGGCCTAGGCTAGGCCTGGCCCTAGTAGTAGGAGCCTAGGCCGCCCTAGGCTAGCTAAGCAAACTCAATTAAAGGCTTAGCGTGTGGGCCGCGATATGTAATCGCAAAGTATTTTTTTTTAGTTAGCAACTCTAACTTTTTATACCAGTCACATTAAATTCGACTTAATTAAGCCGAGTAATCTCACACAGACTGGAAGGAATCGATAAATAGGCCTAGACGATTTTCATGCTTCGGAAGCCATTTAGGCCTATCTTGCAGATATGAAAAACAGTCATCCTCATAGCCAAACAAAAATAACATAGCTTTTTCAGAGTATTTCAGGACACCATGTCACACCAATTTAAAAAAGCATACATGAACGGAGGGGTTGTATGAGAAAACGCTTAAAATCCACCGAAAAAACATATACCCGGTATGTGTAAGCATAGACTACACTGCGGAAAAACGGTGGTGACAAATGCCTATGCTTAGATAAAAATTAAAATTATTTTGCTTATAAAAAAGACAAATTATACCGTTTTCTCTTAACCAGAAACCTATTGACTATCGTGTATACATTTTTTCTGCAATCCAATTTTAGGGTCAAAGTGAGAAACTATTCTGTGACACAAATATTACAGAGCCGGAGTATCTTAAACAATTATTTTATTGTATTTTATAGAGTAACGGTTCAAGATGCCGAAGCTTGTATGCAGTAAAACATTTGTGACTCCTCGACGTCCTTTTGAAAAGGAACGTTTAGACCAAGAGTTAAAACTTATTGGAGAGTTTGGTCTTCGTAACAAGCGTGAAGTTTGGCGTGTCAAGTATACTTTGGCAAAGATCAGAAAATCTGCACGTCATCTGTTGACACTTGAAGAAAAGGATTCACGCCGTTTGTTTGAAGGTTTGTTTCAATTATTCTGATTTTTAATGGCAGGTAAATTTGTTTCTGTCAAATTACAGAATTAACTTTTCCTCTAACTGCATTATTAGTAATTGATTGTTAATATGTTTTTTAGGTAATGCACTTTTACGTCGTTTGGTTCGTATTGGAGTGTTGGACGAGTCCAAAATGAAACTTGATTATGTTTTGGGTCTACGTGTTGAGGACTTTATGGAACGTCGTCTTCAAACCCAAGTGTTCAAGCTTGGATTGGCAAAGAGCATTCACCATGCCAGAATCTTGATCAGACAAAGACATATAAGGTAAGCTTGCATTTTAAATTACATCCAATCATTTTTACTAATTCCCATGTAAAGCCATATTATTGCTACATACTATATTAATGTATTAATGATTTAGTTTGATTTATTTGTTCATATAGCTGAATTTCGAAGGCATTAGTAGTTTAAAATCTTTGAGGTCAATGTAACCTGTTTTACACACCTTACTGGAATTTGACAGAGATGTCTGTGAGGTCAATGTAACAGTTTTACACACCTCAGAAGGTCATACTTCTGCAATGTGCAAAACAAAAAATTTCTATGAGGTCAATGTAACAGTTTTACACACCTCAGAAGATTATACTCCTGCGATGTGCAAAAAGTTTCTTCGAGGTCAATGTAACAGTTTTACACACCTCAGAAAGGTCATATCTTGTGATGTGCAAAAAGTTTCTTTGAGGTCAATGTAACAGTTTTACACACCTCGAAGATTATACTCCTGCGATGTGCAAAAAGTTTCTTTGAGGTCAATGTAACAGTTTTACACACCTCAGAAGGTCATATCCTGTGATGTGCCAAAAGTTTCTTTGAGGTCAATGTAACAGTTTTACACACCTCAGAAGGTCATACGCTTGTTATGTTCCAAGATTTTAAACAAACATAATAGGTAGTTAAAACATTTCTATATCATAAAGGTGAAGAACACCCGTCTCATTCTGAAAATCTACATATTTAATTTCCAATTATTTCTAAAACTTTGGTTTTTGTAAACATAATCAATACAGTTCATAATTTATATTTTAATATTGTTTATACAGAGTGCGTAAACAAGTTGTCAATATTCCGTCGTACATCGTACGGTTAGACTCGCAGAAGCACATAGATTTCTCGTTGAGATCACCATACGGAGGAGGGCGTGCTGGCCGTGTCAAGCGAAAGAACGCCAAGAAAGGAAAGGGTGGCGACGATGAAGAAGAGGAGGATGAAGATTAAGAAGGAATGTTTGTTTTGCAACTTAAATCTTGTAAAGCTTCACATGATATTCTGCTTCTGTAATGCAGTACTGTTTAGTACAGTAACAGAAATAAAGTATAAAAACATTGAGTACAATATTTGTAATGCTTTTTTTTGGTCTAGATTGAAAAATTGTTCTTTAAAAACCTTTTTTATTTGAAAAAATAACTGAAACAAACCTTGGTGCATTTGTGGG
This sequence comes from Antedon bifida, assembly GCF_963402885.1. Taxonomy (NCBI): domain Eukaryota; kingdom Metazoa; phylum Echinodermata; class Crinoidea; order Comatulida; family Antedonidae; genus Antedon; species Antedon bifida. The sequence continues at coordinate 1,230,907 of NC_136229.1, read as the reverse complement.
GCAGTGAGAAAATTGTAAACGCAAAACTACCAACAATATTTTAAAAATAAACTGTGGTCAGGGTCGGATCCAGCATTAGCGGTGGGGCTAAATATTTTATAAATAATAAAAACGATCCGTCGGCTTGCAGGAAAATAAAAATAGTAATTATTTTAAAAAGACATGGCTTTTAAATTTTAGCCTAAATCCGCACCTGATGGTCGTATGAAAATTAACTTTCCGTGATCCGATTTTTGATGAAATTTAAGACAATTTACAAATCAATCAACCCTTGATCAATGATCAATACTCAATACACATGTCAATAGAGCAATCATAGTTTTTGGAAACTTCTCGTAGATGGCTGTATCAAAAGCCAAGTATCAGTGCTTTACATAGGCTATAGTGGATTTTGAGTGTTCGTTGATGTTGCCGCCAATAGAAGTAGTTTTTATTCGTCCATGTAGGCCTATATATAAACGAAAATAAACTGTTCTCTGCATGCATATGTTTACGAACTGCACGGTGGTATGTATAGTATGATTTTCTTTTTGCAAGTTGCATTTTAAAAATACTATACATTTTACATAATATATAGATATCTGCCTTTCTCCATAAGATTATCGTTTTTGTAACAATAATTTTTAATGTAGGCCGGTTGAGCCATGAAATGTATAAAGAGAAACATTTTGTAAATTGTGGTTGTTTGCATATTTCACGGCTCGGCATACCACCTCGTCTTGAAAATGTGCATACAGTACTGTACTGAAAGTAATGTATAAGGTAAGGACCCCATTAGATAAAAACAAGGCCAACAGCCATTAAGTCGCGTGCTACAATGCATAGTGATACCGGACCGACAGACCGACCGACCGACCGACATAGTGAACTATAGAGTCGCGTCCACGCGACTGAAAATCATACCAGGTAAACAAGTCGCATAAAATAGAAATTTAACGTTTTTCATTCGTCTTGATGGTGGTTGAGCGTCGGCGTAAGTACATCGGCGGATGATCAACAATATCAGAAATAAATAAAACAATGCATAATTGAAGTTTATATTTCAACAAGTTTAAATGCGCATTATGTGCAAAAATTCAATTGATCGATTTTCGATTAATTTCGAAAGCTAACTCTATTTTATCTATAAAAAAAAAGAACTACTATGCCTATAAATAGCATTTATGATTCATCAAATAAATTCATCAATAAAAACTGGAATTCTTATGTCGTTCAAAAACGAGTTTTTCTTCTACAACTTTAACTCTGTGTCTTTCTTGAGTTGCTTACTGTCGGCTGTGAAAAAAAAGAATCATGTGTTATAGTATATATAGTTTTTTTCAATAGTAATACTAGTACACAAGGTGAGGGAACGTATAGATTCGATATGGGAAAACAAAATGATCAAACTATCATTATTATTATTATTAATTAATTTGTTAACTTTCGTATTTTTAATTGAGAATATTTGTTAAAAAAAGTTATACGTTCACAAGATAACTCATTGTCTGCGGAGACGCATATATATATTTTTGAATTTTATCAAACCACATTTAAACCTTACAATATACCTTTACTTCAAAAAGACTAAGAATTATTAATTTATATCGCCTAGTTGAACTGTAACTTTTCATCATTCACCTCATGCCAGAGAGTTTATAACTCATTGTCTGTCGAGGCGCATATATTTCTGAATGTTGCCGAACAATCTTACCTATACACCTTTACTTCACAAAGACTAAGAATTTTATTATTTCCAGGAATATATACACTGACGTATCGCCCGGTGATTGGTCTGTGGCATTCAATTTCGACAGGATTCGAACGAATCATAACTTGTGTAATAGTACCGCCACATTGTGTATTTCGAGTAAAAGGTGCCACGGTTGTTCCACCAACACGGACTTGAGCATCACCTAGTCTATCGGCTAGAAAATAAGAAGTAAATAGACGTTCGTAATATTCTTTAAATAAGTACATTTTAAAATGAAAAAGCATTGAATTATTACAATGCATTTAATATTAGATTCAAGATTCAAGAAATTTTATTTGTCCATAAAAATGGAAATTCACTTTGCTTGGTAGATTAAAATAATAGATAAAAGATAAATAAATAAAAAATAAACAATAAAATACAAACATAAAAAATGTTGCAACAATTTAAAACGTGCAGTATTATAACAGATTAAAATACAAGAGAGTTAAAAATATAAAAAAACTGTTTAAAAATGTAAAACTAACTAAAAATTGCATTATACAAACTATAGCATACTTTATAGGCTTAATTCAATTCAATTCAATTTCTTTTTATTTCGGAAATATCATCCATATTAATAAACTTATAAACAGAAAAAGAAAAATCTAAACTTAAGTATATAGAATGCTTCTCCATCTACAATACATTTTGGAGTTATGGAGCATATGTTTGCAAACACAAGCAACAAGGATGTTACCACTATTCAACATACGTTGCATGAAACCATAGGTAGATTTTCGCATGTACTCATTAAAGGAAGGGACACCATGTTCAATAAACATTGCTTAGTTTATTATGTTTTATTTTAGGCCTAACCGTTATGTTCTCATTTGTTTACCTTATTGATGATTGATTATATCCTATATGCTCATTAAAAGACACACAACCTAACTTAAAACATGGTTTCTTTTAAAGAAGCACTTAAAAAAACCGATATATTTATGGTCACTTTTGGAAATAAAAATAATGCTAAAACAAATAATGCAATTATTTTTTTTAGGTGAAACTGACAACTTCAGATGTAATCACTTAAACGTAAGCCTACATTAGGATGCATTTTCTTACCACAGCAATCGCCTCTGTTATATATCACAACTTTTGAAACGGTTTTCAGTGAACCGAAATCAGCATACCACCAAGGGTTTCGTTGCCGAGCTTTAAAAGAAAAATTCCGAAATTGACCAATGCACGCAAAGTAAATGATAATAATGATATAAATGATGACATGGTAATGGTGATGATGATGATATGGTAATGATGATAAGAATGATGATATGGTAATGATGATGATGTGAAGATATGGTGGTGATGATGGTATGGTGATGATGATGATGATGATATGGTAATGATGATGACGATGTGATGATATGGTAATGATGATAGGAATGATGATATGGTAATGATGATGTGATGATATGGTAATGATGATGATGATGATATGGTAATGATGATGTGATGATATGGTAATGATGATGATGATGATATGGTAATGACGATGACGATGATATGGTAATAATGATGATGATAATGATGATATGGTATAATGATGATGACAACGATGATGATAATGATGATATGGTATAATGATGATGACAACGATGATGATATGGTATAATGATGATGACAACGATGATGATAATGATGATATGGTATAATGATGATGATATGGTAATGGTGATGAAGAAGAAGACAAAGACTCACCGGTATGGGTGCATGATGCTCTTCCATACAGATAACGTGTATCTATGTTTCCATCAATGGCTCTTATAGCAGCACCACCTTCGTAATATGTTGAACTTTGTCTTGCGGTTATAAAAGGAGTTACTGATACGCTCTCTAAAAGAAACGAGGTTTTATTTTATATTAAAATTAATTTCTTTAAAACAAACACTAAAATACTTATAATTAATATTTATTAGTTAACGAGTAACGATCACCGATAATTAATAATTATTGAACTAATATAACTAATAATTAATAACTAATATAACTAATAATTAATAACAAATAATTAATAACTGATACTTAATAATTAATAATTCTTACCATAAATCTGAACTTCACAAAGGGTAAGACAGTTTGTTCCAGGTAACCTAACACTGACGTACTGTCCTATGATTGGCTGGTTACATACAACTTCGATGCGGGTTACTTTAGTCATATCGGAAGAAATAGTTCCACATCGTTGATTTCGAGTAAAAGGTGGGAAATTGCTGCTTCCAATACCAATAACAGCACCGGCTAACCTAGAAGCTATAATGAGTAACATCGTTATTTATTTCAGGTCAGGTACAGTTTTAGGCCTAATCACATTGAACTAAATTACAGATACGGACGTATTTATTCGTTATTTATTCCCTAGATATTAAAAACGAAAAAATACAACACAATTAATATCAGGAAGAGATAAAATTCACGACGATATCAACATGCTTGGTAATAATAGAAATGTGTTGTATAGTCATACAATAGTTTGTGTCGTCAAGGTAATCTAACAACAGGGTGCTGAGCTCCGGAGATCAAATGGTTTATCTGTGGCTGCGACACGATCAGTCGCACTGTCATGATACGTCGACTGGAAAACAGGCTTGAATAATAACAGGTTTGGCCTGTTATTATTACACATACAGTTTACACATACAGTTTGATAGTGTAGACAGAGCTTAAGATTGGAATATTCAGAGAATTAAGGGAAAAATTACTTTTTTCAGGAATATTTTAGAATCTTTACGTTATTGACAGAAAATCAGATTTCTTACCACAACAGTCTTGTCTGTTATATATCACAACCTTAGAAATCACTTTCGATGATTGTAATTTGACATACCACCAAGGGTTTGTCTCACCTCGACAAGCTTTCGAAAACATAAAAAAATACTCATTTACTATATGTTATTATAGGCCTACTGTACTATAAAAAAAAACAAAAAAATACACCAAAGATGAATAATTCAAGAAAGAAATTTGGAATTGTACCTTCTGATTAGTTTTATCCTTAGACAAGATGCTTTACTTTTATTGTCTCGTCCTTCAGATGGAACGTATAGTCATAAAGTCTTTTAGAAATAATATTTTTCTCAAAAATACTATACGAACAATTTTATTCAGTATTGCCATGCATAAATGTTAATGAATTTTAGTTATATAATAAATAACGTGACTCTTAGAAGTAGTGTTTTAAAATGACTATATCAACATATTATTTTTATACTTACAGGAATGAGTACATGTTCTTGCGTTGAAGTTTCCGTTTGTGTGCCCATCAATGGCTCTACCAGCAGCACCGCCGTATGTACCGGTCCATGTTGAACTTTGTCTAGCTTCAACAAACTTTTTCACTAATACGCTATCTAAAATATAAAATAATGATGATGATGATGATGATGATGATGATGATGATGACGATTGTGTTGTTGTTGTTAATAATGTGTGTATGTCTGATTTTATTAGATCTTATTCTAAATTTAGCAATTAAAATCGAATTGATTGCTTTCGCTAAGAATTGATATACAACATTACGCTCCATGAATTTAAAATTGGGGTCCTTTACCTGTTGATGATCCAAAAATAACTTGATCTCTCGATCCATTTGCATCTATAATACACACAATAAACAGACAACAAAATGTCAAAGAAATCTGAATTCAGAAGTATCTATAGATATTGCCTATTTGTTTCCTTTGCTACAACAACAAGATATGTGAAAACACGTAAATTGGAGAGAATCTTCAAAACGGCCAAATGGCTTTTTCACAAAATATATAGGTCAGATGCTTTGCCCTACTCTGACGTAATTTGTACTTGACAATAAATACATATTGAGAAGTAATTTGCTGGTGAGATTCAAACCCACGACCTCAAGATAACTCAGACCATGTCACTGATCCTGCACTGATGGCTAGGGTTGCACTCGAGCCCAATGAAGCAGCAGGTATTGCACCAACAGGATGATGTATATCGTAGCTATAGATTTTTCAAAGCAAAATAATTGGTCCGACGTTTTTCTCTAATCTGTCGTAATTTTTACTAAATTGTGGTTCACACTAGCAACGCAACACAACGCAAAGTGCTGTATTGCGTAATCACAAGTAGGAACCGACGGCGCAACAGTGCTGCAAACATCGCAGGTTTGATTTCACGCAGGCGAGGGCAAACACAATTATTGGAAGGACATTTTCTTACGTTGCGAAGTTTGCGTTACGTTACGTCGCTAGTGGGAATCACCCTTTATTGTAATGAGTCCCATTCACAAATTACCATTTTGGTTTCGAAACAAATGACCAAACAATTACACAGTGAACGAGAAAAAGAGTAAATGAAGTAAAAATACTCACAGCTAGTTGATTTAAGAAAAACAGCCAAGAGACAGAAAGCCAGAGCGATCTTCATGTTTGCAGCAAAATTGTTTGAAGTACGGTAATGAATGCGATGTAGGTGAAACAACTTGCCTTTTATACAGTGCTTCTAACAATAACGGTTTGTTTATGCAACAAACGATATGTTGCTCCGGATAAGGCAAGTTAAGAAATTAGTAGAAAAAAAAAGATTTCAAAAAGCAATTTAACAATAAAGGAAGAAAAGGGTGTGGAAAATAAACGTGTATCTATAAAAGTTATGACCTATAACATGGAATAAAAAAAAAACATGATAGTGAACAAGCAGCCTAATTGGACAATAGTTAATACAACAATGCAAGTATTATACATTTCCTAACAATAGATGGTTGTTCATGCAGTAGGCATTTGTTGCCCCAGATGAGGAAGACAAGAAGTTAGGTGTGGACAATAGATTATACAATATAATGCAAGTCATTAAGGCAATTAAATCATTACCTGAAATTAGGTGTGTAATGGATAACATAGGCTATGTTATCCATTACACACCTAATTTCAGATAGGATAGATTCTTTTTTCCTGTTACAACTTTTTTTTATGTTACATGGAATAAATAGTATTACCTCGAAAAAGATACAAAATGACTAAGCAATTCTTTAACAAAAAAGCTATGTTGGATAATCTTTTACTGTTATACTTGATTTGTATATTTGCCTTTTTTGGGTTTTTTTAAATACATATTTCAACAATGTTTATAGAGAGTGACCCTTCCAGCTGATATCCAAGACCCTGATATCCAGAGGAGCTGATATCCAAGGGGCCCTGATATCCAGGGGAGCTTATATCCAAGGCCCTGATATTCAGGGGAGCTGATATCCAAGAGGCCCTGATATCCAGGGGAGCTGATATCCAAGGGGCTCTGATATCCAGGGGAACTGATATCCAAGGGGCCCTGATATCCAGGGGAGCTGATATTCAAGGCCCTGATATCCAGGCGAGCTGATATCCAAGAGGCCCTGATATCCAGGGGAGCTGATATCCAAGGCCCTGATATCCAGGGGAGCTGATATCCAAGAGGCCCTGATATCCAGGGGAGCTGATATCCATGGGTCCTCTATTATTGTTATAGTCCTCAATGTGTATATTGTTTAAAATAATTATATTGATAACATTTCTCCTTAATATTATTAAAATGTATAGTTTAATAATATAATATGAATACATTCTTTTAAAGCCAGTCCTAAACAAAATTGTGAGGAATAATCGTTCGCTTGTTTAAAAGTTCTGAAGTGCTCAAAGTCGTCAATTAAATAACTTATAAAACAGCTTAAATTTGTGTCGATAGAACTCTTCCCTGCTTGTACTGAATGTTTCTATAGCGATTCGTATGTTGCTCCTACTACTGTATGTTTCAAAGTAAAAATAGTAGTTTTAATTCATAATTACATTCTTCTGTTGTTCAATAATGGATGCTTACCAACTGTTAATTGAAGAAACTATTAATTAATTAAATAACAGTTAAAAAATGTTGGGGTAAAGTTATAATGTGTAGACCAGAGTTACGATCATTGTTGTTGGTGGGTCATGATGTAGGACACGTATGTTACATACAATTATTTCGATGGGATTTCAACTAATCATAGCGGCATTTACCGCATTGTACATTGTCAGTAAAAAGAGACATGCTTATATTGCCAACACGAATGTGTGTCAGTTTGTTTAAAAAATATTTTGGAATTACTAGGATTTTGCTTATTATTTTTAGATGAATATCACTGTACCTGCTAACCACACAATACTCGTTAAAACTATATTATATCATAACTTATAAAGAAATTCAAATGTAAAAATCCAATACAATTCCGCTTCATTATTGTTTTTCCAGCGTGTTAAGGCAGTAACCATAGAGTGCGATATTGAATCAAATGGATATGCAGGAAGCGATGAGGTAAGCTTAGAAAAGTTCCCTCTATATAAAGCTATATATGATTGGATTTCTAATTATTTTTTGTTTTAAACTGAGTTGTCTTTAGCGATAAAAGTACTTTTAAGTGTACTTCTCTTTCATAAACACTGTACTGTCGAGCGAATGGAAAGTTTTTTCCGTTTTGGCGCTATTTTATCGAATCGGTTGGTGGCGCGCATTGGAATGTAATCTAATTTGCATACCACGAATCTCTTCCAAATGGTTGTAGTATGGGCGCGTCAGGAAACGACATTTTATTTTCACGAAAGAAAGATGTACGTTTTAACTTTATCTTGAATTTACCTTGAAGATGTAGGATTTGATCAGAACTAAGCTTTGTCCCTTCGACGTCATAGCGATCAACTCTTCAGTCATTTACACACGCGGGCGAAACTGAAGCTTATGCCTATGTGTTAAGATATGTGAGGTGGTTGCTAAAGTTGTAAGTAGACATTACAGCTATTCTAACTTGATCTCGTTGCATTTATATATATTTCCAATAATCAAAGTATTGTTACTTTGTTAAGCAATATTGAACATGTTATATTGTACCCCTTGTTATAGTTGGTTAACTTAATAGTTGAAGTGTGCAACTTACTAATGTCAGTTTTAAGTTATAAGTTACTCGATTCAGGTATATTTAACGATGATTACGGTATTACCATTGATTGTAGTTCGTGGAATTAGGAACGAAGGTTGATGTTTTGTTGTTAGAAGGTGGCGCTACACCAATGTATTCTCAGACAGTCTCAATTTTAGCTTTCTGAAACAAGATGTGTTACTGCATTAGATATCTGAACAATGGCCCCATAAATTTACTTGCTGTGTTACGTAACAAATAAGGGAAAGTTAGGTAAAGGAATCATCTCAAAAGAGTATATTAATAGTTATATTGACATAGTATCTGCATGTTAATAACTTTACCATTTCCACGTTGATGTTAAACGAGGCCATTTTGTGAAAAGCTGTAGAGTAAAAGACTATACGCATTTTAACTATTGGGCTGATTTCAATCAAACTTGGTCAATACAATTCATAAAGTGGTTGAATTTTAGGGTCGAAAGTCACAAAATTCTCTGACTGGGTTCAAGTTCTATAGAACATAGTATCTTTAGTTGATTCTTTATTTTTAAGCAACCCACTCACGCATGACATCTTCAAAAGGGTGAACCACCATAAAGACACACTACATTACATTATTTAAAAACATCTCTATGAAAGGATTGCACTGTGAAGCTTGTAGATTTAATTTACGATAACATTTTGGCATGGGTACTGCAGTTAATGCAGTAATCCTTTCACTGAATTTAAAACATCACTGAAGCAAAATGCATTAGGACGAATTTGCAGATTTATTATATATACCAACATTCTAAAATCAGGGAGTTGTACAATATGATTTTGTATGATCTCCTTCGTCTTCATAGAACTTGCATTGTATTTTAAATTCTACTTAGTACGTAAATTTTACCGTTTGTATAATAACATTCAATGCTTAACATGATGTCAGTACAAAAATGTTGTTGATTGAATGTGTACTAAAAAACAGTATTAAAGTAACTAAAGATAGTGGACTAACCAGGGACTTCCATGACTAAATATTACAATATGTAACTTAACTTCGCGCGACTCCTGATGTGTACGGCGATATCCATTCAGCTTCTCTAAGAAGTTCTGCTTCTCTAAGTTTTTCATATAACGTATTACAAAACTCGTAAGGAGTTTTGTATTTTATGTCTAATAACATTAGCAGGTTTAAAGTTGGGTCTTTAACTTTAATTCTCATCCATTCAATCGTGTCAGCTTTGATTCCCATTGCGTCAGCTAAAGCTCTCCAATCAAGTGGGCCATTTTTACCTTCCCTTTCCACGTCAAGATTTGTCATTAAACGATGACAGACTTCTTCTGGAAGTTTACTATAAAAGGAATGTTGTGTATCTCCGGCAATTCGACGGCACATTTGAAGATTGAAGTCAACATCATCGGCAGGCGGTGGAATCTGAAAGAATTGAATTATAAAACACTAAATGTACCATGATACTCCAGTACATAATACCAAAAAGGCTTGTATACAAAGACGTTTTAGGTGGTTATTATTATTATCTAAAACTGTTGATTATATTAAGACATTGATTATGAGTGAAAGTATATTGATTAATTAAATAATGATGCTCTGACTACACTATCAAACTTTATGTGACAAAAATGCGATGTGCCCATATATATGGATATCACTGCCATATTTGGGAACATCACACTTTTTCTTCAAAATAGTTTGATAGTGTAGACAAAGCTTTAGGCGTCTAAGTTGTATTTCAGTTAATTCTGTACTGTTTGCCTACTATTTGAGTTTCATCAGGAATCCGCTCAGTGTCCATTTCAAGATACTCTTCGTCGGTATTACCGTTTTGTTTCACTTTCATTCTACAGTACACTGAATCGTGATTGTTTAAATCAGTATTTTTCAAACGAAATCTGCAACGTGCAGGAGGATCAGAACCGTCGCCACTCGTCTCGTACCATAGTTTTGCGTGTTTCAGTGTCTATTGATGATACAGTACAATGTATTACAATAACTAATAACAGAGTAATTGTTTTCATAATGATATATCGTGCTGATTTTGACATAAGAAACATTTCGTTGTAACTAAATGGCCAGTCTATTACGAAACTTGCCAAAACGCATGCGCAGAATTTTACAAGGCTTTATCCCAACATACCTTTTTGTTGTCAGTTTGTTTATTTAGCTATTGTGCATGCAAAGATTAAACCCCTTTCTTACCATTTCAGGTTCGTACGCTGACTGCCATCCATCCTTTATCTCTTTCAAATTTACTTTGACATCTTCCCCAGTATTTTGTACTCGAATTATTTGCACATCATCACGTGGAGTTTCTTTATTTTTGCTCTGATATTTTATAACCGCCTAAAATAATGATATGGTAACAATTGTGTTATCGGCAATTAGCTACACATTTCATAATCTACAACAGTTTTATGTTCTATTGTCGCCTGAAAACTATTCGCCGCGCTGTCGTTTTGAAACTTACCTCCTTATCGTATAGATTAAATGCTCGAACTTTAAATGTGTATGTGTTGCCTCCATTGTAATCTTTGCCAAATGAACAGATATTCATTCGTTTTATTCCTTCTATCTCGGCAATACCAGCCATTGTGATGCCAGTGAAATGCTTGACCATAACTATGCAATGATCTTCGTAAACAAAGCTTATTCCTTCAGTGTCATCAATTGGTTCCCAATCAGAATCTGCATCTCTTGAATCCTTTATTTTTCCTGAAAATGTCCAGTGATCTTTGTTTTCAGCGCAATGTGGAAACGACAAAACGAACGGCACTTCAAATGTAGTCCCTGGTGGTCCGCAGTGTATTATAGGAGCAACTCGTGTTTCATTTGGCTGTTCCTGATTTAAGTGTTCATCTGGATCTAAGTAGATATAGACTTCTTTTCTAGTTCCACGAGAAATTGCACCCTCTGGGATGAAGAGATTGACATCGGCATCTTTAATAGTTAGGTTACCGCCTTTATGGTCGAATATTCCAGCAGCAAATATTGAAGTAGAAAAATTGAATTCAGATACGTCTTTCAATTTTAGCATTGAAACCTTCTCACGGAAAATGCGAAGCATCTTTTCCAAGACAGTGCCTTTTTCGTCTTTGATAGGCTCTGGTGATCCAAGATCTAAATTATAAATGAATTATAAATGATTAGATAATTCTTCCATGGTGTTACTGGTAATATAATAACTCTTCTCTGATATGTATCAACCACTTTTCCGAACTCATTATTTAGTTTAATGAGAATACTAATTGACTTATAAACGTCTAAATGTCCAATCGAATTTGAACAAATACCAAGATAATGGTTAGGACATGTGTAACATGTTTATATCCACCTTCACCAGTGAATAAAGTTGATAGTTACAAGAGTATATATACACACAAGAATGAACTGGAAGTCGGCTATTTAATTATTCTATAATTAAACGAATTATTAAAAAAATTATTTTACTAATCGATTACACATTCAGAAGTTAAGTTAAAGTTAATTGCTGAGGTGGTGCAGAATCTCTCACTTACCACCATAAACATGGCTCTACCCAGTGTATGTTTCGGATTCAATTATGTTTTAATGTTTTATACAATTTATTTCAAACTTTGATACGATTTTTTGATACAAATTACTGAAACCTGAAAAAAAGTGCCAATCTTTCCTTCGTCATACCATACCTTGAGGATAACGTAATATTGAATCACTACTCCCCCTTTTCCTCTCTCTTGCTCTTTTTGGTATTGGCCTTGTCGTCATTGATTGTGGATCTCCTACGTCATAAATATAATCATAATCTTCAGATGAACTCTGCAACTCGTCTCAGATAAATATATACAATGCAATAATAAAATAAAACTCAAACGGCTGAGATCCAGTTAATTCCAGTCCAGTTATAACATTTGTTATTTTTCTTTCACGGCCTAGGTAACTTTTGTTTTAAATATATATATTTATATAATAAAATTCAACAAAAAGATATTTCAATTTGAGTGAATTTATTTCAGTTTTTTTATCACTGTATCACTGTGCTCCACTCGTGCCAAATTGCGTTCATTTGAGCACAGTGTTAACATAAGAAAGATTTAGTGTTTAAAAAATCAACGCAAATTACTAGGGAAAAACGGATACAACTGAAAGCAAAAGCTAAATCAAAATGATAAAGTAAAACAGTCAGAAAGAAAGTGCTAATCTTTCCTTCGTCATAGCATACCTTGAGGATAATGTAATTTTGATGCAATACTCCTCGGTATTGGTATTGTCGGTATCGTCATCGATTGTTCATGAGCGCCTTAATAATAGCTTCGGATATTATATAGGTTAAAATAAGAGTCACGTGGTCGCGGTAAACGGAAACATTCATCGGAAACACTAATCGTTATAAAATGTTTAAAATTTAATATAACCAGGGAAATGTTAGATTACCCACTCTTCTCTGAAATACCGTATGTATCAACCACTTTTCCGAACTCATTATTTAGTTTAATGAGAATACTAATTGACTGATAATCGTCTAAATGTCCAATCGAATTTGAACTCTCTCAATTGGACGAATTGCAAAGTGGCATTTTTAAGCGCGGTATTTGAAAGCTAGGTTGAAGGATATTAGCATTTTGTCATGAACTTGATAACAAACGTGATTATCATGCATAATTATCGTCTTAATTATCATAGCTGATAAAATTATAGTTTGGCATTTTAACGATTATTGTCATGCCTTAAAATAAAGCGTTATTTATTTTTAAGGTTTATAGAGAGACCATTCTGATTAGGAATCACAAGGTGGCATTTTTATTCGCGGTATTTGAAAGCTTGATAGTTGGTGGAAAGACCCACGAAGCCGTAAGCGGATATAGTAAAGCGAGTAAAGAGTACATTTTTATTCTCCACTGATTAGTAATCGGGCCTAATAAATTATAATTAGACCTATCATATTGGCGTTACAATCTTGTTCTTGACTGTAATGTTAGTAGGACTGCACATTTTAACATTTTATAACATTACTTTTTGGAATGGATTTTAGAAACACTAGAACTGGCAGTCAGTGTGCATTACACCATGAAGCTATTCAGTTATTTTATAATTAAACCAATCATTTTACTCCTTCCACTTGTTCGATTGCATACTTAGAAGTTAGGTTAAACTTATATCTGTGTTTGTGATTAGTTTTATGATTAGTAATAATTACGGTAATTTTAAAGGACCACAATAGGAATAATTGTTGATCTTTACTTTTGTGTAGGTAAAAATCGTATATTGTAGATATGAATCTGAATAAAATGAAATGGAATAGTACTCCTACAGTACTTTTAATCAATTAGTTCGCTGCTAAGACGGAAGGCTAGGCCTAACCATTCGAAAAGGCCGCAACTAATTTTGGACAAGTAGACAATCGACGCCACACACTACTATACATGTTCAATCCTGGTAGAAAAGCCTCGCATTGTAGAAAAATGCCATGAGCATGAGTTCAATTGAGTATTTATTGAATATCATGTGCCTATAATCCACGAATTAAATGTAAGTTAACAACCCTTTATTTAAGTCTAAAAATAAATATTCTGTAAAAGAGTTAGTATTTTTAACAAAATAAAAAGCAAATAATTATAATTAAATACCTGTTGACAACTTTGGTTGCATCCCTTCTGATTCAGTCAGCTCCAGTCCTACTGGCAAAGAGCGACGACTACTGGAGGCTAATTTGATTAAGACAAGTTGGTTACATAATTTCAAAAACATTTTACTGTCCAATGATCCCACTTTTTACAAGAACTGTTTACGCGGAACAAACGTTATTGGCGATGACAAAAATCACATCGGTGAAACTTTTAATTTTGAAATTTTATTTTGGAATGAAAATTGTAATTTTCATCGCTGACAATTTCTTCCAACTGGCCACAGTTTTTATCCGATTCTCACCAAATTTGGCCACAATGGTCTATGCCTCAAAAGCTCGGACGAGTTCGAATTTGAGGGGAAAAGGTCATAGGTCAAGGTCACAACTAACAAAAAACTATTTTACTACCTAGAGACCACAGTTTTTATCCAATTCTCACCAAACTTAGCCACAATGATCAATTTTGAAGGGTCAGGGTCAAAGATCAAGGTCCACAAAAAACAAAAACAAAAAAAAAATTAAAAAAAAATTAAAAAATAATAATAATAAAAAAAAAACCTCAGTGGGACTTGAACCAGCGATCTCAAATGTGAGAGGCTGGATACATAACCATTACACCAAACTCTCATCCACAACTTAGCCTATTTACACTAATAAAAACATTTTTTTTTTAATATATACATATTTTCCGGGACATTTTATGTAGGGGAATTTTACAGTAGGCGGAGGTTTGTACTCTCGGAGTACCCTCTAGTTATCAATATTATTCAATATAATATCATACTTTGTCCACCATGGATGCACTGAATGAATCAACCGCTTCTACTAAGCCCCATAGTTAAGATTATTGACGGAGGTTTGTACTCTCGGAGTACCCTCTAGTTTATTCTATAATTAAACAAATTATTTTACTAATTCCACCCTTTTGATTACACACTCAGAATTTAAGTTAAAGTTAATTGCTGAGGTGGTGCAGAACCTCCCTCACTTACCACCCTCCGATAAAGTTGACTCTACCCAGTGTATGTTTCGGATTCAATACAATTTATTTCAAGCTGGAACTTTGATACGATTTTTTTGATACAAATTACTGAATAACGGATACAACTGAAATAAGAAAAAGCATAGACAGCCAGAAAGAAAGTGCCAATCTTTCCTTCGTCATAGCATACCTTGATGAGAACGTAATTTTGATGCAATACTCCTAGGTGGTCTTGGTATTGGCCATGTCGTCATCGATTGTTGATCTCCTAGCTCATCATCATCTTCAGATGAACTCTGCAACTCGTCTGAGATAAATATATACAATGCAATAATAATAGAAAACTCAAAAGGCTGAGGTCCAGTTAATTCCAGTCCAGTTTGTTATTTTTCTTTGACGGCCTAAGTAACTTTTGTTTTTAAATATATATATTTATATAATCAAATTCAACGAAAAGATATTACAATTTTAGTGATTTTTTTCAGTTTTGTTATCACTGTATCACTGTGCTCCACTCGTGCCAAATTGGGTCCAGTTGATCTGCGCAATAAACATACCGGTAATAAGCATCTGCGTCATCAGAATCTTGGTCATCAGATAACAACAAACGTGATTATCATGCATAATTATCGTCTTAATTGTCATGGCTGATATAATTATAATTTGGCATGTTAACGATTCTTGCCTTAAAATAAAGCGTTATTTATTTTAAGGTTTATAGAGAGACTGTTACCATTCTGATTAGTAATCACAAGGTGGCATTTTTATGCGCGGTATTTGAAAGCTTGATTTTAGAAACCTTAGAACTGACAGTCAGCTATTCATTTACCTCCGCCTATTCTTGAGTATGGTTTGCCGGCGTGGGGCCCCAGAAACGGAGGATACATAGAACGCCTCGAACAGGTTCAGCGACGGGCCTCTAGACGTATTCTGGGACCCCACTGCGGACCTATATCATACGACGAACGTTTAATAACTTTGGGTTGGTTATCCTTACGTGATAGACGTTTAATGATTTTAATTTCCTTTATATTTCGTTGTTTTTATAATGTAACTTTTTGTAGTAGGCCTACTGTAAACAATAATATTCATATAAATCAACGCCATCCTGAATTACTAACATTTGTCCACCCTTTTGCACGTACCGATACTTTAAAATATTCGTCTATCAACAATTTTCCTGTTATATGGTCATCACTACCCCCCCCCCCCCCCCCATAATCAAAGATCAAGCAGTTACTCTCCCTTTGAAAAATTTCTTGTCGAAATTGAAAAAATATCTGCTTGATAAACGCTAACTTTATTTTAATTGTATAGGTGTATTTTAAATTGTGTAACACAGTTATACAAATTAATTAAATTTGTTATATAATCTGTATATTTTATATTCATTTTAACTTGTATTAAGTTGTATGTTACAGGGGTTGCGGACACAAATGTGTTATGGCGCTCTGTTGCTGTCGCAACCCCTGGACCGCTTGTTGTCGAATAAAGAAATGAAATGAAAATGAAAAGGAGGTATATGTAATCGGTTGCGTGGGTTTGTTTGTCTGTCTGTTTGTTACTTGGCCAAATTGAAAATTGGCCAAGTATGTTGATCTGTTTGGTTTGTGTGTTTGTTTGTTTGTTTGTCATCACTCTAGCGCTCACAGTTTTGATTCGAATGAATCCAAATTACTACCATACATGTCATCTGGTGCAAGGATGACACCGCCCAATTTTG
Source organism: Antedon bifida (assembly GCF_963402885.1). NCBI lineage: Eukaryota > Metazoa > Echinodermata > Crinoidea > Comatulida > Antedonidae > Antedon > Antedon bifida. Next base: position 1,213,982 of record NC_136229.1, on the reverse strand, counting down.
GTTAAAATCCGGACCACGGTTCCAATTCTGGACCACTTTTAAAAATTATTTTCAGACCTGCTAGTGTTAAAAGATAGGACAGAATTATCAAAAGTTAAATTAACAAGTAAACTTAAATTGCATTTTCTCGAGAACTACTTGTCCAAAAAACTTCATTTTTGTACAAGAGGCAAGAGTTATAATTTGTGATTTGTAATTTTAAAACTTAATTAGATTTAATATAGAGGTTTTTTGATGCGAGTAGTTTACAAAACCTAATTCTTTTCAAATTCACCCGTGTGTTTTTCGCGTTGCTGTTCTATTGTTAGCCGACTGAAGCTATTGTTCGTTGAAAGGCTGGTTACATAACCTGTACACTAAACTCGTATACACAGGATTGTAGTGAAATTAGCCTAAATCACACAGCATTAAGACACACACTTTTGGTGAAAATCGGGTCAAGTGTGTTTAGGAGGCCAATTTTTATTTGGCCAAGTATCGCGCTATGCGCGAGGGCTAGTTTGTTTGTTTGTTAGCAGGATTACTCAAAAAGTAATTACAAGATCTTTACCAAAATGAATATACAGATAGATATGTGGTCAAGGACCATTCCATTGGGACCATGGTCCCAATTCTGGACCACTTTTTAGTATACGTTTCAGACCTGCTAGTGTTAAAAGATAGGACAGAATTTTTCAAAAGCCGGCGAGCAGTCTTAAAGTAACAAGTAAACTGAAATTGCATTTTCTCGAGAACTACTTGTCCAAAAAACTCCATTTTTGTACAAGAGGCAAGAGTTATAATTTGTGATTTGTAATTTTAAGTTAAAGTTAATTGCTGAGGTGGTGCAGAACCTCTCACTTACCACCCTAAAATTGGCTCTACCCAGTGTATATGTTACGTATTCAATTATGTTTTAATGTTTTATACAATTTATTTCAAGCTGGAACTTTGATACGATTTTTTGATACAAATTACTGAATAACGGATACAAATGAAATAAGAAAAATCATAGACAGCCAGAAAGAAAATGCCAATCTTAGCATACCTTTAGGATCAAGTAATTTTAATGCAATACTCCTCGGTGGCCTTGGTATTGGCCATGTCGTCATCGATTGTTGATCTACTAGGTCATAAACTTCACCATAATCTTCAGATGAACTCTGCAACTCGTCTGCAACATCTGCGTCATCCAAATCTTGGTCACCAGATGAACTCTGTAACTCGTCTCGAATACCTGAATCTTTATTATTATCAATATTATTCAATATAATATCATACTTTGTCCACCATGGATGCACTGAATGAATCAACCACTTCTACTAAGCCCCATAGTTAAGATTATTGACGGTGTCTTACGTTCATATTAGCATTTTGCCATGAATTTGATAACAAACGTGATTATCATGCATGATTATCGTCTGAATTATCATAGCTGATATAATTATAATTTAGCATGTTTCTTCGATTCTTGTCATGCCTTAAAATGAAGCGTTATTTAGTTTAAGGTTTATAGAGAGACTGTTACCATTCTGATTAGTAATCACAAGGTGGCATTTTTATTCGCGGTATTTGAAAACTTGATAGTTGACACAGGAAGCCGTAAGCAGATATAGTAAAGCGAGTAAAGAGTACATTTTTATTCTCCACTGATTAGTAATCGGGCCTAATAAATTATAATTAGACCTATCATATTGGCGTTACAATCTTGTTCTTGACTGTAATGTTAGTAGGACTGCACATTTTAACATTTTATAACATTACTTTTTGGAATGGATTTTAGAAACACTAGAACTGGCAGTCAGTGTGCATTACACCATGAAGCTATTCAGTTATTTTATAATTAAACCAATCATTTTACTCCTTCCACTTGTTCGATTGCATACTTAGAAGTTAGGTTAAACTTATATCTGTGTTTGTGATTAGTTTTATGATTAGTAATAATTACGGTAATTTTAAAGGACCACAATAGGAATAATTGTTGATCTTTACTTTTGTGTAGGTAAAAATCGTATATTGTAGATATGAATCTGAATAAAATGAAATGGAATAGTACTCCTACAGTACTTTTAATCAATTAGTTCGCTGCTAAGACGGAAGGCTAGGCCTAACCATTCGAAAAGGCCGCAGTGCACTAATTTTGGACAAGTAGACAATCGACGCCGCACACTACCATACATTTTCAATCCTGGTAGAAAAACCTCGCATTGTAGAAAAATGCCATGAGCATGAGTTCAATTGAGTATTTATTGAATATCATGTGCCTATAATCCACGAATTAAATGTAAGTTAACAACCCTTTATTTAAGTCTAAAAATAAATATTCTGTAAAAGAGTTAGTATTTTTAACAAAATAAAAAGCAAATAATTATAATTAAATACCTGTTGACAACTTTGGTTGCATCCCTTCTGATTCAGTCAGCTTCTGTCCTACTGGCAAAGAGCGACGACTACTGGAGGCTAATTTGATTAAGACAAGTTGGTTACATAATTTCAAAAACATTTTACTGTCCAATGATCCTACTTTTTACAAGAACTGTTTACGCGGAACAAACGTTATTAGCGATGACAAAAATCACATCGTTGAAACTTTTAATTTTGAAATTTTATTTTGGAATGAAAATTGTAATTTTCATCGCTGACAATTTCTTCCAACTGCTTATCACGTTTGTATGTTAGTAATACAGAAAAATTCTCATCTAAAATCAATATGCTGTGTACAATAAACTACAAAAAAAAAGAAGAAATGTTCATATTTTTTAGATTTCTTTTCCCCTAATCAATTTAAATACAACAAGTTCGCATTCAAATATCTTGAAGTGTAACTCAAAATAATTAGTTTCCAACCATAAATAAAACAGGTTGTATTGTGTAAAGAAGATACAGTATTTATGATAAGGTAAATTAATTCGGTTAGTATTATGTTCTAACCATCGTCATTGTGTAAATTTATTATATGTCCTTTCATCATCGACACTAAACTCATTAGTGGTACTTGCGAGTGATCATAGAATGTTCATTATTCAATATACGTGTTAAGGAAAATTGTCAATAATAAATCCGATAATAAAATCATTTATCACGCCTGTCACCACCATCAGCAATTAATGCACTCATATGATGCCAAACAATCTCGTAGTCGAGGTATTTTTCTTCGAATCAAAGACTATTTTCTAATGGCACGTACCTATACATTAAGATGATATTGAGATAAATACAATGCAATACTAGAAAACTCAAACGGCTGAGGTCCAGTTAATTCTTGAATTATAACATTTGTTATCTTTCTTTCACGGCATAAGTAACTTTTGTTTTTACATATATATTTATATAATAAAACGAAAAGATATTAACATTTTAGTGACTTTATTTCAGTTTTTAGTCGCGTGCAACGCGACTCTACAGCTCTCACTATGTCGGTCGGTCGGTCGGTCGGTCGGTCGGTCGGTCGGTCGGTAAACACTAACTTGTATATGGCCTTGTCTTGATATCAGTTTCATCTAGCTAAGTCAATTTTTCACAGGAAATTCCTTATGACCAGGACTCGATGTTGTTATGTTTTTCACGATGCGCAATTCAAAAATTACGCGGTCTACGCATGATTTAACGTAATCATGTCTTCACAAACATGAATCACAATTAAATAAAATTTGGAACTCATAAATTTCAGGTCATATTTCATCATATGGCAATACAATTACGTCGGTAGCGCATATAACGCATGCGTTCGCTCGCTTAAAATTGTCAAAACTGTCAAATTTATTTTCGATAAAATTAGAGTACGTTTCAGGCAATTTTAAGCGTTTCAAAAAATAGCAATGAGTGCGCAGATTTTTGCACGCGCACTGTACGTTAAACGTTAATACGCACTCTTTTTGCCCGATTTCTGTTTTACAACCTTTCTTTAATAATGTCATCATATTTGATTCACTTTCCAACTCAAAATTACGTTATACGAGCACGTCAAAAGTGACAGGCTACGCATGTGTAAATTTAAAAAATATAAATGTTTTTAAACATTTTTAAACATGTTCAGCAATTTCGGTCGGTCGGTTGGTTGGTCGGAAAACACTAACTTGAGCACGCGACTGCAGCCATGTATATGGCCTTGTTTATCACTGTGCTCCACTCGTGCCAAATTGGGTCCATTTTGAGCACAGTGTTAACGTACGAAAGATATTAAAATTTAGTGTTATAAAAAATCAACGCAAATTACTGGAGGAAAACGGATACAACTGAAATAAGCAAAAGCTAAATCAAAATGATAAAGTAAAACACTCAGAAAGAAAGTGGCAAACTTTCCTTCGTCATAGCTAATGTACATACCTTTAACCCGTTTTAATGCAGTACTCCTCGAACTTCCATCTATTGTCGATGTCGACGCCATATAACAATCTTCTGAGTCATCATATAGTTGCTCATCTTCAAGAACCTCTTCTTCTTCTGTTATAAAACCCATAGAATATAATAACAGTGTCTTGTGGTAATTTTGTCATGAGTTTGTTTACAACAAACGTGATAATCATGCACAAACATCGTCTTCATTATTATTTTTATTTAACGCAATGGAATAAAATGAAGCCGGTCCTTCAGTTTTTTTTAAATAGTAAGTAAAAATATAGTGTATTTATCAATGTTGATTGATCAGTTTTAATTGCCACGAAGGAAAGATTTGACATTCTTGCTCTTTTTTCGCGATAATCGGTTTCATTCATTTCATTTCAGAACATTTATTTCTCATCTCTTTTCTATTAACAGTGTTTGTAAAAAAACAATTTTAAATAAGAGAGGCGAACCCCAGAAAGTGTAAACTTGTGGTGGGCTGCCAAAAAATAAAAAATATCAAAAAATCATAAAAAAAACCAAAGTAAACAAAAAAAAAACCGATTGAAAATATCAATGAAATTTGAATAAATATTATTTAGGATTCAGTGATTATATGTGGATAATAGATGCCTTTTTAGCTTAAAAGTGAAATGTTTTTTTGTTGGCGATTCAGTTATGTGTTTGGGTAAGTTGTTCCAATATTTTGGCCCTGAAAACTGAATGTTATGTTGGAAAGATAGTGTTTTGTGTAATGGAATATGTATTTTATTTGAGGTTCTTGTGTTATGACTATGATAGTTGAAATTGAATTTGAACAGGGGTTGAAATTGAGCGGGGATTAGGGAATTTAACCAAGAGTATACAAAAATACATTGTTGAAGGCAATTTATATCGTAAATTTTTAAAAGGGAAAGGGATGCAAACAACGGATCTGAGTGGGCTCTTGGAGGCGAGTTTGAAATGTTTCTAATACATTTTTTTTGTAGTAAAAGAAGTTTGTTTAGGTACGACGGATAAGTGTTCCCCCAGACAATATTGCAATAGTGGAGATAAGGAAGAATAAGGGAGCAATATATAGTACGAAGGATGTTTTGAGGAATAAATGCTGAAAGTCTAAAAATAATACCAGAACTTTTAGATATTTTGTTTTCGATTTCGTTAATATGGGCTTTCCAGGTCAATCTACTTTCTAAATAGACCCCAAGAAATTTTGTTTTATTCACTAATGGTATTTGGTAAGTGCCAAACTGGAGTTGGTTTGGGCATCCTACTAGTGGTTTGGGCGAATTCCGAAAAATCATAAAATTGCACTTCTTAAAATTTACGGAGAGCTTGTTTGCAGAAAAGTAATCAAGGAGATGGGGCGGTAATTTCCAGGGTCGTGTTTATCACCGGATTTGAAGATCGGGGTAACTTTTGCTAACTTGAGACTATCGGGAAAGAAACCGTTTGATAAACATAAGTTAAAAATATAGCATAGGGGATCTGATATTTGATGAATAACTTGTTTGATAATAGATGGACTTATATCATCAATGCCAGGGGATTTGTCATTTTTGAAATTTTTAACTAAGTCGATTATCTCATCGCTGATAACAGGACTGAGAAATATAGAATTAAGGATAGGAGGGGGAAGATAAGTTTTATAGTTTACATTAGAAGTATTAATGTTTGATGCGAGATTAGGCCCAATATTTACGAAATAATTATTAAAGTGGTTGGAAATGGTAGTAGGGTCATCTGTAAGATTTGTTGTAATGTCAGTTGTATCTTGTTGATCACTCGATAACAAAAATGAAATGGAATGAAACTAAACCAAATAAAACGAATTAGGACCAGTTAATTGATATTGATTCATATATTTTGTGATTTTACTTTTACTACTATTTCAATTGTAAATCCATTCATTTGCTAATTATTATATCCTGTCCGGGTGTACCGTGGGCGCGACCGACTCCTTAAATCGTGTTCCAAACCTGACTTTCTAACTAAAATTTTCTCGTAGTTCTGTTTTGTTCTCGTAGATAGCAGAATAATTATTTATCTATTCTGTATTTGGTGAGTTACTCGCTGGATGCATAAAAAATGACAGAATATAAATAACAAATATAGTTTTCCATTATAACACCCGAACCGATTGAAAGTTGCGATTTGATATATCTATATCATGTGCTATTAATAGTATTATCAATAATACTTTGGACTTTCATCAATAAATGGATCGTTTCATTAGAGGGAGGTTTTACGCCAGTAATTAGATTCTGTAAAATTCTCGCAGTATTTATTGTAGTATGTTATACTTTCTGAAATAAAAGCATTGAGATACGGGGAATTCTTGGCATTTAAAGATTAAGATTGACATCATGACATTCTCAATAACCGCAGACTTGGATATTTGTCGGTATTACCATAATGCGTTTTCTAGATATATTTTCAATCTTCCTTAGGCCTAATTACATAACATATTAATTCGTGTAATGTTAATGTATACGCATTAAATATTCAACTCGATTTGACTTTTGTATGTGGAATTTGGTTCTATTAATCATGATATTTAAATCCGACTGATTTCTCGTTTTGTTTCTTCAAAATAGTCCTGCTCTATGAGGGTAATTTACTTCACTCGATTTATTTTCCTATTAAATTTACTTTGTTCACAGAAAATAGCATTCTTGCCGATTTTATAAAACAGTAAGGCCCTATCGAAAAATAACATAAAAAGTAATTTACCTGTATCTCTTAATTCAACGTTACGCCTACGATCCATTTTTATTTCAAAACTCTGGTGGTTTTCCTACCATCGCCGGGGAGATCTCGTGATAATGTGTACCTGTACGTCGGAACTAGTTTCATGTTTTGTGACGCATGAACCTGTGAGTGATTACTGTATGCCTAGTAGATAACGTTAAACATATTTATTCATAAGTAATTTATTACTAACAAAACAATATTGTAGACATTTTAGCAGGAAGTTCGTAGCTACATACAGTGAAAGGATATCCAGTTCGTTGACATTAATTGTTAACAACAATTGTAAAAATGGTCATACATTCATTGACTTATATTATTGTATCATGGCGGTCCACCAGTCCCTTTTGTCTAACAAACACAACTTTTTGGTTATTTGGAAATTTGGAACCATTTCGACTTAAAATTACGTCATACGAGCACGTTGAATTGAACAATTTACGCGCGTTTTTGATGAAAAAGTTCAAAAATTCGTCAAAATTATGCCTTTTTTTAAACAGTCGTAGTTTCTAAACTGAACGGTTAAAATTATTTTTATTACGTATTCTCGAAGTTGATGAGTTGTTGATACCGGGATCATACATTAATATGGCTAACCGGACATTTTGACGTCATCGTATGGCCACCCGAATATAAAACAAAGGATTTTTTATCTTTCGCCATAGCTCATCACATTTAATAGAGCGAATCTCCACTTATCCGCTTTCCATTTTCACCCAAATGTTGATATTGTCTAGGTCAATCAACTATATTTCGCATGAGTTAAAAATATTTTAATTTTTCTGACGTCATCATGCCTAAAAATTTAATTTACGTGGGTCAATAATTTCATCTTTACAGTACATTTTAATCTGTTATAATCATGATTAAAACGGTTTCTGTAAGCTATTGGATTGTAGATACGAAATCATGTGAACATTTTGCCAATCGGATGTTGTGACGTCATCATATGGCCAGTTAAATAAAAAAAGTCGTATTTTCATCTTTTGCGTTATAGTTCATTACATTTAAAAGAGCGTAACGTATTTAAATTTCTTCTACACGTTAATATGTTGTTGCTGAGATAAATTCCTTCCGATATTGCTTCCTTCGCGTTTCATTTTGAAGCCGTCAACATGTTAAAAATTTGAATAAATAGCGGGTCCCGTAATTTTACCTATTCTACAATGTATGTGATATGTATACAGATTATACTGTGTATACTATATGACACAAAATAGACAGAATTCAGCAATAGCAACATCATATTCTTCAGTTCAGGTCATAATGCCATAATCTTTTTCTGTGTGCAGTATTTCAACGTATGACGTGCACGCGGCATTTGTAGTGCGGATAACTAACTCGTCAAAGTGACGAGTTTCATGTCTAGTAATAATTAGTTTCGTTTTGATTATAAGTTACACACAAATAATAATAATAAATGAAAACTTATATAGCGCCGGTATCCTCCACCCATGTGGCGCTCATGGCGCTTTGTGCATTAACAACGTGCGAGAACATCAGCGAATAGCGACGTCTTTAGGTTGGTCTTGAAACTGTTTAGACTAGTCGAGCATTTAACTGTTGCTGGTAAGCTGTTCCATACACTTGCGGCCGCAACGTAAAAAGATCTCTGACCCCACTGATTTTTCGCTCTACAACACAACAACACTAAGGTTTAAACAAATTTAATATCATATTTATTCTACTCCTACAATTATAACAAGCAATGTATTACTACATATACGTTTTGTATATTTGGCTTCTCGGAGGCTACTCGTCTTTCAGTAGGTAACTTCGAAGATCAACTTAGACAAATCGTCAGGACTTGCTTCCGGGTCCGCGGCAGGCGTTGGAAGATTATAGTCTAGTCAAATTGTTGATGAGCATCTAACCCAGAGCGCCAGACCATTAGTCTGAGGCCTATGCATATAGACCAACTGTTTGGCATGGTTGACACAAGATATTTTGTCTCTGTCTATGCAAATATATAGTGACCCCAATGATGTCATAATTAATCTCATGAATGATTAATGATTTCTGCCTTAGCCTCATAGAAGAAAAAATAATGCACCCGAGAATGAGGCTAACGGGTGTGAATTCGTGTTTGCGAGAATATCTACCTATCGATTGTAGAATGCAAGTTAGATGATAAATGGGGTAATAAAAATTACCTCAATAATTTAGACGACCAAATAAAGTGTTCAAATGAAAGTTAGACTTACACCAAGAGTAGCCCCGCGATGATAATACGTACTATAATGACCCGTGTTACAATATGGCCACACAACTATACACAAATAAACAATCTTATGAGAACTTAAACTAATAAAAGGATATACTAATGTCTTTCGAATTGAGACGGTACATCCTTAGACTCATAATATGGAAAGAATAGACTAATGATTAATACATTTCTGTAATTCAAAACATAATGATAGAATAATAATTTTAGGCCGACCTCATTATATTATTATTATTTATTTTAGTGTAAAATATCCATAACTTATTAATAAGAATACATGAGATTAGCTGTAATGATTATATCATTGTAGAGAGACCAATTAAAATGTGCAACAACAAAAAACGTAATTTTTTCTTAAAATGGTCAAATACAGAATTTTTCAAAATTCAGCTACCAGTACTTTCAGTAGTCGATACGGTAGTTCAACCTGATTAAATATATCATTATTTAAAAAAAATGCAAGATATTGGAAAACTTGTTATATACAAATAAAAATCTGAAGTTGAAACAAAACAAAAACTTTTGACAAGTTATATTACCTATATTTGGTCATTCCTCACACTATTTTTTTTAAATTTACGTACAGAATAATAGGGTTTTTATTTTTTATCATTACTATCCTAATTGAAAAAAAAACCAAAAACTATGAAACCTAATAGAAATAGATCGATAATTATTTGAATATATATCAATAGACATTTTTACCTTCAATCAATCGATCCCTATCCAGAATCTAACTCCATCATTTTAATGGAGCATTGTCAATGTTTCACAATGACGTTCAATACCACAATGGACATCGATCAGAATTTAAATTAGTTTTCTCTATCTAAATTTAAAAAAGTTTGAACGTTGCTAATAACAATAATTTCATCCTGCACCGACAGCAAGGAATCTCATGCGACACCTGCTTGAATGACATACGGCTCTACCCATCCAGCTTCTCTTTGAAGTCCTGCTTTTATAAGTAATTCGTGTAATTGATTACAAAACTCGCAAGAAGATTTGTATTTGCAGTCTAGTGCCATTAAGAGGGTTAAAGTTTGGTTGCTTGTCTTTCTCAACTTTTCGATAATGCTCGCCTCGATTCCCATTGCGTCCGCTAAAGCTCTCCAATCAAGTGGACCATTTGGACCTTCCCTTTCCATATCAAGGTTTGTCATCAAATGATGACATACTTTTTCTGAAAGTTTTTTATAGAAGGAATGTTGTTTATCACCGGCCATTTGACGAGATATTTGAAGATTGAAGTCCAAATCATCGGAGGGAACCTGAAATAATTACGATACGATACGATATACGCTATTCTCAAATGCACCATTCCGATAAAATTAATATACGAAAGGCCTATACACAAAAACTATTAACCCTAAACGTGTTAGGTGGCTAATGTTATTATTTTAAACTCTTGAATATTAATTTTCAAGCCATTAATAAATAAAAGTGAAATATATTCAAACAGAGTAAAATTGTGTGCGTCTAAGGCGTTTAATTTATATTTCAGTTAATTCTGTACTGTTTGCCTACCATTTGATTTTCATCAGGAATCCGCTCAGTGTCCATTTCAAGATACTCTTCGTCGGTATTACCGTTTTGTTTCACTTTCATTCTACAGTAGACGGAGTCATGATTGTTTGAATCAGTGTTTTTCAAACGAAATCTGCAACCTGCAGGAGGATCAGTACCGTCGCCACTCGTCTCGTACCATATTTTTTCGTGTTTTAGTGTCTATTGATGATACAGTACAATGTATTACAATAACTAATAACAAAGCAATTGTTTTCGTAATGATATATCGTGCTGATTTTGACATAAGAAACATTTCCTTCTGACTAAATGGCCAGTCTATTACGAAACTTGCCAAAACGCATGCGCAGAATTTTACAAGGCTTTATTTAGTTTGTTTGTTTAGCTATTGTGCATGCAAAGATCAAACCCTTTCTTACCATTTCATGTTCGTACGCTGACTGCCATCCATCCTTTATCTCTTTCAAATTTACTTTGACATCTTCCCCAGTGTTTTGTACTCGAATTAATTGCACATCATCACGTGGAGTTTCTTTATTTCTGCTCTGATATTTTATAACCGCCTAAAATAATGATGTGGTAACAATTGTGTTATTTGCAACAGTTTTATGTTCTGTTGTCGCATGAAAACTACTAGCCGCGCTGTCGATGTTGAGTTTTGAAACTTACCTCCTGATCGTATAGATTAAATGCTCGAACTTTAAATGTGTATGTGTTGCCTCCATTGTAATCTTTGCCAAATGAACAGATATTCATTCGTTTTATCCCTTCCATCTCGGCAACACCGGCCATTGTGATGCCAGTGAAATGTTTGACCATAACTATGCAATGATCTTCGTAAACAAAGCTTATTCCTTCAGTGTCATCAATTGGTTCCCAATCAGAATCTGTATTGCTTGAATCCTTTATTTTTCCTGAAAATGTCCAGTGATCTTTGTTTTCTGCGCAATGTGGAAACGTCAGAACGAACGGCACTTCAAATGTAGTCCCTGGTGGTCCGCAGTGTATGATAGGAGCAACTCGTGTTTCATTTGGCTGTTCCTGATTTAAGTGTTCATCTGGATCTAAGTAAATATAGACTTCTTTTCTTGTTCCTCGAGAAATTGCACCTTCTGGGATGAATAGATTGACATCGGCATCTTTAATAGTTAGGTTACCACCTTTATGGTCGAATATTCCGGCAGCAAATATTGAAGTAGAAAAATTGAATTCAGATACATCTTTCAATTTCAGTATTGAAACCTGCACACGGAAAATGCGAAGCATCTTTTCCAAGACAGTGCCTTGTTCGTCTTTAATAAGCTCTGCTGGTCCAAGATCTAAATTATAAATGAATTATAAATGATTAGATAATTCTTCCATGATTTTACTGGTAAGAGTTCATACGGGGATAGTTAGAGAAAATGAGATTCGTTTCTAACTAAAATCCATTAATTTCATCATTAAAATACTGTTTTTATAAAAAGAAATCTCAATATGGAGTCAACTAACCGTCTATGAGGCTGGGACTCGGTGGAACATCTTTGAATGTTGATCGGAAGTCAATGCTTGTAAGATTCCTTGTCCACATAGGCCGAAAGTAGGTTTTCAGAACTTCTTGTATTTTAGTGATGTCATCGAGTACAGCAGGTACTATACTGATTAGTGGTAAGTATAGTCTCTTTTTATAAGACAATTCCAGATGTTCGGTTATCTTAGATACTTCTGAATGGGTTTCTTTATGTGCCCTATTCACTTCGGACAGATCCTTAATTTCTTTTAACATGCCTGCCAGGTGGTCGTGGAAGTCAAATTGTTTCAGATTGTTAACTTTATGTATAACTACGGGTACAGTTTCTTTAATCAAAAGCAACAATTCACGGAACATGTTTAATGGTCGTTGAATCCAGATGCCTTTATTTGGGAATGTTTCATATGCATTGATAACATCTTCTAACGTTGGCGTTCTCTTCAACTTTACTTTCTGTCCTGTTTCTTTAAAATATTTGGATACAAGAAAGTCCAAATCTTCGATAAGCAAGTTGATTGATCCTCTTACATCAACCCAAGTAGCTTTCATTTGGTTATAGCATGTATCTAAAGATTTAACTGTCAGTGCTACTGATTGCCCATCTATTGCTGACATAACGTACCCCATATGCCATTTTTCCGAACCTGTATAGCCACCGACACCTAAGAGTAAAAAAAACATAAAATCAAATTAATCGGTTCCATTATTACCGTCACATCTTTATTATCATCATTGTCGTCATGATATTATAAACAATATTTTCTTTATTAATCAATTCTGCCTGAAACGCCATAAAGTTTCTCCGTCATACAAACCATTAGGCTAAACAATACTGAACTAACTAGTAACTTATTATTGTAGATATGGCCAAGATTCACTAATACGTATTGTTACCGAATCTATCCTGTAATTGACCCTGTGGTAACAAGTAACCATGCCATGCACCGATAAAGTTATTGGACATCGTTCCCATATGTTAAGTTCCTAAATATAATGTTAAAACAGCAATAACAATAAATTTATCCTGTATCCATGCTATTTCTTGGCGTCCGGTCTACTCGTAGCCAGTGTGAGGGAAGGTTACGGTTTGCAAGTATGGAGCAAATATTTACATTGTCCTTATTTATAAGTCTCCAAATTTAATAATACATTTTAAGAAGAGATTGATATCATTTTAATTATATAATAGTTTTAGCAAGATTTTAAAATATATATAATCAAATATACCTGGCAAATCATTATATAAATGCAACAGTTCTGATGTAGACATCGTCGGAGGTCCTGATTGTGGAACCAGTCGATGATATGGGTTATAATAAGATTCACGTGCCAGGTCTAATACAGTAAACGGAAACATTCATCGTTATAAAATGTTTAATATTTAATATAACCAGGGAAAAGTTAATTTACCCACTCTTCTCTGATATACCGTATGTATCAACCACTCCGAACTCATATTTAGTTTAATGAGAATACTAATTGACTGATAATCGTCCAAATGTCCAATCGAATTTGAACTAATACCATGATAATGGTTAGGACATGTCGACCTTCACCCGTGAATGAAGTTGATAGGTACAAAGAGTATATATACACACAAGAATGAGAGAATGCAATATAATGTATTATTATATGTAACCTTGAGAATAACGTAGGTTTGGTGCTGTCCTCCGTAGTGGTGGTGGCGAATTTGTTGTTGTCATCGATTGTTCTTCTACTAAGCCTGGGTACGTACGTCGTGGTGGTTGTGATAAAGCTTTTCTTGAAACTAAAATTATGGTAATTTCGTCATGAGTTTGTTAATACCAAACGTGATAAATTATCAACGATTTATCAAACATCATCATAGAAAGGCAATCATAGTAATCATTGGCATTATTGTTGTTATAACTATTATTATAATTTGGCATTTATGAGTGCCACTGATACAATCATTTACGGCCTTAAAATTGTTAAAGTGTTATTTATTTTGAGGGAATTATAGACAGACTGTTGCATTTTTTTATTAGGATTTCAGTAGCAGATGAAATGGTATTAAACAAAATAATGCATATAACGTTAACTAATAATATCGCTATGAAGAACATTAAACATTCAGGATTTAATAAATTGTATTCAAAGTATAATCGGCAAAATAAATACAAATTATAGGAGGCCAACTAAATTTGTATTAATAGTATCTAATAGTATTTTCCAAATTACAAAGCTTTAGTCCTTTGTGTTGGCAATTTAGCTCCCTGTACATCATGTGTCATTGGTATAATTATCAGTATGAATACCTATGTTTGTATATCTATAGCGTCAACATAAATAGCAAGTGTCGCTAGCAAACGCTCTCAATTGGACGAATCACAAGGTGGCATTTTTAGGCGCGGTATTTGAAAGCTTGATTTTAAACCCTAGAACTGGGAGTCAGCTATTCATTTATTCTATAATTAAGCCAGTTGTTTTACTAATTCCACCTTTTCGATTACACACTCAGAAGTTAGGTTAAAGTTAATTGCTGAGGTGGTACAGAATCTCTCATCTTACCGCCCTCCACTAAAATTGGCTCTAGTATGTTTCGGATTTTAATGTGTTATGCCTATTCAATTTATTTCAAGCTGGAACTTTGATACGATATTTTTGATACAAATTATTGAAAAACTGAAATAATAAAAAGCATAGACAATCAGAAAGAAAGTGCAAAGCTTTCCTTCGTCATAGCTAATGTACATACCTTGATGCCGTTTTGATGCAGTACTCCTCGGTCTTGGTATTGTCGATGTCGACGTCATCAATTGAACATAATGATCGTCAAGATAATCATCATAATCGGCACGAATACCTAAATCTTTATTATTATCAATATTATTCAATATAATATCATACTTTGTCCACCATGGATGCACTGAATGAATTAACCGCTTCTACTGACGGTGTCTTACGTTCATATTAGAATTTTGCCATGAATTTGTTAACAAACGTGATTATCATGCATGATTATCGTCTGAATTATCATAGCTGATATCTATATATAAATTTACGTAAGGGCAAAATTCGGTAAATCGCACGTTACTTCTAGAATGTTTACTCGATGGTATATAAAGTTGGTTCGTACTTTCGGTACTGATTTTAACCACCTGATGTAACCCTGTTTACTAATTAAATTTAGTTAGATAATTAGTTATTGACAATTAAAACGAATTTAGGTTCAACTATTTGCCCCAAATAGGGGTGTTTTTTTATCGTGGTATACACTGTCTAATGGATGTCTATCTTGAAAAATACCCGCAGACAATAATACGAGGATGCTTCGCATTTTCCTATCTCCTTCTACGATAATTGTTTTTAATAGCTGAAAACCGGTTGAACAGCTCGAGTACAGCATCATAATGTTGAAGACAGACCGATTTTCTTAAAAAAATACTATTTTGATAGATTTAATATACGTTTATACAAATGTATTGATTTCCGATGAATGGAACATTCCATGAATATAACTCTTTCGTTTAACACAAGTACCACCAGCTGTAGATAAATGTATTGGCACTTTGAGAATTAACCTAAAACCTATATAGATATAGTATTGCAATGTACTTGGGCATTACTGTAAATACGTATTAACCATTTTTGGTCGCCATTTGAATTTACTGTGAGTGTGGGTACTGTTAGATATGATTATAAACACATGTGCAAATAAACGTATTACTGTGAGTGTGGGTAGGCCCTACTGTTACATATATAAACGCGCAATATATAATTAAACTTTATTTATTGACTGACAGTTGCTTCTCAACGTTTGTATTCATTAATAATTACACAAAATATAAACGTTGTAGTGGTGTATCGTTACATGTACTATGCTATTTCAATCGACTATGACATTGACAGTTTTAACAAAGTATTAAAATCGCAAATGTGTTACTGTATCAAGTGGTATATTATTGATAGGCCTATAAAACATGAAAGACATATTTCGTAACTGAGTAGATAAAGAATATATTTAAAAATTGTTCTTTGCACCCATATCCTCTTCTCTATCCCTCAACCCTAATCTTACACACAAAACACAAATTGGGTATTGTTTAATTTGGACTCATTTTGTGACAAGTTTCTCTTTCGGAAGTAATTCCTAGGGTGCTAATTTTAGTTGACTACATAAATCATCGTGTCTATTTATTCGTTTTTGTAAATGACAATAACTATTATAGTCCTGCAGTACGTACATTTAAAAAAAACATTTTTTTACGCTGAAATTACTGTGTATCCGAGAACCATCTGTGGGCACGACCTAGATGGTACGCGAGCGAAGCGAGCGTACCATCTAGTAATTATAATTTAGCATGTTTCTTCGATTCTTTTCATGCCTTAAAATGAAGCGTTATTTATTTTAAGGTTTATAGAGAGACTGTTACCATTCTGATTAGTAATCACAAGGTTGCATTTTTATGCGCTGTATTTTAAAGCTAGGTTTTTAATACAGCATCGAGTAAACATTCTAGAAGTAACGCGCGATTTACCGAATTTTGCCCTTAAGACGTACATTTATATATATATAGATTCAGAATTTAATTAATTATATTGTATAGATATTATATTATATTGTGTAGATATTTCGATCGGCAAACAATTTAAGATTATAGGAGGTCAACTGCATTTGGAATGTAAGACAATTATGAGAAAATATACCTTGCCAATCCATAGGTTTAGTCCTTTGTGGTGTTGGCAACCTAGCTCCCTCTACATCATGCTTCTTTGGTGTTGCTGCAGAGCATGCTTCATCATAAACAATATCAGGATGAATACCTGGAGATGTAGCAAATATACAAGTGTAACGGTATTATCTACATAGCGTCAACATAAATAGCAGGTGTCGCAAACAATCGCTCTCAATTGGACGAATCACAAGGTAGCATTTTTATTTAAAGCTTATTGAAGGTGGCGATGGTCGGGTGTGGTGGATCATCCATGCATGAACCGTAAGGGATTGTAGTCGAGCCTCCGCTCTGAATAAGTCTACCCCTATATACCCAGATATATTTCATAACATATTGAAATGTTGTTATTGTCTTAATGTGCATTGTGATGCAAAGGAATAAAATGAAGTCGGTGCTTCAGTTTTTTAAATATTAAGTAAAAGACGATTATGAATATGTTGATTGCCACGAAGGTAGTGAATTATATTTGAAATAATTAGTCACCCGATTCTTATGGTATTTATATGCATATATATTATATATACATATTTATAAAATTGTGCTATTCATAATTTGAAGCCTCGGGCTAATCATACAAATAATTATTAATCACTCGTAATGATATCATTGTTCATAAACGACAGAATATTAATAAAGGTATGTATTTTTCATTATAACAATCGAACCAAGGAAATTTTGCGCATTGATTTATATAATTATTATCATGTCATTATCATCAATTGGCTCCAATATCGTTCATCTCTCCAACTTTTTCTTTGTCTGCCTCTGTTATTATCATGTAGTATGGTCTTTATCAATAAAGGGTAAGATTAAACTCCTTTCTCTAATCGTGACTACAAATTGAAGTTGCTACCTTTGGACTTGCAACATTAAATGGATCGTTTCATTATTAATCAGAGGGAGATTGTATTACACCACCAATATGTTTTAGTAAAACACTAGTTTAGCATTTATTGTATTTTGTTATACTTACTGAAATAAGAGCATGGGATATGGTGAATTCTCGGCATAAACATTATGACATCACTGACACTTCCACAATTGAAGATTTATCCGCATTGCCACATGAGATGAGATGAACTTTCTAAATATTCATTTTAATCACCTTAAGCCTAATTATATTAGGCCTAGGCCTACATATGTATTCGTGTAATGTTAATGTACGCATAGAATACCCGCCAACTCTATTTTACTTTTGTATTTAGAATTAATTGGTTCTTTTAGGCCTAATAATAATTATTTGAATCCGTGACATGACCACTGATTGATCTTAGTTGCCTTGTTTCTTCAAAATAGGTATAGGTCTATGATGGTATTTTACTTTACTTTACTCGATTTATTTTACCATTAAATTTACTGTGTTCACAGAAACTAGAATTCATTCTTGCTGATTTTATAAAACGATAAGGCCTATCAAAAAATTATATGTAAAATAATTTACCTTTACTTAATTCAGGTCTACGTCTCCGATCCATTTTTATTTAAAAATACTGGTGCTTTTACTACCACCGGCCGGAGAGATCTCTATTGATTTTTATCCATGACCTGCAGGTCATGTGATATTATAACGCGTACGTCGGAACTACTTTCATGATTTGTGATGCATGAATATGTACGTGAGTGGTTCGTAGGCCTAATGATAACCATAGAAATATATATTTCTTCATATGAAGCATCATACAGTGAAAGGGCACCCAGATCGTTGGCAAAAAATGTCATATATTCATTGACTTTATTGTATCATGGCGGGCCATCAGTCTGTTGTTTAACAACTTCGGCATCATCCAAGAACCTTGGTAGACCGAAAACCTGGGTAGCCCACCAGACGGTATTATACTAATATTAGTAATTAAGTATTCCACTTTGGTGTTAGTTCAAATTCAGATTTATTTAAAAAATTTAATTAAATATAATAGAGAAAACAAGCGTCAAACTAACGTTAATGTCGCAGAAGAAAAACACAGCGCTCTCAAAAACACCAAAACACCACACAAAAATACCTTTTATCTATTGCATCAACAAAAAAGAAACATTTCTCTTCTGTTTACAAGTGTTTTGTATAATACTGGGCAGTCTCTTAAAAAATATCAATCAATTGCGGGGGATTTATTTAGCTTAAGATGTTTAACACTGTCTATGACTTACAGTAACGATATTGGAGGAATGTTACTTTGTGTTAGAATCTTCCCCATCCTTGTCTGTTTCTCTTCAGTGGTTTATTTTGCTCAAGTCGGCACATCAAATGTAGTTCCTGGTGGTCCGCAGTGTATGATAGGAGAAACTCGTGTTTCATTTGGCTGTTCCATCTGCAAAAGTGCTCATCTGTGGATATAAGTAGAGGTAGACGTCTCGTTCCTTTTGAATTGCATCTTCTTGAATGATTTTTGATAGTTAGGTTACCGCCCAGAAAATATGGAAGTAGAAAAATAGAATTCAGATACGTCTTTCATTTTCATTTTTTTAACCTTGTCGATTTTTTAAATCTTTTCCAAAGCATATTTTAAGAATGTATATTGCTCTAATAAAATAAAATAAATAAATTATTAACTCAATTAGTTAAAATATGTTGTTACCCTGTGTGCTTATTACCTAATTATATTTTATTTTTGGGATTCAGTGGTCTCGTACAAATGGACAAGCCTAAGTTCCGTTTTTACTGCAAGAATCGACAAGGTTTTATATTAAACAATCAGGCCCTATGCCGAACCATCCTCTTTTCTCAACACGAACTTGGAACAGGTCATGGTAGACAAACACAATACAAAATACTCAGTTAATCCCGCTATACATTGAGGAAATATCACCTGATTAAATGTATCAAATACAGTATCGAAGTAAAACTATTGTAAAATTCTCCACCTTTCTCTCTTTTCACTTTTTTTACCAGGACGCAACGCAACGAACGTAAACGCAACGTAAGTAATTTTAACAAATCACAGGAATGAACTGTCGCTTGTCATTGGTCCACTCGTTTTGTTTTATACGGTCAAGTCGTCAGGTATTCACTGATCTTTAAGTAGGCCTATAAATTAACTAAAAAACAGAATACAATTTCCACCCTAGTGAACTTTTATTCATTTACAACAAAATCAACTAACAAAACTCTCTACAAAAAGTTAATTTTATAATGGCAAAAATCTCAACAAACGTCAACTAAATTTATCTCCTTTTTTCACCTGAAATATACTTTCATCAAAGTACAAATACTACTTGAATTGGATTGTGGACCAATTTAAATGAAACTTTTATACCCAATATCTCTCTTTATACAGAGAGCTACTATAGCTACTAAACTACTATATAACATTTTCACATGCTATTGTCACGAATAAAAATGTGTGCGGCTGAGTGAAAGTGAAAAATATTTAATTTCTAGTAATGCTTATATAATTCGCGAGCACAATGAAACACAACTTATTACCAACATCCGTTCCATTTTGTGAGGTGAGCGCACAACTGTATTAAAATGTCAAAATAATATGAAAGATATAATTTCACTCTTTCCCGCTTTAAACAAATCAATGTCTGATATGTATTAGTAAATATTTACTTTACTGTGTTGTAATTATTCTTTTTTTTAATTTTCCTTCGTACGCTATGCTTACATAGATGTCTAATTAGACGCACCCCAATGGAATCGAGTACTACTAATCCGTTTTTGTTGCAACCGTTATTTAATCTAAAACAAATTTTACGTTTTAATATTCTATTTAACATCTAATAAAATTTAGTATTTCTATGATTAGTTACATACATTTACAGTACCTGGCGTCAGATCTTGTCAATCCAATCTAAAACAAATTTTAAAATCCACGTTATGTTTTAGCATTCTATTTAACTTCTAATAAAATGTAGTATTTCTATGATTAGTTACATACATTTACTATTTGTATAATAATGATGACGTCAATACCACCTGTTATAGTTGATTGAATTTAAGGAATAAACAGAATTAAAGTAACTAAGATATTAGATTAAAAATTACAATGTAACTTAACTTCGCACGACACCTGATGTGTACGGCGATACCCATTCAGCTTCCCTAAGAAGTTCTGCTTCTCTAAGTTTTTCATATAACGTATTACAAAACTCGTAAGGAGTTTTGTATTGTTTGTCTAGTACGTTTAGAAGCTTTAAAGTGTTATCCTTTGTACAAATTCTCATCTTTTCAATCGTGTCAGCTTTGATTCCAATTGCGTCAGCTAAAGCTCTCCAATCAAGTGGACCATTTGTACCTTCCCTTTCCACGTCAAGATTTGTCATCAAACGATGACAGACTTCTTCTGGAAGTTTTTGATAAAACTCATGCTGTGTTCCAGAAATTTGGCGAGACATTTGAAGGTTCAAATCTGAATCAGCGGGCGCCGGCGATGGAACCTGAAAGAAGTAATGATACAATACGCTAATATATATTTTAATTTGAACCCTGTATTTAACGAACTACATTTCTATTGTACAGTACCATTTGATTTCCAGCAATAATCCGTTGCGCTTCCATATGAAGATACTTTTCTTCTGTATTACCGTTTTGTTTCACTTTCATTCTACAGTACACTGAATCGTGATTGTCTGAATCAGTACTTTTCAGACGAAATCTACAACCTGCAGGAAGATCACAACCGTCGTCATTCGTCTCGTACCACAGCTCCTCGTAATTCAGCGTCTATTGTTGATACAACATGTTAACAATGTTTTCGTAATGATACAGACCGTACTAAAACATGCATGAGCAGTCTAGGACCAATTAGAAGGCTAGTTTCCATTTTTTGTACAAAAATTAAAACCTTGTTCTTACCATTTCAGTAGGCTCGTATTCTGAGAGCCATCCATCTTTTATCTCCTTTAAATTAACTTTGACATCTTCTCCAGTGTTTTGTACACGAATTATGTGTACATCATCTCGACGTTCTTCTTTATTTTCGCTCTGATATTTTATAACCGCCTAAAATAATTATTTGGTAACAATCTTGTTATTGACAATTGTAGCTATGGTACCATCACAAATTATCTTGTCTATCTATCGTCTACACATTAAGGGAAAACTTGACCGAGAACCGTAACCATATTTTTCATAACATACCTGTTAACAACAGTGAAAATGCATGAGGTAGATTTTGCCATGCGCTTGTGACGTCACAGCAATTTACGGCGACGGCTGTACGATGAGAGCGCGCGGCGGTATCGTAAATTTCGCGATTGTTCTGAAATCATAATATGATATGATATAATACATTATTATGTACATCCCGAATACGTTGTTAAAATATGGTTCTCGGTCAATTTGTCCTTTAACAGTTTTATGTTCCATTGTCGCCTAAAAAATACTACTAGCCGTGCTTCCGATGCTTGGTATTCAAACTTACCTCCTTATCATGTGGATTAAATGCTCGAACTTTAAATGTGTAAGTGTTGCCTCCAAAGTAATCTTTGCCAAATGAACAGATGTTCATTCGTTTTGTTCCTTCCGTTTCAGCAACACCAGTCATTGTAAAGAGAGTGAAATGTTTTATCATAACGATGCAATGATCTTCGTAAACAAAGCTTATTCCTTCATTGTCATCAATTGGTTCCCAATCAGAATCTGCATCGTTTGAATCCTTTATTTTTCCTGAAAATGTCCAGTGATCTTTGTTTTCAGCGCAATGTGGAAACGTCAAAAAGAACGGCACTTCAAAGGTAGTCTCTGGTGGTCCGCAGTGTATGATAGGAGCAACTCGTGTTTCATTCGGCTTTTCCAGCTTCAAGTGTTCATCTTGGTCTAAGTACATGTACACCTCTTTTCTCGTTCCTTTAGGAATTGCACCTTCTGGGATGAAGAGATTGACATCTGCATCTTTAATAGTTAGGTTGCCGCCTTTATGGTCGAACATTCCCGCAGCAAATATTGTAGTAGAAAAAATGAATTCAGATACGTCTTTTAATTTTATCATTGAAACCTTCAACCGGAAAATCCCAAGCATCTTTTCCAATGCAGTGCCTTGTCCGTCTTTGAGATGTTGGCCCACTAGTCCGACTTCTAAATTAAAAACACAATTCAGTTTATAGTTATAATTTGTGTTAGTTGGCATGTAAATGTATAGTGCTGAAAAGATGTAATCTTATAGAAAGGAGGATATTTTATATTATATTGAAATATGTTTTGCGTACCAAATCCGAACTGATTGTTGAAGTTCAATTGTTGTATCTGCAGATGAGAATCAATGCGCAAAAGCTCCGCAATTATGTATATTTAGTTCATTGTATCTATATATAAATTTACGTAATGGCAAAATTCGGTAAATCCTGCCTTACTTCTAGAATGTTTACTCGATGGTATATAAAGTTGTTTCGTACTTTCGGTACTGATTTTAACCACCTGATGCAACCCTGTTTACTAATTAAATTGAGTTACATAATTAGTTATTAAAAATTAAAACGAATTTAGGTTCAACGATTTGCCACAAATAGGGTGTTTTCCGATCGTAGTATACACTGTCTAATGGATGTCCATCTTGAAAAATACCCGCACACAATAATACGAGGATGCTTCGCATTTACCTATCTCCTTCTAAGATAATTGTTTATAACTAAAAACCGGTTCATCATGATGTTAAAGACAGGCCGATTTTCTTTTAAAAAAATACTATTTTTGGAACATTCCAATCTCTCAGTCTCAGTATAATTATTTGGTTTAACACAAGTAGGTAACTTTATTGGTTCTTGGGGAATAAACTGAAAACCTTTATTAGGTATTGTAAAACTTTGACAATACTGTAAATACGTACAGTATTAACCATTTTCGGTCGATATATAAACACATATGCAAATAAACTTTATTACTTACAGTTGCTTCTTAACGTTGTATTAATTAATTAATTCGAAAAATATAAACGTCGTAGTGTATCGTTACGTGTACTTTACTATTTTAATCGACTATGACAGTGACAGTTTTAACAAAGTATGAAATCGCAGATGTTTACTGTATTTAGTGGTATATTATTTATAGGCCTATAAAACATGAACATATATTTTGTTCTGAGTGGATAAAGAATATATTAAAAAATTGTTCCTCTTTGTACCATCCTCTTCCCCCATCCATATACAAAACACAAAGTGGGTTTGTTTAAATGAGTCCAAATCAAACATTTGGATTCATTTTGTGACAAGTTTCTCTTTCTGAAGTAATTCCCATGGTGCTAATTTTAGTTGAATACATAAATCATCGTGTCTATTTATTCGTTTCTGTAAACGACAATGTGTTAATTATAGTCTTGCGGTACGTACATTTTAAAAAAAGTTTTTTTAATGCTGAAATTACTGTGCATTCGAGAACCATCTAGTACGTAATAATTTAGAAATGCTGTAGAAATGCCTTCGCAAGTGTAGACAGATATTTAGGTTATATGCATTATTTTATATTGTTAGTCACGTATTCAAAACATTTCTACTTACACAAACTGTTTTCTATTTCTAAACATGTTTATTACTTGTGCCAAACGAATAAAATATTAATATTTGTTAACCCACCCTATGCAGCATATTTATAATACGTATTCATGTTAATATTTAAAACGTGTTAGACAAATTGATTTTGTTTAAAAAATTGAAACATTTCAGTGTTCTTTAATAGACGAGTAAACATAATTATGTACAATGAAATGTTAAAGTTAGCTAACTATCTGTGTTGTTTGTACCATTATTGGAACATCAAGTACCGGCGGTAGGTTGCTGTCTGTAACATTTCCACCTATAGGTGGAAACTTGGTCTTCATAACTTCTTCGTATTTTGTTGATATTCTCGAGTACAACAGGTACTATACTGATCAGTGGTATGTATCGCTTCTTTTGATCATATAACTTTAGATATTTGGTTATCTCAGATACTTCTGGATGTATTTCTATGTGTTCAAATCTTCAATTTAATATCCGGTACACCTCGTTTAATTGAACGCAACAACTTCAAGAAATGGTTAAGTGGTCGTGAAAATGTTTCAGACAGATTTATAACATCTTCAAACATCGTTGTCCTTTTCAGCTTTACTTTCTGTCCTGCTTCTTTAAAATTCTTTGATAGAAGAAGGTCCAGGTCTTCGATAAGCATGTTCATTGCTCCTTTCAACCCATCCCAAATTTTAATTGGTCTCATTTTGCTATACCAAGTATTCAGAGATTGAACTAGTGGCAGAACTACTAACTGGTTTAATTGCTCTTCTCTTCTTGCTAAAACCTGTTTTCTTTTTCAAACTAGCACCTTTAATAATCATGTAATGTTCAAATAAAAATTAGAATTTAATCAGTTGTTACCACAATTATTATGTTGTCATCACCATTATCTTGTGATCCACATTGTGTTACACGTCATCATCACAATTCGTCATAATCATCATCGTCAACAGTATTATTTTCATTAATATTATCATGATCAAAATCATTGTAATTAAAGTCAGTCAATCATATAATATGTGATCACATTCATTGTCATTAACAATAAACATCGGTCGTCATCATTATCACCACTGGATCATTATCGTCTACCACCCATAACCTTACAGTACGATTCCTTGCCTTTTGTCTTTGTGAGAGGTCCCAGATGTTTAGCTTTTCCTTGGTCCATAAGGTCTCTTAGACCTCTAGCCTCAATTTCTATAATAATATTTAAACACCTAAAATGTGAATTAAACTATTTACCTACCACCAAATTACTATAAACTAAGATGAATTGGATTTCAACTAGCATTAAAAAAAGCTGAATATAGGCCTAACGTTTGTTTTTCAATTGAAATTTTCTCTCTAAAATTACGGTTGCAGTTATTATCTTATATATTCGTTTTTACTGATACCACCACTATCTACCTTTACCTTGAAAAAGACACGGTCTGTATCTGTACACATCGGTAGCCGATAATTATGTTTCGATTGATATTTTGTAAAACTATATATCGATAAAATAATAATTGAAATTAAGTTACCCTTAGAATCCAACTGTCCACTTGATGCAAATTGGTCCATTTTTTTTAAAATTTTAAAGTCCTGTTTACTTTTAGCAGCCGTTGCTATGAATATTTCAGTGGTTCGATCGTATTTTGTATTCGTCATAACATAAAATCGGAACTACTTTCTTGGTGACGCAGATGGTAACTATGAACATTTTCTAATAACAAATACACATTCAGTAGCTATTCTACTGAAAGTGACAATGGTGAATCCAATTTGAACAGAATATATTGTAATAACAACAGACACAGAGTTATAGCATTATCAAAGGATATATGCTATGTAAACCAAATGAAAAACAGGGTTGGATAATAGAGGAGTATAAGCAACTTTAAAATGTATATGAAAATATATGTAAAGAAAACGATACTAGTAGGAATGTGTTAAATTATTAGGTATAGGCCTATATATAATGGAATAACATGTGTTAGTATGTATGTTAACGAATGCAAAATATGTTTTTAAAAATAATAAAGGTTGAAAAATTATGTTAGGAGTTAACATAAAAAAGAAATACACTAAAAGATGATATGTATAAATTATAAGAGAAAATGATGGTAATTAATGATAATGAATAGAGAAAAGATTACAACAACAAAACTCATGTATGTAAAAACACATGATAAGACAAATTACTATGTTAGAACAAATATGTATAAATTAATATACATTAGTACAGAATATTTAATTTATACAGTATTTATATGAAAATGTATATGATGGAAATAAAAGTGGAATGAACCCACATAAGACAAACAAACAACAGACACATTAAAAATGTTAAATATTATAATGTTTTTCACACAACCATTACCTTTTAATCATGATGAGGACAGAATATTTAATAAATACAATAGTGATATTGATAGCAGTAGTGTTAGACCTACATCGTAAAATAATGTCAGTGGAAAAATGTATAAAACCTTGTTGTCTAGGGATGTTTTAAATTTTATATTGTATCATAATTTTAATCATGAAAAAAATTATTATTTAGAATATACATGAAAAGTACGTGTACCTATTGATTATTATGTTTATGGTTATATTATGTATTAAAATAACAAACGTAGCCTACACTACTGCAGCAGCAGTAAATTCCACATGACTAAACACTATTGTTATATTAATCAATACATTGAATTTGTACGGACTTTTTTCATTGATCAACAATATAATATCAATGCGCTTCTATAAAGTTTTTTATTTCCTTACTGCAGTATCGTTGGGCTTTGGCAGCATCGCCATTTTATTAATATTGTTCTATTTTTTGGTTTAATTTTTACATCGGTTTATCTCTTGGTAAGTAGACCTAGGCCTGCTATTTTCACTTAATTTAACTTTAGTACATGTTCAATTTATTTATTACCTGGTTTATAATAGTTAGCATGGATAGGAGTTATAACTTACTGATAATATGCTCATAGAAACATATTACTGTAGTAAAATCGTCTAAAGACATTATAATAATGTACAAATGCTTACAATCAATTATTTAATGTAATGACTTACATCATCTAACTGTTTATGCTTACAGTTTACAATTTGGATTTACTTATACTGTTATGTTATTTTTTGTTTATGGGTTTATTGGCTAATTATTTTATTTTAACAAATTCTTTTTTAATACTAGTTGATTATAAAATTATTTATTTAAAATGTTTTATTGATTAAGGTTAACCTTTAATCAAGTAGGCCTAGTATGCGTTAAATTATCAGGCCTATATTACTTAAAGGAAAACTTGACCGAGGACCATATTTTAACAACTTATTAGGGATGTACATATGATTTCAGAACAATCGCGAGATTAAGGATATCGCCGCACGCGCTCGCCGTACAGCCGTCGCCGTCAATTGCTGTGACGTCAATGGTTCATCGCAAAATCTACTTAATGAGTTTTCACTGTTGTTAACATACAAGAGATAGGTACCGTCACTTCAATTGCTAATTTGACCTGTATTAGGCTTAAATTTGCCAAAATATTTAGTCTGGTAGTTTGAAGAAACACTTCAATATCCACATAGGCAAAAATACATTTATATTTTTTACGATTTATTTAAAAGTGTGTTTACTAGAAAATGTTGACGGCGACGGCTGTACGGCGCGGCGAGCGCGCGAGGGGATATCCTTAATCTCGCGTTTGTTTCTGAAATCATCATCCCTAATACGTTGTAAAAATATGGTGAGTGATCACGGTGAATCTGTAATTGACTGCGGGGGTAATCTTACAGATGACCCTACTACCATTTCCAACCACTTGAATAATTATTTCGTAAATATTGGGCCTAATCTCGCATCAAACATTAATACTTCTAATGCAAACTATAAAACTTATCTTCCCCCTCCTATCCTAAATTCTATATTTCTCAGTCCTGTTATCAGCGATGAGATAATCGACTTAGTTAAAAATTTCAAAAATGACAAATCCCCTGGCATTGATGATATAAGTCCATCTATTATCAAACAAGTTATTCATCAAATATCAGATCCCCTATGCTACATTTTTAACTTATGTTTATCAAACGGTTTCTTTCCCGATAGTCTCAAGTTAGCAAAAGTTACCCCGATCTTCAAATCCGGTGATAAACACGACCCTGGAAATTAACGCCCCATTTCAGTACTGCCAATCTTCTCCAAAATTCTTGAACGTCTTATTTATGACAGAACATATACATTTCTTCAGCAGAATAACATATTATACAAAAATCAATTTGGCTTCCGTAAGGATCATAACACATCTATTGCACTTCTTAAATTAACAAACGAGATTGTACAAGCATTTGAAAAAAACAAATTAGCAATTGGCCTTTTTATCGATCTTTCCAAAGCATTTGACACAATAGACCATGATATCCTAATGACAAAATTATTTAATTATGGAATCCGTGGCCCTGCGTATAATCTTTATAAAAGTTATCTGACCAACCGTTACCAATGCACTAAATTTAAACAATCCATATCCGATCTCCAACCCATTACATGTGGAGTCCCTCAAGGATCCCTGTTAGGCCCTCTACTGTTCTTGCTATATATAAATGATATTTACCGATCCTCAAATTTACTTTCATTCTTTTTATATGCAGACGATACCACCCTCCTATATACTGACACAAATTTAGACTCGCTCCTTAAAGTTACCATTGATAGCATACCCAGCATCCTTGATTACTTTTCTGCAAACAAGCTCTCCGTAAATTTTAAGAAGTGCAATTTTATGATTTTTCGGAATTCGCCCAAACCACTAGTAGGATGCCCAAACCAACTCCAGTTTGGCACTTACCAAATACCATTAGTGAATAAAACAAAATTTCTTGGGGTCTATTTAGATAGTAGATTGACCTGGAAAGCCCATATTAACGAAATCGAAAACAAAATATCTAAAAGTTCTGGTATTATTTTTAGACTTTCAGCATTTATTCCTCAAAACATCCTTCGTACTATATATTGCTCCCTTATTCTTCCTTATCTCCACTATTGCAATATTGTCTGGGGAACACTTATCCGTCGTACCTAAACAAACTTCTTTTACTACAAAAAAAATGTATTAGAAACATTTCAAACTCGCCTCCAAGAGCCCACTCAGATCCGTTGTTTGCATCCCTTTCCCTTTTAAAAATTTACGATATAAATTGCCTTCAACAATGTATTTTTGTATACTCTTGGTTAAATTCCCTAATCCCCGCTCAATTTCAACCCCTGTTCAAATTCAATTTCAACTATCATAGTCATAACACAAGAACCTCAAATAAAATACATATTCCATTACACAAAACACTATCTTTCCAACATAACATTCAGTTTTCAGGGCCAAAATATTGGAACACTTACCCAAATACATAACCGAATCGCCAACAAAAAAACATTTCACTTTTAAGCTAAAAAGGCATCTATTATCCACATATAATCACTGAATCCTAAATAATATTAATTCAAATTTCATTGATATTTTCAATCGGTTATTTTTGTTTACTTTGGTTTTTATGATTTTTTGATATTTTTTATTTTTTGGCAGCCCACCACAAGTTTACACTTTCTGGGGTTCGCCTCTCTTATTTAAAATTTGTTTTTTTTACAAACACTGTTAATAGAAAAGAGAAGAGAAATAAATGTTCTGAATATATGTATTAATATAACAAACGTAGCCTACACTACTGCAGCAGCAGTAAATTCCACATGACTAAACACTATTGTTATATTAATCAATACATTGAATTTGTACGGACTTTTTTCATTGATCAACAATATAATATCAATGCGCTTCTATAAAGTTTTTTATTTCCTTCTGCAGTATCGTTGGGCTTTGGCAGCATCGCCATTTTATTAATATTGTTCTATTTTTTGGTTTAATTTTTACATCGGTTTATCTCTTGGTAAGTAGACCTAGGCCTGCTATTTTCACTTAATTTAACTTTAGTACATGTTCAATTTATTTATTACCTGGTTTATAATAGTTAGCATGGATAGGAGTTATAACTTACTGATAATATGCTCATAGAAACATATTACTGTAGTAAAATCGTTAAAGACATTATAATAATGTACAAATGCTTACAATCAATTATTTAATGTAATGACTTACATCATCTAACTGTTTATGCTTACAGTTTACAATTTGGATTTACTTATACTGTTATGTTATTTTTTGTTTATGGGTTTATTGGCTAATTATTTTATTTTAACAAATTCTTTTTTAATACTAGTTGATTATAAAATTATTTATTTAAAATGTTTTATTGATTAAGGTTAACCTTTAATCAAGTAGGCCTAGTATGCGTTAAATTATCAGGCCTATATTACTTAAAGGAAAACTTGACCGAGGACCATATTTTAACAACTTATTAGGGATGTACATATGATTTCAGAACAATCGCGAGATTAAGGATATCGCCGCACGCGCTCGCCGTACAGCCGTCGCCGTCAATTGCTGTGACGTCAATGGTTCATCGCAAAATCTACTTAATGAGTTTTCACTGTTGTTAACATACAAGAGATAGGTACCGTCACTTCAATTGCTAATTTGACCTGTATTAGGCTTAAATTTGCCAAAATATTTAGTCTGGTAGTTTGAAGAAACACTTCAATATCCACATAGGCAAAAATACATTTATATTTTTTACGATTTATTTAAAAGTGTGTTTACTAGAAAATGTTGACGGCGACGGCTGTACGGCGCGGCGAGCGCGCGAGGCGATATCCTTAATCTCGCGTTTGTTTCTGAAATCATCATCCCTAATACGTTGTAAAAATATGGTGAGTGATCACGGTGAATCTGTAATTGACTGCGGGGGTAATCTTACAGATGACCCTACTACCATTTCCAACCACTTGAATAATTATTTCGTAAATATTGGGCCTAATCTCGCATCAAACATTAATACTTCTAATGTAAACTATAAAACTTATCTTCCCCCTCCTATCCTAAATTCTATATTTCTCAGTCCTGTTATCAGCGATGAGATAATCGACTTAGTTAAAAATTTCAAAAATGACAAATCCCCTGGCATTGATGATATAAGTCCATCTATTATCAAACAAGTTATTCATCAAATATCAGATCCCCTATGCTACATTTTTAACTTATGTTTATCAAACGGTTTCTTTCCCGATAGTCTCAAGTTAGCAAAAGTTACCCCGATCTTCAAATCCGGTGATAAACACGACCCTGGAAATTACCGCCCCATTTCAGTACTGCCAATCTTCTCCAAAATTCTTGAACGTCTTATTTATGACAGAACATATACATGTCTTCAGCAGAATAACATATTATACAAAAATCAATTTGGCTTCCGTAAGGATCATAACACATCTATTGCACTTCTTAAATTAACAAACGAGATTGTACAAGCATTTGAAAAAAACAAATTAGCAATTGGCCTTTTTATCGATCTTTCCAAAGCATTTGACACAATAGACCATGATATCCTAATGACAAAATTATTTAATTATGGAATCCGTGGCCCTGCGTATAATCTTTATAAAAGTTATCTGACCAACCGTTACCAATGCACTAAATTTAAACAATCCATATCCGATCTCCAACCCATTACATGTGGAGTCCCTCAAGGATCCCTGTTAGGCCCTCTACTGTTCTTGCTATATATAAATGATATTTACCGATCCTCAAATTTACTTTCATTCTTTTTATATGCAGACGATACCACCCTCCTATATACTGACACAAATTTAGACTCGCTCCTTAAAGTTACCATTGATAGCATACCCAGCATCCTTGATTACTTTTCTGCAAACAAGCTCTCCGTAAATTTTAAGAAGTGCAATTTTATGATTTTTCGGAATTCGCCCAAACCACTAGTAGGATGCCCAAACCAACTCCAGTTTGGCACTTACCAAATACCATTAGTGAATAAAACAAAATTTCTTGGGGTCTATTTAGATAGTAGATTGACCTGGAAAGCCCATATTAACGAAATCGAAAACAAAATATCTAAAAGTTCTGGTATTATTTTTAGACTTTCAGCATTTATTCCTCAAAACATCCTTCGTACTATATATTGCTCTCTTATTCTTCCTTATCTCCACTATTGCAATATTGTCTGGGGGAACACTTATCCGTCGTAAACAAACTTCTTTTACTACAAAAAAAATGTATTAGAAACATTTCAAACTCGCCTCCAAGAGCCTACTCAGATCCGTTGTTTGCATCCCTTTCCCTTTTAAAAATTTACGATATAAATTGCCTTCAACAATGTATTTTTGTATACTCTTGGTTAAATTCCCTAATCCCCGCTCAATTTCAACCCCTGTTCAAATTCAATTTCAACTATCATAGTCATAACACAAGAACCTCAAATAAAATACATATTCCATTACACAAAACACTATCTTTCCAACATAACATTCAGTTTTCAGGGCCAAAATATTGGAACAACTTACCCAAATACATAACCGAATCGCCAACAAAAAAACATTTCACTTTTAAGCTAAAAAGGCATCTATTATCCACATATAATCACTGAATCCTAAATAATATTAATTCAAATTTCATTGATATTTTCAATCGGTTATTTTTGTTTACTTTGGTTTTTTTATGATTTTTTGATATTTTTTAGTTTTTGGCAGCCCACCACAAGTTTACACTTTCTGGGGTTCGCCTCTCTTATTTAAAATTGGTTTTTTTTACAAACACTGTTAATAGAAAAGAGAAGAGAAATAAATGTTCTGAATATATGTATTAATATAACAAACGTAGCCTACACTACTGCAGCAGCAGTAAATTCCACATGACTGAACACTATTGTTATATTAATCAATACATTGAATTTGTACGGACTTTTTTCATTGATCAACAATATAATATCAATGCGCTTCTATAAAGTTTTTTATTTCCTTCTGCAGTATCGTTGGGCTTTGGCAGCATCGCCATTTTATTAATATTGTTCTATTTTTTGGTTTAATTTTTACATCGGTTTATCTCTTGGTAAGTAGACCTAGGCCTGCTATTTTCACTTAATTTAACTTTAGTACATGTTCAATTTATTTATTACCTGGTTTATAATAGTTAGCATGGATAGGAGTTATAACTTACTGATAATATGCTCATAGAAACATATTACTGTAGTAAAATCGTCTAAAGACATTATAATAATGTACAAATGCTTACAATCAATTATTTAATGTAATGACTTACATCATCTAACTGTTTATGCTTACAGTTTACAATTTGGATTTACTTATACTGTTATGTTATTTTTTGTTTATGGGTTTATTGGCCAATTATTTTATTTTAACAAATTCTTTTTTAATACTAGTTGATTATAAAATTATTTATTTAAAATGTTTTATTGATTAAGGTTAACCTTTAATCAAGTAGGCCTAGTATGCGTTAAATTATCAGGCCTATATTACTTAAAGGAAAACTTGACCGAGGACCATATTTTAACAACTTATTAGGGATGTACATATGATTTCAGAACAATCGCGAGATTAAAGGATATCGCCGCACGCGCTCGCCGTACAGCCGTCGCCGTCAATTGCTGTGACGTCAATGGTTCATCGCAAAATCTACTTAATGAGTTTTCACTGTTGTTAACATACAAGAGATAGGTACCGTCACTTCAATTGCTAATTTGACCTGGGGCCGATTGCAATAAAGGTCTTAACCGTGGTCTTAGACTTAAGCCCAAGATGAAACCCTTAGCAACGATGGTCTTAGATTTAAGACCATTGCAATAAGAAGTCTTAGGCTTAGAATTTCAGCGCCGTGGTCTTAGATTCTAAGCCTGCTCCAGGCAGGCTTACGCTAACCGCGCGACGCGAGCGCTATTAAGCTAGCTTGTAATATCATGGCGAAATTAACTTCTTTAAATATTGCTGTGAATTGATTTTATGATACTAGTGTAGAAAAGGGGTATTGAACTATAAGACATGTGTATTATTATTTTTGTCTACCAATTGTTTCAATAGATAAAATCTGTATAGGCCCACACCTACCTGACGATCAATTACTATTAGCGGTCCACAACCGCACCAACAAGCTGTACGCATATTCTCCATACGCGGCCTAGCGCTACACTATTTTGACCAAGAAAAGACTACATATAGTAGCATATTTAAAATTTATTTTTTTGAAGTATTTGTTTTTAAACTTTAAGCATGTATTAATTAACCAATATTTACTATCAAATTACATACAATTTTGTTGCCAATATTTTAAATTATTTGCTAAAATCTCCTAGTATTTACGTAATCTTAACGCTATTGAATAGGCAGTGTGTCCATTCATGCATTAAAATGGTCTCAATATGTCCTACTGAGGAGCTTGTCGCTACTCCTTATTGTTAACTTACTCTATTTGCACTTGTTGGTATAGCGCCCTCATTTGTCGGTAACTATAGGCTGGTTTGATTGTTTGAAATTCTTTACTAATAAAGTCTCAGTTAAGACCGCTATATTGCAATCGACTTTGCTGAGAGGCTTAACTAAGACTTTCGCGAGGGGCTTAGGGCTTAGATCTAAGCCTAAGACAAAGACTTTATATTGCAATCCGCCCCTGTATTAGGCTTAAATTTGCCAAAATATTTAGTCTGGTAGTTTAAAGAAACACTTCAATATCCACATAGGCAAAAATACATTTATATTTTTTACGATTTATTTAAAAGTGTGTTTACTAGAAAATGTTGACGGCGACGGCTGTACGGCGCGGCGAGCGCGCGAGGGGATATCCTTAATCTCGCGTTTGTTTCTGAAATCATCATCCCTAATACGTTGTAAAAATATGGTCCTCGGTCAAGTTGTCCTTTAACTATAAACTTAAAGGGTAGCTTTGATTTATAATCATCATTATTTATCATATGATTTAAACCGTTGCAACAGCATTGATGATAAACCTCACTTATTTTTCGTCCACAAACTAGTTGGATTTTATCTCAGCCATCAGTACATTTGAATGAGATAAATAAGCCATTTAAAAAAAAACGGGTCACATAACTTTATAATGTTATAAAATAATAACTTTATACTGAATTACAATCGTTAACAACCGGGTAAATATTTGTAATTAAAAAAGCATTTTCCTATATAAAATTGATTGATTTTTCGATCTATATACTATATTAATATTATTGCAATCGTTTGCTTTGTAATAAAAATAGAGAATATTCAACTGTACACATGCCAAGGACATCAATATTTTAAGTACTTGTAGTTCTCATTCTGTAAGATGGCTTACCCTGATACCAATTATAGAAGTAAGTTTAGATTATGTTAACCATTTTTTAGCAAACTCAGCAGATATGTTTTATGTTAAAGTTACTGCTAACAAGGATTATTATTTCTAATCGTTGAAACTTGACTAATTAATCATGCTAAATTTAATTCAGGCAAGTGAGTTAAATATTTTTGCATTTTGAAGCATTATAATGTACAATAATACTTAGTCATACCTTTACCAAACAACAAGAGACAAGATGTCATTTTATTGCGGAAGTGCAATTATGTCATTTATACCCAGCTCTTTGTAATTGTTTATAGTTTCAGATGAAATCGTAAGAATGGAAATGGAGAGTTTAAGAGGATCATTGGAGCTAAAAAAAAAAGGTAAAAAATAGTGCTCGTAAAATACTGTATAAAATATAAATTATTAATTATTATTTAAAAAGAATATAATTATTTACATATTAAAGACATGCCTCGTGTTATCATTATTTTATACCATGAACATTATTATCTAACGGACACTCTGATATTATTTCATTTAACAGAATGTGATGAGAAAACAAGACAAGTGAATACACTGCAGCAGAGTTTTGATGAGCAAACAAAAGAATTACAGAAACTTCAGATATTAGTAATGAAAGGTATCCCTTAAATAAATTAATATCACATGACTACTCCATCGTTTTGTTGATGTTTGCATTTAGGTTTCGGATGTTTTCATACTATTTTTGTGATAGACATTTTGTTAGAATCACAAATTTATTTTTTAGTGTGTTCTTGGATTAGTTAAGAGTGAACTTACTCTGCCCTGGTTATACCAAGAACTGTTTTTCATACTTTCTTTTTTAATACAGAACACATAGACAGAGAGCTTATGTTGAGTAAACTGAATGAATGTACAATTTGTGATCGTGGTAAGTCAATCAGGACTGGTGTTCTGTTGTATTTATAATGGTGAACTGAGCCGTAATTGATCCAGAATTTAGTTGAAATTTACGATAATTAATTTAAACCTCTTCACTCGCCATAAAGCTGTAAAATTGTAAATCCTTGTAAATCATTGCGATTTGAATGGACGAGCGATGGGTTGGTGGGTGGGTGGAATAAATCTATACTTCCATGATTCTTGGTTCAAATCATGTCTTAATCCTCATATATGTTTAGAAAGGGGTTACGTTTTTCATTCTATAATGGGCTAGTCATGGTGCCATGCTGTTGGATGATAATACAAAATTGATTAAAAATATAAAAAAATGCAAAAATAATAAATATCGCATATATCAGCATTATTGAAATTTTCTAATGTGCTATTTATGATAGAAGAAGGTGGTAAGAACAAAACTGAAATTACAGAAGATGAATTTGAGAAGCTATTAAAAAAATCTCGCAAACAAGCCAAGAAAGATCTGAACATTATGAATTATTCAACATCCAACTTTGCCTACGGTGTGTTTGACCGCAGAGGGGGTAAACTGACTATTGAGAAGGCCAATGTCGAGCTGTTCATTCCACCAGGAGCAATTTCATCAACTCAGCAAGAAATTTATATTTACATCGATCCGAAGGCCCGATTTTCAAAAGCAGATCAGGCTAATCACCGACAAGGTAAAAAAAAGGGGAAGACTAGGGTAGCACCTATTATACTTTGCGGGCCACCAGGTATTACATTCCTTGATCATGTCGTCCTAACCATCCCACATAACGCAGAAAATGAAGACAAGTGGGAATTTACTCCAGTGAGATCCGAAGGGGACCGGCACGCCGACGACTGGAAGAATATTGACACAGATACAAATGGTGGTGATGATATTGTGTTTGTCAATGGTGGATTCTGTGTTTTTATGGTGAAACACTTCACTTGTTTTACTATGATGAAAGATTTGAATTAAATCGTGATTTAATTTGTGAATATAAGTGGTATTACTACATATTCATTTATTTCCAGAAAGAAAAACAATAATACAAAAAGCATAAATTACATAAAAACAAAAACAAGCATAGAAAAACGCAGGACACTATCCTGCGTTTTTCTATGCTTGTTTTTGTTTTTATGTAATGTAATGTAATGTTTTTACATATAATATCTATTGCAATAAAGAAAATGATTTTCAAGTTTAGTCATTTTGACACTCCGAAAAAGAAACAAAAAGCCAAAAAACTCACTTTGTGTCAACAGAGTCCAGGACAAAACAAAGGAAACAAAACACCGAAATGGATGGAAAATGTCATTTATTATTAAATGACGAATTAACTAAATATATAATGTAAAACTACTGTAATAATAATAATAAAGGGGGCAGCCAACTTATATAAGTAGATTATGGTATTGATATTACATCTAATACCTTACATTACGTGAAGGCTGCCCCTGTTGAATATATAGTATTAACAATTAGCATTCACCATTGTTATATAGATAAACGCACCATTAATATACTTGTAAAATAACCGATAATATAATGTAAAAGTTATAGGTCTATACAGAATCGTAACTAACGTATCGTAGAATTAATATACATAAACAAATTGAGATATAATTATTATGGGCACACACGCCAGAATCGTAACTAAACATATCGTAGAATTAATATACATAAACAAATTGAGATATAATTATTATGGGCACACACGCCAGAATCGTAACTAAACATATCGTAGAATTAATATACATAAACAAATTGAGATATAATTATTATGGGCACACACGCCAGAATCGTAACTAAACATATCGTAGAATTAATATACATAAACAAATTGAGATATAATTATTATGGGCACACACGCCAGAATCGTAACTAAACATATCGTAGAATTAATATACATAAACAAATTGAGATATAATTATTATGGGCACACACGCCAGAATCGTAACTAAACATATCGTAGAATTAATATACATAAACAAATTAAGATATAATTATTATGGGCACACACGCCAGAATCGTAACTAAACATATCGTAGAATTAATATACATAAGCAAATTGAGATATAATTATTATGGGCACACACGCCAAAAACCCGACTCGCAGAGAGGGTTCCGCCCAGAAAAGTATATCGAAATAAATGCATAGGTTTGTATCTGTTTAGTTAATAGGCCCAGAGCTGTGCTCAATAGGTCTGCCTGAACTACGAATGTTGTAATGAAAAGACATGCGTTGCGAGCCACAGCTCACACAAATACATTTGTGCGTTGGTATTAGTGAAAGCTAAATG
Source organism: Antedon bifida (assembly GCF_963402885.1). Classification (NCBI taxonomy): domain Eukaryota; kingdom Metazoa; phylum Echinodermata; class Crinoidea; order Comatulida; family Antedonidae; genus Antedon; species Antedon bifida. Next base: position 1,175,108 of record NC_136229.1, on the reverse strand, counting down.
TAAATCTGACATAGTGGGACTATGAACGGAAGTGTATTTATATCTGGAAAAAGTTTTTGGGCACGTGAAATTTCCCCCCTTGATAAAAGATCCGCCAAAACATTATCGACGCCGGGAATGTGCGTTGCACGGAAGTGGATATTATGGCGGAGGCAAATTAATACTAAACGTCGTAGAAGTCGCAAAAGCAAGGTATCTTTAGCAGATTTCTTGTTGATAACAGCCACAACCGCTGAATTATCACTGCGAAATAAAATTCGGCGGTTTGCCAGTTCCGAGCCCCAAACTTCCATTGCTATGACTATGGGAAATAATTCAAGCACCGCGATTGACAGACCATTAAACGTACTACTCCATTTAATAAAGAACCACTTATAGTGGAAAACAGCTGCGCATCCGATGGATGCCGCTGCATCGGTATATAGTCGTAGCGTAGTAGAATTAAATCAGTTATGTGGAAGAATTAGGGCTTTCCCGTTGAAGGATTCGAGAAAACCTAGCCACATATGTAAATCATCCTTTACCTCGCGCGACAGGCGAATAAAATGATTTGGAAAGCCAAAAAACTCACTTTCTCTCAGTGTCACTTCGCTATGCTTAGAAATTAGACGATTGATATAGTGAGAGTGTAATTTAGGCCTACACTGCAATTAGTGTAGTTGATCATTTTTAGGCGACTCTATAGCTCACTATGTCGGTCAGTCGGTAAACACCAACTCATATTCATATTTTTCGTTAATTTGACGCCGAATATTATGACTTGGAGGCAAATATCAAAGTTTTTAAAAATGTTTCAACATTTTTTTGAACATTTTCAGCAATTTCGATTGGTCGGTCTGTCGGTTGGTAAACACCAACTCATATTCGTATTCTTGACACTGGCTATTAATACTTGGGGGCAAATATAAATGTTTTTACAAATTTTTTAGCAATTTCGCTCGTTTTGTTGGTCGGTAAACACTAACTCATATTCTTTTAAACATTTTTTTAAATTTATCAACATTTTTAGTCGCGTGCAACGCGACTCTACAGCTCACTATGTCGGTCGGTAAGTCGGTCGGTCGGTAAACACTAACTTGAGCACGCGACTGCAGCCATCTATATGGCCTTGTTTAATATTTTTAGCAATTTCGGTCGGTTGGTCGGTCGGTAAACACTAACTCATATTCATATTTTTTCGTTATTTTGACACTGGATATTAATATTTGGAGGCAAATTTTTATAATTTTTAAACATTTTTTAACATTTTCAGCATTTTTAAACATTTTTCAACATTTTTTAACATTTTCAGCATTTTCGGTTGGTCGGTCGGTAAACACTAACTTGAGCACGCGACTGCAGCCATCTATATGGCCTTGTTTTCGTTACTTTTAGTCGCGTGCGTGCAACGCGACTCTACAGCTCACTATGTCGGTCGGTTGGTTGGTTGGTTGGTTGGTTGGTCGGTCGGTCGGTAAACACTAACTAACACTAACACGCGACTGCAGCCATCTATATGGCCTTGTTTTCGTTATTTTTACACCGGATATTAATACTTGGAGGCAAAAATAAATGTTTTTACTAGTTTTTGAACATTTTTTAACATTTTCAGAAATTTCGGTCGGTAAACACTAACTCATATTCATAATAATTTTCCGTTATTTTGACACTGGATATTAATACTTGGAGGCAAATATAAATGTCTTTACAAATTTTTTCAACATTTTTTAACATTTTTAGCAATTTCGGTCGGTACGGTTGGTCGTCGGTAAACACTAACTCATATTCATAATAATTATTTTTTCGTTATTTTGACAGTGGATATTAATACTGGGCGGCAAATATTTATTATATTTGTTTTTAAGAATTGTTCAACATTTTTTAACATTTTTAGTAATATCGGTTGGTCGGTTGGTTAGTCGGTCGGTCGGTAAACACTAACTGATATTCATATTTTTTCGTTATTTTGACACTGGATATTAGTACTGGGCGGCAAATATAAATGTTTTTAAAAATTGTTCAACATTTTTTAACATTTTCAGCAATTTCGGTTGGTCGGTTGGTTAGTCGGTCGGTCGGTCGGTAAACACTAACTCATATTCATATTTTTTTGTTATTTTGACACTGGATATTAATACTGGGCGGCAAATATAGATGTTTTTAAAAATTGTTCAACATTTTTTAACATTTTCAGCAATTTCGGTTGGTTAGTCGGTCGGTCGGTAAACACTAACTCATATTCATATTTTTTTGTTATTTTGACAGTGGATATTAATACTGGGTGCAAATATAAATGTTTTTAAAAATGTTTCAACATGTTTAGTCGCATGCAAACGTGACTCTATAGCTCACTATGTCGGTCGGTCGGTAGGTAAGTAAGTAGGTAGGTCGGCTTCAATTTCAATTTAATTTATTTCCACAAAATAATAACATACATACAGGATAATAAATGGAATGAAGTAATCATGTGGGGGAGAGTCATATAAGTCAGAAAGACTTTAAGTTTGACCCACCCCAATATATAACATTAAATACGAAAAAGAAAAAAAAAGATACATAAACTAATAATAAATAAAGAAAACAAAGCTACAATTTCTATTTAAACCATATTATCCGATCTTAACAGGTCTTATAAAATATATATATTTAACATTCATCATATCTTGAAAGTAAATAGTTCTTGTATACTAATTTAAATTTAGAAGTTGTAGATGCATTTTTAATATCTACATGGATTGAATTCCATAATTTAGCTCCTTGGAATTACTATAGTTCTTTTTGTGTGTACATTTAGGTAAAATATAATCATTTGCATTGCGTGTATTATTTAGATTTTTTTAGATTTCTTTCTTTATTCATCCAAAAAAAAATACATAAACATAACATTATAATATAAAACATTAAAATAATTGGATAAAAAGGAAGAAGAGAAAAGGCAACTTCATGCCTATCTAGCTCTACTCCCTGTATAACTAAAAGATTTCAATTTTATTCAAATCAAACAAATCATATTATGATAGAATTTAATTACTAATAATCTTTATCGTTTCAAATTAATTAATTAAATTTCAGTATATCACCGGGCGGTTTAGAATTAATGTTCTTTGCCTGATGAGTTTATATACTGTAAATCATATATATACATACATACACACATACATACATATACCATTCCGTTTCAATTGTATATACATACACATACACACATGTATATATTAATGCCATACATTTACTCATAAATTTTATGACTCCAACAAGAGTTCTATGACTTTGGTTTTAAAATGTTTCCTATATTTAATTTCCCGGACTTGTATTGGTATTTCGTTCCATATTTTCGTGCCTATACAGGTAATGGAAAATTGGCCGGATGTACTATTTGCCTTAGGTTGGTATAGATTTCCCTTACATTTTTGTCTAGTTTCATGTGAATGGGTGATAAGTGTTACATATTCGTTTAGATCATGAGGCAATTTATCGTGATACAATATAATAAGAAAAGAAAAGAAACAAAATCAGGAATCAAAAATAATTTGGAGATTATTTTACTATGAATTAAAGCATTTATTAACAAATGAATTTATGCATAATTTATATAAGGCTCAGAAGAAATGGACGAATAACTTAAAAGATGAACTATTACTTGAGACTACAATTTTTGAGATTACAAAAGACTTGATGTTAATAATTTAATTATTTTATTGATTCCTTTTTCTTTCTTACCTTATCATAATGGACACAAATCCTGTATATCAACGTAAACTGTGCATCATATATACTTTTTAAGATGACAATAGTTCAAATACTATCATGTAGCATGTCAATATAATCTGTATGTATTTGTATTTGTTTAATATATATATTTTTCTATATTTGCAATATTTTATATCGTATACATGTCAATGTAATCTATAGGTATGTGTATTTGTTCAATATATACTTCTATATATTTTTATATATTTGCAATATGTTATACCGTAAATACAAATTGTAAGTAGTAGTTGTACTAAGATGACATCGGGTATGAAGCGTCTCACATACACACAGAGCCAAAATCACATCTTGGACTTGCACAGTGTATGGACTCTAACCTTACGGTTTTCATTAAATATACCATTTCATGCTATCATTCTAAATAACTAACTTTCAATCTATTGCATTCCTCTTTTTTCATTCCATCCATCTTATCTTGGTGAAAAGGGAGGATACTACATTTTCCTCCCCTGAGTTTATAGCCTCTCTACTCGAACACAAATAAGACCACAAATAAGATAGTTTAACAAGAAAATTTTAATCATGTATTTTACCGCCATTTTTTTTCCCTACATTTTAATTAACATCGTATCTAAAATTTTTAATGAGAAAAATATGGTTAATACTGAATTCTGGCATCTTATTATGTAAATATACCTGTATTTTAACTACTTTAAACACTTACTTTTAATTATCACAAATGTATTTATATGTATATAATATATTCATCAATGAGAATTTAAATAAACGTGAGAAGAACTCACACAAGACAAAAAAAAATTTATCGTGATACAGATCAAACATGAATAAGAAAATACATAATTTGTGTAACTTAAATACATCTAGCAAATTAAATTGTTTAAATAAAGGTTGAGAATAGGAGGTAAAGTCACTAAAAGAAATGGCTCTCAGTGTTGCTTGCTATTTTCATAGCAGCTGGGAAGATCCCATTAATAAATGATAAATTAAATACATGCTCAAGTGGTCTACTAATATGGGAAGCAGAGTCTTTGACTAGACGCCCAGACATGTAATCATAACCAGATGACTTCTTTATATCTATATTTTTAATTAGATTTTCAATTTCATAATGTGTAATTGGTTTCAAGAAAAAAGAAGGCGTTATAGGATTTTGTAAATAATCAGAAGGTGGTGTCGAGTTTTCATTAATTTTCCTGGCTAAATTTGGCCCTATAGGCCTATTAACAAAATAATTATTGAAAGTTGAAGCACAATTTTCTGGACCGTTACTTATATGTTCACCCATGTCATAGACCACTCTGAATGGATATACCCAGTGGGTCGTACACTCCATGATTCAATCACTTTTATGTTGGTTCGGTGGGATTTGCTATGTTTTTTTTTGGAGGTTTGCGGGGTTTGCGGGGTTTTTAGCAATACCCTGTTTTTCCCGCCAAATTGGACGCCATATTGGATTCAGGCATGATGATGTCATCGTATCGACTTGATTTATCAACTACTATGAGAAGTAGTTATTAAAGTAAGCCTCTACTAATTTTAATCATTAAAACACAACTGCAAGTAACAAAACCCGTTAATTGATTTTCCCTATCCCCTATATAGGTGTGTGTGTGTGTTAATAGGAATTTGTGTGTGTTATATAGGCCAAAATTTAAAAGTGCCGTAAAAAAATTTCCGCAAGACCTTGGGATGGGGATTTTTTTCTGACATTCTATATGGTATACTCTATCAGAAAAACAAAAAAAAAATTTCCTATACTTTTTTCCCGCAAATGTGTATATTAACTGTTCTGCACCCAGGCTAATCTGTATTGGACAACATACATGCTCTGAGAGCAGCGCAGTATTAATTATTTCATTTTTTACCCATCATTCGGACGGTAGTATTCAGTATTATTTGACAGTGCATTTCTTAGATAAAATCAAGTTTATATTCTTTTGGTGGTGAAGTGTATTAACTAAGTGCCGGCAATAAATTTTGAAATGAATTGGTATTTGTTGTGGGTTTTTATGTTCGTGTCACAAAAAAAATCTAAATAAAATAAACAATAAGAAAAAAAGACTCATCGACCGATTGACTACCGTATTATAGCATATTGGCTATATCAGAAATAGAATAAACTTAAATAAGGCCAAATTAAATATATTGCTTTCTAAAATGTATTGAAAGTATTTCGCTCAGTCATTATTCAACTAGCGACAATTTTCTTGTACTTGTCCTTTCACTTAATCTCAACACCGTCTTGGTATACTGGAGTTTATTATTTATTTTTTTTGACTGACTGACTGACTGGGTAAGATATTGTAAATTAATTAATATTGAATAATTAAATACAAAGTTTGGTTCCCACATAAACGCAGCGCAAATACTGCGCAATGCATTTGAATGGACCAATCACAATCGACAGTTCGGATCGCGTCGTGAATTTGTGTTGCGCTTACGCCTTCCTTGTTCCGTCCTGTTGGAAAATGGGACACAAGGGGACACAAGTTGTTAAAATGAATATTTATTTATATGAAGTCCAGGTAAATTTTAATCTTTGAGAAAGAGCTAATCTAAACATCCCTTTTACATGTAAAAACTGTTAAAGCAACCCAGTCATGTTTAAATAAGTTCTAATTATATAACAACAACATACTGCAACAATAAAACATCTGTAATAAAAGAATTACACTAGGAAGCATTTGCAGGTTTATTATACAATAACCTTTGACATGCCTAACAACAATACCAGAATCATACTATAGCTATTGCTAAAATAGCTGACAGTGATGGTCTACTTCTACTACTAAAGAAAAAGAAACTATTGAAATAGAATCTCTAGTTTTCGCGCAGTTATTTCAAGATAACGGAATTAGGACACAGTTACCATTTGGTAGGTCATTGATTGATCACTTTATTTCAGAATAAATATTCTATATAGGCCTATACGTCAAATATAAAAACGGAAAATCCTACTAAAATAGGATTTTCTCCCATTTAGTGAAGAGATCGTAACAGATAGTTCGTAGTACACCTAACAAGATCAGTTTCACTATTCAAAACTCTTATTCTAAAACCATAGACGCACCTGCGTACATGTTCCTAAACAGAGAGAATTCCCAAACATGTTACTAGCACTACAGTGCTTAGGTAAGCCTAGCAACATCCTCAATGAGTTGTTGTAACACACATCCAGAGATTTAATAGTTTTTACAGTGGTTACACCATAACATAGCCTATATTATAAGTGATTTTATATTGATTGTTTTTTGTATGTGTATTTTTATTATCTCTGCAGTGTATATAAGAGGAATTTCTGATGTATTTTTATATTGGATCAAATAAAGAATAATAATAATACAGCAGTATAGATTAGTACAAAACAACCTGAACAAATTACATTTAACATTCCCATTACATCTACTAAAACGTCTACTAAGAGTGTTACCTCGAATGCAAAGAGCTCGATACTGGCGATTAAATGTCATCAGAATCATCTAAATTATTGCGTAAAATATGTCCTAGATTAGTCGCTTCATCATACATAAGATAATAATGATATCATTATTTAGCATGTATTAGATACCACTTTGCCATCTTTCTTCTTTGGAGGAAAAACAACATACAGACTTTTTTTTGTTCAGACCATACTGCTCACATATTTTAACCATATGTTTTAACCCATAAAAAAAGATGGAGCCATAACGGTCATGTCATCAAGATACTACCGTCAGCATAACGAATAATAATAATTGCTTAAAAATTGAGAATAGATTTTGTGTGCAACATAAATAAAACAAGTTTGGTAAAAATAGTTTTCACAGTTTTTATTGCAAATCACATTTTGTACATAGTACATATTCACCCATCATACTTAATATTGAAAGTAGTGTACAAAGTAAGATTGATAAGAATAATAATAATGCTTATTAACTAATAATTCAAGAGACCACTCATGCATGTGTTGTTATTAAGGGGTGAACCACCACCATGAGCAACCATACAGTTGATTAAATAAGATTTCTAAAGCTGTCGATTACAATAAATCGGTTTGAAAATTCTAAAACGTCATGATGCTCTAGTGAATCGATAAATACCAGGAAGTAAATTCCAACAATAACCTTTGACATGCCTAAACATGGAAATGTTAATATAGAACAATTCAATTCATTCAAGGTTCTATTTTGTCAAAGTTCAAGATAAAAAATTACCCTTGCTGTTTATTATATAATTACAAAAAAACAATGTATTTTATCGGGTTTTTTTCTTTCAATATTGCAGTTAGTAACTAATTATAGGAAATCATAAAATCTACATTTTTCTTCTTTTTCTTATCGAATTGATCTATGCTTGGGGATTAGTTTTTAGGTGTTTTTCGATACGCTCATGAGCAGACATGATTCCGGCTGCTTTTAGATGCCCACATAATATAGTGCAAAACTCTCCACGTTTTGATTTTTTTTTCAGAATAAGTAACAGAAAAGCCGTCGGAGATTGTTTGGCTGAGTTTTGATCCAAATTTTCAATCATCTTATCAAGTTTCATTTGCATGGCTAAACCTCTCCAATCCCGGCAGTTGGCTTCTTTCACATCAAGTTCCCGACAGAGTTCATGGCAAATGTCCTCTGGTAGTTCAAGATCGTTTAGTGAACCAAACGTGCGCTTGTACGCTTCTATCAAATTAGGATTTCCTCCTTGTTCGGCAGTAGGTGTCATTCCTGTATATGGACCCTATCGTTAGCAAAATCAACAATAATACTTGCTTTAATTTTGTAATAAATAATTTTACATTCTGCATAATAAACACCGGAAGCGTATTCCCATTGGTAAAAAAAATTAAATAGGTACCTGCACATCTGGTGGTGACACTTCAAGTTCTGTTTCTTTTTCACTACCATCTTGTTTGGATTTCACTAAACAATGCACTGATTGTTGTTTGGGATCTTCGGTTTTCAGTCTAAAGCGACAGGAATGTGGTGTGCTACCCTCTTCGTCTGGGTCGTACCAAAGATCTTCGTGGCTTATTTCCTGAGAAATGTTATTATTTTCTGAATTTATTTTATTTTTTTTGAAAAATAATCTTTTATTCACTTTTAATTTCTGTTTAAAAATAGTTAGATTGCATAAAAGTAGCATACCCCAAAATACCAGGATATAAATTATGATTTAAGCCTGGTATTTTTTAAGGGTTTATTTTATTTGCTTTTTGTATTTTGTATACTTTTTAAGCAATCGAGGCTTTTTAAACTAAACATAAGTTTGATTTCGTACAATCTTACAGATTTTGAATTTTAAATAGTCCTATTGTAATTGTTAGTATTGTATCACCATATATTAATATGAAGATGTCATAGAACAGTAATGACATGGTCGAATACGCCACTCTTTAATAAAATTAAATGTATGCTCACCTTTGTTTTGTCATACTCGGATTCCCATCCTTTTTTTATATTTGTCAGGTATACCTTCACGTGTTTACCATTATTTTGTATACTTATAGCCTTTATTGCATCCATAGGATGTTCTTTAAGGTGCTTTTGCTCTAACAAAACAGCCTGTAAGTAAAGTATTTGATAACTTAAAATATATATTACAATTGGCTTTTTTAACACAAATGTTTAGTTGATTCGGTTAACTTGACTTCATGACAGTGCTATAAAGAAAATATTTCATTGGTACGAGAACAAAATAGCACATTAATACACTAACCGGTTGGTCATGCGGATTCCACGCACGGAAATTAAAAGCATACGAATTACTTCTATCATAACTTTTCCCAAAAGTACAACATTTCATGCGTTTAGAACCCTCTGGCCGACGAGTTCTAGCTTTTACTGTAAATTTGGTGAAGTGTTTGATCACGATAATACTATGACCACCTTGAACCATGCTTACTCCATCTAAGCCATCATCTAAAGAAACAAGAAAAGATATTTACATCTACTTAGATCCAGATACACATTTGAAGCTGAACAACAGGGATGAGACACGAATTTCTCCTATCGTACATTGTGGGCCACCAGGAACTACTTTTGATGCGCATTTCGTTCTCTCCTTTCCTGGTCCAAATCTTCGATAAGCAAATTCATCGATCCCTTTAAACCATCCCAAGTAGGTTTCATTCGGAGATACCAATCATTCAGTACTCTGGCTGTAGTTGTTACTCAACAAAAGAAATCAAGGTTTTGTACTTTGATAAAGACTTAAACCCCTTTTTACATCCACAAATAAAAATAATTAATTATATAGAATGATAGCAATATAAATAAAGCTAAATATACCTTGGAAAGCTTGTAACTGTAACTGCCCAGGTGCAGCCATCATTGTTCCTGGTGCAGCTATCATTGTTCCTGGTGCAGCCATCATTGTTACAAAAGGAAAAGCTACACAACATAATCATGCATCAGTTACTTCTTTAGCTCTTGCTAAGTCAAGAGGACATACGTGGACAACTTGTATGATGCCTTTTCGCATAAACATGTTGTGTACTGTATTTTGTCACTAGTGAAGTATAATTTGTTAACATTCTGGTATCGAAGATTATACTCTTGGTTCTTTTCCAAAAATCATCGAACACAAATTTGTAAAAATATTTCATAATAAATTATAAACACATCTTCAAACGTACAATATCAAGTGCAATCTTTTAAACTAAAGTCTAACCGAGAAAAGTGGTCAGATCTTTTGTATATTTTTTTAAAAGTCAATTGCGTGAACTTTGACCTCAAATGTTTATTTTCACTATGATTTACGGGTAGATGTTGACACCAAGTATAAATTCTAAACCCCATCCTATTATTTTTCCTTCTTTTTACTCAGGGTAGAGGCTACCGTCAGCTTTGAAATACTAGGCCTATGTATCTGTATCTGTAACAATATCTGCACCAATAATATAGGGTAAGAGAGCACAGAAAGGTGTGTCGTTTACCGCCAATTTACATGATTGAAAATCTATTTTTAAGCAAGGTACACTGGATTTCTGTATTATAAGTACATTACCTCCGAAGAATAATTTGACTTTATTTACCTCTAGAAGCCGTTTGCTGACGGGATTCAGATTGGTCCGTTTGAAAATACCTTCTCCTTGTTTTGCTTGGGGAATATAAATATGTAATTCATATGAATACGATACGTCTATGATGAGGTCGGAACTACTTCATGGTTTGTGACGTATGAGTCAATGGCATGGTATACTGGGTAACGGGACGATTCGGCCCTGAGACGATTCGGCCCGGGACGATTCGGCCCTGGGACGATTCGGCCCGGGACTATTCGGCCCGGGACGATTCGGCCCTGAGACGATTCGGCACACTTACATTTATCGGCTTTGATAAGCATTTATAAGCATAAAATAAGCTTTTTTCCCCAAACTTTATTTTCAGAGAGACTATGGGGTAGCACTACTAGGGATAAAGATGCAATAAAGCAAACATTTTGAAAACATTGTCGAAAATAATCATTTTTTAGTCACGCGAACGATGTAAACAAGTTACGCCCTCTGTTGGCCGCTTGGCGAATGCACGAAATAAACAAGGTTTTCGAAGTAATAAATTGAATATAAAATTACGTTTTTTTAGTAATTTATTATATATATTATATCAACTTTGTCAATATCAATAAAATACGGATTGTTAAACACCTTTAAAAACTTGATAAATAAAAAAAAAATGAATATGAATTTGGTCTAAAGTGAGACGTTTCGGCCCACAAAGTGGGATGTTTCGGCCCAAAAGTGGGCCGAATCGTCCCACCAAAAGTGGGCCGAATAGTCCCGGGCCGAATCGTCTCAGGGCCGAATCGTCCCTGAACCGGTATACTGCCTGCATGTTGTAGGCCTACTGATAACATGAGCATAGTTTAGCATTATAATAGGTGAACTCGGCGATAGCAAACAATGACATTATAGGAGTGTTGAATCATGAAAAGTAGTCCTTCTACAGACTTACAAAAAAAATAAGAAAATACTGTAATGATACAGGCACACGTCTGCAGTATTAAAAGATGTAAAAACATGAATCCGAATCAACTATTTACAAGATGATGTGATTTAAACCAGAACATTTAGAATTTGGATAAAAATGTCTTTGGTTTCTGTCGAAACTATGTTATTATTTAATTCAAAATGTCATCTAGTCCTTTTTCGGATTGCGGTACAAAACAAAACTAACGATTACAAACGAAAAAAAGATCATTCATAAATAAATGGATTTATTGTATTATCATTATTTATTGATCTCTACATGGAGTTAAAAAATACTCCATGATCGCTATAATAGTCATGACGATTATTCAGAAAGGGGAAAACATGTTTGTAACACTGTATTTTCTAGAACAATCGAACGATATTCACACACGAATGAACGCTTTGTTAAAATCAATACTTTATCAGTACTACTGAAATTGGAAATTCCAGTTTTCGACGTTGCAGGAAGTTGCGGATTGATATCATCATTAGCAGTCGTAGTGAGTTGTGGTCGTATGTTCATTCTGTATCACTGTATATTCTGAATTCAGCCCTTTAGACTTGGCGGCATCGCCATTTTATTTATTTTTTATTTTTTTCCTACATGATTGTTACATTGGTATTGGTAACTTATTTCACTCCGGTAAGTAGTATTTTACATAATTTAACGTTAGTGCTTATTAGCGTACAGTTATTTTCGTGTTATTTATAGAATAGACTAAAAGCAACTAAAGAAAAATCAATATCGCAATGGCTGCCTATAAACGGTCACACCCGACACTTTATATCCTTCTAAATTGACTACATTTTATTTAAGACCAATTTTGGGTATAATCATTTCTGATTCAACTCATATTATTAATTATTTATTGTTATACATATATTTTTGTATTCGTTTTATATAAAAACCGTATAGCACTATGGAAACATAATAATTGTCACGTGACCGCATAACGTTTTAAATTAAATATGATGACACATTGTGTAACGTACGGCCTAGGCCTAGAGTAAATGTTTGATATTGTAATAAAAGACCATCAAATCCGTATAGACCGTTTTTTGCGGGACGAGATTGTTGGTTTGTTTTTTAAATACTGTAAGTATTTTAGTTTTGATTCTACGCACTTAATGAAATATTATCAATAATTACTCTATCATTTCAGTCATGGCAGTTTGTTCCAAAGCACCCTTACTAACTCCAAGTTTAGTTCAAAATTCGTTAAATGAATGGTCAAATGGGTATAAAGTGCATGTAAATTCTACAATTAATCAATTAATCTTGCCCCAATGGAAACTGATTGAGAAGGAAGCTGTGCAGCAACACATAAAGAATGCACTTGCTCATGTTAAATGTACATTTCTGCAACCGCAGAGCCTTCTTAGCCAAAACGACAGAACTCCGTCGTTTAATGAAGCATTGTATGTATTGACGTGTATATACATTATGTCTTCTGACCCAAACATTCAACGTTTCATTGACATCGCGAAAGCTCTCCAGGACTTAATTAAAAGATTGATAGCCATGGATGAGACTCTACAGAAATTTGAGTTTTTCCAACCGGCACGAAACAAGTATTCTTCATTTCTAGAGCAAGTTGTAAAGCTGTTATTTGAATATTCGTATAACAGTGAGATGCATAAGACAGTACAAAATGAAAGATTGGAGCCGGGTTACGCTTTACTTTTCAGTGTTGTGCCAAAAGCACTTGAATTTATGGAACAAATTATAGAAATTATCTGTTCAGAGATAAGAGGTAACGCAAAGTTAGGTCCACAAGATATTGACGAATGGATGAAACTTGGCTTAGGTGCAAGCAGTGGTGTAAGAATTGAAATTAAGACAACGGGTAAAAGTGTTTTTAATTTTTATAACCAATAATATACTGGCTTATTTTAAATGGGCAACTTATTCTAAGTACACCTGTGTCTTTTCTGTACGATTGTATTGTATTGTCCGATAATGTGATGCAGTCATTCACCTTTTTAAAACTTCGTTTTGTTTTTTAAAAAGAAGAAGATTGAAATACCATTTCCTACTCATTTCAATACTCTTTGCTTTTCTTTTGAAACTACTATTAATATTTCTATATTTTCAGTGTTTATACATTTCAGTTTTACTTTTTATCTCTGTTGGTTTTTGTGTATACTTTATTAATTCGTTTTAGGCTTATTTTAAAATGTGTTCTATTGCAGTGCGTAATGATGGGAGAGCAGAAGAAATTCTAAGATTGAGAGGACTTTTGGATAAAAATACAAAAGGTAAGTTTAAAAGTTTTCATTTTTAAAATAAAATATTAGGCCTAATTGCAAATTGTGTATTTAAAAATTATGTTCTATCAATGTTCACAATGTTTACCATTTATACATAATTATATTATAATATAATATATATATAACATATAATGTTTCAGAAAATGTTATTGGAAAGCTATAAAATTACGTACACATTAATTGTTGATAGTGACAGCTTATTGCTTTTCATTATTCTATATTATTGAAGGAATGAAATAGAGTAAAATGAATTATTAGCTGATTCTTCTGGAGTAAGGCAAAGTATTTGTAATGTTGGTTTAAAATGTAAGAAGTTGACATGTTTGTTTATAAAACGAAAGTATGAATGAAACTTACCTGTCTTCTTTGTTAGTGTTTGAGGTTATTGCGATATAATGCAATGCAAATTAATACTTGTATTAGGCCTATCTGTAATTATTCCATTTCAGAACTTGATAAACAAGCAAAAGAAAATGTGAAATTACAGCAGCAACTGGATGACCAAAGAAAAGGTACTGTAAATCATAGGGCCTACATTTAATTTTAAGGAGTGGTGGATTCCAGCCGATTATCGGTATTGTATCTATTTCCGAAGTACAGTATCAGGAATATTTGGTAATACAACATCACATTTGTTTCACAGTGTATCAATACATGTCAAGCACATCACAAGATGACAGTTTTATACTTTTGCTTTTCCGCTACTCCCCTGTTATACTTATATGTTTGTTTTTTTTGCTATGTAGAAAGATTGAAAATAAAATAAATAAATAAATAGTAATCTAATAATAATTATATATATAATATGATATATAAATCAAAAGGCAAATTATTGAAAATTGTTATAACATAATATAGATAATCATAATAATAACTAATCTCACCTTACATGATACAGGCACTACACGTGATATAAATGAGATGCTGTATTACCAAATATTCCTTTAAAACTTTGTAAATAGATAGTATGTAGAGATATAGGGCTGGAAATTGGGTGCTATAAGAAGGATAGCACACAGAATTTTCTTTAATCGCGTATGAGATGATTTAACAAATAATATTCAAATTATTACTGTATCTTTAATTATTCGATTTCAGAACTTGACAAAAAGGCAAAAGAAAACATGAAATTACAACAGAAACTGGATGAACAAACAGAAGGTATTTTATTCACAACAATATCATTTGGTTAAAGCATGCAATAATAGTTTTTATTATCAACAAATGATTTTATATACCTTTTTTCGCTTTTCAGAAATCAAGAACCTTCGGTTTTCTTCGGGAGAATGTAAAGATAAGGGTGAGTTAAGCATCCTTTCTCTCTCTTTTAACATAAAAAATAATATAAAATATACAATACCAATAATTATGATCGAAAAACACGATGTTATTCACATGAATAAATGGTTGAAAAAGTTTTTAAAAACACAATTGTTATAAACACGCATATAGTGTCGAAGAGCATCTTTAATGGATGACGAATACTTTGACGTGTTTGTAACAATATTCCTGGCAAATGGTTTGTTAGTTAATGTCAATAACATTGGTGTGTTTTTCGATATTATTGGAATTGTATATTTTATATTATTTTTTATGTTAAAAGAGAGAGAAAGAATGCTTTCCTTTCTAATATATACTATTTGTTGCATTTAGAGGGGAAATTCACTCATGCCCAAAATAATGACAACACTGAACAAGAGGATGAATTGGATAGGCTGTTAAGAGAATCTCGCCAAAGAGCCGAGCAGGATGGTGATATGAAACTGGAAAGAAATTATTCAACAACATCCAATTTTGCCTATGGTGTGTTTGATAGCAGAGGGGGTAACTTGAGTATTAAGGATGCTGACGTTGAGCTGTTCATTCCAGCAGGGGCAATTTCCACAACGCAAGAGATCTATATTTATATTGATCCCAAGGCCCGATTACTAAACCCCAATCAGGGTGATCCTCCCCAAAGTGGGATAGAACAGAGGGAAACTAGGGTAGCACCAATTGTACATTGTGGGCCACCGGGTACCAAGTTCCTTAGCCATGTTGTCCTAACCATTCCACATAACGCAGAGAATGAAGACAACTGGCAATTTACCCCCGTCCGGTCTGAAGGAGACAGACATTCAGATGATTGGCAGAATATAGGAACAGATTGTAATGATAACGCAGATGACGACAGCATTGTTATTGTCAATGGTGGATTCTGTGTTTTTATGGTGAAACACTTCACTAGTTTTACTCTCATGAAAGATTCGCCTAACTACAGATGAATCTTTAAAAAATTACCTTTTTAAGAATTATAATAGTACAGTGACCTAAAAGTAAAAAGTGCAGTGATTATTAAATATAATAGTTAGATATTTAAATGTATGCAATTGATAAAGTATGTAAAATACGTAAATGAATTATGTAATTGTTACTCAACCATTTAGTTTTCTTTGTTTTAATTCTTCTCTAGGCCTATTTATATAACATACAACACCCTTCCACTGATAAGAAATTGCGTTAAAATAAAATTATTAAATTATCTCAATACAGTACTTTTTTTGGCCAAGTATTACCAATAGTAAATTAATAACTATCCTATCAGATAGGTGGTAATCCCCCTGATACAATTCACCGGGGTAACCCCCTACTCTTTTTGAATAGTGAACTGGGTTCTTTCAAGTGCACACAGTTATAACTGTGTACACGACACTGGACCTACGGTTTATAGTCCTTATCCAAGAATACTTGTTCTAGGAGAGTCGGCCTCAACCCCATGCCGATATTGTTGGCTCTTTAGGTACGGTAAACGGCGACCCTGCCTTATAACCGCTCGGCCATTTGACTCGCTTTGATGAATGATGAAACATAGAGGAGAAACTATAGATAATTATTGGATTATATGATCAATAGATATTTTTGTGCTCGCACCTGGCCTTATTCTGTGTTTACGTTTGTCATGATGTTGTTACTATCCATGTCGTTTCAGGTCCAGTAGGGTTAATGTGAACACATTGTAATTTGGAACCAAATACCAATAACGTTAATGATAGTAGGCCTATCCTTGTATGTCTGTACTAACTATATTATGTTTCTATCGTCTTTAAAATATAGGCCTACCACTAATATCATAAAGATACACCCGGCAAATGCCATTTCCTCTTCCTAATTTTTAATTTCAAGTTACTAGATTTAACAAAATGTTTGTTGCTGTTTCGCTATTTGCTGCTTTCTGTGCTCGATTTCTGCTTAATTTATATACACATATCAATTTTCTTTTTCAATAAACGTCAATTATCCATGTATTTGATTGAAAAAATGTTCATCTGGTTTGAAGATACGTTATTTTAAAATTATATTTTGTCAAAATAGAATTTTAAAATAAAAATATCCAAGTATTTGTATTGCGGTGTGAATAGAGCCTATTCTATTTAGTATTTATGTATGTTCGGTTTTTCTTCTCCTTTTTTTTTGGATTTGAATTGCAATAAAGTTTCCTTGTTTGTATTAAATTGAAATTAAATTGAGTTATATCAATTGGAATGGAATCCATGTAGGCATAAGTTTTATTATGTATGAAAATTATATATTTGTATAATTGATTTTGATGTAAATGATGAAAAAGAATGCCTACACTGTTTTTCTAATTTTACTTATACAATTTAAAAAAAGTACTGTATTAACAAGCTATATTCGTAAAACGTATAGCATTTCTTCATAATTTTAGAAAAATAAACATGAAATTTTAATGCATTAATGCTTGTGGTGGATTTTTGTGTGTGTGACCTCAAATAGAATTTTACTAATACTAAAACATACCGGTATGGCCTGACAAAACAACCATAAATCTGATCGACTGACGACGGTAGCAGAAATTGAGCCAATTTTAGACATGATCGAGGAGGCCAGTTTGTTTATGATTTGAAAAATAAATGATGACGATGATGATAATCAACTTTGCTATAGTCGCCGTTATCACATAGAAAATGTATTCATTTCAACTTTATTAATATAGAATGTAACCAGCTTTCCAACTAAGCATTCAAAATGACAAAATATCTATATCTATATATAATGAACTAAAATAAAAATTACAATATAAAATCGTAATTAGTTCAGTAAAAAACAATGAAATGAAAAATGAATGCTCCAGTGAAGATCTGTGTTTAAATAAGACAGTCTTGTGCTCACATCAAATGGGTAGGTTGACTTCATATTAAGCATGCAGAAGACTTATAAACTGTAAATTTGCTTTTGTGCATTTCGTGCGTGTAGGTATCATCATCATCATCGTCACCATCTTTATCATCATCATCGTCACCATCTTTATCATCATCATCATCATCGTCACCATCTTTATCATCAACATCATCATCGTCCTCCTCCTCTTTATCATTAAATTTTATTTTAGTTGCATAAGATACCGTACATCATTTATGTAATAACAACACATGAGAGTAGAATGCACTTAGGCTGGAGAAACTTAAATAAGCCAAGAGGGCTTCAAGGCTCGTTCCACCAGAAAAAAAGAATTCAAAAAGTATAGGCCGATCTGTTAAATATAAATATTTCAAGTGTAGTCAACAAATAAATAATGAATAATGAATGAATGAATAAATAAATAAAGGGAAAACAATTACACCCATGATCCTTAAATCCCGTCCTTTTTTATTAATCATAATACAATTTCAAATTAAAATTCCAGGAAAGTGTCTAAAACATGTAAAGGGTACGTTGGAAATCAATGTTAAAGCTCAGGTACAGGCATGAATTTTAAATATAATATTTGGTTAATTGTACATAAATCAAATATTTGTAACAGAAATCAAGATGAAAAAAACATGAATTTCCCTTAATATGGTCAAATACAAAATTTGGCAAAATTCTTCCATAAAAACCAGGAAGACTTTTTTTCAGTAGTTAGGTAGTTAACCTAATGTATTAAAATGTCTGATGACTCCCTAGAAGGTGAAAAAAGATGGTGGATATACGGTGGATAATTTTTGCTATAGCATGAAAATAAAAATCTGAAGTTGAATAAAAATACCAGAAATGTAATATTCAAGTTATATTACCTATATTTAGTCATCTGATAACATTTTTTACCACACCGTTTATTTTTCATAGCTTTCTAAAATGCCTCTCTATTTACAAAATTTGTGTACAAAAGAATAGAGATTTTACTGTGTAATTTGAACTATCCCCCCACTGATAAGAAAGTGCTTATTTTCAACAAGCTCGTGTAACACAAATAAAATCACAAAAATTATGAAACATAGGGGAAATTATAGATCGATAATTATTGGAATGTATGATCAATAGAAATTTTTTGCCCGCACCTGGCCTTTAACATCTGTTTTGTAATGCGTAATAAATGTGGGTGGACAAGTAAAATTTAATGCAGGACAAGTGAATTTCTGAAATGTCCTCATGCCTGTAACCAAAATGGTCGTTCATTGTGTATGTAGGCCTATAAATAATATTAATAAATACTATATGACATAATGCAATGTATGTAAGGTTTATGTTATGCAAAATATTTAAAATATCGCCCTCTATTGGTAATCATCAACTACTCCGGTGAGTGACGTCATTTGGGCGGACATGTTGTTTGGGTTGCGGTTTGATCAAAAGTTTGTGTTGGCATTAGACGTACTAAACTAATCATTTTGTGCCGAATTTCGTAGTTTAAAAACTGGATATAGCCCATGTTGGCATATCAAGGATTTATATTCTTCTTGTTCAGTTAGTTTAGTAATCATGTTTAAGTGTATACCTCTTTTTAGGGCGTGCAACCGTCATGTCGAGTACATTGACAAACGCCACTGTAGCCTCACTGCGGTCCCCGACGATATTTTTCGATACGGACGAACTTTGGAGGAATTACTACTTGATGCAAATCAGATTAGAGACCTCCCAAAGGTAAAGATATGTTAGATGTAATCTTACTTAGTATTCCGTAATACATTTTATAACGATAATTCATCGACATTTTAAAAAATAAAGCTTTTTTTATAATGAAAAGAGAGCCTGCTGGCTTAACTAGCTAGGCCTACTGTAGGCTAGACTAGAGTAAAAGAGGTAGGCTAGAGAGAGGGCCTATCAGAGTAGTAGTAGCCAGGAGCCTGCTAGGCCAAGACCCTTACTGTAGTTTCCTAGACTACTGTGTAGACAAGCTGATGAGGCGGCACTACTGCTGTTTCGCACCTAAAACTGGGCATGTCATAGACTTCATGGTCACTCAACGGGTGAATGTTTTTAAATTGGGTAAGCTCGAGAGCTTGTGGTGCAAAAGTGCAGTACTGTAGCACCGATAAGGCTAGGGATGCATTCTTCAAGCATATAATACTTGTTTGAACGGCGTTAGAGCTGTGATAGTCTTTAAATTTAATTCTTACGTGGTGTTTTTTTTTATTCATTGCTTTTTTCAAAATTATTCAAAGTTATTGTTCTTGTTTCTTGCGGTCTATATATTTTTTTTCTTGCGCTATCACTTGGCATGACAACGTGATAATAAGTATGCAAAGTTGAAACTAAACCTTTAAAGCTAATTTTAGGTGACTATAAGCCTAAGAGCTGTACTACAATACATACCTTTTTAAGTCTAAAAATCCACATACAGTACTGTAGCATGCTTTATCCCACCTTTGTAAAGCTTGATTCCTATACTATGCAACGTAAGAGCACTATATGTGCCAAGGCAGCAATGAGTGTCCTATTTTGTTAAAACAATGGAAGAAGATTTTGTATCCTATTTTTTATAAAAAGCAAAAGAGGAATGTGTTTGTTCTTAGAATCAGTTTTAACAGTACTGTATAAAGACGTGGAATTTCTAACAAACACATTTTGTTTTTCATTACAGCAATTTTTTAGGTTGTTGAATTTACGAAAGATAGGATTGAGTGATAATGAATTGGAACGCTTACCTCCAGAAATTGGAAACTTTATGAACCTTCTTGAATTGGACATTAGTAGAAATGGTAAGAACAGTGGCATATACAGTACACACTTGAACATGTTTACTATTTGTACCGACAGATAGATGATTCTAGCTCACAAACATTGCATATTTATTTTTTGACTAGTGTATCTCTAACAGCTGTACAGCTGCCCTCTTAAAAACAATTTAGTTGAGTTAGTGTTTCAAACTTCAACTCAAACACAATTAAAATATCCAACCAGTGAGTACAAACAAAGACGTGTACAAGGTTTTATTTAGATCCAAAAAAGATTTCTTTGTGAAAATTATCATATCAATAGAATACTCATAATAATATTTATTTAAACCAAATCTAAACAAATCACAACAAAGATTCACAGCAACACAATATTATTGTTGTTACGCATTCTGGAAAAACTTTTTTTTTACTGCAATAACTTTTTTTTTACTGCAATAACTTTCCATTAGTTTATGAAGCATTTAACAGCAATAAACAGTGTGTATGTGTACAAAAACAAAAATAATTGCATAAACAAAATATTCAGTAGTACAGTATTGTAGTAGAATTAGTCTATTTTGTGCCTAGCTTACCTGGATAAGCCAACATTAGCCTCTCCAAGAAGAGAGCTACAACTCAATACAGATAGGGTGTTAAAACACCCTATCAAGTATGGTACAGTCCATGAACCCTGGCCTCAAGTGGAAGCATTTTAACACACAACCATCATCATTTCTTTTAAAGAAATGGTAGCGATAAAATGTCTGAATAAAGAGCAACTGTACAAATTGAGAGATTCCTAAATATAGAATCAGCATGTCGAATGAGTTAAGATATTGTGAACTGTGTAATTCCACCTGAATATAATAATAATAGGGGGATATTAATTACTCTTCTTGTGTACAGAGTACTACACAGATCAATATATGTCTCAAGAGAGGCAAGGCCATCTGTGGATATCATCATCTTACATTTGATGTAAGTGATACCTGTATGTATAGACAGTCGTCATATAGAAATTGAATTAAATTGATCAAGACCTTTTAAACATTATCATCACATTGAACAAAACAATAAAGAAAGAACTTTGTCTGCAAAACAAAGACTTCAGTATCTTACATACTTGTGCTATGGGATGTACAGTAATAAAAATGCTGTCATATGAAAATTGTGACTAAATTGATCAAGACATTTTTAACATTATCATCACATTGAACAATAAAGAAAGAACGCTGTTGAATGTGCAAAACAAAGAAAATGTTGTTGCAATTTACATTAATTTAATTTGAGTAGGTTCAACATTCTACATTAAGATTTGACAAATTAGAAGCTGACGAGGGACAAAAGCAGTAAAAACGTCAAGTTTCCTTTTGTTTTTTCCCAATTCTTTTGTTTCTTCCCACTCATTAATAAAGCATCAACACAACGTAGAATGTGATAAATTAACAATAACAACTTCTTTTACAATCTCCCTACTTACTTACTTATTTTAAATTCATCAGTAAAAGGTAAAGATGAGTCCTGTAATCATTGTGAATGTAGGGCAATGAGTAGCAGCAGTATGTTGTGGTAGAGTGTCTGTTTAAGCTCCCTTAGTATTTTCATCCAGGTACAGTACACTACTCATTTTCAGCTGTAACTGTACAAAATAGTGAAAATAAATACATTTAACCATTAGAATGAATGTCATTCAGCTGTTGAATGATCTTAGGTCATATCTATAGTCAATATATAAAATTGTTCAGTACAGTATTAGTCAGGGCCGTAACCAGCATGAGGCAGACAAGGCGCTCGCCTCGTATGAAATTATCAATTTTCACTACCCACCCCAATTCCCCAGCATAGATCGTCATATTTTATAAATTAATAATTATATAATCTTTGCCTCGTCTATTTTTAACATCTTGGTACGGACTTATATATTTTAATACTGTATGAAGTTTGTTTGAATGGAAATAAAATATTGTTAGACATTGTCCAGCAGCAGCAGCCTGATCCAGCTGAATTAGTTGATTTGTACAGTAGTACCAGGAAGTTGGGGAAATGACTGTTTTCCTTAAATTCAACATTGTAAATCTGTTCAGAATTGAAATGTACCATTTCATGCACATTGGAATAGTAGAATGTAACATGATGTCATCATTACTGTTTTATTCTAGCTGTTTGTATTTTTACTCTGTACATTTGCTGACCGTATAAATTTAGTTTGTACGATATAGTGTATCGTACAGTAATTGTGAAACTACAGTATGTATGCGATTATTTTTCTAAAGTAACTGTATCACCGACTATAATCCCACGCTCTAGGATTAGTTCAGACAAACAACTGCAATGGAATTCAAATATAATCCCACCCCTTAATTTTTGTTAAATTTCATAACCAGGTCACCTGTTTTTTTTTCTTTTTATTTGAAATTTACGTTATTCTCATTTATTTATTTCTATCATGCAGTATTGTGTTTGTGGCCAATATTTTATAGAAAAATATATTTTAGTTTCTTTTCTGTAATTTAATAAAGAAAGAAGAATAAATACATTTCTGAAATCAGTTCAATAAACTGTAACATTAAAGCTACATGCACTCCTCTTGTTTAAAGACACAGGAGATGGCGTTGTTCAATAAACTGTAACATTAAAGCTACATTCACTCCCCTTGTTTAAAGACACAGGAGATGGCGTTGTTCAATAAACTGTAACATTAAAGCTACATTCACTCCCCTTGTTTAAAGACACAGGAGATGGCGTTGTTCAATAAACTGTAACATTAAAGCTACATTCACTCCACTTGTTTAAAGACACAGGAGATGGCGTTGTTCAATAAACTGTAACATTAAAGCTACATTCACTCCACTTGTTTAAAGACACAGGAGATGGCGTTGTTCAATAAACTGTAACATTAAAGCTACATTCACTCCACTTGTTTGAAGACACAGGAGATGGCGTTGTTCAATAAACTGTAACATTAAAGCTACATTCACTCCTCTTGTTTAAAGACACAGGAGATGGCGTTGTTCAATAAACTGTAACATTAAAGCTACATTCACTCCACTTGTTTAAAGACACAGGAGATGGCGTTGTTCAATAAACTGTAACATTAAAGCTACATTCACTCCTCTTGTTTAAGGACACAGGAGATGGCGTTGTTCAATACTTATTATAGTTAACAGCACCCTGAAACAGCAAGTGTGAATGGACAGGAAATATGGTTGTTTACTTTAGGAATGTGTTCTTTCAATCTTCATTTACATATACAGCAGTAGTATTCCTGTACTGTAGAAGTCATGATTATAAATACATTATGTGGGCAGCATAAGTAGCATTGTGGTTAGTGTTGTGATATAGAGGTACATTTCTATTGGTTCTCTATGGTTTAATATCTACACAAGTACTTCCTGTATGGCTACTGTATGACATCTCCCTGGTTTGATATTTTAAAAAATATCTTTGCCCACAATAATCCTGTACTGTCGCTCCTTTCCCACTTCTCTGTAATATCTAATGATACAAGAATGTTAGTGGGACTACTGTAAAACTGTAGACTTTAGTGGGGCTGTAGCTGTTCTTGGTCAATTTGAATTATTGATAATAAACTGTAGTAAATAAAAGTAAAACATTTTCTTATGAGATTTATGTTTTAGAGGGCAGTGTAAACTTTAGGACATACACAGTAATAATAGTTAGTCTTTGCCTCCAGGATAAACCAATATACAGTACAGTAGGTCGTTCTCTACAGCATGAGAGATCAAAAATAGTTTAATACCCTACAGTATAATGGAACAGTCTGCAACTGCATCTGCTAGTAGACCACTGTTGGATGGTGGGTGTCTGTTTAGGTGCATTGGTACCTTCTCTTGAATCAACACCGTTGATACTGAAGAAATAAGTTGTTTAAAATCACTGTAATTTTAACAAAAAGTTAAATAAACTCAATTATAAAATTGTTAGTAATGTTGAATTTGTCAACTTGATCTAAGTCAATTAAAAATGAGTAAATGAACATCTAAATCAACTTAACACAAATAATCCTACAGTACTGTAGGTCAATTACACACTGATTAATATAAATACATGGCAGGTTAATCAACAGTAAATTCCTGAAACTAAATTGATAAAAAGTCTGTTTAAACCTCAAAACTAAAAAATGCCCGACTGTGAATGATTGAATGTGAAATGACTATAATTACCTTTGTTCTATAAATTACTGTGCAATTAATGCAATCTACTGTACCAAAGAACTTATAACACTTCATCCGAAGCGCATAACAATTTCGAAAGGCATTGTGGGATAGAATAGAGCTAATGGGTGGCGCCATTGTGAGCCATGGAGTAGCGCGCCCGGATCAAATTAGAAAGTCAAAATCATAGAGGGGATCTGCTAATACTATAGGGGGAATAGAACAATTGACTGAGACCTCTATAGGAATTAATAGTTTTGACTTCCTAGTTTGGAGGGGGCGCTGCTACATGCTGTGAAATGGCGTCGCCCAGTTTGACCTTTTAACCCTGTACTTCCATTACTGTGTTTGAATGCAAATTGAAGAACAGGAGATTCTTGTGTTATAAGTTCTTTGACAGTACTAATAATACAGGTTTTGTGTCTGCATACTGTCTAATATAAATTGTGATGTTTTCCATTAATTTCTTGACATTTTCTTTTTGCAGATATTTTTGAGATACCTGAAAACATTCGCTTTTGTAAAGCGTTGGTGGCGATAGACCTCAGCGGAAATCCTATTTCATGGTAAGGATACTAAGAACAAAGTTTTGAAAATAACATTTTTTTTTTTGGAAATGTTAATATGTTAATAATAAGCTCATTTAGCAACAACTTTTTTTAGAACTTATACTTTGGAGTCTATTTTGTGCCTAGCTTACCCGGATAAACCGACATAAGCCTTTCTCTTCAGAGAGAGGAATACATGAAAAATAATACAAAAACAAGAAAACAGTATAGCACCCCTATCGGATAATGGTGCAGTCTGTGAACAACAGTGGGAACCATCTTACCTACAGTACCATTGTCATCATCTCATCATCTTTATGATACATGAATGTGGTACAGTTTGTAATTGTACATTGAACCATTTTAGAAGGATCAAAAAAATGAAAAAACTTAATATAGAAGCAGCATCAAGAAAATTAATCATTTTTAGCATGGAAAAATGTCACAATTAGCCAACAAGTGAATGTCTGTTGATCCAATTACTGTATTATTATTCAGCATAAACTTTACATTTTTTTTCATGGAATTCTGTGAGTAGGCGGGTTTTATCTGCAAAACACATTAAATCAAAAATGCATTGCATAATTTGTATTCAACATAAAGAAGTGATTTGTTGACTTGCAATGCTAAAAAAGTCCATTCAATAATGTTTATTTCAAAAGCATCAAGTTCTTTGAAAAGGCATATTCGGTATTTTTATAATGTGGTGCCCATTCAAAATTTTGTATTGACTAACTTATTAATAACTCATGTTATTGTTAGTTTGTGCTAAAACTTTAGAAATGATTTTTAGTGATCATTTACAGTATTTCAAAATTAGCGTAACAACTGAAATTTTGAGACGTTCCCAACTGTACTGTACCTTATTTTCTTTGGAAAAACATGGTGAACCGAAACCTTGCGTACTAGATGTTTCATTCGCCATGCAAACCTTTAAACAATATACAATCACTGGATTTATAATGTTGCAGGGTATTGCTAAACAGAGAAAACCCCCGCAAACCTCCAAAAAACATAGCAAACTACATCGAACCAACATAAAAGTTACTGAACTGTGTAGTCTACTACATACTTGATACAGTATATGTCAAATTAAAATTGTTCATTTACCATTTTGTTGCATAGTATTTTATCATTGAATATAAATCTTGCTTTAATACAGTATTCTTCTACCTTTATCTGTCTATATGACATAATATTATACATTTTCACCCAGCAGATAAAGATTCGCTGAAATCAACACGCCTGGCCTTTTATGTCATAGCTTGCTTTTCACACTGTTATTGAATACAATTTGTATATTGCATTTTACTTGTAGTGATCTTAGTAGAAAGTTCATGTACATGTTAAACTCATTGCCATTGATTGCGTACGTCTCTATTCGTGCTTCAGCGAACAAGCATCTGTGCTTGAAATATGCATAGTATTATTAACAAGTAAATCAAGCGTATAGTATACATTGCATTCACCGACGGTGCTCGTAATTTGGAATGAGATCGTTCTTTTGTTGACACCATGAGACTCATCTTTATCACGTTACTGCTTATAGTATGATACAGTATATACTACGTTATTATTACTCACTTCATTCTTAATTTGTTTATAGCTCGTCCTATTGGTTTTATTAATTGTATAAAATTATTATTATTAGGACAATATGCCGATTGTTAAAAGCGCTACCTGTCGACAACATTACATTATTATTGAGCTTCAACAATATTAATGAAAATAGGACATACTTACTGTTACAGTATCTATATATTTACAACTTAAAACATACAGTAGGTGTACTGTGCAGTATGTATCCAGTATGGCATCTTTTCTAATGAGTAGGGGTTACCCCTGAGTTTTGGTTCTAATTCAGTGTTACTGTACAACAGGCACTCCTAACTGTGGTTTATATTATCTGCTTCACCTAGTGTGTTATCTGATAAGGATGCTCAATAGAATTATTCTTTTCGTAATTGTATCCTCTCTTTGAAGAGAGATGGCTATTGTCGGTTTATCCAGGTATGTTAGGCACGGTATAGACCTTTTTTTGTACAGTGAATCATGTTAATTAACATGCTTTATGGATGATTCATGAACTAAATATAATATTATTTAGATATTATTCTAACTGTCAGACTGTACTCTACAATATCGTTTAATTCATAGAGTTAGGCGATAATAATTGTCATTAATCCAATTAATTTAATTAGGATTGAATTCATTGAAACTTTAAATCATAAAATAGTTGAACAGCTTTCAGGCAAAAAGTGATAAATCTTATTACAACCAACATGTGATCTTTGAGAATATTAATATGACCTGGCTGTTGTTAGCTGTCATTAGCTGTCGTTAGCTGCTGGATGTCATGATGCAGACTTGTAATAAATTGTAATCTTATTTTATAATAAGCTAGATTTTCTTTTTGCAATTTTTCAAAGGTTACAATAAGCTCAAATGTTTAGCGGCGAGTCAACTGAGAACACACATAATAAATTACAACACCTTTTCTAACAGTAATTGGAAAATACAGCATTTTTTTAAATTTTCGATAAATCATAGTATTGAATTTTTTTTATTTTATTGACAAATGAATTTAGAAATTTCTTTGATTAATCTTTCTTAAATTTTGAATTGGATTAAAAACTTACAATTACAATCAAATTTATTAAGTACAACAAGTATTACAATGTTTAGCCTCTGTTTACACTATCAAACTAGTTTGACAAAAAAATTGTGATGTACCCAAATATGGTAGTGATATGTGTCCATAATTGGGCACATCACATTTTTAAAGTTTGATTGCAGAGTAGACAGAGCTTAAAAATAAAATGGTAACTATTTTGAAAGAAATCGATTTGGTTTCATAATGAGCAGAGAATGAAATACTATTTACTGTGCACTAGGGAATTGAATGATCTACTATGTATTATTAACATTGAATGTTATAAATAAGCTGAATAAGTAGAGGTACTAAATACACATTGAATTAGGTCATATCATAATTAATGTTGAAATATAGAATCATTTCATACAATATACAGGACGGTACTATAGCATAATATAACAGTACAGTCATAAAGTAAGTAACCCAAAATATAGTATGTACTGTACTGAACATTCCCTATATTTAGTGTTAACACAGAAACCAGATGAAATGATTTAAGCAATAGTACAGTCAGATTTTTGGATTAAAATGTATTGTATAGACAATATTGTTTTGTTTTGTCTTTTAGTTTGCCTTCCGGATTCACACAGTTAAGAAATCTTAAGTTCCTGACTTTAAATGACGTTGGTCTTGAAAGTTTGCCAAATGATATTGGAAAGTAAGTATTGATCAAATAACAATTTTAAACTGCTGGATTTAAGCGATGTGGAGTTAATTCTGAGAAGTATTCCCTTAATAATGTGTTGTGGTTTCAATGAAAGTGACACAGATTTCTTTAAGCACTAAAAAACCAAACTTTTTCATTTCGAAATGCAACTCATCAAAAGCTGAATAGTATTGTGGTGTGTTATGAAATTGAGAAGAATTGTTATTTAAAGCTCTGTCCACACTATCAAATTTTATGTGACAAAAAAAGTGTGATGTGCCCATATATAGATATGATGATGTCATATCATTACCATATTTGGGTATATAACTACCATATTTGAGCACATACAGTAGTATTGATAGTGGAGACAGAGCTTTAAACTTCTTAAATGTAGTATTGCAAGTAGAAGACAAACATTTCTTTGGTTGCAGAAAGTTAATCAAATTAAAATGATTTTTTTCCCCAGTTTATCAAATTTAGTGACGTTGGAACTGCGTGAAAACTTACTAAAGACGCTGCCACCGTCATTGTCGTTACTCGTCAAATTGGAACAACTTGATTTGGGAAGTAACGAACTAGAAGATCTACCAGAAACGTTGGGTGCTCTACCAAACTTAAAGGACCTCTGGTTAGATTGTAACGCACTCACAGAGTTACCTGAGGTTAGTATGATATTCTTATCTCCACCCAGGTGTAAATGGGTACTAGTGTGA
Source organism: Antedon bifida (assembly GCF_963402885.1). Classification (NCBI taxonomy): domain Eukaryota; kingdom Metazoa; phylum Echinodermata; class Crinoidea; order Comatulida; family Antedonidae; genus Antedon; species Antedon bifida. The sequence goes on along the minus strand of NC_136229.1, from coordinate 1,145,523 downwards.
AACACAATTGGGCTGATTACTAGTCGGAACTGTCCATGTGTTTGATCCAATGACTGGGATAATAATAAAGGCCAATTTACACAGGCGAGCAGTTACGGTAAGCAGAAAACCGTGTATACTGGACACTGCTTTGGAAAAAAGTTGTACCATTTAAGTACATCATAAACAATAATAAAAATCTTGAATATGAGTTAATATCTGACCCTGTGACCTTTAACTTGACCTTTAGTCTGGAATTATAAGCCATCAATAGCTAAATAGACGAATGATTGATGTACTTAGATATGATTTATTCATAAGCTCCCATACTAATCCCCAAAGGTATTTGACATGCTATGACATAATTAAGTAAACATAAGAATGTGGTGTTATGTAATGTATACTGTTAAATACATAATAACCTTTTGTGTTTGTCACTCCTGCTATAAGAAACAGAACTATAGATATTCTTCATTATTTCAGACATAGAAATATTATACTTTCACTATAATAACTCTATGTTTCAGATATTCATATACACATACATACAGTACATGAATTGGAAAACTATTATTAATACCTTGGAATAACTTTTCCCCCCATATACAGACATAAAAGTACATGAAGTGTTGGGAAATTAGTGTGGTTATTTTAAAAATAATTTATTTGATTTCAACATTTAAATTTAAAGAATAATACTTGAATGTGTAAGTTCTATGCAGCAGTACTCATTCCTATGCTGTGAATGATTTTGCAGAATGATTTTACGAATTACATGAGGGATCAGCTCAAAAATTTGATAAATATATTGATTGTCTTAGGGCTGACCATACAATAGGATTAATAAGAATGCTGGGTGTTGTTCAGCCATGACCAGTGATAGCCTTGTTTGACTTTTAGTAGTTGCTGTATGAATCATTCATATGTTATTATTGCATGTTAAATGTGTGTTAGGGTTAAATATTTATTAAAATAAAATACATTTAGTATAGTATCTTAATTGAACTTCATAGACATTTCATTTATTTGAATCATTTATTGACCAGTGGCTTTATTGACCAGTGGCATTTTTGACCAGTGACTTTATTGACCATTCAACAATCATTAACTTAAAACCTAAGATTGTCATCTCTATATAACATATTAATAATGGAAATTTGAAAAATTGAAAAATCCCCAAAACAAGAAAAGATTATTATAACAAACTTTGATGGGCCATTTTGCAGTTTTCAGTGAGACAATATCCATTCCTCATTTATTCTATAGTCTATAGGCCTTAAATAGACTGCCGCTTAAATTGAAGGGAAATGTAAGCATGCTTGGAGAATAGGGCTAACCACTGGTCTTTTCCTACTTAAATGTAAAAGTATACAAAGTTCTTTTTTTTTTTTGGATGTTACAGTACTTTACATCAAAAGTATTTCTATGTAACAAATTCAATTGAAGGTATTTCTTAATTATTAATCTTTCAGTTCACCATGCAAACTAATTTTGGTTGAATTTTAAAGTGGGAATTGTGATGATTTAGTATTAAGAATATATTTCTGAACAAATTATTCTCACCATAAATTGTGTTAAATAAGAAGAAAAAATGTACTAATATAGTCTGTTATGAGAGTTAGTCACAACTTAGCTAATTGATGTGTACTTGGCTACAATATAAATTAATTAAATTAGTAAACTTGGTGAATAAGCATTGTGTAATGACTAGTGAGTAGTATGCTGTTTAAAGCTCTGTCTACACTATCAAAATGTTATGTGCCCATACAGTGTATGGACATGATGATATCATATCACTACCATATTTGAGCATATCACTACCATATTGTGGCACATACCATTTTTTTGTCAAAATAGTTTGATAGTGTAGACAGAGCTTAAAGGTTTGCATGGCAAAAATTAATATAATAGAACATGTGCGGTATATCACATACTTTATGTAGTTTAAAAAGAACTCTTGAGATTATCTAAGTTTTCTCGGTTCACTCTCACCCATGAGGACGATCAAAGCAAATTGATCAGATTTAAATACGTGGTATACCACAAACTTTATATCATTAGGCTTGCCTAGATAGATATGAAGTAGAAACAACAATTCCATTGAGTGGATCCTGTTGAAAAGACTGCATTATAGAACAATCAAACAGTATTGTATAGAGGTCAAAAGAAGTATAAAGCAATGTATTGTGAAAAGTTATCCAAGCACTTAGACCTGTACTTAGCACATATGATTCATCATACTATCTTAAACATGCTGAGCTGTTTACAACAATGATCACCACCAAACAGATATGAGATATTAATCCTCATTTGAATGAGCTACATAAACTTTAAACTATTCAAGTTCTTTCAATTCTATTCACAAGGCTAACCATCTATTATTAAACAAATTATTTTCTACTTCCTGCTGCATCCAAAATTAGTTAAAATTTGAGGAATTTAACGCAAAAAATATGATACAAGAAGGCTTGAAGTAACTACATGTGAGAAGTTATAAAGAGAGAATAAATAAAATAAAAATACCTGAAGCTAATAAGTTTGTTTAAACTAAATTGAAATATTGCGATTGAAAAATCTGTTGTCGTGCTATAAGGGACAATATTTTATTTATTTCAACAATATTTAATGAGGGTTGTTGATCAAGCCGAATTTGATCATCAGGGACCCTCAGAACAATAGCGTTGACTATAAATGGTTCTTTCCACAAAAGCTTTTGCATTGTGTCCACCTATCTTATTTTATGTCTTTAGGCAATGCGGCCAAGGATTACCAATAGTGAATTAATTACTGTCCTATCAGATAGGTGGTAATCCCCCTGATACAGGGGCTATTTTGTGAACCAGTTCACCGGGGTAACCCCCTAATCTTTTCGAATAATGAACTGGGTTCTTTAAAGTGAACACAGGTTATAACTGTGTACACTGGACCTACGGTTTATAGTCCTTATCCGAGAAGACTTGTTCCACCACCAGAACTAGGAGCGAGTCGGGCTCGAACCCTTGCCGATGTTGTTGGCTCTTTTAGGTACGGCCCCTGCCTTAACCGCTCGGCCATTTGACTCACTATCTCAGGATTAACCATAATTTAAAAGATACATATTTTCTTTCAAATTTCACATTTGTACGTATTGTATTTCATTGCAACATGATAGTTTTGCTTTTAAGTTGGATTTTTCACTAAAATAACACCTTTTGTCATCAAGAATTTGATGGCATTTTGAGGCATTTTACAAAATTGTCGGGGAAATTTTCAAAAGTCGGAGACATGTCTTTGTGCAATACAATAATCACCTAGCATTCAACAAAGATGACAATCAGATAATCTTTACCTGTAAATGTTAAAATTAATATATTGGTATTAATCAGAAAACAGAAAATACTATAATTATTATCTGAATAAGAAAACAATTAAATTAACAGCAGGTAGTTTGAAGCATATCAAGCTGTTACTGTATCTAAGTACACTTATTACAATAGGTATTTGCACTTAGAAATATTCACAGTGCAACATCCAACATTACAAGTATGACATTATTTATGTACATTACAATTTATGAATATTTTCTTGTAAAATGTTCGTCACAAAAAGGAAACAGCGTATAAATAGACTAGGCCTCTAAGCTCATGGCAACATGAAATCGTGCGCAAGTTGTTGCGCAACTCTGACGTCATTAAAAAATAGGTGCACAACAAAATGCTGCCACACATGGGATATACCGGAATAACGCACACAGTACAATTTTGACAGCGGTCACTCAAGCATGAAATATGACCTCCCTGGGTAAATGTAGTTGAATGTACTGGGTAAAATTGTTCATCTTAACCCTACAGTATGTAATTTTGGTTACAATACATATGTAATGTGTTTACATGCAGACATAACCATACAGTAGGCTACAAACACCACTGTTGATTTTTGTAGTTAGCATTTTTCTCCACTCTTTGCATCTTCATTGAGTTCCTGCCAATGTCAACATCACTATTAATATGTGGATTGGTATTTTCATATTTAATTCAATGTAATTGAAATTTGATATCATATTCATTCCGGTTTGTGTTATTGTAAAGTAATATATTTCTGGAACTGGGTAAATTATGAAATAATTATACAGTTGGTACAATTAAAATTCATGAAAACATGCTGGTGGTTGCCAGAACAAACTATTTGCATAAACCACAATTTCAACGCAAATTGTTAATACTAAATTAACGTTAAACTACTATAATGGCTTTGCACTTGCAAATAGCCATACACTTAGAAATAGCCATGGGGAAAAAAACAGAACGAAACAGAATTGCTGTTTATAAGTAGAACGGAAGCTTTTGACATGAAGAAACATAAAAGCATTACTCAAAGGCAATCTAATGAAAAATTAACTTAATGTTATGTGTTGTCTCTTTGATTAATTTTAAAGGAAAATTTACATTTACAGGAAGTGGACATTTAAAGGGAATGTTTTATTTTATGTATCATTAATAAATAAAAGGAATAAAGCTACAAATAAGCATATTACATTACAGGGAATGTTTTTAATAATAAGATTTAGACAGAATGTCCCATTTACAGCATACAGTGGAGTAAAACAGAAATTTTGCCTACTTTTCCTATTTAGTATGACACCTAAAAGAAAATACCATTTATAGCTTACACTACAGTACAAATTAACATTTTTCATAGTGGTTTTAAACCCTTTTCTTCTTCAGGTCTTATTTAAGCCATATGAAAAGACACCCAAGTTTAAATAAGTTTCATGTTTTTAAATAAGAATATCTTTAAACAAAATTACATTTTGATTTATTACTCATGGGAAAACATCAAGTGAAATGTTACATTAAAAGGATTGTGTCAAAATTATTATCTACTGCAGTAACTAATGTACTTTATTTTTACTGCAGTAACATACTGTATGGTTTGTTTCAGTGAAAGTTTATGAGGCAGCAACTGCAGTAAACAGTGTATAATTACCCACAAAAAACATAATCCGATTAGTAGTTTCTGCAGTAACTGCAGTAGAATGAAGTTGACATGATCCCTAATTCAATCTGGTTATTATATCTTATAGGAAATTGGTAACTTAAGTAAACTAGTATGTCTTGATATCTCTGAGAACTGCTTGGAGGTTTTACCAGAAGAAATATCAGGACTGAAGAACTTGACAGATCTGCATTTGTCTCAGAACTGTTTAGAGAAACTACCAGAAGGAATAGGTATGTTATCATTTTTCTTAAAATTGGTTACATATGGCCTGTTTCTGCTGAAAAAATAAAAATAATCGATTTTTTCTAAGTACCACAAACCACAGAAATGATCGCGTTGCAACTGAAAATGTTCTCGGACGTTAATCGGTTATCTGGTAATCGCTTTTAAAAAATCATGTCATCCATACCCACAGCGCAGTTCAAGTTATGGAAGGCCGATGAGAGTTGGTTTGTTTACATCCTATCGCTGCCTAAAACTCTCACATGTAGGATTAAAAATTGAACTCGTAAAGCTATATTATTTGTAAAATAAACATCTAGTAAACTAGGCCTACTACCGTACCACATACAACAGAATAATGATGTTATATTAACAAGGGCACGTTGGCGAGAATAGTTCGTTTTGCCGTTCGGCGTTGGTTCTACTGTAGGGCCTAGCTAGGCTATATATTTCTACCGAAACAACAGGCCTAAAAAAGGACATGCAAAACATCGTTAGCCTGGTGTGATGTAACGGTGTACTTGTAACGCAGAATCTTGGAATCTCTTGGTATAATTCTCCCCCACAAAATAATAAAAATCAAATGTTTAACATTTGATTGTTATTCGGTCGGTCCACATCGCTGATCGTCATCGATCGCGCAAATAAACAGCATGCTTTGTGATAATCGGTTAAAACAAGAAATAATCGATTTAAACACGCAATGGATTGAGTGTTTTTAATCGGTTATTTTTAATCGGTTATTTTATTTTGCGCCGTTTCTGCTGCCCAAAAATAATCGATTAAAAAAAATAAACGGTTAATAATCGATTATTTCTGCTCAGCAGAAACAGGCCCATAGTGTTAGAGGACAGTTTTATTCTGTTTATATAACAATAACATAACATAATATAAAGAGGAGGTTTGCACAATGTAAACCGTTTAGCATTACCCATTGATTGTGCTGAGTGGAGACTTCCAACTGCACTAAAGCTTTATTCTTTTACATCAGCATAATTTAAAACAAGAAATATTTCTTACAAAAAACGCTGCTCGCTTGTTAATGTAACAGTTTTAAAGATATATTGTCCCCCTGAAAAATATTTTTTATTTCAAATTTGTTTTTGAATGTGTCATTTTAATAAAAACACGTTTTACTAGTTGGATTAATCCATTATTCTTTATAGGTAATCTACGTCAACTTGGCATTTTAAAGGTAGATCAAAATCGATTGACAGTGTTGACGCCAGCAGTGGGAAGGTAAAATTGTTTATCATATATTTATTTGATTATGTAATATCCTTATTTTAATATCCTTTCAACTGAAAGCCAGATTTCAGAAACTTTACCGAATATTACTTTGTATTATGTTCCCAAGGTTCCAAACACTTTGCTACTGTTTGAAATGGATTTGTTTGGAAAACTTGATTTTATTTAGTAGATTTTAGTAGTGTAGTCAAACAAATATCTTTATAATTCTATTTTCTATTCATTAAAAGTAGTAGTAGTAGTAGTAGTAGTAGTGGAGCTACAACTTAGTGGTTAATGTGCTTGCCTTCCAAGGTCCAGGGTTCATCCTTACCTACTAGTATCAGGGTTGTATCTCATGAGACCTGTTTTTCTACTCCACTGCCTAAGCCTCAAAAGAGACTTGGTTTATAATGTATCAGAATTTCGGTTGTTATGCTACAACCATCTTTAGCTGGAGAACAATAAACGACGATAAAACATGATTAAAGTTTATCCATCGTTAGCGAGGGTTTATTTGGATGTTGTGATGAATGTTGTCATGTTTATTCTCGTTTATTTCAGTTGTACGTTAATAACTGAGCTCATCCTTACCGAAAACCTGCTACAAGTAAGTACCGCTCTCAGCAATTCACAAATTTGTCATCAGATACTTGACATTTGATATAGTATTCCCTGCTATTGTTTGTTGTTGAGAACACATGTAATATGAATTTAATCTATTTAATGGAGAACATTAATTATGCAGTACATTTGTGGCTGAGAATAATCAATTAGTTTGTTTAATTGAAATATATGTACAATACCCAAGGAGCTTGGCCTGGTATGATTGATTGATATACAACACAAGCTGAGTGTGTTATTGGGTAGACTTTCTATGAGCCCTCGGGTACTTTGACTTAATACTGTACTTTGATCTCAAGCTAAAATTAAGAATAGGGAGCATTCGATTTACGACAAATGTTTACATGATCCCTAATCTACAACAATTACAACAACATAAGAATATTACTACACATATGCTCAACATTGAAAAAACTTTATAGTGTTCAATAAATATTGATAGAATCTAAACATAAAACCAACACCATTTTAATTCCTTCATGGTGCTCAGGGACAGATGGATAAATACAGCCTAATTATATACTTATTGCCATACTTATTGCCAATTGCCATACTTATTGCCATACTTATTACCATACTTTTTGCCATAACAAAATACTAACAAGATAGTATATTTCGATTACGATTATCGAATATTATGAATGTGAAAGTTTATGCATGAGTGAGCATGTGAAAGTACACAGTCGTTTTTATGTTTGTCACGTAAAAGATTCAGGAGCCGTGTGTGCATTTTAATTTTTTTGATAATAAATTGTAATTACCACCATAAAAATTGTATGTTTATAATTTCGTTCATTAATATTATTTACAGGAATTGCCATCATCTATCGGCTTTCTAAAGAAATTACATAATCTAAGTGTGGACAGAAATAGACTAACACATCTAGTGCCAGAGGTTGGTTATTTTTGTTTTCTTATTGGTAGAACATTTTTAGATTTAATTAATCATTCATGTGACACCACAAATCACCATTTTCAAGGACTATATTTGAGTCCCACGATTGGTGACAATGTATTTCAAGATGCATTAAGCTCTGTCTACACTATCAAACTGGTTTGACACAAAAAGTATGATAGTGTGATATGTGTCCATATTTGGTCACATCACATTTTTAAAGTTTGATTGCAGAGTAGACGGAGCTTAAAAATAAAATGCTAAAAAACTATTTTAAAAGAAATCGATTTGGTTTCATAATGAGCAGAGAATGAAATACTATTTACTGTGCACTAGGGAATTGAATAATCTACAATGTATTATTAACAATGAATGTGATATGACATCATCATGTCCATATATGGGAACATCACATTTTTTGTCACATAAAATTTGATAGTGTAGACAGAGCTTTATGCAACAGAAACTGTCCCTTTGATATCTCACTCTGTAATTACTGGTGTATATTACAGTTGATGGTCATTATGAACCACACTACTACAATTGATTGATTTCTTTTCATTAGGTTATATATTTCACACTTCATTAGTTATGCTTCAGTGATTTCCTAATCGATACTTAGTTGTTTAAAATCAAATTAATTAACTGCTGACAACACTTAATTTACTTATCAAATTTCAGTATTATTAATTCTGGAATACTTTAAACCAAAACAATTTTCAAATTGAGAGTACGTTTTTAAGAGAGAAATATTTTGAAGTAACTGATTTTAGGTTTTTGCCATAGAAATATTTTTTGAATAAAAAAATAATCTGTATTTTTAAGCAATTTAAATCTGACAGACATTCCTACAAAGACTTTTATGAACTTGGAACAGATTCAAAAGATAACAGGTTGCTAGCTGCTGCCAAGATCACTGTACAGTACTTATGGTATTGATATGCCCAAATATGGTAGTAATATGCCCAAATACGGTGTTGATATGACATCATCATGCCCATATATGGACACAACTTTTTTTGTCACATAATGTTTGATAGTGTAGACAGAGCTTAAGAGACTGTATCCCTGATTTTGTTTATAAACACACCCCAAGAGTAATTACTTAGAATAAACATAACCTTATTTTATTTAGTGAATGTTCTATGTTATTAACAATTTTACATAAGCAGAGTATTTTCTCCACCCACTAAACATGGTCTTATAATGTAAATAAATGTTTTATTATGTTATTAAAAATATGATGACTTCAATTTCATGACATCAAATGTATTATGGATGTTAAATAATATACCTAGTTACCACTCCCCAAAACATAATTTTATTTACATCAATTAATGTTCTGTTTACTATAATTTCACGTTATTAAGTTTATTATTACAGTATGTTAATGTATTTCATGTTCAATGTATCCAGTAGTAGAGACACAGTTTGTAAAATGTGTGTTGTTTATGTGCGATGTTGTCGATAATTTAATTAAAACCAAACTACATTACCGATGCCTGACCCACAAAGTAATGTCTTTTTAAATCTGAATAATGTATATAAGATCTCTTCACATTCAAGTGGATTAGATTTGTATATTTTAATGCGCTTTATGTAGCAACAGCGTCTCAAAGCGCTCCGTACTAGATATAGTGCAGATTCATCTGTCAACAATCATAGTGGCTACGATGAACGACTATACTGGGTAACGCCCTACGCTCTTTCTAACTCGGTTCTTTAAAGTGCACACAAGCTAGATGTGTATACTGGACATCCAGGTTGAAGTCCTTAAGCTCTGTCTACACTATCAAACTAGTTTGACAAAAAAAAGTGTGAGGTACCCAAATATGGTAATGGTATGACATCATCATGTCCATATATGGGCGCATCACATTTTTGTGTCACATAAAGTTTGATAGTGTAGACAAAGCTTTATACTTGTTTTACCACCAGGACTATGTTTGAGAAGAGCCTTGAACCTGCTCCGATTTTATGGCCTGCGACACCTTAACCACACAACTTAACAAATTTATAAAATTTGATATTACAAAATTAATGTTGTAAAATAAATACTTGATTGTTAAATTACGCTCAATTAAAATGTTTATCCATTTTTTTTTTTGTAGATTGGACGTTGTAAAAGTCTTGGTGTGTTATCACTTCGTGAAAACCGGCTGACAAGACTTCCGCCTGAAATCGGTAACTTAAAAGATCTTCACGTTCTAAATATATCTGGTAATCGTCTGGAATGGCTTCCAATACAACTAACAAATTGCAATCTGAAGGCCTTATGGCTCTCAGAAAACCAGGTAGGTTCAATTTATTTATTTGCAATTTTAAACCTTTATAGACTTGTTATTTTTTTTTAAAAATTGGAATCCAAAACAAATTTTTATTATGTTGTTATTTTTAGTTTCATTTATTACGCTCATGAATGTTAAAATTCCAAACAAATAGCAAATATATGTTATTTTCAATATGTTTTGATTTTTATTTATAGTCGCAGCCAATGTTAAAATTCCAAACAGATGAGATAGGGGCTCAAAGGGTGAAGGTGCTGACCTGCTTTATGTTGCCACAAACTGGGCCATCAGAGAGCATTAGTCTTGGTAGGTTATAAAAACTTAAATGCATGTGTGAATTGAATATAAATCCAAAGGCAAATTACTGAAACAATGACAATGCTTTGGGTATCAGTGGTTGGATCTCAATGAAGATACAAAATAAAATAAAATAAGCAAAAAGCTAAATCAAAACAGCCAGAAAAATTAGCAGAGCTTTCAGGCAACACTAGCCCTTCATCAGTGCAAGTGTGAATGAACATGATAGTGTGGCGGCAACGTTTATAATAAATATAACATGTTGATTATGGTTTAATGATTTTGATAATGATTTTGATAACAATGATAATGATGATATAAAGTTTTGCGGTACACCACATGTATTAGTTCTGAAAAGAACTGTTGTGTTTCTCAACGTTTCGATCAATATGCTTATTTGTTTAACTATTCCTCATCTTTTAACACTACATCAATTTTATTACTACAGTAATACTAATAATAATAAATATCAACTTTATTTTTTTAGATAACATTTTGAAACCGAATGGAGCACCTGACGTTCCAAACAATAGTAAACATCGAGTCGTTAATTTCCCAGACTTCATTATGGATGACGACGATGAAATGGTAAGATGTTGTTTGCTTTATAGTACCAATGCAGTCAAACCCCTATTATTATTTTTATTTATTTTATTTCAACAATACATTACGAGGGTGGTCCATCCAGCCAAAGCTGATCATTAGGGACCTTCACAAAAATACAATATGACATAAACATGTAACAATAAAAATTAAAATAAATAGAATTTATAAAGATAAACAAAATAAATGCACAAAATAAATTGAATCAAAAGGGAAATCAAACATATATTGTCCCTCATTCATTTCATGGGAAGTGTCCCCTTAAAAGGAGTGTATCCTGAATAGTGCTGTCCCAAAGGTGGTGTTCTACTGTGTTGATAACATTTGAAAACCATCCTGCCCAAAACAGAAAAATATGGAAATAAATCATGGAAAGCGGAATGACGGAAAACTTTTCAAGAGACATAGAGGATAAACATTTTTATGTTCAATATTTGTTCAAAAATAATGTTTCTTGATGGTTGATCAATAGTGTTTCAAAAGAAAGAACTAAAATTGCATTCTCAAAGTTTTTTATATTTTTAGTTTGAGTTGAAGTGTCAACAAATCTTTTTTTATGTTATTGTATTTTGAGGAAGACATGATTGAGTTAAATTTGAATACAGTGTAGTAGTAAACAAGAAATTCTTTTTTTGTGTACATTAGCATTTTTGCCAGTAGCACTTGTATATTATGTAAAGAGTACTTTACATATCGTATTACAGTTTTTAATTTGTCATTCATTTATTTCCTTTTAGAGTCAGTTCCAGAGACAGAACACTCCGCATCCTAAAGAACTTAAGGCCAAGGCTAAGCAGTTACACGATGCTAAGCGTGCAGAGAAAGCCGCGGTTGTTACTACGCAGGTTAGTACTGAGTCTAAAAATAGAAACATGATTTGTATTTATGACTGGTAAGGGCATAACATTAGGTTTGCAGTTCAAGGATTTTATTTCTAAATTTAACACAAATCTGAGATTATAAATAGGTTTCCTGGTGAGGTTACATCATTTAAATACTCTACCGTTTGAGAAGTGTTTTTATTTTATTCCTTTCAGCAAAATATTGCATAATAGACAAAGATGAATTTATCGACACAATGCAGGTGACAATTTGGATGATTATTACGTTGTGACTGGTGAATTTACTTGCGTTGCAATTATATGATTTAAAAAAACAACAAAAATTATTACTTTCCCTTTCTTTACTCTTTATTATACTTAGAAAGAAATGTTGATTGATTGATTGATTGATTTCGTTGTATAATAAATTAAACACAACAAATTGGTGTTTTTGACCTGGCACTTCGCATAAAGTACTGTTTTTCAAATAAAGTATATCACCGAGTATAGTCCCATGGGCCTAAGTATTTCATAAGGAAAATTAGTGTTTCTGTTCTTAGCCTAAATTATGGGTGACAACTTCAGCATGGAATTAGTAAGGTCTTGTTTTTTTTAGGGAGACTGAATTTTTAAAGCTCTGTCTACACTGTCAAACTTTATATTACAAAAAAAAAAGTGCTGTGCCCATATATGGACCCGATGATGTCGTATCACTACCATATTTGGGCACATCACACTTTTTTGTCTTTAGTTTTTTTTGGCTTTAGACTTGACTGTATTAGATAGTTAGAATCTTTCTCCTTTATTAAATTAAAAAAGAGTCATTTGATCTTAATGATTGAAGTTGATTGAAGTAGATACTAATCACAAAGACACGTAATACTAAGTCTTGTCCTTCAATGAGTAGTGTAGTACACAGAACACAAAAGACAATATGATGATGTGATGACAAGAATGATGAGTACTTGACATTGCCAATTACTAAATGTAATTGAGGCCACTGCTTTTTAATTACTAATTAATGATCCTTGGTAGTCATTCGTTTTTTAAATTATTATAACTTTTAAGCTCTGTCTACACTATCAAACTATTTTGACGAAAAATGTGTGATGTGCCCAAATATGCTAGTGATATGCCCAAATATAGTAGTGGTATGACATCATCATGTCAATATATGGACACATCACATTTTTTTGTCACATAAAGTTTGATAGTGTAGATGGAGCTTAAACAAGTCAAATCCTATATTAAGATTGAATCATTTTCACAACCTATAACGTGTCACTACCTCGTCTACTGCTTTTATGTATTTGCTTCTTAGTTGAGTTAATCATTTTAGTGTAATTATAGTTTACAAAAGCTTGTTAACTAATTTTGTATGTTAAGCGCTTTGTCACTTTATATCACTCAGCGGTTTAGAGTTTCTCTATGCCTGTAAATTTAAATTAGAATCCCTATATGATTTGGTAGCTATTCCAAATCCTGAGTTATAAGCTTCGAAAGTCTGATGAAAGTGTGTTTGCGAATTTCTAAGAACCACGCCCCTTTTTCGCGCCGCCAATATCTCAGAATCTACATATCGGATCTTTTTCTAAATTTGGTTGATTTGACACGGAATTAACCTATTGCATATTTATATGACTAGATTCCTCCATAACTTCCTATCTGCCATTGTGACAGCCAGTCCATCTATCTGCATACCAGTATCCATCTCTAGAACATTGTATAGTTGAAGGTAGATTAATTGAACTTGAAATGAATACATTTATTTTTAGACTACAAATGGACCTGAAGTAACAACAGCAACAGAAGAACTACAACAACAAGAAGAGGAAGAGTTTGTAGAGGATGTACCAGAAACAGAACCCCTTATTAACGCCATGCCAGAGCCCCCTATTGATAGCCCCTTACCCGCCCCTGTCAGCGTCAGCCAAGTAGCCTTCCAGGAAAAAGTCATACCAACTGTAATCGAGACTCAAGCATCTCAACCTGAGTTGGAACAGAATGATGCGGACGACGCAGCTGATTATAATGAGGTAAGGAGCGATAATGTTGCTATTAATATTCTGGTACTCTTACTTTGCGTTTGGTCAAAGGTCATTCTAAATTCATAATTCTGGAACATTTGGTAACATGGATTTTTCGATTTGCGACGATCCAAGAACTAATTTTGTGTGTTCGTTCACATTGAATTTCTTGAAAGTTTTTGGGGAATTCTATACAAGGTCATAGGTCGTCACAGATTGAAAGATGTCTAATCAAAACTAATGTATATATCTGCCTATACTGATACAATGGTGATATGCCCTAATATAGGTATTGTGATATGCCCTAATATACTGTAGGCATTGTGATATGCCCTAATATAGGCATTGTGATATGCCCTAATATAGGTATTGTGATATGCCCTAATATAGGCATTGTGATATGCCCTAATATAGGCATTGTGATATGCCTTAATATAGGCATTGTGATATGCCCTAATATAGGCATTGTGATATGCCCTAATATAGGTATTGTGATATGCCCTAATATAGGCATTGTGATATGCCCTAATATAGGCATTGTGATATGCCCTAATATAGGCATTGTGATATGCCCTAATATAGTCATTGTGATATGCCCTAATATAGGCATTGTGATATGCCCTAATATAGGCATGGTGTAGCCTACTGTATGTTCATAACAAGAAACTATAGATACATATGTATCTCATACTTTGTCACTTTATCTTATTAATTGAATACATTGAAGTGTATTCTGTTTCTTGTGTGTTTGATCATGTGGCATTCTCTTGGTGTTTGTGGATATTAATGCATGTAGAATACCGATCATAAACACTACACAAACATGATTGAAGTTGTCCTGTCATCAACAAGTGCATGAAGAGAAAGTATTTTTTTAAAGAGAACAAACTAGAAAGACATTAATCACCGATGTTTGTAAATTTACGCACATAAAAGCAATTTAAAATGATACATTAGTATGTTTATGAGAGCAGTATGCATGTATGTTCCATGTGGACACGTTTATGATTTATTCATAAATTATTTATCACTTTTTTCGTCGTCGTCGTCAAACCAATTTACCCATTTGAGAAATGTGTCGCATGGATTAGATTGAAGATTTCAACTTTTTTGTTATTTCTCCTACTTGTTTTACTAATTAATGGTAGCTTTTATAAAGAATGCTCCTTGTTTAAAACCCTAAATCTATCCAAGTGTCTATATCATCCACAAAAGCTACCTTCACTATCCTCCTCAAGCTTTTAATAAAGTTCACAAAGATAATAATGATGTGTAGTAGAACAGACTGGAATGTATTCATAGAGATATTGATCATTTAATGTAGAAACCAGTGCAATTAATTCATTATAAAAATAACATTTTTAGCAAGTAATTCTTAGCTCCTCCATCAACTTTATTATGCTTATCCTATATGAATGAGTTGTTAAGATGGTGTCGTATAATAAATACACTTAAAATTATACTGTATCAAAATGTAATGGTGAATAATACCTGTAGATGTGGTTTACTATGTGGACATAATACTTATATTCAGTTTATATTCAGCAAGAATTAACAGGATAAATTGGCTCCAACCGGTATTAAAATAATGGTGGGGAAAAATACATAACATAGAAACTTGTCTAGTAGTAGTGGTAGGCTAGGCCTAGCCATTAAAAACATTAAACTACTGTAGATCAAGCTATAAACACTATATATACACATTTAGTTATTTGTATTTAGATTAGATACATAGGCCTAGGATTCGCTAGCTTGCTTAATTGTCCGCAATTGATCGGGAAAACAAATACTGCGTCCTGTTCAACTTTATCAATTAATTATTAAAATAGTAAAACATAGATTTACAAGCAAGCTGTTGGTTTAGAAAGAGGGTTTACTAGTTTAGATGACACCAGTTGGTACAGATAATAGATAGCTATGCATTGTTTGGCCCTAGGTGGCTGCCCATAGATAACTTTGGATAAATGAGTATGTGTAGAGTCACGTCAACATCTGACATACCTAATTATGTGAAATGTTCACATACATAAAACATACATTAACATAGGAATATATTTCTAATACAAAAGTTTTATTTTGGATGCTTTATCAAAGTCAGGAAAGAGTTATCCTAGCACATATAATTATGTAATGAATGCCTTTGCAAATAAGCAAAAATTAGATTTTAAAAAAGGATTTAAACAAATATAGTTTCAGTTGATGTGGCCATTGGATAATTCAGAGTTATGATTTTAAATTTGTTTTCAAAATGAGCTTTTTGTTTGGTAATCTATTAGATTAAATTGAATTAGATGAGTTTAGTGTTTTAAATTGAGAAGTTGAAGAGGAATTTCTGAATACTAACATTTGCCTCTGTAGGAGTTACGAGAAAGACACGTTGGGTTTGACGTTTATCTCGATTCCGATGAAGAACAGCCAGAAAGACACGAAAAATTACACAGACGTGACACACCGCACTACTTGAAGAACAAACGTGTAAACGAGCTTGACGAAGATGCCAGCGCCATCTTAAACAGGGTATTGGCACAGCAAGCTATGGACACGCAAGAAATTAGAAAAGAACGGGTAAAATTGTCAATTGCCTTTTTTGTATGTGCTACACTAAGCCTCTGCAAGGTCTCTGTCATTTTAGACTACAGCAAAACAGCTTCTTTACTTGTACGCATTTCAAGCTTGTGTAATTTGTCTTAAAACATCTGTGGAGATTCAGTCACCTAATATTCTGCCATCAGTGTTGTTTTTAACTTCTGCCATTCTTTAACAGATCAACATTTTAAAGCTTTTATTTAGAGAATATAGTCACCACCATTAATATTATTTTAGAGAAACTACCCTGCTAAAACATTTGGCATGTAAATTTGACTTGATGACACTGACAGCCTATTAAAATTACACCAGAACTTTACATCCAGGACTTATTTCCTGGATACTGTGACATCCTGTAAATTTCAGAAAATAAGCCAATCAGCTTTGGTAATTTGGTAAACCAATCAGCTTTGGTAATTTATGACTTAATTAATATCCCTATGACAACATGTGACTAACTGCAATCGGTGCAAGTGTGAACTTTAATAATTTTTTTTCAAATGTTATTTTCCTTTTATTTGGAATACTAACTACTACTTGAACATTCTTTGCCATTTATATTTGATTTGATTGATTGATTGATTGATTTAATTGATTGATTCGATTAATTTAATTGATTGATTTAATGGATTGATTTAATTGATTGACGATTGATTGATTGATTTCATTGATTGATTTGATTGATTTAATGGATTGATTTAATTGATTGACGATTGATTGATTGATTTGATTGATTGATCAGTTACTAACTCTCCAACATGCTTCATTGTGTGATTAAAACCATTTAGTTTGCTTAATTATTGCTTTTAGTGCTTATGAATGTTTTGTTTTGCTTTTTTCTATCATTTTCATTTACTAACATACATCATCAATAAGTTTTATTTATTTCTATCATTCTGTTTGAGTTCAAGAATTGTGAATGATTGCATGTGTAGCTACATACAGTTATTGTTTGAGGAGAGAGACTCAATCAATTGTTATGTTACATTTCTGTAGCTTCAATTGCAGCGATCGCCATAAAATTGATTACATTTAATGAGTAATTTTCTCTTTTTTCCCCCCAAAAACAAGGTTTACATGCATAGTAATTAGTTTAGTCATTTTTTGGTTCACCATTTCTTTGGCGCGTGTACATAAAAAAAATCTTCTATAAAGAAATTCTAAATCTTACTTTTTTAAAAAAGAATGAATGAAGTTACCTGTACCTTGTATTTCAACAAAAAGTAAACAATAATATATAGGCAGAAAGATATCAATATATAGCAGAAAGATATCAATATATAGGCAGAAAGTTATCAATATATAGGCAGAAAGTTATCAATATATAGGCAGAAAGTTATCAATATATAGGCAGAAAGATATCAATATATAGGCAGAAATTTATCAATAAAACGTTAATGAGGTATAAAAAAAAATGTTTATTTAATTCAGGTAAATAAATATTGCTTTAGCGATAAATAAAAAACAAAACAATGGCGAATAACTCATTGATTCTAAGGTTAGTTTAGTAGTAAAGTTAAGCTATCCTAACTAATTAAGTATAATAACTTCTTTCTAGTTTTGTCCACTACAGCTCTCCACACTTGTTTGTTTGATTGTCTGCCAACCCACCTTCTCCCTATTGGTCACCTCTATCCTTTAACTATCGGCCACATTATTTCAAAATCGGTCACCTCATCTTTTTAGCTATTGGCAGCCTCATTTCTTTATTGGTCACCTCATCTCTTTAGCTATCGGTCACTCTCTTCCTTATCCACGCTTGATATGAAAATTGCTTGTAAATGTTGTATGGTCATTATTTGTTGACTACTGTGTTTTTAAATGTACAAATTTCATTCATTTATTTTATTCGAAATACAATATTTTTGACTTAAACATCACATCACAAAATCTAATAATAAATTTCTTGTAAAGTTATTCTGATAGTTTTTATATTAATTGTTTTGATCAGGAATTGAATCATGGAATGCTATATCAAAATCAAGAGAAGGTGATTATAGCATGGATATGTAAATTATATAAATGAGTATGCAAATGAGCATGTCAATAGGATATGATATTTTGTATTTGCATCAGATGACCTTTTTTCAAATGTTATGTGGATGTATATCATTATATTATGAAGACTACATTTATTTCTAAATGTAAACAATTTCTAAGGAATGATATTAAGTATCTAAGCATGGATGAATTAGTCTAAGCTAATTCCTCTGTCATCTAAGTAAGCACTTTGTAGTTTTGTTAAGAACCTCATCTCATTTTGTAAACACTTTTACATTTTGTTTGTCATTACATCTTGTCATGCATTTGAATGTTTACCAAACACAATTTGCATGTTTCTCTAAGGAATCGTGTCAAAATGATTATACTACAGTTACTGCAGTAACTACATGTTTATTTATTCTGGCCTGTTTTTATAATCTTTTAACAAGCTTGGGTAAACATACACTGTTTATTGCAAAGACTGCTGCATAAACTTCTACATTGAAACAAACTAAAATCAGAAACTGTTGCAGAAAAAAATTAGTTACTGTAGTAACTGCAGTAGAATCAATTTGACATGACCTGTAATGTTTCTCTCAGTGTTCAGTGAAGCATGAAATCTGTAATTTTGTTACTTCGTCTTGTGAAACTGTAAGCAATTTCCATGTTTTATTGCATGTTAATCTAAAATATTTGTTACATTTTTATTGTTCACATAAAATATAAACATAAATTGTAGGCATGATGATTTTCATAAAGAAAATGGTTGGTGTATCTGATATATTGTTTGTCGGTATGATAACATAATATCTTTTATTACTTGGTTATTAAGCTCTGTCTACACTATCAAACTTTATGTGACAAAAAAATGTGATGTGCCTATATATGGACATGATGATGTCATATCACTACCATATTTGGACACATCACACTTTTTTGTCAAACTAGTTTGATAGTGTAGACAGAGCTTAAGAACAGACATATCTTCAGTGATATTCCTGGCTAAATTGATACAAATTGGAGTTTAATTTCAAAATCAAATATACTGCTATAATTAATAGAACACCCACTCTTCAGAAAGCTACAAAAGTACAGAAATAATATTCATTGAAATAGTTATTGATAACTTGGAATTGATAAATAAGTGGGATGAATATTATTTATTAAAACAGAAAAACTAGTTCCAGTACCATAGAGTACACTAATATTAAGTTTGATATATTTTAACATAAAAATAACTCTGAAAAAAGTGAGGTAACAGTCAGAGGAAAAACGGCAAAAGGCTTCCTACTTTATAAGAGTGTTATCAGATAATCTGTATTCTTTTGATAACTCTTTGCCATTTTTCCCTTAACTGGCCAGCCATTAATCAAAATTTAAAATCAAAGCGACTTGTCTGATTTTTTTCAAAGTTTCTTTTAAAATTATCATACCCAATACTGTTATTATTTGTTTATTAATTGGGGGAAAAGTAATCTTAATTACTTTGCTCCTCTGCATACTTGCATCACACTTAATTTATCTACTAAGTCAGCTTTACTTTGGTGACCTAATCACCAACTTACCCGGGTAAGTTACTACTGTACCTCCGCATCCCGTAAAGTCACTATTTATTATAAACAATACACTTCACCTGGTATCTGAGTATCTGTATTATTTCTGTTGCTAAATTCTTATGTTTTTTTTTACCAGCTTGTGATAGAGTTCAGCCGTGATGGTGGTGGTCTTGGTATAAGCATAGCTGGTGGTAAAGGATCAACTCCTTATAAGGGCAATGATGAGGTAATTCACGGTTTTAACCCTTAGCAAACCCTTGCTAGTTCTATAAAATCTAACTAGCAAACTGAGCCACACACATACAACTACCAAGCAAGCAAATGCTGTATACACTTGAATTTACAGAAATTGGTAGAGCAAGCTTCCAGTAACTTTGCTATAATATTCGTTTGCTTCATAATACATTCCTTATTTCATAATTTTTGCCAATTCATTTATTTTGTATTTAATCTCTTTTCTTTGTACAGGGAATCTTCGTATCTCGTGTGGTTCCCGATGGTATAGCCGGCAAAAAGGGTCTTCGAGTAGGCGATAAGATCTTGGCTGTAAGTTAGTTATTTTGTAAAGTTATTGGGACATTCCTATCGAAGTAGTGGAACTGTAGGTTGGTGGTTAACATGCTTGCCTTCCAATCCCAAGGTCCAGGATTCAATCCTGACCTAGTGCCAGGGTTGTAACTCACAACTGTTTCAACTTCACTCTCTAAGCCTCAAATGATACTTAGTTTATAAATAAAGAAAAATAAAATTATAAAATAGTTTATACATCTTGTAAATGGTGAGTTACTTGCTGTTGGTAGTACTCATTACAGTACAGAGATTCGGGTAAAAAAAGCATGAATGAAGATTTTGAATGAGTATAAACTAATAATGTTCTTTTTATTTATGTGTAGGTTAATGAACACAATTTAGAGGTAGCCGATCACATTGCCGCAGTTGAGGCTTTAAAAAGTGCCGGTAACCACATGAGGATCGTTGTGGTCCGTGAAGAAGTGTTGACTTATTCTGCGGACTCGCAACCAGTATCTGAACAAATTGAACAGACGATGGCCAAAAACCATGAGGTACATGTAGATCGATGAAAAACAATTTGTGTGTGTGTTCATCATCATCATCATTTATAGAGGGAGCGTTTGATTTGCGATGACCTAGCTATGACCTATGACCTCGATCATGTTTTTGAATTGCCTGGAAAAAAAATCAAATTTTCCAGTAATGAAG
Organism: Antedon bifida; assembly: GCF_963402885.1. NCBI lineage: Eukaryota > Metazoa > Echinodermata > Crinoidea > Comatulida > Antedonidae > Antedon > Antedon bifida. Next base: position 1,124,217 of record NC_136229.1, on the reverse strand, counting down.
TTCTGGAAAGATTTGCTTAATTCTCCTGGAAGTTAACTCATAATTGTTTTGATTGAAAAATCTTCAAGAAAAACATGCGTCCAGGAATGTTACAAATTTTGCATTGTTTTATCAACTTGGTTCTGTGTCAGCTCGCTGGAGATTTAGAAATAAATACATTACTTATTTTGATAGCGTTGAGTTAGCGTCGCAAATCCAAAGCTCCCAAAATTGAATTACTTTTAAAATCATGAAGTTAATCAAATTGTAAATTGGATGACTTCTCGCAGAAGCTTTTAGAAGACAAACATTATGTTACAATTTGATTAGTGAACCATGGCAGAGTTAGCTACATTCATGCGAGTGACATTCATGCGAGTTTAGCTTCATTTTCTTCACAATTTTCACCAGCTATAAATTTCTAAAGAAACTATTTTTTTATCTAAATATATAAAAAAAAAACTACACTACATAAATATTTTTATAAATAAACACATTTGCATTTTGAACTTAGCAATGATTTCATCTTGCATTTATTAGCACTATTGCATCGCATGCCTTGTTTGATAACTCTGTGCAGGGCTCTATTGTGGCACTAGTGCACTCGCCAGGCTAATTAATAGAGTTATAGAGCACTCACTCAGCCTGGGCACTAAAACTTCATTGAACGATTTTACCAAATCAAATATTTTCGCCAATTATTTTTTTGCTAATACCGCCACAAAAATATGCATCGTATAGTGCAAAGTAGTAACTATCTATAACAATACTAGTGTATAGACATTGAGCCATGTACTATCCACAACAACACTAGTGTATAGAAATTCATTAAAATAGATAAAATAGTGTATTTTACAGAATCATCATTATATTCAGAATTCGCATCATTTGAAAATATAACAATTGTTATAATGTATATATGTATTGGAACAAGTTGGTTAATTCAAGTGCAAAAATATTTTTTTAAATAAACCATTTTGCTTGCATAACAAAATACCCAAATCAAACTATTAAGCAATCGCAACAATATTCGTGAAGTTTAATTATCAAACGTTATAGAGGGTTTGTAGTGAGCACAACCATTGCTCAACGTGAATGCGTCTCTATTGTGAGCAAAGTTTTATTTGTGGTTTTTAACACTTATAGCATGTTTGAGATTTCTTTTGGTTTACTCTTTTTCTGATATGTTTGTATTTGTGTTACTGTTTTGTCAATCTTTGATTTGATTAACAAATACATAAAGTCGATGAAGCAAAAACATAACTTTTATTTTATCGGTATCGCAACTACCCAATTTCTGTGATCAAATAAGGAACCATGTCAAAATCATTCTACTGCAGTTGCTGCAGTAACTAATTCATTTTACTAAATAATATTTATAACTTGTTTGTGCAAGTATTTAGTGGTAATCACGTGCAATGTTGATTGCAGTGTCTGCCTCATAAACTAACACATAAATGGAAACAAAGTAAAATCATCTATTGTAGTAAAATACTGTAGTTACTGCAGCAACAGCAGTAAAAGGAATTTGACATGATCCCAGTGTGTAAAAAGTCCCTATAATAGCTGTTACCTTGTCTTTCAATTTTTGTGAATTCTAAGGACATGTTTATGTAAAATTAAAATGTTCTTATTTTAATTTTTTATTTGTTTATGGAGCTGGGACATCTAAGGACATTTACCGTAACATTTCTGGAACATTAAAAAGCGAAAAATGTTTTATTTTCTAAATTTAGGATTTGAAAAATACTAATATGACACAACTATTACTTTTGCAATTTTATTATATTTTTAAAGCAAAATTTTGCTAAAGTTTTAAATTTTAAAAACGTACAGAAAGGGTGTAGTTAGATATTTTAAAATGGTAAAATGTGTATAGTATAACAACTATTGTATATTATTTTTGTATTGTCTTATAACCAACCCTCTACTGAGCATAGTGCATAGTTTTCTAAATATTGTAAATAAAATATTAGCATTTAGATAATATTATTATTAAAATAGTATTTTTTTTTACTCCTGGTATTTATTAAATGTTATCACTCTTAATAATAAAAAAATACTTAATTCTCATTTTAATGATGTATTTCTGGAGTTTCAATGATGATTGTGATTGACTTCGATAATGTTGATGAAATTTCAAGCTGGTATTCGCTGGAACAGACTGCATGAAAACAAAGAACTTTTCTCCTAAAGTAAATACTTGAGCACGATGATGGGTATGCGAGCTTGTTGTAGTGCTGGCACTACATTGTTTCAAATATTTTGAAGAAAAGTGAAATGAAATATCCAGATTTAAATTCAAAAAATCCAAAAAGAAATTTCTAACCTGGAATATTCATAAAATGATTGATACTAGAAATATTGATTACTTTGATTCAGAATTCAGAAAGATTTGGGATCTCACTGATTCAGAATCTATGATTTTACATTTTACTGATTCACGATCTAACTTAAACCTCATTTACACTTTGATTGAGTCCTGACCCAGGATTGTTTCCAAGATTGTGTTCAAATTTAATTGTTTGAGTGCAATCCAGCTTGTTAAGATTTTCCAAATGACAGCTCCAGCGATTCATTTACTTCACTGTGTTTGTCTCTCTTTTAAAACACCTTGTGAGATTGTCCACCTTATGAGGTCTACAAAATTAGGGCCAATCCTGGAACCGCCCAATGCAGTCTGGATATGTACATTTATAAATTTTCGGCCCAGGGCTGGCCTAAATCATAAGTGTAAATGGGGTTTTATTCACGATGTGAATAGTATTTGTTACAATGGAATTTGTGGTAACTTTAGGACTGATACTAAGTTACCATTTAGACATTGCTCCGGTATTGCAACCAGACCTTAATGGAGTTTTTAGAATCTCAGAATGTGGAATTGTACAATGCATGTTTCCAACCTATTAACCATGTATTCACGTATTATGTTGAGTGGAACTATATTTTAATAAACAGTAGAACATTGAATAAAGAATATGTATGTTGCCGTTTTGTTCATCATCAAATAAGCATTCAAAGTACAGACTTAGTGGCATGTAAAGCTGTAATAATGTAGTTTATTGTTAATGTTGTTCTTTATACAAATGCCATAGTTTTCTAATACTTATTCTGCTGAATAGCTTTTTGCTGTTTTATTTGGAATTACCTTTTGCACAATGGTTCTTTTTCCTTTGTAGCTACCTAACTATAATTCCTTCTTTTGTGCTTTTTCTTTTAACACTTAACAGATTTCCAAAGTTTGTAAATGTCCCATTACCACTTTAAGTGGAAATTTCTTAATTTGAATTTTTTTTTAAATTATTGTTAAATCTTTAAGACTGCTACGTCAACAAACGAGCGACGTTTTTTGTAAGAAATATTTCTTGTTTAAATTATTATTAAGTTAGCACAAAAGGTCACCCAATCAAATTTGCAAATTATAGTTTAATTCAGTTCAGACATCAAAACTGGTATATTTCTACGAATTCCATCTTTCTTAGTCCCGTGAGCGATAGTAAATTTTCAAAATCTCTGGAAAATAATTGCTCTACAAAATTTTATTATATATTACTGTTATATGCCTAAAAAATTCTACAAAAATCATTTTCTGTTAAATGAATTAAATTTTCTACATTATACAAAATTCAACTTGACCCAGATAATAAGAAGATTACGATTAAAACCAATTATACAGATTCAGTTGTGATTTCTTTCAAACCAAGAATTAATTAGATTTTCCTAATTTGTTTTTATGTTGGAATTACGAATGTTACAAATCGATGATTGTACTTATATGAGGGTCAGCAAGTGAGTGTGTGCCAGATATTTCATATTTATACAAATTTAGAAATTGCATGTGATAATATTTTATTTGAAAAAATAATCTAATCTGTGACAATGAAGTTGTGGATGAGTAATTACTGTACAGCTAAAGTGCAATGGCAATATTTTGAGCAGCTCTGAAAGATTATAATTTCTTAAGCTCTGTCTACACTATCAAACTTGACAAAAAAAAAGGTGATATGCCTCTGGACATGATGTCATATCACTACCATATTTGAGCATATCACTACCATATTTGGGCACATCACACTTTTTGTCAAACTAGTTTGATAGTGTAGACAGACCTTTAGAGGACGTTTAGTTGAAAGTACTGCTGTGCAATAAATATTTTATTTTTTTAGACAGATTACTTAAAATTTTGCTTGCTATTTCATTATTAATACACGTCTGTCTATGCAGGCACTTTGATTAATATATAGGTACATTTTACAGTGGTGTTAAGGTATAAACAAACTGTATGTCTGACTGCAATGTATTACAATAGCAAAAGCTTTAATATAGTATCATACGTTTTGCATGCTTTAGTTCAATTAATTGTTTTATTTTGCTCTTTTAACACTAATTTCACTTCTGTATTCAAAGAAAAATACTATTTTCCGAAATGTTCCAATATATATATATACTATATCAGATCAGATTAATTTTCATGTTAATATATTGTTTACATAACCACTTTAACCGTAAAAAAACACTTATTAAATAATAATAATATCTGTTTGGTACTACAGTAGAACCTGTATAAAGGGACACCTTTAGGACCAAAGTGTCATGTTATTAGATGTGCCCCTGAATAAGGGTTTGCTGTAGTCTTTAAACATATACAGTATTTCACCCTAGTTAGGGAACAATAGACAGAAGAGTGTCTACTTAATCTGACAAAGACCATTTTATATCTGGTAAAATCTGACTATTTACTAAAATACTTCATTGTAAGTGGGTAAAATAAATCCATAGCATATCATCATTGACTCATTTTAATTGTATTATATTTATTATCACTTAATATAATTGATATAATAATATTGTTAATATAATTGATATCATTTCTATAATATTGTTAATATTTAATTGATATTATAGTTACTGTATAATTATTGATACAGTATTAATTCGTGTATTCAATATATTGTTATAATATAAATCATGGTTGTTAATGTTATTATTATCACACATATTATTACTATGTCATTGAGGCTTAACATTGCATGGCTGTTGGTGAAATAATTCTGCTTTTCTATGAACCAAAAAAAGCAATCTTAAATTTAAGAGCTTACTCTTGGTACAATTCCTACTGTTTTTACAGTTATCAGGCAATTTCTGTGATACAGCATTACATGTGTATTATATGAGATGCCTGTATTGTAAGAACAATGTCACATGTGATGCTGTATCTATGATACTAAACAAATAATCCTGTAATTGTAAATACACTAGGTTGGGTAGAAAGAAAAGAGAAATAAAATGCAGAAATTTGCAAAATAAAAATTCAATGTTATGCACTGCGTATGTCCAAGGCAATTTAACAACAGGATGTTGAGCTCCGGAGATCAAAGTGTTTATCTGTGGCTGCGACACGATCAGTTCCACACCCTTTAACAGACACTGCATGGCGCAAAGAATATATACATAGTACAGTACTGTTGGTATTTGTTGCAGCCAGACATAAGATCAAAGGACTGTTACAAGTTCCTATCTTGGCAAGGCTAGCTCAGTGTCCTGTTGTTAGATTGCCTTGGTATGTCACACATATTGCATGTATATACACATATCTATTGGCTAGCTTGTCTTGGTATTAACCAGCGCTTACTAATTCTTTACTTCCACAGTCTGCGCCACCACAGTCAACGGCACCACGGACTACGCCACCACAGACTACGCCACCACAGACTTCCCCACCACCATCACCAGGGTTGCGCCCTCAGGAGAGACAAGGCGTCTCGTTTGCTCCAGAACCTGTTAAGCAAGTTGTTGGAGAAGTAAGTACGGTACATTTCTTTTACATACAGTAATACAGAAATCAAATCTTTTAAGCCAAACTGAGGGAGCGATTGATATATAATGCTTTCTCTATACAATGGAAAGGTTTTAATGATACAATTGGATTTAACAAACAATAGGTTCTTAAAGCCTTTGTAGCAGCCTGACATAGACACTGTATCAAATTACATTCTTTTATATAACATTGAATTTATATCCTGTTTGCTATTAGACTAGACTAGAAGAAAAGCTCTATCAGGTATGAAATCCAACATTTGGACATGGGTATAATAAAAACAACAAAACACTAAAGTTCACACCCTTCACTGGTGATGGTGCCATCTGATCTAATTTTATTTTAACTCTTGTAGACAGCACTCCAAGAGAGCAAACATCTGCCTACATTTAAATCACTTCAGATGAAATATTTAGCACTAATTAAAGGTGTAAACTCAATGATGGAAATCACAAACTAAGCAGAATATTATCACATTCATTAAAGAAACATTAATTTCTTATCCACCCCTGTGAGTGTCAGGGTCTGGACAAAAACTAATGGATTATTTCTTGAACCAAGGTGGACATGTCCACAAGATATCTTGCACACAAACTCCTTTGGCTGACATACACCATGCACTCCACTGCCAATCCAGTTATATAAAATCAAAAATAAAATAAAATCAAGGAAATAAAAATTCACCAATTGCTCCATGGTCACGCTTTTTGGTTTGCAATACAATAGTTGAACATTTCTATTCCTATAAATAAGCAGCCATGAATATAAATAACTACACACCATAGGAAAGGTTTATTAACGCAAACAATAATAAAATAATAAGCCAAACCAGTTGTGTAGCTAATAATACACCTATGATGAGTTTTATTAATGCACATAACTTTTTGAAACCACAATTTTTGTTCATATTTTGTCGTGTTTCTAGAAAATTTGGGTGAAGCTGAGCAAAGATAGAAATGGTCTTGGATTTAGTATAGCAGGAGGCAAGGGGTCAACGCCCTACAAAGGTCATGATGATGTAAGCAATATACTTTTTTTTTGTACTTACACTTTAAGTACCGGTATATATTGAAAAAAAAACTTAACTTTTTATTTATTTCTACTTTAGTCAATATTTATCTCAAGAATTTCACAAGGAGGTGCTGCAGATAGGTCAGGTTCTATAAGAGTTGGCGACAAAGTTATAGAGGTAAATTTTATCTGTCATTTTATGTCTGTCAGGAGGCAAATTCCTGAATACAGTGTCACGCGTGACATTGCTATTGCTTTGATATTACCCTAACCTTTAAAAAATGAATACACTGTAACATGTGACAAACATGTTACTCTGTATCAGAGTACTTTTCTAAGATACTAAACAAGAAACTAATACAAATACATTTTATTTGATGAATTCTTGATTATTTGAGTATCACTACCATATTTGGGCATATCACACTTTTTTTGTCAAACTAGTTTGATAGTGTAGACAAAGCTTAGTACAAATACATTTTATTTGATGAATTCTTGGTTATTTTTTGTGTTAGATAAACGGTTGTGATGTGACGAGTACAAGGCACGAGGAAGCCGTAAAGTTGTTGACAACAGCAACAGAGATCAACATGCTGGTGTACAGAGAAACAACAGATATTGTCCACCATCAACCTATTGTCAGTAAGTGTGATATTTTCAGCTTTGAGAGGATTTGTGTAGGCAGTGTACCAGAATTTCACAAAAGCTGCTAATATAAACATAATTTTTTAATCTTGTATAAACTAAAGCCAAAGTTTAGTCATGTTTCTAGTTTTTTTCTTCATATGTTGGAGCAGGAACGCTAGTAGACCAATCCATTACTTTTTTATTTTACAATCATTCATTAGACCTCGTAAAGTTACAAAACTAGCAATAATACGTTATTATTTTATCTAAGTGCACAACCCACCAACATTCAACCTGTCATTCATGGAAGATTTCCCAGGCTCCAGAGAGGATGAGGTTATAGAAGAGGAGCCAAAAATGGAAGAGATATTACTACTAAGAAGTGGGGGTCCACTAGGCCTCAGTATTGTAGGAGGAAGTGATCATTCCAGTCATCCATTTGGTGCAGATGAGCCTGGTGTTTTTATATCTAAGGTCAGTTTCTTTATTACAGAATACATCCTATACAAGTGTTTTACCTTTCAAATAACAGTATAGTTTTGTTACAGGTAGCCATAGCCATGAGAATGTTAAGTGATACAAGTGCACAAGAGGCACATACTCAAATATAGAGCTCTGAAGGATTAGTTCTTGGATGTGAGAATATATTGTCAGAACAGAGTCTGTCAATACGTTACTCTTAAAGTATTTTTAACTTCAAAGTGTCTCAAATTGTACCACTTATCACCCATATTTTGGTGTTTTTTTTATGCTTAGATTGTTGCAAACGGTGCTGCCGCCAAAACCAACTTATGTGTTGGTGATCGTGTAATAGAAGTTAATGGTATCGACGTTCAGCAAGCAAGCCACGCTGAAGCAGTCACGGCTCTCCTATCGGATCCATCACAGATACGCCTTGTAGTTAGACATGACAAACCTCCAGAAGGCTTACAGGTAATATTGCTTATATCAGATCCATTACAGATACACCTTGTAATGACAAACCTCTAATAGATTTACAGGTAATATTGCTTATATCGGATCCATCACAGATACACCTTGTAGTTAGACATAACAAACCTCCAAATAGGCTTACAGGTAATATTGCTTATATCGGATCCATCACAGATACTTGTAATGACAAGCCTCCAATAGATTTACAAGTAATAATGCTTATATCAGATCCATCACCGATACATCTTGTAATTCTACATGGTGACATTTGAATATTCAGTGAAGTTAAAGGTCACTGCTGATGAATATGCATGAGTGTGTGCTTTAATTTTATTGTTTATAATAGAACCAAGTTTTTCTTTTATTTATAATGCTATTCGTATACAGCATCTAAAGGTAATTGGCTGAGTGTTTTAAATGCTTCGTATTTGTCTACACATCTCACACGGTTAATTTTTTGGAGGTTTTTTTTTTATATTGTATGTGGTCCCATTGTATCTCCTTTTAAATGGTTAAAACAATTTCTGTCTTTACACCAAATTAATTTTCTCACTAATTGCATCTTTATTTATTGTTATTGTTGGCAATAAATGTTCTTGTTTTTTTCACAAAAACGTTTTTATTTTAATTTCTAATTTCTATCTATTTTTCTTTTTTAATCAGGAAATTAAAATACTGAAAACTCCAGGAGAAAAACTAGGCATCAGCATTAGGGGCGGAAATAAAGGACATCCTGGCAACCCCTTGGACAAAACAGATGAAGGAATTTTTATATCAAAAGTAAATGCCTCAGGTGCAGCTAAAAGGGATGGACGATTATTAGTTGGACATAGAATTCTTGAGGTCAACGGTCAAAGTTTACTAGGGTCATCACATACGGAAGCCGTTAGACTGCTTCGGGGAGCTGGCGAAGTGTTAACAGTACTTGTTTGTGAAGGGTACGATCCGGACGTTGTACCGCCAACGTTAGCAGGTCAAGGAATATCGGATAGAAATACGCACACCAGTCAGGAAAGTCTTTCATCTATTGATAGGGAGATGTCACCAGAAGAACTTAGAAAATTAAACCAGGTTAGTGGATACGGTGAACAGTCTTGGAGGTTGCAGTCTATATCTCTGTCAAATTTGGTGAAGTTGGAGTGATAGATACTGTGAATCTTTAAAAAAAATGTGTTAAAACTTCTGAAATAAATAGTTGGTCCTACAGTAAGATGTGCCATATTTTAAAAAGTTGATTGTATTTTATTTTTTTGTTCAGGAGTGTGAATTTCATGATGAAACTGAACGTTGGGAACAAGAAGATCTAGAGAAAGTGGTAAGTATCAGCTTGGTCATTGGAAACGGTTTAACCAATGCCAATAGTAAATATAGCTATTTACAATTAACTTGATTTGTTACTTGTTTCTTAGCAACCCATGACCTCTAATCACAAATTGTTTTTACTTATATATATATTTCAACAATTTCTTTTATATTTAGATATCATTATTGCTTGTAAAATAGTTTCATTATATTGGGGTTTTTTTCCATTTTTGCACTTTATATCAATTTTGGTTTGCATCTTTTTATTTTCATTTTTCACAGAGAAAACATGTTGAGGTAAATAGATTTGTTTAGAGGTGTAAAGCTCTGTCCACACTATCAAACTTTATGTGACAAAAACGTGATATGCCAATATATGGACATGATGATCTCATATCACTACCATATTTAGGCATATCACTACCATATTTGGGCACATCACACTTTTTTTGGTAGACAGAGCTTTAGTGACTAACTTCATTTGTTTTATTTCTAATTACTGTTATGGGATATTCTGTAGTGTATTGTGATTCATTATGTACACATAAATGCACACCTATTGTAACACACAATGTTAATATTATTATTTTAAATTTACACTATATGCAGAAATCCATAGCACACTTGAATTAACACAATAATAATGTAAATAAAATTTATTTGGTGCTTTTATCTTACATCATAACAAATACAACAAATATCAAAATATAATAATCGAAAAATAAAAAATTATAAAGTTATAAGTTGTACCAACCAACCAATATGACATGATTGATAAACTTAAGCGTCACCTTTCATTTGTCAACTCACTTGCGTTACATCCAAGTAGAAAGCAAGCTTATAGATGAACATACTGCAGTAATACTTCTTTTTAATCAACTTCACAGTTTTATTATTATTTCAAGTTAAATGACTCTGCTAGCTTGGTTACACTCTAACATTCTAGAATAGGTTAAATCACACTTTACACTGTCTGCATTATCTATCACAATTTATCACACATACTTTTTAAAAAACTTATAACAATAATCTGATCTTGTGGTGATTTGGTTAATTTTGCCGTTTTCTTCATTACATCTCTGCATGATTTTTATGTTTATCATGGGTTCTTTCAATGATATCATCTTAGAGCATCTTTATTTAATGGGAAAAAATATTTCTTAAATTAATTTATTTAAAATTGTTATTAACAATCATTCAATTATATTTTATTTTAGATTTCTTTAATTTTTATTTAAAAACAATATGGGCTATTTTATTATTAAATCAATTTTCATTTAAATTTAAACAAATGGCCAGCAGTTGTTGCCAACATACACTTCATTTCATTTTTATGTGTCATAATTTCATTATATTTAATTTATATATTCTATATTATTAAACAATAATACTACTTTTTGTCAAGTATTTTCATCTGTGTCACATTATTTGATTAATTATGGAAAAATATTTGCGAAAGAAGCGTTCTGTTACCGATCAAGCATGCCTCCAAAAATAGGGATCTTTAAATTTGACCTACAACTTATGACCTAGACATATTGTGTCGTCTAGAATTGTAAATAAAATTAGGGAATCAAATGTGTAGAGGAATTAGAAGCACATCCCAATGTCCTTGCATGCACACAATTAAATTAATAGGAAGTAACTAAGTCATAGGTCATCACATCAAAAGCCAGAACTAATATTAAAGCCAGAACATACAAGATACAAATTAAATAAAGTATACAATTACTGATAAATTACAAAAATATATAATACAGTCAATAATATGAGCAATGTTTATATTAATCAATAATAACTAACATCAATCTGTATCTAAAATGATTAACTGAATAAATTACTAAATACCAGTCTTTATTATTTTAATTGATACTCATTTTTTATGGAAATTAGGAGGAAATGACGAGACTGAGGCAGGAAGAGACAGAAAGGTTGCTGGCAGAAGGGGTAAATCAAATTTAGACTTTTTTTAAATTCTAATTCAGTTTTTCAAAACGTATTACCTTCAACAATGAATGAGTTCACAAGAGAAAGATGTATATATATAATATGTGATCACTTGCCTATATAATTCTATGCGTGTTCACATCATATGTTCATTTGTATGTTCACATTGCACGTTTTCCCATGTTTGTCAGCATTTGCTTGTGTTCAGTTTCATTTGTCCATGTGTGTGTTTTATTTATGTTATGTGTACACAGATATCTGTGTTCTTATGTGAACGTGTGTGTGTTCGTTATGTGTACACATATATCTGTGTTCATATGTGAACGCAGACGTCAGCATGTGTGTGTCCTTATTCCCATGTGTATGTGTTTGTTATGTGTACACATATATCTGTGTTCAAATGTGAATGCAGACGTCAGCGTATGTGTGTTCATGTGAACATGTTTGCTCATGTGAACATGTGTGCATTTGATGCATGTTAACATGTTGATGACCTGTTTGTCTGTCTGTCCATGGTGTGTCCATGTCACTCATCATAGTTTACTGTCCATCATTCTTAGCTTCACATTGAGGTCTCTAGATTGGAGACTGAAGAAACAATTGATAAACAAACACCTCAATCAGTAAGTCAGCAAAAATACAGTTTAAACATGTCCTTATTTGGTTTCATCATATCCTTATTTGGTTTCAACATATCCTTATTTGGTTTCATCATATCCTTATTTGGTTTCAACATATCCTTATTTGGTTTAAGCATATCCTTATTTGGTTTAAACACATCCTTATTTGGTTTAAACACACCCTTATTTGGTTTAACATATCCTTATTAGGTTTAAATATATCCTTATTTGGTTTAACTTATCCTTATTGGTTTAAACATATCCTTATTTGGTTTAAATATATCCTTATTTGATTTAAACATTTCCTTATTTGGTTTAAAAGCACCCTTATTTGATTTCAACATATCCTTATTTGGTTTAAACATACCCTTATTTTGTTTAAGCATACCCTTATTTTGTTTAAGCATATCCTTAATTTTGTTGGTTTCCAAATCGCTGTCAAATTGTTCTTTTGTTAAATTAATTGCTTTGTGTTATGCTAAAAATTACAGTACAGTGTATTTTTATTAGCCAAATGTCTTATACAATCATAATTTATTGATTTTTATTTTAAAATTTCTGTAATTTTATTCAATTATGAAATTTCAAACATCCTAGTTTTGTAGTAACCTTTTATTCCCAACTAAGTGTGTTTAAGTTCAACTTTTTTTATATAAAATTAAATGCTGTTGAATTTAATACTTTTATGTGAATGATTTATTTCATTTTTCCAATGTTTTTATTGCGTTGTATGAAACTGAGAAATGTTAAGAAATGTAATTCTTGATTTTATTAGCAATTTGTTGTAAAAGTAGATTAGTTGCTGTTTTGTTTCATGCTTAGTTAACTGAATACGAAGCTCCTCCCATTTTGAAAACTTTACTCGACCTTTGACATGACCTATGATGTCATTCAAATATTGTGCTATTAACTGAAGTTCCTCCCACTTTTCAAATTTTACTTAATTTATAAATGTTTGACCCGACCTTTGACATGACCTAAGATGTCATTCAAATACTGTGCTATTAACTGAAGCTCCTCCCATTTTGCTAACTTTAAAATAAATATTTGTGTTTCTTATTTTAAATAATGTTATACGTTCTTTGACATGACCTAACTGTGTTTTAAAGATTTACTAAGATGTATTTTCTTGGAAAATAATATTAAAATAATAAAGATATTGACTTATAATTTTTAATTTTTTTCAGAAACCCAGAACTGAGAATGGGCAAGTGAACGCTGAGCAAGAACACAGTCATTTCCAAGTAAGTAACCTTTCCATATTATGTTTAAAAATCTTGAAAATAAATTGATTGCATCGAGTTACAAATAGACAGAAGTCGACTACAAATTTTAGAAATGTACAGACACAAGATGATGTTGAAAGAATTGATAGACTGTACAATACTCCTGTAAAGAATTATAAAGATTCTTGGAGTATGATCATATGTGGAGAAAAAATAATAAGTGATAGAAAATGTTGTTTTATACAAACAGTGAAAGTAAAATCAGGAGGAAAGGTCTATAATATTACATAAATAGCATGTTAGTATTAAACAAATTCTCAATATAAATAACAGACACCACCTTAAATTGTGAGAACTAAAAGTTTCCAATCCAGGAAAGTTACTGTGATTGGTCAATCTTACCAGAACAAGTTCAGTGTGAACACACCTTTAATGTAAAGATCCTGAATTCTTTCCTATGTATATATTCCAAATGTCAGACATTTCGTGGCAACCCATAGGTGACAGGTTTTGGGCGAACTCATAGGTTTTGGGGCAACCCGCCACGGGTGACTGGTTTTAGGGCAATCCATAGGTGATGGGTTTGGGGGAACTCATGGGTTTTGTGGCAACCCGCCACGGATGACTGGTTTTAGGGCAACCCATAGGTGATGGGTTTGGGGAACTCATGGGTGTTGGGTTTTAGTTGGTTAAACTCTTTTTATATACTCAATATCAGAAATGATAACTGTTTTTATGTTTTATATTCTTTTGTTATTTTCTTTATAGTATGATTTGCTGTTCTTACTGCATGATTCATTTATTTACTTTGCATTGAAGCATTATGAGAGTCCAAATTTAGAAATATAGCATAATATATTATATAGCATCTTCCATCAAAAACCTAAAAAAACAACTATATGGTACCCTGATGATATTGATTACATGTATTTTATAATTGTAAATTCAGAGGAGAATGATATTTTAAATTATTAAAACTATATCTCAATTTCAAATTAATGGTCTTTAATTTATGAAATTTACAAATTAAAATTATCCTCGCCTTTAAATTTATATTGTCATCATTTTTTTAGGACCCATTTTTAAATTAAAATGATTTTTTATAAAAATGCAGCCTATTATTCTTATACTCTCATTGTATGATTTTATGTTTTCTTTTTTGGGATTCAAAACAAATTTAATTCAAAATGTATTTGCAAAAAAAAACAAACAATTTTCTTTTCTTTAAATTATTTTATTTTAATGTTACTAATTCTTATTTTCCGCAATCGCATCATTGAATCACATTATCAACAGAAGCGGGTTGTTCCACCTCCAATTGCGCCTAAGCCCCCCAAACGAGGAGGAGGACGTGATGGTAGGCCAGAGACCTCGTCTGGCTCAACAAGCCCTCTGCTTACCCCCGAGGTAAAATGGTTTATGTTGATTGCTTGCTAATTGTATGTATTCCAGTATGCCAGCTTGTTCTACCAGTTTCTTGTCCTTCCTTGTCTTAAGTCTCTTGTCTTGTGCTTAATGTACTCTTAAAGTAGCATTTGTTATACCGCCCTCTGTTTTCTCGTCTGTAGAATTTGTATAATTCTTTAATGTCCTTTTTAATGAAATTGTGGTTATAGTTTTTCTATTATTTCTAAATACATTTTTGGTAAACTGGTAGATAAACAGAAAGAAGTATAAAACATACACAAGTATTAATTAATAATCCATTTAATTTAATGGCAAATGTTGGTTTCATTTCTGAATGTGAAATGTTTTTTTAATACAATATTGAATCCTCATAATTAAAACAATCCATTTGTCTCAGATATTTCATGTAAATCTGTACCAAATTCTCAGATCAGTACGTTTTGTATTACTTGTAAAAACATCACACATTCTTTTTTTTTTTTTGGTAATCGAACCCAAGATATGACTAGTTTTAAGTTGATACTTGTGAACCACTGAACCAATTAACCAGTTAAAATTCTGCATAAATATATAAATTGTATCATATGTGTATGTTTTATACTTCACACAAAATTACAAGTAGAGTCACACATTTATATATTTATTAATCCATTTACACTTGAGGAATAAATTCATATTAAATAAAGATGCCATTTAGTAAATTTAGTTTACACTTATTTATCACTACAATGTTGGGTTTGTGTTTAAAGTAACCAATACTAATGCATTATGGGACCATGTCAAAATTATTCCACTGCAGTTACTGCAGTAACTACATTTTTTTAACTGTAATAATATAATAATTTTAGTTTTTTTTTTATGTAGAAGTTTATGAGAAAGTCACTAAACTTAACAATATGTGTGTAGGATTATCCCAAACAAACATGTAAATGTAGAATAATTTTGACATGGTCCCTAATGATTGCCTAAATCTCCTTTCCCAGATAAACAAATTCAAGTTTGTATTTGGGGAAGGAAGCCCTGTACTTCCTTCAATCATCCTTTCATCTTCACTTATCTTTTGTTTGTTGGTTACTTTAGAAGAATCAGGTTGCTATGAGAGCAGCTACTAGAAACGCAAGAGAAGAAGCATTGCGAATTAGCCGTTTATCACTGGCTAGCACATCCAGCCGGCATTCCTCTACTTATAGTTTAGATACGCCCCCTCTTACACCAAAGGTGAGATTCACTCAACGTTTCTCAACCAGTTCATTCATCTGCTGTTCATTATTCCGTGTTCATTTCTTAACATCGATTTCTGCTGTTCATTAGTTTATGTTTCTTCATTTCGTAATGGTGTTTCTGCTGACCATTAGGCTGTGATTTTTATAAAATGGCGATTTCTGCTGACCATTAGGCTGTGATTTCATAATTGGCGATTTCTGCTGACCATAGGTTGTAATTTTCATAATGCCAATTTCTACTGACCATTAAGCTCATGTTTGTTCACTTCGTAACATCAATTTCTACTGACCATTAGTTTATGTTTGTTCATGTAGCGCTGATTTTAGCCATTAGTCTGTGTTTGTTGTTTTTAACCTCAATTTCTGATACTCGTAGACAATGCTTTAGATTGTTGTTTTTTTCAGCTGTTGTTGTTGGTTGACTTCATAATCTATAGGTTTAGAATTTGTATAGAATTTACAATTGTTTTGGTTTTTGAATCTTATAACCTAAATCTATTTTTCTGATTTAATTAAATAAAATGTTTCCATACATGTAGTGTATGTTTTACTTTAACACATTATTTTCACTTTGGTTGATTATGAATTGTTTCTTACTAAGAATTCAAAAGAGGTTTTTATGCTTTTTTGTGTTCCCACAATGCATCTGTACACGAACTATGAAGCGATGGATCTATCCATTTTATTTAACCCTTATTTCAGTTTAAAACTAACATTTCTTTCAAAATTATATTTTTTATGTTTTTCTGAAATATACTAATAATTTTATAATCTGTTAGATGTAGAGCATTACACATATAAATGTCAATTTTAGCTTTTAAAGCTATTTTATGATAAAAACATATAACCAATGAGTGTATCTCTTTGTTGTGAATGAATGACCGACTGACTACCTACCTTGTTAGCCCCTTTGCAACACCCTTTTCTCCCATCCCCACTCACTCCCCATTCCCAATATCTTCTTCACTACATTACATGCATTTAATAATGATATCTAATAATATACAGCATTTGATACTACTAGGGTACATATGGTATAATTATACTAAGTGAAATGCTTAGATATATAATTATTGGTGTTTTGTTATTCAGATACATTTAGAGTAACTTGTAATTAGCCAATCACATCAATCTACTCATCACATTGACCAAATTGATCAACATTTGCTTTATTAATTGCATTTTGTTTGCTTTGCATGCTTATAAATATTCATGAATATGAATATTTATGCTTATGAATATTCATGATTATCAATATTCATTTATTTAATAAAGATGATATAACTTTTCAACATTTTTTCCCCTTTTTTTTTTTTTTTTTTTTTTTTTGCTTTTATAAATATTAATTTGCTTTTTTATAAATATTTCTTTTTGTTATTTTCATAATTCAGCTTATTTTAATGCTTTTTAACATTTGATTTAATTATGTTTGTTAACCATCCTCTCCTTAGTACAACATTTTTAAAGTCAAGATACATCATTCAAAAATCACATTTGATTACTTGAAACATGAAAAAACTATACCACATATGAGAATATGGGAATTTCACCATTACTATATGGTCTTGTGATGACTATATTTGGTAACATGATCATGTCATGGCCATCAAAATAGGAAATTTGAAAATCTATACAGACCTTTACACAAATATTCAAGTTCAGTTTTTGTATTTTTTAAAAAGTTTCTAGAGATTCACAAACTAAACATTTTATTTATCAATATTTTAACATTATTTTATCAATATTTTATCAACATTTTATACATTTTGTAGCATTTTTTATCAACATTTTATCAATATTTTATCAACATTTTATCAACATTTTATCAATATTTTATCAACATTTTATTAACATTTTATCAACATTTTATCAACATTTTATCAATATTTTATCAACATTTTATCAATATTTTATCAATATTGTATCAATGTTTTACTTAGTATGAGAATCATAATGCAAGTAATGATGGTTCAGGACCGGAAGGCTTAGCTTTTAGAGATAAATGGAAACACTTTGAAACAAGGATAGAAGAACAAACACAATCTACACCCAAATCAGGTATTTATTAATAATACCAATAATATATGTTTATGATTTGAATGGAATATTTTCATGAGTTGAAATTCTGACAGTTCTGTTCAACTCGACTCCGTTGATAATGGCCGAGTATAATCCCATGTTCGATTATAATCCCACCCTAGTTTAGGATGACACAAGACGTTGGTTAATCGATTGTTAATGTAATGTGTGTATGATCCCACCTTTTTTTTTTGCAAAATTTTTTAATTTTAAACACAAGCTCCTGAGAAAGCTGGCCGGAAAGCTGGGTGGAATCTAAATGCAAAAAGGTAACCAATAGCTCTGAAGCTTGTTCAGAAGTCAGATGAACCATGATGTAAATCGATGGATTAGAGGGGGATGCCCTCTTAGTTTCGTTCCTAATTACATTTTAAAATAATGTTGTAGGCAAAAAGGTTGACCTTGTGAGCGGTCAAGACTTGAACTTATTAAAAGAAGACGAGGATCAACGAATGAAAGCAATGACGAAAGATGACATTATCAAGTACTCACTGAATGCAGTGGACGAGGACACTACTGCCGTAGTCAATGCTACCAACGCCAGGTAACTATCGAACACTAAAATATGTTGGAGAAAAGTGTTGACAAATGTGTACTTCGTGAAAGATATTTTGTGAAAAAAATTACTATATCTTGATATTGAAGTTGATTTAACTTTTATTATGATCATGAAAATGAAATTTGTAAATGATACATTTTAGAATGAAAGCATGATCTTTAGTTGTTGTCTTGCTTGTTGAATTTAGTGTTTTCTAATTTATCTTTCTGGCATGTATACTTCTCTTAATTCTTTGCTCTATCAGTTGTAGGTTCTATTCCTTTAGCCGAAGGAATGGGTTATCATACAGACCAAATAAACCATAGATGCACAGTTTACCAAGTTGTTAGATGACTGGAATCAGTGGTAGCACCATGTCAGAAAAGGGCTGGCTGAAATGGTCCTGGAAATTGACAGAAATATGTTTTATCTTCTCTTTGGAAAATGCATTTTTTCGTATTCAAAATAAGAAACACATTTTGTTAAATGTTTATTAAGATGTGTCCACATTGCGCTGTTTCTACACATATATTGAGCTGTGTTCATACTTAAATTGAGCTGTGTCCATACTTAAATTGAGCTGTGTCCACACTTAAATTGAACTGTATCCACACTTGAATTGAGCTGTGTCCACACTTACATTGACCTGTGTTCACACTTACATTGACCTGGTGCAGAGCCTAAATTTGCTTTGTTTGGCCAGTTGAGTTTGTTGGTGTTACCACTGAAATCACTTACTATTTTTACACTATAACATTACAATCACCTCTCAATGCTTTCTCCTATCACCATATTTGGTGGTGCCACTGATTGTATATTTTGACAGCATAACATTAGACTCACCTTTCCATGCTTTTCAGTTTTTCATCCCCTACTACTGAACTTCCTCCTCATATCCGTACGGCAAAAGCCGAGAAGCGTTATTATGATCGGCTAAATGATATCAATGCTGATGTAAAGCCGGATGATGGGGAACTGTCCCCTGCCGAAAAGCGTTCTTTAGAAGCTGACAAACGATCGGCCTGGCGTTCTGCAAGGTACTGGCCTATCTTATTACTTATAAATTAGATTGATATATGGGAAATATGTACATATCTCTGCTTTTCAGTTATATTATCATCATAAATCATCATCTACAATCACCAGCATCTACATTGCCTTCATGAGTGGCCATAAGTAGTTAACTTTTAGCCAGGCACCCAGGTTCACATTCGTGTTGCACCTCTAAAAGTTCTCTATTAAATTCACACTTGTCAAAAGGGCAAGGGATTTTGCAGAAAGTTTTATAACATACAACAATAGATTCTTTTCAAATTGTTCTAGTTGTACTTTATGTAGCATGTTTTACTGTTATGTCTGTGTTAGCTTGCTTTGTTACTTAGTTTGTTGCTCGTACTCTAACTAGCATCATGTTTTCTCTACTGTAAATAATCAACTAAGCACAACAAAATGCTCTGCATACTATTTAGGCTGCGCTTTATTGATAGATTCACAATATATTCGAGTGCTGCTTTCAGTTGAGTGCTGCATTTTATTTAAAGCTTTCCTTTGTAGCTGCATTTAATTGAGAGAGCTCACTTAAAATCCAAGTGCTGCACTTAATTGAGAGAGCTGCACTTAATTGAGAGAGCTGCACTTAATTGAGAGAGCTGCACTTAATTGAGTGAGCTGCACTTAAATGAGAGAGCTGCACTTAATTTAAACAGCTGCACTTAAGTTGCTTTTAAATTAGAGCTATACTTAGCTGAAAGCCCATGGTATAATGAGAGTTGCACTCAAGCAAGAAGTATGCACTCAAATGAGAACTGCACTTGTTAATAATTTAATTGAGAGCTGCGCACATTGGCTATTGTATGAAACATGGGCCTGGATAGTCATACTTCTATTATATTAAGCTCTGTCTACACTATCAAACTAGTTTGACAAAAAAAGTGTGATGTGCCTAAATATCGTAGTGATATGCCCAAATATGGTAGTGCTATGCCCAAATATGGTAGTGCTATGACATCATCATGTCCATATATGGACACATCACATTTTATTGTCACATAAAATTTGATAGTGTAGACCGAGCTTTATGCTGCAAAATGTATTGATTATTTACAATGCATTGATAGCATGATTGATTGATTGCCATTGATAGGATGAAGTCTTTAGAGGATGAAGCCTTACAAGCTCAGATTGTATTAGCTAAATCACGTGAATTGGAACAACTCAGTAGATCAGCTGAAACACAAGGTGAGGAGGCTTTAATAGATTATGACCAATCACAGAGTGAATGGCTAGTCATGTGATATAGACAGTCCAATCACGTGTTGATATAAAGTCTAGTAAGGGAAGGTAGTAATGATAATAGACCAATCGCATAAATCCTTTATCAGACTTGCATCTTGTTATTTTGTTTTCTATGGATGATTGTAAGAATGAATTTTAACATATTATTATAATATTTTTGTTGACATTGTTTATTGTTGTTAATCATGTATTGTTGTTTTATAACTGTTTTTTGTAAATACTGTAAATAATAAGGAAAGACCTTAGTGGTTGATCAAAGTCCTGGATTAATTGTTGACTTTAAATCTTGGTTCCCACTCTTACTTATGTATGGTGGGCTAACGTCCTTGCATTGCATCCAAGTGGGAACCAAGATTTAGGCTAATCAGCAGCATCATCATCATCATCATGAGTAGCAACATTAGCAACATACATCAACATCATTAGGCCTAGCTTTAAAGCTCACATTATGCTACATACTATGTTTGTGTTTAATAACTGTTTATGTACATGTGATGGTCTACTAGTAGCAAGATCAATGGATGAGTTACCCATCTTACCGCCACCAAAGCAACAGTTTTCATCTCTGACTTATATCCAAGCTGTTGCTAAAGAAAGTAATGATGTAACTAATTCCCCTGGTAAGTGTCACTTAGCACCAGAGCTCCAGTATACTGTACACAGGGGCGGATACAGCAATAAATGGTCTTTCACACCTGTTCCGTCACAGGTCCGGCACCGGCAAATAAAATTGAACGTCAATGTTTCGTTTTCATGACGCTCCACGCGGCTATGAGCCAATCAATATGTGCGTACCCTCGTGAAAATGAAACATTGACATTATTCATGTCAATGTACATTGGGCACCGGGGCCCCTGGGTTTAGCCAGTGAGCGCTCATAACCATTATGCCACTGCTCCACTATTCTGTATCCGTCCAAGAATGTACATGCTTTGGTGGTGGTGTACTCATATTGGGGATTTCTAAGTTCACTTGCTGCTTTGTACAGTTTACCAATAATACTAAAAATCACATATGATGTGGCAAATAGGTATAAAAAGCTAATTTATGTATATACAGGTTACTTAAATATTAAAGATTACATTCTGAAACCTACCTAAGTTACAACAAGGAGGTATAAGAGAGTTAAGCACTTGCATTGTCAGATGTACAGTAACTACTGTAGACCAGCTTAAGCATGCATAAGATGCAGTTAACTCTGGTGCTCACAGCTTGGCAGCCCACTAGAAACTAAGCAACTAAGCTAAACCACTAAACCAAATATTTTAAGAGATGTTTTTTTATTTATTTTTTTTTTATTCAACTTCTCACTAACTCTGTTAGTGAAGGATCTGGACCAACAGGTGGTAAACACCTCTATAAAACGGTCCAGTCCCAATTGCACAGCGTGTGGGTGTGACAGTGGCTGTGTTTGTGTGGACTAGTACACCGGGGTAACCCCCTACTCATCTCGAAAGATGTACTAGGTTCTTTAAAGTGCACATGAGCTATGTGTACACTGGACCTACGGTTGATAGTCCTTATCCGAGAAGACTTGTTCTACCACCAGAACCATGGAGCGAGTGAGCCTCGAACCCTTGCCGATGTTATGGCTACGTAATTACGGTTCCACTGTCTAAACCGCTCGGCCACCTCTCACTCTAATGTTAGATTATCTTATAGATATACTGTATATCTTTGTTTAGTTTTGCTTCTTTAGGTATTACTGTATTCTAAGGTAAACAAATGCAAAAAATACTGTAAATTATTACTAATACCAAAGCAATCTAACAACAGGACACTGAGCTCGCCTTGCCAAGATCAGAACTCATAACAGTTCTTTGATCTTATGTCTGGCTGCTACCAACAGTACTGTACTATGTACGAATTCTCCAAAGGCGTGGAACTGATCGTGTCGCATCCACAGATAAACCCTTTGATCTCCGGAACTCGGCTAATACTTTAATGATTCCAAGTCTGTTGTTACCCTAAAATAAAACATATTATTTGTTATTTTGTTTTGTTTTTCAGCTCTGAGATTGGATGGTGTTCCAGCCAATGGTAGGGCCTCGCATGTTGCTACGGTAGGTATCCTTTACAACCAATCAAATTTTAAAAACAGTCTTCTTTATAGAAGACACATAATTATTTGTTTAATAGCCAACATATCAGTAGACTTAAAAAATAAGTCTTGCATATTAAATAATTCTTAGTTTTAAAGTATGTTTTTGTTATGACTTCTGCGTATATAATCTAATACAGTGTGTTATAATGGAATGTTATATATTGGCATGCCTTCTGCATCATCCTTCAGTACTTAGTCTACTCCTCAACTTGAATGTAATTTAAGTATATACTTAATTATGTTGTTTAATTTATTATGTTATATTTAACAACTATAGACAGATAGATATTACACTCGATGAATTGTGACAAATCATTAAATCATCATCATCAAATCAATCTTTATTTCCATAAATCATTAGTATCATCAAATCAATCTCAAATCAAATCAGTCTTCATTTCCATCATAATAAAAAAAAATGAATGCATTAAGTTGGAGGATGTACTTCACATACAAAGCCTGAAAAAACATACATCATCATCATTTAGTTATCACCATCATCATTTACATTCCATCATCATTTAGTTAACACCATTATCATTTACATTCCATCATCATTTAGTTATCGCCATTATCATTTACATTACATCATCATTTAGTTATCATCATCATCATTTAGTTATCACCACCATCATTTAGTTATCATCATCATCATCATTTACATTACATCATCATTTAGTAATCACCATCATCATTTAGTTATCATTTACATTGCATCATCATCATTTAGATCATCATCATTTAGTTATCATTTACATTACATCATCATCATTATTTAGTTATCACCATCATCATTTAGTTATCATCATCATTTAGTTATCATCATCATCATCATTTACATTACATCATAATTTAGTTATCACCATCATCATTTAGTTATCATCATCATTTACATTGCATCATCATCATTTAGTTATCATCATCATCATTTAGTTATCATTTACATTACATCATCATCATCATTTAGTTATGACCATCATTATTTACTTTACATCATCATTTACTTATCACAATCATCATTTACATTACATCATCATTTAGTTATCACCATCATCATTTACATTCCATCATCATTTAGTTATCTCCATCATCATTTACATTACATCATTATTTAGTTATCTCCATCATCATTTACATTCCATCATCATTTAGTTATCTCCATCATCATTTACATTACATCATCATTTAGTTATCACCATCATCATTTACATTACATCATCATTTAGTTATCTCCATCATCATTTACATTACATCATCATTTAGTTATCTCCATCATCATTTACATTACATCATCATTTAGTTATCTCCATCATCATTTACATTACATCATCATCATTTACCTTACATCATTTAGTTATCATCATTTACATTACATCATCATCATTTACCTTACATCATCATTTAGTTATCATCATTTACATTACATCATCATTTAGTTATCATCATTTACATTACATCATCATCATTTACCTTACATCATCATTTAGTTATCATCATTTACATTACATCATCATTTAGTTATCATCATTTACATTACATCATCATTTAGTTATCCCCATCATCATTTCTTAACAAAACCTTTTTTATTTCTCTAATCCAAATGATTATATTTTTATTTTATAATATTATATTTACGTTGAAACTTGTAGAATCCTTTGAATTTTGATGATATCCAATTTATAGATGAGGATGATTGACAGGTAACAGGTTTTCAAATTTCAGCGTTGTTCTCGTCGCACTCAAATCTATGTCATCGCTTTTCTTGTTTTTTTCATTTCATTTTGTTTTTTACTTATATTCCTTCCTTTCTTACCATTTATGTTTTAATCTGTAGTAGAATTTTTATAATTTTAGTAAACTTAGTTTTGGTTAAACTATATCAATGGGGAAATATGTTTGGGTTAAACTTAGCCTAGTGGAAGGAACTTAAACTTACTTTGTTTGGGTTTAACTTAGCCTAATGGAAGGAACTGAAATATACCCTGGTGAACTGGTTCACCATCTGATATAACAGTGATTAAATTACTATTGGTAATCCTTGTGCCTAAATACATAAAACATATTTTAATCAATAAAATAATAATAATTCATGTAAAGAGAATGCCATACACTACTTATTATTAAAAGAAAATGATAGCTGTGATGTACAGTATGTATGTATTGACATAATATTGTTTTTATGTAGTTTGTCATTTTATTTTCCTTTTCTATTGCATGTCTTATTCCACTAAAGCTTTGTTCCCACTAGGATGCAACGCAAGAACGCAAGCACAATGACAATAATTCATAGCTTGTGATTGGTCAAAGTACTTGCGTTGTGTTTTTGCGCTGCATCCTAGTGGGAACCAGGCTTTAATCTTTGATCAACCGTTTTCAACTTCTGTTTATACCTACTATATCATCACCTAAGATCTACCATTGTTTGAACACTTTTGTCAACTTGCACGTGTGTGATTGCATGATTGTTGTTGCATCCTATTTTCACATTCCACTTTATTTTATTACTTTATTATTAAGGGTAGCTCTAACAGCGGTACTACAGCAGTACAGCTGACTTAAAGAGGCCCTCACATAATCATTTTAATCTACTACTGTACTACAGTATACAAAAGAAATACAAATTGTATGATTACTTAAATGAACATATTTTATAAATATTTTTTTAGTACACTATATACCTATTTATAGAAAACCATTGTTAAGCTCTGTTTACACTATAAAACTAGTTTGACCAAAGAAAGTGTGAAGTACCTAAATATGGTAGTGATTTGCCCAAATATGGTAGTGATGTGACATGTCTATATATGGGCACATCACATTTTTTTTTTCACATAAAGTTTGATAGTGTAGACAGATCTTTAAAGAGAGTATTGCAATACTAGTGTAGAATTACAATTGTACTAAAACTACTTCCTTTTAAGGCACTCTGATCAATTCACAGCTGACAAAACAAGTATAACATCCCTTTCCATCTAAGTAGTGCTTCAACAAAGACTTGAAAACAAACATTTTGTTGTCATAATTCATTAATAATGTTTATGTTTTATGTGTCTTTTTTCAGGAGAACGCAGAAGTGTTTGGAAGCTAAATAACATAACACGAGTCCATGGACTCAACAAGGACCTTGCCAACCTCCATGTCTTTCACCACTTTACTGTCAAAGTTCAATTTTAAGATTTTTATTCAGAGATTGGACAGATGGACACATTGTCAGACACAAAGGGTGCAAGCCAACAAACGAGGATATTCTTCCAGGAAATACAACCAGTAGTCTTCTGTCTTTTAGTAATGAATATTTTTTCTAGTTACTGCAGTAACTTTGTGTATCACTAAACTAAATGATGACCAATGTTGTAATATGATGTGAGATACTATTGTTACTGCAGTATTCTGCATCTGCTGCATTGCAGGAAACACCCTGGTTCCTACTAAAAGTTTATGATACTGTAGTTTCACTGATTCACCATTTATTTACTGCAGTAATTTCTGCATCTACTGTATTTCGATTTACAATACCCACTGGCCATATTCACCATTCACACTTAGGTTAAGGGAAACACTTAGCCTTAAAATGAATACGGCCATTGGTTCCTATCAAAAATTCATTATACTGTTGGTCCTCTAATTCACTATTTCTTTTCTGCAGTAATTTCTGTTTCTACTGTATTTCAATTTACATTAAATACCCAGGTTGCTACTAAGAGGTCATTACACTGTACAGTAGGTCAACCTATTATGTCGTTACTGCAGTAAATACATGAAGTTATTTGAGTTTTTGCAGTAGAATTATTTAGTACTTAATTTTTATCTTTATGTTGTTTATTATTTAATGCAAGATCTATACTGCAGTACACAGATCTATACTGCAGTACATGGATCTATACTGCAGTACACAGGTCTATACTGCAGTACACAGGTCTATACTGCAGTACACAGATAATACACAGATTATACCAGCACATTTCCACCAGTAATTAATTTGCATTTTCAATTGAGTAGATTTGAGTAGCTTTCAGATGGTGTTGTTAAGTGTAGGATTTTATTTATAAAACAAGATATATTAATAGTTGAGATTGTTATTGGGTTGTCATGGTGATAACTTGCGTGTAGATAAATTGATAGATTACAAGTATGATGATATATCAACATTATTTTTGTAGCTATTAGTGACCATGTACAGAGTTCACAGCATGTAAATTAACCAATGTTTTTACATAAAATGTACATATATAACCAAGGACGAGATTGTCAGCTTAAAATAAGTAATATTTTCATTTTGGGAATTTTTAATAATGTTTAAAAAAAGTTTTATATAATGTATAATAATAAACGTCTAAGATAATGTTTTAGCCTATTAGTCAGGTGACAACATTCTTTTTCTTTTAAATTATATAGGTGATTCTATATGTGGTTGTATGTTCATCTAGTCTTTAGTATAATGGCGCTTCTAGAGGGCGCTTGCCAAATTGCTCGAACCTTCCACTCTCTATACTTTATTCAAACTTACTGTTTCCTCTCACTCAATTAATTCCAACTTTTTAATCGTTAAAGATAATAATTTAGACATTTTGTTGTGTTATTTATTATTAAAATGGTTTTGCTCAAACTTGCATATTGGGGTTGTACTATAAACAGCTTACTACATTTTAATTGTACATATTTGCATATTCATCACTTTTGATTTAAATGTAGTTAACAAGTGGTGTATATACAGAAACTACTATCCCCGCAGCGGGTCTGGTTGACATGATCCATGTAGTATGTGACTGTACTCATTCATGCGTAACAAACTGACATAATAAGACAATATGAACATTAAGAAAATATAAAAACAGTAAACACTTTCTATCTCTAAATTTTAAATTCTTGATTTTTTTTTATAAATTTGTTTATAAGAATAAAATTGTTATTGGTATCAGTTGTACTTAAAATTGCAGAGATCACAGTTTTGTAAATAATAAAAATATGTAATATAATTATGTATATTCTAAAGGTTAAAGATGTTATGTTATATTATGGTAAGCTCTTTCCTTGTTTACCCTTGAATGGTTTAAGTCCTATATAGCCATGACATTTCTATTATATGCCCATATATAGATATATTTATGCATCTGATATCCATGTATGGGTATAACATTTCTATATAGTTTGGTAGAATTCCTGCATTCCCATACAATGGTGTCGCCTTGACCATATAAGGATGTCTTTGTGACCATATGAACGGTGTCACAATTACTATATATGTATGTCAATATGCCCATATAAGGGTGTCTCCATGAGCATTATGATGATGTAAGCATGCCTATATAATGATGTAAGCATTCCTGTATAAGGGTGTTGCCATAACCGTATGATGGTGAGATCATGCCTATATCAGGATGTCAAATACTAAGTGTGAACCAGGAGAGAGCTTACACATAAGTACATGAACTTAGATGGAGTCTTGAGTGTCATTATGACTGAGGAAAGGCAGTTTAAATTGAGAATCAATATGCAATGTTTTTGTACAGTTTACTTGGTTTCCTACCTTGTATAGCTTTATCAAGTTGGTAGTATCAAGGCATAATACTGTATTATGATGTTATATAATGCTTATGTAGGATAAATCTTGATAAAAAATCTTGATGAAAATCTTGATAAAAATCTTGATGAAAATCTTGATGAAAATCTTGATAACAAATCTTGATGGAAATATGGATAAAAATCTTGATGACAATCTTGATGACAAATCTTGATAACAAATCTTGATGACAATCTTGATAAAAAATCTTGATAACAATCTTGATGAAAATCTTGATAAAAAGTCTTGATGACAATCTTGATACAAAATCTTGATGACAATCTTGATAATAATCTTATGAAATAAATTTAATAGAGGGGTATAACTAGTTAGTACTAAATTGGTTATTATAAGAAATACTCTTAATTATCTACGTTATTAAATTTTTGTTCACGATAAATTTCTAGTTTGTTTAATGCAGTATACGGGCACTGATTACATAGGAAAGGTTGACATAAGGACACAGTAGTGTGCACGCGCAGTGGCTATAGGTCCAGTAACTGTACCTCTAGCCATTGTGTATAATTTAGTCATTTTAAATAGAAGGAGTCGTAAATCATGTACAGAATATAGATGAGTTTACGTTGTGAATGTGTATGTTGGTATATTTTGGGATGCTAAGACATTGTATAATATGCTCCAATGAGTTTTGGTAAATTAACACTATTCTATGTTTAAAATTAATTCGTTTTTACTTACTGCTGTTGCCTTTATTAGGGCATTTATTAGGGCATTTATTAGGGCATTTATTAGGGCATTATATAAATCCCATAAACAAGGCCATAGCGAGTACAGGGAAAACTTTTGGAAAAAATTCCTGTACAGTACAGGGATTTTTTCCAAAAATGGCAAAATTTCGACCCTTTTATTTTTCGACAAAACTAGTTACTATGGCTCTATAAGATGATACAAGCAATATATAGCCATATTATCGCATAATAATTGATTTTTAAAAAGGTGATATTTTGGGCATTTTTCGAAAAAATCCCTGTATTATAGTACAGGGATTTTTTCCAAAAATGGCAAAATTTCGACCCTTTTATTTTTCGACAAAACTAGTTACTATGGCTCTATAAGATGATACAAAGCAATATATAGCCATATTATCGCATAATAATTGAATTTTAAAAAGGTGATATTTTGGGAATTTTTCGAAAAAATCCCTGTACTATAGTACAGGATTTTTTCCAAAAAATGGCAAAATTTCGACCCTTTTATTTTTCGACAAAACTAGTTACTATGGCTCTATAAGGTAATACAAAGCAATATATAGCCATATTATCGCATAATAATTGAATTTTAAAAAGGTGATATTTTGGGCATTTTTCGAAAAAATCCCTGTACTATAGTACAGGATTTTTTTCGAAAAATGGCAAAATTTTGACCCTTTTATTTTTCGACAAAACTAGTTACTATGGCTCTATAAGATGATACAAAGCAATATATAGCCATATTATCGCATAATAATTGATTTTTAAAAAGGTGATATTTTGGGCATTTTTCGAAAAAATCCCTGTATTATAGTACAGGATTTTTTCCAAAAAATGGCAAAATTTCGACCCTTTTATTTTTCGACAAAACTAGTTACTATGGCTCTATAAGATGATACAAAGCAATATATAGCCATATTATCGCATAATAATTGATTTTTAAAAAGGTGATATTTTGGGCATTTTTCGAAAAAATCCCTGTATTATAGTACAGGATTTTTTCCAAAAAATGGCAAAATTTTGACCCTTTTATTTTTCGACAAAACTAGTTACTATGGCTCTATAAGATGATACAAAGCAATATATAGCCATATTATCGCATAATAATTGAATTTTAAAAAGGTGATATTTTGGGCTTTTTTCGAAAAAATCCCTGTACTATAGTACAGGATTTTTTTCGAAAAATGGCAAAATTTTGACCCTTTTATTTTTCGACAAAACTAGTTACTATGGCTCTATAAGATGATACAAAGCAATATATAGCCATATTATCGCATAATAATTGAATTTTAAAAAGGTGATATTTTGGGCATTTTTCGAAAAAATCTCTGTACTATATAGTACAGGATTTTTTTCGAAAAATTGCAAAATTTCGACCCTTTTATTTTTCGAAAAAACTAGTTACTATGGCTCTATAAGATGATACAAAGCAATATATAGCCATATTATCGCATAATAATTGATTTTCAAAAAGGTGATATTTTGGGCTTTTTTCGAAAAAATCCCTGTACTATTATAGTACAGGATTTTTTTCGAAAAATGGCAAAATTTTGACCCTTTTATTTTTCGACAAAACTAGTTACTATGGCTCTATAAGATGATACAAAGCAATATATAGCCATATTATCGCATAATAATTGATTTTTAAAAAGGTGATATTTTGGGCATTTTTCGAAAAAATCTCTGTACTATAGTACAGGATTTTTTTCGAAAAATTGCAAAATTTCGACCCTTTTATTTTTCGAAAAAACTAGTTACTATGGCTCTATAAGATGATACAAAGCATTATATAGCCATATTATCGCATAATAATTGAATTTTAAAAAGGTGATATTTTGGACATTTTTCGAAAAAATCCCTGTACTATAGTACAGGATTTTTTTTCGAAAAATGGCAAAATTTTGACCCTTTTATTTTTCGACAAAACTAGTTACTATGGCTCTATAAGATGATACAAAGCAATATATAGCCATATTATCGCATAATAATTGATTTTTAAAAAGGTGATATTTTGGGCATTTTTCGAAAAAATCTCTGTACTATAGTACAGGATTTTTTTCGAAAAATTGCAAAATTTCGACCCTTTTATTTTTCGAAAAAACTAGTTACTATGGCTCTATAAGATGATACAAAGCAATATATAGCCATATTATCGCATAATAATTGATTTTTAAAAAGGTGAAATTTTGGGCATTTTTCGAAAAAATCCCTGTACTATAGTACAGGATTTTTTTCGAAAAATGGCAAAATTTCGACCCTTTTATTTTTCGACAAAACTAGTTACTATGGCTCTATAAGATGATACAAACCAATATATAGCCATATTATCGCATAATAATTGATTTTTAAAAAGGCGATATTTTGGCCATTTTTCGAAAAAATCCCTGTACTATAATAGTACAGGATTTTTTTTCGAAAAATGGCAAAATTTCGACCCTTTTATTTTTCGACAAAACTAGTTACTATGGCTCTATAAGATGATACAAAGCAATATATATCCATATTATCGCATAATAATTGATTTTTAAAAAGGCGATATTTTGGGCATTTTTCGAAAAAAAAATCCCTGTACTTATTATGTATTAATATTACATGAGCAGAACAGATTTTTCATGTATATTCAGTGAAATTACACACTTCCCTGGTTGAAATAAATGGTATCAAATGAAAAACAGTTTTATATAAGTAAAATATGTATTTAATTTATATTGAAAGACAATGCAAATGTTCCTGCTAAATTTAAGTAATAATCTCATTGGGACGAGACAACCATAGAGGTGATATAATATCTAGAGAGACAACTCACATAACACACGACAACCATAGAGGTGATAGAATATCTAGAGAGACACATAACACGAAGCAACTACTCTCACTATGGCGGCGTACAACTTAGCTAAATTTAGCTATATTTAAATATGTTGAATAAAATAAAATATTAAATATTTATTACTACTTTTCATTGCATTGTTTACTAATAATTATCTACTTTTAAATTATTAAACTTGTTTTAAACAATAATCTATCACAAATGTGTGATTATTATTATTATATTTAACAGTATGACGTCAGGACTGCGTTTACTGGCATGGCGCGCAGTCATTACGTCATCCTCCTTTTTGATGAAACGAAATGTTTAAAGATATTTAGTTCAAGGCGTGCATTACACAAGTCATGGACCTAAACACTCACTGGTCTCTGATTTCTTATTTCCTTCTAGACTGTGTTCAGACAGAGATAGTTTTACATAAACCTAGGCCTACTTATCGACTGATTGTACAATCGCTTCATCTTTACTATTTCGATCAGGGAGCTCCACTGACCCGTCCGTGCTACCTGAATTATGCACTGAACCATTCTCTAGGCTAGCCTCCTTATACACGTTACGATTCCAGCCGCGTTTGATCGACTGCCAGGCGAGAAAGGAAAACACGACAGAGATACATTTAAGACCTGCCGATAGACCGAGGTAGCTAAAGTGAAATTTAACGTTATCATACTCTAAACAAGCCCCGACTCCTTCACATAGTGGCTGCCACAACATGCACGACTTGTCCACCGTCTTACCGTAATATATCGGAGAGGGAATATATGCTGAAAGAAATTTAATTCACATTTCTCATCAATTTATTCACTTTAAAATGAGAGAGACGCAACGCAAGGACGTAGGCGCAACGCAAGCGAGTTGACCAATCACAAGCGACTGTTCGAATAATCAATGGCTTGTGATTGGTCAAATCACTATTCGTTGCGTTACGTCCTTGCGTAGCACTTCTAGTGGGAACCACGCTTAAAGAATGTTTACAATAATCAAAGTTTTTAGCAATCACTTACCGAGTGCACGAAGAAACACGAACTGTATTCCGAGAGCAAATGGTCGGGCTTTCTGGTCAACTGACCTGAAACACACGATTTATATAATAAATACAATATGCATGATCATTGTTATTAATTACTATATTATAATATATTAATTGTGGTGTATGAAAACGATTTAAATAAGAGTAGGCCAAACACTCATAAATTGATACCAAACGATCCGAGTGCGCAACAGACGAAAAATAGATACCTGCACACATAGGCCTACGTCATGAATACGAATAGTACGCGTATGACATTAATTCATCGTAATGTCTATTTTTCTTTTTGTCCCAGCCTAAAGCTTGGTTCCCATTGGTCGAGACGCAAGGAAGTAAGCACAACGCAAGTAATTTGACCAATCACGATGAACGTGATGGATCATCCAAACTGTGGTCAACTCACTTGTGTTGTGCTACATCGTCGTTGCGTCGCGTCAAAGTGTGCACAAGCTTAGCAACCAATCAAAATGCCTTCTTACCTCAACGTGACCATAATTCCTGGTATTTGACCTAGGGTCGTGACCCCTACTACCAATATTAAAAACACCATAAAAACAGGTAATAATTGGCAGTCGTTTTCACACGTGCCTGAGTCAGCAATCGACGGTCCCGGAATACATCGACAATCGGAAAAGGTCTGAATTAACAAAGGAGAAAAGTTTCTAGTTCTTGCGTGTAAATGTATTATTGTACAGGATCATGATGAATAGAGAATAGTATCAGTATTATCGAAATTCTATTCGTTTCGGGGAATATAAAACAGTCAAACTAGGACGAAACAGAAGGACGTAAGCGCAATGACAAACGACAGTTCGGAGCACTTGCGATTGATCAAATCACGCAAGCGAATTGGCTAATCACAAGCGATGGTTTAGTCCAACAATCGCTTGTGATTGGTCAATTCGCTTGCGTTGCGGCTTACGTCCTTAGTGGGAGAACCAGACAGTAGTGAATGCTCCTTGGCTGTTGGAACGCCAAGCCGTTCAGATCCTTTGTGGTCTTTGTATATGCTGATAATTCAAGGACCTAAATTAATTTTAGATTATTACTTACATCTGATTCATCACCATTTCCGCCAACATCCGTCGTATTACACCCCGCGTAACACGCGCTGAAATACGTCACGTTATCACTGCCACATACGGGTTTGTAGTAACTTTCTGAACAGTAGCAGTCAGCATTGCATTGTGCTGTATAATTATCGTTATATGAAACACTGTAATATATGAACAAAAATAACATACATTAAAAAAATACCTTTTTTCTCGAGTTCTTATCAATCCCAAGCGACAATTGGGATGCATGAGCCGTCGCTTGTAATTGGTTAACTGTGTTGTTACGTGTGTACCTCAATTGGTTGGTTTAAGCATGGTTCCCACTAACTAGGACGCAACGCAAGGGAATTGACCAATCTCAAGCGACAGTTGGATAAATACATTGCTTTTGATTGGTCAATTCGCCTGCGTTGTGACCTAGTGGGAACCAAGCTTTAGCTATAACGCCACGGTTTCCACTTGGACGCAACGCAACGACGATGAGTTGACCAATCACAATGAACAACGCGACATGATTCTTCAACTCACTGCGTGCACGTACGTCTTTGCGTTTAATCCAAGTGGAACCAAATAGCCTTGTTATGTACGTCTTAAGTTACTAATGCGCAAACAGAGTGTACAAGATTTATGGATTTAAGACGATTTAATCCGGAACAAAGCAGACCTAGGTCTATGTTTATAATAACACTAGTGAAATATAAATAAAATCGTTATTAATAAACATTGTATATAAACATACTATGGCTGTTTTTATTAATATTGGCACGTTCGCGTAAATAATGTATATTTACGCTCCTTCCGTTTCACGAAAAGCAAGGCGGGTTCGTTGACCGACGTCCAATCACATCTTTCCGTACCGTAACCCATGACCTACTCGTCGGGGTTCAGTGCGGGTATGGCAGGCAAGATGAGTTTTGAAAAAAAGTAAGAATTAATTTAGCTGATTGTAGGCCTACTTTATTGACCTAGAAGTGACTTACCTATCAATATATGGCACACTAACACCGGCTACTTTGAGGGTATCGCAGTGAAACACAAATAATAAAGCGAATAACAGAAAGGCACACGTGGTAACGCAAAAGGTAAACTTGGCCGTTTTCTCCAAATTCAAATTAAAACGTTTGATGATATAACCGCCGAGAGCTGTACTAATGGCAGCGGCCGGAATAAGAGCTCCTATAAGAGAGAAGGAACACGTTAAACATTTTGAAGAAGAAAATTGTTATCGGCCTACTTGAACACATTAAGCATACGCGCCACAGACAGCATTAAGATGAAAGCCTCGAGTATAACCATTTCTAACAATTTAGCAGAAATTTAGAAATAGTAAAATGAATCATTAATGTAGCCTTATATTCTAGAAAACAACAGTTTCAATACATACAGTATACATGGTCAAATAATGGGTAAATAATCTTGACAAATAATTAAAACATATGAATAATCTTAATTCTATATTGACAAATAAATCATTAAAATTAGTTTTTTAAAAAAATTTAAAAAGGTAATTTAAACCGATTCGAACCCACGACCTCATGCTTTACTTTAACTAAGCGCATTACTCATACTGTCCATTGAGCCTGTTATTTCTACGTATTCGCGCGAAATTAAAAGAGTTGTTTTAAGCGCATGCGTATACATGTTTCTAAAAAAGGACATAATAAAGTTAATATGAAACTACGGGGCGCCGTTCGAGACATTGCTAATTATGTCGATATAATACATCTACGTAACATAATGTATTAATGAATAATTAATTTAATCATTCTGATCACACAAAGTATATACAGATTGTATTATAATGAGTGGGTTATAGGACATTTACGAGAATTCGTATTTCTAAGAAATAAACATTCTGCCAAGATGAATTATAAAATCTGTCTGTCTACTGAATTCTGATTTGCCAATGGCGGGGTTATTAGCCTGTGCATGTATGTGCTGTCGATACGGATCGTAAAATACTCTTGTCAAACATATTTGTCGGTGAAAAACAAACACGTGACATGTGATATGACGACGGCAGTTGAGTTATATAGATATTAATTGAAAATCATGTAAAAAATAGAAGAAAAAAAACACATAACTATGTAAAGCAAAAAAAGTAGTAGTAGTATTTTACTCTCGCATTTCGCGTGCAGTACTCTTAAGCTCTGTCTACACTATCAAACTAGTTTGGCAAAAAAAATGTTTTTCACATAAAGTTTGATAGTGTAGACAGAAATTTACTTCAACTAACCTACTATATCTCACAGTTTGCGTAAAGATTCGGTAGTATGCCATATAGAATTACAAATCGATAAATCTGTTGGCTCAAAATAACCAAACAACAACAACATAATCATTTATTTAACTATTGCGTCAAAAGTGTCATTTTGACAAGCTGTTGAACAGTTTACGCGTTACCCTGGGAATTAGGCTCTACCTGGGAATTAGGCATTACCCCGAGAATTAGGCGTTACCCCGGGAATTAGGCGTTACCCCGGGAATTACGCGTTACCCCGGAAAATACGCGTTACCCCGGGAATTACGCGTTACCCTGGGAATTTCGAACGCTCGTCGATGTCGTTAGGGCCTACGTCACAGCCAGGGGTGTGCGTCACATAAATCTATGACGTAATGAAATGTCATACGACACCTAAAAAGTCAAGCCAAGCTTTATTGACTTTATGCAATTTTAATACAAGACAAATTAGTATTTTGTATATAATTATATTTGTATTACAAAGTCATTAAACCGCGTAGTTCGGTCTATGTGACTACAGCTGCATCTACTTTGCATGATATACTGTGTAAATTGAATTCATCCCGAATAGCCTAGTTACATATATGTTACGTGATACGATTCATGGAAATAAAGGCCTCATGTTTAATTCAAAAACATATTATATGACTGCAATCGCCTACAACAATGTAGTTTAAGTAAATGCATCTTCAATAACAATCATTGTTCACTTTATGATGTCATTATGACGTCATAATCTATGAACCCGTTTACCCTGGTAATTACATTTCATGATTACAGTTTATCGCTAACTTTGGTGGGTACAGTTACCAACTTACACGGTAAATATCCAAGGCAGTGAATGTGTACATGAATATACTTCGGATGTTAATGACGTCATCATCCTCTTATTAATGACGTAATCTTACTAGTAATGACGTCATACTTATATTACTGACGTCATCATATCTTACCTGTTAAGTACGACGCTTCAGTGTTGTTCACACCGAACTGTGAGCCTAGAAACTTTGGAATGAAGTAGAGAAAACCGGTGACGATTGAAATCTCCAAACACGCCACCATGCAAATGCAGATATACGTAGGATTAGTGAGTAGGCTCACTAAGGCATCTTTTAAATCTGTTGATGAGAATTTACGCATCAGTTTATGCTCGCATTTAGATTTCGAGCGATACAATCAACACCTCTATCGTACGCCTACAGGCTACGTATTTCCCCAGACGCATGAACGTTATACCTTACTACAGTACATACATTTTATTAAACATTATAATATTGAATATTTCTTGGTGTAAATGTCATAAAATTTATCATCCTTCTTCAACAATTTGTTGGAAAATTAAGAATTACCCAGGATCCTTCAAAAGTACTCAATATTCGAGAGTAACTCGACTAAAAAAATCATGTTTGTTTGAAATAGAAACTATGGCCAGGTTTCGAAATTATTCTTTCAAACGCAACCGAAAGGTGGAACTTGTTTTTTTTATAGCGCTTATAAATATTTTACGGCGTCTCAAATGGGGTTTTCATTATAAAATGTAGGCCTACCGGTACATAATATTTTAATTCTTTATTCTATAATGCCTTCTCAATTTGAAAATATTAGTTAAAATGGAGCAGTCAATAAGCATCGTTTTGATGTCCTGTTCGTTTTGCGCGCGCAAATCACGTAAAAGATTCACTCACCTGATAAACCTGTACAATTGAATTGCATATTAACTACGTCATTGTCGTCTGCTGTCGATACGTCATCATCTTTGGATTGTTGCCGTTGCAGACTCTTCGGGAATGCCAGAATAGGAAGAGCAGTCAATATCATGAGTGTACCGCATATTAAGTAGCCTAGCCACCAGGCACCGACCCACTGAGGGTCGTCGATATCTATAGGCAGATCAGATGTATCAACCCGGCCAAAATCTACGTACACGCTGACACAAATACCACCAAGAAGAAATCCCAAAGCTGGGCCTACAGCGGTCATACAATAGACGATAGCTGTCAAGAAAAATTTAAAACAAATATAAAAACGTGCGCCATTGCAGTTACGGATATTGATGCGCAGACACCATGTACTCGTCACAAAGTTGACGCGCGCGTACATAATACGCGCTATTACTATTATCATCATTTGAACGCACGCGTAGTTTGTGTTTCTACGCGATGCCACTGATAAATTAAAACGACTTAACATATTGTGATCTATATAAAAAATTATTTCATATAGACTAAAGATACGCATGAAGAAGATTTTGTTCAAATAACGTACTAATTATGCCTAGAATGAATTTCCGTGAATCGTAATCTAATGTCTGCATCATTGTTTTATTCGGATACGGATGCATAAGTATATTTAATCTTAAAATAATTACATTTTCGCGAATATTAAACAGTACACACATATTCCGTAACCATGGATACTAGATTCACCGCTTTGAACAATTATGATGACGTCACTCACCACGTTGATTTTTTTTGTCGAATCATGGGATGAGTACTTATTTACTACGTGACTGATCAATATCAGACATAGTAAACGAAAAAGTGTTAATAAATTAAAACGAAAATAATATCTATAACAATAGTTCGTATTATTAAGATTCGATATCATCAAGTTGGGTCACGAATCTGACTTTATGTGCACGCCTATTTGATGATGATGATTATACAAATTACACAAACGAACTTTATAGGTTTACATTATAAACACAAGTGATGAATGATTATACGTTTGTTTTGTGTATATAAAACTGTTTACTGGCTTATTAAAATGAGTCACTTTGAGGATAATAATATTGTCTTTAGAATCCAGCTCACGTGAGCTGTCTTTGTGAGTTGTCTTTGTCTTAGCGACTTTAAAGTGATTTCACGGAAGCTCTTTTTTAACCGGTAATTGCGCGTGTTATAATATTGAATAACATTATTATATTCCGGATATCTACTATAATAGGGTCAGGGGCACAACCTTACGTTAAATTCATTCTAGAAATAACATTTTATTCAGAAAAATTGTTTGAGAAAAGGTACTTTGATACGCGCGCGTACATCTTTTGTACGCGCGTGTCAATTCTGTCCCATCGTAGTCACGCACCATTTATTGCGCGCGTAATTTAAAAGTTGAATAATCTCACCTATATAAATTGCAGCATTGTCTTTACTGACATTGTCATCAAGGTAGGTAATGCCTAGCGTGAACAGAGGCGCCGCTGACATGCCTAGTAACATCTGAGCCAGTAAGAACACGATTATTAATTCGGAATCGGTATCGTCACCTAAACAGCCATAATAACCATCCTTATCGGCATTATTCGGGTCGATCATCCCTCCTGAATGTGTTCCACTAGATGAACTTATATTTGCAGATCCGCAAAGTGGTTCTGCCGTGGTGGAGTTTTCTACCCCTGGTAGTTGGTACTCACCGCCAATGAGATGGGGTAAGGTGAATATAAAGGCCGAGAAGGCCATGAATATAGCCCCACACCCAACCCATTTAGGCCGACTACTGCCAGGCCGTCCTCCGTAAAAACTGACAAAAGCTACAACCAGTAAATTACCGATCTCGTAGCCACTGACAATTAGCCCCGCTTCGGTACTTTTGAGCTGAAAACGTCTTTCAATGGTTACTATCACACTGCTTGTATACCCAACTATCATCATGCTCTCGGCTAAAGTTAATAAACACATAAAGAATAAGAACCCCCTTGGTGTGGCCCATCGTTGGATCCACGACGGTCGCCACATTCCAAGTCCGCATTTTACTTCTGCAGTATCATCACTATCTTCACCATCGCCTACCTGGTGACTACGACGGTCGCGTTCAGACGACATTGCTTACGTAACAAAAAGTATATTGACTACAACGAATATAAACACATAGTACTATCGCGTTCAGATCTATCACAAAATTACACTGGCAATATTTTCGATCACAAGCGCTTAAAATTCTCAAAATCTATGCCGTCTTTATCGTTTAAAATTCTTGAAAGCTAGGCCAGCGCCATTCACGTTTTTCAAAGCACATCCTGTCGGCTTGGATCGAGATTATTTGCATCTCAATGGATACAGATCACCTAACCGTGACTACTTCAGCATTCATAATTTCTATAGCAATCAATAAATGAAAGTACTTGAGCTGTCACGGTTCACCGATTTTCGTCACAGGAAATTCTGCTACGGTAAAGGTTTATTGAAATAGGTCTAAAAGTCATAAAAGTACAGAGATGTCCTTATAATAATTCATGAACCTGCAGGAAACAAACATTAGAAACATTTTCCAAATAACACAGTGATTTTATTTCCTTATGCACAATATTATTGTTGTACTTGCGGTGCGCCTATTTCCTTGCGTTGCGTCCAAGAAGTGCGTTTAGGGAGCGTCTACAATACTGTACCACTTTAAGTCTGCGATCTCAACAAGGAAGGATCACCTAACTAGTCACAATTAATATTCTTCATATTGGAATATTTTCATTTTACCGGCTTTTTTAAAAACCAGAGGGAAGCGTTTTTTATTTGTTTGTTTTTTAATTTTTTGGTTTGGCACACAATTTGGACAAGATCATTAAATAAGGGCGTTTATTGGTAAACAAAAGTCCTATCCTGGACCTCTTTCCTCCTCATCCTCCTCCTACTCACCTTCTCTTTCCCCCGCCTATTATTATACATATTTATTTATAATGGCTTGATCATCAAGATATAAAATCAAATATTAACTAAATATGATTAATTGACGAATAGCACATACTATTTTATAGCTTAGAGAATGCCTTTAAAATGTCTATTTTCCTACGGTCAGTATACAATCATTGCAGCGATTCTCTCCCTACTACCAGCAGGGTCCTGTCCCCCGCCGGGCCTCTGGGACGCTCATCGCCTGTTAGTTACTGGATTACACAAACATAAACAAACCATACTCCCAGGCCTAGCAAAAGACCAACATGGACTTAATTACTTCAAAGCCTAAAAACAGACTATATGTACTATATCAAAACACAGTACTTACTACAATTTCGATGGGTTGGCAGATAACAGTGATTTCAGAGATATTAATTCTCGAAAAATCAATATTATTATCGTCGTGAAAGATGTTATCTTATACACGGCGAAAAATAGAGAGATCAGGTTTCACTGTGTGTTGCCCTCTATAGTTACGATGACGTTACACAACAACTAGCTTTATTGCGGCTGCTGTTGTTGTTGCTGCGCAGCAGCTCTACGTATCATCCATACCATATTATCTTACCGTATTTACACGTGACATGAAATGTATCATCATCAGCTAAGAATTTCTCAGAAAAGGACAAAATCAACATAGAAACAGAAAAGCGTATCATACAAAAATTAAATCCGTATAAGTTGTAGACAAAATGTAATTAAAAATAGCGATCTAAATTAAAACATTTTAATAATAATAAATGTAAAACCCCTCGTAGGTTTTCGGAAAAAGCGGAAATTAAATTAATTATACTTTTGCACCTGATATAGGCCTAGACTGTTGAATAAAAGTTTAAAATGTTAATATTATGAATTACGGAATGTTGTATAATTATGTTGTATTAAATGTTATGTGATTTTGTTTTGTTTTATTGATGATTATCATATTATTATGGTACTTTTTTTTACATGTTTTTTAAATTTCCTCTATATTTTGAATAGATTATATTAGGGGTACAGTATCAACTATTTATACATGAGTCTAAGCATGGTCTAAGTTAGGCTTGCAGACTCATCACACGCATTACATAAGAATACAATCAAAGCAGAGAGCAGCAGAGTTCCTTTTATAAAAACGCTTGTATATATTTTATTAATTAGCAGTTTACAATATTCCTTCTTTTCATTTTATTCTACCACCACATAATTGAATTCGATCTCCTTTAAATACAATTCAATACTGAATGTTAAATGTTCTTAATGTTAGGCCTATCCAAACTATATTTTACATACTTTTGCTTTTAAATTTATTTACTCATCCTATTTCTGGATCATATTTTTCCTTTTTCTTATCATAATCCATAGCCTAACACACACATAATAAGTATGAGTATAATAACACAATTAATTTAATTAAAACCTTGTGTAACGTGTTTTGTTAAAATAAAACGCGTTACTCAATAACTGAACTTATTAGTATTCGTAACTCGAATATTCTCATTAGGTTTGTGGTATTTGTCAGTGAGTTTTTACGTTGTACGCGTGATTTATAATGATTGATGGCGCTTTCTATCATTCATACGACGAGAGAGGCCATTGGCCATCGGCGACGTCATACAAAATTAACATCGCGTATTTATTGCATATCTTTGAGCGGGAAAGTTTTTTTGACATTACTGTAGGCCTATATCTTAAAACGTCCTTTAAATAGCATAACATACCGCTGTATCATAAATATGGCGCGCGCGTATGTATGGTTCTAGGCCTACCTATATATTATGCTTAGGCTATATCGATTGACGATAGCATGCAGCAAACATGCAGAGTATTTTTATATATTGTAATCAATATGCGGTACTGTGGTGCAGCGGTATAAATAAAATGAAATAGCAGACTACATTTATTGATGATTCAACCAACGTTCGCTTGAGGCTTTTCGATATACACATGATAATAATAATGGCCTAGAATTTAACATATTTACTACATTAATTTAATATTCACAAATCCCTAGTAACAACTGTCGTTTTTATGAATAAAAATTAAAAATAATAAAGCTTAAAGGTTGATTCCCACTCTAGCTCTGTTTACACTGTCAAACTTTATGTGACAAAAAAAATATGATGGGCTCATATATGGACACGATGATGTCATATTACTACCATAATTTGGGCACATGTGTGTAGACAGGGCTTAAGCGCAAGAATTTGGCGATGGATTATCCGAACTATCGCTTTTCATCGATCATGTATCAACTCGCTTACGTTGTGCTTACGTCCTAGTGGAGACGTAGCTTAAGGCGTGGTTCCCATTAGAGAAGCAACGCAAGGACGTACGACACGCCACTGTTCGAATAATCCATCGCTTGTGATTGGCCAAATCACGTACGTTGCGTTGCGGTCTAGTGGAAACCAAGCTTTAGAGACAAAGTTATGTCATCGTGGAGAGTCACAACTTGACTCGTAAAACCCCACACAAAGCGAAAGAAAATCGATCTCGTAATATTTTATTATTATGTTATTCTCATAATTTAAAATTGTCACTTTATGTCACGATTATTGCACATCATAACCAAGAAAAAAATATTTAAGAAGGTTCATAGTGTTCTTAAGTTCATCTTACAAATTAAAATTGCAGTATACCGTAAGCAATACTCAATAAATATGTATTTTTTTAAAGTCAAATCGATTTTGCATTGATGTTATGAAATAGTTTATAACGAGCGAGATTATTTGTTATATTCCATTTCATCGCATGCATACGCCTCCAAAAATTACTTTGCCACATTTCTGCAAATAATTGACATAGATTATTTATTATTAAAAATTAAATATTTCTACATATTTTCATATGGCGATTAACCTAATTGAAAATAAGTCGGTGCTTACATAACGTTCACTGATTTCAATTTGTTATAATTTGCATGTCTATTACCGAATATAAAGTGGTTTATCAATTATGTTTTAAGACAGTAAGAACAAGTAATTAATAAACCTGTATCATCCTCCCTGAATGTTAATTTTGTTATTATAGCATACAACATAAATACTAGTATCTTACTATTAAAAATGCAGACAACATACACCTTTAATTGCTTAAAATCCTGCACGCTAGGGACGCGAAGCAAGTGCGTACGTACGCGCGCG
This sequence comes from Antedon bifida, assembly GCF_963402885.1. Lineage (NCBI taxonomy): Eukaryota > Metazoa > Echinodermata > Crinoidea > Comatulida > Antedonidae > Antedon > Antedon bifida. Next base: position 1,079,886 of record NC_136229.1, on the reverse strand, counting down.
CGACGCCAAGTGATCGCAAGCGATGGTTTGCGGGGTTGGTTGTTGGGGAGGGAGGTGCAGATCCAAACTGCATACAATTTTTGTTAAAGCCTCGTTCCCACTTGAACGCAACGCAACGTAACCTTAATGTAATAGTTACATTGTGCGTACGCGTGCACGTCGTCCTTCCTTGTGTTACGTCCTTCTTTTGGAAAAAAAAGCTTTGGATGTCTCACAAAAGTTAGTTGCTTTACTAATAGTAATAATTTCTGTTTCTTTTTTGGACATTATGCCGCCTAAAACTGCAATTAAACGTCTCCAGTCAGAATTGACACCGAAGCCATAAAGAAAGAATCCCTCTCTCTTGCGAGGATATGTGGGTAATTTAAGGCTCGTTTTACAATAGATCTTCGCGCGAATAAAACATTATTCCTGAGCTCTGTTTAATTGTTACGCATTCGCATCGCAAAACGAGATATACATTATTAATACACATGTATAGGCCTACATAAACCAACGCATTCGATTCGCGCGCAAATAAATTTGCCTAGTAAACAGGCTTTAGAAAGACGGTACCACCAGTACTAATGTTTTCATCACCTATCAACATATCGTTTTCTATTCTGAAATCGATGCTGCTACTGAAGATTCTGAGTATTTTAGCTCTCTTTAAATTTAATTTAAGTTAAATATTAGCATCAGCTGTCAATAGTTCTAGTCGAGGACGGGAATTATTATCAACCTCCATTTGAACTGGAACCTCTTGTAGATCCTCCAGATCATCCATCTCCTGCTGGTCTTCTTTCCTCTCAGGAAGCTTCACGTCTTGTGCCAGTCTAGAGAAGTCACGATTAAGGCAACATCGGCAGGTGTACCGGCAAGACAACCAACACAGCAGACCAAACACCACTGATATGGACTTCAACCCGATAGACAGCCCGATATAGTTGGCATGGACTTGACTTTTCTCGTATTCAAAGCAGGATCCAACTCCTTCACACAGTGTTTGCCATATCATGCATGACGAATCGATTGTCTTTCCATAATAGATAGGTGCTGGAATATAGGCTGTAAGAAAACATTTTCGTGGTTATACCAAGTCTTACCCATCGCGCATTTGCATCTGGCCCTACACTCGTTAAACACACGGAATAATTAGGTTGTATCAAGGGAATTATATCTATATTATCCTATACTGTATCGCATGAATTATTTTCACAGTTGGTAAAGGCAATGTTAATATATATGCCTACTGTATTTAGGAATTTTACATGATATTATAACATTTATAAATATTGGTCTAGATGTACAGCAGTAAGAGAACCGGTTATACTAGTTGAGAAAGGAAATATACATCTATTTTGTATCAATATATTCTGCGCATGCTCTATGACTGGATTGAGTCACAGAGCGTCATTAAATTAGATAAGTCCCTATTTTAATTGGCAAACACAGACACATTATTTTAATGTAATGTGAAAGTGGTTGTTTTATAACATGAAGGAATAATGTATCCATGGTTCGCTAATCACCCATGACATTGAACATAACATATTAATGTATTTTACCTAAAACACGAAGAAATACAAATTGGATGCCGAGAGCGAATGGACGATCACACTGATACACAGACCTGCAAGTAAATATAAATGTTTGATCGATTCATACGTAATTTTCGTCACAGAAATTCTACAAAAATACGACAAGTATGTTTTACTGTGATTATCAACATTATCGGTACAATATCAGTTAAAATCTACATTGCATTTTGAACGGAATGGATGCATACAAAATGACGAGGATGTTGATGAAGAAGTTGATGGTATTGTTGACGTTGTTGTTTTTGTTGATGACGAGGATGATGTTGTTGTCTTTGTTGATTACGAGGATGATGATGTTGATGATGATGAAGTTGATGATATTGATGATGTTCTTGTTGATGAAGATAGTGATGTCATAATGATGTTGGAAAGAAGATATAATGTGATTATAGGTAAAGTCGAAACCTAAGCTAATGCTCTAACCACTGCGCCACAGTGCTCCACTAAATGTAATTATACAATGGTGAATGATGAAAATAATTAAAAAGACGATGGTAACGAACATAAGATCTTTTACCTAAGTGTAGACATCAGAATAGGTATTTGACTTATAGCTGTCAAAAACACGACAACGATGACAAGTGACATAAAGATTGGCAACTTGTCACATGACGAATCACACTTGCCATCGACAGCGTCCCATGAGACGTCATCACCGCGAACGATACACGAACAATCAACGAACACCTCCTAAAATCGAAAAAACGTTATAAAATATTGTTAATTTTATTTTTTTTAAACGAAATTTTATTTTCCAATACATTTTAATTTGATAATGGTATATGTAATAATCACTTACCTTATCGAATTCATTACTGTATCTATGGTTACCGCATCCTGCATGACACGCACTAAAATACGTCACATCATCGACGCCACAAATTGGTTGATAGTCAGTGTCGTGACAATTACAGCTACCAAAACAGGAACTGATATTTGTTGAGCTAGATACAAAAAAAATGAAAACGTTTTAATACGAGACATTTTGAAATTAGATTATCACAGAGAATAGTTGCAAATTTATATGTAAACGCCGGCTCTTATTGCATCCAAAATCACTGCCACCGAGGAGGTACTAATATAATGCCTATTATCTTATTAAAATATACCATTACCTGTCTTTATTAAGACTAATATTTGCGAATTCCTGATTGTCGCACTTCACGAAGAAGAGTGTGAATAGAAACATCAGTGTGATGGTGCTCATTATAAAAGCGAATCGTGTACATTTCTCTAATGTGAACTTATAACGCCTGACTATAAAACCACCAAGGGCTATTCCTAAGGCCGCCGGTGGAATAATAGCACCTGTAAAGAATGAATAGGAAAACAATGTTATGGCAGTAAGTAATGTTGCAATCCTTCCTACACAGCCGTTTTGGTCGCTAAGGTGTCCCCTTTATGGTTCTAAATATCAGATCCCTTTATAATCGGCGGGAATACTTAAACCAGACGTTAAGAAATTGATTGTATTATTCAAACATAATATGCAGAATTAATATACACAGCTTGCTGGCTAATAATAACAAATAAGATCTTTATTTATCTATAACAATGAAAATGAAAGAATCAATAATATTTAGTACTAACGCATCAATTATGAACAAACACCTTACAGAATAATAAAACACTAATATATACAATGATGCTCTGCCCCGGAGGCGGCGGCAACCGTTAGTTATTTGCGATGGCGCGCGACGCATATAATTGCACGCGATTAGCATTTAATTCTTGTTGCGCGCGCATAATTGCACGTGCCTTGACACCTAATTGCTTGTGGCGCGCCCGATACATAGACGCAGCGTGTATTTCTTGTTGTATCAAGAGTTTCAGTGTGCCAAACGCACCGTTGATTACCGCGCGATAACATATCGTACTTTCTTACGATTAGTAAATTGAATTATCTTTCTAATGTACCGATAATGTTGTTATCCGTTCACTACTTTACTAAGGATTTATTTGTGACATTAGCAAGCGAATTTTATTATCAACTTCGTTGTTGTTTACAATTTGTCGAGCTTGATTACTTTTGTTATTATTGAGAGGCTGTTTGATAATTACCATTACAAATAATATTGATATTACATTTCTATTTGAACATAAACATAATGTTTGCTAAACCGTCTATATTTTGTTGGTTATGTTTATTTCTCCATACTCGTCATCATTATCGTCATCTTAAAGCCGAATGAAAAGGGTAGTTAATGTTACATTTTGAATTGAGTGGGTGAAAAAACATGTCTTCTTAAACAAGTAAAGACTAATAAAAGGCACGATTAGATTTCTCCGAATACTATTGATTACATTGTATTGATTAAATCGTATGAATGATAGGAGGAAATATCTTCTAAGAATATAACAAAAATCAGAACAATATTGGAAAAATTAGAAGATGTATTAAATTGTATTGACTATTATGTAATTCATTAAACAATAAAAGTGGCAGTGAACGCCGCCACAAAAGAAATAAAAATACATAAAAGAGGTGTGTCTACACAAAACTCTCGAATGGTGGAGAAAAATTATAATTTTTTAAAAATTGTGCCAAAAATGTAAGTATATTGTTATAAAACAATGAAATTGACATTACAAAGTGATTTTGATTAAATATTTCGATTTAAGAAAGTAGAAATATTATTGAAAGTGATACAAAAACTTATTATAAACACTTGCTATAAACACTTGTTATAAACACTTGTTTTGTTATGTTATGTTTATGAAAATGAAAAGAAATTACAATATAAAGGTGGGTCATTCACAATTACAAAGAAGCAGGTGCGTGTTTGGTAACCATAATGTACAGTACATACATGCCAGACAACATCCATAACAAAAACAAAACAAAAAATGTACAAAAAACAACATGAAAGATGAACAAAAAACAAATAATATTATCACCTGTCATGATGTTTGCCTTGGAAGACGTTGTACCATACTGAGTCTCCAGGAACTTGGGCATGAAATACACGAATCCAGTGACGATTGAAAGCTCCAGGGACGCCACGACATTTACAAGTAAATATGTTGGGTTAGTTAGAAGCCGTTTCAACGCTTGTAAAAATTCTGTCGAGAAAATATAAAGGTTATATAATGCTGTATAAAATGAAGATGACAGGCTAAAGCTTGGTTCCCACTAGAGACGCAACTCAAGGACGTAAGATCAATGCAAGTTATTCAACCAGATTCCCTGATTTGACCAATCAGAAGCGATTGATTATTCAAACTTTCGCTTGTCATTGGTTAACCCGCTTGCGTCTGCTTGTCGTCTCTGTGGGAACCACGCTTAAATGCTGAAACTTATTCCCCCGCGCGCCGGCGAAAATACAGGTCATGTCAACGTAATGCAGATCAGAGATTCAGCAATGCACGAGCCCCGGATTTAGTTTCTTTTTATAGAGTAAGCGGGGAAAGCCCCGGATTAACTCCTTTGCATGTCTTTTCAATTACAAGGACTTTATGAAAACACGTTCTATTCATTATATACAATGAATATCTATGTTCCTTTTATCGATAGTAGGCCTAGAACCCTTCATTATAAAACAACTTATCTATGTTCCTTTTATCGATAGTAGGCCTAGAACCCTTCATTAGAACACCACTTATGGAAACACGTTTAAACGAGCGAGGAGAAATATAATGTTTTCTTTAAACTACGGCAAACCCCTACATGCACCTTTAGGATCATGAAGGTGTCCCCGTAATAGGGTTGTTCTCTGTATATCATTCACGTCTACAGTGTACATCCTTAGGGGACATGTTTAGATCCCAAAGGTGTCCCCGTAATATGGGGTCTACTGTATATCACATATTATGTTTATAATGTATAGAATCTACTATCCCGATTATTCAGATAAAATGTCATATGTAAACTTAATGCAGCATTAAAGTATTGTGTTTTATATTACAAATAACATGTTCTTGAGTTACGATGACTAAGATTTAAAAGGGTTTTATTGTAATTCATCAAACTGGATTTCAATTTCCAAATAATCTTTATTTAGCCATTAAGGGTCAATAACTGGTAATGTTTACACAACGTTTACTCAAGAATATTTACATAAACAACAGCACTATAAATAATGTTACAAGCAAGGAGTTGTCACAATCCATCCATAGCATTAATGATGATGGAACATATTAATGTCGCAACGGACGTAAATTAGATGAGATCAAATAGTTAACGCGTGCGTACGAATACATCATAATTTACACGCGGCGTCCAATTTATGATACCACTGACGTAAACCGCGCACCAGTTAATGGACAATACCGCGTATTTCGTTCGACGCGCGTGCTTGAACAGTTGCATGCGAAAATTAAACCCGCAACATTTTCACACACATCTTTTACTATCCTCTCTTGCATACTATATATAACGGCGTGCGAGGTGATACGTGCACGTACCACAATCAGTGTTGGCTCACCGATGTTCATCACATATTGATGTGCTATTTCAAGAGAAACAACAACCATCCTTTTTATTCTAGAATATCGGCTTATTCTTATTCTTATTCATGAATATACATTTATGTATCACGAACATGATGACTTAGACTAGTTATTACACTAATCACTTTAGCGACGAGAATGCATATGTGTGTATGCGGCGGCAACTTGTTTGTGCTTAAATAGAGAGAGATGGGATGAATTGACATTTAGCGAGGAGATTCTACGCCATATTGGGTAATAAAATGTAATAGCAGCAATAGAAATGCACCGATGTTTTTTTAAGCCTTGTCTACACTATCAAACTTTATGTGACAAAAAATGTGATGTGCCCATATACGGACATGATGATGTCATATCACTACCATATTTGGGCATATCACTACCATATTTCGGCATATCACTAATAATGTTTGGGTGCATCACACTTTTTTGTCAAACTTGTTTTGTGTGTACAGCAAGAGCATCATATCATTATATGTCGATTAAGATTAACCACTTCTAATATATTTATATTTACTGACTTCTTTCATTTTTAATTTCGCAAACACAATCTGCTGTATACGATGATGTATACGTTATGTTGTTTCATATTAAATAAATGCGTCATCAATGAATAGTAACGCGTCATCAAAGGAAAGACAAACGTTGTAATTCGTTAATGAACCTCATGAAGCAAAACATGAAAGCATTAATGATCTAATTCGTCTCAAAGCATTTTAGCTAAAGAACATACTTAAATCACTACTTTCACACTGACAGCATCGATTTGCTTTGCTGTTCTACTAGACTGAAAACATATTTGCTTTGAATAACAGTATTAGCATAATGTAAAATATATTGACGTATCATCACACAGTCCCTGTCATACACTTTACACGTTAAAATATGTCTCAATAATACAACGTAACGTCACTGTGTAAACAAACGCGTTGGCGGGAGCATTCGTGTGTCAATAGGGAGGTTTCGCAACCTTACGAATACGATAACGAAAACGGATACGTCATACATTTGTGAAACTTTTGAGCTGATCCCCATTTCATATTCGTAAAGCGTATTCGTGTTGACGAATATCACCAGTCATATTCGTAACTACAAAACGAGTATAGTTTTTGATCTATTTTGCACATTTTGCATTTGAATCAGAAATGATTCATGATTATAATATAATTATAGATTTATTGAAAGTAATTTACTAAAGTAATTTACTAAAATGCAGGTCAATTTTGATAAATAGCAGTTTTTAAAGTCCTCACTCGCATTGATGTTACGGCTAGGCCTAGGCAGCCGGCCAAGCACCAAGCAACACGTACCTGCGCTTCGCTCAAATTTACCGTCATATTTTGGACGCGCCTCAATATTTCGTTGCCATGCGAAACAGATTTTTTTATGGCTTACGAAAACGAATACGTGTGCGTGACGTATCCGTTTTCGTTATCGTATTCGTAAGATTGCGAAACCTCTCTATTAAAGCTTCATTCCCATTCTCTAGGATGCAGACGTAAGCGCAGCGCTAGTAATTGACCAATCAAAAGCGATGGATTATTCGAACTCTTTCTTCTTGCCTTTGGTCAATTCCCTTGCGTTGCGCTTAACGTCCGGACGCAACGCAAGGACACGTGCGTCCAAGGAATCAAGCAACCCTACGGGAGTCATGAGAAAGCCGACGTACTCAACTCTTATTAAAGATGAATGGATATTCTGTAACTTTCCCTAAGCAACATATTTTGTATGAGTTCATAAGTAGGTAACATACTAAAGCACTGTCTACACTATCAAACTTTATGTGATGTGCCCATATATGGTCATGATGATGTCATATCACTATCGTATTTGGGCACATCAGACTTATTTTGTCAAACTAGTTTGATAGTGTAGACAGAGCTTTAGCCTAGATTATGACACCGTACCGCAATCGGATGGATCTCTGACAAGCGTATCATTAACGTGACGTCATTACGACGTAATTTTCTCAGTGATTTAATTGAAGGTGGCTTCATCAGAAAGGCTTAGTATACTATGTGAACTTACCTCTACAGCTTGAGCAGTCAAACTGCATGTGAACCATCCTACTACCATCGTCCTCTCCTTCAGAAATTGACTTCGGTCGGTCATCGTCAGAATCTCGACTTCGTCTTAAAGTGCGAGGGTATGCGAGTATCGGCAGTGCAAACACCGCTATAAGCAGGCCACATATGAGGTACCCTATCCACCACGCTCCTACCCACTGTGGATCGCCCGGGGAAATAGCAATATCATTGGAAGAAACGGAGTCTAGATCCACGTAGTAACTGACACATAGACCGCCTAGTAAAAATCCAAGTGCCGGACCAATAGCCGTGACGCAGTACACAATACCTATTGAGAAAAAGAACGTCACATATGTAATTGAATTTCATTATTAAATTACTACCATGAAGTTGTTTTAATAAGCATAATATCTTAGAATAACGATTAATAATTTAATTGATATTGAGTAATATCATTAGCGAATAGCCATTGCATGCTCAATACTGCTTTACGCAATCGATGGTTCTCAATTTGTAGCAATCATGCGACGCCATATTGAGTTGGGCATTGGAGTAGACTCACTAGCACTTAACCATTGTGTGTTATATAATATGACAACGTAACACTTTTTCGATTTCAAACACAAGACTGATTTCTTTTGTACGTGTCCTATTAGCTTGGTTTCTCCAAATCGGATGATGAATCGTGTCGTGATTGGTAAAAGCACTTGTGTTATTGCGCATACGTAAACTTTCGTTACGTCATGGGAACCAAGCTTTAATTGTACGCAACGCAAGGACGTAAGTGCGCTGCAAGTAATTTGACCAATCACGACACGATTAGTCATCCGATAAGTCGCTTGTAATTGGTCAAGTCACTGTTGCGCGTGTACGCAATTGCGTTGCGTTCTATGAGAACTAAGCTAGCTTTATTCTAATTTTGACAAATAAACAAGTTTGGAAGATACTTAGACGTAACCGGTTGCACAATGACATTTATATCACGTGACATCCATGTCATATGACATACAACATTTCAAATAAAAACTATACTTATTCTATTATTTCCGTTTTAATTGTCTTATTCATAGTTTCTCTTTCTATTACAAATGAGCTTATTCCATCGACATCAACTACAGTATATTTTTTTTAATAAGAGGCTTATGTTCGAAAATGAATTTACAGATTCCCTTCAAGAATAACTTCCTTTCTTAGAAAATTAATCATTTCTTCTTCGAGGCACTATTAATAAAGTATTAACTGAAATGTTAGTATAAATTAATTGCTTATTCTCTGCAGAGTCTCCATAAAACATTATGGTTTATCTACACATTATTTAAAAAATGTTATTAGGCTCGGAAGTGTTTAGTTATTTAATTGTGAGGTGTATTCAGCATGTAGGCGCGCTACGCGCTACGCTGATATACGCAAATTCGCGTTGTTAAATTTGTAGGGCCCGTTTCTGAACAAGATCAGAAAATACCGATTCATAAACCGTGTTTTAAAAGAACGGATATTTTCTTGTCGTCAAGGGCCTGTTTTTTTGTTTGGTTTTTTTGTGCTGATAACAAATTTCAACGAAAACGATTTTATACAAAAAAAGATCGTGTTGTAAAATTTGCTCCAGAAACTTTTCTACTTATATCAGTATTTGTATAGCGAAATCATACGTATATCTAACTGGACATTATAAGCCTTATACAAAAGAAAATAAATGAATTTGTTTTGAAAGATTATTGGTGGTACGACGATTGACCCATACTGTCACCCTATTGAATAGTATTCTGGACATGCCTACTTAGGTATTCTTTCTTTTTGTTAAGACCTCGTGGTTGAACAATGACAGGGCCAACCCAATAGAGAAGATAGAAAAAGAATTAAATATTGAATTCGGTGATCAAGGACGGTTCACTTTAAACCCAGATCTCATCATCCGTTGGTCGCAGAAAAAAACTGAAAACGTATACGAACAATGTTTGTGTAATACCTAAAGCTTGGATCCCACTAGAGACGTAACACAAGGACGTAATGCAACGTAAGTTAGTTGACCAATCTTGTTATTTATAAGCGATGGATTATTCATTGGTCAACACGCTTGCGTTGCGTTTACGTCCTTGCGTTACGTCCTAGTGGGAACCAAGCTTTAACATCTATAATTTGCATCATCCGGATAACACTCGGCGCCTATCGGTGCTGTACGAGTTGAATCCCGACGAGATGAGTCGTCTTGCGATACTGTCGGGCGTAGTTTTTATGAGGTCGTCTGGAGAACGTACGATGTCGTACGACGTTGTCTGAGTTGGCCTTTAAGCGTGGTTCCCACTAGCGACGTAACGCAAGGACGTAACGCAACGCAAGTGAATTGACCAATCACAAGCGATGACTTATTCGCTTGTGATAGCTAACTGTCTATAACTTCGCTTGTCATTTGTCAACACGCTTGCGTTGCGTTTACGTCCTTGCGTTACGTTCTAGTCACCGTACGATATCCTGATTGGGCGATCAACATAGATTTAATAAATTATAATACAATGGTTTGCAACATAATATACCGTGCAGAGTACAGTAAAGCTGATTTTACTAGGCGAATTTGTTCACGCGAATCGTCAGCTTATACGCATGCGTATTTATTTTTCAATCTTCCAAATCCCTCTCTACGCCTATAACCTAATACTTTCGATTCGTGCGAACAAATTCAGTGTAGATCCGGGTTTGAATTGCATTCAATTCATGTAAATAACATGAATAAGGCTTAGCCTATTTCACGACTCGTTCTGCTTTACCACCGCCGACGAAATACAATGGGATTATTACTACAGTAATGTTATTGCAAAGGTTTATATTTTATAATACACAACAGAAACTTAATACCTCCGGAGCTACCCCTTAAGCTGATTTGGATTTAATGTATACATTATTATAAATATAGTACTAAGAAAACATTATACCGTGCCCTCCTCTGACACAGTTTATAGGCTTCCTGCAGACTGTAAGCCTAAATATGCTTTGTTGTAACACTGAGTAACAAAAGAAGATCATTCTCCTTTTTTCATAAGGTTTAGCTTTGAACCGGATTTTCAGATTGGTTTAAAAGATCAGTTTTTAAGATCCCGAAAACAAGTTACGAGTTTTTAACGCAGCTCTAAAGCGTGGTTCTCACTAGAACGCAACGCAGAGACGTATCGACGCAAAGTGCTGTATTGCGTAATCACAAGTGGGAACTGACACGACGCAGTGGTGCTGCAAAAATCGCAGGTTTGATTTCACGCAGGCGGGGGCAAACACAATTATTGGAAGGGCATTTCCTTACGTTGCGTCGGTTGCGTTGCGTTGCTAGTGGGAACCAAGCTTTAAGCGTAGTTCCCACTAGAACACAACGTAACGCAACAACGTATTGACACAAATGGCTGTTTATATTGCGTAATCACAAGTGAGAACCGACGACGGACAGTGCTGCAAACATCGCAGGTTTGATTTCATGCAGGCGGAGGGGCAAACACAAATATTGGAAGGGCATTTCGTTGTGTAGGTTTTGTTACTTGCGTCGCTAGTGCGAACCGAGCTTTAGTACACTGCACTTTTCGATCAGTTATGGTAATTTTGTAAAAACATCAATGAAAGGGGATCGCATAAGAGGACCATGTATTATCGCTTGTAAATACCATAAATTACACAATGTGTCAAAATATTTCCAGACGACTATCGCAACAAAATTTGATCCAAAGAAGCGTGACGAACCCACTGAAACGTGACGAACCCACTGAAGCGTGGCATAATCAACAATACATAATACACAGAAACCGAAAGCAATACAGAACGTGTTTTAAAAAGTCTAGAAAACATTCAGGATTTAATACTAGCAACTTTACCAATGCGAAACTTGTTTTGTTTACGTTTTTAATCTGAAGTCACTCTGATATGTCAAATTGTAGCAATGTATGAAGGTCACTAAATAAACAAATTTGACGACAGCATTGTTTTTGAATAAAAGTAAAACCAGATAATCTTAATTTATTAATTTATGTTGAGGTCGTCAGTAATCCGTTGTTAAAAAGACGGATTACAGGTTCCATTGTTTGACGCGCTCCATTCATAATTTTGGAGGATGTAGGCAATTGTTTTTAGAGACAATCACAACATATTGTCAAGTCACGAATTCTGTTTCCGATTTCGGATGTATTGTTTTCATTATTTAACGCGATAACATAATAATAATAATATACTGGTACCATTTTGTAACTTTTGTTTATTATGTAATTGTTTATTCCATGGATATGAAGTGAATTTTCCGTTATTATAATTTGTACAAGCTTTGTGTTTCACTATAAGGACGAAGCAACACAAGCGCCGCACAACGAAAATAATTTGACCAATCATGTCACGATAGGTGACCATCCAAACTCGCTTGTGATTGGTAAACTCACTGCGTTGCGCGTACACTACACTATTGTGCGTGACGCTACTAGGAAGCAACGCAGGTACTTGGCCATTCACAAGCGACAGAGTTAATCCATCATTTATAATTGGTCAAATTATTTGCGTTGCGCGTACTACGCTCTTACTTGCGTCCCAGCGGAAACCAAACTTTTATGAAAGAGCAATTTCACTCGATCGTTTCTGGGTCATTATCAACAGCTGTGTCCTTTCTATTTCGTAAGCACAGGTTGTTTTAATTGTATGGGGAAATTAACGGAAATCAAAATCAAACAAAACATAGTGGTCTAAACATAAAGAAAAATAATAATAAACATTTTATATAATGGAAATTAAGACGCAATTAGAGTCACAAAGTAGGGTATATATCAGTTATCTTTGGGGATATTTAAAAGTACTTACCAATATAAGATGCGGATTCGGTTGCTCCAATATTATCATCTACATAGGTGACACCTAAGGTAAACATCGGGGCAGCCCCCATACCAAGCAACAGTTGGGCAATCACAAAGAAAAAGAGATAATCAGAAGGGTCTCCGTCACTTTCCATACAATCATAGTAAACCGTGACATCCATTAGATCTGGGTCCACGATGTGGTTATCCGATTGTTCTAGCTGTTGACTTGCTATAGACTCAGCTGTGTAATTTCTACAGATGGAAACGTCAGTCTCATTCTCGGAGGTAACTCTACCGGGGATGTAATTATCCCCTATTAGATGAGGCAAGGTAAAGATCAAGGCAGCTACAGACATGATAAAAGCACCAAAACCGACCCATTTTGGTCGGTGACTTCCGGGACGGCCTCCGAGATAACTTACAAAAGCAACGACTAAGAAGTTGCCAACTTCGTACGCGCTGACGATGAGTCCAGCCTCTGCGCTTTTGATTTGGAATCGGCGTTCAATAGATGTTAACACACTGCTCGTGTATCCGATCAACATCATACTCTCTACTAATGTTAATACACACATAAATAATACAAATTTCTTGGCTGTAGCAAACCGTTGCATCCATCGCGGCCTCCATCCTCGGAACCCGATATCGGACGCTTCGCTAACAGTAGACAACTCCATCGTGGATACAAACCTGCGGCTAAATAGTCGTAAGTAATATGTACGCAAAGACACAGAGATGTGTTACCCTCAAAAACAAATACACATGAACAAAAGACGGATGTCAAAATACTGAGTAGACAATAGAGAAACTCACTCAGGTGTGGACACGTTCGTAGGCCTATTATGAAACGACTTGCATTACAAACGAACAAGCAGATCTTGCGTTACAAACGAATCCATGTTGCTAATTTTAAGCCTAAGCTTTGTGCTTCCAAATCCAGTTGAATATGCATATGGAACTTAATCGTCATCACAACATACATGCATCGCATTTATATTATAATGTGATGATTGCGATGAGCTCAGCTATTTGTCGTGTGTGTCTCCAGTGAGTTGACTTAAATACATCGCGTTTATATTGATTGGGTTGTCACTGAAAGAGAACGTACGTACAAGGACGTGAAGAGGGCGCTTGTAGATATTTCTCCATGGTATAACTATAGTATACACAGATGAATCTTGTTAATTGTACACACAAAAAACATGTAATATTCTTGGAAACTAAAAATATTCACATAAAATACAAAGATGCAATTTGTAAAATTCCTAGAATTATACCGGTTCTACATAATATTACACTTAAATTGTGATACATTTTCAAGTGTTATTAGATTTGTTAAAATGCAATGTCATTGGTCTTACGTTCATACAATTCGATGAATCGTAATGACACATTGCATAGGTGCACTCGATGTCATTGCGTATCTGCGTAATAATGATGATGTTTTGTCGTCTGAACTGAAAATGATGAAAATTGGAATCAAGAGGCATGGTGGGGAAACAAGGAGGCAAACTAATGGCCCCGCATATAAGGTTGATTTTTCAATAAACTCAGTTTTAGTAGTACACACACACACACATGCTGGTGGTCCCACCACCGTAGGCCTACCTACCCAGGAGCAAGGATTAAACATTAGATAGCAAAATATTTTATGGAATTCAAATCTTTTGTTCATTTTATTTCATAATTTGTTTTCCATTTTGGCGGAAACACACATTTGCTTAGTAAATATTTCTTGGGTTTTAATGAAGTACAAAGAACTTATAACACAAGAATCTCCTGTTCTTCAATTTGCATTCAAAACACAGTATCGGAAGTACAGGGTTAAAAGGTCAAACTGGGCGACGCCATTTCACAGCATGGAGAAGCGCCCCCTCCAAACTAGGAAGTCAATTACTCTACCCCCATAGAGTATTAGCAGATCCCCTCTATGGTTTTGACTTTCTAATTTGATGCGGGCGCCCTACTCCTCAGTCAATTACTCGACACCCCCCCCCCCCCCCTAGAGTATTAGCAGATCCCCTCTATGATTTTGACTTTCTAATTTGATGCGGGCGCCCTACTCTATGGCTCACAATGGCGCCACCCATAGCTCTATTCTATCCCACAATGCCTTTCGAAATTGTGACGCGCTTCGGACGAACAGGAGATTCTTGTGTTATAAGTTCTTTGATGAAGTATAGAATACATACTGTGCGAATCAAAAGCGTCAGTTTGTACGCACCACGCAGGCGTATTCAGATTTTACGCGATGATGCAAAAAAGGCGCGATATAAATAAGCGCGAGTTCATGAATGATTTTCGTACGTGGATAAATTACAAATTTCTTCTGCAACTACAATAATTGAAAGTCTTAAGTTTAATTATAATTATTAAGTTCTTATTATAATTGTCGAACCTTTCCAGGTTGTCTGCTCTCCTCCTGTCTGTGTTGCATTACTTTTACATTTTGAACGAAACAGTATTCTTATTATTATTATAAATTAAGTTAGATATATGTAGTAACGAGAAATAATTAAACAGGTGATTATTGTAAAATTTGATTTCAGACTCGAAACGTAGATTAATTTGATTATGGTTGCCTCAAGGGTAATATCACTGTACCGCTACCTCACTGATTTACATTCATAATGCACTTAATTACAAAGGGCTGGCCACTAATCACTAAGCCAACATTCTACTTATTGATTGTAAACTACCTCGTCTGAGAATCCTGTTACACATATGAAGATAAGTATATATTTATTATACACTTTAGAAAAGTACAGCTGCGCTCGGCGCAAGAGTTTAACTTTTAGTATTGACATAATTGTAACTTCTAGTCTGTACCTTTTTTTCATTTCATACTTGTATAATTGTAAAGCATCTCCTACCTCACAAAAAATAACAAAGCCTATGCTAAATGTAACAGTTTACTAATGTTGTTATTGCAAACAAATCCTCAAAACAGTTGTGATAATGAAACTAGTGTTAGAATAAAGAACCGGAATTAGGCCTATCCGACCACATTCAATAGATTTAGAGGTTCTCACCTTGTAAGTATATCCTACAGTACTATTTCCTAAGTACTGAAATGTATTGCACACGGAACACACTAAAGGCCCACTTTGAAAATTATAAGTATAACTTTCCTATTCACTAAATAAAGGCGGTTTTCCACTAGGCGAATTTGTTCGCGCGAATCGAAAGCGCCAGCTTATACGTATGCGTATTCATCTTCCAAATCCTTCTCTACGCATGCCTATAAGCTGGCGCATTCGATATTCGCGCGAACAAATTCGCCTGGTGGAAACGAATCGAAAGTGTTGACTAATGCGCATGCGTATTTTGTGACGTAAATACTACGCAACCAATCAGAATTTTCGACTTTCGTGAATGAGTCTACTTGCGCATCTAATGATTTGGTACGTCGCTTAATAGCAACAAATGCTTTATAGCGCGTACCACCGACAACCAGAAACAACTACCTGGATTACAAAATTATAAGATTACAGCTTGCACACATGTTTATTATCTTATTATTGCAGTATCGTAATGGGCGTGAAATTCATACCATCAAAAAGTACGTATCTAATTATTCAGTAGGCCTAAGTATTGTTCTTAGCACGTAACTACTGAAGAAAATGGTTGACACATACTACACAGCTGCAGTTTGTTCTTCGCGGCTATCGACGCCCTTAATTGAAGTCATCATCATCGAAATATGTTATTTTGTTGCGGCCTTTTACGATTACCTTGCATATGCTTTTGAATATCTGGAGTAACTGCTAAACTGTACCTTAAATCAGACAATCCCGTCGGGTAAGGCCTTAGATCCGAAGTACCATGTCGTTGAATGTTGGGATAGCTATCATTCCCGTATGGATGTGACACGGCTACGAACATCAGACGATCAAAAAATTCCACCTGATCACCTTGATACTTGAACATGCCTTCTGTCAATTCTCTAACTCCTGTCATGATTTCAAAAGTACTAATTATTTCCATTTGTGGTGGAAACTTTTGATTCAGCATCGCCAACCACTTCACTTTTGGCATAACGATTGGTAGAACCTCAACGTCCCATTTCACGTCCACTTTCTGAGATTGTAAGCAGCGTAAAATCTTCAGATACGGGTCATTACTATCCTCTTCAACGAACCGCTTATTTGCTTCAGTGAAAAACGGTAAAGTGCTCATTGGTGCTGGTCTGTGAATAATCAACAATTTTCCTTCTTTTGTCAAAGTCTTCATGATATGTCTAAATGTCTCCTTTGGGTTTGTAAAATGTTCAAATGCACCGTGTAGGATTATCTTATCAAATGGCGGTTCTTTGTCTTCTGTCAATCCCTCAGAAAGTTCCCGAAAGTATTGCTCCGCGCCAATATGGTCTATCTTAAATGGAAGTAACCTCTGGTTCGAAGTCTCTTCGTAGAATATAACTCCGGGGAATATATTTGCTATTGGTTGTAAAAGACAAAACTTCTCTTTGATTTTTTCGGCATAAGAACCTTTACTACATCCAACATACGCGAATCTATCGTTCGTGTCTAGTTCGAGATGTTTGTGAATCTGTTTAAACAGATTCTCGTCATAGATTGATCCAAAGCTGAACAGATCCTCGTCTGAGTTTTCGTCCGTGACATTTAGTTGACCTTGCCAATGCTCTGAGATCACAGAGAAAGGTTGTGGATACTTGGGAAGAACAAGTTGCTTATCAAGAGACTGTGACGTCATTATGCAGCCTACGATTTGTCAGAACACTACAAAAGGAACAAAAACACAGTATATTAATTAGGATTAGGTTAAGAATTTAATTTGTACACCTGATCTAGTAAAATGTTTACATGACTTAATATTAACGTAAAAACAAAATTTCTAAAAAAATTGCATTAAGCCTATCAAAGTACAGCAGAACTATAAGAACGTGTTACTAAACTAAGCTACATTCACTTGTTCCACGGAACGGAAGATAGTCGGCGTCGTTAAATTCTCTATATGATTTACCATTATTTTACATGTCCGTTTCGTTTTGAATCTCTTTTTGCTTTTTGTTTCGTAATTTTAAATGTGTTCTCTCCATTTCTGAAGGCTTTTTGAAACAGAATAAATTGAATTATCTAACAAACGGTGCCGTCATCCATTCCATGAAACGGAACAAGTCTGAATGTCGTTTCGTTTGAGACATTTTTAACTATCATCATAGGCCTACTTCAGGATCGTAATTTTGTTATTTGTTTTTCCCAGGTTTGTCTGTCTAGCACATTTAGAGTGTCAAGCCCAAAGGTCACTGTCATGGCAATGTCTGCTACCACCAGGAAGTTGGCACGGTTCAAATTCAATATTTTATTGACTTCAATAAATTATCATGGTAGAATATTCCATACTAACTTAGTAAACAGTCTATAGAAGAACTTATCACGTTGATCCGTTATTGTGGTAAGTTTTGTAGGTCTATACATTCCTATGGAGTTAGGTATATTTTACGAATGGTCCTTAAATAGCCACTATAATATTCACCAAACACGCTCTAAGAACTATAAGTAGGCCCTACTTGAACTTATTTATGATACAACGTAATAAAAAACATTAAAACATCATTTATTATTGATAACAATTTTTTAAATTATTTACAACTTACCCGTTACAATCGAAACGCGTCTTTCCGTTGGTGTATGTCTGCTGTTTTGTTAAGCACGTTTTATAGGGTGCTGACTTAACAGACAATGCACACAAAAGTCGCTTATTCGTTGTCTATACATGATCGATAACTGCGCGTATTGTTTACCCCGTTGCTAAGCACCCTCTGTTAGCTTTATTTTAACATTATTCCTTTACAGATAGTGGTATAGAAACGTCACGTTTGTCAATAGATGAAATATAAAAGATCGCATTATTGACATATGAGCCCATTTTATTGACGCCATAAAAAACGATAATTTAAATTAATTAAATTTCAACTATGAATACTAGAATGTCTATGGCAACAGAGAATTGTGTGTGCACAATGCAAAACCTAAATTGAAATCTTGCAATTACCTTTTAATTTACGATAATTTGAATCAATCGATTGTTATGCAATATTTATAGCAATAACCTTGCAAGTTTAATTTATTTTGACATCTATCAACGCAATATGCCTACTTTCTGTGGTTACATTTCTAATTTATGTCATGTTAAGTAACTAGATGTGTTTCATAACTGGACATAATGACGAATTCACCTCCAGGGCTGTGTATTATGATAAGAATCGATTGTAGTGGACTGGACATTGTATTGACTTAGAAAGTCTTAACGGTGCCGTCGTCGAAAACGATAAAGTGTGGTTCCCACTAGAGACACGCAAGGACGTGCGCGCAACGCAAGCGATTTGAACAACGACAAGCCACTGTTCAAATAAATGTTAATGTTAATGTCGTTCGATTTATAAAGCGCTTATACAATCAAAAGATTGTCTGAAAGCGTTGAGAGAAAAAACAGAAAGAAATTTTGAAAACTATGATAGAGGCTGCATTTTTAACAATACAAACTGCCCTTAGCCACCAGAGAAGGAAGAGTCCGTTGACGACAGAATTCTAAAATGGTTCACATAAAAGATGAATTACTCCGATGTATGCGTGAGCACGTTTCATTGAATATGCTTATACCAAATATGCTATCTTATATAAAACTTACAACACAACAAATTCATACAGAAACTGGGACACGGTTTAATATCATAATACATGTTTTATGATTAATAGAAAGAACAACGACAAGCTTATAGGCCTATACATATGAGTTGGTGTTTAATGTTCAGAAAGGTCTAAAGATCGGAAAGCTAAAAATAAAATGCCATTTTTGAAACTATATTCAATCTATAAATTGGATATTTACATTTACAAAGATAACTTGAAATAAGTATTTATAATAACAAAACTGCAAATATTAAAGCATACAATTAATTTTGTGTTGGTTGACAATGTTTAGGTATACATTATATACAAACTTAGCATTTATCATATAGTTGTGAAAACAGTAAATATACAACAACAACATTTTCAAATATTCTTATTAAGATTTTCTAAGAAAAAACAAATGTAGATTGTAACACATATATCAAGTAGGGCTTGATGTATGATTATTATTTGTTGTTATCAACCGTTTGGCATAACTTCTAAAGGAAATTTTTTAATATAGACATCTCTATTAATAGAGATATCTCTATTTACAGTTCATGTTAACCTTCTGATAGATGTTGGTGTTTGACTACGGATCAGTGTTACACTACTAAGGTGTTTAAACTTCTGATTGGTGCTAAACTTGTGATCAGTGTTTGACTTCAGACCAGTGTTACACTACTAAGGTGTTTAAACTTCTGATTGGTGCTAAACTTATGATCAGTGTTTGACTTCAGACCAGTGTTACACTACTAAGGTGTTTAAACTTCTGATTGGTGCTAAACTTGTGATCAGTGTTTGACTTCAGACCAGTGTTACACTACTAAGGTGTTTAAACTTCTGATTGGTGTTAAACTTGTGATCAGTGACTTCAGACCAGTGTTACACTACTAAGGTGTTTAAACTTCTGATTGGTGCTAAACTTGTGATCAGTGTTTGACTTTAGACCAGTGTTACACTACTAATGGGTGTTCTGCTACTAATAGTCTGTGATAAACTTTTGAACGGTGTTAAACTTCTCATCAGTAATTGTACTATGTGGTACCAGTATAATCATCATGTTGTTATACCAGGTGCATCAATGAGACGACGTAATCACGAATAAATGCAGTATGAAATGAAGTGCACTCAAGTGGTCACAATCTCAGCAACTTTTTTAAGATCTGACATCAACATTTTTAGACGTCGCTTAGCAAATGGCATGTCATCAAATGAAGTTTTGGTTCCTGGTTTGGGCTGTGGTATCAAATAAACTGATTCTAAGGCTGAGAAAGAAATACAAGATTAAACCAACTGAGATTCGTTTACAGCTCATGTAAGTGTGGTACCAGTACTTACTTAAATGATACTTACTTTTGGTACCAACTGAAAGGTCGAATTATAATGCATGTCTATGCGCAAAACAAAGCCAAAAGAGAAAGAAGAAAAACAGAAAAAGCAAACTAGTATTTTAACCAGAGGACGTGGTTACTCTATTACCGCATGAAACTCAAGAAGGAAGATTAAAGAAATTGAAAGAAAAATGGCGAAGAATTGAAGAGATAGAATGAAAAATGGCGAAGAATTGAAGAAATTGATAGAAAAATGGCAAAGAAATGAAGAGATAGAAAGAAAAATGGCGAAGAACCAAAGAAGAAGACTGGGATGGCAGCAAGAGAGGATGATTGAAGAAAACCAGGAAGGGACGACTGATGTGGAAAAAAACGATGGCACTGTCTGAAGTGGCAGCAGGGAAGGAGGGTTGGTATGGCACGGTAGAGATTGGTGTTGCACCAAAGGAAGAGGAGTGAACCAAGGGTATGGCATGCAACAAATACCTGTGACTTGTTCTTCTATCAATGCTAGCCTTTCTTCAAGATCATCTTGTGCTCCTGTCACATGTTCAAGTAGGTTCAGCTGGCAATCCAACATGTTTGTCTTCTCAGCTTCTAATCTCACATCAACAGTACTTATCAATGGTATATCAGGAATGTCACGTGATGTTGATGGAATGTCACAACTCTGATGATGACAAAATTAAATTAATTTAAACTAAGGAGTTTAATAGATAGCAACTATTAACTATTTTATAAGAAACTTGAGGAGTTAAACTGGTTAAATTTAAAATATAATCACACTTACACAAGATATTTCACTTAAATACTAAGTATTATATATCTTTTTATCTATTATTTCTTAAATCAGTAACTATAAATAAAGAATAATCACTTTTAGGAAAATGTTAACATTTTAAGCATAAAAATATCTTTAAGCTCCAGTCTAACATAAAACATTCTTTTTAATTTTTTTTAGGCACATGAGCTAGTTGTGATTGATTTACTAAATAAATTTACCTGGATTGGAGTTTCGATTGAACTATCTTGTCGACTTGCTGCCGGTTTCTCCATTTCTAACTTGTTTTCTGCTTTTAAACGACTTTGGCCACTTGTTGATGGCATTTCTTCATTATCAAGAGAAGTGTCTTGCAAAATGGAATCCTTTTTGACAATTGCTTGTTCTTGGGGCGACTCTTTTGGAAAATCTTTCACAAGTTTCTCTTTGTTATCAGAAGGTGTAGCAGTATCTTTGTCTTTTCTTTTCTGTTCAATTTCTTTTTTAATTTCTTCTTTTTTCATTTCTTCTGTTTCCAGTTTCTTTCTAGATTCCTTGCTGATATCTGCTGATGATTTCTCAGAAAGCAAAGTCTCTGAAGCTTCTTCATCTGAACTTCTTTTCCATTTTTCCTTCAGAATTGACAAAGGTTCATCATCTTCGTCACTGTCCACAACATCAATTTCCATCTCCTCTTCCTCCTCTTCTGTTTCTTCTTTCAAGTTGTCTTTTGAAAGAACCGTGGAGTCTTCTGAAGAAATAAGTTTGGATTTTTCTGAAGAGATTGGCATGGTGTCTTCTGAAGGAATGAGAATGGTGCCTTCTAATGGAATGAACTGTTTTTTTTCTAAAGAGGTTGCCATGCAGTCTTCTGAAGAGATTGGCATGGTTTTGTCTACATTTTTAGAAAATTCTTTTGGTGCTTCTTGTGGTCTTTCAATTGAAGGTTCCTCAATTTCAGTACTTGTAGAAGGTTCTTTTCCTTCTGCCAAATCCACAACATTATCACCACTTACTTCACTTTTGATCATTATTGATGCGCTTGTGGAAACCACATCATCTTCCTTAGATGGGACAACTTCTGATACGTTAGTTGGCGTTTGTTGATCAGTAGTTATCTGAGGATCTTCTGGCTTGGCTGTGGTTTTGATAAAATCCTGTAAGGATTTCTCATGAACACTTAAGTCTACATTTGAATCTACCTCCTCACTCAGTTCCACTCCAGTGGATATTACTCTGAATTGTTCAAATTCCTCTTTGTAAACTCTACCCCACATCTGCAATTCTTCTTTTAACTCATTAGGCGACCTAAAAAAAAAGTATATGTACACTAGAAATTTAAAAAAATATCCACTCAAATGAGTGTTTTAGAAGAGTGAAGAGAAGTGGTGTTATAGAATTGTTTTTTTTAATAGACTGCATTACAATGTAAATCCGTATAAAAACTTACTGAAGAATCTTCAGCTTTTGTCGCAGACCTTGCAACATTTCATTAACACCATGAATATCACTCCCGAGTTTGTGAGCTGCTAGCATCATCGTTGGAGACTCATTTTCTCGACTACGATTACTGCTAAATTGAAACTGAGGGAGCTCTCCTGTCTTGAACCATTCTTGATTGTGTTGATACTTTGCATTGGTTCGTTCACCTGGTGATATATTCAAATGTATTAATGAATCTTTACATTCAATTTAGCATTGTAGTGATTTAGTAATGATGCCTGTATGCATGTATATATATATATATATATAAACATCACAGGCACAAAATAATATATATAATTATATATACCAATCCAAAGTTTTGAGTTCAAATCCTGTCTAAATTAAAGTTTTCTTTTCTTAAATTAAAACAACTTTACTAGGACTTTGTTATGTAGAGTATCTGAAGACACTTTCCTTGACAACCAAAACTGTGCTTGCTGAATGCTGCCCCCAAATTTCATTGACAACCAAAACAGCGCTTGCTGCCCCCAATTTTCCCAAAAATAATAAAAATAACTAACCTGAAGGATTTTGGCAGAAACAGCAGATATATTTCTTGGGAACTGAAATCTGATTCAACCCGACACACATGCTATGTTGCCAACAGAAACATGAATCACACTTTAAAAACAGAATAACAGAAATGTGTTTAACAGGTCATAAGTGTTTATATATTATCACAAATCCACTGCTTAAGCGCCAAGTAAAGTAATACGCTATAGATGTCAAAAGTAAATGTTCCTAAGTCCACTGCTTAAGCACCAAGTAGAGAAAAACGCTATAGATGTAAAAAGTACATGTTCACAAGTACATGTTCACAAGTCCACTGCTTAAGCGGCAAGTAAAGAAAAACGCTATAGATGTAAAAAGTACATGTTCACAAGTACATGTTCACAAGTCCACTGCTTAAGCGGCAAGTAAAGAAAAACGCTATAGATGTAAAAAGTACATGTTCACAAGTACATGTTCACAAGTCCACCGCTTAAGCGCCAAGTAAAGTAACACGCTATAGATGTCAAAAGCAAGGATCACAAGGGTGATATGCTATATGCTGACCTAAGCAATTTAGGAACTAAGCAACATAGTAAGTGTACAGTCTTAACATATTGTATACTGACCTAAGCAATTTAGGAACTAAGCAACACAGTAAGTGTACAGTCTTAATGTAACATGAGGTTTAAATATCGCTAAGTAACGCTCTATTGATATAAAAGCCAAGTTAAATTAAGAAATTTCAGCTATCATCATTATCACACTTAGCATAACGCAGAAGACATCTAAATTATCAAGTACTAAAAATTGGATCAAAAAAGTTAAACATCCAAGTGAATCAGCCACCGATTGGTCGAATATGAGTAATCGTGTGCTCTTGCGAAAAGACGACAATTTAAGAATTATGCAAAGAACTACAACATTAACAACTAGGCCAACAGAAGAAATACAACATCTCCATCACAATCCAAGTCTGCTCTGAAATATTATAACCCATAGTAAAACATAATAGTTAGTGCAATGTTGACATCACTTTAGTTATCAAGTATACCGTGGATGTATAAGTATGTAGATGTGAGTAATGCATGCTGGGAATGCATTAATTTACACAAAATTCAGTGAATACATACTTAGGAAAATATTAAATTCTACATTTCAAATAATTCTGAACAGTTTACGCAAGTGGAGAAGGAACTGTGGCATAAATATCGTATAAAGAAAAGGATTAACGGTGAAACTGGTAAGGAAAAAGATCAAACAGAAAACAACAACTTGAAAACCAAAATCATTGCTCGTGAGACGATATATCAGAAAAAGGACAAAAAAAGGAAACCAATTGATAATGTAAGCAGAACTTATAGCAAAAAATACTTTGAGAGTTTTAAGATGAAGAGATGGTGTTTTAGAAGATGCCGGTTGAGTTGAAACTAATCTTTGCTGTTTACGGAGTTTGTACAAAATACTCAAATATACAAATGTTATGGTACATGTAGTAAATAAAAATACCACGAAAGAAAGCGGTAGGCTTATGTAAGATAACACTTCATAACCTTCTTGTGTTCCACAGTAAAAAGCAAATAGATCTCCTTCTTTCAAAAATATCATTTGTGGATGAACAAATATTCCAACAGGCCACATGCAAAATATTACAATGTATGCATGTTTCTGTTTATATTTATTCTTAAACCAGTGAGGTTTAAATATCGCTAAGTAACGTTCTATCGATATGACTGCTAAGTTAAATGAAGAAATTTCAGATATTATCAGTAACACGCTTAACATAACGCAGAACAAATCTAAATTGATATCAAATAGTAAAAATATAATAAAAAAACTTAAACATCCAAGTGAGTCAGCCATCGATTGGTTGAATATGAGTAAACGTGTGCTCTTGCGAACAGATGACAATTTAAGAATTACGCAAAGAACTACAACATTAGCGATCAGGCCAATTGTAGCAACACCACATCCAATTTTGTACAAAATCCACGTTTCTTCAGTAATATTTAAACCCATTTTTAGTTTGCTAAATGTTTCCGTTTCTTAAGTTTGGATAACCGATTGTTACAGTAGACTTAGATTTCTAAGACTGGTAGATACTGAAGCTGGGATATAGTGGCGCTAAAAACACACTTAGTGGAATTCAATTAGACAATTTTTGTATTTAAAGTAGTTATTTAATTTAAGCATTGCCATTGCCAAGTAAATTAAGAAAATTACTCAATTGCTTTCACCATTCACATTTTAAAAACAACATTAGGAAACACTAGACCTTGTCTTTTTCAATTTCATTATTATTGAGTTAACAAAGTTAAAGTCTTTTCGCAAGCAAATATTTTTAAATTGTGTTGTTGAAATAAAGTTGGCAGAAGTAGTATTTAAATCTAACTTCGAAAAAAGATACATTTCTTGATAAAGGGTATATAATGTATCTGAGGTTAGTACTTTAGATATTGATGACCTGCAGTAAGGGCATTAACTTTTTAACTGGTCTTAACTATATGGACATGATGATGTCATATCACTACCATATTTGGGCACATCACACTTTTTTTCTCAAAATAGTTTGATAGTGTAGACAGAGCTTTACTTCACTAAAATACCAATTAAAAGACGACTTATCAGAACTAGACTGTCACACAACACAATCACAATTTAAAAAGAGTTCCACCATAGAGAGGGACCAGTACCACCAACAGCTATTTATATTTTTTCTCAAAAACTAGTTCCAGCTGAAGTATAGTTATGACATGGCATTTGTACGTGCCAAGATGTTTTCCTTTATAATATTTTAAGCCAAATCCGTCTAGAAGCTAGGCTACAGTAGGTGACATCAACTTTGCATATACCAGTGTGTCTTCTAACCTGTTTTACAGAAACACACTTGTATTATTTTATTTATTTTATTTTTATTTATTTTTATTTTATTCAAACTCATTCAACAGCGGGAAACTCGTCCCTTACAGAATGGAATAAACTATACCATATAAAAATATATTAGAAATGAGAACTTAGAAATGATGACTTAATGTGGAACTTATTAGCACAACAAATTGCTTTTCAATTTAGATAAATGCATAATGACTTAAATTGATTTGTTGATTTTAAGCTGTTAAAATCTAATTACCTCCATCTTGGAAATCTACATTTTAGAATACAAAAGAAATCTTGAATTATATTTATTCTCAACCGATTCAAAAGAAAGTCAACAAGTCCCTTTCATTGGCCATGGAGAAAAGAGGATCACTAATAAGGACCATGACAACATTATTCTACTGCAGTTTACTGCAGTAACTACCATGCTGCTTTTACTTAACCTATTATACAATTATTTAGCAAGCATAGAATACTGCATCAACTGCAGTAGGATTATTAATAGACGTGACCACTTTAGTATATCATAGATATATAGGTATGTGATTAATGCATGCTGGGAATGCATTAATTTACACAAAAATTCAGTGAATACGTATTTAGTAGTTATATATAAAATTCTACATTTCAAATTAATTTGCACAAAAAAGTTTACGCAAGTGGAGAAGGAACTGTGGCATAAATATCGTATAAAGAAAAGGATTAACAATGAAATTGGAAATGAGAAAGATCAAACTGAAAACAACAACTTGAAAACCAAAATCATTGCTTGTGAAATGATATATCGGAAAAATGACAAAAAAAGGAATCCAATTGATGATGTAAGCAGAACTTATAGCAAAAAATACTTTGAGAGTTTTAAGATGAAGAGATGGTGTGGTAGATGATGCCGGTTGAGTTGAAACTAATCGTCGCTGTTTACAGAGTTTGTAGAAGATACTTGAATATACAACAATTATGGTGCAAATGGTAAATGAAAATATCACGAATGAAAGCAGTACGTTAATGTATGGAAAGATTTCATAACCTTCTTGTGTTCCACAGTAAAAAGCAAATTGATTTCCTTCCTGCAAAAATAGCTTATCTGGATGAACAAAAATTCCGACAGGCCACATGCAAAATATTACAATGTATGCATGTTTCTCTTTATATCTATTCTTAAACCAGTGAGGTTTAAATATCGCTAAGTAACGTTCTATCGATATGACTGCTAAGTTAAATGAAGAAATTTCAGCAAACATTAACAACACGCTAAACATAACACAGAACAAATCTAAATTGATATCAAAGAGTAAACATTGGATCAAAAAAGTTAAACATCCAAGAGAGTCAGCCACTGATTGGTTGAATATGAGTAATCGTGTGCTCTTGCGAAGAGACGACAATTTAAGAATTACGCAAAGATCAACAACATTAGCAATCAGGCCAATTGTAGCAACACCACATCCAATTTTGTACAAAATCCATGTTTCTTCAGTAATATTTAAACCCATTTTTAGTTTCTTAAGTTTGGATAACCGATTGTTGCTGTAGATTTCTAAGACTGGTAGAAATTGCAGTAGAGATCTGCTATATGAATACAAGTGGTGCTAAAAATACACTGGAATTTAATTAGTAGTGCTGTAGTTTAATTAGTTGTGCTGTATTTAAAGTAGTTTTATAAAAGCTGTTTCTATCATATATTTCTACAATTGGCATAATAAGTAAATTAAAGAAAATTACTTAATTGCTTTCACCATTGAAATTGAGAACAACATTAGGAAACACTAGACCTTCAATTTCATTATTATAAATAAATGATATCAATTTCATAACCTATTAACAGTTGAAACTTGTAAGGGTGTGTGGGACAGTGTGTGGGACAGTGTGTTGAACATTTGACTACTGATCGTAGATAGAGTAGGGGATCTTCTCACGGTGTACCGCCCAATTCACCAGAAGGACCCCACCTGAAACAAGTCTGTGGACTTAGTGGGTTATCCTTGGTGTGCAACGCCCAAAAAAGCTGTGGCTTGGTGGTTATGATTCGCGGCTTCCAATCCAAGGGTCCTGGGTTCGAGTTCTGTCATAGTACTTTCTCTTGACAAATTCCACAAAGACTTATAGACTTAAATAATGGGGGAAAAACGGTAATATAGAAAGAGAAATAATAACGAACATCTATAATATGTATTTGTGATATATGACGAATGAATAATAAGTTTTTTCATAGTTTACACTACTAAAAGAGAAAAAAAAAACAAATAAAGACTTTGTTTATATAGATCATCTTGTGTATATGTTGTACTGTGAATAATAGTGAATTAATTCGCCTATGGTTATCCTTGGCAATTTGTCTAAAATTTAGAGAATAGAGAAAAGGGGAAATACAAACCTGTATCATAAAACCATCTTCCTCATTCATCTTACAGACACAGTGAACAACTTCATCTCCATACGGTTCTTCAGTCTGCATACCTTCTTCACACGTTTCCATTTCCAGCCTCTGTTCACGAGTCAACTCACGAACATAAATTTCCTCAGTTTGTGAGATGTAACTACTAGATTCCTTTCTGTGATGCCTCTCTTCTATTGACAAAAAAAATGACTAAGAATTTAACCCCTTTTAAAATGTTTTGGAAAAATCTAAATTGTGCAGCATAAAGAAGATTTGGGTATGAGTTCATTTCAACTCAAAAAACTCCCAAAATAATATTCATTTTTAACATGCAAAGATATAGGTAAGGTTGAGAATAATTTGATATCACAGTTTTTCTTTAGAAAAGTCATTGTACAAAACTGAAATGTTGAGCTTATTCTTTTTTTAAAGGAATGGCGTTTTTTTCAAAATCATTATTCTTGTTCAGTCTTATGTGCCAAGAGAACAGAGAGCTACACAGCTTTTGTTTTCAAAACAGTTTCCAATATGAACACAAATGCATATCAGTAAGGTATACACAAGAGATGGAATATACCAACCTTTCTTACTATGTTTGTAGGAACCATCACTGTCTCTATCTCGATGTCTATGTGATTTGTGACTTTTCTTATGTTTTTCATGATGGTGCCTAGATGACCTATGCTCAGAACGATCTGTTGAGCGCCCTCTATCAGATGATGATGAAGACCGATATTTATCGTTGCTTTTACTCTTCTCTCCTTTAATCCTTTCATACTCTTTTGATCTATCTTTTTCATGTTTTTCTGTTGACTTCTTCCGATCCTCAATTTTGTCAGAACTTTTTTTATCTGGAAGTTTCAAGTTCTCTTCCTTACCACTGGTACGTCTGGTTTTCAATATATCTAAACTTTTTGTGATTTCTCCAGTCAGTGCTTTCCCGAAGTCAGATATGTCTTTCGAACCGTCAATGGTTTTTTTTGTAAAATTGATTGTCTTTCCTTTTAAGTTATCAACTGTTTTTCCTTTTGAGTTATCAATTGTTTTTCCTTTTGAACTATCAACTGTTTTTCCTTTTGAACTATCAACTGTTTTTCCTTTTGAACTATCGATCGTTTTTCCTTTTAAACCATCGATCGTTTTTCCTTTTGAACTATCGATTGATTTTCCTTTTGAAACATCGACTGCTTTTCCTTTAGAACCATCCACTGATTTGCTTTTTTCGATTGTTTTTTCGTGAACCCTGGTCTTTCCAATCTCAGAGGACTTCTCAATTTGATTCTTTACACCCTGGGCTTTTAACCTTTCAGATACTTTGGCCGGTGAGGGTGAAGATGATGATGATAGCCGACGTGATGATGAAACAGCTGCCTTTCCAAATAGATCGGATTTATTGGTTTGAGCATTTTTAGCAGATTTTGATGTTATTGCCGCTGGAGCAGATGATCTTAACTTCTGTACCTTGGCTGGTTGAGTTGGATTTGATTTTTTTGTACTTGTTACAACTCCAGCTGTAAGATAAAAATAAAGATGATGATGCTATTGAAGAAATTCATCTGATTCCAGACCAAAACAAAATTGAAATACCTTAAGCGATGTTTCATCAACACACCAGTTGTGGACTTCTTCAAATTAATGTAGAGCGTCTTAAAGATTTTCCAGACCAGTGTTTAAGTGATAACAATTCAATACTTACGTGTAGACAATCTCTTTCTACTGCGATTTAATGCTTTACTCGCTGCTGAAGCATAAGACGAGGGCTTTGCTCCAATGTGGTAATATTTTTTATGATAATCCAGAAGAGAACCCTTTCGGTATGCTTTATCGCATCCAGGAATATCACACTTGTATTTGTTATGATCTAAATCTATGACCATCTCCTTCGGAGCAAGCTCTGTTAAAAAATAAAATAAATTATAAATAAACTCCACTTATTTTTAATTTGATCAATTTAAAGATTTATTGTCTCCCAAAAACATGAAAATGAAGATTAATTATTATTTTGTAGTTTAAATAAAGTTAATCCCTTCCCTTTTTTGTTTTGATTAACATTAGGAAGGCATTAGCCAGCAGCGATGTCTCTAGATTTGTTCAAAAGTTGTTCAAACTGAGATTTTAAATGTACATATTATCTTCAAATAAATACAGTTACATCTACAACTCATTTACTGTTTACGAGTAATAAAATAAATAAAATTCACAGAAGCATAGCAATGAACCAACCATCTACTGGTACTGCTACAATACTTACTTCTGTTAGGATCTCTGAGAAGACCAACTTCTTTGTCCGTTATTACTAAAAATAATAATTTTATATTTTAATATATTATTAAACATATATCCTTTATTCAATTCAATGTATCTTTATTCATTCAATTAAAAAAAACAAAACTAAAAAAAATGTTAAACATAGTCCCCAGATGACAATAAACTTCAAACCTTGTACTTTTACCATTTGTGCATTTCTATAAATTATATTGTTGCAAAATGGTAGTCAGCTCTACATGATGTTGATATGTTAAACTTACGTGGCTCCCTACTTTTCTTGGCAAGTTGAGACAGTACTGGTGTTATAGGGCTCCCTAGGCTGCTGGAAATGGAGGTGTTCGAACTTGCTGCATGGAAAAGGATTGGATAGATTGGATAAATAATATTGGATTTAAACAAATAAAAAGAAAATCATAATAAAATAATCCAAACAAATGAAATGGAAGTGAAATATGGACTGGCATGGTGTAACAGTGTAAATAAAACAGATGAAAACAAAACAACACCAATGTAAATTGATCAATAAAATTGAAAAAAAAAGAACATATTGAAAAATGTTTTTCTGATAAAACCATAATTAAAAGAAGAAAAAAATAGAAGCATAAATTATAGACTAGAATTTAATGGGTTTTTAGTTAATTTTAACTGTATATTTTGTCTTTTGTATAAGCAAAATCATTATTATTTTTTTTTTCTTTTTAGCAAAAGTGATTAATTTATTAAAATTACAAAATAGCCTATTCAAAGTTCTTTAACACATTTTGTTAGTAATTGACGTTTAATACTTTAATTGAAAAGTTTCAGGTTTTAAATGAATGTGACAACTTTACTACAAAGACAAAACAATGATTTTAAAAACTCTTTATTCAAATCTTTCAATTGCATATATATTTACAGAAGTTATGGAAACTATAAAGAATTACAGACACTGGTTTGTATATCAGGGTCCACTAATAAGTTTTAAATATGATAATATAAAACAAACTCCAAAGGCGGGCCTTTGTGGTCTTCAACTTTAGGAATAAAAATAAAGTTTGAAATATTGAGGCCTGCATCACATTTTTTGGAGTTTGTTTTAAAGTTTATTTATTGTAAGTTCATTCATACAAAATCTGACTTACGATTGGCCTGGCTCCAAATTTGTATTAGTGAACTGCTATAAATAGATTTAACATATTAGTCGAACATTTCGAAACTAGCTAACATTTGCTTTGCAATTCAAAACAACAAAATCTTTTTAATCTTTATCTCTGTAAAATTCAAACGTTTTGTAGAATCAATTATTGTATTGTATTATAGCAATATATTTGTTTGTTTGCTACAGAAGGTTGGATGCTAAAATAATATTATGTACTTTATGTTTTTTTCTACGAAAGTGATTAACTTGATTAAAACTGGTCCCGTTAGGCATTTGAAATCAGCACTGCTGACTCTTATGGCAGCCCCTGCATCTAGTATCTGCCTCAGACGTATTGGTTTATGCCTTTCCTCTGGTCAAGGTGGGAACTGGACGAGAGAAGCCCTTGATCAATGTTAGGACCAATAAAGGTGCTTTAAACAGTCCTGGCTTTGTTTGTATCAAACCTGTTAGTGGCGGTAATTATCGCTGTTGGTTGCGATTGAAAAAGCTAAATAAAAAAAGCTAAATAAAATAAATAAAATAAAAACTGCGAAATGGCCTATTCTTATTTTCATGTCAAAATTATCTTACTTACTGCAGTTCTGCAGTAACTATATTTTTTACTGCAATAACAAATTATTTTAGTTTTAAATGTAGAAGTTTATGAGGCAGTAACTACAACAGTGTTTAATTATTACTATTAAAAAGCTTGCTAAATAATTGCAAAATGTAGTTAATGTAGAATAATTTTGACATTGTCCATTACAGTTATTAAAAAATTAGTCTTTATATGTATGTCGACACTTTCCATTTATACTTTCCCTAATGTACGACATATCTCTATAAACATCTCCAAACAAAGCCTCAGCTTCTGCTAAAATTGGTTTCAGTCTAACTGGATCAAGAGTCTTCTTAATCTTGATAACTCCATTGCTACTACGCCGTGGACCTCCCACAAAGCTAGAATTTCTTAACTCTTGCTTCGTAAAAAGATACCCCATCATCTTCAAAATGAAAGTTTGTCCTGGTTTTGGTCGAGGCTTGCTTGATGAATAACAAGCTAAATACTTGGATTTTGCTACTTCAATACACTCCACATTCTCACTACCAATCACAATAAACTCTCCTGGTGAAGACATCTTTTCTTTCACACGTTGCTCAGCTTGTTTCAATTTTGTCTCTTTCAACTGTTTCAATTGTTCCTGAAGTTGTGGAATTGTCAGATGAGAAGAGGTTCCTGCTATCTGACCACGACCACTAATATGTTCTGTTATAGTAGAAATGTCATTTTCAATTTGATTTCTTCCCGAAGATGAATGTGAAAGATCGTTTTCATCCATTCTTGATTCTGTTGAAGAGTATAAAAAAGGTCCGCTAACATATTTAGCTTTAAAATTGTTCTTGCGTTCATTTGTTCCGTCGTTTGGCAAAACTTCATTCCTTCTACTATCTGATAATTTTGAAATAAACATGGGTACAGGTTGAAGTTCAACATCATCCTCCAGAACTGAATCATTTCCAGATGGATTTAGACACTGTATACTACTATCATCTTTATCCAGACAGACATCATTCTCATGTACTCCTGGATCTGGTTTTAGTGGCGTTTCTTCGGGAATTAAAATATAAGCATTTGAAGAACCTGGATGTTCATTGGCTGGGGAACCTGTTGACCTGCTGCAAGATATGTGAACAGATTGTTTAGTATTGTTCCAATTTACTTCCTGCTGACCTGACATGTCACCTTGAATACTGTTGAAATTAGAGTTGTTTTGATGTAACTGATTCCAGGTATCTGTGCTTCCTTCGGTTGGGTCAAAATCTTGAGTTATATCAATTTGTGCATGGTCTAATATGGAGTTTACTGGCAGATTAGGTAATTGAGATTGCTGAGATGGTCGATTCCAGATTGCAATTTCTTCAATTTCTTGATTGGTGTGCTGTTGGGGGATCATTTCATTGTTTTTAATCGATGTGTTTGAAGGATTATACTTTGATACTAAAGCAGTCATAGTTTTTAACATCTTCTGAAAGTTAGAAAACATCTTTTGCTGGTTCAGTTCGATCCTGCCAAGTCTTCTATTAACAGTGTCTAATTTTAGAAGTTGACGTTGAATAAGGTGTTGTCTTCGTTCAATGTTAGCCACACTTGTACCTAGCATATGAACAGATGACAGCGTTCTTTCAACTGTTGTTTCAAAATCATTTTCAAAATCAGCGAGAGGAGAGGAACGCAATCTGGAATCTTCATCACTGGTACCAGTGTCTTGTTCACTGCCATCATTTTGTGTCCTGCAACGATTTGATCTTTTGTCTACTTTATCATTGCTTTTACAAGAAGTGGCCAATAAATTTGCAAATGATTTATTTTGATCCTCAAGAGAGCATTTATAATTATTGTCTTCAGAGTTTCCAAAAATGTTGGAAGAAGGTTCTCCATCAAAGGCGGAAGAAGTTTTCTTGAATCGTGTATCCTTCTTCTTCGTCCTCTTTCTGCAGTCGTCATCAACATCAATCACAGGATTTATGTCTGTGCAGAAAGAGAGCGAATATCAAATGTTAAAGAGCAGTTTATTGTTGAGTTTTCGTATTAGTCTGGTTATCGTCATGCAGAACGTTGAAGAATCCATCTCAAATTCAGTCTTCAAAATGCCATGGATGATTCTCCTTTAGCCATGTTTATTCCATTTTAAATTTCCATTTCAACATCATCTCCATCTCAATGCCATCCACGGTTTAAAACAATTTAATTTTCTAGAAAAGTACTATTGTATTTCAGCTATTTCTAAATTGTCAATGTTTGTGCTTTTATGCTTTTGTTATCTGTTCAAGGGGGGATATAGATAGAGGTGCTTGCCACCTGTTCATCCATTTCTTTTCGCTGCTGTGTGCTTTAATTTGTGCTTTAAAAAAAATCAGTATCTGTTTGCAGCGATGAATTATTAAATAAATAATAAATGTTTTCAATTTCTATTTTAGGTATTAAGTTCTACATGTTTTAACATACATTTTATAACAAAAAGGAACAAATTCAATACTAGTGATTAACACTATATTTAGAAAACATCTATGGATGGACAATGTATGATACAGTATTTATTAACGATACACTGTCTCTAAAGTCTGTCAATTTTGTAAAAAATGAATGGATGGAATTACATAGTAATGTATTTTAAGTTATTCAGTAAAAAATCTAAACACAATATGATGATCATTTTTTTTTTTTTTTTTTTTTTTTTTTTTTTTTTGTAAATTATTTTTTTTGGGGGGGAATTATTCACAAAAAATCTACATTTTCTTCATCAGACCCAATTAACTTTTATTTAGTATCAATGATGACAACAAACATACAGATTGTTTTACTAATTCTGCATACTAGGTCTAGTATACTACTGTAGCAGTGTATAACATCAGTTAAAATGTTTTTGTTGTTTATCCAAAGTTCATTAAACAAATTTTCCACATTTCTCAGAATATTGGAGAAACCATCTTTTCAAGAAAACAATTAAAATAAAATATTTAGTAAACTAATAATGAAATAAGGAATAACGAAACGCATTAAAAAAGAATAAAAAGATAGACAAAATAATAAGTATTTAGGAAAATCGCTGTCTCACTCTTCCCTGATCACCATAGTGTGGTTAAAACTGTTTTATCTATAAACAATAAACTAAAATGCATACCTGGGCTTGAAGTATGTGACCTAGGAGAGATTGATTGACCCTAAAAAAAAAAGAAAAAAAAAACATTTTTTAACAATACACTCATAGTTGTTTCATTTCATGGAATGGATAATCAAATCCATTATTTGTACGTACTATTGCACGCCATGTGACCCACAATCGTCCAATCAAATGACAGGAATTTATTTAGGTGTTATATAATAATGGATAATCAATGGATTATTTATTTGAAGCTTTCAATTTGCGATGACCTAGAACAAAGCTGTATGTGAAAATACAGTAGTATCTTCAAAATGATATAATCCTAGTTTATTCGCAAAAACAACGATAGTTAAATTTTAATAATCTAAAAAGTTTTTTTTATTAAATAAACGTTTGCTTCTCTCTGCATGTGTGGTCAGCTTTTTTACTTTTGGTACTTAATTCTGTCTTTTACTTTCTGTCTCTGTACCACGATATTTGTTTTGACAAAAAGTATCAATATAAAATATAAATCAAAGAATAAGTTGAAAGGTCATCTTTTAACTATTCTTTTGATAGCCTCATTGTGATGTGCAATTTGTAATACCCTTTTCACATCTTCATATATTAACTTCAGGTTTCCAGACTTACTACATGTTTTCACACACGCATACGCGAATCATTAGAAATCGTGGGAGGAAAGAATAGTTGCGTGCTATTTGATTACTATGATTGGTCAGTTAATACCAGGGCAATACACGTGCACAGTAAGAACTTGGAACATCTCAGAACAAATATACAGGCCTCTTGTTGATGTGTTGTTGATTTTCCTCAAAATTGTCTTCACACTATGCAAACCTGGTTACAATTTTGTTACAAGTTGTTACATTTTGTGTAAAAGAAAAAAGTGAAAAGGGTATAAGTTGCAAGATATGAGAATCATTCTATGATGCAGCAGGCCTCGTCTTTTGAAAAATGTAGGTGTGCTACAAATTGCACACTCAACACATTCAGGTGTGCTGTTTGTGTCATTTTAAGAGTGTGTTAGGCAAGTGATTACACCCCCACGCCTCAGTGTAAGATTAAAAAAACATTGTGTGCACGCTCTGACGCAGGGAGGGTACATAGGGAGGGCATTCACTGCTGATATAGTAGTATTTTAATCAAACTTCACCTTACAGGTGTAAGGCTTGTTTAATTTTGAATTAAACCAATTTATCACATAACAATTAATGTCAATAAATTCCTTTAATAATAATAGTGAGCTTTAGCTTTGCCGACTAAACTATGTCATTGTTAATACATTGTGCACACGCAGAGATATTGGGACATGTGTCTTCGCTTCCCACCTCAACAAAGTTTTGATGATTTCTAGGTACAGGCCGCAACCGACAAAACATTGATTGACCTGACCTAGGTTGACCTAGGTTGGTCGTCGGTCGTCCCAAATTGAAAGCTCTCTATCATTGTTTTCTACTTTCTGCTGTCATGAATTTGTTATAGTAATTTAATTTAATAAAAGTGACAATAAAATACATACACTATGTTTATAGCATCAACTTTATTTATTAAAGCAAATTCAAAGATTTGTAAAAATATATAGTTTTCCAAAAAAATATAATTTTCATGCAAAAAA
The DNA here is from genome assembly GCF_963402885.1 of Antedon bifida. Taxonomy (NCBI): domain Eukaryota; kingdom Metazoa; phylum Echinodermata; class Crinoidea; order Comatulida; family Antedonidae; genus Antedon; species Antedon bifida. Next base: position 1,042,394 of record NC_136229.1, on the reverse strand, counting down.
ATGCTCTATTTATAACATACACAATTCTTCCTAATGAAAGACATGTTTTGTAAATTACCAATTAAACAAAAGATAAGCTTTCAATAGAACATTTATACAGTTTAAATTAATTACATGTATGACACTTCTGCTTTTGAAATGAAACAAAGAAGCGGACTAACAAAGCATTATCTTTATAAAAAACATGTGAAACAGAAACTGCATTCAAGCATTATGAGACTAACAATTCAGCTTTATAAACAAAAAGCAACTACAAGTTTCGATCTCTAATTGTCTGAGAAAGTGAAATAACAGGTTTCAATTGTTTGCTTCGACACATCGATAAATATTAATATTTTATACAAAGTAATTACGTGTTCTAAAGTGAAAGCAGAAATAATTGTTCAAAGTCAAAAAAGCTTTAACAGGCCTTGTAATATCAATAGTTTTTACAAAGACTAGAGCTGTAGGTAAAAAAATGTTGGATAAAATCATGGGCTGATTCAAATTTCAAAACATAGGGCATTACTGTAGGTTCAGTTCAGAACTTCATTTTACATTTTTTTAGGCCCTCACTATTTCAAACTCCTAAATCTACCACTGGGGATAAGAGTCCATAATGGGTTTTACTAGACATCGCATGATAGATGTACTTTGGTTGGGTGGTGAAAATTGAAAATTGCAGACGAGGTGAGCACCTCATTCTGGCTAGGTCTAGTATTATATTACAGTGGATCCAGGAATTGGCAAAGGGGAGGGCTTAAAATTAATAAAATATAAGAAATGCTAAACATTGAATTTATAACTATACACTATACATTTATTATATTTTTCTATGAACATTGAGTATGGTTTTATTACTGTACTTGACTACCACTACATAGTAGAATAATGTTCACTTTCTGGAAAGTTATTATTTTTACACAAGAATTATTAAAATCTGGGGTGGATCCAGTTTTATTCAATATTAATTTCTATAAATTTATTCCAATGTAAAAAAATTCCAATTCCAATGTAAAAATAATTATACTGTACATATTTTATGTTTATGTTTATGTTAAAATTCAATATACAATATCTGGCTTAATAATATGCAATGGTCACCATTCTGTCACAGTCCCGGACTGCTACCTAGGTGACCAAACAAAGGAGCCAGATATTATAACATTTTACCATTAGCAAATGTTAAATTAAACTCTCTGTTTGCCACTGATAATCTCTTGTAGAATATCATCAGTAAGTAGATCGCCATCAAAACTAGGAAACTCCTTCTGTGCTTGCAACATGATGACTTTTAAGCGGAACGGATCTAAAGCATTTTTAACGGTCTGCCTTTGAGACTTCCACAAATCGTCTCCACTTCCTGATAACTCATTGTTTGTGAATAATATTGATAGAAGTCTTTTGATAAAGAAGGTTACAGACTTGCTTTTACTCTGTATGTCTTGATAAATGTTCTTTGGAATCTCCATTTTGTACGGATGACTGCCAATGACAACTGTATGACCTTTTCTTTGTTCTGATGATTCTTTAGAAGTTGTTCCTAAATTATACGCTTCCTGATCTAATGAAGAGATTTTTTCTTTTTTGTAAGCACCTCGCATCTGATGTTTGTTGGACACACGTGGTGTGACTGTGCATCTGGTTTCTGTTGGCTTTTTTTGTTTGGAGTTCGATTCATTTTGACTTTGTTCTTTCAAAGAGCTAATCCTCTTCCTCCATGTTGCCTCCGTTGGAAGAACATTAATTCCTATCCTGTTGGAATTGGTTCGATTGAAGTTGTCGCAATTTTTTGAAGATGGAATGGCAAATTCTTTCTTTCCATCCTTCTTACTAAGATGGCTCCTTGATTGAGATTCATTATTTCTTTGCTCGGTAGAAGCATTTGAACGATTCTTCTTTGGGTCCTCTTCATCATCAGACATTTCAAGCTGAATGTCCATTTCAGTGTCTTTCATTTTTGAAGACATGACATGATCACATGAGGTTTTCTTTTTTGACACCGACGACGCAACAGTTTGCGACTCACTCAATCTTTTATCAGTAATGATTGGAAGTTTATTCAGAGACACTATGGGCACTTTTGAAAGCCTGGGTAAGAGAAGCACATCTGGTTGGCGTTCAGGCAGTTTAGAAGACCCTGAGGGAATTTTAATTCTTGATTTAATGAAGCTTACATTTTCTCTAGCTTGTGAATTTTTCTGGTATGGGCCAAGTTTGTAAGATGGTCTCTTGGATTGTTTTTTACCAGTGACGATTAAATTACCAGTAGAAACACAATTGCTTTTATTAAAAGATGAAGAACGCCTTAGTTGTACCAGTTTGGAAGTAACTTTAGAAGGATGACCTGACATGACCTGACCTTGTCTTATGGAATTTTGTGAAGCAACAGAGTTGACCAATGACACATCAGATTTTCTTGCTTCAGATTGCCAGCTTGAAGGAGGTCTTAAAACAGCGGCAATGACATTTCTGCTTTCTTTTTTAATCACTTCCTTAACCTCATCCACCATCGATGTAACTTTGTCAACAACAACTGCATTACTATCAAATTGTTCCAATTGCTTTTGTGTTTTTTCCAGTACATCATCACAAATAGATTGTATGTCACTTTTGATATCTAACAGAATCTCATGCCGAAGTTTCCTTAACTGGGTTTCAATCGAGCGGAACTTGGTGTCGACATATTGATGAAGGCACTTGCAACAGGTAGTGTGTCGATGAGATGGAATGGGTCGTCTGATTGGTGGACCTCCCAAACTGGAAGGGTATAAAATTCGATGATCTGGAGAATTTGTCTGTGTATCAGAAATATCTTTAGAAGTTTTTGGAAAAGTATTTCTCTTAGTTTGGTGCAGATCCTCTCTCAATTTTGAATTTGAAAATACTGCTGTGTTCTTGTCACTGTTTTGGCCGTTTCTTGTAGAAATAGGAACAGGGTAACTATTTTTCACAACATTACCATGGTTTTTATCCAAATCTGAAATTGACTTATGATTGTAACATGACCTCATTCTTGGAATTTGACCTGGAATCCTCAACATTAGATCTGTTGCCGAGTCAATAGATTTTGTTCCAGAGTTAAGAGTTCTGTCAAAATGCTTTTTGTTTTCATCAGTTGAATTCTTATGCATTAATCTGTAACTTGGTTTTCGTGAAATGTAATACATTAAATCTTCTTCATTATAATGATGCCATCTAAGATTATGACCACAGCGAATTTGAGAAGTATTAAACGACATCAACTGAATATCACTTTGAAAAGATGTTGCATGACTGGGTAATGAATTTGATTGAGAAGCTTTGTCAGAGTCATTGTCAGAAGTTCTACAAGAAGTTTGAGGTTTTTGACTGTTGCTCGAATCATCGTCAGAGTCTTCCAAATCTAAATTTATAGGCATCATAAAATCGTCATCTAGTTCACTATCTTGGTCAGTGATATCCGAATACAATCCTCTGTTGTGGTCATCACTGTTTGACGAGCAACCATCCCAATATGCCTGCACGTCCGCTCTCTCCTACAAGTTGAAGAAATTCGGAGAGTGAGAGTGCAGGCTTGAGATTTTTTTTTTAAGCAATAAGCATGAATTTCTATAGGCTGTATATAATGTCTGCAAAAGAAAATCATCTGCAAAAAAAATTTTGCTAAACTAAAAAAAATACAAGCTGCATAAAAGAAAGAAATCTAATTTTAATGTATGATTCTTGACTTAAAAAAAATCCCAATGGAATTATTAAAAAACATGAGAGTATAATTGAGATCATCATCTTCCCATACTGTGCAGAACTTCAATTGAGTATAGTCGCACATGGATGGCGATATTATGAATAGTACTGTATGGACATCAAAACAAGGGATCACCACTGAGGCAACTTCCACTCTCAGAATATTACCCAGAAGGCCAAACTAGTTGGACTTTACTAACCTATGTGCTAATCAGATGGACTACAGGGTAGATGCTTGGTCTATTTGTTTTGTTCATTTCTATACTTTTTTTTTAATTTCTAAAATGTGATGTTATACTTTAAGCTCTGTCAAACTTTGTGACACGCAATTTTCAAAATTGCTGATAATCAATGGTATATGTACAAATGATTTTAATCCATGGTGTAAAAGTAAAAGAGACGCAATAAAAACAAAAAGCATTCCGAGCAGCATCCAGAATTGTTAAACAAGATTCTGTAAATAAAACTTGATATCTATGTGTACCCCCTGCGAGTTGCATGTGCAAAGAAATGTGTGCTTGCTGCTGTACTGTACTATTTAATTCCGGTTTTGTACAATTTTACCTATATATATATATATACTTGCAATGATGAAGGGCTAGTGTTGCCCGAAAGCTCTGCTAACTTTTCTGGCTGTTTTACTTTATCAATTTGATTTAGCTTTTCACTTGTTTTTTTTTGTATCTCCTTTGAGATCCAGCCACTGATACCCACAGCATTGTCATTTGTTCAGTAATTTTGCCTTTGGATTTATATATATATATTTTTCTATACAATTTGATTTGATTCCATGTATTCTATTCTATTCATACATGACGCGTTTATTCTATGAATAGTGTTAGGACTATAATTTTGGTTATTTAGGCTATTCATATCAATTTTTTTTTATATATAAATATTTGTTTGTGTAAATATTTATATTTTGTTTTTGTTCTGTGTTTTATTTGTTTTCTATGTGTTACTTGACAATACTGTAACTTACGGTGAGAGTCAATAAAGAATTGTAATCTATGCACTATTATATGTAAATCTAAAGAAAAAATAAAGCAACTAATGTAAATAATTTAATTGTTTTAATTGTTAAACTCATGCAACTGACCTTTAACCTTGGTGACATACTTTCATGTCGGATGCGCTTTGATTGGACAGGCGTTGAACTGTTTCCAGATAAACGTCTTTTTGGTGCTGATGGGCTATCGCCTATAAAAAGACAGAGTAGTAAAATACTCAAAGAATAAAAACTTTCCAATAATATTAATACAATAAAACGTTTAAACATACCCAAGAAACCAAGAGGTATTTTGTAAATTGATAAACTTGTAAACTAGATTGTGAACTTAAATTGTATCTTTTTGTTGTATGAGAGCAAAGTACCCTACAATACTTCGGGTTCAATCTAGGCATTGGAGAGCATCAAAGTTTTTAATCAATTTTTTGGTGAAATATTATAAATAGAAATTTCCCATAATGAAGTAGAAACATGTGTTGATGGTAAACCTCTGGTGAACTAGACTATTAGGGTTCTTGTGATATGTAGTTTCAGAAACTTTTGTCTATGTTGCTAAAGTTTATAATCTGTGTACAATTTCCAAAAATGATACCAGTAATACATTGTCATTTTACTGTCAGTGTGGAAAATGACACAATGAAAATGATAGTTACCTTCAAGCGATTGACTTCGTTCCACTTTTCGGCGGCCATGACCCTTAGACCAGTCTTTATCATACAAGCCTTCACTTGTCTTTTTGGACTGAAAAAAAATAGAAAAAAGATTCTTGATTTACATGATTTAATTAAAGATATATATAAAATAATTGTCTTTCAAATTTGTTGTTGAATATGCCATTTTAATGTCACATAATAGTTAATATTGACTTTGACCAAACAGTGGATCGAAAAAAAAATTCTTTACCTGAAAAAAATGTTAAAATTTAAGCGAAATAATTATTTTTTGGGGTTTTTTTTATACAGTATCTTCCCTAGAAAATAATTTCCCTTTCCCAAACTCATAGCCTGTGACAGTTAGTTTCTTACCTTATCCTGTTGAAGGGACGGAGGTAAATCACGAATGTTAATAGCTTGCACAGTTTTCTTTATGCCGTCATAGAAAAGAACTTGATAAGAACCGCTACTATTTGCTGAAATGATTTCTGCCGGATAAAAACGACAGTCGGTCCATCGTGCTAGCACATGCTCACCGGATCTCTACAATATATTAAAATAAATAAACATTATTTTAGTAACTGTAATTTCTAAAATCATGTTTAAATGTAAATTTTGTAAAATGAAATGAACTGAATATTCACAATAAAGTGTTGTGTAGTAAAAACCTCTGAATAAAAAAAATGTAACTAACTGTACACATAAAAATTTAAGGGGAAGTATTATTTTTTAATTTGCACAAAAACAGGAAGTTCCCACTTACACTGGCGAAAATTTAATAAAGACCAAAATATAAAATGTAAGAGGTAAAACAATTAATAATAGTATTTATTACCTTACTTCTCCTTTTATTTCTTTTTAAATACATTATTTAAATTTAGGTTTTATAAATATGTAATTCAAAAATTTGAAAGCAAACAGTAAACAAAGTCATGCCTAATATCTGATATGAGCCATCACTGGAACTGTCTCTGCAATTGGAGTGACGTGGGCCCGGGCGTAGGCGCTCACTTAGGAAATAAAGTCATGCCTAATATTTGATATGATATGTTATCTTACCCGTAACGAGCCATCACTGCAACTGTCTCTGCGATTGGAGTGTCTTGGGGCAGGGCGTAGGCGCTCACTTTGGAAATCAACCCATTCATCATAACGTGCATTCCACCCTTCAAAGTGTATCTGCACTTCTTCTGCATCCCAGTCAACTCGTACGATCTTAGCAGGATACCTATAGAGCAATAATGTCAAAGGTCAGGTCACAAATATATAAATGCACATGATTTGCTGGGGTTTTGTTAATATCAGCATGCAAGGTTGTATTCGACTGTAAACAAGGCATGAAAGGTGAAACAATTTTGTTCCCATTGTTTTTACAACCAATCCAGCAATAGGTGATGAAAATTAAAGTTTTAAACAAATTTATTACTGGCTGTGGTCGTCAAAACAATATACTGTAGACTATCAGATAACTTAACCACATAAAACTCCTAGAACGTAGGAAGCCTTATTCTCTGCAATTTTTTCCTGACTGTACAATGCATTTATTATTACAATTATTATTACACTTTACACATACTACTGTACATGGGTAGAGCATTTACTATTTTCCCAGAATGGCCGACCAAAAAACAAACTACCCGTCAGTTTAAAGGATGCTAACTAAGTTTGTTACACAGCAGCAAATATAAGAAATGTCTTACCAATTGTTTAGGTAATCCATGGCTTCAACCTTAAAACCTGGTTCAAAAGAAAATCCTATTCTGACATTTCGAGTCTTTGGCTTAGTACCAATATGGCCAGCAGCGTCTCCTTGTTCAAGCATCTTGCTTGGATCTTTAACCTTTGACCTCCCTAATTGTTCACTACTTGTTTCAGAGCATTCACTTGGAGCAGCACTCTCTTGTTTTTCATCATCTTTATTTGTTTCTACGCTGATTTCCTCTTTATTCTTGTTAGATTCAGTCACAGTATTGACAGCAACAATGCTATTATCAGAGGAGTCTTTTCCTTGGGGTTGTTCTTGAGGTTTCTCTTGAGGTTGTACTTGAGGTTGCTCTTGAAGTTGTTCTTGAGGTTTCTTTTGAGTAGCCTCAATGTCCATGGCTGCAGTCTCTTTTGAAGTTACTGCAATTGTCGCATCTTCCTCTTTGATTGTCACAGTATCAACATCTTCTCTCAAAGCAATTTGTCTGGAAATTTCGCTGCCAGACAATCTTAAAGGAATACGACTTAATACCTCACCTCTACCAGTCATTGTAGACGATGGATTCAATATCTTGGGACCCACAGACTGGAGCCCTTTAAAGGAAGAGGATGGTAGAATAGGAGAAGGGTCCACAGAGGATGGCTCTGAGGCACTAATAGAAACAGGTTTTTTTTCAATGTTTTCAACTTCTGGTTGCTGGTTGATCTCGCCAGACAACTGGATCTGTACAACCTCTGCCTCAGTTGGAGGTGGAACCGATGCTGTGACTTCTTCTTTTGTCTCTTTTGTCTCCTCCATTATTGAGTTTATTGAGTGCTACTTGCAAATGGGTTTCCTTTGAAAAAGATAAATATTACAACAAATTTTGCCTCAAATTACAATTTACTGATTTGTTTAACAAAGCTACTGGCCAGCAGATGTGTGTATTAATATTATAAGTTCTTTTTTAAAATATTTATACACAGAAGAGCTGGAACAATAAACAATGGTTTTCTAAAAATATATCAAAAAACAGTGAATCATATCATTTACTGTATGTAGTCATAGAATAGTGTAAGCCTACAGTATGCCTATATTAATAATGATTATTATTTAAAAAGTCAAGAAATTGAACTTTTTCCAAAATTGTCTCTTATTTTATGTGATGATTATTGATGAATATACAATCAATATTAGACCCACTATTACAGTTACACCACTTTTAAACACTAAAGATAACCACATGTGATGTACGATAAAAGTTAGGCCTAGGCCTACCTAGGTTGCTTACCTTATCATCAGGCTGTCAGCCACTCATAACAGTCTGGAATAGCGGTAAGAAAGATAGGCTAAGCCGCTACCTAGTCCTACCCTTACGACAAATAAAAATGTGTGGTGCACAGACTGGAAATTTACATCATAAATACAGATTTTTACGGATGTGACTTGTTTAGAAACCTTATGATAATCATATAATTAGTTTTGATAGTACATCACGGTTATCAAAGATATATTATAAGTGATTTAAACTTACATGTACAGTTTCAGTTCTTGTTTCGTTCTTTGTCGTCCATTTTTTCTTGCTGCATGCTCTCAAAGTAAGTATGGAACGCCATTTGTGCAAATTTGGATCTACACCTAGCTTGCTTGATGTAGTGTATACTTTACTCTTTTTATCGGGATTTCTATTTCTACAAATGGTCTACCGCGTTAAATTTAACACTCAAACATTTAAAATCATGAAATATTTTCTCCATTCTCAACTCTTCATACACATTCCAGTTAAATTAGTAGGCTAACCAAGTTTTAAAGAAAATCGTTACGACCAAACCCTCCTAAATGTTCTTTGAATATTAGAAAGATATGGTGGTACAGTATTTTATTTTATTTTATTTCAACCACATCCAACAGCGAAAAATCGCCAATTACAGAATGCCTTAAAACTCTTTAGATATAATTATAGAATTAAAAGCACATTAAAATACAAAACATGAAACAAACAAAATGGCAAACTTAAATCGATTTAATTAAGAACTTTAGACTTAAATATGGACAAAGAGTGCATTAATTATTTATACAATCATATAACAAATTATATAAATTACACAGTTATTACAGTAGGCTTAATATTTAAAAAATATATATTTTTCGGCGTTATATATTATTATAGGAAGCATATCGACTGTAAAAATTATCTGTAACAACAATCAATCAACATTTTAAAACTGGTCAAGGACGGGTTACAAGCGACACTTCTTCGAATAATCCATCGCTTTATGATTGAAAACTACTTCGATCACCAGGTCATTTGTAACCAGCCAATGGCTAAATTTACAATTACAGTACCATACTAATTACCCATGCAATTACAAGTATACACAAATATAAAATCTATATGGACATAAAATTTCATGTATAATACATCTAAAATATACAACAGCCATAAGTCACGTGCTCTCAGAAAAAAATGAACTTTCAAAAAGTAATGTACTTTAAAACTTTTCTGTACATCAAAACAGTTCAAAAAGTACAGAAAAGCGATAAAACGCATAGTGATACCGGACCGACAGACAAACCGACAGACCGACCGACCGACATAGTGAACTATTGAGTCGCGTCCACGCGACTAAAAACATTATAGAAACTAAAAAAAAAAAGATACTTGGAAAGTTACAAATGGATGATAGGCCTATTATTGCTGTTAAGAAGTTGGAAAGGTTTTATTCGAGAGGGTAAGGGTTGACGTGGGGGTTAGTCCAAATGATGTTCTATGGGATGGGGTGTTTATTTGAGGGGCCTTTTATTTAAAGCGGGGCGTTTATTCGAATAAATACGGTGCGAGTTCTCACAATTTTAGCGCCAACCACCATACAAGAGTTCACAGTCGTAAATGTGATAGCGGGGAAAACAGACTTAGCACACGTATGTGAATACACCACTGGACCATTATCTTTAGTTTTGTTGAGTTTAGTTTCAGATTTTATTTCACACAAAATTATATACAATACATACATATTTTTTTTAATATAAATGATAAAAAAAATGTGTGTGGAGATTGCATTAAGCCAATTTGGCTTTAGGTCTGAACCTCCAAATGAAACAAATATATACATGTAAAAATAGTAGATACAATGTATGTGCACTTATAAAAAGTTCTTAGTGCAAAAAGAAGAGGGAAAAAAACTAAAGTGCATAACTATGATAATAATAAAAACTTTATTTAATCACGGTAACACTTGTTCACCTCAATGGTGTTTTTCGACAAGGCCGTATTAAGACATTATACACAAATCAAATTTAACAATTAAACAATTAACAACAAGAGTTTATCTTAATTTACACTTAAATTAGAATTTTACAATAGATTGAAGCCAAATTTACAAAAGAATAAACATCAAAATTAACAAAGCATAAGTCTATTTTTACTTAAATAATTAAACTTAATACTAAAGATATTAAATAAATTATTAATAATTAACTAAAAACTGAAAATCTTAATTTACACATCTAAATTAATATTAAATTACAGTAAAATAGTTTTTAAATTTGTAAAATCCAAATCATACAAAAGAGTGAACACCAAAATTAACATTAAAAATAATTAGGCCTATACTTACAAATAAATGCTCCTCCATATTAACCTTATTGAATTGAACATCTTTAATAATTGTTTATATTTTTTTAAAAGAAGCTAAAGTATTTGACAATTTAAGACTAAAAGGCATAGTATTCCATAAATATGGTCCATAAGATGTCCTACGTAATAAAATAGAAAACCTTTCATAAAATGATATTTTTTGAAGTCGAAGACCTAGTATTATAAGAATGCAATTGACAAAAATATGAAAATCTTTAAAAGTCATCTTGAAATCAATCTATTCGTAAAAAATAAGGTTTACTACGTACTTATATACCACTACAACCAACCTTGTTGAATTGAATGAAAATATAATTATTTTATTAGGCCTACTGTTGGGTGATGATTCGAAATGATTTGAAAACAAACCAATTTTAGATCAGCCTATTTCAATACCACAATTTCAATCGACATCAAATAATACATTAAACTTAGGCTTTCAAATGTATTTAATACATCATGTAAATGAAGCAAAAACATACAATACAATTCACTTCGAGAGTCCGCCCTCATTCGGCTACCAGAGATCGAAATGGGATTCCCCATCTCTTACCAGGTTGATGATGATTGGTGAAATACGATCACGTGGTCAAGTTTTTCTAACAAGGCGGGAAAATGAATCGTTCGCGAACTTTCTACTGTATTATTATTAGTATCTGTCAAGTGTCAAGAGAAGAGAAGAAGAGGATCGCGTGTTATAGACAACAACAACTGCATAAATACTGTTATAAAATATATTGTCTGTTGTTAATTTATTATATTGTTATAGTTATAGTGTGTAATAATTCTGAAGATGGCCAAGAGAGAATATGAAGCACATTCAGGTGATAAGTTATACAAAAAGCTAAAAAGCAATGACGACGATATCCTAGGCCTTGGACTAGGCCTAGGTCAACGGTCAGATGTTGTAGAGCTGACGCCTCAGAAGCCGAGTGATAAATTAGAATGCGGGGAGTGTAGTGCTACTACCTTGGAAATCAAGTATGAGGTGAATGAGAATAATACAAAGATATTAAATATTACGATTACGAAACGCAAGGCACACGCTCTTGGTTATATCCTAGAGCTGTTGGATGATGTACTGCGAGAAGATCCAGACATCTTGTTAGACAAAAAGGGAGTGTCACTGTCAGCAGACAAGAAGAAAGTTGTTGAAGACTTTAAAAGGTTACCCCCAGATGGCAAGAAATTATTTGCGAGACTTTACATGAGGAAGCAGGGATGGATTAAGGTTGATGAACTACATTACAACGAAATTATTGACCTGGCTGATGCTATCCAGAAGCTAGCTGCAGCTGGATTCATTGATGATGACCTGCAAAACCCTGAACAGATTTTGAAACTATTAACCCTAAAAGAACTGAAAGCATTTGCAAATGAGAAGAAGATAAAGCTGAAAGGTACAAAGAAGGAGGAACTAATACAGCAAATGCTGGTAAACAGATTCCAAACAGAAATATTCAACAAAGCGAAGGAAAATATTGGTAGGTGCATTCAACTTGGATCGAATCAAAGAGAAGTGTTTCGTGAATTACTGGATAGATACGGCTGGAAAAAATTGAACTGTCGAGGAATTTACAAACACAAAGAAGATTCATGTCCGGTGAAAAAGATGTTTGCATTTTATAAGCCTAATCTTCATGAGAATTTCTATCAAACCACCACCAAAGAAATAACCACTACTACCAGCGCAGCTGCCCACAGCTTGTCTTGTCCATCTCCAGTGTGTGGTACAAAAATAATGGTTTCTGTGATACTGTAACCCCAGAATTTAAGGTCACGCTATAGAGGGACAATTTACTCATCCAGATCGAATTACAGTACAATGCGATAGTGCACGAAACTACAGGCTATAGTCCGTTTTATTTAGTCCATGGAAGAGAACCAAGATTGGCAAGCAACGACACCTAACCAAACTACTCAAGAGTATGTTGCGGATTTACTTAATCGCATCCATAGAGCTTCCGATTTTGTGACTGAAAAAGTAGCCATTCAAAAGAATAAGCAGAAGTCATATTATGATCGAAAACAGAAGTTTCAACCTCACAAAGTTGGAGAAAAAGTTTGGCTTGATGATCCTGTGAACATTAGAAATAAATTAAGCCCGAGATGGAAAGGACCATACACAGTTGTAGAGGTGAAAAATGATGGTCTAGTGTACAAATTGCAGGACAGTAGTCCACTACAACCGTTTGAAACCATATATTCAACCATCGGAGAAAGCTGAAACGACATTAGATAAACTGCCTGATAAAACCAACAACAATAACATCCCAGTAAAGTCTACGAGATCTCGCAGAAGTGTGAATCGACCTTCCAGATGTTTACAAGAATGAACTGTTTATTATTAAAGAACTGATAAATGCTATATAATTGCTGTTATAACATAAGCATGAAAAGTCACTGCATTTTTATTAGATATGCACAGAAGTTGGTTGTACACAGATTTTAAGATAAAGGTTATTGTTTAAAGTTCATTGCTTTTCAATTATGTTTTAAAAAAAAGGAAAGTAAAAGTTAAATATTTAGTGTTAGTATTTGATATCTCCTAATTCACATTGTGTAGTAACCCAATAAAGGAGTACATTTAAAGAGCTGGATGTTGAGATTGTTTATTGACTACTGTTATACTACCACTAATTACGATCACAGGTTGCAATACTGGGAAATGAGAATGAGCTGACCAATCAACAGGCTGGTTGTAGTGTTGAAAAAAGGCAACTGCTGACCAATCAAAAGACTGGTGATGCTAAAAACAGGCAACTGCTAACCAATCAAACAACTGGTGATGCTGAAAAGGGGCAACTGCTGACTAATCAAACGACTGGTGATGCTGAAAAAGGGCAACTGCTGACCAATCAAAAGACTGGTGATGCTAAAAAGAGGCAACTGCTAACCAACCAAAAGACTGGTGATGCTGAAAAAAGGCAACTGCTAACCAATCAAAAGACTGATGATGCTGAAAAGGGGCAACTGCTAACCAATCAAACAACTGGTGATGCTGAAAAGGGGCAACTGCTGACTAATCAAACAACTGGTGATGCTGAAAAAGGGCAACTGCTGACCAATCAAAAGACTGGTAATGCTGAAAAGAGGCAACTGCTGACCAATCAAAAGACTGGTGATGCTGAAAAAAGGCAACTGCTAACCAATCAAAAGACTGGTGATGCTGAAAAGGGGCAACTGCTAACCAATCAAACAACTGGTGATGCTGAAAAGGGGAAACTGCTAACCAATCAAACAACTGGTGATGCTGAAAAGGGGCAACTGCTGACCAATCAAAAGACTGGTGATGCTGAAAAGGGCAACTGCTGCCCAATAAAAAAAACTGGTGATGCTAAAAAGGGGAAACTGTTAAACAATAGTTAACGATAGCGTCGAATAACGTCGACAGGAACACAGGCTTTATGCAACTATCTAGCGTTGGAGGGCCCTTTTAGGAGTTTTTCGACCATTTTGACTTCCACTATGTACATTGATATTACAGGAACACTAGTAAATACATCAAACAAACTTTATTTATAAACAGAGCAATGATTCGATATGATATAAATTTGGGATGTAAGGGGGCTCATACAGTAATGCTGGCGGCGCCCTTTTAATGTTCATGTACTGAACATTCAGACCGTCTATTTATTGAAACCAGTTTCCAATGTAATAATTCTACATTTATAATAACAAATTTAATGATAATTAAAATAAGAGTGAAATTTTTAATACATTATTATTTTATTTTTATAAGACCAATCAGAATTCAATCAATGTTGAAGTTAAATGTTCCAAATAAATACAATGTTTGTACAACAGTTGATCTTTTCTGTAAAATTCAATTTACAAGTCCGCCCTCATCTTTCGGCTGTGTTATCTCACGGTTATCGCACTGGGGATTCCCCAATTTCTTACCAGAGCATGATGATTGGTGAAATACGATCACGTGTTCACGTTTTTTGACGTGGCGGATAATTTAAACTTCCGCGGAGACCATATCACTCATGTCAGCAGTGTACACTGAAATAGAGTACCAAAATCAATCAATAATTGCTAAGAATTTACCAGTACGATTATGAAAAGCTTTTTTTAAAAATGTTTATCATAAAATTATCATCTTAAGTATGTTGATAAATTATAGATTCCACTTACATGGGACAAATGTAAACGATAGAATAATGCTGATAATTGACATGGTAAATTCCCAGGACTTTTTTAAGCATACTATCACAGTTTGATATGAGCGTCTCCTTGTAGATATCATATTTATCATACAGAAGGTATAATTTCTCCATTATTTTGGTGTCTGTCATTATTTTTTCATTCTGATCTCTGAACTGAATGATACAAGTCTTGAAAATGGCCGAGAACAAGAGAGAACATTCAGGAACACATCCAGGAAGTAACAAAAAACTTAAACGTAATGACGACTTTGACGATAAACATCGGGCAGATGTTCATTTAGTGATAACGCACCAGAAGCCGAGTGGAAAATTGGAATGCCCCAGACAAAGTTGTGTCACTACATTAGAAATTTGTCCCAAGGATGGCGATGGTGAGGAGCAGAACAAATTAGTTGTTAATGGATGGAAGGCACATGCTCTTGGCTACATCCAGGACCTGCTGGGTAATGTACTGCAAGATCCAGACATTTTGGACAAAAAGGGGGTGTCTGCAGACGAGAAGAAAGTTGTTGAAGACTTTAAGAAGTTACCCCCAGATGCCAAGAAATTATTTGCAAGTCTCTACATGAGGAAGTAGGGATGGATTAGAGTTGATAAGGTAAAATACAACGAAATTATTGACTTGGAAGATGCTATTCAGAAGCTAGCTGCAGCTGGATTCATGGAAATTGATGCTGACCTGCAAGACCCTGAACAGACCCTGAAACTACTAAGCGTAGATGAATTAACCAAGCTTGCAAAGACGTTTAAGATGGTGCTGAAAGGTAAAAAGGAAGAAAAGATACAGATGATCTTGAAAAATCAGAGTTTCATAACAGAAATTGTCAATGCAGTAAAGGAAGGAATTGGTAGCTGCATTCAACTTGACTCAAAACAAAGAGAAGTGTTTCGTAAATTACTGGATAAATATGGTCGAAAGAAGTTGTGCAGAAAAGGAATTTCCAAAACAAGTTATTCCTGTCCTGTAAAAATGTTGTTTGCATATTTCAAGCCTGAGAATCGAACCAAAGATACCCCGATTACAACCTCTATCCAACGCTTGTTTTGTCCAGAGTGTTCGACAAAAATAAATATCTCTATGATAATGAAGAAAGATGAGCTGACCAATCAAAAGGCTGCCAGTGAACGAAAAGTGCCAAATGAAATTGTGGCTGCTGGTCAATCAAAAGGCCACTTTTGATTGTTTACAATACAATATTAATATTCTTATCTTATCAAATATCATTAATAATTAATTTTTAAGATATGTAGAGGTTGTACTGTATAGCACAGTAGTGTAATTATTAATTAAAATAGATAGCTCAATATATCAATATTTGTCGATAAAATGTACTATAATAACTTTATTTGAAAACAGGTTCTGTTTTAATGTAAAACGAATTAGTTTGATTATTCTTGAACAAGATTAATTCTACTATAATTTCCTTAATTGACAAAGTGGACAACCCAAAAAATTATAGAAAAAGAAACTAGTTTATGCACACTTTGGCAAATAATCACTCTGATTGGAGAAGTCTTGTTAAGTGCGCTATGTCGCATTCATGATGACGACATTTGTGACTATTTTGAAAATTATTTTCATTGTATAATTAGTATAAAATTGAATAAAGTTTTAGTTCAATAACATCATTGTTTCAAATTTTAGTTTATTGAATTACAGTATTATTAGGTAAATCGATGGATGCCTTTTCCTCCTGCGTTACGCCACTGGGAATTGAGTATTCCGATGAATGCTCGCTACTATTTTGGATATACATGGATATTACAGGAGCACTAAATATCGTCGGCAAAACCACGAAGTCACGCTAATGTGGAGCCTTAATACATACTTGTTCATTAACAAGATTACAATCAAATTACACCTTTTAATAGTTGAATTGTCTAGCTTTATAGGCGTGTAAATAAAACATATAAATGAAAATTTCTTTAAGCTAAAATTATGTGTTTGTGGCAGTGTGAAGCTAAACCACATTTTCACAAAACGCATGGTTATGTCAAATGACTACGCGGTTAGTGTCTCGTCGTGGTGTCGCTGACGATATATCTCAAACAACGTTTATTTAAAAACAGAACACTGGGTTGTACTTTAAGGGGGCTCATATAATGCTGGTGCAGCCCTTTTTGTACTAAATGTTTCAAATAAGCCTACATTCATAATAAAAAATATATAATAATCAAAATTTTAAAAAACAAAAGAGTATTTTAAAATGTCCATTTTAACAATCTATTGACAAATCAAAGTTATTGGAATAGAACTTTCCAGCTAACATCAAAGTTGTTGAGTAGCGGGACCTTTACTTGAGTAAAAACTTCACTTGATGTTAAAGACAGACGTACTTGGAGTTGCAACGAGACAGACCTGCTTGAAGTTGTAAGTGACATCTAATTTTGAGTTGCAGACCTACTAAAAAGTTGTAGGTGACACAGCTGCTTGAAGTTGTAGGTGACACAGCTACAGCTACTTGCAACTGCAAGTGACATCTGCTTCAAGTTGTAGGTGACATATGTAGGTGACGCAGCTACTTGCAACTGCAGGTGACATATCTGCTTCAAGTTGTCACAAAATCTAGTCTAGGTAGACCAATATTAATAGTCATCATCATCAGAGCTGTCCTCATTGTTTCCTTTGCCTGATGATATTGTTAAAGTACTTCTTTGTTTTGGTTTTGGCTTTTCTTCCATGTCTGTTTTCATTGCACCTATTTGTGACAAATTCCACTCAAGATCTAAAATGTAAAAACATTTATAGAATAGTAGAATCACAAATTGTGCTTGTGTGTGTTACAACAACATAAACAAACAAGGTTCTAATTATTGAGATTTGATTAAAGAATTCATTAAAGATGTATTGTCCCCTAAAAACATGAAAAATGAAGATCAATAAAATCAGACTTTAAATAGGCCATTTTGCAGTCTTAATAAAGTTATTCACTTCTGAAAAAAAAATAAATAAATATTTCACTTATAAAAAGACAAAAGAAATGGTTACTTTTTACTAAAAACCATTGTCTGACAGACAATTTAAGCATTTTTTGGCTTTAAATTACATTTTCTTCAGGTAAATAATTTTTTTTCCCTATCCAGTTTTTGATCAAAGTGAACTATTACGTGACATTAAAATGGTATATGCAACAAAAAATTTTAAAAAAATTTTGGTTTAAGGGGACAATACATCAGTTTAACTGATAATTTAACTGACATGACCACAGATTAAATCTAACCAATCAAAACATTAACATACCTTCAACTGTCAGGTTCATTCCGCCAAACATTTGAGGTCCTATTAACTGTGCCTTCATATCATTTTCATAATAAACAAATATAGTTGGTAGATTTTTATCTGGGAAGTTTGGAATACAAGTTGTAGAAATGGACTTCAGAAACTTAGTTGCTGGAAACTTTGCTGATAGCTGACCGAGGTATTGGTTGATGAGGGTACACAGCGGTATGCTTTGTAAAGAAACAAAATAATTACATTAAAAACATATTTAGTATTACTGTATTAATAAACTAGCAGATCTATCATAAAATAAATTTATTTATAAAATTAGTACTCTCATTAGCTCTAAATATTGAGTGTTTTTCCAAAATGTTTGCATTTTTCTGGCTATTTTGATCCAACTTTCTTCTAATCTCTCAATTCAAATTTCAGTCATTGTTATCAACAGAATAGTTATTTTGTTCAGTTATTTGCCTGTTGTCCAATTGCAATATATTTGGGCCAAGCAAACATTCCTGAGTTCTGATTGGTTACGCATTTTCTCAACCTCACAAGCAGTAGAAACTATTAATTCGCATGTGCATTAGGCAACACTTTGGATTCATGCAAATAAATAGTGGAAAACAGGCTTAAAGCTCTGTCTACAGTATCAAAATTTATGTGACAAAAAAAATGTGATGTACCCATATATGGACATAATTATATTGCCCTATTATTATTACAATATTGTAACTATTGTTATTATGTTATTGTTATATAGGGGCTGGACTCGATAAGTAAATTACTTTTTCTAGCTCCTTCTTTTCTATGTTAATGCAAATACTGTATTATTATTATCATTTTATTTTATAAGCAAAAAAAGATAGGAAATAAATTTGAATATATAAATATTTGGGTACATCACACGTTTTTTTCTAAACTAGTTTGATAGTGTAGACAGAGCGTAAGAGATAGTCGATGCTCCTGTTGGTTACCATACCCTTGTTTGTATAGATGTAAAACAACCCAGACACCATCCCCTGCTTCATTTACTTCTTTGACATAATCTATTCCAGATATTTCCTTCACACTTCCATAGATTTCCTTTTGTTGTAATCGTTTCATTTCTGCTAATCTTTGTTGCCTAATTAAAAAATAAAAAAAGTAATCAAAGTGATCTGCAAGAAGGAAACAAAAACCAACCACATATTTTAAAAAACAATGTAACCTTGTAGTTTTATAGAGGGGGCTATAAGACCACTTTAACCTTGGTAGTTTTATATAGGGGGGGGCTATAATTAAAGGCCCCTTGATATTTTTATTTATATTGTGCTTTTAACTTTATGACAAAGAGCTTCACATCGAAATGAAACTAAAGCATGATTCTACACAATTGGTAATTGTGCAATCTTAAAGTTTAGAAAACACAAAAAAGGAATCATTTCAAACTGACCTATACTGTAATAAAACTCTTTCATCTTCATCATCTTCTAACTCATCCAATTCATCTATTGTCATGTCTTCATATGGTTTACCTACAGCACAATAGAAAACAAAATTAGAAACATTCATACAGTAGATTAAAACAAATACTAAACATGTATGATACATAAGAGGTGTTTATGCTTCAAAAACACATTTTGAGGACCAATCAAAATACGTAATTTCATTTAACATATATTTCGCAGGGCTGGTTCCAAAGTTTTCATTCATTCATTCACTTTCTTTATTTCGGGTAGTACATCCATATACAAATCATACAAAAAGAGAAACAATTTCACCAGGAAATTAACAAAAGCAACTTCCACACACCTACAATATTCTAAAATACTAATTTGCACCAACACTGATGTAGGTAGTAGGAAGTACATTAACTATGGTTTTAATCAGAATATTACAACTGAATGAGTGAATGAATAAATGAATATTACAACTGAATGAGTGAATGAATAAATGAATATTACAACTGTCATAAATATTGATAGGGTACACCTATCCATTTTTTTTGTTAACTGTTGATGAGGACACCTACTTGCATTTGAATTCTGTATCTTATCTTCCATCATTTCTATAATTTGATCCTCTGTAACTTCCTCCTCTTTTGGGGGAAGAATTCCCTTCTGCCGAAGAATGTCATTCCACTCGGTGTCTTCATTGGGATCCTTTATTAAGGAAAGTATTACATTTTAGAAATTAGAATACTGTAAATAATTCCTGTACTTTTTAAAATTTATTTATGAAATTATAATTCAGATATTGTTTAGCCATTTATTAGCAGAGTTCTCAAGTTTACTTCAATGACTTTATGCCATGAGTGTCACACAGACAGTTGCTCCAGTCATTTAATAGGCCTATCTATGCCTAAATATTTAATTTTTTAAAAAAATCAGATGGCTTTAATTTAATCTAATAAATTATTTAAAAAAAATTATGGTACGGCCCATGGGAAAAATTTTAATTATTAATACTAATAGTAAATACAGATCTACAAAATTCAATCACAATACCAAAAACAGGGAATTCCCAATATTAGTGGCCTGGCCCTAGCCCTACAACAAAATCTGTTAGCTACTGCTGCTGCTAGGCCTGCTTACCAGAGAGATGACCATATTAGGGCATCCATAACAATACACAAACCTCGAACTCTAGGTGGGCCAGGATACTTACTCGCCTTCTCTATCCGGCTGGCCTACCCAATATATAAACAGTTCTAACTTTCTCAGACTAAAATCACTGAAAATGCTACCTCAAATGGATCATAGCAATGAATATAGGACATTTTATAGTTACCTGCATCGTGTTTTACTTGTGTTTTAGGACGAATAAAGTGACAAAGTTAGTCGCAGAATATTACACACACATGCGATGTCTTCCTGTTTATAGATTATAACCTTTGACACCGACGCATCAACGTACGTACATACCAACAACAGAGGGGGCGTGTAACTTTCCAGAATTTATGACTCATGCATTCTCCATGATTCATGTTTTTAATATTTATTTTAATACAGTATATCAATGATGCATGATATAAGTTCATGCTAAAGCAAGTGTAAAGACTGTTAACCACCGCGGCGCACCGTTTTTCCTGAAAATAAAAAACTAAAAATTGTGAAACTCAAATCTGATATTGTTTGCATTGTACATTTTGGCAGAAGCTATTTTTTTTATGATATTATGCAATTTATCACTAAAAAAAAGAAACAAATGTGAAAATTATAGATGGGTTTTATACTTAAGATATACAGTATTATCATCCCCCTGAAAAAATAGTTTTTAAACAATTTGTTGTTGAATATACTTGACAAAATGTTCTGTCTTGACAAAAAAAAAATTAAGCAACATGAAAAGTCAACCGGAGGTGTTTGGTTTAATTTTGTGTTTTTATAAGTGAAATCATTATTTTGTTGGGTTTTTATTTCTGTGGAAGTAACTTAAATAGAGGTTTGATTTAATTTATTCTTTATTTTTCATGCTCTTGGGGACAATTACAGTACTGTACCATACAGTACATCTTTATGTCATTGCAATGCAAGGAGGTAAAGCACAATGCAAGTAATTTGACCACAATTATTCAAACTGTCACCTTGTCATCGGTCAACTGGCTTGCGTCCTTGCATTGCATCCTAGTGGAAACCAAGCTCTAAAATTAAATAAAGGAATTAAGTGATGAGTCATATGTCTTAGTAAGCAGTAAGTGCTTCATTAGCTGTGCCTCCAATTATCCGTATCTCTTCAAAATCAATTAAAGATCCAATCCTTAAGCCATCAGCACAATCCTACTTAATCCAGTTGTTAACACAACAAACTATCTTATAACCCATGATACTAGGTAGCAGACTTTATAGGAGACTAGATTATTCACAGGTTAAGATAACTGACTAGTTCAGTTACAAGTAAACTATTGTTAACAGACTAGGTTATTCACCAGTTATCAGTAAAGTATTGATAACAGACTAAGTTATTCACCAGTTATCAGTAAATTATTGTTAACAGACTAGGTTATTCACCAGTTATCAGTAAAGTATTGTTAACAGACTAAGTTATTCACCAGTTATCAGTAAAGTATTGTTAACAGACTAAGTTATTCACCAGTTATCAGTAAAGTATTGATAACAGACTAAGTTATTCACCAGTTATCAGTAAAGTATTGTTAACAGACTAGGTTATTCACCAGTTATCAGTAAAGTATTGTTAACAGACTAAGTTATTCACCAGTTATCAGTAAAGTATTGATAACAGACTAAGTTATTCACCAGTTATCAGTAAAGTATTGTTAACAGACTAGGTTATTCACCAGTTATCAGTAAAGTATTGTTAACAGACTAGGTTTCACAAGTTTCATCAGATAACTCATTAATAACAGAGTTGTTTATTCACCAGTTATCAGTTATTAACAGACTAGGTTATTCACAACTTTCTAATCCTAAATTAATATTTTAAAAAGTTCTTCATTGATTAAAATTACAAAATTACTTATAACATGAAATATGATTTTCAATTGAAAACAATTTTCTCATAAACAGTAGCTTGTGTAACATTAATAACCACAACATTTTAAAAAATGCATGTTCTTTATATAAAAGTAATAGAAAAGTTATTAAATTCAATTGGTTAAATACTATTTTAAAAGCGAAATAAAGAAGGCCTTTACAGTGGGAGCACAGCCTCCTAAGATATAAATCAAATTCTAAGTTTATTTCGTTTTTTAAATTATTCTATGTAGTTACTGCATTTTTTCACGGTAATAACATATATATAATGTAAAGCTCTGTCTACACTATCATTACTTACTTACGATTTGCCAAATATGGTAGTGATATGCTTAAATATGGTAGTATTATGCACAAATATGGTAGTGATATGACATCGACATGTCCATATATGGGCGCATCACATTTTTTTGTCACATAAAGTTTGATACTAATAGTGTAGACAGAGCTATACTCTGTTGAAATGTAGGTTTATGATGGCAGCCATTGAAATAAACAATGTGTATGTTTACCCAAAACAATCTTGCTAAATAAGTGCACAAACCGGTTATAAACAACATGTAGTTACTGCAGTAACTGCAGTAGAATAATTTGGACATGATCCCAAATATGTTAATATCTTACAGGAGATAATACATCTAGAATATGTTAATTTGCAACACATCAACATATTGGATACCTATAATCCATCTTCATTAATTGTAATGTAAACAACTTACAACACAGGTTTGTTACATAAATTAACTGGAGGCAGCGGTGGGTGGAAATCTGTGCTAAGACGTATAGAAGATTTGATAATACAACAATTCAAAAGAAGACATCGATGGCCTGTGATTTGTAAACTTAAATGGGCAAAAAGTTCAGATTAAATTAACTATGTTTCCTGGTTATGAGAGACTAGTTTTCTGTGTGTCTGGTTATGAGAGACTAGTTTTTTGTGTGTCTGATTATGAGAGACTAGTTTTAGGTGTCTGGTTATCAGTTTTGTAAAAACCATCTAATTATTTTTCAATTTTAATAGAATTTACATAGAAACTTTTCGTTTATATAGATACAAATATGATAATAATTGTAATGTACAATTATGGGGTTAGTAGCAGTGATCAAGTCCAATTTGGCCTAAATAAATAAAACGTTAAAAAATATATTTATAAATAATTTTGGTCAAACTGGTATCACAGTATAAAATTAAATGATTCTGAGAGGTATACCTTGCACCATGCTTACATTAGCTTCATATTGACAAATTATTAATGTTTTTCTATGGATATAAATGTGGATAAAAAAAGTTAAACATTCAAAATATAAGACAGATGTCCTTATTAGGTAAACTAATTCCTTTCACACAAGTTATCAATCATGTACGTAATCAATCACATTATCTTTATTCCCTCGTGACTTTTGAATAAATAATGTGAATTAACTACAAATTTTCCTTCAAACTCGCAAAGGAATGATCAATCATTTTATGAACAAAATTCACAAAAAAATCTAAACCTACAGTATGTTCACACTGACCTCGAATCGGAGAAAACTTTTATTTGGCTGTTACGCTAAAGTGTAGTTCCCACTAGCGACGAAACGCAGTGACGTATCTGTATTGCGTAATCACAAGTGGAAACCGACGGCGCAAGTGCTGCAAACATCGCAGGTTTGATTTCACGCGGAGGGGGGCAAACACAATTATTGGAAGGGCATTTACTTATGTTGCGTAGGCGGTAGTGGAAACCAAGCTTGTAGCTTAAATCTAGAGAATTGGGATTTAGAACCTTTTGAAATAATCAAATTTGATTTTAAAATTCTTTCAAATATTACATTATTACAAGTGCACAGGCATAAATTACCCTCCATGCTCTTCTTCTACTTCCTGTTATTTCTGAGGATCTTACTTGAACTTTAACCTTTTATAATGGTGCTGGATATTTTAACTATATTTGTACAATGTTCATTTATTCAAAGAATCAAACATTTTCGTTTACTTTTCTTCTTTTTCTTTTCTTTTCCATTTTGTGTACTTTCTTCGGCTGCTTTCTGTTCACTTATTTTCCTCATTAAATCATAGAAAACCTAGAATTAAAAATAAATGAAATAAAATGAGATGATTATAATAGAAGAATTTAAAATATTCCTGTAGTTCATCACTACAAATATAGCCAAGGAAATTGTAAAGGATTCACAAAATTGTACTGATCCTTAATACATACTGTAATAAATTAATGTACAAACCTTATCAACATTTTCCCTGGTTTTTGCTGATGTTTCCACATAAGGAACATGCCAGCTTGTTGCTAGGTTACTGGCTTCTTCGTGACTAACTTGGCGTTTATCTTTCAAGTCAGCTTTGTTACCAACAAGCACAAACGGGATCTGTTCTTCTGTTCTGTCGTGTTTAACTCTTAAAATTTGCTCTCTGGAAAAAAAAAGTAAATTTGCTTCTTTTAGTAAAAAATGAATTTGGTAAATTTTTCAAAAACGAGAGGTTTGTACAGGATCCATTACAAATGTCGTAATACTATTGTTGAAACCAGCTTTTCTAGAAAATCAAGACACATTTTTCCAGAATAGGAAAAATTACAGGCATCCTGTAATTGGCGATATAAATGTTGGATGTAATTGAAAAAAAAAAATTTAAATAAAATAAACTTATCATGTGCCATAATCCAACTACAAAATGCAGACAACATTCAGATCAGTCACAGAGAAATCTATGGATCTCTATTTATAAGTATTGTTGATAGTGTGTATAAGGGCTTTCTTTACCTTTAAATAATGACCCACAGTATAACATCCCATCTGAAGGATGAGACACCAATACCAAAACATAAACGACTATTACTATTAATATACTATTATAGGATGACAGATGTGTGCCAACAATATTTTCTGTCTCATAAAACACAAAATCTGTTCATTTAAAATTTAAAAGAAATCTCAAATCTGTATTTACCTAAATTCTGACGTAGTTTGAAATGATTCCTGTTCAGTTATTGAGAAAACGCAAAGAAAACCTTCTCCTGATCGGAAGTAATTATCTCGAATGGCAGCGTAGTCTTCCTGACCTGCAGTGTCCAGAATGTCTATTTGCACTTCCTCTCCGTCGAGTGTTACCTTCTTTCGGTAACTATCTGCTTTTGTAGGTTCATAGTCTTCAACGAACTAAAAAAAAGCATAATAAATATAAATGGACGATGGTTTAAGTTAATCCAAACATGTTTACCATTAAACATGTTTACCGTTAAACACGTCTACCGTTAAACACGTCTACCGTTAAACACGTCTACCGTTAAACACGTCTACCGTTAAACACGTCTACCATTAAACACGTCTACCATTAAACATGTCTACCGTTAAACACGTCTACCATTAAACACGTCTACCATTAAACATGTCTACCATTAAACATGTCTACCATTAAACATGTCTACCATTAAACATGTCTACCATTAAACATGTGGTTACTTTTTAAAATGTTTTCTTTGTAAATTTACATTCTTTTGGTTTAGTTATTAAAACCTTTAGATCCAGTAACATTACTGTTCAATTTTAAAAGCTTTTTTTTTTATTGGCACAATATAAATGTTTGATTATTATTAATATGTATCTTACCTCATCGTACATAAACTGTAAAGTAAGTGCTGACTTTCCAACGCCACCACTACCAACCATGATCACCTTATGGAGAGTTAGCTGTTGCTTTGGTTTAGACATGATGCTCAATTACCAGTATCACCAACAGTACAGATGATTAGTATAAAACGCTTCTTTTATCTCTAACTTTGGTAATTCAAACCTGCAATAGATAACACAAACACAATTAACAAGTCTATAAATACCAGTTGTTTTCCTAGTAAGCAAAGTACTATTTTAGACCACAATAGATGAATTAATTAATTCCTCTATCCATGTTTGTTTGCCAGTTAAGTAGATTACAAATATGAACATTAATCAACAACAGGAGGAAATAGACTGTTTCCATAGGAAATTATTAAGAATAATTATAAATTAAATGACCCAACAAAATCAGAAATATAGAAGAACAAAAGAACTCAAATTGCGTAACAGTTGTTTAGGCCAAAAAAAAACCATTTCTAATATTATTACTGTGTGAACAAGTATAATCCAATGCTCAAGTATAATCAGCCCTCCCTAATGCAAGCCAAATTTCACTGATTGATATTAAGTAATGGACTTGTCAATTGTATGACCCACTATACGACCCCCGGGAGAGGTGCGTCATTTATCCCATGTGTGTGCGTAAAAAATGTGACTTACCTTTAGATGACCATGATGCACCTATTTTGATGCACTATGACCATGCCGTTTATGATATTTTGGGTGGTAAAGTGACAGACATTGATACACCATTGTTCATTGATGTGACGTACCATCAAGGTTTTTTGACGCACCCCTGCGTCAGTAATTATTTGTAAATGACGCATCCATGACGCACCCCTCCCGGAGGTCGTATAGTGGGTCAACAATTGACAAGTGCATAATGCAATCTGTTCCCCAAATTTCATTCCTCACTGGGTCATTCATACGGCACAGTTAAAAACCTGGATCTTCATTATTATTAAATTCAATATGCTGCAACCCATTTACTTTTTGGTTAGTTAGAGTAAAATGGTGTTTATATTGTTGTGTTAGTAAAATTACAAAAATATTATCTTAATTCACTGCTATTGTATCTTAAATTGTTCATATTTAGAAGTTATTGTGTATCTTCAACCAAACATGATTGTTGAATGGAGTTCATTATTCATGCTTGATGTCATCAAGACAGAGCTACGCTTTTGATTTGTGATGACATACATAGGACCTAGGAAAATTGATGATCCGCAATGACTGTAAACCACCAATAGAATGTTCTAATGCACGTCTCTATGATGATAAAATCCAAGGTGATTACAGTACCTGGACATCTAGAATCAACACAATTTCGTCAGACGACTCAGTGGCAGATTTTGCAATTGGAGAGGGGGTTGACAGGGCTTAATAATGGCAAATTTTAGGTGGAAAACTGAAATTATTGAATTATTATATATGGACATGATGATTTCATATCACTACCATATTTGGGAATATCACTACCATATTTGGGAATATCACTACCATATTTGGGAATATCAATACCATATTTGGGTACATCACATTTTTTTTGTCAAACTAGTTTGATAGTGTAGACATACAGTAGCTTAGAGTAATATAGTATCTTCCTACTGATCAAAATTGAAATAGGATCCTCACAGATCAACTTTACCTACAGTAATAAGGAAATAAATAAATACATTCAATAAAACAAAAATAAATGTCTTTTACTTTAGAGTTAGTTTGTTTCTGTTTTTGCATAATCAAGTCATTTATCTGAGCTATATCTCACGTAAACATCATATCATGATGTAAATATTTACAGAATTACACAATTTACACAATAAACAATTGAAGATGTGACTCATTGGTAAAATATATAAACTTGGCAGACCTGACATTTGACAAGATCACTTAAAATTTACAGTTTTATTCTACACTTAAAACCTCGCCTTTAATTTCTTTGCTTTTCTTCCAATAATAGTAATAATAAAAATAATAATTAATAGAAATCAATTAAATAACAAAATCTTATCTAAATCTAAAATACAAATGTCAATTGTACTTTATATCAATCCAATTGACAAAATAATTATAGCCTCCACTGTCTCCAAAAACTAACTCTCTCATACTGTAGCTGTACTTATGCCGTTGGGACAGTAAAGTTTTATCATCATATTGTATTGATACAATACGATATAAGACTTTGTTTTAATGCAGAGAATTTGTTGACTGTACACCATTGTTGCATCTGCAGTATAATAAATATAAAGCCCACCAACTGGGCCCTCTGGGAGACCAGTCTTTGACTGAAGAGGTTACCCAGTATAAATATATATTTCAATTCAATTCAATTCAAGGGTGTTCCAGTGACTGAACCACGGTATGAACTAGACTATCTCAGTGGTTCACGTTAAGCTTGGTTACACTTGTACGCAAGCGCAACGCAAGTGAGTTGACCAATCACACGTTTGAATAATCCATCATTCACTTTGCGTTATGTCCTTGCATTGCGTCCTAGTGGGAACCAAGCTATAGCTTTAAAAGCTCACTGCGCGCTTTACAGTATTTTGATTAAAATTATACGCTACTGACTAAACTAACAGTAATAATACTTTAAAATAATTACAAGCAATACTATTGTATCCAATCAATTAATATGACACAAGAAATATCTGCATTAACGGTAATTTAAAAAATAATAAATGTGGAACTGGAAGACATTACTGTAATACATAACTTAGTTTCTTCTTCAGGTTTTACAGTGTCTGCCAACATTGAAATGTAATGAATACTACTTCACATTATTAAACATGTTAAAATTCAGCATTTGACATCTGAAGTACAAACAGCTGACAGGCCAAGTGCAGAGCGTGAAGTGAATGTCAATTTACAGTTAATTTGCTTTAAAATCATCGCCAAGAATTTTAAAGCGATTAACTGATGAGGATAGTGTAACCAATGACAGATAGTAACTGTAATATCAGAGCAAATACTGAAGAATGAAGGTGGTGGTACAGTAGACCATTTAGTAACTGAAGGTGGAAGGCATTAAAATAACCAAAGCACCGTAAAGCCTCAAAAAGGGCTTCTTTTTTTTTTTGTTTAGTACTCTTCTTTTCAAGATTTTTTTAAAATTAAGAACCATTCACACCGACTCATTTCAGATTCTGTGTGTTATCAAAAAGTGTAAAGTACTGTAGTCCAAGTATAGGTGTTAACAAACTTAAGTGATTAAAAAAGAAAAATATTTTGACATTTGATGAATAAATCAAAATAAATAAGACATAATGCGTCGAGTATTGTCTTGGCAACAACTGCCTATTGTTACAACAAGCAAGTACTGTAGGGAAGGAAGTGAGTCAATACTACAAAAAGGAAATAATCTAATAGGAAAGCACTTGACTATTTGCTGTATTTCTATTATATGGTAAAAATACCAGTGCTGTGTGAGTAAAGTGCAGCAATCTATTTAGTACAGGTTTACTGGTAAATCCTAGAACATGGACTAATACATCTTTGAGGGGCCAGTAAATCCAGTAACTTACTGTACTTTGGCCAGTAAATCATAGACTAGTGAAACCCTTGAGGGACCTGTAAATCCCCTCAGTAACTGGGCGTTTTGACCAGTAATACCTTTGAAGGAATCTGTAAAATATCTCGGTAATAGGGCGTTTTCACAGTACAACAATCTTTCAAACAATATTTGTAACAAAACTATTGTCTATTGATTGCCTGTAAGTGTAAGATTAAATTTCGGTCCAGTATAAAAAGGATTTAATGGTGTATGTAGTAAACAATAACCTAAGGATGACACCTGTATCCCCCAACAGACAGTCAATAGTTTCTACTATTTCTGAGTGCTCAACATTTTTTCTTATACTACCTAGTTTAGCCTATAATAATACATTAAAATATACCCCTTTTACACCGCCGAGCTTATAACAAACCCGGGTCGTGTCCGGATAAATTTCCATTTCACACCCGATTCATTAACCCGGGAATTACACAGGTTTCGTGTATTTACACTGCAAAATACCAACCCGTGTAAATGTTCTAGATCATTCGAAATATCGCCCTCTCACGCACGAAGAGAGACCCTAGTAACGGTCTGCTCATTATACCTCCTACAATTTTGTTTTATGGCAAATACACACAAAAATGGAGTCTACTCGTGAAGAATAATATCTTGAAATAAAAATGAATAATAAATAACCATTGAGTTTTATTTAATAAATAAGCGAATAAACAAAATCAATCTTATCTTAATTCTATGTAAATTAAATACTATAGTGAGCGAGGATAGTAAACAAACGGGTAAAGATACGCTGAGCGTTTTACACCGCAAACACGGGTTCATCCCGGGTGCGTCCCGGGTTGACTTGACGCTGAATACATTCCGCATCACTTACCCGGGTGGTTCAGCGACCCGGGTAACTTTTTACGTCGTTTACACCGGCCTACATTTCCGCGTCCCGGGTACGACTCGGGTTATACAATTCCGGATCAACTCCGCATTTTTACTGGCGGTGTAAAAGGGGTAATAGATGCATGACCCCAAAATGTAAAATAAATATGATTATAAAAATGCTGGTATAACTATAAATGTATAAAAAGTTAATGTGTACCGTAATGAAACAACTTTGTGTTAACACAATGTGCTGCAATCCAGATGATAAATGTTAATTATTAATTATGTCATCTTAATCTATTTATTTAAAATATTTCTGTAGGCCGGGCCTACCTAACCTAGGCCTAGCTTTAGCTAGGCCTCCAACTTCTAAGCTAAGGCCTACAGTGAGTAGCCTACTTCGAAGCTTAGGCCTAAACTATAAATAAAGGCCTACATTCACATATTTTTAGGGATCTTATCATTAAATAGTATTATTTCCAATAAAATAAATTTATTTAATATTGTAACTTATTTATTTTACTTTAAATTATATATTGCAGTTGGTATCCACTACTACTACTACTGTAGCTAGCTAGGCCTATGCCGGTCTACACTGAAAAATTTTCAATTGAGCCCCTCCCTCTCCGTTCAATAGAGCCAAGCCTACGGACGATCCGAACAGAGAGAAGCCTACTACCAGGCCTAGCTAGGCTAGGCTAATCACAACAAAACGCGGACTGGCCTGGCTTAACTTTACACAAGCTAGACTAGTAAATAACTAAGCTAAATTCGCCAACAAAATATATAATACTAGACCAAACCTTTGTTAGATCCTATCACAGTCTTCGTATGTCATAAAATGTAATCAAGTAAAACATTAGGCCATAAAGCCCACCACTAAATACACAGAAAACACAGGGCAGGGCGGTGTGTTGTACGTCTCGTCTCCACACGGAAATCTGGAATGGAACTGCTCTCCGATTGTGTACGGGGCGCCATTTAGACATTTATGTTTTTTACGGAATTCAATGACATGATGTTGCTGTCCATACTTCTCGCGTCTATCATCACGTCGTAGAAAGTCACGGAGGTCTTGGGTCCAAACTATAGAGGGCGCTACCCAACGCTTATTACCAGAGCCATTTAAATATATTATTATTATTGTTTATTACCACAGTTTTTCAATAGCTTTTATAGGTCTATAAGAATGATTTAATGTTCTATTAAAATCGACTCGGTTAAGAACCAGCAATCTAAAATCATGAATATATCCTCTTAACATTTATTATTTCAGTTTAGTTTCATTGACATTTTGTTTTTTTGTATATTAATTATCATTAAAAATTCAATATTTGAATCGTCATCTTTGGTTATTAGTTTAGAGATTGTAAGCAACCAGTGTGTAGTTTAACAACACGTATAAACAAAATCAATTATTTTGAATTAAATCTAACATGGTATTATAATGGTAAAGCAACCAAGAACACAAACACAATTTATTAATTCATTTTAAACTTTATTTAACTTTTTTTGTAGTTTAAGCTCAACATTGGTATATATAAATAAAGAACTCACTTGATTCGTAGGTAAAGCATCTGAAATGTAAAATGATAAACTATTAAATCAATGTAGCCTAAGCAATCTAAGAACTGCTTTACACTTTTCTTTATCAGACACTAAACTTCAGTACATGTTTCAAATTTAAAATAATAGATTGTAGGCCTAATCCTAAAATAAAACATTTATTCCACCTAAAATAGTAAAGCTTCTTTACTGAAAAATATATATAATTATATATTTACCTAAACCTTAACAATCGCTACAGGACTGAATCATAGAACAATATGGATAAAACATAGTCTACGCATATTATGGTTATAATATGACGATATTGAGTCCTTGGAAGATTTTATTTATTTTATTTTATGTCTTTAGGCAATGTGGCCAAGGATTACCAATAGTGAATTAATCACTGTCCTATCAGATAGGTGGTAATCCCCCTGATACAGGGGCTATTGTGTGAACCAGTTCACCGGGGTAACCCCCTACTCTTTTTCGAATAATGAACTGGGTTCTTTAAAGTACACACAGGTTATAACTGTGTACACTGGACCTACGGTTTATAGTCCTTATCCGAGAAGACTTGTTCCACCACCAGAACTAGGAGCGAGTCGGCCTCGAACCCTTGCCGATGTTGTTGTTGGCTCTTTAGGTACGGTAAACGGCGCCCCTGCCTTAACCGCTCGGCCATATGACTCACATAGATTGAACGAATTAGATCAAATTTTAGTTTGCATTTATAGAACACAAAATGTCATGTAGAAAATCGATTAAAAAATAAATGTACACGCCTTTAATTTAAATGCGCGTGCGCGGGTAACTTCGATAAAAAATCCCCACCTGTAAGAGCATTAGATTCTTGTGGTGTGGAACTGATTACATCTACTACGTCTTTAAATTGTGTTGGTTTTCTGGTTTCTTTGTTTTCAGTTTCCTTCAGTACTGGTATTTCAATATCGGTAAATATCTGAGAAGTCACAACTTTGTATCTAGCATCCATTGTTTCTGTTGTAAATTGACTGTCCTGTCTGCACAAGTTCTTTTGTTTTTGAAGCAAATATTCATCTATTTTTTAAATTGTAAACAAAATAAAATTAAATTGTCAGAATCTATTCTAATAATATTATATATTTTATGTTATTTAAATATTGTTTGATTAAATCCTAACACATTAGGCATAGAACATTATTTCTAAACCGCCCGGTGATATACTGAAATTTAATTAATAGTAATTTGAAACGTCTGCAGGTAGACCAAGTTTGTGATGTCTCCTTTGATTGCTTACGGAAATCATTGGCGATAATCCCGAGTTTGTTTTGAAACTCGGATGGGATCAGGTGCCATTTTCGGCCCCTTCGACTTATATGGACTATACTGTGATATGATGTGTGAGGTTTTGACTCCACTCGCTTGGTTGAAGTATGTTTATTCAGTAATATAGTATAATACACGATACAATACAAATAACTAAACCGCTTTCTGGTTTAACCCCTTTTTTGATTACTTGTTCTTCATTACTACCGGTCGGCATTTCCCCTGTTTTAATAAATAGATAAATGAATGAATGAATGCATAAACAAACAAACAAACAAATAAATAATTGGATGGATTCCAGAATCGAATGCGTTTGATCATCATAATAGTAACGAAACGAACGCGATGCATTTATTTGGTCAAATAAATTCTTTTCTGTGCACTATAACATTTAAAAATAATTAACTTATTTGTTACTCAGTCAACTGATCTCACAGTATTTATTTGGTCAAATAAAATCAGAAATACTTTTCTGTACACTATAACATTTAATAATAAATAAAACTATACTACTAACTATGTTCACACAATTTGTCTTTTTTTTAATGAAACCATAGATTTGTTATTACGGTCATAATCCGACACGCCCTTCTGTCAATGAAGGGCGTGAATGAAACCATAGATTTGTTATTACGGTCATAATCCGACACGCCCTTCTGTCAATGAAGGGCGTGAATGATACCATAGATTTGTTATTACGGTCATAATCCGACACGCCCTTCTGTCAATGAAGGGCGTGAATGAAACCATAGATTTGTTATTACGGTCATAATCCGACACGCCCTTCTGTCAATGATTGTATTCTGTTTATATAATGCGTGTCTTTTTGATCATCTAAAATTGTATTTAGTATTTATTTATTTTTTTAAGTATTTATTCAGTGACAATCCAAATGTTATCATTTTCGATTTTCATGTAATTATTCTTCCGAAAGTCGATTATCATTTAAAATTCGTTAGGTTTCCGTATGTTTAAAAAAGAGTAGAATCATTATAGAATAGGGATGTGGCAAGAGAAAATAAAAACATAAGTTTTAACTTGATATTACCATGTATTTTATATAGCAAGCAATCGGCAATAATATAATTATTACATCATAACATGCAATAACAAAATGAATAAAAATGATTGTGTTAATTGTGATTTTTAGTCAAGTTTTTTCAGCTTACATTCCCGTCATCATCTCAAATTCTCTGTTCACGCCATCTGGAGAAAATGTAGACATATTCAAATAATGTGTACAAAAATACAAAAGAAAATGAGGCACACAATTAATAAAGGCTATTTTTGCAAAACAAGATTTAATTAAATGCAAAGACGAACATGACTTCCAAAGAATGTCGATGTTACTAACAAAAGAATCATTAAAGAAAATCCTGATTTTCTTAAAATACGCTATTTTGCCCCGTAACCAAACACGTGGTTGCCGTTTGATTGGAAGACAATTTCTGGCGAGAGCATTAACAATATATTAAAATTAGCAACTAACTGGAAAACATTAAAAGATAAAGACCAAATAAATGCATCGGTAGTAGTAAATAACTAGGCTAAATTCGCCAAAAAAATATATAATACTAGACCAAACCTTTGTTAAATCCTATCAGTCGTCGTATGTCATAAAATGTAATCTGTTTCACCATAGTGCTTAACGACGTACATCACCTTATGTTTCTGTGTATGTACTGTGTGTGTAACCACTATATACGAACCTGTTCGGCATAATGAATATTAATGAGGTACGTATATAATTTGAATATGTTCACACGGACTGCTCTCCGTGTGTACTGGGCGCCACTTGCACATGCATATTATATATTTTCACGGAAGTCTATGGCATGCGAAACCACCTTTGCATCTATTAACACGTCATACACGCCCGTAAAAATAAATTACGTCATAGTAATAACCGTAAAGCACTTCACATTAAAAGCCCGTAATCAAAAAGCAAGTCCACTGTTATACCCCTTTTACACCGCCAGTAAAAATGCGGAGTTGATCCGGAATTGTATAACCCGAGTCGTACCCGGGACGCAAAAATGCGGAAATGTAGGCCGGTGTAAACGACGTAAAAAGTTACCCGGGTCGCTCAATCACCCGGGTAAGTGATGCGGAATGTATTCAGCGTCAAGTCAACCCGGGACGCATCCGGGATGAACCCGTGTTTGCGGTGTAAAAGTATCTTTACCCGTTTGTTTACTATCCTCGCTCACTATAGTATTTAATTTACATAGAATTAAGATAAGATTGATTTTGTTTATTCGCTCATTTATTAAGTAAAACTTATGGTTATTTATTATTCATTTTTATTTCAAGATATTATTCTTCACGAGTAGACTGATCAATTTTTGTGTGTATTGCCATAAAACAAAATTGTAGGAGGTATAATGAGCAGACCGTTACTAGGGTCTCTCTTCGTGCGTGAGAGGGCGATATTTCGAATGATCTAGAACATTTACACGGGTTGGTATTTTGCAGTGTAAATGCATGCAACCCGTGTCATTCTTCCCGGGTTAATGAATCCGGTGTGAAAGGGAAATTTATCCGGACACGACCCGGGTTTGTTATAAGCTCGGCGGTGTAAAAGGGGTATTATTTACGAATTCAAAGTATTGCTAGAACATTGACAAGAATGTTGAAAATGGTGATACGTGATACGCAAATACTACTAGTAATTAAATATTATTATTTAAATTAATGATTACCATACAGTACAAAAAATGTTAGCTGTTTATTACTAAAATACAATGCAAATACACAAAACAAATAAAGATATAACATTTGGCGCTTTTATCTTTACTGAATTTAGCTTATGGGCTTATATACATAACACTTATTTAACTGTAGGACTTTCATTACAAAAGTTTACTTGGATTGGATAGACAAAATTCAACATAAGCTATATGGGCACAAACATTTTAAGGCGTGTAACGTTTTATAACAATTACGTTACTATAATGATGAATATACTGGAAATTAGCAGACTCAGGTGGGCCAACGTTGACAATCCCGAATACGATGATACAATGGGACTTGTAGGTACGTCAGTACCCGTAATCGTTCAAGTACGGTTTTATCTCTTATGTACGTGAATTCTGTAATCCGATTGGTCAATATGTATGAGATATAATTTCGTATTACGCCCATTTACTCAGTCAAGCGGATCAGAAGGGTAATATATCCCGTATTACCTGTTTGATGTTTCTACGCGCGCGTTGTTTATGTATTATATTACATAGCCTATGTAAATACGTGAACGTGATTGGTTGAAACTGCATCACATGACTACCGCTGCGAGGATCGTAAATCGTATATATCCTCGAGAACGATGATATTGACCGATTAATTTTCGCGTAATTATCGTGTCCCCTGTCATTAAAAAATTAAACATATAAATGCTCGAGTTCGATGATATTGACTGTGTAATTTTCGTGTGGCAACACTCGCGTTTGCCGATAAATAAACAAAAGTCATCTACTGGATCTTGAACTCATGTGGAATTCTCACTCCATCGCAAGGACAACGCTTCAACCGCTGCGCCACGGAGCTTGCTTGAAGAAATTAATCATCTAAACTATTTAAACTATGCATACATAGCGCCCTGATTTGTTATTAGTCCTCCTTAAATGTAATGAAACACCGTTTGTGATTGGTCAATACTCACGGTAGTAACTTAGTAACTAGTACGCGCTGAACATCCGGTGATTCGGCTCCTCGAAGAGAAGAAGACGAATTGTTTATTCGGCCTACCTGATTATAATATTATTATTAATAGGCTTATTGATGGAAATTCTTCTATTAATTTAAACGACCCAGGCCTAAGTGAATATTTTATTGCCAAGGAATCATTAATTAGTAATTATCTGTATATTATTCTTCGCAAGGTAAGGTGTCTAGGCAGGCTTGTTTACATACAATACAAATACTATAGGAGGCCTAGCCTAGCTTCACCCAACCCAGCAGACTTGTTCTTGGCTATATAATATAACAGATATCGCCTTTTATATCGGTTAAATATAAGATTTGACATCCCCGAGGGAATGATATTATGTTCGAGGGAATATATATTTCCCGAAGCGCCACTAAGCAGTCAATATCTGTATAATATTGTATTTTTATCGTTGAGCGCATGCGTAGTTGTGAAGAGATAAAATCGTTGCACCCTGCTTGTTCTCACAAAATTCCGTGAACAAGCAGGATGTAACTATTAAGATAGGCCTGCTAGTACTAATTTAAATGTGAAAAAGACAGTGATAACTGTAATACCAGTCACCACCGCACAAATCGTCCAGCATCTGGCTCGTTTAGCCGAGCTTGCGGCGGTTGCATATTCACCACGGCGAAACATAATCTGACTCTGAAAAACAAAATAAGATTGAGATTGATTGAAACATAACTAAAAACATGTTAAATAAAGAAAATAAATGAAATCCACTGTTGTCGGCATTATACTGTATTTCGTATTTAATATACCAGGAAAGAGTGAGATTACTCTGATCCCTGGTAGGGAGGGACTTAGCAGAAGAGAATTATAAACTTACTTCTACACTGTAGATCATTCCGATAATTCCAGCTGGACAGCAGAATAAAGTCACAAGTATAGCACAAAAAAGGTAATTTATAGGCTTGATCCTGGCGGTCGTTATTGTGGTCAGTGGAACGGACTGGGTATTTGAGGCGGTGTGACCTGCAGGTTGTGGTTGTGGTTGTGGTGGGTAGGCGGGCTGAAAACATAAAAGTAACATATAGGTGATTTTTCTGTTGATGAAAGTGGAGCTGTAGCTTGGTGGATAACGTGCTTGCCTTACAATCTCAAGATCCAGGGTTCAATCCTGACCTAGCGCTGAGTTGTAACTCACGACTCTTTCATCTCCACTCACTAAGTTTAAAAGTACGATCAATTATTAAATAGTTTATCCATCCTGTGATTGCTCACTGTTTATTTGTAATGTTTTTATTGCTAGTTCCTAGAACAAAACATTAACACCAAAATTAACTCAATATATTTTTAAAACAAACAAAATATGACAGAATGTGAGAAATATGAAATATAATATTAAATGTCAAAATATTATTTTTCCCAAAAGTATTTAAGTAACTTACTTGTGCTGCTGGATAACCTAGTGATGGTTGGTAGGCAGGAAGTGGACACTAAAAAATAACAGCACATTAAAATTAAAATCAAGGTTAACAACAAAAAAATCAAAATGTTAAAATTAGTAAATTAGACACAACAACACAATGTCTTGAAAGATTTTAAGGGTATTTGAATTTTTCAGATTATTGTTTCGGTTATTCCACAGCTGAGCGCCACGATTATGTTAAACTTATTTTTTTATATTCTGTATTTGGCTTATGTATCCATCCTGAATTATTGGCGAACTACTCGCTATTGGAGATGCGTATGAAATAATGTTGCGGAGTTTTTCTTAAAATGTATTTAAGTAACTTACTTGTGCTGCTGGATAACCTAGTGATGGTTGGTAGGCAGGAAGTGGACACTAAAAAATAACAGCACATTAAAATTAAAATCAAGGTTAACAACAAAAAAATCAAAATGTTAAAATTAGTAAATTAGACAAACAACAACACAATGTCTTGAAAGATTTTAAGGGTATTTGAATTTTTCAGATTATTGTTTCGGTTATTCCACAGCTGAGCGCCACGATTATGTTAAACTTATTTTTTTATATTCTGTATTTGGCTTATGTATCCATCCTGAATTATTGGCGAACTACTCGCTATTGGAGATGCGTATGAAATAATGTTGCGGAGTTTTTCTTAAAATGTATTTAAGTAACTTACTTGTGCTGCTGGATAACCTAGTGATGGTTGGTAGGCAGGAAGTGGATACTAAAAAAATAATAGCACATTAAAATGCTTCAGCCGATTCTCAGTACTTTATCTATAAGTACCATAGGAATATTTGGTAATACCACCATAATCACATGTGTTTCACATGTATCTAGTAGTAACCTATATAACCTAACTTTACATGATACAGGCACCACATGTGATATAAATGAGATGCTGTATTACCAAATATTCCTATGATACTTCGGAAATAGATAATATGTGGAGATACAGCAATGATCGGGTTGTTTTACGGTACTTAAGTTTAAGTTAACACATATACGACTTCTACGTGATTTAGGCCTAGACTGAAAAGGACACCATCTAGCTGTACATGTATCTATATTTACTTTTTATTATATTAATCATTGGTTTGTTGATAAATGCATATATAGGTCTACAAGAGTAGGCAGTTATAGGTTAAAAACAAACTTATTAGGAAAAATGTATTCTATTTAAATCATTTCAAAATGACATAACACTGTACAAAGCAGTGTCAACCAGCGAAAAAAAAACAATCCTTCCGCACTTTTTTTAAGTGACGGAGTTTTTTTCATCATTCATTCATTCATTCTTTATTTAGCCTTCAAAATCTAAATACATTTAAACATAAGTAACAAAAACAAGACAGGCGGAAATCTAAGGAGGCAAGGATAAGCAAAAGCAATTCAAATCGCTGTAGCTCGCAGGCTTGCTTATCCATAAGTTGAGTTGGAGGCTTACTGTGATATATCACCACTTTCTTTATTTTAATTGTTTTACAATTGATAGAAACTATATGTTGAATTATTTGATATTTGAAATATGAAATATAATATGAAATATAATATTAAATGCCAACATATTATTTTTCTCAAAATGTATTTAAGTAGCTTACTTGTCCTGCTTGATAACCTAGTGATGGTTGGTAGGCCTGGTTCGGGGTAGATTGCATTACTCTGGTAAGAGAATTCTATAAAAAAAAATAACAGTATTTAAATCACTGTATTAGGTACAACTTCGTTACATTATAGTATGGAACGCCTCCTCTGCCTTCAGTTCACATTTATCATGCAGTACACACCAATGGTCATGCAGTACACACCAATCGTCATGCAGTACACACCAATGGTCATGCAGTACACACCAATCGTCATGCAGTACACATCAAACATCATGCAGTACACACCAATCGTCATGCAGTACACACCAATCGTCATGCAGTACACACCAATCGTCATGCAGTACACACCAATCGTCATGCAGTACACATCAAACATCATGCAATACACACCAATCGTATGCAGTACACACCAAACATCATGCAGTACACACCAATCGTCATGCAGTACACACCAATCGTCATGCAGTACACACCAATGGTCATGCAGTACACACCAATTGTCATGCAGTACACACCAATCGTCGTTCACATTTATCATGCAGTACACACCAATCGTCATGCAGTACACACCAATCGTCATGCAGTACACACCAAACATCATGCAGTACACACCAATTGTCATGCAGTACACACCAATCGCCATGCAGTCAAATATTGCGTAATTTATACCGCCACCTATCGACAAAATCGAATATCACGTGAGGTTTATTAGTATAGTATATATAAAAAACAGAGCATTCACAGAGATGTGTAGTGGTTAAAATAAGTACAGTATGTCAAACATAAAAGAAATCTTAGAGTCGATGGCCTAGTTTTACAGCCGTCTAATAAACGTCACGTGATATTCGATTTTGTCGATAGGTGGCGGTATAAATTACGCAATATTTCACTGCATGACGATTGGTGTGTACTGCATGACGATTGGTGTGTACTGCATGACAATTGGTGTGTACTGCATGACCATTGGTGTGTACTGCATGATGTTTGGTGTGTACTGCATGACGATTGGTGTGTACTGCATGATGTTTGGTGTGTACTGCATGACGATTGGTGTATACTGCATGACGATTGGTGTGTACTGCATGACGATTGGTGTGTACTGCATGACGATTGGTGTGTACTGCATGATAAATGTGAACGACGATTGGTGTGTACTGCATGACCATTGGTGTGTACTGCATGACGATTGGTGTGTACTGCATGACGATTGGTGTGTACTGCATGACCATTGTGAACTGAAGGCAGAGGAGGCGTTCCATAGTATACACCAATCGTCATGCAGTACACACCAATCGTCATGCAGTCAAAATTAATATTGCGTAATTTATACCGCCACCTATCGACAAAATCGAATATCACGTAACGTTTATTAGACGGCTGTAAAACTAAGACTATTTAAACTTCTTTTATGGAATTCAATAATTGCAATGGATGGCCTCCTAGCCGCGCATTAAGTGCCATCGACTCTAATATTTCTTTTAGGCTTGACATACTGTACTTATTTTAACCGCTACAAATCTCTGTGAATGTTTTTTATATATACAATCATTTATTATGCGAGACACAGGCGCGGCTAGGAGACCATTGCAATTATTGAATTCCATAAAAGAAGTTTAAATAGTTTTACAGCGGTCTAATAAACGTCACGTGATATTCGATTTTGTCGATAGGTGGCGGTATAAATTACGCAATATCAGAGCCATATATAGCAAAGATCGTATAGCGCCACTACGTGGCGCCACTTCGTGGCGCTATAGTATCTTTGATATATAGAGAGAGTTTCGACATTGAATGGATTAGAAGCCGTGTTTGTGTCCAACTATTCCTATGTAGCGTATGGAGTTGAGTCTTTTATTTTGAAAATGTATAACGTTCAAAAGGCTTTAATTATCGAATTTAATATCAAAACAATCAATTTGTTTAAAGGTTTTTGTTAAAATAATAAAAAAATTAGTTACTGCGAACATGGCCGGCGTGCACACCACGTGACTTTCTAAAATCCGTGAACGCAATGACGTAACTCTCTCTATATATGGCTCTGCGCAATATTTGACTGCATGACGATTGGTGTGTACTGCATGACGATTGGGGTACTGCATGACGATTGGTGTGTACTGCATGACGATTGGTGTGTACTGCATGATGTTTGGTGTGTACTGCATGACGATTGGTGTGTACTGCATGACGATTGGTGTGTACTACATGACCATTGGTGTGTACTGCATGACGATTGGTGTGTACTGCATGACGATTGGTGTGTACTGCATGACGATTGGTGTGTACTGCATGACGATTGGTGTGTACTGCATGACGATTGGTGTTTACTGCATGACGATTGGTGTGTACTGCATGACGATTGGTGTGTACTGCATGACGATTGGTGTGTACTGCATGACGATTGGTGTGTACTGCATGATGTTTGGTGTGTACTGCATGATGTTTGGTGTGTACTGCATGACGATTGGTGTGTACTGCATGACCATTGGTGTGTAACTGCATGATAAATGTGAACTGAAGGCAGAGGAGGCGTTCCATATTCCATACAATTGGAGGACGATTGCCTCAACACTGATGATGCAGGTTGGATTATGGAACGCCGTTACGCAACATTTCGATGATACGGCGTTCCATATTGGATTTTGTAAAGTACATACTATTAGATTGTTTTAATAAACCAGTTCCAAATATCACTAATTCTGTTTTTAAAACTATGAATGGAGTTCATCCAAAATATTCATATCAGAGAACGTTATTCGTAACATCAGGCTTGCACTATTTTATCACTTGCATCATGAACTGTACAAGTTAATTTATGGCTGCCTATCAAGTCACATTTCAAAGTGGGATTATATTCTTAAATATAAATAAAGAACTCACTGGTTTCGTAGGAGGTGAAGGATCTGAAATGTAAAAAAAGTAATGATAAGTTTATTAAATCAATGTAGCCTAAGCAATCTAAGAAATATTTTACAATTTTCTTTATCAGAGCCTACAATTCAGTACATTCAAATTTAAAATAATAGATTGTAGGCCTAATCCTAAAATAAAACATTTATTCCACCTAAAACAGTAAAGCTTCTTTACTGAAAAATATATATATTATATATTTATCTGAACCTTAACCTTAACAATCGCTACAGGACTGAATCAGCACACTATGGTTAAAACATAGTCTACACATAGTAAGGTTATATGACGATATTGAGTCCTTGGAAGATTGAACGAATTAGATCAAATTTTAGTTTGCATTTATAGACCACAAAATGTCATGAATCATGTAGAAAATCGATTAAAAAATAAATGTACATGCCTTTAATTTAAATGCGCGTGCGCGGGTAACTTAAATAAAAAATCCCTAACCTACACAACACTTCGTGAAAGTTTTTTGCACACCTTGCTTTACAATCAGATCTAAGATACCAACCTTTTCTAAATCTCTTACATTTAAAGGAAATACAATTTTACCTCCAATACATTAACTGATTTATCAGCCCAGGTATATAATAAATGCCTTTAATATAGTAGC
Organism: Antedon bifida; assembly: GCF_963402885.1. Classification (NCBI taxonomy): domain Eukaryota; kingdom Metazoa; phylum Echinodermata; class Crinoidea; order Comatulida; family Antedonidae; genus Antedon; species Antedon bifida. The sequence goes on along the minus strand of NC_136229.1, from coordinate 998,728 downwards.
TTTACCTATAATATCACCTGTAAGAGCATTAGATTCTTGTGGTGTGGAACTGATTACATCTACTACGTCTTTAAATTGTGTTGGTTTTCTGGTTTCTTTGTTTTCAGTTTCCTTCAGTACTGGTATTTCAATATCGGTAAATATCTGAGAAGTCACAACTTTGTATCTAGCATCCATTGTTTCTGTTGTAAAAACCATAGATACAGACAATCTTATAAGTTTGTACAATGTCTGGCAGAGTTGCAGATCCAAGATTTTGGATGACACGTGAATAAACATGCTTAAATCTTTATTCTGAGGTTTCACTGTTGTCCAATGAACCAGAACTACTATTCTTAGAGACATGTACAGTATTTGGTCTTGTCTTGTTTAATGCATATATGTCTCTATATTAAGTGTAACATTTTGTACAATTGTGACCAGAAATTACTTTATTGACCAAGATATAGTAGGCTTTGACTATTTACTCAAGAATATGTTTTCACTCCAAAAATATTCTTTCGGGGGATCTCAAATTTTGTAATACAGATTAACTGTAATGACTAACCGCTTTCTGGTTTAACCCCTCTTTTGATTCCTTGTTGTTCATTACTACCGGTCGGCATTTCCTTTGCTTTAATAAATAGATAAATGAATGAATGCATGAACGAACAAATAAACAAATAAATATTTGGATGGATTTACTATAAATAGATAAATGAATGAATGCATGAACGAACAAATAAACAAATAAATATTTGGATGGATTTACTATAAATAGATAAATGAATGAATGTATGAACGAACGAACAAGCAAACAAACAAATGAACGATGTTGAAATTCAAACATGGTGTTGTGGACACCACTATACCTAAATAAACAAGGTTTAGAACAATTTATCTCTAGCAGACGTGCGAATCCAAGATTTTTGATTACGCGCTTTTGATTAAACATACCATGGAACTATAAATAACTATATTATAGTTCCATGAACATACCTTTATTCCCAGATTTCACTGTTAGTCCAATCTTTCTTAAACTTTCAATAAATTCGTCAAGTTTGTCTTCACAAATGACTCGTCTGTGTTCCAAATCCAAAATCATACTCCAGGCGTCTTTATATTTCTTTAACGCGTTAACGTTATACAGTGCGTCAATTTTGTCAACATCAGCCTTTGTAATGCCATTTCCAAAATAAACAATCGAGCGTCGATATGGGGTTAATGTTATAACTTTGATTGTTTGAACTTCGATATCAGATTGTTGGAAAACCTTGAAGGCACCAATCTGCTGTGTTACTTTTACCGTTTCGTGAAGCAACGAAATCTGTTCAGGACTTAAGTGTCCTGCTTTAATCAATTCTTGAAATAAGTCTATCGTTGTTTTGGCTTTGTCTATGGTTGAAACTGGAATTAAATCTCTGTATAGCACTTTTAGCTCTGTGAAGAGATTGTGATCATCATACCACGTTGAAATATTCACTAAATCCAGATTAAAATCTACAAAATAGAGGAACCAAAAATAATAGAAACGTCTTTTATTAACTTACTCAAAAAAACAAAAAAAAATGTTTATTTTCCATTACCTGTCATGTTTTCAATTTTCTATCTTCATTTCTGAAAAATATAAAATATAATTTGAGTCATAAGTCGCGTCGTTTCAGTATTCTTTAACTTCAGATTTGATTTGAAAAAAAAAACGTGTTTTGTATAAATAAAAGTAAGTGGAAATGAATAAATTAAAGTATAGCCAAACGGATATTTTTAAGTATTGGATTATTATCAAAGATTATTTTCACTTTTTTTACATTTACACAGCTAATATTATTTTGAATCATTTTATGAACTTTTTATAATAAAAACAAGAATGCAAATTAGCAAAAGACGGAGTCAGATGTCAGATATCTCAACGCAAAGAAAATAATTTAACGACATGTGTAGAAGATTACTAATTACTCATACACCTATCAAATGATATTGTTTTGGGAAAGTACTGGTATTCCGAACTTAAATAAAATCTACATTTCAAACTTACATTATTATCTTGTAATTTGGTCCAGCTGCCTATGTCTCTGGATACAACCAACCTCTGTCGATTTCGTAGAAGCATTAATTACCACTCCCTTTAAGGAAATACAAAACGCAAAAGATTTATCGGAAATGATCATCAGTTGGGGAGCCAAACAAATTTTAACCACACTTCTGTTTACAGTTAGAAGTCAAAAGAAACTGGCTTAGTGAATATGCTACACTACAATCTATTCCTAAATGTTGGCTGGATTTGATAAAAAAAAATTAAATCCAGGTGAATATCAAGACCTAAGCAGGATTTTTAAAATTAAAAAGAACAAATATATTCAAGTCTAATTGATGGCATATTTGTTGCTGTTTTACCCCCATTACCTTTCACAAATGGGAACATGAAATTGATATTGAAAATGTTAATTGGTTTGACATTTGGTCAAGAAAAGTAAAAAATGAGAAAAACAAAAAATATGTTCAACTTAATTACAAATTACTGCTTAGAATTATACCAACAAAAATACAATTATATAAATGGAAAATTAGATACAAAAAAGAGTGAATTATGTGAAATACCAGAAGATGAAAAGCATATGTTCTTCAAGTGTGGCTGAATTGTTTTGTTGTCCATTTAAAATATATATATATATATAAACACATCAGGCAAAGAACATTGATTCTAAACCGCCCGGTGATATACTGAAATTTAATTAATTAATTTGAAACGATAAAGATGAGGAAATCTGTGAGAATGAGAAAAAGTCGCCCCAACCGAGACCCAAACTCGGACCGTCTGCTTGATATGCAATTGTCCTAACCATTAGACCACTGAGGCTTTCATGGTATTGTTCAAACTCGATTGGATAGCGACTCTTTAACATTCTCGACATGGTGTACGGCGGAACAGCGCTAGTCCTCAATTGTACGCACGCGCACCAGAGATCAAATTGATACGCCCTCACTATTCAGTATTTTCATTCACGAAGTATCTCTCGGCTGATGATCATTTCCGATAAATGCATTTCATCTCGTTTAATCTTCTTTAATCATCTGCGTTTTCTGAGTGGTAATGCTGCTACGAAATCGACAGAGGCAGCTGTTAGTACCAAATTACAAGACGACGACGGCGGCGGCGGCGTCACAGTTACGACTCTACGTAACTTGGTAACTCGGTGTATTTGAATGTTTTTTGTGACAAACTACTCAGAAAACCCATATTTCTATTCCTAACCCCACTTTTGCCAAAAGTGTACGGAAACCCATTTTTCTAATCACTGATCCAGAAATTGACCGAATGAATCTCGGCGGCGACGGCGACGACGACGACGACAACAACAATAGAGTTCTGCGGTGATGACGTCACTACGGTTGGTGGCGCTGCGTGGACGGTAGGTGGCGCTGCATGGTTGCTAGCCAACCAAAAAATGCGTTTAACCTGCCTGAGTGATTCCTAGTTCACCAATGGTTTGGAATAGGCTTATTGAAGTAGTCATTTTAAAACTTAATAATTTTCAATAAAAACAAACTAAAATTTCAAAAGATCACTAAATATTTGTTTTTAATAATCTATTTATTCTTCAACTACAGTTTAAGTTTAAAAAAATCAAGCTAAGATACATAATTTGATAGAAACACAAGTCTATAGTGTTTATCAACATATAGCGTTGAACGCATTTTTGGTTGCACTCTAGCAACCACGCAGCGCCATATACCGTTGTGACGTCACGTAATAATATCTAATAATCAATAATAATAATAGTAATAATAACAAAAACAAAACCAAAACCAAAAATAGTATTTTAAATGCATATAACATATTATTCGCAATACTAAGAAGGATTGCTAGGTTTACAGCAATATAACATATTTCATAATTATGATTATGGCTTCCGGTAACACAAAGAATTACATTCAAGATCCTGCTCTTTGTTTTCAAAGCTCTTCATAATTCTTCATCTAAGTTCATTTCTGAACTTATTCAACCTTATGTTCCTAAGCGGTCTCTGAGATCTAGATCTGAGTCTCTTCTTGCCCATATATTTCATCCCTCCACTAAGTTTTATGGAAATCGTTCATTTTCTTCGGCATCCGTTTCTCTATGGAATGCGTTGCTTATTGAAATCAGTCAGGCTACTTCCACCAGTGTCTTCAAATCTCTCCTCAAAACCCACCTTTTTAATTTGTAATTTTTCAAAATGTTCTGTCTTTGTAATTGAGGCTTTGAGGCTTTCAGCATAATGCGCTATATCAAGTACCAGTTATTATTATTATTATGTTATATTGCTGTAAACATAACTGAACACTCTTCCCTGATAATACTCATGGCATTCATGTGTTTCCATGTCGTATGTAATGTTTGTCTTACGTAGTAACATCACGTGATATAGTCCAAGGGGAGAAGAGGAACATGTTATGATAAGTTATGTTATTAGTAATTGGATCACCGTTGTTTCTCACCGCGCCCTACAGCTCTTTCCCTTCAGGGACGTACGACTCTTGTTGGTTGTTTAGATTAGTCAAGCACAGGTCTCACATCACGCCATGTCTCTAGCTAGCTCCAAGCATGGAGAAGAAAGAAAGCATATACTTAGTTGTACTTTACTTGGTGGTCTCAGGTCTCTGTGTGATTAGATCAAAAATTGAACCTGGTACTACCTACCTCCAAGTAATTGAATTATACTCATTCAAACTTTAAAACTAGAAAGTTTCAAAGTTCACAAATGTTCTCATCATTTTTTAATACTGCAGACACGCGTACGAAGAGAGAGATAGGCCTACAGCGCGCGCGTACACAAAAGTCATGCCATGAATAATTCCATCAGTATTACATAACTTACATCTCTTTACACACTAAGAAATAAATTTGTATTTAAATAGAATTTGATTCACATAAACATGATTACAATGAAAAATTGTTGATTCAAAATATTCAAAATAAACAATATTTTATGTACGTACGTACGTGTATTATTAGATTATCAATTGCAATCACTATAATAATTAAATCTACTGAACGTTCCGTAAGATTTTTTTTACCTGTACATTGACGCGTATCATCTATATTGTTCATATCGAATTGCTACAGGCAAATATAGTCATATAATATATTGTTTATTAGTTTTCAAAGGAAACACAAATAAGACATTTTAACCCACAAAGTCGGTCGGTAGCACGTGACTATTAGTGCGTCTCTCAAAAGACAATACATCACAGTTCGTCGCTCAGGAATCATGGCGTTTTGTTGTAACAGAAAACGTAACGTATTCTTGGAAATCAACGTCTTGCAATTAAAGTAATGTAAAAGACGATTGTTTGAGTTTGTTTATGAAGCGAGGTTGAGTTCAGGTCAAGCGACGACGAAGAGGGCAATCTTTGTTAAACGAACAACGAACTCCACGTTAATAATCCGTAGGGCGCCCCCTTAAATGTATTATTTTGCAATACTGAAATGTTATATCCCTTATTCGTTTCAACATCATTAATAACATATAAGAAAGTTACGAAATAAATCCTCAAGATATTTATACATACTAATACTGTGAAAAAATTTTAACAATATTATATTGGTGGTCTGAAATGACATTCGGTCGAGGTAATGCGGAATTTTATTAAGTTGTGGTTTTTGTATTTCAAAGAATATCATTTTTTAAGAAAAGGAAAATTTTGACGCTGGCCATTATATTTTACAGACCACAAGCATGTTTAAATATAATTCGTTATTAATCAGTCAAACGGATCTTCCGATTGGTCAATACTCGCGTTGCGCGTACTATTTTATGTCGCATCCTATAAAGCTGTTCCCCTACCTTGCAGCGCAAGTTATTTGACCAATCATAAGCGATGGATGAATTATTCGCTTGTCATTGGTGGTCAACGCGCTTACCACATTGAGGTGTGTCCTGGTGGGAACCAAGATTATTAGGGAAGCGAGTCTGACCCATCGTCACGGCAATATTTTTAATTTATCGATTTCAATTAAACCTACCCGAGTCAGGGCGTGTCTAAAAAGCGAGGGTGTGGTGGGGAGGGGGTGGTAGCGTCTAACAATATTAAATAAGAATGATGGATTTGGAAATTGAGACTCAATTGTTTTATACAAATGAGAAATGCAAATTGTTATCAACAGTTTAACGAAAACCTGTACTACAGCTCTCCTGGTCTAAGCTTATTTCTACGTATTAGCAAGCATCGGAAGTTTTAACCGAGTTTTGGTTATACCATTATCCACATTTAGGCCCAACAGATTAACCTTAAATCTGTCCGGGTTTAGAATCTAAATAACTGTAATATTCTTTGAACTAGCCTCGATTAACAAAACAAAATAAACGGATAAACGAATCAGAAATGTAAACATTACAAGATCCCTAACTAATCTATTGGATACATAAAGTCTTTCATCGGGATAGGCTTTTCTTTAGACTACCTATAATACACTTAGAGTATAGGCCTAAGATTTTAATTAAGTTTTTAATCTGAAAAAAAATCATACATAGTTGCGTTAACCCACCAAGTTTCTAAAAAAAACCTGACCGTTTATTTCGTTCATTTTCTTCGTCCCTAGACACACCACCTTTATTCTATTAATTTATCTTTAATAATGTACACCCACTTTCCCAAAACTCCCCCCTCCCCCACCAGTCACTGAAAATGTAATTCAAAAGAACTCAAGAAATCACTTCATTAATGAAAACAATCAAGGCTATTGTATTGAAACTCACCAACGACAGGAACTGCGATGATTGGTTGCCCGCCCATTAAAAACCGACCAATCACTCGAGTCGTTGTATATTATAAATGAAACTTCTTGAGGCAGTAATCATCATTTTAAAAAGTATAACAGTTTTGGACGCTTGGACACTTACAGGGTATTTCTATAGACTTTTGAATTAGAAGACGGAGATTGAATTAAGCATTAATTGTAAGTATTGACTTTTTGTAGGAATTATGAAATATTAAACTAATACCTCGAGGCTTACTTTCAGAATAAAGTAGATATCTTGAAGGAGGATGATACTTCGATCACCAGTACATATACGCGTGTGGTTCCACTAGCATGCAACGCGCGTGGTTCTCACCACTAGCACGCAACGCAAGGACGTACGCGCAATATCAATTTGACAAATCCTCAAATCTGTATAGTATAGTAAGATGTATCATGGATTAATTAATCCATGGATGTATACACTTTTAACTTTGTAATATTGAATCATTCATAACTAAACACATTCTTCGCGAATATATTATTCTGTTGTTAAAATGTAACGCACCAAATAAACTGTGTTATTTTTAAAATACATCAATATGACGTCACTCGTTACAACTCAATTGTTCACAAAATAGTGTATGTTACACTAAAAATAACAAACAATACACTGTGTCTAAAATTAATTATTATTATTTCAAATATTGGAACGTACTCGAACAAACGTTTTATTTGTTATTCTCCGTGCTGTATCTCCCCATAGCTTCATAGGAATGTTTGGTAATATACAGCATGTCATTTGTATTACATGTGGTTCCTATATCATGTAAGATTAAGTAATAAGCGTTAAATTATTGTCGTTAATACATGTGAAACACATGTGATTCTATATATTATTGAATTTTCCTATGATACTGGAGAAACCTAAATACAGTACTGAGAATCGGGTGCACTACTCATGTATAGGTTCTAAACTTCGAATTAATATTGGTAAAATTATTTTGGCACACATAGCGTTTCATTCGAAATTACTTGATATTTTTCCAGAAAAAAATCTAAACGCTGACAAACTTTTTTAAAAAAGACTGTAACTACAGTACAAGCTTGGGAATGTCTATATTAGATCTACTCAATGCTCTGTGGTGTCACGCTATATACACTATATACATTGTGTAATAATTCAGTACCTTTCCATTATTATTTCAAATTCAAACAAAGTCATAGTACGCATTGTGTTTCTATGACAAATATAAGTTGTAAGAGTGAATCATACAATTGATTCAAAGCTCCAAATATGAATACAATAAACAGGTCGTCATGCCATTTATTCTAAATGTAATTGCGTCATCGTCACTGGTAATTTTAGACGCAGGGTTAAATATAAAATGATTGAACGGATGAAATTCAAACATTTTCTTTTGCAATACTTACTTACTTACTTACTTACTGAAAGTCAAATAAGGTAAAAGCATTTTAGTTTCATAAATGTATAGGAATGTTACTTTAATGAAATAAGTAATATTTGGAATATTTATTTCATTTTATTTCAAGTTCACATTTGTTATTTTAGTTTCACTTTATGGGTTGACGATAAGAATAAAATATTTTCACAAATTTGACATTTGTAAGAGACTAACAAATTGAGTGCGTAATAAAAGTAAATTGTTTAAAATGTTTTCTTTCAGATATAAACAAGAGAATGACCTCAATTCGTTTATTATTCGTTTCATGTGCGTTAGTAACGCTAATTGCGTTAACTTCAGCAAGACCAATGAACAATAGCGGTAATTTCTTACGACAGGCTCGATCAACATTGCTTTCAGGTTAGTAACACTCTTTTTTTGTGTCTTACACGTGAGATATGATGATTAAGGACTGGGTGAAATAACTGGACGGGAAGAGACCAACATTGCCGGTCATGGGAGGGCGGGACTAAGGGAACTTTAAACGAGGTGTAAGTGAGTCACTCCTCTCAATCTCTGAACCTCTCTCTTCTCTCCATACCCATCAATACTCAGAACTTTTTTTTTCCACGACCGTCTTATTTGAATATTCTTCTCCCCCACCCCGCTCCTCGAAAGGATTGGTTTCCACCTTTGGACGCAACGCGACGACGACGTACGCGCATCGCAAGTGTGTTCACCAATCACATACGCGACAGTTCGGGCGTCGTGATTGGACCAATTACTTACGATGTGATTACTACGTCCTGCGTCCATAAAGTGGGAGAAACTAAGCATAAATATACCATTACCACCAAATTTCCAACGTTATTTACAATTGTTACTTTTTGTTACAGATATGCTTAGGGAAGAAAACGAATTAGAGTCTTCAAATCGTCAGAAAAGATCGCGTGGAAATATGGTACTGTCTCTTGACTATCTACTGAAAGCTTTGGAAAAAGCCAATAGAGAAGAAGCAGCAGCGAATCAAAGAGATTTAATGGAAAGACTTGGACGACGACGCCGGTAATAGAATTATTTAATTTATATATCTGCAGGACTCTTATTTATTAATTTATATTCACTCCATACGAAACAAGACGATGATTGTAAGCCTATAATACGTGATGGAGGGGCTGAAAACCGCCAGTGTATTACACCGATGATTGGCCTAGAAGGCCGTAAGCTTTGATAACAAGATCATCAAACTTCAATCAACAGTGACACCACCACGAAAATGACTCGCGCGTACAGGCTGTCATCATTTTTAACGCGCAGAACGCGTACATTATACAATATCAGTTCTTGTTAAAAGTGTAACAAACATTCCACATTAATATAAAAAATAAATTAATTCTCATCGACTAAAAATCTAAATATAAAAAAAAATAATTTCTAAAACGATTAACTTACACATTTATTAGGAATGTTAACAAATAACTGAAATAAGTTTCTTAATTACAAATTGATCATAATTTGAAAGAGAACTAAATTATCTAAATGGGTCTTGTTCAATATTGAATAGGATCCTCAATTTATGAAATATAATTATATTTTATAATATACCACCGATTGTTCTGTTGTTTAATATATCCATTTTACATGTACGTAACCACTTGAAGGTGTTACGCAGTCTTTTCCCGGTAATTTGGGACGACGTTCGCCTATTAATTTTGTAAGCAATTACAGTTATATTGACTTTACTGTTTAGTTTCTCTTAATTCGTTAACTGTTTTCACATTATGCCTTAACGTATATTGAGTTATCATAGAATGTAAAGCTTTGTTTTGGAACGAAACAATTTATTACGATATATTATTGAAATCATTCCTATTGTATATAACGACATTCGTCAGTTAACGATGTAAATTCAACTGTGCAATATTTAAATTCCATCTTGTTTATATTTCAAATGTATTATATTAAGTTATTTATTTGAAAGATTATAGTAAAGTAAACCACGCCGAATAAATATTACATGCTTCGTGAAAGATTTAACAAAAGCCTATACATTTCCAATAATGTAATAGTAATTTGTATTTGAATTATCATCCGATTCTCTCTATTGATCTCCACAATGATATTGTCTGTCCAGTATGATAGGCAAATTCTGTAATACAGCGTCACATATGTATCACATGTGATGCCTGTATTATGTTAGAGTTATGTTAGGCATACGTTTAACATGTGACACATATGTGACACTGTATTTGCCTAGATACTGGAGAAATTATAAATACAGTAAAAAGAGATAACGCTAGAATGAAATCATGTCTGTCCAAAGTACTCTAAAACTTTCTTCTGACATAAATAATTTAGCTTTAGTTTACCTATTAAATTAATATGATGTTATGAAGAAAAAAATGCTAAAAGACCTATCTGCTGTAACCATGACAATGACGACCAATGTGAATATATTTATTGTCGTCATAGAGGCAAACGCTCAGTTGTAGATACAAATTTGATTATGAAATTACTGTTATTTTATTTTAATAAAAATTATATATAAATGGTAACTGATGTTTGTAAGTTTCATTATTCATCGACGTCGAGTTGAATGTATTCAGTTTTACATGGATATTTAATTTAGTTACGATGTCTAATTATCAACTTTATCCTGAACCAACATCCTATCCATCCTGGTAAACCAGTAGCGAATAGCAGCACTCGATACCCTGTACATCATAAGGCATTATCTAGCCAGTATCATGGCAAATTCTGTACTACAGTGGCATGGTATGTGTATCTACAGTATGTGAGACTAATAATTAGATTGGGCTTATGGCCTATGATACATGCATCACATGTGATACATATGTGAGGCTGTATTACAGAATTGTCCTATGATACTGGTATTACCAGTTTCCGAGATTCTTCGTCTGCATATACAGTACCTATTATAGGCTATAGTACAGAGGGGGACATTCTGGATGCACTTGGGCTAATACGGTACTGTAGTAATAGCGGTAACTTTCGCTCAGGGTTGTATTTGTTTGTTTTTTTTAATGTGTTTGTCTGAAAAGACGTAACAAGAACAGACGTACATATTTAATATATAATTCGAATTCAAGTTACACCACTTTATCATTGAAGTTAGTTCACTACAAAATAAAAATGTTCTATGTCGGTAGTTCTCCCATTAAAAACAACAACAAAAACCGTTCACTACAAGTTTTCCCATCTTGCGTCCTAGAGTGAACCAAGCATTAAAAATAATAATAATATACAGAAAGTAAAATATGACGAACATGTGACGCAGCAGATACTGAAGGTATAGTACGTAGTACGGAGAATCAGGTGGCGTCAAGAAATCAAAGTAAAAGACACTATGGAATGCACAATGCCCATCAATAATAGATCAGATTGAGTTAAAGATCAAATATCGAAGAAAAATTACGTTTTTGTTCGAAATGGTTGACGTCAGAAAATGATACTTATACAATAACAAATATGTTAGATGCAAATAAACTGCATAATAAACATAATGTATACGGGCATTAAACTAGGAAATGTAGGTAGGTTCATAATATTCAATCGCTGAAAAATTGATTTAATGAACCATATCTGAATACTATATTATGACGTTTAAAACCAAAAAACTTCGGCAACTTTATATTATTATTATTAGCGACCTTTCGTTTTCGCGCGCTAGACTACGCGTACGCGCCTATCGATTAAAAATAACCCTTTTAATCGATACTGCGTAGTCGAGTGGCAAAGGGTACAAACTGAACATAAATGAGAAAATGATTAAAACGGATCGTCAGTGACTTAATATCTTTCTTCTTCTTTATTTACTGGTGACCTCTTCGGTCAAAGAGGGCCCAGTTGGTGATCAGTGGCTGTGATGTACTAATACACCGGAGTAACCCCCTACTCGTCTCGAAAGATGTACTGGGTTCTTTAAAGTGCACATGAGCAATATGCATACACTGGACCTATGGTTTATAGTCCTTATCCGAGAAGACTGGTGAACCATGGTAGTGCTAGTAGTAATACCAGTGTTTTAACTTTCAACTACATGTTCTAGATTTCGTAGTTTAAAAGCTCGCTGTGTGAAGCAAGCTAGGCCTCTAATCTATCGTTATTAAGTAGGCCTAGGTTGCCTTGTAATGAGTGCACCCAGTGCTTTTAGGAAACTTTTCAGGATGTAGGATTTCAGGCCAAGAGGCTTACTTATACAAGCAGTGTTTGTTAAGTTATTACTTATTACTCATTCCAAACCTCTAAGATTACTTATTGTGTACTTAAGTCTAGATTTAAGATTTAACATGTTATAAGCAGTTTGTATTTACAGCTTACGTTTTACTGTGCAAAAAGAGGGCACAGTTGCGTGTTAAGGCGACATACACATTAGTTTCATTAATCCTTACATAATATTCCTTATAAGTTAGCCGTATTCATTCTATTTTCGTTGATCGACTTTGATTCGATACACGTGATTATTAGACTATTGTAAATATTCATCCGTGTGAAAGGGGCTTTAATTCAGTTGCTATGGGGCAAACAAAAATAACGCTCTTCATTCAATGAATTTGAACCTGCCTAAAGCTCTGTCTACACTATCAAACTAGTTTGACACAAAAAAGGTGTGATGTGCCCAAATGATGTCATATCACTACCATATTTGAGCATATCACTACCATATTTGAGCATATCACTACCATATTTAGGCACATCACACATTTTTTTTGTTAAACTAGTTTGATAGTGTAGACAGAGCTTAAGGTATGTATTAGATACTATCGGAAATATTTTAAGGTATATCGGAAATCAACTTCCTTTTCTATAATCCATACATTCCTCCAACGGCAAGAACGATGCAATACTGTTCGTTTTGAATCACTAATCGTTTTGTAATTAGCTCTAATTCTAATAAACCTCCAAGACCTTTAAAAAAACGTCAAGTATTTGTATTCAGCGAATCGTATGGAAACATGTTATGAATATATTTATATAATAATGATCGAACGCCAATCAATCCGGGAATATTAAATAGACACCATAATTTATTTAAAAGTTATAGTTTTCGATTAATATTATGATCAGGTATGTTTAAGAGCAATATTCAGTAAGTAAATCAGCTCATTATGCTAGAAATTAGATTGTTGATAGGTTGTACAAATCACACGGGAGATATTTCATTCGTATACCAGTGTACAACTTTTAGGACAGCTCAGATATAAGTAAGTATGCTTTAGACATTGTTATACATAGTGAATACTTATGTGAAGTAGTAGTTAGTTAAATAAGGGGACAAATGGTGAATATAAAAACGGATGGTAAGGAACAAACCTCCGGATTCTTTCATTGTATCAATATGATATTGTAATGTTAGTTAGTATTTTTATAAAGAGTTTCCGAATAAAAACAAATCAAGCCTCACACTGCTTGACGGGGGTTCAACAGCTAATCTGGGTAAGCGCTATACTGCTGTCGTGGGTCTATGTGGGCTTAATTCGAATTTCCTCAGTTTCCAATTAAAGATGCATTATCCTCCAAAAACATGAAAAATGATAATTAATAAAAATCATATTCTGGATAGGCTCTTTAGTTAAAGTTATTTACTTCCGTAGAAAAAAAATCCGTTTTCAAAACAAACATGACAAAATAATTTTGGTCAAAGTGAATAACTATTATGTGACATTAAAATGGCATATTCAACAACAAAACAATGTAAGGAAAATAATTTTTTTAGGGGGACAATATATCTTTGACCTTGAAGACCAGATAGGAAAAAAACTGTATAACGCCTTCAATGGCTTATTATTGTTAAACATGGACCTATAAGTTAGGATAGGTCCATGGTTAAAGTAGTTAAGGTTGTTTATTCTATATTGGCTATAGACGATTGTTATATATACGCCTACACAAACAGGACCATATTGTAAATCAAATTTAACTTATTTTTCTGAATTATGGTATCTTTTTTACATAAATATACAAAAATAGACGTATATTCTGAGATTGCTTGTTAATTTCGTTAGTGATGTGTTATAGTTATAATACTTAGGCTCATGAAGAATGTTTGTTTTTCCTCTAAACTGTACAAAATGGCTCCGTCATTGCAATGATTGATAAACAACCTGCCGTTAATGGAAAAAATGTTAACATTTTTCTGAGTGCAAAAACATTTCAACCGCTAAAATATCTCAAATATGTGTGTGAATATTATGCTGATGATATCAATTATTCCACGCTCCTGTTCTGATACTTTTACCGTTCGATATCATCAAGTTGATGTTTCTTTACAATTTTAAAAATATATTTGGAAAGTCATGTCACGATTATGTGTTCGCTGATAAGGAGTTGAAGTATATTTTATAATATTAAAATAAAAACAACTTACTGTGACCTGGTTAAATGTTACAAATATACAATCACTAATGATGTAGTAAATGACGATGATGATAATGATGATGACGTATCTTGTTGATGATGATAATGACGATGATGAAATATCTTGTTGTTGATAATGATGATGATGATGATGATGAAGTATCTTGTTATTGATGATGATGAAGTATCTTGTTATTGATGATGATGAAGTATCTTGTTATTGATGACGATGATGATGACGTATCTAGTTGATGATATTGATGATGATGATGATGATGAAGTATCTTGTTATTGATGACGATGATATTGATAATGATGATGAGGTATCTAGTGGATGATATTGATGATGATGAAGTATCTTGTTATTGATGACGATGTTGATAATGATGATGACGTATCTAGTTGATGATGATGATGATGATGATGAAGTATCTTGTTATTGATACATGATTGATAATGATTATGATACAGGTCTTGATGATAGTGACGACGATCACGGTGATGATAATGACATGTGATATATGTATACATCACTTGTTTTGTCATATAAAGTTTGATAGTGTAGACAGAGCTTTAAAATATCTTTGTACTTTAATAAAAGACTGAGGTGTACACCTAATTAAGAACATTATGCGTGCGCGTGCGCGTGGCCTTATGTTATCTAGCTAGTACTAGTAGCTAGAAATTGAAGTAAGTGCCGTACTAGAGCCCACATTACCACATTAGTGTTGTAAACATCTATAAAGTGTGAAGGTATACTTATTGGCTGTATTCGTTTTGTTCACACTACACTGCTCTTACAAAGCTTGTCCCCAAATATTGTTACGTAACAAAAACGGGAGTCAAAGAAAATGACAAAGCAGTGACGTCCTTACCTCATCTGTTATATCACACATTTTTTTAAATGTGAAATGACACCCCAAAACGAAGTCTAAGAACATGACGTCATTATGACAAACAGTGACGTCTTTACCCCATCTGTTTTATTACACTAATTAAAATTAAAATTTAAATTTAAATATCTGGTTGAAAAATACTAGGGAGGAAAAGGCGGTGTGGAAAGGAACTGGTCACCCTACCACATAATGCCGAGGCTTAGTACAATGAGCTCCTAACAGCTCATTCCCTCCGTTCAGAATGAACACGGGACTGTGTACTGTAGATTACTTTTTTTATTGTCAACAAATAAACGGTATAATGAACATTGTGTTACTCGTGACGTGTACAAGATATTTTTAAAATGAAAATTCACTCTAAACAATCACAGTTAGTTATGTTTGAAATCTGATTACAACAGAATAAACAAAATTAGAATGAAAATCATCGGTTGCAGTGCATTTCACAGCAGCCTGTATCAACCATCGCATGTGTGCCCTGTGCCAGGTCATTTATTTATAAGATCATCCTTTTCGAATGTACCGAGAAATATAAATCTCATGATAATATCGAAATGAAAATTATCAATTTGTAGATGGTGTACCATTAACTTACAAACTATACGTGTTAATGAGTATACGATCAACGGTGAAAATAGCGTATAACGACAAATCGAGAAATTCAAGGAACTGATGGTACACAGCATGCATTCACACGTTAAAGCTTGGTGGTTCCCACTTGTGCGCAACGCAACGACAGCATGCACGCAACGCAACGACGGCGTACACGCACTCGCGCAGCGCAAGTGATTTGACCAATCACGACAAGATGGATCTGTCTTATATCCAGCAACAAATTCGGTTTTATACTTGTAATGTTGTATTGAATGCAATAAAGAAATAAAGATAACTTGAGACTGGTTGGGTTGGGAAAGTTGTACGATGTTGCGCTGTGTCCAATGAGAACAAAGCTTTACAAAAAAAACGAACAGAATAATACGGCATCGTTCAATTTAACAAAACGGCGCCGCATCTTCCATTCCGTGAAACAAGTGTGAATTAAATTGGTTTATTATGTTAGGAAGGGAAAAGACAAAAGAATACGATGATGAAATCATGACGAAGATAAACTAACTCATGACGCATGCGTTGAAACGATTCTGAGGCGGCCTCCTTTGTGTGCGCGTGTGCCATCATCACGCAACAGGTCAACATGGCGACGATAGGTTAATTGATATGACGTCATTACAATAATATATTGTTTTTCTTTCAGGTATTTCATGATGATGTATTCGGATATTACTTTATTAATGTTATTGTTTTTATTGTGTATAACATTAACAACATCACAAAGTAGCGATTTCTATGACGAATATGATGCAGTGTCACGTGAGAAGAGAATATCACGTGACAATCAGTTAGCAGGTAAGTAATTATTTCTATTTCATGAAGGTGGGGGGTGCAGGGATTGTGATGTGTAAGGGCCGAGAGGGATGCTCAGTATATATCTTGTCTTGCGCATGCCTATTTATATTTTCTACTTTTTATGATGCGAAACAATTCCAAACCAATCAGAATTGTCCGAATAACTTGGAAAACGTCATCTATGCTTGTTGGCATTTTTCTGTTTGTATTTTGTATGTATCAACTCTATGCCGCTCAACAGACACTATCCCTCCAGTTTTTTAAAAAATGCATACATTATATTACTTTGAAAACATGAAACCAGGTCAAATGTACGTTATGGTTAATTATGATAAAAAGATAAAAATAATGCACTAATATTAGTAGGCCTGCTTTCTGTATCAATAATCTCATGGCACAAATTACACTCAGGAGTCTTTTATGTCCAAAATGCATTATATTCCGCTAACGATGAATTTAGGTAACATTTATAGAATTCTCCTATATGTATTTAAACATATAACCTTAATATTTCTAAAGGCGAACTTATTCAAGCGAATCAAATATTCCTGGGCACTGATTGGTTGCAATTTCGCATTAATCGCGCGCAAAAAAGCATATGAAAATAATGATACACACTGTGCGCTAGACTTGCTCCCAGGTATGTAGTTATTTCGAGGCTTTTCGATGTTTGTCTGAAATACAAGCTTCAAGCTAAACTAGTATACGTATGAAACGCCATATCAGCCAAAATATTTTTCTTTACTAATATTAAGTCAAAACCCCGTCTGGAGCCCAGACTAACACTGCGCGAAGAAATCCACATAGTGGATGGAAACATGCTTACTTTATTTATTTTTCCACAGATATTCTGCGTGCAAATATTGGCAATACAAGGATTAGGCCCAATAGCAAACCACGAATGTCAGGGAACGTGGGCTCACCAATGCAAGTACTCAGTGGTATAGTGGGCAGACTACGTAAGAATAAGCAGGCAAGCAATCATAGAGCGCGGATGAATAACAAAGGCCGATGAACAAGTAAACAACCAACGTATTCATTTACATTATGGAACCAGTTTACCTCGAATACTTTGAAAAAAACTATTGTTAGACAAAAGGCGTATCGCTTGGTTTCCACTCTCGGATAAAGGCGTACGCGTAACGCACGGAACTTGACCAATCACAAGTAATGGATCATCCGAACTACTGCTCACCTGCGTTGCGCGTACACCTTACGTTGCGTACACTTTACGTTGCGTACACCTTACGTTGCGCGTACACCTTACGTTGCGTACCAAGCTTAACAGTAAAAGTTGTATCGATTGTATTGTTAACTGCTCTAAATGAGGAATGTTTTATATTGTGATTTGCGAACGTTTGAATGCGAAAAGATTCACGTAAATATAAATGATTTATTGGCTTGCACCATCATCAGAATATGAATTTCCCAACACGAAAGCATCTATTTGATATCAGAAGAGAACTCTTTTTTTTATGTTGTATGTGGCAGCAGCGACCGCAAGTTCGTCAAACTGTTTGAGTCATTAACCGTCTGACTCCCCTCGTTCGCGCCATAATATTAACAAATTACAACTTGAACATTATCGATCCTGTTGTTGAATAGGATTAGGATGAAGCTAATCTTATCCTTCGATGTATATATTTACCTCCAATTGACGTAATAAATTTTAAATAGCACATTTGAAAGATGACTCTGCTTTGTCTGTTCGGAAGTGCCTCGAAATTGTTCATTGCTTATAAATTGAAGGATTATGTTTTTTCTTCGAAATCGATTTAGAGTCAATTAGAGTCGAGATTATTTGACTAACTATGAACTATTTTGTTTAGATTGTGGAAGCCATCGATGAAATTCGAGAATTTCTAAATTTATAACGCGCGCGTACACCAATTGTACTTTTGTGTCCGACTGATGTTATATTTGTCATTAAATTAATAAGTAGAGAACTTGATCTGTTGGTTTGGTAACATTAGGCGCTTGTTTAATGTTTAATTAACGATATCGTGAATTACATTAGCTTATACCTTTTGATGTTTCAAATACCTAATTAAATATTAATAATGTTGGTTAATTGACTTACATTATTACAGTCTTCTTATTCGTTTATTCGTTGTCTTCGTATGAAACGCACTATTTAAATTTAAGGCAAGATTTATTTAATAATATGCTTTAGTCTATTCATCGTTTAATTAAACGCACATACCTGATACTTGCTTGCGAGCGCAGACACTATACCTACATTTGACGCGCGCGTACAAAAGGCATACAATTTGTCATCGTTATAACGCAATGTCATCAGCATTTGAACGCGCGAATCTGACACTATCGTAGAAATTAAGTTTATATTAACAGTAATTCTGGGTATGCTCATGTGTTTGGTGTGAGAGTGCGTATGATGACGCTTCAACATCTGCGTAGTCGAGTGGCACGCGCGCTCATTGAAAACGAAAAGTAAACAAATCTTTATGAAAATGAGGAATAGGATATCAAATCATTTGATTTCATTTTTACTTTATCTATTATTTACTTATTTATCCATGTACTGGCATTTTATTTCATTCTTATTTTAATAATTTATCTATATTAGATTTGAGACGTCATCCAATATTTTATTAAATGAATTAATGAGACGCTTTTACATTGGATATAAAATGTATAAAAATACAGTGATAATGAAGGATTACACTGTAACAAAAGTGCAATTACACACATTTAATGGAAATACTATTAAATTAAATGTCGAAATATCTTAAACTAAGTAGTCGTATTTTATTGTTGACTTTTGTATAGAAGTGTAGACTTGAATAATCATGGAATTCAAGCTTGTTCCCACTACGACGCACCGCAAGAAAAGCGCAAGTGAATTGACCAATGACAAGCCACAGTTAGAATAATCCATCGCTTGTGATTGGTCAACTCTCGGTTATCTTACGTCTACGTCTTAGTGGGATCCAAGTTTAACATAGGTACATATACGTTTAACGCCAATATAACTACGTGAGCGAGGAAAGGAGCGCATTCACAAACAGAAACCTACTGATAGCAACGTATGACGTCATCAACGCGTTACAACATAGAGGTGGTCTATTTTTGTCGAATGCTTTGGATTGAGTACTTTGGCGGACTTGGCTTGCCATAGCTACTATGCAAAGTGTAAGAAAAACACGGTCAATTTATTTAGTTCGCTTTAATTTTAATTTTTTTTTATAACTTACATTTTTCTGGAACAACTTTTTTTGGTAACATGACTATTACATTCATGTATCCATCAGAGGCTTGTTACACGCTCCAATAACCCAATTCAAGGAACAAATGAAACATTTATGTAATTAATATTTAACGATAATTGTGTGAACCTTTCGCACTTTTTAATGGAAAGAATGCTATCAAATGCATTAGGTGCCTATAAAGAAATGTATCAATCTAGTTTCTTCACGATAAGTGCAAAATGCTGATCGACCGTATAATGGATGGGATGTACTAGCTGTATAGTAATAGAACAGAGGAAAATGCTACAGTTTACAGTCATTGAAATTATTAGAATGAATTATGAAATGAACATAAACAATAGCATATAACACCGGTCTGTTCTCTCTTATTACTTGTTCCTCTGTCTAATTAATTGATCAAAACTATAGTACGTGTGCGCGTCGCGAGGGGCACGCACACATATACTACTGCGCATGTTATGTATAAAGATTAGTTTCCACATAGCCTCGACGCAACGCACAAAGGGACGTCATTATAATAATACGCAACAGGAAATAATCTAGAAAATAATTTTAATTGACAATCCGAACTGTCGCTTGTGATTGGTAAATTACTTGCGTTTCGCGTACGTACTGCCTTTGGTGTTGTCATTATTTGGGGGTCGTCACGTACGATTTAAATTAAGAATCATTTTAATGATGTGACGTGTCAAGGCAGTGAATGTAGGCTAGGCCTACACTTTCATATTTTTACGGAGGTCAACTGATGCGCGTTTGGGGTCAATTAAGGCACGTTTTTTTTGATAATCTGATAACAAATATAACACAAACCAATGTGCATGCAGTAGTACCAAGGAGAAATTATACACACTTCATTTAATCATGCGAATTTAACGGAAATAAATAACCAGTAGAGTACACATTATATCTAAACAAAGTACAAATGACTTAATTCATTATTATATCCTACACACTAATTGTTAAAATATGTAACCACAAAACCTCAATTATTACCCTACGGCCATTAGTTATGTTGGCTAATAATAGTTAATATTTAGACCATATTTCCTCTAAATCTCTGTTTACACTATCAAACTTTATGTGACAAAATGTGTCACAAATACCATGATGATGTCATAGCATTACCATAAGCATATCACTACTGTACCATATTTGGGCACATCACTTTTTTTTCACTAGTTTGATAGTGTAGACAGAGCTTTACACAGTGACGCAACGCAATGATGACGTAACTGATTTCACGAATCACAACCAATGGATTTGAACTGTCCCGTGTCATTGGTTAACTCGCGTGCGTTACGTGCCTAGTGGGAACCAACCTTAACTCAAATGAATGAATCAGGGGCAGATTGTTTGAATAGCTAGGGGATGGAGAACAGGGGGAGATAGGGAATGTCACATGACATGTCAAGGAAAACGATACAATTGAGAGTGGTACAACACAATTTGTAAATACTATTAGGTTATAATGCCTACCTAAGTGATTATAGGTCTATATTAGGAAGTAATTTAATCAAAAATTGACTTATGACGTCACTCTAATAAACTTAAACGGAAGAAGTAAATAAAATCAAGGTTACTTAGATCAACTCACCTTATGGTGGTACCAGTTTCTAAGTATTTTGAAATCATCTGTCCTTATTTCGAAAATGGGCGATTAATTATGTAGAAAGGTTCAACAACATTTGAACGCAGCTGCAAACCATAACTATACCATCCTGACTATACAATCGACACAGGTTCAATTCACTCCTCGACCATTGTTCTAGTGGTAGAACAAGTCTACTCTGATAAGGACCTAAAACTGGAGGTCCAGTGTACACATTTGGCCTGTGTGCGCTTTATAAGAACCTAGTACTTCTTCGGATAGGGGGTGACCCCGGTGTACTGGTTCATGAAGCCCCTGTTGTTGTGGACAGACGAACGGGCGCTGCTTGGTGGCAGCACCCGACATGAAGGGAACCTTAGGGGAGTAGAAAGTTGTGGTATGTGTCGTCCACACCTGCGCATAATTCAGCCCAGTAGGCTGCAAGCAAGTAGCAGGCTATTCATATTCATTTAAATTTACATTTTGTCGAGCAACATTGGGACGATTTAGTGAATTTACTTTATTTGGATTAATTTGAATCATAAACGAAAGAAAATTTCATTTTCCTTCATATTTTATGATAAATTAAATCGATGCTGACTTGTTTGGATTGAGTTTTGGCGAGCCTATACCAACCATGCGCCTTAAGCTCTGTCTACACTATCAAACTAATTTACAAACAAAGTGTGATACAGTGCCCAAATATGGTAGTGATATAACATCATCATGTCCATATGGGCACATCACATTTTTGTCACATAAAGTTTGATAATGTAGACAAGGCTTTAAGTAAATAGGACTTAGTTGTGTGATTCCTAATTGTTTGTATGGCCGAGAGGTGGGTGAGAAGGTAACCCACAATAAAATGACAATAATATCAATGACAAATTTTAACAAATAAAAAATGTTTGTACGACAATGAAGAAGACAACATAACAAAACCAAGGACAACAACAGCAATATTACAAAATACGGTATTATAACAAATCCTAAACAGGCCAACAACCTCACGAAGGACGTCACCAAATTAACAATAGTTTAATTGCGATGCCCACGCACACTTTAATTAAGGGCGTGGCCATTAGACCTCGTACTACATAATGTTTATAGGTATCCTTTCACTTATATACTGCCATATACTGCCCTTGACCTAGATTCGTTCAAGGTAAACCTTCTACTAATTATAGCGTTGTTTTTACACATTGTGCTCAAAGATATTAAAACATTGCGATGATCAGGTACGCGCGCGTTCCATTGCAATTTGCCGTAGGCTTGCTTCGGTCAAGGAAATCGACCAATTACAAGGCCGCGTGCTAATTATGATGAGCGTTCCTTCGCAACATGATTGCGTTAACGACGCGTGAAGGAAATAAAGTGAGGACAATCCTGCTGTACACCTAATTGTAATTAAGCCAATAGATTTACATTAAATTTTATAAAAAAATGTCACGGCGATTTCTAGGAATAATGTACGTGGTCACGGTTGTTTCTAGGCTACCCCATTGACCTTATTAAATGCAGTCTTGGACTAAATTTCACACATGTGTGGACATGCTTCTAACTATGTATTTGCAAACATTTTAAGCTGTAGGCCTATTGTCCCCCAAAAACATGAAAAATGAACAATAATTAAATCAGAAAAAAAATTATGTTAACATAATAATTGTTTAAATTCAACCAAAAACCCATTGCTTTAAATTACAGTTTTTCAGGTAAATACATTTTGTTTAGATCCAATTTTTTCAAAGTGGATAACTATTGTGTAACATTAAAATGGCATATTCAACAAAAAAAATGTTTTTTAATTATTTCTCATATTTTTTTAGTAATGTGTGTAAAGTGAACGTCGCGCGTAAATTCAAACGAATGGAAACGGAACGGTACATTTTCATTTTGGTTATTGGCTAGTTATAGTTGGTTTTGGTAGTTTAACAATTAAAAAAAAAAACTAGTTTTATTATTTATACATATTTATATATTCTTTTTATCAAATATTGTAAAATACTACTTTTCAGTTTTTTGGCTGCCGTTGTGTTATTGATTTCTTTTTTATGAATAAATACCTGAATATAACAGTAATTGGAAGAGCAAATGGGCTAAATCGGGGAATGACTTTTGTTCAACCTTTCGTTAAATTCTTTTTAAAATACTTCGAATTGTTCCTTTCCATTTTTACTTTCATTCAAAACCCGGAAAATTCCAAAATAGGTCTACAGTAGTCTTACTTTCTATTTTGTTTAAACCCGGATGTTGGAAAATAGTATGCAATACGCGGTGGTACGTGCTTTACAAATTCCGTATTAAATCTAAAAAAAAGTATTTTGCTAATACAAAAGCTACTATAGTATATCAGTAAGTTTCACGGAATGGAATATTATATACATTTTAGTGACGTAATAGGCGGTTAGATTTGTGACAAAAGGCATTGTTTTTGTGTGTTAGCAGGGATGGTTAAAAGTCATGTAGCCGTATTCACCAATCAATGAGATATTTCCCTTATATTAAGTATTACACTTAACTCAATAAATATTTAAGTATTTCTCTTAAACTGTATTCACTTGGATAGGATATTTTTTTTAACTTTAAGGGTGTTTTCCATCCGAAGTGTGAATACGGCCGAATCTTGTTTCGATTTAATAAAGTTAGATGGACGACGTTTGAGCATCTTGTGTGCCTCCTCTTCGTGAACGGTTGTCACCTATTGACTGTGATATCATTCGCTATTGTGCTGCAGGCTTCACAATGCATTCAAAATGTGAAGGTATTTGCGTAAATCGGTTTTTGCGCATCTTTTCGCATCACACATGCGCATAAACATTATTATTGCCTAAAGCTCTGTCTACACTATCAAACTTGTTTGACAAAAATGTGTGATGTGCCCAAATATGGTGGTAGTGATATTCTCAAATATGGTAGTGATATGACATGGTGTCCATACAATATGGTCACATCACATATTTTGTTGTCAAATAAAATTTGATAGTGTACACATGGCTTAACAAGCCTTCGATCCGCGCAAGTCGCTAGTGGAAAACGGGCTCAAAGAAACAGTTTTATAATGTGAAGTATATATGTCATTCTCATTGGGCTGTGCGGTGAATGTTCGCATCAAATGGCCACCTACTAGTACTAATGTGAATAGGTCATTAACTAACAGTGAATACACACTACACATAATCCCTATCTAGTTCCGTTTCCTAATTCTATTTTGGTCCACGAACCACCACAAGTATACTATATTCAAAGTACAGTATCTCGATCAACTTGAGTTGACACACTTGAATGCAATGCCAATATTGGTACAGTTACTAGCAATTGCATCATAATAAGTGGGAACCAATTCATATTTAGAAATTCCCAATTATATTTTATGTAGGCCAAAGTATATCCAATATTAGTCCATACCATCATATTATAATGCAGAATAACCTGTTAATATTAACAGAAATTAGGAAGTAAGGTACAAATTAACGGAAATATTAACCACATGACCATGGAGAAAAATATGCTATGAAAACCGGATCATAATATTTCAAAAATGGAACTACCGTTTTCTGTTTCCTTTTAAGGAATGTTTTCTAGGCCTACAGGAATGAAGGATTTCCCTTAAGTGATGATCACTTCCGTCACGTGATGACAGCAAACATTGTTTCACCAGAAACTATTGCGTATCATCTTATGAATGAAAGCAAGGTGGCGATAATCTTATGAATCTGAAAGTAATCCCATGAGCTTATGATGAATCAAAACAATGTGAAGCGATACAAGACAATTGCTACTTTTGATTTCTTTCACAAAATTCCGTCTGGAAAGAAACGAAGCGCATAGACAGGATTTAAAATAAAAAAGAAACCGAGAAACCGGCAACATAAGTTTAAAACATTTAGGTACCCAGATTACTCATTAACATCTGATTTTGGGGGAAGAAATATGAATTCCTCAATTCCACTATTTTTGGACTACTGTAAAAAAACAGGACATATCATCCAAATTCAGTTTCCCGTACGAGGAGTGTATTTGTATACCTTTTTTTTGCATGTGACACACACACCAACAATACACATAATTATGTACAACTAGTCATTATATAAGGGTATAAGTTACTAGTTTTTCTGACCGCCGCCAAAGAGCAAGTTTAATTCCAACTTGAACGCAGTGCAATTTGACGTAAGCGCGACGCAAGTAATTCTTCACGACGCGATGGATCATCCAAAATGTCACTGATTAGTCAACCCTTTGTTGCGCCTATTATACTGCGCGTTGCGTCCTAGTGGAAACTTAAAAGTTAGTAACTACGAGAAAACCGATGGGGGCGCTACAACCTTTAACAGAACAGCATAAATTAAAAAGTAATGGCTCAATAGTGTAGCAATAGCAACTCATTACTTTATTTATGATTAAATTCTAATTAGAAAACAAATCCGATTCGGGGTGTTTTTTATGTAAAAAAAAAACAATAGCGAACATTTTGTAAACAAATTAATTGTTTTTGCTTCACCACTGACGTAAAGGGAATAGTAACTGATGATGTAGTATTATATAAAGTGATATTGTAAGCTTAAAGCGTTAGTTGTTGCTGATAACCTTACAACGTCATCTAATATCTGGGGCCTAATGCCAGGCCATTGCGATAATTAAAATTTAACCATAAATGTGAACAATTAATATCTGAAAGTAATAGCTAGACATTATAACTTATATTTCAACGGAAGTCACGCTATTAACAAGCTGCTAAAACTAGCTTAATTAATTAGTTATTGTGGTTTTTTTTTCACAATTTGTTTTCCATAAATTTTGAATAACATTTCGTAACTGTTTTTCACGAAATGATGATAAAAAAACAATACTAATAGGCATATTATTGTACCTATGATGATGATGATTATAACATAAATATTACGAGTAATGATGATGACGATTATATTTTATAATACAGGGAATAAAACGTTTATAAACTTCAAGTGTTAAGACCCATTTAAAGCAGAATGAAGATATACAGTAGTTTGGTTCACAGGGGAAGCGCAACGCTGGTGATTTGACCAATCACGACGCAGTGGATGATGATCTATCGCGCAGTGATTGATCAATTTACTTGCGTTGCGCTTACGTCTTTGCGTAGCGTTCTAGAGTAGGACGTTTCAGGTATATGGCGAATTCTGTATACGGTATTAGTAGAACAATGGCTGACGTGACGAGAGAAACGTGTCCACAATCAACAGTACAAGGATAGTAATTAGATGTGATAGCACATGTAGACGACGACAATCAATAAGGCACCTCTTTACGCATGTCGCATTAAGGTGCCATTCGAAATTTCTATCAGAGGTATAATATTTTAACAAAACTAATGGCGTAATACGTACTTCAACCAATTACACGCGACAGTCCAGATGATCTGTCACTCGTGATTGGTCAAAACGAATTGCGTTGCGATTACGTCATTATGTTTCGTCCTAGTGTGGATAGTATAAAATCACAATGTTTCACAGAAAATATATGACTTGAAAAAAAAAAACACACACACACACACTTAATCAACACTCCTAAAATAACATTTAGTATGAGCAGTAAAATTATAAAACAGTTAAATGAAGAATATTCGGCACTATTGAACTTTTGAAGAAGCAGAAAAGCAGATGAAATCAAACATTAACTACAATAAAAGCGATGATAATATTGTCCAGGATAGGTTGCCTAAAGTTCTAGTTAAAATAGTGAGAGAAGAGTATGCCTTTAATAAAAGAGCTAGACTTCCATCAATACTACTCACTAATGCTAACTCACTAGTTAATAAAATGGATGAATTTGAAATTGTAATGAAGAGAGAAAATATAGATATCGCTATTATCACTGAAACTTGGTTTACTAACGATGTACCTAGTGATTCTGGAAAATTTAAATTATGTGAATATGAAGTATACCGTAAAGATCGGGCAAACAAAAAAGGAGGTGGTGTAGCAGTATACATTCGTAATCATATAGAATCTGCAAGCATTACTGAAGCTGTGATACCCGAAGATCTTGAGGTGGTGTGGATCCAGGTTAAAGTACCATCTTGTATTGGATCAATACTATGTATATGCGCTGTGTATTACCCTCCGAGGTGCAACCATGCAATGCTGCTTTCTGACCACATTGTGACAACAGTGGATAAGATTCGAGGAACACATAATAAAGCAGCATTTATTATACTAGGCGACTTCAATGAATTTGATACTGATGAGTTAGAAAACCATCTCTTACTTAAACAAGTCGTTCTTTTCCCAACTCGCAAACAAAATTGCCTTGACAAAATTGTCACTGATGTTGATAATGTCTACGAAACACCCATAAAGCACAGTCCATTGGGCAAGAGTGACCACTGTGTTATCATTTGGAAGCCTTTAAATCAAATTCGCAAGCCTACCTCAAAAGCCTTGATCACAAGGCCATTCAGAGAATCTTGTATTCGATCGATGGGCCAATGGATAACTCAGGAATCATGGGAGGAGGTGTATTTGGCAGAATCAGGAGAGAAAATGGCAGAAATCCTTGAAAATATACTAAAACAAAAATATGAAGAACATTTTCCGCAAAAAGTAATTCGACGACGAAATAATGAAAAGCCGTGGATGAACTATCGCATACATAAATTGATTGATGAGCGACAAAAGGCATATAGATCTAATAATATAAATTTATGGCGAAGCCTAAGAAACAAAGTAAAGTATGAAATTAACAAAGCTAAAGAGAAACATTATAAGGATAATATAGAAGGACTAAAAAATGCACAACCCGGTAAATGGAATAAAAAAATTAAAAACATTACAGGATATAACAATAAGTCAGACAATGTTAAATTAAATAATTATGGTGAATCTGTTGAAGAACAGGCTGAACAAATTAATGAACATTTCTCAAGAGTATGTTGCCAGCTTCCACCACTCAGATTGGAAACACTTCCCTCGTACTTGCCTACAAAACCACCCCCCAAAATATACCATGGAGAAATTTGGAAGAGTTTAAACAAATTAAACTCCAATAAATCTGGCCACCCAGATGATATTCCGGTGAAACTCATTAAGCTGTTTTCTCTTGAAATAGCACAACCCCTGTTTTTAATCTTTAATACCTGTCTAAACGAAGGGGTGTTTCCAACTGTGTGGAAGACCGCATCAATTGTACCAGTACCTAAAGTTAAAAAACCGACAATGGTTGGCCAATTACGACCTATTTCACTAACTAAAATATTGGGTAGAGTATTTGAATCATTCCTAGCGGGATGGTTAAAAACGGATTTCGAACCAGTATTGGATTGTAAACAGTATGGTAACGTGAGAGGAACTAGTACAACACATTACTTAGTAGATATGTTGAATACGGTTATATCCAATATTGATGTGCCAGGGACCTACGCCACATTATGTACAGTTGATTTCACAACTGCGTTTGATAGGATAAACCATAATGTTGCTATTTCAAAGATGATAGAATCTGGTGTTAGACCGTCGATAATTCCAACGATTAGCAGTTTTCTGATGAATCGCACCCAGTGTGTGAAATTTAAGGGACATTGTTCTGGACTAAGAACTATAACGTGTGGGGTCCCCCAGGGTACCAAACTGGGACCCAGCATATTTACTGTTATGGTGAATGATGCGGGTAACACCACTGATAATCGTTGGAAATTTGTGGATGATCTAACACTGGGAGAAATAATTAATATAAAAAATAATAGTACAGCATCAGAACTTCAATCTCATTTAGATTCCTTGAGTTGTTGGTGTAAACAAAATGACATGCTACCCAAGCCTTCGAAGTGCCATGTTATTAATATAAATTTTATGAAATCCCAAATAAACTATCCCCAATTTACTATAAGTGGTGAAAAAATTGATACTGTACATAGTATGAAATTATTAGGTCTTGAGCTACAAGACAATTTAGGTTGGGATATCCAAATCAAAAGTATTATCTCTAGAGCAAGTAGAAGAATGTTTCTTCTTTATGTATTGAGAGGCTATAGTGCACCTATTGGTGACATGTTAAGTATTTATCAACTCTATATTCGACCGCTGACTGAGTATGCATGTGTTGTTTGGCACTCTAGCATTACAAAACATCAGACCAATGAAATTGAGAGGTTGCAAAAGCGAGCGTGCAAAATTATACTTGGCCAGGACTATGAGAGCTATGATACGGCACTTACTCAACTTAAAATTACCAGCCTTGCTGAACGTAGAGAAAAATTAACATTAAAATTTGGAGAAGGTATCCTTAAGTCAGAGAGACATCGTAATATGCTGCCTGCTGAAAGACCTAATATATCTAGATTACGTAACCCCAATAGATTTACATTACCTAAAATAAAAACTAACCGATATAAAAATTCAACGATTCCCTATATTATAAACAAATTAAATTCCTCCTGTGAAAAATTAAATTAAAAAAAATATATAATGAATGATTGTGCAATATTACCGCCTAAAATAATCAAATGAAGAGCACTGCAGACAACGTTTAATATTAATATATACTGTAAATTTTTTTTTTTTTTTAAATTTTCTTTTTTGTATTTGTATTTTCCGAAATTTAATATATTTTTGTAGATTTTTAATGTTGTGAATATTTTAGTGAATAATTGTGCAATATTGCCACCTATACTAAAAGATAATAATAATAATCAAATAAAGAACAGTGCAGATAGGTTTTAGTATATTATAATGTAAATTTTTCGTTTTTTTAAATAAAAGTGCAATTGTATTTTCCAAAATTTTGTATATATTTTAAGATTCTTAATATTCTAAATTTTAGTGAATAATTGTGAAATTTTGTAATTGTATTTTCCGAATTTATTATTGTAGTTTTTATAGATTTCATTTCAATTTTTTTTATTGTAATACAAACGTTATTAGCTATGTGCTATTGTTTTTGTAATTTTATATATACCGTAATAAATAAAAAAAAAAAAATTTTAAAAATAAGTTTAAATCGTCAGTAAGTTTAGTGACCCTAAAAAGTGACTGAGAATTCTTTAGGAATATATTGCACGACCAAAATTACATAAATGTAAATAAATGTTCATATTGCCATAAATAATTGTAATTTAAACAGTTTCAGTTATCAACTAATGTAGTTTATAAATCGATAGCGTTTCGTTTCACTTTTGGACTCCCTTCTACCTCCTAAAGTGTTTTTTATTTGTTGGTGACCATTTAATAGTTTGTATTTTGATTGAAAAGACGAAATAAATTAAGTGAATGCTAAACGATAGAAACCTAGCCTACTTCCCTCTACCCACACCATGTCGTCAAAGGCAGTTCCTCCGGTCAGGGTCTGCCTCTTAAGTGGCCTCATACGTAGGCTACAACATCCTTCAAATGAAAACACATGACGTCAAATCGTAATCCATCCACGTTTTATAAAAGTTCAATTTTGTTGGATTACGTAATCGAATGCATGTCACGCGCAACACGCTCGATTAATTTCACTCGCGAGTCACTCATTTAACACTAATTTACCTTTGAATATTAACACTCGATGTTCTGGCGCGGCAATTTAGCGATACAGATGAAAGCAGACGGCTTGATTTAGATGCTAACCCAACACCTTGCAACTTAGTAGGTCAGTCTAACCATGGCGGTACAAATGACATCCGGCGAACTGTCTTAATAATAATTTAGCTCATCGCTTAGTGTCACTGATCTAAAGAATGGGATGAAGTATACATGTATGTATTCGTCTATCATAACATAGACGGTACATTACAGCTGACACTAAGAGTATGTTGAAAAAATGTCAACTACGGTTTAGTTAAAATGTCATTGATATACATCATTTTGATTGGTCAAAAGTATTATGACGTCATTGAATAGCTTTAATAACATTTGTTGCATTACACTTGATACACAGGTGCAGTAACACCAGAAAGTTGTACAACTCCCTGGTAACACGATGTTCCTAAGGTTAAGATGTAGTGTCGGATGGAGAGATTTCGATGTACCAATAAAATAACAATATTGAGATTTCGACGAAAAAGTCGAAACAGAAACAGCGGCCACACGTTGCCTCCCTCCAGGCATGGAGGTTATATACCTCCGCCAAATAGCGTTGCCTCAACATATAGTACACACTGCTTTGCTTGTATCCGCATGCGCACTGCAAATTACACGCTCGGTCGCTCGTCGCACATTAGTCGCGCGCGTCACCTGTTTCAAAAGCTTGATAATAGTTACGGATGGACACCATAAACACAAAACAATATTTTGTGGTGTAATTTGGTCGTCTCATTGTTAAATTCGGTTTTGTTAAAATTAATTCTGTTAAATCACCATTCAATGATATTAATTTGAATCCAAAAATATTAAAACAATCAATTGAAAAAAAATATTAATAAACTAGATCAGGATGCCTGTATACTTAATTATTAAAGAACCGACTTAATTACAAAAACTCCAAATTAACACAAATCGCGAACCAAAAATAGCATGGAAACAAATATAATTTATAAATTTATTTTGCAAAGCATTCTGCTCTTCAATCGATTTGTATTTAAAACACACCATTTAACTTAATTCTTTAATTTTAAAACGACACGTGATGGCGCGTCGTAAACGCGTCATTTGACCAATGAAATGATCCAATACTACGATGGTATACAGGAAGCTGCTCCACTGTCAACTATAATAACGACCATTTTGGACCCGCTTTATCCCTTCTACTGACCATAAAGGTATAAAATTGAGGAGTTGTAATTTGTTCTTCGAAAAAATTACAGGACTTGAACCCAGGACACTTGGATTGGTAGCCAAGCACTATAACCACCAAGTCACAATGTGATATCAGTTTTCATTTCTCTTGGAACATGGGATAAAATAAAAGAAAAAAATGTTATAATGTAAATAATATGTTAACATGTTATATACATTAATATATATAAACAAATATATAAATTATTAAATTAATTGCTATATATAATATAAATCTGTTCCGGGTTATAATAATAGGTTTATCCCTAAAAATAAGTATGTTTGTATAAGTGATGGTTCCAGGATATGAAATGAAGGGCTTTGGGTGAGGGAGAGAGAGAGAGGAGAGGGTGGGGTACTTGGGGTGGGGTACTTGATGCAATATCATCATGATTACTAAAACTGTGATGTGAGTGTGATGTACAGCACTCCAACAAAAGGATGCATGTGACACAAGCGAGTCAATCACTATCCGATTGTCCATCGTGTCAAATTACTTGCGTGCGTTGCATGTACGTCCTTTGCTATGTGTCCTAGTGGGAACCAAGCTTGATGGATTTCTATTTAATTCCCTTCTTCAGGAAATCGCTTACCAATAAAAGGGTGTAAACAAATGATTTTGAAGGAGAATACTATGCCATATATGGATATAGATAATAAGCCATATACGGATAAATGTATCTGTACAGTAATTAGAGCTATTAATAATATTTCAAACATCTAAAGTAGTTGATGCATGACCACATCCAACATGTCTATCTTTTTATAACAACATTGTTTCAGGTTTTTCGAGAAACTTCTTAAAATGTTGCAGCCACTGAGCTCCTACGGCACCATCCACGACACGGTGGTCGCAACTTAAGGTCACGCTTAATACTGACGCTGTTCGAAATCTGAAAAGATAGAAAAATAATGTTTTTATAATTGGCTTTTTTTAAGAATCTTCACTTACAGAAAGTATTTAAATGCTTATTATTAATAAACTTAAGTAAGTATTAATTGAAAAAATAGGTTATTGACGGGCGGAAAGGTTATAGGGCTGCATATGGTAATACCAATTATTGTTTTCAATTGGAACTCAAACGCCCAGCGGTAATAATAATTAAATACATTAACCGTATTTCATGTGTTCTTTAATCATTATTTTTGATGTTTTCTTTTTACTTTGGAAATCAATTTTTTTAGAACTGAAAGTTTTTTATTCAGTATAAAGAATGAATAAATAATATAATGATAACAATAATAATAAATAAATAATAATGAAATAACCTATTATTATGAGAGCTCATGAGATCTGTTAATGAGACTCTAGAGGGTGTCATACACTCTGGTTCCCTGTTAAAATATACTTTGAACTTTTGAAATAATCATTATGAAAATCAATCAAAACAATTGTTTCTATGAAGTAATTTGAATCCAATAAAAATGAGAAGGTTTATAATGCGAAAGGCAGACTAAACCAAGGTGATACAGTTATGGATATTGAGTTATGAATTCTTGCTAATAAAGTAATAATATGCAGATTATCAAATCTCATATTAGTTTGATAATTTAAAGCGTTGTTGATGTAAAGAACAGATGAAATGCGGTTAATGTGTATAATTAATATTACCGCTGGGCGCTTTACAGTTCCATTAAGAAAAAAATAATTAGTATTAGCATAATAGGTCCTTGTATAACCTTTCCACATCTCAACATTTATGAGCATCAAACTTTTCCTATACTCTGAAATTAATATTATTCATAAGAAAATTGAACAATTATACTAAATCAAACAATTATAATGTGGAAAATTTAAATATTACTTAGATACAAATGAATGTAAACAGTTTGAATAATTCATTGGTTTTGATTGGTCAATTCCTTTGTATTGTCGCTTACATCCTTGCATTGCGTCCTAGTGGGAACTAAGCTTAAGCAACTTACTAAGAAAGTGTACTTAAAGCTTCACAATAAATTAATATTCAATTTATCAAAAATATTAAAACTTGCCAATATGAAAAAGTCATGAAACTTTTAAAAAGGTCATAAATTGTATTCTAAAAGTATATTTATTCAATTTATTCCCATTGAAATTTTCTATAGAAATACAATATAATAATTATTCATAGCATACACACAATAACACCCACATACTCAATCGAAAACTAATAGTAATTATAAAAAAAGAATTTTTGCAAAAAATAGCAATTATAAAAATTGTATTATTGATTATACTTGCTAAACCTACTCACTGCTAAAATGAAAATTATTAAAATTTATTTACAAGTTACAGTATTACACAAAATGCAATTATCAAATTTGTGATATTGCATGATAAGATCAACCTGTATTAGACATAATGCAGATTGCATTCCAGCGTGTGTGTGTGTTTCACGGTGTCAAACTAACCTAACAAAATGATCTATTCACAGATCAAAGTACTGTAGTTGTAAATGGCTTCTGAGTGCTTGAATGAACAAGACAAAGTTAAGCTAAATGTACAGCATAAAATCAACACAATATAAATATATTTTTAAAAGAAAGAGAGATGAAAAAATGCTCAGCAGGGGCAGATTAAGCATCGCTGTAACTCAAATGAGTCAGCTACCCCTCATAGTGGACCTTTCAAGCATCCCTAGATGACACACCCACATTCTGGAAGGGGTGGGGTAATTTACGAACACACATAATGTATCACACTGGGCCCTATGGGACAACAGTTTTTGAAGAAATCCCCAAGTATAAAGAAAAAATTAATAATTCTAGTGGGGTATTTTTACAACAGCGTTCATTACTCCATGACAAACTAATGTGTGAAATCCTTGTAAATTGTTAAGTTTAACACGGAACGCAGGAGATATGCATGCACCGGTTTGTTACATGTTTTATGTTTAAATTATCCTTTGTTATTGTGGTAGGCGGATATGAAATATTAGGAAACTTTAGTAAACTTTAAAAGATGACCTTTAGCAACATTCTACTCATTTGCATAACAGCGTAGTTCAGCGACAGTTGCGTCGATGTACTTTTTTATTTTACGTTACATTTTACATTACGCTTTTATTTCGCTTCAACTAAAAGTGTAAGAACGCATGTTTCACACATGCAAGATACACCACTACATAAAAACAAATCATGGACTGCCTTAGGCCTATAGACTACACCTACAGTAGGTAGGCATGTTTACAATATTGGGTGACAAAAATAGCATATTGCGATGAAAAAATCTTACTGTTTGGCTAGTTTGTTAACAAAGTGGGTGGAGCTTGCGAGATGCATGTTGGGAAATAGCGTTAAAGTTAACGTTTACTTGCTCATGCGAATGCTCCCTTCATTTGATCATTTTTAGGCTCTTCACCATAAATCAAAATCCTTTATCCATCACTACTGTTTAGTGGGATGCTAAGTTCAATTCCTAAACACAATGCCATTACAACAACATGAACATCAAGGTGTCACTAAATGTACCTCGTTGTGATACAAGTGTAATTTTAAATATTCAAATTTTAATTGCTTTCAATCTTATCAAAATTTCATTTCACCAACACTCATGTCACCCACTGACTATTGTGTCATCAAATCTGCATAATTGTCACATGTCCACCAACACACATGTCACTCACTTGTGTCATTAGAAACTTCAGACACTAACCTAAGTAATATGATTATTGAAAGTTTGTACAAACTGTATTTTTTAAATTTACTATTTCATACGCATCCAACACCGAGTAACACGCCAATTACAGGATGGATAAACCATTTAATAATTTATCATACTTATAAATTAAGTCTCATTCAGAGGCTTAGGGAGTGGAGTTGAAAGAGTTACAACCCTGGCACTAGGTCAGGATTGAACCCCCACACTAGGTCAGGATTGAACACTGGCACTAGGTCAGGATTGAACCCTGGCACTAGGTCAGGATTGAACACTGGCACTAGGTCAGGATTGAACCCTGGACCTTGGGAAGCACGTTAACCACCAAGCTACACTACTATTTGTATTTTGTGTGTGTGTGGGGCCCAAGGAAGAACAAAATTGAGTTGATCTTTACATTAGTAAAGTTGAATTTGAACTAGATTTCTGTCACACCGCAGACACTTTGCTTTGTGTACTTAGATTGTTGTCTCATATTTTTAGCAGTAGTCACATCATTGAATTGTACAAACACATCTGTTAATGCATTATAGTTCATTATTAAGCTAGGCTACATTTTATACCCAGGATATCAGACTTAGTAGGCTAGAATGATACTTAATAAATTGATTGATGAGTACAGCTATGTGACACAAGGTGTGATACTAACTACCTTTGACGTTCATCATCAATACATTCAATATCAACCGACAACGACAACTAGATCTCTTCTCTTCTTTGCTTTTATTTTCAGTCTTTTGTCTAGGTTTGTTATTCTTTGTGCGCATTTTAATTTTATTAAATCATTGTTTTTTTTAAGTTTGCAGTACACCACATATATATATTTCTGAAAATAACTGTTGAGTTTCTCGATGTTTTAATCAATATACTTTGATTGTCCTCAGAAGTGAGAACTTCTTTTTCTTTTTTTTTTTGCCAATTTTAATTTCTTTTATGGAGTTAATTGTAAACATACATTAAATTTAAGCCATAGAAAATAACATATGTATAAATTAACATACAAAAATGAAAAAGTATGAAAGAGAGAGTTTGAGAGTTTTATATCCATTTTTAAAAATATATTTTGTACATGCAATTTGGCCGTTGGGCCACCATATGAAATGGTATTTTTAATGTGCAATAAAGTTCAATATAAAACACCAATGTGTTACTATGTTAGGTGTGTTACCCTTACCCTTCTTCACAAGTGTCATCCGGTATCATTGCTTTCTGTGCTGCACCTACGGCTAAAATACAGGCTTGGGGTGGGTTGATGATTGCTGAGAAGTTCTTAACACCAAACATACCAAGGTTTGAAACGGTGAATGTACCTCCCTAAAAAACGAAACAAGCACATTATTTGTCAATTGTCACTCATCATTGTTACTCCAAATATGTAGAGTGCATATATGGGCTATATAAGAATCTTAAAATTTTTCTATTATTTATTATAACATGAAGTATTTTGTCCATAATTCATAACTGGATTACTTTATAACATTTGCATTTATTAACTGCAAAAAGAACTAGTACAGTTAACCAATTAATGTAATGAGGTTTAGAACGCCATTTAACTGGTTCCCATTGTGCAACTTTGCTGCAAGCAAAATAATGGTTATTGATGTGTCACTGTTTTACAGTGATTTCACTTGACCACCTTTTGGGTAATTTTAACATTTTTTAGGAATTGTTGGGAGTACAAATTCAGCAGAAACATGATGAATATAAAAATTATACTTTTTAATCTATTTTGAAATAAATGGTTATTCAGCGTTTTGGAGCAGAAACAGGCCGCTAGATCTGAATTCATTTTGTATGTATGAATATAGTTTACATAACACCACATAAATAATTCTAATAAAAGAACTTGTTATGGGTAATAACATCTTTATTGGAAGAAAATCTATATCAACTTTCAATACAAGAACACTCAGATTTCACTCTGTTTTGGTATTAATATTTAGCTATAGTACTAAGTTTTTTCAAATCCCAACAAGAGTACAAAAACAATAAAAGTTGAATGCAGATTGTCACGACATAAGGTGATTTAGATGCACTAGATGTAATGATGAAAACTAAAGACAAACTTTTAATAAGCCATTTTTTGTTCCAAAAAATGTGACATAAATGTATTCAGCAAAGAATGATAACCCATTTCAACCAGCTCCTGTACCACACAATTTCCAAAAAAACACCACCCCTTTCTCACTGGCCAACCCCAATTCCCTTTCTAGCAAATGACTAAACAAACACATTGGGGGAGATGTCAATTTATCCAGGTAAGCTAGGCAAGAAATAAACTAAAACTACTATGCTATTTAGAATAATAATATTGTCAAACCAAAAACTGGTTTTTACTGACACAACAGTTGATATGAATGCAGTTTATTCTGTCTTTCCTAATTTGTATCCTACCACACAGTTAGCTTTTGGCAATGACACAATTTACATAATGACATCTTTGATCACGTAACAAACTTCTCAAATGAATTAAAAATGAATCCTTTATATTTTTTTTACTACTCAAGCATGGGATTACCCTAGTGATCGAAGGGGAATCGACTGGAATTTCATATTATCGTAGTAGTGGGATTTTATAGGCTAAGCGAAAAATCTCAATGGGATTATCACAGTGGGATTATCTTTTACTACTGAAATAATATGAAATCCCACTTGGATTACACCATATCCCAGTACCATCCCACAAGTTTTCGAAATCCTGGTTAAGTGGGACAAAATCCCATTCCAAAGTACATCCCACTAGTTTTCAAAATCCCGCTTAAGTGGGACAAATCTCAGTTCATACTCTGTTATGTACACAGTAATAAGTAGCAATATTTTGTTTGGAAAAAAAAACTTGTTCACTAAAGAGTTTGAATTATACTGTTTATAATTTGTTTTTATTATATAATTTATATAATCTGGTGTAGTTATGTATCAATTTGTATTTATTATATAATTTATATAATCTGGTGTATTTATGTATCAATTTAAACACTAATATACAGGCTGTGGGGATTTAACTATGGCAACATGGAATTATCTCATATCCAGATATCAACCATTATTATTTACAATATGTAAATTTAATCTACAAGGATACAATATTGTTGTTTTCATCAAAGAAATAGTTGTTGTTTTTTTAAAAACTTTACGTAGGTGTACATCGTAACGTTTAATTAATTTCTCGTTGCATTATATTACTTAATTATTTGTTATTTATCACAACGTCAATGAGCTTTTAATGCAAATTACCCTAGTAAGTGGCGCAATAACAATTTTAAAGAGTAAAGTTGGTTATAAAATAAATATATCGGTTAATAAAATATGTTTTTCTTTGTGCATTTAAATTAGGTTGTTAAACATTCAAATTTAAATTTTAAGGGTAAAACACAATGCACAACTTAGTAATGCCAAAGGCTGGAATAATACACTCACTATTCACAGATTGGCCAATATCGCTTGGACGTAACGTTCTAGGGCAATGGAAGTGAATTGACCAATCACAATCATGTTGTCATTGGTCAAATTACCAACAGTGGGTTTACATCATTGTTTTGCGGTCAAGTGGTAACCAAGCTTAGGGTGGCAAAATACCACTGTTAGCTGTACTAGGAGAAACTCCTAAGGGTCCTTTCCCAAATCTTATCTCTCTTTTCAGAAATCATATATGTTTTCTTAACTGGACTTAGTTGTATTGATTGATTGTAATTTAATAATTCATAATAAACATTTGTTATATTTTGAATTTTTTTTTTGTACAAGAAAAAAAATCAAATCAGACAATATCAATAAAAGAATTGTCCAGTCTTCAATGAATTAGATTATATGGACATATTCACATGACTCTTAATCTGACTTTCATCTATGTAATCTCATGGGTTACAACTGATTTACAGTGTATTAAACAGTTTATATAACATAACATTGCAAAAGTACAGCTATACCTAACATGCACTATAATGGGTCACTACTGAGTGTGGGAAATCCCAAAGTGTGGGAAATCCCAAATTATGGGAAATCCCAAAGTGTGGGAAATTGTATTTACAGTAACTGGTAAACTCCTAATTACTAGGTTTATAGAAGCTATGTTTATGTTTATGTTTATAGAGCATTGGTATAAAAACCATGACTTAGTTTTCCCCAGCCTAAACCAAAATTTGTTATAAATTTGGTTATGTTTAAAGAAGTTTAACAAAAGTAAGAAATTACAACTTTAAGAATTTAAGAAAGTAAATTTGATTACTAAAATTCTGATACTTAAGCTCTGTCTCCACTATCAAACTTTATGTGACAAAAAATGTGATGTGCCCATATATGGACATGATGATGTCATATCACTGCCATATTTGGGCACATCACACTTTTTTTGTTAAACTAGTTTGATAGTGTAGACAGAGCTTAACAATTTCATATATCGACCATCTTAAGAATCAAACAATTCAGATATTAAATTAAATTATATTGATGGCTTTTTACTTTACTCTTCTCTGTATGAATTTAACTTACAATCATTAATATTGATTTTTATATTAATGCTAATTTTATTTTATTCGTTCAAAAACTAAGAGTAAGAGCAATCAACAATAGGTTTGATAAACTTAAAAAATAGGAATAATAACAGGAATGTAATTAAATGTAAATTTATAAAATTTAATTTGCTCAGTAATCAGCAAAACAAGTTGATGATATAAATATAAATAACTTACAAAGACAGGAATTGCATTCACAATTTTAAAAACATGTTTATAAAATTAAATTTATAGATTTTTAAATTGTTGGTAAGTTAATTGCTATCCTAGTTGGGCAGCATAAACTGCCTCAGGTATACTTTGATAATGTTTGTTGATTTTCTAATATTTTAATGGCTTATTTATACTAAAAATTACTCATAATGGAATTCTACGTAGCAAATAATACATGGCCTAATTCTCAATTCCATTCCGGTCTAGAGGAGAAAAAAATAAGTTACATGAATCAGGTGAAAATCCACTGAAATATAAATTGATGAAATGAGAATAAAATAAAAAATGATACAATGATAACAACATTTGGGCTGGATCCAGAGGAGAATCTCAATAGTCTGTCAAAAGTACTTTTCTGTTGAAAGAGGGAGGGGGTGGAGAGAGCACATTTGAGCACACCCACCTGGGATCCACCTGACCAGATATATACAGTAAAATTAGAATGAGGTAGAAATGTTGTTTTAACTAACCAATTATTTTTTAATTTGGAGATTAGAAAATAAGAAAGTTTGAAAATATATAAATGATAACTTTCTAAAAAGGGAATGTATAAAACTAGTTTGACAAAAAAAGTGTGATGTGTCCAAATATGGTAGTGATATGACATCATCATGTCTATATATGGACACATCACATAAAGTTTGATAGTGTAGACAGTGTTTTATAATGAAGGTAAAAGAAAGAAGGTCAAACTTGCTGCAGCAATTGTACATTAATGATAGCATGTCACAAAAACCATATTTCATAGTTTAAAACAATATTTACTGCACATAGACTAACATAGATTTGATATTAGAACATAAACTATATCAAATCAAGAATATAACACATGCAACATTATTTTCTTGAAATATGTTGTGAAAAAAAAAATCTGGTCTATTCCCTAGTTTTAAGGAGAAAATAATGTGCATCTAAAACTAATAAGATTGAGCTTATAATAGTCTGATGTTCTTTAACGACACATATAAATCATTAAATACAATCAATCTAGGCCAGAATTGATAACAATTCAATTACCAGGGGATGTAGTTCATTTGATCATATTCAGCCTAGTTTAAAGTTAAACTATATGTCTCAAATAAGAACATTATTATTCTGTTTCCATTATTCTCTGCCCCAGATGATTCAGTAGCAACAATTGGAACATCCAGAAGGGACAACTTGAACACCTATAATTACCTCCTTTCTCCATTTCTATCACATACTTTTAATTTAGCATTTTGCTTATTATACTTCGTATTGCATATTCCAATATTGTGGATAAAAGGTAAAATCTTTCAGTACACGTTCAAGCACCAGCAATGTTAACCTGGCAATCCCACGAACTAAACGAAAGACATTTGCTGACCATTCGTTTGCCGTAGCAGGACCCAAAATTTGAAACAGTTTACCAAGTCACATTAAACACTTAGACGACTATAATCAGTTTAAAAAACATTTAAAGGCACTATATTTCAAACAATGTTATGATACCGATTGATGTGA
Organism: Antedon bifida; assembly: GCF_963402885.1. NCBI lineage: Eukaryota > Metazoa > Echinodermata > Crinoidea > Comatulida > Antedonidae > Antedon > Antedon bifida. The sequence goes on along the minus strand of NC_136229.1, from coordinate 956,553 downwards.
AGCGCCGCTGATTATAATTAAATGTTGTATAAATGTGCGCTATACAAGTAATAATAATAATAGCGATATACTTGCATTTGCTACGATCTAATGGTTTCCTATATTGTAAGACTGTATGCAATTTCTATTCTTATGTATCACCATATAATTCAGCGTTTGTTTTATTCAGTACGATAAAAAAAAAATACGAGGATGACCCATAAAACTGAACCAGGTTATTTCCAATGTGGTCATTTCAAACTAGTTTGACAAAAAATGTTATGTGCCCAAATATGGTAGTGGTATTACCAAATATGGTAGTGATATGACATCATCATGTCCATATATGGGCACATCACATTTTTTTGTAAAATATAGCCTATTTGATAGTGTAGACAGGGCTTAACAAAATATGTAATTACTATATGCAGAAAACAATGGCAAGAACAACGTACAACAATCTACATCTACATGTTCTCCAAGTTATATAAATAATTGATATCATCAGGAAAGAAGTCCGTAGTTAAACCTAATGAGGTGAGGCGGTCTAGAAGTATCGTAATAAATTAGTTTATTTTCTGAACAAGCTACAAGAATAACATTTTAATTTGTATGGTTGGTTGAATATGGTAAATGAAACACGTACACAAATAGCATTGTTACAATAGGTTGTAAGCAGTTTGTTTGTTTCCTGTTTATTACAAATAAAAAAACAGATTTGTTATTCTTTGAAGTTTGCAATATTCAATTATTAAAATCTGGACTGAATACAAGCCACAATTCTCACAAGGACGTCACAAAACGAATCCCCAGTTATATAACTGGTGAATGTCATCAATGGTTATGACCAGGGGGCTCGGTATGAATTTTTAAAAAAATAGGTGATGGGATTATACATGGATTCTATCAACAATGGATTACTAAACATTTGGATTATTACAACCACCATGCTAAGCTCATCTAATTTTTATGCGCTAAAAAAATATATTGCATGTACAGTAGTTAAAATAAAAAAATGTTTACGTCATAAATAATTTTCTCTTTTTTGTAATATTTCAAAGCGATTTGTTATTCTTTGACGTTTGCAATATTCAATTATTAAAATCTGGACTGAGAACAAACCACAGTCCCTAGTTATATAACTGGTGAATGTCACCAAACGAGTCCCTACTGTAGTTATATAATCAGAGGTGTATTCCATAAAACACATAAAAAACATGTTACGTAAATAACCCGTTATTAATTGTCCATGAACTCCGACCTTAATACTTCACAGTTACCGATATATTTTGAAGCATATTTTGCCATTATAAAGATTACGAAGTAAGCCTAACTCTGAGTTCAGCTTAGTCTCAGACTTACATTTGAAATCTGCTGGGATCAAACTGTCAGTCTAATACAATATTTTAATAAACAAAAGCAATCCCATTTTTAGTAACACATAACAGATTTTTATACAATGGTATATAATTAGAAATTATAAATAATATTATAAAAAAAATATAACTTTTAACATAACATTTATTTTGTTTTGTCTTTCTATAACTGTCTATACTATCAACCTAGTTTGACAAAAAAAGTGTGATGTGCCCAAATATGGTAGTGATATGACATCATCATGTCCATATATGGATATGATGATGTCATATTACTACCATATTTGGGCACATTACACATTTTTTTGTCAAACTAGTTTGATAGTATTCGAATAGTCCGATGGTATCAAAGCTACATCCGAGACAGCTAGGGTGAGAAGCTGAGATTATTGTACACAACCATTTGCATTGTGTCTATCTCTACATTTGGCATAATTTATATAGAAACTGGTTTTTACTAACCTGAAATTCTTGTGGCATAAGTTTTCCTTCTCTTGCCTTTTCTGCCAAATTTCTAACATTATTGCTAATAGTTGATAATCCCTAAAAGAAATAAAAAGTACAGACGTATTTGATTAATACAGAAAAAGTGGTTAATTAGGTAATAATAACTTTTAAAACTTAAGCCTTGTCTACACTATCAAACTTTATGTGTCAAAAAAGTTTGATGTGCCCATATATGGTAGTGCTATGCCCAAATATGGTAGTGATATGACATCATCATGTCCATATACGGGCACATTTTTTGACACATACAGTTTGATAGTGTAGACAGAGCTTTATGGTATTTCATTGAAGCTCCCAGTATACTGAATGTATGTTACCCAATTAAACTGGAGAAACAGAAGCAAAAGTATGGACAAAAACCAAGAGAACACAAGATATTTAAAATTTAGTGAATTTTTACTTCTTTTTCTTTTACTGTTTTTCTGTATTAATTTAAGATACCGTAGTTTAAGGGGGAGAACGCTTAATTAGCCACTAGCCTCAACGGCTATGTCACTATCTGGCTTCTCCGGGAGACGTGTCTCTGAATTGTCATAAATAATTTTTTTTTACATTAATAAAATGGACCAAACCAAGAGGACACAGGATATTTAAAATCTTCAATCCTCACATTCAAGGAACCGGAACTTTACCAGCTGCACCAAATGACAACATAATATATTGTTTACTTTTTTCCTCTTTAGAGACTAAAACCAGCATAAATGATAGATATACAAATTAAACAAAGTGAAATTATCCATTTAATGAATGGTTAGTATGTTCTAAATAACAATTCCTGATTAGTTGATCAATTAGTTTGGTGGAATAACTGATATTTCGCAATTAATGGCCGTCTTACGATCGTATTTAAATTGTTATTGTATTCCCGCTGTGGTTTATTAATTTGGATGTTTCTACAGCAGATTCCCATTCATTACAATATCTGATGCCCTGTCTCTTTGAAAACTAGGTCATTTATGAAGGAATAAGCTATTACAGTATACTATGATTCCTTGTCTAAACTCTTCTACGTATATAACCGTTGACCTATCCTAAATCAACCACTGGTTACTCTCAATATTTGTTGCTTTTTAAGCGTTTTATGCTTTTTATCGTATTTTAACTTTTAACTTCCAAAAAATCTACTTTTTAAACTTAAAGATGTATTGTCCCCCAAAAACATGAAAAATAATTAAATCACACTTTGAATAGGCTACTTTTGTAGAAAAAAAAACGATGAAAAACAATGTTTTCACTTATAAAATAACATGATAAATGATTAAATTCAACCAAAAAATCCAGACCATTTTTTACTTTAAATTACAGTTTTTTCAGGTAAATAAATTTCATTTCGATCTAATTTTTGGTCAAAGTGGATAAATATTATGTGAAATTAAAATTGCATATTCAACAAAAATAAATGTAAAAAATTATTTTTCACGGGGACAATACATCTTTAAGTTTTTGTGCAATAATGTGTGTGTATTCTATTTTTTATGATTTTTTTATATTATATATCTGTTTTTAATTGTACTGTACTAATAAATATTTGCCAATCTTTAAGAAGAATTTCTATTATTATTTTATTATAATGGACAATTAAAGCTATTCAGTATTCAGTATATTCATACTGTAACAGTGAGATGAAATTCAGATCTAAGTGTGTATTAAGGGGACGGGTACACTTTTGAGTGTGGTGGCCAAATGGTTGATTCAATCCTTATCAAGGGGACAACTTTTTTTGTATCACAAAAACAACAAAAAGAGACCAAATAGTTAGGTGGTACAGGTATTATACATTATTATATAACACCTAAATAAATTCCTGTCATTTGATTGGACAATTGTGGGTCACATGGCGTGCAATAGTACACACTATTAAACTCAAGCCTAAGATACTTTTTATTATATATAAGACTTATATATATCTATAAGATATTAAGACTTTATACTCTGTCATTATGCATTACAAATTATTTTTTTAATTATATTCCAGCATCAACATATTCTGTGTTCAATATTCAATAATTAACCATTACCACCATATATGGGTTATTATTAGTTTATTTAAAGTTCATGTTATTGTTTATTGTTACTATGTTTGACAACAAAAGTGATGACATTCAAAATTGGTATAATCTAATCTTTTGCAATAAAAAAAGCAATAAAAACTAGACGTCATTACATTTTTCATTACAAATTTCGTCAAAATAATCTTGTCACTATCATCACATCATCGTTGCTTGTTTCCCAAATAAACATTTAAAATTACCATATTTGGAGTACTTTTTATGTGGGGAGTGGATTGGGTCAGATGGGAAAAATATATTAAATTATAATACAAGAAAAAAAATACAAAGACAATTTTGTTGAGCAATTTTGAATGCATTATGTAACTTATTATATAATTTTAAATGTTTTATCTGTCATTTTACAAGATTTAATAATTTTTTTGCTTTAATGTTTTGCTGCTGTTTTTATGTAATTTTACCATTTTATATATTTCTTACTTCAACTTTTAACTGGACTTATACTTACAACCTAGATTTTATTGCGTTCCATTTTCGTCAGACATTTTAACTGTCTTTTTATCGTACTCATATTTTTTTTTAATGAAATGATTAAGAAAAAGATTTAAAAAGATACATACAGCAAAATGACAACAAGAAGTGTAATAATTAAACGGTAACAACATAACTCTAAAGAAGACAGCTTTTGAATCTATCGAAAATCTTTTACAAATTTACATTCTTTTGACACTCGTGTAGAGAGGTGTGTAGGCAATTTTGACTAAGTTTCTGAAACGCAATAGCACTGTGTATGGAGGACAAAGTCAAATTCAAAAGGATACGTCGGGTCATTCATGATTTTATATATTTTGAGTGCAACCCATGGGATACCTGAGGGAGTTTAGAAATCAGATTTGTAAACTGAATAGTAAATTAGACAGGTCTTTCCCCCTTCAGCTTATTGCATATTTGAATATATCAAGTTTAAAATATTTCTTGATTTGTAAGCGTGCAAGACTTTGGAATGATGATTGATGCGAGTATCAGGTAGTGGTTGCGATTTAATCCTGATTTCATGAGGGCATGGTTGTTGAGTAACATTTCTAGGATAAATTGTAATTTATATGTTGATGAAAATGTCTTGGTATTTAAGGAACGTACTGAAACAAACAGGAGTGGATACTTAGTAGCATACACACATACAATCATAGTACTATGGTAAATGCGAACGTAAATAATGTACAGTAATGTACGTGATAGAAAATAAATATAAAACTGAAGAAAAACCATAGTCACTATCTTTCCTGTAGAAGTTGCATTCTAAAGTTTAGAGCTGGTTTTTGTTTTTACTTTTTGCCAACTTCCAAAAAAAATTATTTTCCTCCATAATAACAACAACCACTCTGTGCTCAACAAACAACAAAAATAGAAACAAATTTGCCACATTTTTAAAAACTTTACAAATTTCTTTGACATGACATACTGTATCCATTTCCATTAAAATATTTCCATATCGATATTTTTTAATCAGTAGACCTTTATTATAGTAATGATTAAAATTATGGATTTTGGAAATTTTTAACATTTAGGGTAACTATAAATAATCATCAATTGTGGAAATAATTACTCAACATTTACATCAATAATAAGCTGAATAAAATCAACGACAAAGAACCGTATTATGAACGTAGTCCTACTTGACATTGTTACAAAATATAAACAGAAGTCAGGGGCAACAATAATCCTTAATAAACCTCAATTTATTTAACAGTAAGTGGTTTAAATTATTCTAGTTACAAACAAGAATTAAAGTCTTAAGACATTTTAACAAACAAAATAAACAATATAATATAATGTATAATACTTATTATATAGAACTTAGTTATTTTAGAAATTCTGTCTAGGAAGAAAATACCGCTCTTTTTAATCCGTATTAATCTTACTCAGTACAAATAGCCCTTTGAGTACATATATTCAAACTCAATCCAATCAATCAAAATCAATTGATTCCATATAACTAAGGATATGTACAAATATGTCATCAAAAAGTTATGGAAAATCAAAATAAACAAAGCTTTTAAGTTTAAGTTTATCAGAAGATCTTCCTATTTATCAAAATAAACAAAGCTTTTAAGTTTAAGTTCATCAGAAGATCTTCCTATTTACTTCCGGAAATAATCGCTTTTCACCCAATAGGTTGAATTGTTTTGTAAAGAAGCAAATTTTAAAATAATGATTATTTGTTTTTTGTATTTATTCTGTCTTTATACTGGATGATACTTTCAGTGCTAAAGCATTGATTTTCAAAGTGGTTCAGTAGTTGAGTATTGAGTTGAGTAACTTTTAAGCGGGATGTATTGTTTTATCCAATTGATATTGTGACTCTCAACATCTCTATTTAGAGAAGGCATCGTTCAAATTTGTTTAAAAGCTTTATTTTTAATCTGAAAATTAACTTCAGGAAATAAATCAATTTATTTTTAATCTGAAAATAAACTTCCGGAAATAAATCAATTTTCTCCCATTGGTTGAATTGTTTTTAAAGAAGAAAATCTAAAAATAATGATTTTTTGTTTATTTGTAAACATTATAGTCACTAAGTATTCTTTCTTTGTTAAACGATTCCAGGTAAACTTTCAATGGGATTAGTAGGATTAGTAGGATTAGGAAAAGGTAATTTACCTTATTCATCAGAAGTACAATTAGAACTAAAACCAAACATAACTGACTAGATCAGATAATAATAGTAAGATTAGTTGTGTGAATAAGAAGTCACTTAATGACCTATTAGGTGTGTGATGAGTACAACAAACATATGAAAAACATGTCAAAAGCACTTCCTTATCTATTAACACTAATCCTGCTAATAACATTTGAATATGGGATTTCAAATAGAAGATAAGACGAGTTTACCAGCTTCCGTAATGCATTTAAATTTAGGCAATTCCACTCAAATTATCATCAATGTAAATTGGTAATGTATACGACTCTAAAAGCGTTCATAGCGATTTCTTGGTAATTTGTAATAATATGCAACAAAAACCAAATTACTAATTTATCTCTTTTATTAATCATTCTTTCAACAATTGGGCCACCCAGTCTATAATAGAACATCTTAAGCCTTGTCTACCCTATCAAACTTTATGTGACAAAAAAATGTGATGTCATATCACTACCATATTTGGGCACATAACACTTTTTTTGTCAAAATAGTTTGATAGTGTAGACAGAGCTTTAAAATCTTGCTCATCCAACTGATGGGCCAGATATTTATTTTATCTTTTTATAATTGGAATTATTATTATTTATTTTTTTTACAGAAGTGGTTAACTTTATTAAAACTGCAAAATGGCCTATTCAAAGTCTGAATTTATGAATCTTCATTTTTCAAGTTTTTGGAGGATAATACATCTTTAAACGTTAAACGTGAGGTGTATCCCGAATGATCGCATGATCAAAACGATACTGGGTATGATCAACTAGCTTTCATGTTCCCACTTAATAATATGTCTTAAAGATTATCTTCAATGACCACAGAAATACAGTATCATAAATTGATTTTCCTAACTTTTAAAAGAACCAATCAACCATTTATCATTGTTCTGCGATACTGTCCCCAAAAACAGTCACAGACTGTTCACAAAAAGTGACATTAAACACAAGATGGTTCTTAAATTTTGTCTAATGTCAAAATTTATAAACAAGTGGAATCATTCACAGAGATTAGTCGATAAAATGTGTTCTCTCGTTAACCCTACACAAACTTGACATTACACTATCTACCTTGTTTTATTCAACATGAGATAAGATGAACTGACTTACTACAGTATTTACGTTTCATATTTCAATTTTTATTCACACGGTTTGGCCATACAAACACAGACCATTCATAGTAGCGTGTGGCGCAGTGTGTTCGATGCTACTGTAGACGCAAGATCGGATGTTCGAGTACAATGCTCATTGTATACGAATTGTATCCAGCATGGCACTAAACTTGTTTGCCTCTCTCCACTCAGGAACATTAGGCCTTGTTATTAATGTTAGAGCTTGGATGGGACAACATCTGGGAATATCGGGTGCTGTATATGGAGCTGGGTCCCATTAGGCATTTGAAATCAGCACTGCTGACTCTTATGGCAGCCCCTGCATCTAGTATCTGCCTCAAATGTATTGGCCCATGCCTTTCCTCTGGTCAAGGTGGGCAATGGATGAGAGAAGCCCCTTGATCAATGATACGGCTAATAAAGTCCTTGCTTTAAGTTTCATCCATCATTCAAATGATCACACAAATCTCATTAAAATCTTTATAACTCTAATATGACCTGAAATATTAAATAACACGGCTTGTCTGCATTTTGACAGGTATTTTGCTTTACTTTATTAATTTAGGAATATTTATCTAAATTTATCCTTGGCAAAAGACACATCTTTCTATAAACAAATTCACATCAGTAAAAACAGAACAAGATTTTGGACAGATCTTGCAAATGTCATTTGCTAAAACATTAAGAAGGTATTGATGTAGAAATAAAGCAAACAGAATCAATCATAAAGGTCACATGACTGCTAAAACAGACAACATAATGGACATCGTGGGACTCTGAGGTGTTCAATTAAAAAACAACAGCAAATAGCTAAAAAGTGCATACCAATCTGGACTTAGAACATATGATATGAGGTTACAGATAATGATAAAATATGTGCAGTTAAAACGCAAATTCAATTGGAAACAACTGAAGGAGAAATCATTATTACTTAAAAATTGATTTTTTATAGACAACATCAAACAGCAAATACAGGCATATCCCCAGGTACAGTCCAGACTTTTGGTCTGGATGTAGGCCTCTATCTAGTCTGTTCAGATGAATTTTTACAAGAAATACTTACCAATTATTTTTTTTCCTGAACAAGGGTTTTCCCAGGTATAGTCCCAGTATTGACTTTTGGTCTAGATCTAGCCTATTCAGATGAGTTTTTACAAGAAATGCTTACCAATCAATTTTTTCCTGAACCAGAGTTTCCCAGGATATATTCCCAGCCCCCACCAACCCAGAGCTTATACAGTATTTAAATTTCGTTCTTATCCTCATCGAACTCACCAAACCTAATTGTGTGTTTATGGGAAGTGGGGTTTATCTATCAAACCAGGGAAGAGTGAATTTCACTCTTCCCTCAGTGAATTTCACTCTTCTCTCAGTGAATTCCACTCCTCCCTGATCAAACGCAATATAATTTATAAATGAACAATTTACCTTAGAGTCGGCATTAAATACAATTGGTGTAATGAGACCATTATCAGTTTGAACGGCAACACAAAGATCCACTTGATTAAATCTAGAAATAAAAACAAGAACACGACTTGAAGAACTGAACTGAATGTAGGTTGCAAGCAACCCAACAGCATTAATGTTATCACTTTGAAGACATGAAATAATGTGAATTTAGCATAGAGAATGTAGGTTGCACCGGCCAAGAAACCCAACAACAAATTGTATTACTTTGTAGACATGAAATAATGTGAATTTAGCATAGATAATGTAGGTTTTAAGTGAAACCAGATAAGCTATACATTAACCTTATTGATCAATAATCATGTATTGATTTGTGTGCAATATTTAGTTTCATGTCTGCTTATTTTTTGATTATCAGTAAAAGGGTTTAACTGGATCTCTATGTAAAGTTAAAATATTTTTATTCAAATATAATATATTGTTCAGGGAATGATTTCACTAGTGTAGCATAGCAAAAAGCTATACAAAACAACCTTACACAATACAAAACTATGTTTCTCAACTTCAGTCAGTTTGATTAGCAATATTGCTAAACAAAATTAAAAAATGAATTTGTTCCTGTTGTTTGAATGTTTGTATATTCAACTATTTTTTATTATTGAACAGAAATCCAAGAAATTTCATGATGAAAGAATTGGAGTTTATTTTAATTGAATTTTACTTTAGTAAATAACTCTGACAAAGTTATGAATACATTATAACTAGCATGTAATTAATTTGTAATTAATTTTTAATTAATTGATAAATTAAAATGTGTAATAGTAAAGTATTACAAATGGCGATTTAGTAAATTAAATTATAGCAATGTTTTATTAATATATACAGATTGACGAATAATTTCTGATCTTTAATTTAAATAAATATTTGATAGATGCATGTAATTGTAAATAATAAGGCTTAAATAGTTGAATAATTTATTGTAATTTGCTGAGTATATGACGGAGTATAATCCTAAGCTCAAATATAATCCCACCCCTTAATTTAGGCTAAATTTGGACATAAGACTTGGGTAAATTCCACTGTTAGTTTAATCCAAGTATAATCCCACCGCCTAATTTAGGCTAAATTTGGACGCAACACTGGTAAATTTCACTGTTATATATTGCAATCCGGGTATATTAATCCAACCACCTTATTTCCCCCAAATTCATTATCCATTCCCCCTGGTCATATACACCAATTAATGTTTCCGTTTCATGTTATGTTTGATACAAAGCCTACTTCACACATTACTACAATAATCACAAAATAAACCATCACAACCAAATATGGTAATAAAGTTACTAAAAGCATGATGTAAGAAGGAAAATGAAGTGTCAAAACTTCCGGTTTAAATAAATATATTTCTATTCCCACTTCAGCAGCTTACGTGCGTAGAAACTCAATGTGTCACATTATGTCAACATTAACAAGTTAAGAACTCAATCTGAAACTAAGTTCAGTTTTCGGTAACATTTCATAGAGAAAGGAAATCAGTGTTTATTACAAAAAAGATAAGATTGGATATTTACACTTAAAATCAGGAACATAGAAATAGTACCACAGCTACTGAAAACTAGACAGAAACACATCCAAAATGATGACACCAAAATATTCTTCTACATATATTAAATTTGTTTTTTAATGTGTTATATAATTTGTGCCAGTGGAAAATAAGTTTCCACTCTGAAAATAAGTGGACAAATATATATATATTTATATATTACAAGATATTAGCAAGGATGAAAATTATTTTTTTTTAGTTTATAGTATATGTTTAAGACGTTTATCATCTTCTCGGACTTTGACTTTACTACATGATTTCATTCACTGCATTGTTGTGTCATGAGCATCTCATTTGTGATGGAAACGCAACATAAGATTTCCTTATTATTATGTTTGACCTAAAATATAAATTTGTTTTGTAAATTTAAATTAATAAATAAAATGTGCATAAAAATGTCCTTATATGGCAACAACTTACTGTCTAATTTTATCGTCCATCCATGACGAGTTAGCTTCCGGTTGTTTCATGCACGCCAGGGCGGACGCTTTAATCACAAAATCATTTACAGACAACTTGCTTCCATCAGATTCCAAAATTGAATTTAATTCTTTTCTTAATCTGCAAAATGTGGAGAAATAAAAGAACTTGATAAATGAGGTTGAGAATTATTTAAACTGGAGGGAATCCAGTATGCAACTTATTTTATGAAACATTAAGTGTATTTAATAAAATTAAAATGAAATTGGCTGTGGGTTAACATTACAGTATCTAAGAACATAAACAAGCAAAAGCTATTTATAAAAAGGTAAAAATAAAAGGCAGGGAGAAATACCAAATAATTTCATTAAAGTAAAATGTTAAAAAAAAACATTTTTTATTTTTACATAAATTAACATTTATGGGATATTTATGTGGTTGAACCACCAACCTTAAATTAAGCCCTGTCTACACTATCAAATTTTATGTGACAAAAAAATGTGATGTGCCCATATGAACATGATGATGTTTAAGCATATCACTACCATATTTGGGCACATCTGTATTGTCAAACTAGTTTGATAGTGTAGACAGAGCTTTAGAAGGCAAGCATTATGAATACCACGATGATGTCATATCACTACCATATTTGGGCACATCACACTTTTTTTGTCAAACTAGTTTGATAGTGTAGACAGAGCTTTAGAAAGCAAGAATATGAATACTTTAGTCACAAAAGTCTTGTCTATCAAAATGTTTTCAATTGATTCTGATACGAAAGGTTGGATCAATCAAGAGAAATTTGAAAGCCTACAGCAATGCATTCATTGATTTTAATTCCCACACATCTATTTAATATTCCCCTTAAATACATAGAATATTTTAACAAATTTTTATATGCATGCCATTATTTAATTATAAAAAAACAGCTTTTTGAAACACCTACAAATGCTAGTGAGCACTACAGTATCTGTGGATAAACTGACAGAAATCAGTTTAATCACGTTTTTTTTTTAGAAAATAAATGTAAGTGTCATAATTATTATTATATTATTTGTGAGTGACATGCGATGATTATATAGATTTTTTTTATCAATTTTAATAATAATAAGTCATATTTTGAAGTCAATTTCTTTACAGCCTTTGTAACATGTGAAATTGTTTAAAACTATCAATTATATTTGGGCATATCACTACCATATTTGGGCACAGTTGATAGTTTGATAGGGTAGACAGAGTTAATAACCAAATCATTATTACAATCAATGACATTATTGTAATGATACAGAACCCATGATGAATCTAGTAAACATAATCATTATTTCCATATTTGGGCACATCACACTTTTTTTGTCAAACTAGTTTGATAGGGTAGACAGAGCTTACCAAATCATTACAATCAATGACATTATTGTAATGATACGGAACCCATGATGAATCTAGTAGACTTAATCCTGTCATGGGACATTCAAAATTACTTTTGTAATCAATGATAATTAATGAATATGAATTAAGTACATTCTTAATTCATTGGTCATTTGGTAATTACCGTGTAACCTGGAAAAAAAGGTTTAATTTAAGTTTGTACTAGTTATTCCACAAATGAATATCATATTTATCATTATTTTGACTTGTTTAGTATTATATAAATGATGAATATGAATCATATCTACTTTCATAACTGTAGGGAAACTTATTATGCGTCATATTGGGAACGTTTCAGTAAATTAAAGTTTGGAGAGTCACTGTACACTCTAACTATAGTATTATTGTACAGTAATAAACTTAAGTATGGTTGAGAAACCTACACACTATATCTACACTATATCAAACTTTATGTGAAAAAAAAAATGTTATGTGCTCATATATGGACATGATGATGTCATATCACTACCATATTTGGGCATATCGCTATCATATTTGGGCACATCACACTTTTTTTTAAGAAACTAGTTTGATAGTGTAGACAGAGCTTTAATAGGGTATTAGTATTTGGATTTAAAGTATGGTGGAGAACCCTACACCAGTCTTCTGAAGAATTTGGGAGAGTTACTGTAAACCCTAATAATACTAAATTTATAAAGCTCAAGGCGCTTAACTGTAAACAGGTTTAAATAATATTTCAATCCCTTCCACTGTGTGAACTTGCTATTGTTTCTAGCTTTCACACCAGTCCCACCCTATTCCTATATTCCCAGTTTCCTGGACTTTCTGCATTCTCACTCCTGAGGACGGTCAAAGCATATTGATCGAAACGTTGAGAAAAGTTGTTTCAGAACTAATATACATGGTGTACCGCAAACATTATATTAACATAGTTTAAACAACTTACTTTAAAACATTGTCCATCTCCACATCCACTGACAAATAGTAATGAGGAATTGATTGTTTTGACTCTAACAATCGTTTTGCTATTGTCTGCAGATATAAAGTTAAAAAAAAGATATATATTAATTTTCAAAATCACTCTCATGGGTGGCCCAAACTCCTTGGTTTTCTAATTATTTTTATAATTAGTGGTTCAACCAGGTACAGTAGGTACAGTATAAATGAATAGAAAAATGGTTGGATCGGCATGTGATTTATAATTTGTATTATATATATATACAAGGTAAGGGGCAGTAGGATCTTTTTAGTTTATGGGGTGGGGTGGTTTAAAAAAAATTGTTTTAGTATTTTTCTTTATCTTTTTTCTGCGTGTAGATACATTTTTTTTTTAAATAAATAATTCATAGCAGCAGCACTAAAATGTTACATATAATGCACTGCCTGTGGTTTAAATTAATTGACTGTGATAGAAACAAGTAAAATACACTGAGTCCTAAAGTGCAAAGAAAATTAGAAAATTTATAACCATTTGACATAGTGCCAGCATCATATCAATACCATTGATTTCATACCTGGTAATGTAATTATGGAAGGTTACAAAACCTTCTTCAAAATGTGAGAGGCTAAGAGCACTACCCCGCTGGGATAATCGAGGGAAATGGAGAAATGTGATGACGTCTTTAAAAAATGGGCGAGTTGATTATAGATTGTAAACAAAAGCATTGCCCTCTCTAAAAACCTAATAGCAATAAGGAAATGTAAAGCTCTGTCTACACTATCAAACTTTATGTGACAAAAAAATGTGATAGACATGATGATGTCATATCACTACCATATTTGGGCACATCACACTTTTTTTGTCAAACTAGTTTGATAATGTAGACAGAGCTTTAGAAATGATAAATATGTCAGGGATAATAGCTTTATAGTATAAACCTTAAATAGGCACTGTGTATATGCATAAGGAAAGAGTGCTCTCAAATGGTTTATTATTATTTATACCCAACAACTTGATTTACATATTTTTGCCATTTCCCTCATTGAATTGTATAATCTTGTTTTATAAATGTCTAGCTTGTAAACCACAATATATCTATATATAGCCTTTATTTTATATCTTAATTATATTTTTGTCAATCCAACATTTTCAGCCTTCTTGTTTATCTTTTATATCGTAATATATACAAAAATAAATACAAAAATAAATAAATTGTAAATTTTAGTCATAGTCATGTAATCAATATTACCATAGAGTATATTTTACCAAAAACATTTTTTTTTCAACGAATTAAACGATTGAACGATTAGAATAACATATGTGCTCACTATATATTATTATATTATTTCTTTCTTTTTGAGAAATAAAGGCAAAAAAAAGTGAACATAATATAAAACAATGAGGTAGAGTTACCCAAGTTCCATAAATAAATGTAGTTATTTTTAAGTGGTATACTTCCACTTTCTTTTTTAAATTGAGTTAGTAGTGTAAATTGGAGTATGTGTGTGAAAGTGATAAAATACTTGTGAGTGGTCGAAGACATGAGAGTGACCAAATGGATGAGAGTGACCAAATGGACGAGAGTGGCTTAACACACCTAAGTGATCTAATCCTCCCCCCACCCCAATTTCTAAAAAAAATGAAATATTTATGTTGTATCGGCCTTCAACTGATAACAAAAAAGAATGTCACCTATCAAACATTGACAATGACATTGTTATGCTCTTCTGTGAAAGACAATTTATCATTTTTACTATGAATTAATGTGTAATGTATAATGTTATTTTCAGAATATTTTAAGAAAAATGTCATGTAGCATTTAATTAATTGCTATGGGAAAAAAATCATAAATGATGGATGACTGATATAAAATTATATTTAGCATAAATAATTGATCATAAATTGTTGTTTTATATTCCTATGGGTCTCATTCAATATTGCTTTTGCTATTGTAACTTACGGTACGTACTGTAAAACTATGGGACTTGATTATAAAGGCCTCATTTGGGCATATTAGTACCCCATTCACACTATCTTAGCTATGTAGTTTGACACACACTGTGACGCACAGCAAACAAATGCAGGTGTTTAACTCCAATGTTTTGCTTTGCAGTTCAGTTGTATATAAATTTAGTTTTACATTTTTCATTAAGTTATTTTACTCATCTTGTGTTTGTGTATGTGTTCCATTTGTGATACCAATGGTGCTACCACTTTGACAATGCCATAAAATAAAGGAACAAAATTAAAGAAATAACAGTTGCTCTTGATGTGATCATTTTTCAAAAGCAATCTCTCTGAATACCAATTTTTTTTCAAAAACTATGGATTCACCATAAGAAGGAGGCAATGTGGAAAGGGAGAAACAGGTTTAAGTCAATAATACATAAAAAGCCCATGAACCTCTTATTATACACCCACCTAAAATAAAATAAAGACCTTGAAGATAAAGTGACTGTAAAATAGATGAAACTGTCATTTAATTTAAAATAATTGTTATCATACAAATAAATTAAAGTTATAGAATACCTTAATCATTACCTAATATTGACACCAAAGTGTATAATCATAATTTAAAATTGTGTAGGCTTATATTGATTTCCTCAAGACACGTTTTCACGCTGTCTGACGTCAAGTGCGTGCCCTTGCTACCATATTTTTCAACATTCTATTCCAGCTTAATCAATCTATCATTATATATCTATTATCATAATGAATGAATCCATTTTAATTTTTACCTAGTGATAAATGTCAATAAATTTCAACGAAAATTGTGATCTACTATTTTTGTACAACATGCTTTGCTTTGTTTGGTTTCTACTGTAACCTAGTTACGATCATAAAAATCATTCTGCGAACAAACAAATGATTTTTTACGTGACATGTAAAAACTACTGAAATGTTCTATTTACTACAGATTTTGTTATAGTAATATCTGTATGTATATTATGTACGTGGAAAAACAAATATATTATATCTACCAACTCTCACGCATAATGCATGACTTTCACGCACGAGGGCCGATTTTTTGTGCCTAACGCATACGTAGCTATTATGCATCCATAAAAATATTCAGAAAAACCATTTTTTTAAATTAACTTCCCTATTTTAAGGAAAAATAGCCCAGGACTTTACACTATTTAATTGATTGACATAATTAGCCTATGTTTATTTGTATTTATGGTTATTGTACTACAGGAAAGAAAATCAAGAAAAATCAAACATAGATGGAGTATTTTGCGATTACTTTGAGTTAAAATAACACATATACAATTTAATTTAATGTCTCACGCATTGGCCACTGAAAAGGTTGGCAGGTATACATATACTGTAAACGAACAAATGATTTGAAAAAGTTATACAGTAATACACTATTCTAAACAAACAAAGGTTGAGTTTAAAATTAGAAAGTTTATTTATGTGGAGAAATAATATGTCAAACAAACAAATGATGTGGAGATATAAAAATATAGCACACAAACAAATGATGTGGAGATATAAAAATATAGCAAACAAACAAACAAATGAATGATGTGGAGATATAAAAATATAGCAAACAAACAAACAAATGAATGATGTGGAGATATAAAAATATAGCAAACAAACAAACAAATGATGTGGAGATATAAAAATATAGCAAACAAACAAACAAATGATGTGGAGATATAAAAATATAGCAAACAAACAAATAAAAAAAAATGTTTTTAGTGAAATATTTAGATAAACAGAGTGACTAATACTTCACATGAGAAAGCCACCTACACAAACACATTGTTGTTGCAACACGTCATTTATTTTTAAAGATTGTTTTATAAAATGTAGGTTATTGTTTGATGATAGTACCATAGTAACTGAAACTATAGCAACTAAATGCTGTGTGTTTATATGGTTGCTAGATGGACAACAATTTGATATTTAGGTTTATATGTTTTTGTGTTTTATTACAAATGTTTTTGTTATAAAATATATAAAATAAAATTACAGAATGGATTTAATTGCATTGTTAAATAATAAAAAATACTTTTATGATTTAAAGAAATTTTCTGCACAATGTTTTTATTATTGTCCCAACTGTTTTTTTGCTACTAACTTTTTTTATTATAGAATAAAAGAAACGTTTATTCAACAAAAACATAAATTGTCGACATGAGTCGAATTGATATTAAAACAAAATATGGAAATCATAATCATTTGTTTTCACTCAAAAGTCTTTCATGAAAGAAGAAAGAAAAATCAGCTTTTTTTTATAAAATATTTTTCTAATCTAAAGTTACCTTTCTGATTCCCGATAGTGGAATATCTGTATATTCTGACGTGGTCACTGGTACAGGTGTAGGTTGAGCACCAATACCGACGGGTGCCTGGCCAGGTGAGTATGCGTCTACATCAGCTTTAACTATGCGACCACCAGGTCCGGTCCCTTGCACACCCTACAAATGTTGCGACAAAAAGAATAACAAATTATTAGAATAAATAATTAGGCAAAACTTGAGTTTAATTATTGTGTCGTAATTAGCTGAAAATTTAAGTAAAAAAACATTTTTTTTTATTAACCATGGATTTTGATTTTAATTAGCTAAAATTCCTTAAAAGTAAAACAAGGCCAGTGAGTTCATCTTAATCTATCGATCTAAAAATCTTTAATCCTCAGAAGAAAAAAAACTTTGTGTACATCTTCCATTTGTATTCTAACAGGATTCATATTTTTTAATTTGTAAAATTGTAAATGGAAAAATTGTAGGCCTTGATTCATAAAATTTGGTAAAAAAGAAAAGCTAGTCCTACAAAAATAAATTACACAAACCAACAGTGGTGTTGGTAGTCTATGAGTGCCGCTTACCTGGATAAACCAACAATAGCCCCTTCTCCTCGAAGAGTGAGATATAACTCGAAAAGTAGAAGTTTTCATTGAATTCCCCTCTCCACAAATGGTATAGTCCATGAACTATGCCCTCAAGTGGGAGCCTGCCCACAAACCACCATCATCATTTCGCAAGACCTCTTGTCTGAGGGGACGGTGGGAGGGCGTTTATCCAGGTAAGCGGCACTCATAGACTACCAACACCACTGTTGGTTTGTGTAGTCTATTTCGTGCCTAGCTTACCTGGATAAACCAACAATAGCCAGTGTAGCACCGGACTAGATACTAGTCGGCGGTGGGAGACAAGTTTAAAAGAGCTTTGTGTATTCATTACTTTCAGCTCTGCTGTGGCTACTGGTGCAAGGTTTGTGGAGATATTCGATAGGTGGGAGAGTGAATACTGACTGTGTATGCCACCTTGCTGGTACCACCAGAATACAACACGTATGCAATCACACACACTGATGCATGTGAACCGGTGGTGGAGTGTCTGATAAAGCACATAACTCAATTTTCAGTTGTTGAATTTGCATCTGACTGGTGCGGGGCACCGAGGCAGTGATATTGAGACACTCCTTCTGGCAGTGCGGTGGATTGTAACTTAACTGCCCTCACTGGAGACAAGTATATATATGTATTATATCACCCAAAAGATAAGTAGATTTGGGAATGATAAACACAGTCAGTAATCTGCGAGCTGTCAAGCATCAATACTAGCCACACTCAAACCTAACCAGATTTGAGGAGTGTGCAACACGCCTCTGCATTCATATGTTGTTTCTCCAATAAGAATGCCAAAAAGGTGAGAATTGTAATGGGCCTTGTCGAAAGGCATCTGACTGATGTATCAGAACGGCTAGTATGATACTGACGTCCCAACAGGAACTAGGGCCTTAACATGAGGCCGATCTCTAAACATCTCGCAAAGCAACCTGAAACTGCAGGAGATGTAGATATGCTCAAGCCGTCTTTAAAGGTCGGAATTACAGCACCCAAGGCAGACCGGTAGCCGGACATGGTGCGGACCTGCAGATCTGACTCAAACAGATAATGCAGGAAGGCGCAGACTTTACCTAGTTCTCTTTCATTAGGTCAATCTATTGGCGCTTGCACCATTTAAAATAGTGTTTTAGTTGGCTATTATAGACGGCGAGTAGGGTTCCTGTCGGGAACTCGTCACAAGAAGGGCGGCCAGGCCATTTGGAATGTCCGAGACTCTGAGCTGATCCCCGACAGTGGCAATACAATCAGGTCGAGGGATCGGGGGTTCGGCAAAGTTCAGTCCTGCGTCAGCAGGTCTCCCTGAATCTGGAGACGTAGAGGCTGATCGTAAAGCAGGCTGATGAGCAGAGAAACCCACGTCTGTTGTGGGCAACGGCTCTATCAGAAGTACTCGGCATTAATGGCGTTGAATGTGCGTCAGGACCAACGGCAGTATCGAAATTTGTGGAAATGCATGAGCCCAAAACCGTCCCACGGTATGGACAGGCATCCACTGCCCACGCATGTTCATCTTGACTAAGTGCGGAAGATGCATGCTGCCTGACGTCGCAAACAGATCTATGTGGGGCCGCCCAAAGTGGTTGAAATTTGGGTGGCAATCGGCGGAAGGAGACGCCATTCCGTAAGATGTAGATGTGGGTTGGGACAGAGTGTCCGCTTCCACATTCAGTCGGCCTGCAACTTGGGCCACTGAGTTCTACGTTGTGGTCTGTGCACCACATTAGTAACGTCCATGTGTCGCAGCACAGTGTTGGGGACCACATGTCCCCTTGCTGTTTATGTGAGCAACCACAGTTGTATTGATGGAATTGGCGAGAACATGGCGATTTGCCAGATGGGGTAGGAGAGCTTCCAATGTACGCTCAACTGCCCAGTTCAAAACGGTTGATGTGGGCATGTCTCCTTGCATGATCAAATGCCGGAGAAGCGACTTCCACTGACAGTGCATAGCCGCCCCAACCTACTTCGGACGCATCCGTTTCAAAACGGAAGTCCGGCTCTGACCTCTGAATGGGTCTGCCCACAAGCAACCAGCCTTCCGCAAGCTACCAGATGCGTGAGAATGAACGCATTCATTACAACCACTTTGTGAAGTGAGTCTGATTTTGGACGGTAAGCTGCCGGGAGGTGCAATCGTAATGGTCGCATCCTGAGTCGGTAGCACGGAACGAGGGCGACGAAGCTAGACAGTGACTCTATGTGCGTAGCCAGTCATACCCCGTCGGAGCATGAGCATGAGATGTAGCACTGCATATCTTGCCTTGGCCACTCGCTCATATGGATGGGCACGCATGGCCCGTTACCAAATTGATTTGAGCTCCGAGATAAAGAGGATTCTGTGTAGGCAGAAGACAAGATGTTGCTTCATTTACGCCTGCAGACCTTCCTCCCCAGGCCCGTCTCGTTCTCCCATACTTATTCTTGGAGAGCGAGACCATTGTAAAAAACGAGGTTTGCTGTGGGCCTATATATCAATATATGAGACTGGGGGAGGAGGTCTTATGCGAGAGGGTGCGTTGGGCTCATCCCTCGGCAAGCTCTCACTGCTACAGATGGCTTGCAGTAACACCGGAGAAAACTCATTCACCCCGGGACCGCAGAGGCCGCAGCGTTGCATTGTAGCTGCATATTGGAATCCTGCTTGTTCCGTTACGAGGCGGAAAAATGCTAGGCTGTTTAACAGCTGGTCCCTGGACTGGGCCACGATAACCAATCGTCTAAGTACATAAATGTTTGATGTTTGACTGCCGTGTTGGTGGAAGAACGTTTCCAGCGTTCGTACCAGGCGTGTCACACACGCAGGGCCGTTTAGAGGCCGAACAGCAGAGCGACGAATTGGTATAAGTGATCATGGTTTCGAAAGCTCATGATCCTGACCTGCAATAGGCATGTGAAAGCACTCTTTAGCGCCTTTCGGTCTATTGTGGCAGCCCAGTCGCCTCGTCTTAGCCCCAACAGGATAGATGAAGGCTGTCTACATCCTACCTGCAGGGCCGAATGAACCGTTTGTTCAGACTTAAAGGGGTAGCCAATTGCCAGATTTCTTTTCTGGCAAGAGATGGTGGACTTGTGTCCCGGGATCGCATATTGAATATGAACTTGCACCACAGCTCCTTTTGGAGAAGTGCGTCGAGGCCGGCCATGAGCGCCTGTCTTTTAAGCGGCTCTGACGGAACCTCGTATGTCGGGCACCACCTCTCATAGGGGCTCGAAATGATATGCGATACCCGAGCGCTAACAGTAGAGACCTACTTATCCTTTGTCATGGCCTACTGTACCATACCTGCGCAAAACCATCTCAGGCGACCCCTCCCACCTGCCCGCCCTCGCTCGGAGGGACGGCGCCCCCAAACCGTCACCGGCACTTCACATTGTTGTGGCGTCGACCACCTCTGTGGTGAGCGCCTCTCTCGCCACTATTTCCATGACGGGGATTATGTAAAGCTTGTCTAGAAGTAGAAGCCTCGTTTCTTTGCATAGGCTGTGCCGGTGGCGGAGGGGGTAGCTGCATCTGCAAAGGAGCAGCGGGGGAGCCGGCGGTCGCGATACTGTCCTTGGCGGAAAGCTGCCGGGAGGTGCAATAGTAATGGTCACATCCTGAGCCGGCAGCACGGAACGAGGGCGACGAAGCTGGCCAGTGACTCTAATGTGCGTAGCCAGTCGTACCCCGTCGGAGCATGAGCATGAGATGTAGCACTGCATATCTTGCCTTGGCCACTCGCTCATATGGATGGGCACGCACGGCCCGTTACCTAATTAATTTGAGCTCCGAGATATTAAACGAGGATTCTGTGTAGGCAGAAGACATGATTTTGCCTCGTTTATAAGGAATCCTGCTTGTTCCGTTACGAGGCGGACAAATGCTAGGCTGTTTAACAACTAGTCCCTGGACTGGGCCACGATAACCAATCGTCTAAGTACATAATATTTGAATGCTGTGTTGGTGGAAGAACGCTACCAGCGTTCGTACCAGGCGTGTCACACACGCAGGGCCGTTGAGAGGCCAAACAGCAGCGACGAATTGGTAGAAGTGGTCATGGTTTCGGAACACATGATCCTGATCTGCAATAGACATGTGACAGCACTCTTTAGCGTCTTTCGGTCTATTGTGGCAGCCCAGTCGCCTCGTCTTAGCCCCAACAGGATAGATGAGGCTGTCTCCATCCTACCTGCAGGGCCGAATGAACCGTTTGGTTTATGAATTCAACGCCAAAGAAAATAAAGGACAGTACCGCCGTCCGTTTCGCGAACGCCTGCAGACCTTCCTCCCCAGGCCCGTCTCGTTCTCCCATACTTATTCTTGGAGAGCGAGACCATCGTCCTATCACTGTCATCTCTTGCCAGATAGACGGACCATCGTAAAAACAAGGTTTGCTGTGGGCCTATATATCGATATATGAAACTGGGGGAGGAGGTCTCATGTGAGAGGGTGCGTTGGGCTCATCCCTCGGCAGAGCTCTCCGTGCTGCAACGATGGCTTGCAGTAACACCGGAGAAATCTCATTCAACCCCGGGACCGCAGAGGCCGCAGCGGGTGCAGGCATGATTGGAGGTGCATTGTAGCTGCACTGAAAACAACAGCTGATCCGAATATACGGACCGTGTCAAAATGAAGTGTCAACTATGACTCCGCTAGAAAACCAGACCAGTCAGGAAAGAAGCATAGACAAGATCTTTGATCCTGCAGTATGTAGGCCTAGGCCTCTTATATAGACTAAGTTCCAGCTAGGCCTTACAAAATTATGTCTAGCCACAATGTTATTGTTAGGCAACATGCATGGGCAACATCTGACCCTGCAAGATCTAGGCCTAGGCCCCCTATGAGAGCATTAATAAAATTTAAGAAACTCAGGAGGCCAGCCTACAATAAGCCTAAACCACTATGCTAGGCAGTAGACAAGCTGTCCTGCTAGATTTAGGCCTGGCCACTATGGTACTGCAAACATTTCAGCCAGTTGGCCTAAGTGAAAACATTCACAAAAATGCTTGCTAAAAGTCATTTTATTGACATTTCAAAGTTCAATGAATCTCTGTAACCAAGAAAAACTACTTAGCTTCATATAGCAGCAGTCTCAGTATCAAAACTCTATTGCAACAGCAAGAAAACTGTGCAAGCTCTTTGAAGACATGTTTACTCTTTCATGTCTCGAAAAGAAATGATGATGGTGGTTTGTGGGCAGGCTCCCACTTGAGGGCATAGTTCATGGACTATACCATTTGTGGAGAGGGGAATTCAATGAAAACTTCTACTTTTCGAGTTATATCTCACTCTTCGAGGAGAAGGGGCTATTGTTGGTTTATCCAGGTAAGCTAGGCACGAAATAGACTACACCTTTTTGAATGGAAACGATGATGTCATATCACTACCATATTTGGGCATTTTAGTATCATATCACACTTTTTTTTATCAAACTAGTTTGATAGTGTAGACAGAGCTCAACAAAAACAAATTACACCTTTTTGAATGGAAACGATGATGTCATATCACTACCATATTTGGGCATATCAGTACCATATCACTTTTTTTATCAAACTAGTTTGATAGTGTAGACAGAGCTCAACAAAAACAAATTACACCTTTTTGAATGGATTGCTTATTCTATGTCCATACCTGCAAATCAATGCCCATATCTGCAGCTAGTTTCTTCGCCAAGGGGCTAGCAATGACTCTACCCCCAGCTGAGGACGGTGGTGGTGGCGCTCTGACCGATGGAGTTGGTGGTAAACGGGACACTGGTGTTGGTGGAGGTGGTGCTGGTGTAGCTGCAGCTGCTGGTGGTGGTGGTGGTGGTGATTCCTAAAATGGAATAAAACACAAATGTTATTATAAACAATATTCAATCATTTTTTTACAGTACACACATTTAAAGGAAATATAGTTGCTATTACAAACATGAGAAATATGTTGGTACTGCATAAAGTTTGCTGTACACCACGTATATACAGTTCTTAAAAAAGTTTCTCAACGTTTGCGATAATATTCTCACCCCTGAGGACAATCAAAGTATATTGATCAAAACGTCGAGAAACACAACAGTTCTTTTCAGACCTATATGTACCTGAAGTACCGCAAACTTTATACCAACATTTGATTTTGCCATGCAAACCTTCAAACAATATGTGAGAAATATGTTTTAATTAAGCTTTAGAATAAAAAAGTTAACTTTAAAATATTTTGTTATTTATAACTCATTTATTTTGGAAAATGTAAATCAATCAATACACAATGATGTCATATAAGCAAATGAGATATTAAATTGAAAACAAGTTTCATAATCATAAATTTAAAATGAAACATATAATAAATTATATAAATTCAGATAATAAATGATTTAGGCCGGGTTAGTCTGGCAACTTTTGGATTGAATTTGTTTAAAAACTCATCTAAAACTTGTGGAATGCTAAATCATTTTCTATGACAAGACAATTAGTTTTAAGAATTCCGTAACTATAAACGTTTAAATTCAAATGCTCAAACAGTTGTAGTTTGTATCTATTTTATCAGTTGTCTGTTTTATATTTGTTTTTATTCATTTTATTATTATACTATTTGTTTACCAAGTGAAGAATCTGTTTGAAGTTTAGCCTATTCTAAAGCTCTGTCTACACTATCAAAAAAAAGTGTGATGTGCCTAAATATGGTAGTGATATGCTGAAATATGGTAGTGATATGACATCATGTCCATATATGGGCACATCACATTTTTGTTGTCACATAAAGTTTGATAGTGTAGACAGGGCTTAACTCTAGTTTCCATTCTTTAGTGACCAAACAAATATCATTACCATAATTATCCATTGTCATGTGATGTTTTTTGTACTTTTTTTAAGATTCTAGAAATGGTAAACACCTAGCAATAGTATGTGTTTGCAATGGTTACTAGCATCATAGAAACAAGTAATTAAGTAATAATCAAGCCTCAATTATTACTAAATCAATATCACATACTTCATAAAAGAATGTAATAATTTTTTGTTAGAATAAAATAAAATTTATATGATATAATCAATACAGAAATTGAGTTTAGACGCGACATTATAAAGGAATTGCAATATCATTAAAATATGTTTGACGTTTAAAACATTACATTTTAAGGAAACAAGTCACAGATGACGAAATATAATTATATCACATCTAAAAATAGCTTTTACGATATTGATTAATATTGAATTGTAAAATACATTAAATTTTCCAATAAAAACAAATTAAAACAAACAAGGTTGCCATGGCTTTCTCATAAAAATGTATTTCATATTATATAAACAAATATGAATAGATTTAAAGAAAAGTATAAAAATATATATTTTTAAATAATTTTTCTATTTATACATTTTAATTTGACAAATAAAGTACATTATTATATATCATTTATAACAGAACAGAAAGTGCAATGATAAGAAAGATGAGTGGTGTTAAGATGGCAGGAAAGAAAGAAGGAGCTCATGTAATGTCTAGGTTGCTATGTGGAGTAGCTTGAGATGGATGGGACATATTCTAAGAAATGATGAAGATAAACCAGTAAAGAGAGCTTGGCATTTAGAAGTTGGAGGTAAAAGAGAAAGAGGACAGCCAATGGTGACGTGGAAAGATATGGTAAAGAAAGAAGGAAAGTTGGTTTGTAGGAACATGATGTGCAAGACAGGAAGAAGTGGAGAGATGGTGTAGCAGCCTGGAATGAGTGACAGTCAGTAACCCCTTGGATGGATGAAAGTTTACATAATGAAAAAAAAAAAAAAAAAACCTAAATTTACTAATGTTTATACAACACAAAGTATATTATCATTTAAACATGGGTAGAATAATTGAATCTTTATTTGTTTTAATTTGAAACATCAAGCCAGATATGAAGGACTTGCAGTAATCAAGGTAAATCACCTTATATAATACATACCTTAGGTTTTGATGGAGTTGCAGCGCCCTCTGTTACCATGACAGTATCGGCGTAATCTTTGAATGCTGCAACATCACCTTCATTTTCAGCTATTATACAAAGAAGCTAAAAAAATGAAATAACTTACATCAATATGATTATTATATTATTACTTAAACCAAGCGAGAAGTGTAAGATGAATAAAATCTAGAAATTATGGGAAAAAAGTTGTGAAATGACAAGTTCTTCAGTGAGCTGTGACATTAAATATCTTTTTCAGATAATAAGATGATTTTAAGACACAAATGTAACACACAAAAAAAGAGTCA
Organism: Antedon bifida; assembly: GCF_963402885.1. Lineage (NCBI taxonomy): Eukaryota > Metazoa > Echinodermata > Crinoidea > Comatulida > Antedonidae > Antedon > Antedon bifida. The sequence goes on along the minus strand of NC_136229.1, from coordinate 930,059 downwards.
GTTTAAATGATAAATTTTATTACAATCCTTCAGTCTTAATACTGTGTATGAAAATAATAATAAGAGGCAATGTTACCCTGCCAATTGGAACATCTTTTGTACCCTCCTCTACAAAGACCTTTGCTAAGAATCCTTCCTCACTGGACTCAACTCCCATCGTTGCTTTGTCTGTCTCAATCTCACATAATACATCACCTTCATTGATAGAGTCACCAACCTAAAATGACATTATTATTTAAAATTAATATAAAGAAATTCATTCACTCAGTGTATATTCATAATGCTAACTTTGACCGATGATTCCTTGTGCAATCCCTTACAAACGTTTTTTGGAGTTGTTTTCTATTGTTTTACTTGTTTTAGCATCAGAATGCTAAATGATTCCAAATATTTGTTTGTTTTTTTATTAACCTCTGTAATGTTTATTATTTGTTCTAGCATCAGGATAAACAATTTTACATTTGTATTCTTCCAAAAATGACAAAAAATACATATAAACATAGACCTAAGATATCTTATGCACATTCTGTGTGGTAAAAGTGAAAGAAAAAAGTTTCACATCATTAAAATCTCTAGAGGGCAGCAAACAGTTAATTCATCAAAACAGGATCGAATAATGAAGCTGAGTATAAAAAGTGCTAACTTTAGTAATGTGAATAGGTTGATAAGAGATAAACTTAGTGAGATAAGACATCACCTGGATAAAGACACATTATTAAAAGGGCAACAATCAATAGAGGTGATTATGCACTTGTCAATTGTATGACTCACTATATGACCATCGGGAGAGGTGCATCATGGGTGCGTCATTTACAAATAATTACTGACGCAGGGGTGCATCAAAAAACCTAGATGGTACATCACATCAATGAACAATGGTGGGTCAATGTCCGTCACTTTACAACCCACCATATTATAAACAACATGGTCATAGTGCGTCAAAATGGGTGCGTCATGGCCACCAAAGGCAAGTCATATTTTTTACGCACAGGTGTGTCATGGTATTCATAAGGTATGATGCATATCGGACAATTGATGCACCTCTCCATGGGGTTGTATAGTGGGTCATACAATTGACAAGTGCATTATATAAGCATTGAGTTGAACGTAACCATGGTTGTAATAACTGATCCAAAGAGTACAAGGCATGCAGATGTTCATAACAGATTCCCACCTCTATTGATTGTTGCCCTTTGAATAGTGTGTCTTTATTCAGCTGCAATGTTATCAATAAATGAACACATTTTTAAGATAAACAGATAACATAAGTTGTTTGTTATCTTTTTAAGATAAAATGATAACAAACAACTTATGGTACATGAAATAAATCTACGTACCTGTTTTTCCCACCTTACTACAGTACCCATTTCCATTGTTGGAGACAGAGCTGGTAGTGTTACAATAAAATGACCTGGCAAACCTGTGAGGCAATAGGCAACATGAATCAGTATTCATTATCATTTTAAAAGTGCCGCTGTAGCTTGGTGGTTAACATGCGTGCCTTCCAATCCCAAGGTCCAGGGTTCAATCCTGACCTAGTGCCAGGGTTGTAACTCACGACTCTTTCAACTCCTCTCCATAAGCCTAAAATGAGACTTTATAGGCATGATAAATTATAAAATAAAATAGTTATCCATCCTGTAATTGGCGAGTTTATGCCCTGTTGCGTATGAAATAAAAAAAACATTTGTTTTGTTTTCATTTTGTACTATAAGTATGGGATGAGTTAGTTTGAAATAATAATGATGGTCTTAAACTTACCATCACTTGAATACAGGCGACTAGACAATCTGAGGACAGTTTGATTGCATTTTCTTGATTGGTCAGCAAAACTGTAAATGAAAAAAAAGGTTAAAAATATTCTGAAATCATGTTGTATTTAGGTACTGACATTGCAGTTGTGGTTAGGAAGTTTGGCTAGCAGCAGGGTAGTGGGTTCTGTGTGGGTGGCATTAGAATTGTGAAACCTTCTTGTGTTTTTTGCCTTTATTATGAACCTACTTGGATAGAACAGTGATTAATATATAAGTATTAAGTTAAATTTGCTATTTACACCTATCTACACCTATAGTTTCTATATACTGTAGTATTTTCTATTATTACTTTTTTTTATTTTATTATTGTAGAAAACTTTATTATTAATAATAATATTATATATTATTAATTATTGTAAGAAATTACATTTATGAATGAAGGAAATAAACAAATGTTACTTTGATTTTTTTGTGATTGATGGTTGAAAAAAAAAATTATTATTTATACTTTTAATTTATTTATTAATTATGATTCATTACATTGTTTTATGATATGAGGTAGGCCTTAGCTTTAGGCTAAGGTAGGCTAGGCCTATCTATGGCATGCTTCAATTATATTGTTTTAATAAATAAATTATAGCCTAGGCCTATATAGCCTAGGCCTAGGCTATATGAAATTTCACTGTCATATAATCATATGCCATATGATGAAGTGTCCTAAATTGACAAAACAAACTTTTGTGAATGTCCTAGGCTAGGCCTAGATTTATTACGGCACATCCTATTCTGCGACCGCTTCAGACACAACCGGCGCCCGCTACCGTCCCACAGCAGACGTGGTGTAAAAAAATGTGAGGCCTACCTGACAGAACGAAGTGTTTTAAAGCCTCTTCTAGCTGTAATATACGCTACATTATTAATTCTTGGCTTTGGCAAAGTTTGTAGAGTTTGCTTTCTGCAAGCTCTGAGTACGCAATTTGATATATTTCTCTGCATAATGTTGAATTTTATGAAAAAAATTTCCCAGGCAAGTCGGAATTAAAATTGCCGTCAGGTAACCTTTGACCACCGGTGCAACATAATTATAATAAATATAAATAGTATAATGTCATTTTAAAGAAAAACAAAAATATAAATAGTTATAGAAGTAACGTTTCTATATTTAATAATAAATTTTAGTCCAGATATTTTTAGATATAATATTTACTAGGCCTAAGTGTTTAGAATGTAATGTATTTTGAAATGCACAGACTTCCTGTAGAACGAGGAGACATGTAACAAAATGTCAGCCTTGTGTTGACGGTAATATTGAAAGAAATCAAAATAAAAACAAACCGTCAACAATGTATTCTGACGACTTTGGGCAAGCAGAACTAGATGCTTTAGAATCTGCTAGAAAGCATGTAGAGAATATGCTTAAGGTAGACAAAATTATGTATAAGTTTGGCAATAATCATAATTAAATGGGCGTTGGCCAATGCTAGGCTTCGATTTGTGGTTGGAGGAAGTGACAGACTGGCGGTAAAGGGCAGTCCTTCAGCCTAGGAAGATTACGTTTGGGAAGGCCTAGACTTTACACTTGTATTAAATAGGCCGATTATCCAACTGGAACAAAATTATCATGTTATGTTTTTCTAGATCATTATTCCTAGGCTATTTTGTAGTGGAATTGTTTATTTATGTTCATAATTATGTTTGGAGATTTAAAAAAAAATTCACCATCTTTTTCCAAACAACATGCCTAGGAGGAGTAGGACTCTAGGAGGCCTAGGCTAGACCTATAATATCTGTGAAATACCTAGTAACCTGTATCATATTTTTCAGAGACCTGATCAGTTGGAAAAGGTAGAACAATATCGAAGAAGAGAAGCTCGTAAAAAAGCAAGTACAATTTGAATATATGCATTTAAACAAAAAAAATGTTATAAACATGAAAAATTATTATTCAAAATTTTTTGTTTCGTTTTTGACGTTATCAAATTTTTATTTTCTTTAAAGTTCTGTTATTTATTTGTTAATTTCGTAGCTTAAGTTAGTTAAGATGTTTTACCAAGAGGTACCAAGCTTGATTAGCTTCAGCTATATCTTGGCTACCTTTTGTATTGATTAATTGTTTGATACAATAAAGAAGAACAAATAAAAACAACAAATACAGAACTACATTTATGACATAGTGGAAAACCAGTGAGAGTTGAAGTAAAGCACTTTGAACAAAAACAAGTCATTTAAGTCATATACAACGTGTTGTATTTACTTATTTTAAGGTTTAATCTTTTTATGTTGCTAACATAGGCATCTGTAGAAGCCCGTTTGAAAACAGCAATGCAGTCTCAGCTGGATGGCGTTAAAACAGGATTGTTGCAGCTACGCAGCGCTCATGAAGGCATCAAAGAAATTAGGCAAAGGTATACCACTTTAAAAACACAAACACACACACAATGAATGTCAGAACACACAGTTAACTAACGGTTAATTCATTGGTGTGGAAACACAACCATACAGTAGTCGGTTCTTGTCATTGTTTCAACAGCTACCAGTGAACTTACACACATACTGTGAATAAATTAATGCTTTGTTTTACTTTCATTGATCTGTGTAGCACAGTAGAGGTGAATGAAAAATATCAAGAATGTGCTGAATTAGCAATGAAATTGACGTCTGTAAGAGAGGTTGCTAATGAACATAGTCAGGTATGGACAGAGAAAAGCCCTTAAAAAGATACCTGGTTTAAGCAACAGTGCAGTTTGATAAGAGTAGAATAATCAAAAACGTCTGGTTTTCAATATGCACTTTATGCTGTTTAGTAGGTAGACTCTAGGATCTTTAGGACGTTAATGCTATGTTCACACATATATATTTTTGTTGTCTTCAAAAACGAAATTATTATTGAATATCAATGAAGAAAGAAAAATAAATAATCTGGCAAAACTTTACTTTCTTTCTTACAATAATAAACTTTGAAAACAAATATGGTAGTGATATGCCCAAATTAGGAAGTGATATGACAACATCATGTCCATATATTGGCACATCACATTTAATGTTACATAAAGTTTGATAGTGTAGACGGAGCTTTAGAAATAAAAGTATGAAAACAAACAAGAGTATCGATTGCAACTACTGATTTAAGTTTGGACTTTTCCTTAATATGTTTATCATAAATTTAACCCTTATTCCTCTTGCAGCTCGCAGCAGCAGTAGAGAATCTGAAACACATCTTTACAGTGCCAGAAACAATTGAGAGAACAGAACGTCAGATAGAAGACGGACAGTTACTGCTTGCCCACAAAGGCCTGATGGACTTGGAACAGTCTAGGAATGACCTGTTATTTGAACTACACAAGCAGCCGTCTGAAAATCCTACAGATATCCATCTACTGGAGCGATACTTCTCAAAGGTATCTTTGTCTTTTAAAGCTCTGTCTACACTATTAAACTTTATGTGAAAAAAATGTGATGTGCCCGTATATGAACACGATGATGTCATATCACTACCATATTTGAGCATATCACTACCATATTTGGGCATCACTACCATATTTGGGCACAGCACACTTTTTTTTTGTCAAACTAGTTTGATAGTGTACACAGCTTTATAATCATCTTGATTGTCTGTATTAAACATTATACATACAGAAAAGCATAATTAATTGCTATATTTATACATTGTACATTATGCAATATTATTATTTTGTAAATGTTTTCATTTTGTAGGTAGAGCAGTTATCTGGGAATATGTACCAACAGATTAAGTACCTGATGCAGAATGTGTTTATGGTTGTGAGGAATGAACCAACTAAAGTTGTTACGTGTTTACGAATCATTGAAAGAGAAGAGAAGTAATTATTTAATTTGTTATATTGCACCAGTGTTTAATTTGTTATATTGCACCAGTGTTTAATTTGTTATATTGCACCAGTGTTTAATTTGTTATATTGCACCAGTGTTTAATTTGTTATATTGCACCAGTGTTTAATTTGTTATATTGCACCAGTGTTTAATTTGTTATATTGCACCAGGGAAGAGTGAAATTGTAATTTCATTCTTCCCTGATTCCACAGATTATGATTTTTTTATCATAAAATTTCATCAATTAATTTTTTTTCTCAGACTAGACAATGAATGTCAAAACAAAGAGCGTATGGTTAAATTTCATGCTCCTGGTCGACCAAAAAGATGGAAGGAAAAGATGTTTCATGAGCTTGAGAAATGCGTCACATACAGGTGAAAAAAACCTTTTTTTTTTCATTTTCAATGAATCTAATTTACATACATTACATAAAAGTTTACCACTAACTACCACAGTAGTAATAAGTAAAATTTTTTTTTTGTCAACCTTTATTAACATTTTCTAGAATTGAAGGCAATCAACTTGAAGATCGAAGCCAAGATCGGATGTGGTTAGTGCGCCATCTAGAGTTAACGAGGCAAATTATCTTGGAAGATCTAAGAGTAGTCAAAGTTAGTGCATGAATCTATATTATTCATTCAGTAAACTTTGTAAACACCAGAAAACTAAAAACTCAATATTAATGACATCTTTTGTTCATATTTTTTAAGCATCTATGCAGCCCTTGTTTTCCACCTAGCTACAAAATATTTGAGTATTTTGTGAAAACGTACAAGGATTCACTCTCTATACATGTAAGTATCAAACATCAAATTCAACTAGACAATGCAACCCCTTCATCTTCATCAGTGGAAAATAATGTTTGCTCTGAGATATACAAAAACAATTGTCAAAAAAAAGTGTCACATCACTCTTGTACAGTATACAAGCATTAGTGTCTTTAAAATATGCTGAAAATATTTGATAAATAATTTTAATTAAAGTAAATTATGTTTTATTACAGCTGCAAAACATGATATGTGATGAGCTAGAACACAATGAGATCATTTCATTGCTAACGTGGCTTACAGAATATATGTAAGTACCTTAACGTTTCTCTTACTATCTTGGTAGTATCTTAGACGAGTTGCATGGTAAATCGGTTAAATTGGTGCAGCATCCCAAGTCATAAAATGAGTGCGTGCAGATTTGAGGCACTCTTCAACCATAGTTCTGAAAGTGTGCCAAGTCTTTAGACAAGTTTTTAACTACTTGCATCCCAGAAAAATTCTTATATCTCATATCAAGGTCTTTATTGTGCATTATATGTACACAGGACCAACAGCTTAATGTCCCATCCAAAACATAGTAAAGCATCTTGCTAGGATAACCATAGACTTGCCCCAAGTCTGTATTTATTGTACATTATTTTTTTTAGTGGACCAAACTTAATGGCGCATCATGAGCTAAATATAGACGTGAAGTTATTGGAGCCTCTGCTGCCCCCTCGTGAAGTTGAGACTCTGCAACAACAGTACTTAAAGACATTACATGCTAACATACAAAAATGGATTAATAATACCTTGGATACGGATATTAAGGTCAGAGCTATATTCTGGATTTGTACTAGCCTAGGGAGCTTTTAGTTTTGCGACAACCTAAGTACTCTTGTAGTTACATCATGGTAATTCATTGTGCGCATACATGGACATTGGGGTGTGCTTCCTCACTCAATTCCTTGATACAGCTTTGACACAACATTCTAGTTTCAGCAATGTCCATAGGTCATAGGTCAAATTGAAAGTTTCCTACTACATACATAATATGTGCGGTTTCATCATTAAATAGGAATGGTATCGAGAAGTTCCGCCAGAGGCAGACAAGGAGAGTTACCTTCATACGTCGCTGCCTGTAATCGTGTTCCAGATGATTGAGCAGAATATGCAGGTAGCAGCTCAAATCAGTAAAGATCTCACGACCAAAGTGCTCTTATTGTGTGTGGAAGTGTTACAAGAATTCATTGAGTTTTATAGATGTAAGTTTTTAAGTTTAATATATTTATAAACGGTACAGATAAGGAAATATGTGCTACAATAATTCATTGAGTTTAGATGTTTATTATATTATAAAGCTTGGTCTACACTGTCAAACTTTATGTATGGGGTTTTTTCAAAGTAGTTAGACAGAGGATGGTGTAGACAGAGGTTTATGGTATAGATGATGAAATCTGTTTGACAAGAATTCATTGCGTTTTATAGATGTAATTAAAATATATTTTAATTTTAAACAAAAAGAAACTCTAAAAGTATGAAGTGCTCAAATATGGTAGTGATATGCCCAAATATGGTAGTAATATGATGTCATCATGTCCACATATGTTCACATCACATTTCTTTTATCACATCAAGTTTGATAATGTAGACAGTGCTTAAAACAAACCAGTAAGATGCTAAGTATTATAGACTACAATATATTGATGAGAGTGAAAAACATCACTGCAAACTTAGGTTTCTGAATCTGAGTCTGATTGGATAGGAGAAACTCTTAAAGCTCTGTCTACACTATAAAACATTATGTGACAAAAAAATGTGCCCATATATAGACTTAATAATGTCATATCACTACCATATTTGGGCATATCACTACCATATTTGGGCAAACTTTTTTTGTCAAACTAGCTTAACTTTGATATCAAATAGAAACATGCTATTTATTTACACCAGCTTCTATTAGAACGTACAAGGATAAGCACATGCAAGATCGCAGTCAACCACGTCACTACTTCCAGTACATGGTGGCAGTAATCAATGGCTTTCAACAGTTTGAAGACTTCACAAGGCAACTTGAGGTAAGCATGTTAAAAATAAATAACACAGATACTAAAGCTCTGTCTACACTATCACACTTTATGTGACAAAAACATGTGATTTGCCCATATATGGACATGATGTCATATCACAACCATGATTGGGTATATCACTATCATATTTGGGCACATCACGCTTTTTTGTCAAACTAGTTTGATAGTGTAGACAGAGCTTCTACACTATCAAACTCTATGAAAAAAATATGTGATGTGCCCATATATGGACAAGATGATGTCATATCACTACTATAAAAGTAGCTTCTCTTCTAGTAAGCTAAGTTAGTTTGATCATTCACTATTTTCTTCTTGTTTTTCTTTTAAACTAAAGCGTCGTCATTTGAACCAGCCACCAGGTGAAGGGTCAACAACTGTTTTCCAGAGTCTAATGGATGCCTTTGATTGCTTGGCTGGCGAATCGTAAGTTTTTTTGGGGTTTTTTCAGAGCTCTCCTAAGAACTATATGAATGAAACAAGGCATGAAACCAGAATGGCTAGACTTGTCTCAAATCTGATTTGAAGGAGTTCACTGGACAAGATTAAACAATATACTATTATATAATGCTGATTAAAAAACTAATGATGAAATTGTTATGTAACTCTATTTCTTTCTAGTCTTGGATTTCTCTTGGATGAGGTTTTTCTTGATTTAGAACCACACAACTACCAGCTTTTGACTAGATCTTGGTAAGAAAACAGCATACTACTACTAACTACGACTGATTGCTACTGATACCATCAAGGGCAAATATCAATTTTAAGCGCATAAACAATATAAATACACAATAGAAAAAAAGCAATACTGTTTGGTTAATTCTTATATGGAGCATATAACCTGTACATAATGTAAAAATAGTATAATAATTGTTGGGAAAGAAAAGTTTCAGTTTGGTCTTAAAAGAGTTAAAATTAGCTCACTGTCGGATTCAAATTGGTTGGGAATTTTTGGGTTTTTGTGAGCTACTTCAGCAAAACATACATGCACAATATTTAGTGAGTCTCTACTAAATATCGTTACTAAAAAGCTGATTAGAAATAACTACATTTTTTACTAGGTATCAGATAAATGGTTCGCCCTCGGTTGACACGATTTGTGTGACGGTGGAAGATTATTACAACGATTTTGTACATCTACGTAAACGGTACTTCGTTTCAATAATGAAAGAGGCAGAAAAGCGGGTCTCATTAGCGTACATCACGGCACTCATTGAAAAGTAAGTATTATCAGAAATCAAACTTAAGTACCAACAAATACCACTGATGAGTAAAGCTTCGTTCACACTGGTTCCATTTCACAGAACGGAAGACGACGTCATAAAATAATAAATAAATAATGGAAAAATATACAAAATTGCATTCCGTAACCTTTCTTAAGCTCTGTCTACACTATCAAACTTTATGTGACAAAAAAGTGTGATGTGCCCAAATATGGTAGTCATATGGGCACATCACATTTATTTTGTCACATAAAGTTTGATAGTGTAGACATGCTTTAGAAAAACTGCAGAAAAACTAGTGTGCTGAAGTTTGTGACCTCAGCCAATCAAATCAAGCTTTGTAGTCATGTGATCTTGCAAGACAAAATGACTCTATTTATCAGAGACGTAAACCATATTATACTGACTTTGTTTTCATGTAGACGCATGATATTCAAGACTTACGAAGAGAGGAAAACTGCATCAGAGAAAATTTGCAAAGAATCTGAACAGATTAGTAATTTGTTTAGGAGACTTGGAGATGAAGGGGTTTGTTTAAATTTAATGCTACATAAAATATAGCAAATAACTATATAAATACAGTAGAACCCATTAAGGGTACAACTTTGGGACTCAAAAGTGTCCCCTTAATAGTCCCAAGGGGGTACTGTAATTAAAATGGAGGCAACACAAGATTGAAACGCGTTGTCGGTAGTCAAGGGACCAAACAGAATGTCCAGTTGTCAGTGGTTAAGAAATCAAACAGAATGTCAAATAAATAGTATAAGCTAAACCTAGTCAGTTTTCTTTTCAGTCTTCTCCTATTGATGCTGTGTCTGTAATGGTGGAGCTCATTAGACTCAGAGATACATCCTTACTTTCTCTTGAAATATCGGTATGTTCTCTTTCAATGTATTTTAATTAAAAAAATATAAACATTTTTAATATTTCAATATGCTTATCTTAATTTTGTAAAGTGTTATCAATGTTTTAAATTGTTATCAATGTTATCATTTTTACAGGGTTTAGTTAGCAAATATCCTGATGTACGAACAGATCATGTGATCAACTTGTTAGCAATGCGAGAAGACTTGGGAACATCCAATGCCAGACAGGTAAGATTATTTAATGTTTATCATAACATGTTTATCATGTGTGCACAAAATGAACCTAATTTATATTCATCCTTAAGTCCAATTTAAACAGACGAGTGGCAACGGTAGTAAAAATATAGAATCTGTTATTCCTTATAATCATTTACACACAAATGCTACATGCTTTCAATCCATCAACAGCGGTATATCTTATCTTTGTAACCATAATATATAACTTCAAATAAAAAGATACTAAACTTCCATTTCAGATGGTGATCGACACGCTTGAAGAGGATGACCGGCAAAGATTTGGTCAACAACAAAGAACTATATTTTCAGAGATTAGAACTAAATAAAATCAACTTTGTGCAACTGGCTGGAATTTACCAGAATAAACTTTGGAATAAGAAAGAGTCTGGTTTCTGGAGACTATTGGATTACATACATCTCAGCAGACTTATCATGCCTCTGATCATGGAGCTATAAAAATATAGCTCCATGGTCTAATTAAAAAACACTGAACAATATGACTAATAAATTCATATCGGAATAGATTTGCATGCTTTAAAGGTTGCATGATTATGTGATGGTAATGTTGAATTGTAACACAAGTTTACTTGATACGTTATACTGTACCATCAGTTTCGATTCTGTTGATGTTGGAAGACTTAAGTTCTACAAACGAGATTTTAGTCAAAATATTGGAATATGAACCATTGTATATATAATGTAATTATAGATAACCTATATGGACTGCAAATAATAAATCATGTTAAAGACATCCATGTAGTACAGTGTTTATTACATTATATTACTTGTACAAAATAGAATATAGGCACCTAATTCTCAATATTTAAAATTTGTTTTTAAACTGTTCAGTATCTTCAAAGCTTTGTGATACAGCATAAAGAATAGGCTAAATAGTTGCAAACCTTTTAAAAAAAATGTCAACATATGTTTTAAGTAATTGCTTGCCTAGAAGGTTGGGTCAGGTGAGTTGGTTCTCATCATACATCACTGACCGTCAACTTGGACAGTAGCAAGTTCCACTGGTCAACTTCATTTACACATGCAGGCCAGTGAAAGATTTTGTAATCTTGATCTCAGACATATTCAATGTTTGGATAATCCAAAATATAGAGTAATTCTGTCACTGTCTAATAGTGAGTAGTAGCGGTGGTGATTTTGACCAGCAGAAATTCTTTTTCCTGGAATGTTTGAGACTTGTGCTGACCGTTGGTGTGTATCTTACATAATTACAGCCTCTAAAAATCACCTTGCATCAAAAACCACCACTGTAACGTTTGGTTAAGAAAAATGTGGTAATTATTATAAAAATGTTGTTAGCTATCAAATTGATAAACAGTACTGAAACATTTTTTTTTAAATAGAAAGTTGTCAGGTTAGTTATACACTATCTTCAGTGGTTTTGTTAATAATAGTTGGTGTCAGGTAAAAATGTCCCTCTTCTAATCGATTTTAACACTTCACAGTGATTTAACTATATTTTAAGTAAAATAAAAACAAAATTAAATTAAAAATGATTTAACAAAAATTTTAAACTAAAAAACTGGTAAGAAATTAAATATATTGCATTATGAGAGTTAGCAAATGATTCATGAATATTAATGAAGGCTGCAATCTAGATACAGCTTACAATTGTGAAAGGAAGTCACTGTACTTATCTGACAACAACAGACTGGTATTCTAATTACTAATCAGCCCTTTGTTCTTGGCCATGCTAAGTCACTCACTAACTTTCTTCCTTTCAAGAACTGTACACAAAATGTTGTATTCTCAAAAGCTATCTCTCGCACACACAGACATGGGAACCTAAATTGCTTTTTTAAATGATCACCTTACCATGGAAGATTTTACTAGGTTAAAAATATAATTTTAATTTAATCTACAAATGTAGACAACAAATAAATAATTGGCAAGCATTAATATGGTACCAGTACTTCTTACAAATGAAATTACAAGAAATTTCACAAAGATGTAATAATAATAAGATTTATACAGCGCACATATCCTCAAAAACATGTAGGCCATTTTGCAGTTTTTGTCCCCAAAAACATTTTGCAGTTTTAATCAAGTTATTCACTTCTGTGTAGAAAAAACAATAATGATTTCACCATATAGAAAGACCAAATAAAAGGTTAAATTTGACCAAAAAGGTAAACAAGTACTGTATTCTGGTTTACTATTATTTGCTTTCAAAGGGTTTTTTCAGTTTCAATTTTTGGTCAAAATTAATAACTTACAATTACAGTATGTGACATTACATTGGCAATAAAAATTACAAATTTTTTCAGGGGAAAATATTAATATTTTAACAAAATATTGCAACAATAAAAACAATGAGAAACTACAAAATAACTAAAACTAACAATATTAATATCATAAAGGATACTTCTTTTAGTCCTCTTCTTGTACATTATTCTGTAACCACATTCTCTGCATCTGATTGGATCTCTTGGTTTTATCTCATTCTCTTGATGACATTCTAATCAACAAAAACACATCATTTTTAGATATTTTCCGTTTTATTAAGCTCTGTCTACACTATCAAACTAGTTTGAGAAAAAAATGTGATGTGCCCAAATATGGTAGTGATGTACTGACATCATATCCATATATGAGCACATCACATTTTTTTGTTACATAAAATGTTTGTGTAGATTTACTTACAGTGTATGTCTTCAAAATACACATTGTAAATTATCACTGCATTATTTTAACTAAAAATAACATTTTTACCTGTAAATAATTTAGTTTATAAATTCTATTACCTTGTATTGTCTTTTATTTTATTTTTTCTAAATTAAAAATTACACATTTTTTCTTTTAATTTCTTTAGAGTTGTTTCAATTTTTTAACTCTAATTTTAATCTTTATTTTTTTAATTTAACTGTATATAAATTTGATGTGGCTCTATTTACATACAATATAGGTGATTAATAATAATAGTTTAATTAATAAAACTAATTCTGGTCAATATATAACTTGTAATATGTTAAACACAAACCATCAAAAGGATTATAAAATAAAACTAGATTTAATTCGTCACTATGACGAATTATAGGTTATATGCATTGATTAAAATAAAGATAATTGATTTGTAAAAGATATATTGATTGATTGATTTTCTCAGAATCTTTAATTATTTATAATATATGCTAGGATCTTGCTAACGCAAATACAATAGCCGGTATCGCAATCCGATCAAAGATCCCTCTGCGCATAATGTCATAAACCACATTTGTTACATAATAATAAAGACATAAGTTTCTTTTTATCTAGATTTCATTATAAATCATGTGTATAATCTATACACTAAGAAATAAAATTGAAATACAAATAATAAAAAAAAATCTTATTTCGTTTCGTTACCCAAGGTGAGGCTCGATCTCGGTACCTTGAATGCCATAGACACGAGCACAGACCACCGAGCCATACACAACTTACTAAAACATGTATAAAGATTCCTCCGTGTATTTACTATTCAGTAGCCACTTTGGTGCAGATAGATTATTACATACCGCAATGAATTATAATTTTTTACTATGATGACATCTTTAAAAATTTAAAAAAATGATGCACTGTCAAACTATATACTTTTAACTTTAATATATGAACTTCTTAAGAAAGAAAGTTAATGTTAAGTTTGTTATTTCGGCCTAAGAAAATGTCAAAATTTGTTTGATTGTCGAAATTAATTTTTTTTAATTCAATATGCAATTAATGATGACTTAATCAACTTTTGTTCTCTTAATTTGATAATAAATCATACATATGATACATACACTTCAAGAAAATGAAATAAAAAATAGGTGTTCCCCAGCATTCTGACGATATATATTAATTTTAAAATTTAGCATATTTTCACTATTTTGTTAACTTATACGTGCGTAGCCTGTCACTTTTGACGTGCTCGTATAACGCAATTTCGAGTTGAAAAGTGAATCAAATATGATGATATTATTAAACAAAGGTTGTAAAACAGAAATCGGGAAAAAATAGTGCGCATTACCGTTTAACGCGCAGTGCGCGTGCAAAATTCTGCGCACTCGTGGCAATTTTTTAACGCTTAAAATTGCCTGAAACGTACTCTAATTTCATCGAAAATAAATTTTGACAATTTTAAAACTTTTAAGCGCGCGTACGCATGCGTTATATGCGCTACGCACGTAATTATATTGCCATATGATGAAATATGACCTGAAATTTATGAGTACCAAATTTTGTTTAAAAGTGATTCATGCATGTGAAGATATGATTACAAACGTGATTTCATTAAATCGCGCGTAGACCGCGTAATTTATGATTGCGCACCGTGAAAACATGACCACCTCGATTCCTGGCCATAAGGAATATACTCTGAAAAATTGACTTAGCTAGATGAAACTGATGCCAAGATAATTCACGGACAAAATAGTGCTAAGGAAAGAATAAATAAATAAATAAATAAATAAATAAAGATCCTGACAGAATCAAGAGGTTATATGCATATCATGCATATAACCTAATTAGCAGTTAACATTTACCAAATGTCACCGACTACAGTATTATATGATAAGATCTTTGTACGACTATTAAGTAATGATCTTAACAACAATGTCATTAACAAGTCCTGTACCAAAACAACAACTTGTATATTTTGTAATTACTTTTAGTAGAACCTGTTACAAACATATTTAATATTCTTTAACTTGTGCTAGAACAAAAACAATATCACAATTTAGTTTGTTTCACTTGAATGAAAGAGAAAATTTGAGACAAGCATGGGTGGAGTAGTAGTTAGTGCATTGAATAGTAAATATCCATGGAATAAGTTTGCCATTGTATACAGGAAAGGGTTCTTGCATAATATTGACTACTAGATCGTTAAAAACTGACCCATGCCATTGTCTGGACTTCTTATGACCTGGGCCACTTGCAATTTAATACATGTTGTACCATAAAGGAATATTATTGAAACCATAGTTAGAAATGTAGAATGAGTTTTTTTTAAATATATCAATGAATTATCATGTTTCTAACATTCTAAATATTAGAATTTGCTCCATTTACAGTAAATAATTAATGAAGACTCTGAATTAAATCAACTAAGATTTGTACTCAAAAGGTCAGAGCAACATTTTGAGACTACTTAGACATACTTACCTCCACATATATAGATCATAGCCTGTTTTGTGGGTGGGGCTGGTGGTGCAGCATCTTTACCTTGTTCCATGGTGTTACCACTGGTGTTGCAATTAAGTGTTCCCTGAAAAAGGTCAATTTCTTAATGACAAGTATCTTTTTTAATCAAAATAATTGATTTATAGAAATATTTAGAGTAAATATCAGATTGAATGTGGTTGTGGGTTAATTCCCAGACCATCATTTTGCCCTAGTCAGACTGATATTCTTTTGTTTCAAGTACAAGGAAGGGTCCTGATCTTATCAACACATAGCAATTACAATAGGATATTGTGTCAGATATCGAACGGGGGCCAGTTGTGTTTAAAAGACCGTATACATACTCATTAACACCAGTGGCATAAATATGGCTATGACGACCCAGCCCACCTAGAGCATGAGCAATGCCTTCCCCTTGCTTTACACCACTGGACTGCATAACTTTCAACAATGTTGGCAGAATTTTTTTTTTTTTTTAAATTCAGTAATTAAATCATTTTTTATTTTAAAAAAAAACAAAACAAATCATATTAATCTTAATGTTACATAAGATAATTCCATTGCAATAGTTCAGACGACAAGAATGCTATTCAATTAAATTGTGGGTCTAGGCCTAGGCCCAGTTTAGGGAGACTAGCTATGCTATGCCCTTTTCATGTGGAGCTGGAGCACCATGTGTTGCCTGTTTTGCTGTGCTGCGTCCAGTGGTATGTGTGGCCTAACTAACATAGGCCTCAGGACGCTACCAAACACTTTAAATAATCATAATAAGCTATAAATATTTGCGCCAGAACATTATAATTTCCTTAGTTTACATGGTACTTCATCATTTTTGGTAAAATAACTGAAATTTCAATAAAATTACCGTCCAATCCTAATCTGTAGGCCTCGCACACACGCGCACGGTCGATTGATTTCTTATAGAAATTCTTGACGACGATTGGGCAAACCTAGTTGTCAGTTCCAGACTTTACCTAAATTGTAACTATTGAATATTTCAATGTTTTTCAATAAATAAGGTAAAAAAGATCACTATTTTTGGTAATAACATACCATTATAAAAATAATTAATTTAAAATATTTTACTCAATACTAAAAGTGTAAAAATACTTAAAACAATTTAAGCTGTATTTCAAGATTAACCATTAAACGGCTGGACTATGAAGATTATGATTGGGAGTCCGCGAAACTTGAAATCAATAATCGACTTTCAAATCAAAGAAAACTGAGCGCCAAGAGGGAAGGTTGTGGTGTTTTACACGACGGACAGATACGTTAGTAACACATGTTTTGTTTAACTATTCGCTATATTATAAGAACCACTACGACTATATTTATATAATATAATTTTTAAGGTACACTATATAATTAATTTAATATATTATCTCATTTTTTAACAATTTCTCAGGCATTTTTATTTTAGTATTGCTGGAACAAAAATGCCAGTTTGTGGAAGGCCCTCTCTGTTGTTCTGATCAGTTTGTGTACTGATCGATCCAATCGATATAACCGGGCGGAAGGGGTCGTGTTGCGGCGCCAATTTTTAGCCTTGCCAAGCAAATAATATTTGGTCTCTAATTCTGAAAATTAGTTGTTAATATATTTATAAATCAAGTAATTATAAGGTATCACTTAGGCCTACTCTTTTTGTTTAGTAATTAGGCCTAGCTACTTTAGTGGAGCTGGTGCTGTGTAAGAACATTTTTTTAAATAATTTTTGTTTTGCCTACTCTAGCCGGGGCCTAGACCTGTACAAGATAATATTTCACTATCCATACAGCATAGTGTACAACAAATAATATATTGTTGGTATTTTATTTTAGTATTAATTTTTTTTTTCTTTTTCAGTAGGCCTATATAATAATTCAATAAAGTGCACCAATATGGCAGAGGCATTTGCTTCTTGTACGAAGCGATCACGAAAGCAATCTTCAGTCAGAAACATGTCAAAACGCTCTCAAACATGGCCGCTAAGTCGGACATCTACACCAGAAAGACAAAACTCAAACATTTTAGGATTAACGTCACCATTTCATTTTGAATGCACGAAGCAAATGCACGGCGAATCACCAATTTTAACGAGTACACCGTGGGCATTCCACCATCATTCCGTGAACTCGTTACTTCAGGAGACGGACTCAAAACCTTGGATGTCAGATGACTGGTTGACCCCTATACAGTCAAAAGAAATCAATATTGATGGACTTATCAACTCAGAAATCAACATAAAAGACCTTGCCAAAAATCTATTTAATGAACCAGAAAATAATGATGAATCCCGTCTAGAAAACTATAAAAAAGAAATAAAATCAAGTGATGACGGACTTGATCAAACGCAAGAACCACCATTATCGCTTGTCAAACGTTTATCTTCGTTTGATCAGAGTTCGCTGGACAAATTTCTAGTTGATAGCGGATATATTTCTTCTTCACTAGACAGTACTTTTTTAATTGGCAAGAAAATGGGGTTAAGACATTTGGACGTTATATCAGAATTGTTAAATGTGGAACCTAATATAGTTGACCAAATCGTGTCTTACCTAAGCTCTGAGGATATTCAAAGGTAAACACCAGTATAGCTTGAATTTAAATGAAACAAAAATATTATTATGAATTTAATCAATCAATCAATAAATTTATTTCTCAAATAAAAACAAAATACAGTTAACATTTTCTAGAAATATCTTAATTTTAAGTTCTTTTTATTTTTTATTTTACTGTTTATATATTTGACATTTGACCAACATTCCTTGCAAATTTGTTTTTACTCATTTATAATTTCATTCTTTTCCCAACAACCATTTGTTCAAATACATTACTTAAAGATGTATTGTCCCCCTGAAAAAATAATTTAAAAAAAATTTTGAATATTCCATTTTAATGTAACATAATAGTTAACCACTTTGACAAAAAATTGGATCGAAAAAAAAATGTATTTACCTGAAAAAATGTAATTTAAAGCAAAAAATGGTCAAATTGGCTGCCAGCCAATGGATTTTTGGTTGAATTTTACCATTTATTTTGTCATTTTATAAGTGAAAACCTGATTTTTTTCATTTGTTTTTCTATTGAAGTGATTAACTTGATTAAAACTACAAAATAACATATTCAAAGTCTGATTTAATTAATCTTAATTTTTGAGGGACAATACATCTTTAACGATACACAATTTTCTATTACGTCGGCCAGCAGGAGAATGTGATGGGTCCCATAAGCTAAAAGCTTTTCAACGACCCAACATCATCAAGCCAGTATGAAGATCTCCCATAATGCAGCATCTAGTAATCAACACACTTTGTTGACCCTACCAGGTCAATAAATAATTAACACTCGTTGATAATTTGTTTTCTGTTTTCAGTTTTTCGTGTGTTTGTAGTTCATGGAAAGAATTCAGTGAAGATTCCAAGTTAATTCAAGATATTATGAAACAATCGGTAATCTCTCAAAGAAATAAGGTACGTAAAAAAACTTATACATTACTTAACGATTCACATCATCTTTTGGTCTTTCTGAATTTAAACGCAATTATGTTTTACCAATTTTAATATGAATTCAATTTTTTTCTTTTAGGAAAATTACAGGAGAAATACAAAATTAACAACTTCAATGAACATACCATTAAAAACAGTTCAAGAGTATCACTCACCTCTTAAAACACCATCGTCCAGTCAGTCATCGTCCTGTCGGTCATCGTCCAAGCATAACATGTTCACAAAGGTATGTAACCAACTTCATTAGGCAATATGCAAAGCTCATTTTTCTGGAAATCATCATAAGCCAAAGACTTAACTGACTATAAATTGCGCTACTTTAAGTATGATATAATACTCCAACAAATAAATTTTGAAATACTGAATCATAATGGCTTGCCTCGCCTTTGTTTTATCAATTAATGCACCATCGTGTAAATATTTAATATTTCAATACTGCTCTGGTCTTACAGTATCTATCTTATATACAGAGTATTAGTTTCTTTGATCCCATAATAAAAGTTTTGCTTACATTGGGCACCTTTTCTTAAGACAATCGTTACTGTTAATATTATAGAAGAAAATGTTATTGTTTTAGAAAGAATAAGTACTGTGTTTTACCCACCATTTAAGTTTTAACCCTCGCATGGAAATATATCGTTAGATTTAAACAGTTGGTATAAGTAGAATATTTAAAGAAATGTGTTTATTTTTTCTTTAGGCCGCTTCTGGGTTGCTGTCTGATGAAGTATTATTAAAATGTCCACGGTGCTGCTCCCCAGCTAAACTGAGTATGAATAGACAACGAGGCAATTGTAAACGGCGTTCATGTATGTTTGACTTCTGCGTCTCTTGCCAAATCAACTTCCATAGCGGAAAATGTAAAGTTAGTCCGAAGCGGACAATCAAGAAAGGTAGCGGTGTCGGAAGTAAGAATAGCAAAAACAATCTACGCCGTCTCTGAGCTTTTTTAATTTGCGTAGTAATAGTTACATACAATTTATCAAACTGTTTGGTGTTTATTACATGTTAAATTGTGAAATGTATTTTATGACACAAAATTTTAATTGCTCAATTTGTGCAAACTATTCATTTCATAAATTTTTGAATTGAACATTTAAATAGTAATTTGATGATTGAATAGTTTGATGTTTCAATCAATGATTGTGCTTAATATAATTAAGCCATTTTTAATCCAAACTGAAATGTTATATATTGATACTGATGTACAGTACAGTGTACTAAGATTATGACTATGTACAGTAAGTGATTTTCATCCAAAGTATTTTAAAATAGTAACGGTATTAACTGGTAACAGTATTAACTGGTAACAGTATTAACTGGTAACAGTATTAACTGGTAACTGTATTAACTGGTAACAGTATCAACTAGTAACAGTAACTGATTCCCTTA
Source organism: Antedon bifida (assembly GCF_963402885.1). Classification (NCBI taxonomy): domain Eukaryota; kingdom Metazoa; phylum Echinodermata; class Crinoidea; order Comatulida; family Antedonidae; genus Antedon; species Antedon bifida. Next base: position 909,256 of record NC_136229.1, on the reverse strand, counting down.
AAGCTTGTTAATCATGGCTCCTACTAGAGACACAATGCAATGACGTAAACAACTCCAGCAAGTTGACCAATGACAAGTTACAGTTTGAATAATTGCTTATGATTGGTCAAATCACTTGCGTTGCATCTCTAGTGCGAACCAAGCCTAAGGTTGCTGGCAACCTGTACCACGATATTGTCATTTTATAGAAAGTTAAGCTTAGATACTTGTCATACCACTAACGACAACCTTTTGTTTTCATGCCACGCTACTCGATCATTCATGTGCAGCTGCCACACGCAAAAGAATTTTTTATGTGATAGGCTCGTAGTAGAATGGTGCATAATGAAAACGGTATGGTCAAGCAAACCTGATCTTTTATATAATTTAAATAATAAATAAGTATACCATGACCTGTTTGTGGTCATTCTGAAGCAGTTAGGTTGGTATCATCAAATAGTTGTACATTTTTGTAATAAATTGTTTAAAATTCGTCATTTGTATAATTGAAAATTTGTAAATATTTTTGTAATTACACTGATTATATATTTTCACTTATAATAAAGTTTTGCTAAAAATGGTTTTAAATTTGTCTTGATTTATGTTTATTTGTATTTGTAAATCCTTCTACTGTATATGTCTGCCATTTGATCAATGATCTTGGAGCAATTAAACCTTAAGGCAGGCATACACAGTCATACATTTGTCTGTCATACACATCATACAATGTATGATCAGACAAAATCTGATCGTGTATGCCTAAATCAGACTTTGTCTGATTGCCATTTTATGTGTCTGTCAGTGTCTGATGAGAGTAGAACAATGCTCTACTCATAATACATGTATTATGAATGTCTGAAGACAATTTTAACTATTGACCAATCAGAGCACAGAGATTTTGACAGACTATTATTTTATTTTTGCAAGATCAAGATGGTTGAGCGCGAGGATTTTATTGACACTGACAATTTAATTGATCTCTTTGAAGAGAATCCATGTTTATGGGATGTTAAATCCCATGATTATCACAATAAAACTCTCAAGACGGCAACCTACAGTAAAATTGCTGAACGGTTGGAATCAGAAGGTATGATTAAAGCTAGGCCTAGGCTAGGCTATACTATAGGCCTACTAGGCTAGGCCTAGGCCTAGCCTAGGGCATATAGGCTAGAACTCAATTTAAAAGCCTGTCAGAAGTGCTTCAGTCCACTTAAAAGCAAACGAAACCTAAGTGTAAGGCTATCCTAGCCTTGGCCAAAATGCTTATTGTCCTTACCCAATTCAGCCAATATTATTTTTATAAAAATCAGTAGGCCTAGCCTAGACCATGGTGGTTCAAATTAGGCCTAGGCTAGGCCCTAGGCCTAGGCTAGGCCTAGGCCTAGATCTTTTTTTTAAATGTTTACTAGGCCTAGGAGGCCTATCTAGGCTATAGGCCTAGCCTACAACTAAACTAGCCTTAGGCCTAGGCTAGCTAGGCCTATTAGGCTATAATTTAAATATCATGTCATCCATAAATCATCATAATAATAGTATTTAATAATATATGGTCTAGCTAGGCCTCTACTAGGGCCTAGTTAAAGGTAGAAAAGGCCTACTACTAGTAGTAGGCTAGTAGGCCAAGACTAGGCCTAGGCTAGGCCTAGCTTAGTTAGTAAATTATAGGAGAAGTAAAAAACAAATTTTACAAAACAAACTAGTATTTTTACTATTTGTATAGGCAATATCTTTATTTTTCTTCTAATGTTTTGCCAAAATATTTATACTGTAATATTAAAAAAAAACTCTAGTACTGTATTACTAAATGCAATTCATACAGTATTTAACAATAAGTCTACATACAATGTAATAATGTATTCATTGCATATTCAGTTTAAAGTATTGAAATCATAAAAAATCATTGTTATTTAAGTAATATTAAATCATTACTTATTTACACTTACAGTATTTGACATCATCAAAATTATATAAATTGTTTTTAAATTTTAGTGGACCTAATTAAACGAAAATGGAACAATATAAGAAGCCAATATAGACGAGAAAGAATGAAAGAGAGGGTAAGAAAGAGTGGTAGTGGGACCAGTGAGAGATACAAAAGTCGGTGGAGATTTATGGATAGGCTTGTTTTTTTAAACGATAGCCTGTCCTCAAGAAAAACAATTTGTAATATGGAGGTAAGCTATTGAGTAATATATAACAGGATCCGTTTATCTTAAAATTATAGCCTAATGTCGCCACACATAAAGCATCTATATCATTTGCCACTGCCATGGTATCTGACCCTCTGAGTTGAAGTAATTGCAGAATCTGTCTCTGACATCTTTGGCATCGTTGCTGTAAAAGTTGCTACCCTGTGGAGCCAAAGGTATCATTTCCCCTGCTTTAGGCTCCTGTCGCCATTGCCCTTCATGCACCTCATGCGTTATCCTGTCCTCCACATCTGTATAGCCATATGGTGTATAAACGTTTCTATTAGCACTTTGACCCCTGAGGAGGTTGTGAAGCGCACAGGCTGCCAGCACAATCTTCTCAACAGATTCTGGTTGTAGATTAACTGGCTTGAGAAAGATTCTGAAACGATTACACAGAATTCCAAAAGCATTCTCCACAATTCTTCGTGCCCTGCTCAAGCGATAATTGAATATCCGCTTTTCTTCAGTAAGGCCTCTTGAGCTGTAGGGTTTCATCAGGTACTTCTTTAATGGGAATGCTTCGTCTGCAACCACAACATATGGCATAGATATACCATCTTCAAAGAGAGGTCTGGCTTCAGGGATATTCAGCAGATTTTTATCTAAAGCATCTGAAAGCGTTGAATTTTTGTACACACCCCCATCAGAAACTCGACCATTGCACCCAACATCAATATAAGAAAACTTATAATCTGCATCTACCAATGCAAGTAAAACAATGCTGAAGCTGTTCTTGTAGTTGAAATAGTAAGAACCACTATTATTCGGCGCAGATACTACAACATGCTTGCCATCCAAAGCCCCAATGCAATTATCAAAATTCCATCGCGTCGCAAACTCATGACTTATCTTTTGCCACTCATCTTCTGTATTTGGGACCTGCAAGATTAATGAAGTAAAACTTTATAGCCATGAATCAAATATTTTAACTCATATAATAATATCTATTTTTTAGACACCACTTGAAGATGCTGATTGTATGCTTGAGGACATGGAGGAAGAATCAGCAACAGAAGATAAAGAAAATATTGATATTGCAGAAACATCATTCTCTACAAAGCGACCCCTTAAAAAATCAAAATTAAACAAAAAAAGTGAGGTTGATGAGCAGAAGCTTCTGGAAAAGGCCATCACTTGCTTGGATATGGCTACAAACAAACCGGCTGCAAAAGATGATCCAGATATAAATTATGCAAATTACATTGTAGATGAACTGAAAGCGATTAAAGATCCGAAACTAAAATTAATCACAAAACACAAAATAAATTTGTCTTTTGTTTGAAGCTCAAAATGATTCACTTACTATGGACATTTTTTAAATAAATTTTTAATCAATCAATCAATATATATCTCACCTTAAGATACTTGTCTGCTAAAACTTCATAAATAGCCTTGCATGTTTCCGGAACAATTTTACCAATTGTCTGGGCAGGAATTCTGTATGTATACTCCAAACTTTTATATGAATCTCCTATAAGAAAAACAGTTTTACAACCTTTATTAATGACAAAGTTTCAATCCAGTACCAATGTGGGCAACATTTGAGTAATTTTCATGCTTGAGAAAATAAATATTCCACTGTACAAATTTATTCTTTAATATACTTTAAAACATAATAAATATACTATAAAATTAACTAAAATCTAAAAAAATGTCAGATTATAATGATCCCTGGTGATTATCGACTGGTAATATAATATATTGTAGTTTAAAGTAGTATTGGTAAAGATAAATTATATTGCAAATGTAATATATATCATAATCAATTGATTAATAAATATTGAGTGCAATGTTGGCATTGATTGTATTGACTTTTACTAGTCTATATAGGCTAGGCCTAGAACTCAAGTAGTAGTACTTACTAGGCCTAGTAATCAATTAGTTAATTTATATAAAGTGATTCAACGAAAAAAATAACTAACCGGTTGCCAAGAATCTTAGAGTAACAGCTAATCTTTCCTTGTGATGAATTGCCTCTCTCATCGTAGTATTTTGCTTGCTTATCAATGGAGCCACTAAATTTGCAAGCTCATCAAAGGTGGCCTTATCCATGCGCAGGAAGTTTTTAAAATCGTTTTGATTTTCTAAGCACAATTCTTTAACTAAAGTATGGTAAGCGCCTAAATGTTGCCTCCTGGCAATCCATGTCCGCACCCATACGTTGCGTTTCCGCCGTCTTTGTTTTCTTTGTTTTCGTAAAATTAAAGAAATTATGAGCCCACAAGCAGCCAGATGTTGACTATTGTCTGCCATTTTGTTACTATGCATAGTCATGTATGACAGACAAATGTATGTGTGTGTATGTGACAATGTATGATCAGACTTTGTCTGATCATACATTGTATGATGTGTATGACAGACAAATGTATGACTGTGTATGCCTGCCTTTACACAACATTGTCTTTCTTTATGCAACAGTTGTGTTGGTCATTTATTATCCACAATACCAATAGTTGATCAATAAATAAATAAGAAAACGACCCGAATATCCAAACAATTTGTTGTCTTCTTGATTATCATGATTTTCCAATTTTTATGTACCGATCCCTTATACTCATTCCGAGTCTTAAGATACTTTTTTATAAGTTTGTACAAATGTTTTTCTTGGTGAAATATTTTTTGTATTTCGATGTTTTTTAAGAGGCAACTGACTCTTTGAGTTATAGTAATTGTTTTGCTTTAGTTGGCCCTGACCATTGTGCTCTGTTTCTGTTCTGTATCTGTGTTTTGGTCGAATAAATAAATGAAAAATGAAATGATTTTAGTTATGCTGCCCTCTATGCAGAAAATTGCTTCGCCAATGCCCATCAATATTAAAGTAAGTAAATCAATAAAACAAAGTCAAGGCTGTCATATATGTGTATAGACCTGACAGGAGTTCAATAAGGAAACTCAAATGTACATCCTCATCTATAATAAAGGAGTAACGTGTGCGATCTGATGTTATCTAATGAATGTAGAAAAATATAAAAAATCAAACCAAACTTGTAAATGACATCAACATTAATGTTGGATCTACTTTAAACAAGAAATACTTCTTACAAAAAACGCTGCTCGACATTTTAAAATTAATCATTGTTCTTTCTTCAGATATATTTATGATTAATTATTAAAAGGATGTCCTTTAATCCCAAAAATACATACAAATCAAAGACAGTTCTTTAATTATGAATCACATTATGCCCATTTAAAAATGGTCAATTTTGAACTTTAATGTGCTGTGTGTGTGTGACCTCAAGGCATGCAACTGAATACCCTCTAGAGACAACGTAACTTCAAGCAAAGAGTGATATATATTCTTTGCCAAGTGAGAAAATTCTTTGGTCTGTTGATTTGCGTCAACCAATCAAAGGGCGAGAATCCAAAATCGTTCAACCGTGAGCCCTCATAGACCCTCTTTTCCCATAGTTTTTTGGGTCCAGCAGCTGGATCTATAAATTATAGTTGAGTTTACAAATTAGCAAAAACGTCAGCCTCTAGTACTATAACTGCTGCTTGCTTTCAGCTTATAAATTAGTCATCTCTTGTGATGTAGCGGGCTAGAGCAGCAGCGTGAAAACTATTAGAATTAAACAATCTATACACATAATACTACTACCAAGAAAATGCATATCTGTTAACTAATATGGACAACTGTGGTGACAGAGACTTGTAGAAAGAGACTGTAGTAGTTACATAGCTTATCCTCCTGTTCACAAAAAACCTATTACTAAAGTGTTTAATCTCATTCACGAACCAGTTAGCTACTACAAATAAAAATTAAAAAACCACAAATATCCACTTCTGTCTTAAAAAATAGCAAATTACTAATTGTTTCATCTCAATCACGAACCAATTAGTAGTTAGGAAAACCCGATCCTGTCTTATGTTTTCACAAAAAGAGTTTCATCTCATTCACGAATCAATTAGCTAAACAAATTATCAAAAATATTCAAACAAACTTATACGATATTCAAATATTGTTCAGTATAATGTAATTTGTAACATTTAGATTACATAAATAAACCTTTTAGTTGAATAGATTTGGTTAGAAAACATCTGGGTTGTTCCCCAAACAATCTCCATAAAAGAGAGGTGTTCCAACATTGCATTGTCAGATAGATTCATCTTTCAGCTGAAGTGTAGAGAACATTGAACATACAGTTGTAAGTATTACATTTCTATTGGTACATTAATTAAGTCTAAGACAACTTAAAATTCTAAAATGCGAAAGATACACTGGAATATTTTGTGACTTTCTAAAACTTGTGGTTAAAATCAGTATTAAAAACAAATATTAATATTTTTATCGTTCACATTTTGATTCTCATCCTGATTACTAAAAACAATAACATTTTTAATAATTTTAAGAGTTTTATGCATTTATCGTATTTTAACTTTTAACTTCTAAATTGTATCTACTTTTTAAACTACAACTTTTTAAGCTTTTTATCGTATTTTTTTACTTCTAGATTGTATCTGTGCAATAATGTGTGTGTATTCTATTTTTTAATTGTTTGTTTATATTTTATATATATCTGTTTTTAATTGTACTAATATATATTTACCAATCTTTAAGAAGAATTTCTATTATTATTTTATATGATAATGGACAAATAAAGCTTTTGAGTATTCAGTCTGCAAAAATATGCCTAACTTTCTAAAAAATACAATTTTGTGTTTTATCAAATTATGATAGAAAATAAAGGAAAATTCCCATCAACTACCTCATGAATTTATGAAATAAGATGTGATTTAACATTTGTTCTTGCTTTTCTGTTGTCAGTTATATTGTGTGAGGAGCATTCAAGTGTGATACAGAATGGAGTGCAGAATGTTAGTAATTGGCTGTATGTTGGTTGTGGTGATGGCTGCTGCTGCTGATGACGATTTTAAATGCCCTTCAAGAAGTAAGTAGAATGACTCTATACAGCTGGTAAGAAACGCGTCAGAAGAGCAGAAATGTATCTTAAAATGTGTCATCTAGTGGACAATTTTTGTAGCTGTCCTATAAACCTAATTAAATTAAATCTTACAATTTTTTGTAAATGTTTAAAGCACTTTAATGGACCTAGTAAAGAGACTATCTTGTATAATTTATTTAAATTAAATGATACTACTAAACAATTAGGAAGAAAATAAACAAAATTAAGGAGTACAAAGTTGGCCAAAGCATAAAAGTACCAACTAATATTTTTAGTTTAAAAAATTTGGATAACATTTTGTATATTATTTAGATCAGTGTTTTATGAGAGATTGTGGAGACATTTTGGAAAATGATCCTTCTGCTCAAAGTGGTGATTATGTGATAGAGCCAAATGATAGAGGACCAAAGTTTATGGTCTACTGTGACATGAGGAAAGATGGCGGATGGACAGTAAGCTATATTAATAAGCAATGAAAAAATGCAAAGATTTCTTTTCTTTTCATCTATAATACTTAACTATTCAACTATAGTTTTGATAAAGTTCACAAGATAAATTGTCCACTGCTGTTTCTTTGTTTTCCAGGTGATACAACGAAGAGAGGATGGTTCGGAAGATTTCTACCGCAATTGGGCCAACTACAAGGGTTTTGGAAATGTCCACTCAGAGTTCTGGCTTGGTAACGAAAAGATCAACCGTATAACATTTGATGGAAATTTTGAGCTATTAGTAGAGTTGACAGATCACTTGAATGTAATGAAGTTTGCAAGATATTCTCACTTTCGTATTGATACTGAGGATTTTAACTATGATTTGACAATCAGTGGATACACAGGAACTGCAGGTTAGTACATTCAATCAATTTTTACACTAAAAACCCATTTCAAGTAAACTAAGAAGTAACATTATTATTTTTCTTTGTAGGTCAGCTACACCTTTCTGCCTTGCAATAGAAATAGACTAACACACACTGTGCGCTTTTTTATGGTTGCATTTATCACTTTATATAATAACTGAATATAATACTGAGTTAAATGATAAGAACATTGACTGGAATTAAATGGTTTAAACAAGCTTACAGCCCAGGAAATTCAACATACCTTAATTTGGATTTTCGACATGTAATACAAATCCATGTTGTATCTAATTATGTACCATGTATGATGTAATATTTGGTTTGTTTAGGTGATTCTTTGGCATACAGCAATGGTCTACAATTTTCAACATATGATAGAGACAATGATAAGGTTGGTGGTATACACTGTGCTGCTGACAATAACAAAGGTGCTTGGTGGTACAAGTACTGTGCTTATTCAAACCTGAATGGGCTTTATCTTACACCAGGATCTACTTCTGCTTATACTGGCATATTTTGGTATCATTTCAAGAATCTAGAGAGTCTCAAGAAGACAGTGATGATGGTTAAAAGAGCAACTTAAGAGAGTTTTCATTATCACTAGTAATTTGACTTATACATATACAAAATGGCAAATATTTCAAGATTTAGTGAGGTCAACAATCCTGTTTGGCTATCCTTTTTTAACGTTATATTAAATAATTTAATTTAATAATGAAAAATAGAATTTGGTGCAATTCTCATAACTTTTTGTCTCTGAAAAACAAATTTATAAATGTTTAACATATGAAAATAAATTTTAATTTGAACTGTAATTTTCTTAAATTATTATTAATCACATACAGTACCTATTTATGTTTTGTTCATGATAATTTATTATTATTATTATTATATAATTATTATAATTCTTATTATTGATACTAATTTTACATAATAATTAATAAAACTATATCTGCAGATGATCCTTATAGATAAACTTGTGCTACGATACAATTACACACATCAGAAATCTTCTAAAAACTAAATACTGTAACTCTTTTAAAAAAACATACTACTGTATTTGCTCGCTGAAAACCATACAATAGTGACCAAAAACATATCAAGCATATTTTTGGACGAGATGGGCATCATTGGCAGAAACAAAACTGTACTGTATTGTTGAAAGAATAAAAATTAATTAAACTACAATGAAATGTGTATGATCCATTAATTATATCTCTTATTTTATTGGTCTTGAGAATATTGTACAGGAAACAGCTAATAGATACTAAGCAAAAAAAAAGGTTTATGGGTTTTACACTTTTTTCCAAGCCAATATTGCACTTTTACAACAAAAAAACACCAACAAATGCAAACTCCATTTTAGAGTACAAACACTTTCGGCTAACATAACTGATTCTCTAGTCAATCTATCCCAAATGATTTGTGATCAATGATCTTGGAGCAATTAAACCTTACACAACATTGTCTTTCTTTATGCAACAGTTGTGTTGGTCATTTATTATCCACAATACCAATAGTTGATCAATAAATAAGAAAACAACCCGAATACACAAAACAATTTTGAAATAAAATCAAATGTTGTATTCTTGATTATCATGATTTTAGTTATGCTGCCCTCTATGCAGAAAATTGCTTCGCCAAACATAATGCCCATCAATATTAAAGTAAGTAAATCAATAACAAAGTCAAGGCTGTCATATATGTGTATAGACCTGACAGGAGTTTAATAAGGAAACTCAAATGTACATCCTCATCTAAAATAAAGGAGTAACGTGTACGATCCGATGTTATTTAATGAATGTAGAAAATAATTAAAAAATCAAACCAATTGTAAATGACATCAACAATTAATGTTGGATCTACTTTAAAAAACTATTAGAATTAAACAATCTATACACATACTATTACTACTACCAAGAAAGTGCATATCTGTTCACTAAATACCAAGTTATTAGAAAAAAATGCTATTTCCTACACACATTTTGCATATTTTTCGTATTATTCGTAACTATACACTTGACTATATGGACAACTGTGGGGACAGAGACTTGTAGAAAGAGACTGTACCTGGAAATTAGTAGTAAAGTAGTTACATAGCTTATCATCCTGTCCTGTTCACAAAAAAACAATTACTTAAAGTGTTTAATCTCATTCACGAACCAGTTAGCTACTACAAATAAAAATATAAAAACCACAAATATCCACTTCTGTCTTGACCAATAGCAAATTGCTAAGTGTTTCATCTCAATCACGAACCAATTAGTAGTTAGGAAAACCCAATCCTGTCTTATGTTTTCACAAAAAGAGTTTCATCTCATTCACGAATCAATTAGCTAAACAAATTATCAAAAATATTCAAACAAACTTTAATGATATTCAAATATTGTTCAGTATAATACAATTTGTAACATTCAGATTACATAAATAAACATTTTAGTTGAAAAGATTTGGTTAGAAAACATCTGGGTTGTTCTCCAAGCAATCTCCATAAAAGAGATGTGTTCCAACATTGCATTGTCAGATAGATTCATCTTTCAGCTGAAGTGTAGAGAACATTGAACATACAGTTGTAAGTATTACATTTCTATTGGTACATTAATTAAGTCTATTGACAGCTTAAAATTGCAAAAGATACACTGGAATATTTTGTGACTTTCTAAAGCTTGTGATTGGTTAAAATCAGTATTCTCTTGAAAAGATAATGAATTGGAAAATAACAATAATATTTCTCTTGTATGTAACAATGATGGGTATCATTTTATTTACAGTACTATTCACTTGGGCTTTTAAAATGTCAAATGTGCGTTTGAAACAAAACAAATATTAATATTTTTATCATTCATATTGTGATTCTTATTACATTATTACTAAAAACAATAACATTTTATGCATTTTATTGTATCTACTTTTTAAACTACAACTTTTTAAGCTTTTTATGCATTTTGTCAAATTTTAACTTCTAAATTGTATCTTTTTTAAGTTTTTGTGCAATAATTTTTTTTTTCATTGTGTGTGTGTGTATTCGATTTTTTAATTGCTTTAATTGTTTATATGTATATCTGTTTTTAATTGTACTAATAAATCTTTAAGAAGAATTTCTATTATTATTTTATATGATAATGCTTTTGAGTATTCAGTATTCAGTCTGCAAAAATATGCCTAACTTTCTAAAATCAAATTATGATAGAAAATAAAGGAAAATTCCCATCAACTATCTTCAATTTAAGATATAAGAATTGCTATAACATTTGTTGTTTGCTCTTCTGTTGTCAGTTATATTGTGTGAGGAGCATTCAAGTGTGATACAGAATGGATTGCAGAATGTTAGTAATTGGCTGTATGTTGGTTGTGATGGCTTCTGCCTGTTGCCCAGAAGATGATTGTGGATGCCCTTCTAGAAGTAAGTAGCATGACTCTATACAGCTGGTAAGAAACGGGTCAGAAAAGTAGAAATGTATCTTAAAGAGAAATGTGTCATCTAGTGGACAATTTTTGTAGCTGTCCTATAAACCTAATTAAATTAAATCTTACCTCTTACACTTTTTTGTAAACGTTTAAAGCACTTTAATGGACCTAGTAAAGAGACTATCTTAGTATAATTTATTTAAATTAAATGATACTACAACAATTAGGAAGAAAACAAACAAAATTAAGGAGTACAAAGTTGGCCAAAGCATAAAAGTACCAAACTAAAGTATGTTAGGCATTTTTAGTTTAAATAAATGAATAATATTTTGTATATTATTTAGAGAAGTGTTTTTTAAGGGACTGTGGTGAAATTTTGGAAAATGATCCTTCTGCTCAAAGTGGTGATTATTTGATACAGCCACATGACGAACAACCTGAGTTTATGGTCTACTGTGACATGAGGAAAGATGGCGGATGGACAGTATGTATAAAATTATAAAAAGTAAAAAGCAGAGATGTCTATTCTATAATTATACTTCACTATTAAATTACAGCTTTGATAAAGTTCACAATTAATGAGAGCCAAAAAATAAATAACTTTAATCACTCATTCAGTTTGAAATAGATTATGTGGTATTTAGATTTTGATTGTTGTCTTTTTTATATTAGCTGTTGTGTATTTTTTATCCCAGGTGATACAACGAAGAGACGATGGGTCGGAAAATTTCTACCGCGATTGGGCCAACTACAAAAAGGGTTTTGGAAATGTGCACTCAGAGTTTTGGCTTGGTAATGAAAAGATCAACCGTATAACATCTGATGGTGATTTTGAGCTATTAGTAGAAATGACAGACCACTTGGATGAAATGAAGTTTGCAAGATATTCTCACTTTCGTATTGGTAGTGAGATGTCTAATTATCTTATGAGAATCAGTGGATACACAGGAACGGCAGGTTAGTACATTCAATCAATTTTTACACTAAAAACCCATTTCAAGTAAACAAAGAACTAACATTATTATTTTTCTTTGTAGACCAGCTACACTTTTCTGCCTTGCAATAGAAATAGACTAACACACACTGTGTGCTTTGTTGTTGTTGCATTTATCACTTTATATAATAACTGAATATAATACCGAGTTAAATGATAAGAACATTGACTGGGATGAATTGTTAAAACAAGCTTACAGCCCAGGAAATTCAACATACCAAAAGAATCCATGTTGTATCTAATTATGTACCAGCATGTATAAACGTTTTTATCACAATCTTTCATTTTCATTGTTGTTTTTGGAAATCAGTACATTTGTATTTAAAGTATACTTCAGTTAAAAGAAAGAATAATTAAGATACAGCAGATAAAATTACAAATGTAATATTTAAAAACATTTTTATTCTTTCATTTTCATTATTTTTTTAACATTCCCAATGTATTAATGTTTTAGTAATGTCAAGTTTATCATTGTATGTTCATAGTTGTATTTTATGTTGTGTGTAATATGATTAAATGTGGGTCATCCCCATTAAAAAGAAAAAAGTATAATTTAAATAAGCAAACATTGAATGACCAACAAAATATTATTATATAGTAAAATAAATAACCATATTGTATAATGTATAGAAAATAAGAAGTCCAATAACAAGAGCACTATCTTTGAAAAAATTGTTATGATTTAAAACAAAATTAAAATCCCCTAAAACAGGATGTAAATGTAAAAACATAAATAAAACACTCATTGGGTATATTGTATCATTTTACATTGCATATACAGTATTCATTTTCTCCATTCTATTAAACAAACTGTATGTATGCTGTAAACTTAAAGATGACATAATATTTGGTTTGTTTAGGTGATTCTTTGGCATACCACAATGGTCAACAATTTACAACATACGATAGAGACAATGATGTGCATTCAACACTTAACTGTGCTGCTGACTACAACAAAGGTGCTTGGTGGTACAAGACCTGTGCTCATTCAAACCTGAATGGGCTTTACCTTACACCAGGATCTCCTTCTACTTATACTGGCATACATTGGTATCATTTCAAGAACAAGTGGGAAAGTCTCAAGAAGACAGTGATGATGATTAAAAGAGCAACATAAGAGAGTTTTCATTATCACTAGTAATTTGACTTATAAATATACAAAATGGCAAATATTTAATTTTTTTTCAAGATTTAGTGAGGTCAACAATCCTGTTTGGCTATCCTTTTTTATTGTTATATTAATTAATTTAATTTAATAATGAAAAATAGAATTTGGTGCAATTCTCATAACTTTTTGTCTCTGAAAAACAAATTTATAAATGTTTAACATATGAAAATAAATTTTAATTTGAACTGTAATTTTCTTAAATTATTATTAATCATACCTATTTATGTTTTGTTCATGATAATTTATTATTATTATTATATAATTATTATAATTCTTATTATCAGAATTGTTAAAAATCATGTATTATTGATACTAATTTTACATAATAATTAATAAAACTATATCTGCAGATGATCCTTATGGATAAACTTGTGCTACGATACAATTACACACATCAGAAGTCTTCTAAAAACTAAATACTGTAACTCTTTTAAAAAAACATACTACTGTATTTGCTCGCTGAAAACCATACAATAGTGACCAAAAACATATCAAGCATATTTTTGGACGAGATGGGCATCATTGGCAGAAACAAAACTGTACTGTATTGTTGAAAGAATAAAAATTAATTAAACTACAATGAAATGTGTATGATCCATTAATTATATCTCTTATTTTATTGGTCTTGAGAATATTATACAGGAAACAGCTAATAGATACTAAGCAAAAAAAAAAGGTTTATGGGTATTACACTTTTTTCCAAGCCAATATTGCACTTTTACAACAAAAAAAACACTAAAAAATGCAAACTCCATTTTAGAGTACAAACACTTTCGGCTAACATAACTGTCTTGATGCTATATTAGTCAATCTATCCCAAATGATTTGTGATCAATGATCTTGGAGCAATTACGAACGTCATGCACCTTACGCAACATTTTCTTTCTTTATGCAACAGTTGCGTTGGTCATTTATTATCCACAATACCAATAGTTGATCAATAAATAAGAAAACGACCCGAATATCCAAACACATAAAATCAAATGTTGTATTCTTGATTATCATGATTTTAGTTATGCTGCCCTCTATGCAGAAAATTGCTTCGCCAATGCCCATCAATATTAAAGTTAAATCAATAAAACAAAGTCAAGGCTGTCATAACTGTCCAGAGCTGACAGGAGTTCAATAAGGAAACTCATTGTACATCCTCATCTATAATAAAGGAATAACGTGTGCGATCCGATGTTATCTAATGAATGTAGAAAATAATTTTTTTAAATCAAACCAAACTTGTAAATGACATCAACATTAATGTTGGATCTACTTTAAAAAACTATTAGAATTAAACAATCTATACACATACTACTACTACCAAGAAATTGCATATCTGTTCATTAAATACCAAGTTATTAGAAAAAATGTTATCCCTACACAAATTGTGCATATTTTCCGTATTATTTGTAACTACACACTTGACTATATGGACAACATGGGGACAGAGACTTGTAGAAAGAGACTGTGCCTGGAAATTAATTAAGTAGTTACATAGCTTATCATTCTGTCCTGTTGAAAAACAATTACTAAAGTGTTTAATCTCATTCACGAACCAGTTAGCTACTACAAATAAAAATATAAAAACCACAAATATCCACTTCTGTCTTCAACAATAGCAAATGTGCTTTATCTCAATCACGAATCAATTAGTAGTTAGGAAAACCCAATCCTGTCTTATGTTTTCACAAAAAGAGTTTCATCTCAATCACGAATCAATTAGCTAAACAACTTATCAAAAATATTCAAACAAACTTAAATGATATTCAAATATTGTTGAGCATAATGCAATTTGTAACATTCAGATTACATAAATAAACCTTTTAGTTGAAAAGATTTGGTTAGAAAACATCTGGGTTGTTCTCCAAGCAATCTCCATAAAAGAGATGTGTTCCAACATTGCATTGTCAGATAGATTCATCGTTCAGCTGAAGTGTAGAGAACATTGAACATACAGTTGTAAGTATTACATTTCTATTGGTACATTAATTAAGTCTATTGACAGCTTAAAATTGCAAAAGATACACTGGAATATTTTGTGACTTTCTAAAGCTTGTGATTGGTTAAAATCAGTATTCTCTTGAAAAGATAATGAATTGGAAAATAACAATAATGTTTCTCTTGTATGTAACAATGATGGGTATCATTTTATTTACAGTACTATTCACTTGGGCTTTTAAAATGTCAAATGTGCGTTTGAAACAAAACAAATATTAATATTTTTATCATTCATATTGTGATTCTTATTACATTATTACTAAAAACAATAACATTTTATGCATTTTATCGTATTTTCCAAATTGTATCTACTTTTTAAACTACAACTTTTTAAGCTTTTTATGCATTTTGTCAAATTTTAACTTCTAAATTGTATCTTTTTTAAGTTTTTGTGCAATAATTTTTTTTTTTCATTGTGTGTGTGTGTATTCGATTTTTTAATTGCTTTAATTGTTTATATGTATATCTGCTTTTAATTGTACTAATAAATCTTTAAGAAGAATTTCTATTATTATTTTATATGATAATGCTTTTGAGTATTCAGTATTCAGTCTGCAAAAATATGCCTAACTTTCTAAAATCAAATTATGATAGAAAATAAAGGAAAATTCCCATCAACTATCTTCAATTTAAGATATAAGAATTGCTTTAATATTTGTTCTTGCTTTTCTGTTGTCAGTCATATTGTGTGAGGAGCATTCAAGTGTGATACAGAATGGATTGCAGAATGTTAGTAATTGGCTGTATGTTGGTTGTGATGGCTGCTGCTGCTGACGACGATTTTAAATGCCCTTCAAGAAGTAAGTAGAATGACTCTAAACAGCTGGTAAGAAACGGGTCAGAAGAGTAGAAATGGTACAAACTGTAAAAAGAGAAATTTGTCAACTATTGGACATCTATGTCATCTATTACGACGATTAAATTCTAAATCTTACCTCTTGAATTTTTGTAATAAAAATGTTTAAAGTATACAATAGATCTAGTAAAAACTTAAAAAAACTTGTATAATTTAATAAATGATATTACTATTTAATTAGAGAGAAAACAGGAACAATTGTAAGCAGTACAAAGGTGGCCCAAGTAACAAACTATATAGTAAATACATACATACATACTAGAATACATAATACAAATACATAATAGAAAATTGATTTATTTTGTATATTTAGAGAAGTGTTTTTTAAGGGACTGTGGTGAAATTTTGAAAAATGATCCTTCTGCTCAAAGTGATGATTATTTGATACAGCCACATGACGGAGAACCTGAGTTTATGGTCTACTGTAACATGAGGAAAGATGGCGGATGGACAGTAAGTAATATAATAAGCAATGAAAAAATGCAAAGATTTCTTTTCTTTTCATCTATAATTATACAACTATGTCCACAGCTGTTTTATAAAGTTTCTTTGTTTTCCAGGTAATACAACGAAGAGAGGATGGTTCGCAAGATTTCTACCGTGATTGGGCCAACTACAAAAAGGGTTTTGGAAATGTTCACTCAGAGTTCTGGCTTGGTAACGAAAAGATCAACCGTATAACATTTGATGGAAATTTTGAGCTATTAGTAGAAATGACTGACCACTTGGATGAAATGAAGTTTGCAAGATATTCTCACTTTCGTGTTGGTAGTGAGGATTCTAACTATACTTTGACAATCAGTGGATACACAGGAACTGCAGGTTAGTGTACCTTCAATTAATTTTTACACTAAAAACACAAAACATTTTTTTTTGGCATACACCATTTGTACCTTGCAATAAAAATGGTCTATTGTCACGTGAGACATAAAAAATTGAATCTTTACCACATATGAAATAGAAAATGAGGAACAAATTAAGTTGGCAAATTGTTTAGTGAACTGATTGTGTGAAACTCTCCAGTCAAGTTTCTCATAATGGTAGAGCAATGGAAACAGTCTCGTTGAATTTTCTTCTTTATTTTTTTTGTAGAAATTTAGAATTTATTCATGTTAGTAGTTCCCTGATTAAAGAATTAAAAATCCCCTAAAACGGGATGTAATTCTCTGGCATACAAGTTTTTAAAAAAATAAATAAAAAAAAAATGAATCAAAAAACTCATTGTACATCATATATAATTGTTTCTATACTTTATACAGTAGAAGAAAAAAACTGTATTTGAATAATGTATCTAATATTTTGTTTGTTTAGGTGACTCTTTGACGTGGCACAATGGTCAACAATTTACAACATATGATGGAGACAATGATCCATATTCAAAGAACTGTGCTGAGTCTTGGAAAGGTGCTTGGTGGTACACGTCCTGTGGTTTTTCAAACCTGAATGGGCTTTACCTTACACCAGGATCTTCTTCTACTAAAACTGGCATACATTGGTATCATTTCAAGGCAACTATTTATTACAGTCTCAAGAAGACAGTGATGATGGTTAAAAGAGCAACATAAGAGAGTTTTCATTATCACTTTATAGTAATTTGACTTATAAATATACAAAATGGCAAATATTTAATTTTTTTTCAAGATGTAGTGAGGTCAACAATCCTATTTGGCTACCAACCATAGTTTTAGTGTTATATTAATTATTTTAATTTAATAATAAAAACTTTTTGTCTCTGGAAAACAAATTTCATATGTTTTATAAATGTTTTAACATATGAAAATAAATTTAATTTGAACTGTAATTTTCTTAAATTATTATTATTCACATACAGTACCTATTTATGTTTTGTTAATAATTTATTATTATTATATAATTATCAGAATTGTTAAAAACCATGTATTATTGATCCTAATTTTACAAATTAATAAAACTATATCTGCAGAAGATCCTTATAGATAAACTTGTGCTACGATACAATTACACACATCAGAAATCTTCTGAAAACTAAATACTGTAACTCTTTTAAAAAAAAACATACTATTTGCTCGCTGTAACCATACACAAGTGACCAAAAACATATTAAGCATATTTTTGGACGAGATGGGCATCAGTGCCAGAAACAAAACTGTACTGTATTGTTGAAAGAATTAAATTAAACTACAATGAAATGTGTATGATCTATTAATTATATCTCTTATTTTATTGGTCTTGAGAATATTGTACAGGAAACAGCTACTAGATACGAAGGAAAAAAAAAGGTTTATGGGTATTACACTTTTTTCCAAGCCAATATTGCACTTTTACAACAAAAAAACACCAACAAATGCAAACTCCATTTTAGAGTACAAACACTTTCGGCTAACATAACTGTCTTGATGCTATATTAGTCAATCTATCCCAAATGATTTGTGATCAATGATCTTGGAGGAATTACACCTTACACAACATTTTCTTTCTTTATGCAACAGTTGTGTTGGTCATTTATTATCCACAATATCAATAGTTGATCAATCAATAAGAAAACAACCATACCAAACAATTTTGAAATAAAATCAAATGTTGTATTCTTGATTATCATGATTTTAGTTATGCTGCCCTCTATGCAGAAAATTGCTTCGCCAAACATAATGACCATCAATATTAAAGTAAGTAAATCAATAAAACAAAGTCAAGGTTGTCATATCTGTGCAGACCTGACAGGAGTTCAATAAGGAAACTTAAATGTACATTCTCATCTAAAATAAAATAATATGGTTTGCGATCCGATGTTATTTAATGAATGTAGACTAATGATAAAAAAAAATCAAACCAAACTTGTAAATGACATCAATAATTAATGTTGGATCTACTTTAAACACGAAATATTTCTTACAAAAAACGCTGCTCGCTTGTTGACGTAACAGTTTTAAAGATATATTGTTCCCCTGAAAAATATTTTTTATTTCAAATTTGTTTTTGAATGTGTCATTTTATTGTCACATAATACTTAAATTGTCTGTCAGACAATGGTTTTTGGGTTATAATTAAACATTTCTTTTCTGTTTTTATACATGAATAAATATTATTTTTTTGTTACAGAAGTGAATAAATTTTTTATTTGAAGTAAAATACAACAAGAATTCATACTTTTGATACTTTGTCATAATTGGGCAATTGAAATTGAAAAATGAAAAATACTGAATCTGTAAAAGATAATGTGCTTATTAAATAATCTAAATAAAAATTATGTCTAAATAATAACCAAACCAAAAACTTTACTATTACTGTATATGGACTGTTTTGATAATAATTCAATGATTATCTGACAGCGAATTACAGTCGGTCTAGATTGACAGTCAAATGGGACTCATTGTAAATACCAGAAATAATGTTTTGATTATTTGACAGTGAATTATTATAATACTGGCCTATGTTGACAGCAAGAACAAATGTCATTATTTATTGAACAAGATTTTACAGATTACTGTCTACATGCATCTATAATACTGTTATCAGCAATTTTTTTCATAAACTCTCTTCTCCCAGACGTGCTTTGGGGTTTGTAATTTTAGCATGACCTGTCCTAGTATACAAATTACCAAAACGTCGGCCTCTAGAACTATTAACTGCTGCTTGCTTTAGCTTCTGAATGAGTAGTCCTCTTGGGACGTACCTGGCTAAAGCAGCAGCGTGAAAATTATTAAAATTAAGCAATCTATACACATACTACTACTACCAAGAAAATGCATATCTGTTCACTAAATACCAAGTTATTAGAATAAATATTATCCCCTACACACATTTTGCATATTTTCCGTATTATTTGTAACTACACACTTGACTATATGGACAACATGGGGACAGAGACTTGTAGAAAGAGACTGTACCTGGATATTAGTAGTTACATAGCTTATCATTTTGTCCTGTTCACAAAAAAACAATTACTAAAGTGTTTAATCTCATTCACAAACCAGTTAGCTACTACAAATAAAAAATTAAAAAAACCACAAATATCCACTTCTGTCTTGAACAATAGCAAATTACTAAGTGTTTCATCTCATTCACGAACCAGTTAGCTACTACAAATAAAAATATAAAAACCACAAATATCCACTTCTGTCTTGAACAATAGCAAATTACTAAGTGTTTCATCTCAATCACGAATCAATTAGTAGTTGGGAAAACCCAATCCTGTCTTATGTTTTCACAAAAAGAGTTTCATCTCATTCACGAATCAATTAGCTAAACAAATTATCAAAAATATTCAAACAAACTTATACGATATTCAAATATTGTTCAGCATAATGCAATTTGTAACATTCAGATTACATAAATAAACCTTTTAGTTGAATAGTTTTGGTTAGAAAACATCTGGGTTGTTCCCCAAACAATCTCCATAAAAGAGAGGTGTTCCAACATTGCATTGTCAGATTCATCGTTCAGCTGAAGTGTAGAGAACATTGAACATACAGTTGTAAGTATTACATTTCTATTGGTACATTAATTAAGTCTAAGACAACTTAAAATTCTAAAATGCGAAAGATACACTGGAATATTTTGTGACTTTCTAAAACTTGTGATTGGTTAAAATCAGTATTAAAAACAAATATCAATATTTTTATCGTTCACATTTTGATTCTCATCCTGATTACTAAAAACAATAACATTTTTAATAATTTTAAGAGTTTTATGCATTTATCGTATTTTAACTTTTAACTTCCACATTGTATCTACTTTTTAAACTACAACTTTTTAAGCTTTTTATTGTATTTTAACTTCTAGATTGTATCTGTGCAATAATGTGTGTGTATTCTATTTTTTAATTGTTTGTTTATATTTTATATATATCTGTTTTTACTTGTACTAATATATACTTACCAATCTTTAAGAAGAATTTCTATTATTATTTTATATGATAATGGACAAATAAAGCTTTTCAGTATTCAGTCTGCAAAAATATGCCTAAATTTCTAAAAAATACAATTTTGTGTTTTATCAAATTATGGAAAAAAAATCCCATCAACTATCTTCAATTTAAGATATAAGAATTGCTATAACATTTGTTCTTGCTTTTCTGTTGTCAGTCATATTGTGTGAGGAGCATTCAAGTGTGATACAGAATGGATTGCAGAATGTTAGTAATTGGCTGTATGTTGGTTGTGATGGCTGCTGCCTGCTGCCCAGAAGATGATTGTGGATGCCCTTCTAGAAGTAAGTAGCATGACTCTATACAGCTGGTAAGAAACGGGTCAGAAGAGCAGAAATGTATCTTAAAATGTGTCATCTAGTGGACAATTTTTGTAGCTGTCCTATAAACCTAATTAAATTAAATCTTACAATTTTTTGTAAATGTTTAAAGCACTTTAATGGACCTAGTAAAGAGACTATCTTGTATAATTTATTTAAATTAAATGATACTACTAAACAATTAGGAAGAAAATAAACAAAATTAAGGAGTACAAAGTTGGCCAAAGCATAAAAGTACCAACTAATATTTTTAGTTTAAAAAATTTGGATAACATTTTGTATATTATTTAGATCAGTGTTTTATGAGAGATTGTGGAGACATTTTGGAAAATGATCCTTCTGCTCAAAGTGGTGATTATGTGATAGAGCCAAATGATGGAGGACCAAAGTTTATGGTCTACTGTGACATGAGGAAAGATGGCGGATGGACAGTAAGCAATATTAATAAGCAATGAAAAAATGCAAAGATTTCTTTTCTTTTCATCTATAATTATACTTAACTATTCAACTATAGTTTTGATAAAGTTCACAAGATAAATTGTCCACTGCTGTTTCTTTGTTTTCCAGGTGATACAACGAAGAGAGGATGGTTCGGAAGATTTCTACCGCAATTGGGCCAACTACAAAAAGGGTTTTGGAAATGTCCACTCAGAGTTCTGGCTTGGTAACGAAAAGATCAACCGTATAACATTTGATGGAAATTTTGAGCTATTAGTAGAGTTGACAGATCACTTGAATGTAATGAAGTTTGCAAGATATTCTCACTTTCGTATTGATACTGAGGATTCTAACTATGATTTGACAATCAGTGGATACACAGGAACTGCAGGTTAGTACATTCAATCAATTTTTACACTAAAAACCCATTTCAAGTAAACTAAGAAGTAACATTATTATTTTTCTTTGTAGGTCAGCTACACCTTTCTGCCTTGCAATAGAAATAGACTAACACACACTGTTTGCTTTTTTGTTTTTTGTTGTTGCATTTATCACTTTATATAATAACTGAATATAATACTGAGTTAAATGATAAGAACATTGACTGGAATAAATGGTTTAAACAAGCTTACAGTCCAGTTAACATACCTTAATTTGAATTTTTGATTTTCTGATGTCCTCATCATAAGAATCCATGTTGTATCTAATTATGTACTAAGCATGTATAAACGTTTTTTATCATACTCTTTCATTTTCATTGTTGTTTTTGGAAATCAGTATATTTGTATACTTAAGTTAAAAGAAAGAATAATTAAGATACAGTAGATGGAAAATAACATAAAATTACAAATGCAATATTTAAAAACATTTTTATTCTTTCATTTTCATTATTTTCTTAACATTCCCAATGTAATAATGTTTTAGTAATGTCAAGTTTATCATTGTATTTTCATAGTTGTATTTTATGTTGTATGTAATATGATTAAATGTGGGTCATCCCCATTAAAAAGAAAAAAAAGTATAATAATAAGCAAACATTGAATGACCAACAAAATATTATTATATAGTAAAATAATGATAACCATATTGTATAATGTATAGAATATAAGAAGCCTAATAACAAGAGCACTATCTTTGAAAAAATTGTTATGATTTAAAACAAAATTAGAATCCCCTAAAACAGGATGTAAATGTAAAAATATAAACTAGAATTTAATTCGTCACTTTGACGAATTATAGGTGATCATTTTTATCATTTTACTGAAATTAATTTTTTTTTTCATGCACGTACGTTAACATACGATCGGAAAATGTTGATGTATGTCATCCTATGATATGCTTATAGTGCTGAGTTGTGCTTATATGCCATATACAATATGTACAGTATATACAGTACTGTATATCTATATACAGTGTAGCATAGGTGAAATTACGGGACACACATGTTCTAATTTTTTGGCATGATGACGTTATCAAACTAAACTTTAAGATGACAATTTCGAAAGATAATTAATTGAGCAAAAAAATATAAGATTTGGAAAAAAATTTGGCACGTAGAAGCGCTGTGCGCGCTCTTTGAATTGTGTATAACTTTGACGAAAAATATGAAAAAACTACTTTTTCACTTCAACTGGCCATATGTTAACGTCACAACATCCGATAGGCTTAATTTTTATATGAATTAATATCTACATTTCATCAGCTTTCATAATAAATTATAATCATCAAGGTAACCTTCAATTCTGAAGAGCTGTAAGATATTCAAATTTACTGCGAAGGTGAAATTACACGGCCTACGTTATTCAAGTTTTTACGCGTGATGACGTCATTAAAATGAAGATAGTGTCAATTCATGATAAAGATAATTAATTAAGCAAGCACATACTGAAAGTTGTGCGAAATTCGAGCACACATAACCAAGATGCGCTCTGTTGAATGGGATAATCTACACAAAAAGATAACAAATCCTAATTTTTAAATTCAAGTGGCCATTTGATGACGTCAAAACATTTTGTACGTAAAATGTGTACATGAATTCATATCTACAACTCAATGGCTTCCAGAATAAGTTAAAAAAATCGGGGGTCATCTTGCATTCTGAAGAATTATTTTCATTTTAAAAAAGACCTATTTTTCACCATTTTCAGAACTTTTGTAAAATTAATGTGCGCATTTTGTCATTTTTAACGTGCTCGTATAGCGTTATTTTAAGTCGGAACTGACTCAAATTTGGTGAATGTACTAAGGATGGTGAGTAGAATGAGATTTGTAAAAAAAATTCATATTTTTTACGCTTTTTAAGTATCGCGCGCGCAAAAACGCATTTTTGCGCAGTAATTTTTTGAAACACGCAAATGGCCTAATTCATGCTCTAAATTGATCAAAACTTAATTTTGAGCGTTTTAAATTTTTAACGCGCGATATCACGTGATGAAACTACGTGTGCGTGCGTTTTTATTTGCTAATATTTTTACCCTTGATCTGAAGTTTACGTGTAGTGAATTTCATTAATATGTGATAATGAATTATGGAGATATGATTGATAATGTGATTTCGCAAAATGGCGTATAAATGTCGTCACGGATGAGTGATCACGCTGGAAAGCTTATTAGGATTAAGTTATATTATTTGAAAGATATTCTGAAATTTTTGTAATCATTGACATTAAACTTTTTGAGATAATTGTTACACAAAATAGTGTACAGAAACAATAAAAAGAAAAAAAATAATAAAGATTTTATACAATAACAATAGGTGATCATTTTATTCTAAATGATCACCTAATAAAACACTCATTGGGTATATTGTATCATTTTACATTGCATATACAGTATTCATTTTCTCCATTCTATTAAACAAACTGTATGTATGCTGTAAACTTAAAGATGACATAATATTTGGTTTGTTTAGGTGATTCTTTGGCATACCACAATGGTCAACAATTTTCAACATATGATAGAGACAATGATATTAAGAGTAGTGGTAACTGTGCTGCTGACAAAAACAAAGGTGCTTGGTGGTACAAGTCCTGTACTTATTCAAACCTGAATGGGCTTTACCTTACACCAGGATCTCCTTCTACTTATACTGGCATACATTGGTATCATTTCAAGAACAAGTGGGAAAGTCTCAAGAAGACAGTGATGATGGTTAAAAGAGCAACATAAGAGAGTTTCATTATCACTTTATAGTAATTTGACTTATAAATATACAAAATGGCAAATATTCAATTTTTTTTCAAAATGTAGTGAGGTCAACAATCCTGTTTGGCTATCCTTTTTTAATGTTATATTAATTCATTTAATTTAATAATGAAAACTAGAATTTGGTGCAATTCTCATAACTTTTTGTCTCTGAAAAACAAATTTATAAATGTTTAACATATGAAAATAAATTTTAATTTGAACTGTAATTTTCTTAAATTATTATTAATCACATACAGTACCTATTTATGTTTTGTTCATGATAATTTATTATTATTATATAATTATTATAATTCTTATTATCAGAATTGTTAAAAATCATGTATGATTGATACTAATTTTACATAATAATTAATAAAACTATATCTGCAGATGATCCTTATAGATAAACTTGTGCTACGATACAATTACACACATCAGAAGTCTTCTAAAAACTAAATACTGTAACTCTTTTAAAAAAACATACTACTGTATTTGCTCGCTGAAAACCATACAATAGTGACCAAAAACATATCATGCATATTTTTGGACGAGATGGGCATCAGTGGCAGAAACAAAACTGTACTGTATTGTTGAAAGAATAAAAATTAATTAAACTACAATGAAATGTGTATGATCCATTAATTATTATCTCTTATTTTATTTGTCTTGAGAATATTATACAGGAAACAGCTAATAGATACTAAGCAAAAAAAAAGGTTTATGGGTTTTACACTTTTTTCCAAGCCAATATTGCACTTTTACAACAAAAAAAACACTAAAAAATGCAAACTCCATTTTAGAGTACAAACACTTTCGGCTAACATAACTGTCTTGATTCTCTAGTCAATCTATCCAAAATGATTTGTGATCAATGATCTTGGAGGAATTATGAACGTCATGCACCTTACACAACATTTTCTTTCTTTATGCAACAATTGTGTTGGTCATTTATTATCCACAATACCAATAGTTGATCAATAAATAAGAAAACGACCCGAATATCCAAACACATTTGAAATAAAATCAAATGTTGTATTCTTGATTATCATGATTTTAGTTATGCTGCCCTCTATGCAGAAAATTGCTTCGCCAAACATAATGCCCATCAATATTAAAGTAAATCAATCAATAACAAAGTCAAGGCTGTCATAACTGTGCAGAGCTGACAGGAGTTCAATAAGGAAACGCAAATGTACATCCTCATCTAAAATAAAGGAGTAACGTGTGCGATCCGATGTTATCTAATGAATGTAGAAAATAATTTTTAAAAATCAAACCAAACTTGTAAATGACATCAACAATTAATGTTGGATCTACTTTAAAAAAATATTAGAATTAAACAATCTATACACATAATACTACTACCAAGAAAATGCATATCACTAAATACCAAGTTATGACTGTTTTAGTCACTATCTGTGCTTAGGTCTTTTACAAATTTGTTTTATTCTTTTTGTATTTTCACTCCTTTTACCATAAATGTACATATATTTTTGACTTAATTTGTTATTTTACTGTTTTTACTTGTTTTAAAGAATTATGTATGCATGTTTTAACCTTTTATTTTCTATAAACAGTTATTAGAAAAAATACCATTTCCTACACACCCATATTTTCCGTATTATTCGTAACTATACACTTGACTATATGGACAACATGGAGACAGAGACTTGTAGAAAGAGACTGTACCTGGATATTAGTAGTTACATAGCTTATCATTCTGTCCTGTTGATAAAAAAACAATTACTAAAGTGTTTAATCTCATTCACGAACCAGTTAGCTACTACAAATAAAAATATAAAAACCACAAACAATAACTTCTGTCTTGAACAATAGCAAATTACTAAGTGTTTCATCTCAATCATGAATCAATTAGCTACTACAAATAAAAATTAAAAAAATTACAAATATCCACTTCTGTCTTGACCAATAGCAAATTACTAAGTGTTTCATCTCAATCACGAATCAATTAGTAGTTAGGAAAACCCAATCCTGTCTTATGTTTTCACAAAAAGAGTTTCATCTCATTCACGAACCAATTACCTAAACAACTTATCAAAAATATTCAAACAAACTTATATGATATTCAAATATTGTTCAGTATAATGTAATTTGTAACATTTAGATTACATAAATAAACCTTTTAGTTGAATAGTTTTGGTTTGAAAACATCTGGGTTGTTCTCCAACCAATCTCCATAAAAGAGATGTGTTCCAACATTGCATTGTCAGATTCATCGTTCAGCTGAAGTGTAGAGAACATTGAACATACAATTGTAAGTATTACATTTCTATTGGTACATTAATTATGTCTATTGACAACTTAAAATTGCAAAAGATACACTGGAATATTTTGTGACTTTCTAAAGCTTGTGATTGGTTAAAATCAGTATTTTCTTGAAAAGATAATGAATTGGAAAATAACAATAATATTTCTCTTGTATGTAACAATGATGGGTATCATTTTATTTACAGTACTATTCACTTGGGCTTTTAAAATCCCCATATCATAAGGTTTATGTCAAACATGAGTTTGAAACAAAACAAATATTAATATTTTTATCGTTCACATTCTTATTACATTATTACTAAAAACAATAAAATTTTAAATAATTTTAAGCGTTTTATGCATTTTATCGTATTTTAACTTCTAAATTGTATCGACTTTTTAAACTTAAGCTTTATTGCAATAATGTGTGTGTGATTCTATTTTTTAATCGTTTTAATTTTATATATATATATCTGTTTTTAATTGTACTAATAAATATTTGCCAATCTTTAAGAAGAATTTCTATTATTAATTTATATTATAATGGACAAATAAAGCTTTTGAGTATTCAGTATTCAGTCTCCAAAAATATGCCTAACTTTCTAAAAAATACAATTTTGTGTTTTATCAAATTATGATAATAATATAAATAAACAATAATAAATGAAAATAAAGGACAATTCTCATCAACTATCTTCAATTTATGATATAAGAATTGCTATAACATTTGTTGTTTTGTCAGTTATATTGTGTGAGGAGCATTCAAGTGTGATACAGAATGGATTGCAGAATGTTATTAATTGGCTGTATGTTGGTTGTGATGGCTGCTGCCTGCTGCCCAGAAGATGATTGTGAATGCCCTTCTAGAAGTAAGTAGCATGACTCTAAACAGCTGGTAAGAAACGGGTAAGCAGAGTAGAAATGGTACAAACTGTAAAAAGACAAATGTGTCATCTATTGGACATCTATGTCATCTATTACAACGATTAAATTCTAAATCTTACCTCTTGAATTTTTGTAATAAAAATGTTTAAAGTATACAAAGGATCTAGTAAAAACTATCTTGTATAATTTAATAAATGATATTACTAAATAATTAAAGAGAAAACAGGAACAATTGTAAGCAGTACAAAGTTGGCCAAAGCAGTACCAAACTATATAGTAAATACATGAAAGTTATTTTGTTAGAAATTGATTTATTTTGTATATTTAGAGAAGGGAATTATGCAGGATTGTAGTAAAATTTTGGAGAATGATTCTTCTGCTAAAAGTGGTGATTATTTGATACAGCCACACGACGGAGGACCCGAGTTAATGGTCTACTGTGACATGAGGAAAGATGGCGGATGGACAGTAAGTAAAAGCAATGACATGACAATGACATGAATTCATCTACTGCTGGTTCACTTTAATATTCGCATGTTACTCGTTTTTGGAACAAATTGCCTTGTGAAATTTATAATTTCAATTTGTCTATAAGTTCTTTTAAATGTAAACTACATAATTATAACACTGGTTTTTATTGAAATGTTGAAAATGTTTGCAGTTGGTCAATTTCTTGTAGGTTTTGTAATTGTAGATTGTTAGTAAGTTGTTTTTAGTTGCACCTGTTTGGTTTTTTCCTATTTTTTAAAAATGTGTTTGTTTTGATTTTGACTGCTGTGTACAACTGTAATTCCTTTGTTTTTTTGTCTTCATCAGGTGATACAAAGAAGAGAAGATGGATTGGTCGATTTCTACCGTGATTGGACAGAATACAAAGAGGGTTTTGGAAACGTGAACTCAGAATTCTGGCTTGGTAATGAACAGATACACCGTATAACATTTGATGGCAGTTTTGAGCTCTTAGTAGAGATGACTGACCACTTGGATGAAATGAAGATCGCAAAATATTCTCACTTCCGTATTGGAACAGAGGACTCTAAGTATACTTTGAAAATCAGTGGATACACAGGAACTGCAGGTTAGTATACCTTCACAGGCACGTAGCCAGGGGGGGGGGGGGGGGTTATGAATCGGGTCAAGTTTCCCATAATGGTATAGCAATGGAAACAGTCTTGTTCAATTTGTAGAAATTTAGAATTTATTCATGTTAGTAGTTTACTTAACAATAAAATATAATTCATAGACAAAAAAACACTATCTTTGAAAAAAAGTTCCATGACTAAAGAATTAAAAATTCCATAAAACAGGATGTAAATCTCTGGAAAATAAATAAACAAATATTAAACAAAAAACTCATTGGGTTTAATGTATATAATTGTTTCTATACTTTATACAGTAGAAGGAAAAAACTGTATTTGAATATGTATCTAATATCTTGTTTGTGTAGGTGACTCTTTGAATAACCAAAATGGTTGTTATCATGTTGTATCTAATTGTACCAGCATGTATAAAGAAAGTATACTTCAGTTAAAAGAAAATAACATAAAATTACAAATGAAATATTGAAAAACATTTTTATTCTTTCATTATTATTTTAACATTTCCAATGTATTAATGTTTTAGTAATGTCAAGTTTATCATTGTATTTTTATAGTTGTATTTTATGTTGTTTGTAATATGATTAAATGTGGGTCATCCCCATTAAAAAGAAAAAAAAGTATAATAATAAGCAAACATTGAATGACCAACAAACTATTATAAGTATATAGTAAAATAAATAACCATATTGTATAATGTATAGAATATAAGAAGCCTAATAACAAGAGCACTATCTTTGAAAAAATTTAAATCCCTTAAAACAGGATTTAAATGTAAAAACATAATTAATCAAAACTCTCATTGGGTATATTGTATCATTTTAAATCGCATATATAGTATTAATTTTCTCCATTCTATTCAAAAAACTGTATGTATGCTGTAAACTTAAAGATGACATAATATTTTGTTTGTTTAGGTGATTCTTTGGCACACAGCAATGGTGCACAATTTACAACGTACGATAGAGACAATGATAAGAGTAGTAGTAACTGTGCTGACTACTACAAAGGTGCTTGGTGGCACAAAAACTGTGCTTATTCAAACCTGAATGGGCTTTACCTTACACCAGGATCTATTACTCATACTGGCACATGTTGGTATCATTTCAAGAACAAGTGGGAAAGTCTCAAGAAGACAGTGATGATGGTTAAAAGAGCACCATAAGAGAGTTTTCATTATCACTTTAGTAATTTGACATACAAAATGGCAAATATTGATTTGTTCCACAAGATGTAGTCAATAATCCTGTTTGGCTATCATACTTTTTGAATTATAGTAATATTTTAAATTAACAATATAGACTAAATTTGGTGTAATTTTATAAATTTTGTCTCTTGAAAACAAAATGTTTTAACATATGACGACATAAAAATAATGTTGAATTGAATACAATGTGCTATTAATTATTATTACTAATCATACATACTGTACAGTGGGCCTACATATGTTATGATTTGTTAACAATAAATTAAAATAACAATAATAATAATCATATCAGAATTTTAAAAATCTATGCTAATATTAGTAATACCTTAATGAATCAAATTGATTAAGTATAAGCTACTACTTTGGCTAGTCATATGGTATTAATGAATTATTATAAATATTATTAATACTAGTTTTACTAATTTAATAAAACGTTACCTACAGATGCTTTATTTATATCATAAATATAGATAGTTTTATTGATACATCTCAACAATAGACATATCATCAGAAATCTGCTGAGAACTAAATAACTCTTTAGAAAAACCTACTCTTCATGTCTGAAAACCAATTCAATATTAGTGTGGATGAAAAACTTGTTTTTGTCCATAAAATACTACAGAGAGGCATCAAATCCTGTTGTAAAATAATTTATTAATGATTAACTAATTATTAATGACTTTTTCTGAAATAAATACAACAAATAGAGAAATGCATGAAAGTGTTTCTGTGTTATTTACTGTTGATATTGTTAACACTGGACCATATGGTCAACTGGCCGAGAAACTAGGAGAAAGGGACAGTATATAGCCAGGAATTCATTGACATTAATCAAAATCAAGCATTAATATCATCCTGTCTTGAAAAAGCCAATTACTAAAGTGTTTAATCTCATTCACGAACAAATTGGCTAAGCAAATTAAAAGGTCCTAACAAAGATAATTCTGTCTTCAGTGTTTACAAAAAGCAAATTACAAAGTGTTATCTCATTCACGAATCAATTACCAATACATTTATAACAAAATATCCAAACAAACTTATATGACATTCAAATATTGTTCAGTATAATATAATTTGTAACTTTGAGATTATGCGAAATCCTACTATTAAACCTTTCAGTTGAAAGGGTTTGAGAACATCTGGGTTGTTCCCCAACCAATCTCCATAAAAGAGATGTGTTCCAACATTGCATTGTCAGATAGATTCATCTTTCAGCTGAAGTGTAGAGAACATTGAACATACAGTTGTAAGTATTACATGTCTACTTGAATATTAATTTAGCCTACTGACAACTTAAATTCTAAAATTAGAAAGTGAAAAAAATGGGTCACTTTCTAAAGCTTGTGATTGGTTGAAATCAGTATTTTCTTGAAAAGACTTAGAAAATGACAATGACATATTATTTTGTATGTAGCATAAAATTAAATTCATTCAACAATATTAAAATACTAAAATATTCATTTCTATATACTTTTTGAATTCTTATTTTCTGGTGGAACTAGCCTTAAAGCCCTCTGGGATTATAAAAGTTTCTCCAGCATAAGTGCATACTAATTTTTTTAAATAATAATGTATTGTTATTACATAATGATGGATCTTTTGAAAATAAAATTGAATTATGGTAGAAAATAAAGGTTAATTGTATATTTTTTCAAAATTTAAATATTTATAAAACAAAATAATTGCTTCCAACATTTGATTATTGTTCTCCTAGTGTACTTCTATATTGAGTAAATTTGCAAGGAAGCTTTCAAGTGTGATCCAGAATGGATTGCAGAATGTTAGTAATTGGCTGTATGTTGGTTGTGATGGCTGCTGCTGCTGATGACGATTTTAAATGCCCTTCTAGAAGTAAGTAGAATGACTCTAAACAGTTGGTAACAAACGGGTCAGCAGAGTAGAAATGGTACAAACTGTAGAAAGAGAAATGTGTCAACTATTGGACATCTATGTCATCTATTAGACGATTAAACTCTAAATCTTACCTCTTGCATTTTTTAAATAAAAATGTTTAAAGTATACAATGGATCTAGTAACAACTATCTTGTATAATTTAATAAATGATTTTTTTTTAATAATTAGAGAGAGAGAAAACAGAAAAAATTGTAAGGAGTACAAAGTTGGCCAAAGAATAAAAGTACCAAACTATATCTAAGTAAATAAATGAAACGCAAGTTATTTTCTAGTTTTAGAAAATTGATAATATTTCATATTTTCAGAGAAGTGTTTTTTAAGGGACTGTGGTGAAATTTTGGAAAATGATCCTTCTGCTCAAAGTGGTGATTATTTGATACAGCCACATGACGAACAACCTGAGTTTATGGTCTACTGTGACATGAGGAAA
This sequence comes from Antedon bifida, assembly GCF_963402885.1. Taxonomy (NCBI): domain Eukaryota; kingdom Metazoa; phylum Echinodermata; class Crinoidea; order Comatulida; family Antedonidae; genus Antedon; species Antedon bifida. The sequence continues at coordinate 876,260 of NC_136229.1, read as the reverse complement.
GATGGCGGATGGACGGTAAGTAACTTTAATAAGCAATAAAAAAGATTTCTCTTCTGTAATTATACTTAATTATTAAATTACAGCTTTATAAGATAGATAAATTGTCCAAAATTAATGAGAGCCAAAAAATAAATAACTTTAAATTTGTCACTCATTTAGTTTGAAATAGATTATGTGCTATTTAGATTTTGATTGTTGTTTTTTTGTAGTTCAGCTGTTGTGTAAAGTTTTTATTTTTTATCCCAGGTGATACAACGAAGAGACGATGGTTCGGAAAATTTCTACCGCGATTGGGCCAACTACAAAAAGGGTTTTGGAAATGTGCACTCAGAGTTTTGGCTTGGTAACGAAAAGATCAACCGTATAACATCTGATGGGGATTTTGAGCTCTTAGTAGAGATGACGGACCACTTGGATGAAATGAAGTTTGCAAGATATTCTCACTTTCGTGTTGGTAGTGAGATGTCGAACTATCTTATGAGAATCAGTGGATACACAGGAACTGCAGGTTAGGTTACCTTTTTACACTAAAAACACAAAACATTTTTTTTGTAGGCATACATCATTTGTACCTTGCAATAAAAATGGTCTATTGTCACATACTGCATGGTGTCTTTGTTGTTGCATTTATATACTGACAATACTGACTTAAATAAGAACATTGACTAGGGTGTAATACATTGTATGGTGAAGATTCTTCAATTTAATTTTAAGGCTCTACACCATTTTGTATTAGTGAGACACAAACAATTGAATCTTTACCACAAATGAAATAGAAAATGAGGAACAAATGTTGTAATGTATTAAATTAAGTTGGCAAATGTTCAGTAAACTGATTGTGCAAAACTCTCCAGTCAAGTTTCCCATAATGGTATAGGATTGGAAACAGTCTCCTTGTTGAATTTTCTTTTTTATTTATTTGTAGAAATTTAGAATTTATTCATGTTTTACTTTACTTAACAATAAAATAACCATATTGTATAATTCATAGAAAAAAAAACAAGAACACTATCTATGAAAAAAAAGTTCCATGATTAAAGAATTAAAAATCCCCTAAAACAGGATGTAAATCTCTGGCATACAAGTTTAAAGAAAAATAAATAAACAAAATGAATCAAAAAACTCATTGGGTTTATTGTAAATCATTTTATATCGTATATAATTGTTTCTATACTTTATACAGTAGAAGAAAAAACCTGTTAACTGTATTTGAATAATGTATCTAATATCTTGTTTGTGTAGGTGATTCTTTGGCGTTGCACAATGGTCAACAATTTACAACATATGACAGAGACAATGATCCACATTCAACACTTAACTGTGCTGACCATAACAAAGGTGCTTGGTGGTACAACGGTTGTACTCATTCAAACCTGAATGGGCTTTACCTTACACCAGGATCTCCTTCTACTTATACTGGCATACATTGGTATCATTTCAAGAACAAGTGGGAAAGTCTCAAGAAGACAGTGATGATGGTTAAAAGAGCAACATAAGAGAGTTTCATTATCACTTTATAGTCATTTGACTTATAAATATACAAAATGGCAAATATTTAATTTTTTTCCAATATGTAGTGAGGTCAACAATCCTGTTCGGCTATCATTTTTTAGTGTTATATTAATTATTTTAATTTAATAATGAAAACTAGAATTTGGTACAATTTTCATAACTTTTTGTCTCTGAAAAAAAAATTTATAAATGTTTTAACATATGAAAATAAATTTAATTTGAAATGTAATTTTTCTTAAATTATTATTAATCACATACAGTACCTATTTATATTTTGTTTATGATAATTTATTATTATTATATAATTATTATAATTATATTATCAGAATTGTTAAAAATCATATGTATTATTGATACTAATTTTACAAATTAATAAAACGATATCTGCAGAAGATCCTTATAGATAACTTGTGCTACGATACATTTACACACATCAGAAATCTTCTGAAAACTAAATACTGTAACTCTTTTAAAAAAACATACTACTGTATTTGGTCGCTGAAAACCATACAATAGTGACCAAAAACATATCAAGCATATTTTTGGACGAGATGGGCATCATTGGCAGGAACAAAACTGTACTGTATTGTTGAAAGAATTAATTAAACTACAATGAAATGTGTATGATCTATTAATTATATCTCTTATTTTATTGGTCTTGAGAATATTATACAGGAAACAGCTAATAGATAATAAGCAAAAACATTCTTTACTCCATGGCAAAAATAAGGTTTATGGATTTTACACTTTTTCCAAGCCAATATTGTACTTTTACAACAAAAAAACACCAAAAAATGCAAACTCTATTTTAGAGTACAAACACTTTTGGCTAACTCAGTGTCTTGATGCTATCCCAAATGATTTGTGATCAATGGTCTTGGAGGAATTACGAACGTCATGCACCTTACACAACATTGTCTTTCTTTATGCAACAGTTGTGTTGGTCATTTGTTATCCACAATATCAATAGTTGATCAATAAATAAGAAAACAACCATACCAAACAATTTTGAAATAAAATCAAATGTTGTATTCTTGATTATCATTATTTTAGTTATGCTGCCCTCTATGCAGAAAATTGCTTCGCCAAACATAATGCCCATCAATATTAAAGTAAGTAAATCAATAACAAAGTCAAGGCTGTCATAACTGTCCAGACCTGACAGGAGTTCAATAAGGAAACTCAAATGTACATCCTCATCTATAATAAAGGAATAACGTGTGCGATCCGATGTTATCTAATGAATGTAGAAAATAATTTTTAAAAATCAAACCAAATTTGTAAATGACATCAACAATTTATGTTGGATCTACTTTAAAAAACTATTAGATTTAAACAATCTATACACATACTACTACCAAGAAAGTGCATATCACTAAATACCAAGTTATGACTGTTTTAGTCACTATCTGTGCTTAGGTCTTTTACAAATTTGTTTTATTCTTTTTGTATTTTCACTCCTTTTACCATAAATGTACATATATTTTTGACTTAATTTGTTATTTTACTGTTTTTACTTGTTTTAAAGAATTATGTATGCATGTTTTAACCTTTTATTTTCTATAAACAGTTATTAGAAAAAATACCATTTCCTACACACCCATATTTTCCGTATAATTCGCAACTATACACTTGACTATATGGACAACATGGAGACAGAGACTTGTAGAAAGAGACTGTGCCTGGAAATTAGTAGTTACATAGCTTATCATTCTGTCCTGTTGATAAAAAAACAATTACTAAAGTGTTTAATCTCATTCACGAACCAGTTAGCTACTACAAATAAAAATTTAAAAAACCACAAATATCCACTTCTGTCTTGAACAATAGCAAGTGTTTCATCTCAATCACGAACCAATTAGTAGTTGGGAAAACCCAATCCTGTCTTATGTTTTCATAAAAAGAGTTTCATCTCAATCACGAACCAATTAGCTAAACAAATTATCAAAAATATTCAAACAAACTTAAATGATATTCAAATATTGTTCAGCATAATGCAATTTGTAACATTCAGATTACATAAATAAACATTTTAGTTGAAAAGATTTGGTTAGAAAACATCTGGGTTGTTCTCCAAACAATCTCCATAAAAGAGAGGTGTTCCAACATTGCATTGTCAGATAGATTCATCTTTCAGCTGAAGTGTAGAGAACATTGAACATACAGTTGTAAGTATTACATTTCTATTGGTACATTAATTAAGTCTATTGACAGCTTAAAATTGCAAAAGATACACTGGAATATTTTGTGACTTTCTAAAGCTTGTGATTGGTTAAAATCAGTATTCTCTTGAAAAGATAATGAATTGGAAAATAACAATAATATTTCTCTTGTATGTAACAATGATGGGTATCATTTTATTTACAGTACTATTCACTTGGGCTTTTAAAATCCCCATAAGGCTTATGTCGAATGTGCGTTTGAAACAAAACAAATATTAATATTTTTATCATTCATATTGTGATTCTTATTACATTATTACTAAAAACAATAACATTTTATGCATTTTATCATATTTTCCAAATTGTATCTACTTTTTAAACTACAACTTTTTAAGCTTTTTATGCATTTTGTCAAATTTTAACTTCTAAATTGTATCTTTTTTAAGTTTTTGTGTAATAATTTTTGTTTTCATTGTGTGTGTGTGTATTCGATTTTTTAATTGCTTTAATTGTTTATATGTATATCTGTTTTTAATTGTATTAATAAATCTTTAAGAAGAATTTCTATTATTATTTTATATGATAATGCTTTTGAGTATTCAGTATTCAGTCTGCAAAAATATGCCTAACTTTCTAAAATCAAATTATGATAGAAAATAAAGGAAAATTCCCATCAACTATCTTCAATTTAAGATATAAGAATTGCATTTGTTGTTTGCTCTTCTGTTGTCAGTTATATTGTGTGAGGAGCATTCAAGTGTGATACAGAATGGATTGCAGAATGTTAGTAATTGGCTGTATGTTGGTGGTGATGGCTTCAGCCTGCTGTTCAGAAGATGATTGTGGATGTCCTTCTAGAAGTAAGTAGAATGACTCTATACAGCTGGTAAGAAACGGGTCAGAAGAGTAGAAATGTATCTTAATTAAAGAGAAATGTGTCATCTAGTGGACAATTTTTGTAGCTGTCCTATAAACCTAATTAAATTAAATCTTACACTTTTTTTTATTGTTTAAAGCACTTTAATGGACCTAGTAAAGAGACTATCTTGTATAATTTATTAAAATTAAATGATACTACTAAACAATTAGGAAGAAAATAAACAAAATTAAGGAGTACAAAGTTGGCCAAATCATAAAAGTACCAACTAATATTTTTAGTTTAAAGAATTGTATAATATTTTGTATATTATTTAGATAAGTGTCTTATGAGAGATTGTGGAGACATTTTGGAAAATGATCCTTCTGCTCAAAGTGGTGATTATGTGATAGAGCCAAATGATGGAGGGCCAAAGTTTATGGTCTACTGTGACATGAGGAAAGATGGCGGATGGACAGTAAGCAATATTAATAAAAGCAATGAAAAAATGCAAAGATTTCTTTTCTTTTCATCTATAATTATACTTAACTATTAAACTATAATTTTGATCAAGTTTACAAGATAAATTGTCCACTGCTGTTTTGTAAAGTTTCTTTGTTTTCCAGGTGATACAACGAAGACAGGATGGTTCGGAAGATTTCTACCGCAATTGGGCCAACTTCAAAAAGGGTTTTGGAAATGTCCACTCAGAGTTCTGGCTTGGTAATGAAAAGATCAACCGTATAACATTTGATGGTGATTATGAGCTATTAGTAGAGTTGACAGATCACTTGAATGTAATGAAGTTTGCAAGATATTCTCACTTTCGTATTGATACTGAGGATTCTAACTATGATTTGACAATCAGTGGATACACAGGAACTGCAGGTTAGTACATTCAATCAATTTTTACACTAAAAACCCATTTCAAGTAAACAAAGAACTAACATTATTATTTTTCTTTGTAGGCCAGCTACACCTTTCTGCCTTGCAATAAAAATAGACTAACACACACTGTGCGCTTTGTTGTTGTTGCATTTATCACTTTATATAATAACTGAATATAATACCGAGTTAAATGATAAGAACATTGACTGGGATAAATTGTTAAAACAAGCTTACAGCCCAGGAAATTCAACATACCATAAGAATCCATGTTGTATCTAATTATGTACCAGCATGTATAAACGTTTTTTATCATACTCTTTCATTTTCATTGTTTTTTTGGAAATCAGTGCATTTGTATTGAAAGTATACTTGAATTAAAAGAAAGAATAATTAAGATACAGTAGACGGAAAATAACATAAAATTACAAATGAAATATTGAAAAACATTTTTATTCTTTCATGTATTAATGTTTTAGCAACTGTCAAGTTTATCATTGTATTTTCATAGTTGTATTTTATGTTGTATGTAATATGATTAAATGTGGGTCATCCCACAAAAAAAAGTATAATAATAATTAGCAAACATTGAATGACCAACAAAATATTATTATATAGTAAAATAAATAACCATATTGTATAATGTATAGAATATAAGAAGCCTAATAACAAGAGCACTATCTTTGAAAAAATTGTTATGATTTAAAACAAAATTAGAATCCCCTAAAACAGGATGTAAATGTAAAAATATAAATAATTAAAACACTCATTGGGTGTATTGTATCATTTTACCATTTTATCATCGCATATACAGTATTCATTTTCTCCATTCTATTAAACAAACTGTATGTATGCTGTAAACTTAAAGAAGATATAATATTTTGTTTGTTTAGGTGATTCTTTGGCATACCACAATGGTCAACAATTTACAACATACGATAGAGACAATGATGTGTATTCAACACTTAACTGTGCTGAGCATTTCAAAGGTGCTTGGTGGTACAAGTCCTGTGCTGAATCAAACCTGAATGGGCTTTACCTTACACCAGGATCTTCTTCTACTCATAATGGCATTGTTTGGTTTCATTTCAAGGGTCATTATTACAGTCTCAAGAAGACAGTGATGATGATTAAAAGAGCACCATAAGAGAGTTTTCATTATCACTTTATAGTAATTTGATTTATAAATATACAAAATGGCAAATATTTAATTTTTTTTTCAAGATGTAGTAAAGTCAACAATCCTGTTTGGCTATCATTTTTAGTGTTATATTAATTATTTTAATTTAACTAGAATTTTGAATTAGAACTTTTTGTCTCTGGAAAACATTTCATTGTTTTATAAATGTTTTAGAATATGAAAATTAAATTAATTTTCTTAAATTAGTATTAATCACAGTGTTTCATCTCAATCACGAATCAATTAGCCACAACAAATTAGAAAAATCCCCAGGCCCCTTCAAAATCCCCAGGCCACCTCTAAATCCCCAGGCACCCTAAATCCCCAGGCTCCCCTCTAAAAATCCCCATGACCCTCTAAAAATCCACAAGCCCCCCTCTGAAAATCCCCCGGCCCCCTCTAAAAATCCCCAGGCCCCTCTAAAATTCCCCAGGCCCCCTCTGAAAATCCCCAGGCCCCTCTAAAAATCCCCAGGCGCCCTATAAATTTCACAAATTGCAGTGCAAAAGATAGGACATCAAATTAAGTTCAGAATTTCATTTCACTACTTTTAGGCCCTGGGCCCCCTATTTCAAAATCCTGGATCCGCCACTGGTAGAAGTGTTTAAAAAGCATGGGAACATTTCATTTTCCATTCACATAGTTTTGCTGCTTGCATGTGATGCACATATTCACATTATTAATAGTAATACAGGATGTTAGCCATTTTTGCCGTTTTTTAATAAATGCATTCACGAAGGATTTTGGATATTGTGTTTTGGAATTTGTTTGTACAGATAATTTATATACTGTTTGATATCATCATACAGTATAACTTGCAGTATGGTTTATGTGATCCACCAGTGATATCAGTACGACGATACCGAAGTTGTCTTCACAATAAAGACAGAAATAAATAAATAATAAATATTGTAATCTGACAAAAATTATTAAGTAAAAGCAGAACTATTTTCAATATATCAATTTATTAGAAGAATAGTATAAAACAGTTTGTTTGTTTTGTTTCATTATGCGCAAGTATGGGGCGCCATCAGACACACTACCATGGTTTGTAAGACAGAATAGGTAGTGTGCGCAAGTATGGGGCGCCATCAGACACACTACCATGGTTTGTAAGACAGAATAGGTAGTGTGCGCAAGTATGGGGCGCCATCAGACACACTACCATGGTTTGTAAGACAGAATAGGTAGTGTGTCAGACGGCACCCTGTATGTAAGTTCAAAACAGAGGCCCAGAAGTCAGCCTGTGGAATCTATGCCAGTGTTACCTGTATAATCATCATGATACTCCTGTCCACTGTACTGATGTATACACAAGTGCGTCTTGTTTATCTAGTGAACATATAATCACCGTTTTTCTCACATTTGAAGCCATGCGGCCAAACTGCACTAAATCACGCGCACTGAACAGTTCACAATGAGGGCGACAGATAGCAATGTAGGAGGAGTGGAATAGCAACGGGTTACCTGAGGAAAAAAAAATGATTATGAAACATTTGTAACATTATTTATTGGCAAAATGTATTTATCATAATTTATAAATTCAAAAGAAAGATACTGAAAAAATCTCAATGGGAATACAAATGAAATAAGCAAAAAGGTAAATCAAAACAGCAAGAAATAAAGTGCCAAGGTTTCAGAAAACACTATTCCTTTGTCAGGGCTATTATTATATTTATAAATATATTATTAAACCTACAAACTTGTTACTACTGTACCTGGGTAAACTAAAAAGTCACCTCCAAACTTTCCCCCACTTGTCAAGAAGTAGCCATTCTCCCAGAAATCCTTAAAGACGCGAAATCTCAACCAATCCGTTTCTGTTGATGGGTAGCTCCATTCATCAACGGGGTCTTTGCTATAGTTGGTAGCACCTAAAAAATAAAATACACAGTAGAATTAATTAAAAATCCAAAATGTTTTTTTTTTACAAATAAAGAAGAAGCAGGGGAGGATCCTAGGAGGTACTGTAGCACTTAGACAGCTAAAATTACATTATCAGCTACATTTTGATATCTAGTTGTGACAGACTGTCAATATTATTATTAATATGTCAGCGTTCCTCCATTAAAAAATCCTGGATCCGCCCCAGAGACGGGTTGTCTATATTGTATAATGTAAAAAGAGGGTGGTGAGCGGGTAAGCCTACAATATTAGGGAATCTATAAAGCTAAGAGAAAGGTCTACTGAGGAGGAAAAAGGAGATATTAATTAGTGGAGGGTGAGGTAAGATGCAATAACAAATTGTTTTTTTCTTACTTGTTGGTAGGTGTATGAGGCATCCTTGGTTGGCCTTGCTAATACTGTTTTCTTCCTTTTCATTCACTTTGAACAATTCACACTTGTTCTTAGGTTCTGCTTCTTTTGTTGAATAGTTTATATTACATGGTGTATCAGCATCTTCATTTTTATTAGCTGTTTTATCTTCGGTTAATTTTAAATGTTCATGCTTTGAAATATCAACTTGGCTTCTTTCCTCAAATTTGTTGGTCAACTCTGTTTTGTCTTCATCCTTATTTTCATCTACAAATTTCTGTCTTTTGCCATGTCCTTCTGAATCAGTATTATCTCTTTCTCTTTTGCCATATTTGGTAATCTCTTCTAAATCATGATCAATAGTAGTATGTTTGTTAATATTTTTTTCTTCTTTTTGTTCAACTACCTGTGCCATTGTTATAGAACAAGTATTAGACAAACAACAATCATATATTGAATCTTTAACTCCTTCATCAGCAGTTGTATTTGCAAATGATTCTTCAACAATCTCATCATTTTCTATTTTTTTGGCTACTTCCTCTTTCGTCTTTCCACTCAGCATCATTTTTCTACTCCTTGCTCTCTCCTTTCTTATAGTTTTCTTCTTTTTTGCATGGTCTGCCTTATTTTTATTTAAAAATTCCACTTTCTTTGATTCTTTTTCTGACTGCATAATCTGTTTCTAAAATGAAAAATTGATAATGTTCTATAAACTTGAATATTATATGTTTTGGAAACACGCCAAACGTTTTACAATTTTTTAAGTAGTTTATATCAGCTGCTGCTTTTACAGATTTTTTCGACAGCTTTTCCAACTTTCGTAGCCTAAATCCTTGATTGATACCAAAGTAAAAAATAATCCGTAAAAGCAGCAGCCTAGTATATAAACTCATTTTTAAGAAACATTAGTCTTGTAAAAGTTGATGACTTTAAATAAAAGTTTCTTTCAAACCTGCTCTGAGAAACTTTTCAATTTATCCTCCTGATACTTGTGCACATCTGCAGCTGTTGGCGTTCTTACTTTTATATTTATAATCCTTGCCACACCTACAAAAATAAAATATTCATACTTTTTTTTAAGGCTATATTAGCTCTTTAAAGAATTTTAAAAATTGGGAGAAAACGGAAGTAATCTGGAGAGTTGGTACCAGCATAGAAGGAAGTAAATGGTACGAGAGACGGATTCAGGATGTTAGAAACTAATCCTCCTTCCTTACAAAGTATACTGAAGGGGGGAGAAGCCAGAGCCACGATTTTTTGAAATCGTACGATTTTTTTCTTTCGTCCAATCAGCAGTGAGCATGAATGACCTTGCTTGAAAACGGATAACCGAATCGTGGTCGATGTGAAATCAAGCTCAACGCTCGTGATATTTTTCTCAGGGCATGTGAAAGCAGCTTAACTCTGGTTAGTACTGTTTGGGTGCTGGAACAAGCTTATCACTCTTTTCCTTCTTCACTTTCCTTCCTTTTTCACAGCACTTTCGAGGAAAGAAACCATTTATTGCATGTATTAATAAAGTGAAAATACCATATTCTATCAGGACAGCTGCTTCTTCTGGCATAAGTTGAAGTGGAAGACCAAGCTGCAAATTTTGATGTGGTGCTCTTGGTAGGCAACCGATTAGCTTTCCAACAATGTTGTGCTTTTCTCGAATCATTTTCACATCTCAAAAAGAAAGCAATTTATTCAATCAAATGTATAATAATGTACATAATTCTTTGTCAGTTGATATTACAATTTTTTTAAATTTATTATTTAACTGAAATCTAATCTAGGCTAGCCTATTAATGCACAGCATTTGAAATTAAAATGAAAACAAAACATTGTGAAATAAAAAGCAACCACTACAGTGATACAAACAAAGCTAGGCCTAGCTAGTGTTTGTTTTTAATTAGTCCTAGTGTAGTGAGTCCTACTCACTCTGCTGCCTGCTGATGGCAGGTTTTTTAGCCTGGCCTGGCTGGATGGACCAAGATCATTTATGTTTATACTGTAGTACTTAAAATGTACATACCTTCTGCTTTCCAAATCAAGATTTTATCACTACATAATTGAAGATCAATTACATCTTCTTTACTATCCATCTTATCGGAATTTTAATGTATTTTTTATGAAGCAACACACATGCGTTACGGATGGATGATTCCGTGGACTTTAAATAATGACCTTTGACCCTGTTATTTCGTTGTTGTGCGTTGTTAGATTGCTAGAATTTCCACCAATGGTAAAAGCGTATTCATTTAAAAGGACTTTACAAAAACATAACATCACGTGGTGAAACCGCGCGAATTTGAGACACAGCGGCGGTAAGTCATTTTTTACACTGCTGGGATAAAGGATAAGTTTGGAAACAGACTGCTGTTTCTCTCTTTGTTTTAGATAAAAATAACGATTAAAAATGGATACAGATGTTGATCAGCAATTGAGGGAATATCAGAGAGATTACCTTGATTTCTTAGATGATGATGTGAGTGCATATTTTATTATTTGAAAAACATCGTTTTAGTAGTAGGCCTAGTAGGCCTAGGCCTAAAATAGTAATTGCCAGGTAGGTAGCCTATAGCTAGGCCTAAACTAATGATACTTATAGATAGGCTGTATGACTAAAAAGGGTAGGCTAGTGTAGTAAGTAGAGGCCTACAGTAAAGAATCCTAGTAAAGCTAGGTAGAATGGTGATAGAATGTGTAGCTCTGTAGGCCTATAATCTAATATTTAGTGATTCTTAATATTAGTTTTCAAAGCATTATTTTATAAAAACAAATGTCTTTTTGTATTGCAGAATGACCAAGGAACCTATCAAGGCAAGGTGCGGGATATGATAAAGAACAATCAGTATCGACTTATAGTAAATATTAATGATCTGAGAAGGAAACTTCCAAAGAGAGCACAAAGGTATGCATATGATGATATGACATCAAGAAGGAAAAAGTGACAGAAAATAATTCTGTAGATTTACTATTTACAGTACTTTAATCTAATTATCAGCCACCATATGTCAATTCAGCAATACCAATTTAGGAGGCACAAACATTTTTAGGTTATTTTGTGTTTTTTTTCTTCAGAGAAATGGGCCGTTCCATATCATAGAACTGAATTCACCATAGTAACACATGAAATCTTATTCTTACAAAATTATGATTTTTCATTCATCATTTTATTTCACTTTGCAGGATTCTTGAGGAATCACATGAGGAAATCATCGCATTCCAACGAGCCCTGAAGGAGTTAGTAGCCTCAGCTGATACAGCTTATAGCAAGCAACATGAGGAGTTCTTTGTTGGTCTTGAGGGCAGCTTCGGAGCTAAGCATGTGACCCCAAGGTCACTGTCTGCTCGTAATCTGGGAAATCTTGTTTGTGTTGAAGGCATTGTTACAAAATGTAGGCACACTGGTTTTGTTGGAAAATAAATTTATAATCATATTAATTTTTATATGATATATTTTAGTGTGGTATCCGTATTTTCAAAATACATAATATTGTATTATCTTTATAACTATTATCTAAAGCTCTGTTTACACTATCAAACTAGTTTAACAAAAAAGGGTGATGTGCCCAAATATGGTAGTGATATGACATCATCATGTCCATGAGCACATTTGTCACATTAAGTTTGATAGTGTAGACAAAGCTAACATAAAATATTGACATGTTTTTTAGGTTCTCTTGTTAGACCAAAGATCGTGAGAAGTGTTCACTATTGCCAGGCAACTAAGAAGACGATGGAGCGGAAGTACACAGACTTGACGTCGTTGGACGCGTTTCCTTCCAGCTCTGTTTATCCAACTAAAGTAAGAGATTTCAGAAACAATATTTATGAAAGAGTTTCTTTATACTTTGATAATAATGTTCAATTTAATATAACACAAAATGCCGGGCGCCTCTAAACGCTGAACAATCAACAGAAAATGAAGAACAAAAACAAATTAATGTTGAAAGTGCAAATTGAAAAAGATTATATTCGTTAATATTTTTGTAATAATAAAAACAAATGTGTTTGATTTAAAAGGATGACCAAGAGAACCCTCTTGAGACCGAGTACGGCCTTTCCATCTACAAAGACCACCAGACGCTGACCATCCAGGAGATGCCAGAGAAAGCACCAGCTGGTCAGTTGCCACGATCGGTGGACATCATCACTGATGATGACTTGGTAGATGAGTGCAAGGTATGATCATCATATTAAAACCACAGTTAGTTTTGCTGCTTATCAAATCAAATTCAGAGAATTCACTATCATCAAGTCTAACAAATTCTCAAGACATGATTAGTAAAGTGTTCAGAGAATGAAACTGAGAACTGAGTTACTACTGTTAATTTGAACATTTAAATTTTCTCTTTTATAGCCTGGTGACCGAGTTCAAGTTATTGGGACTTACCGTTGCCTCCCAAGTAAAAAGGGTTCGTTTACTAGTGGAACATTCAGGTAAGATATTCACTTATTATCAGTTACACATATAAATATTTTTACTTGTTATCATAATTCTAAGCTCTAGTATGATAAAATGGCAATCAGCTTAAAAAACATTTTTTCTTTGCAGAACAATTCTCCTTGCCAACAACATTAGACTCCTGAGTAAAGAAAATGTTCCCACATACTCCGTCAAAGACATTCAAAACATTAAAAAATTTGCTCGTAATAAAAAAAATGACGTCTTTGAGTTATTGTCGCGGTCAATAGCACCCTCTATACATGGACACGAGTACATTAAGAAGGCTGTGCTTTGTATGTTGCTAGGAGGAATGGAGAAAGTCCTGGAAAACGGAACTCGTCTTCGTGGGTAAGTTTTCAACTTTTATGCAAGGAATAATAAGGTTCAGCGCTTAGAGGTTTCACAACATTAGGCGCTATATAAATCCAGGATATTATTATTATTTTTAATTGGAGAAAAAGTGTAATTAACTGCTATTCAGAATAATGTTATATCTTTTAATCGTTAAGATAAATGTTTTAAATTATTTTTAATTAGTGACATCAACGTTCTTCTGATTGGAGATCCCTCCACTGCTAAATCACAGATGCTTAGGTACGTTTTGCACACTGCACCAAGAGCCATTCCAACCACAGGTCGGGGGTCATCAGGTGTTGGTCTTACTGCAGCTGTAACTATGGACCAGGAGACTGGGGAACGAAGGCTAGAAGCTGGTGCTATGGTTCTTGCTGATAGGGGTGTCGTCTGCATCGATGAGTTTGACAAGGTTTGTGAATTATATTCCATGTCGAGTTCACTCCTGTATAACCCTCATTTTTGCAGTCTAGTTTGACAAAAAAAAAGTGTGATTGTGTCCAGTTTTGAGCACATCACATTTTTTTTGTCACATAAAGTTTGATGTGTAGACAGAGCTTTATTATTTTCACAGATGAGTGATCAAGATCGAACAGCTATCCATGAGGTCATGGAACAGGGTCGTGTCACAATCTCCAAAGCAGGCATCCATGCCAAACTGAATGCAAGATGTAGTGTGTTAGCAGCTGCCAATCCAGTCTATGGAAGGGTATGTACAAAACATGGTAAAACTTTACGGCTTAAAAACAGCTGTGAGTTACGTTTCTAATCTCCATTATCTCGTGATAACTGATAAAATATACATGTTTCTAAATATCTATATTCTCTTTAATACATATTCTCCGACAATATAAAGTCTATCATTGCCAAATTTACCAATTGTCATTGGCATGAGGACAATCGTTGGCTTTTATTCTTGGTTATTATGCAGAATATCTATATACTATTACCATGTAAAAGATCTAGCCTGCACAAATATCATTTGGATCAGGAGAACCCATCAAGGCTAGAAGGCTATTATGCAAGCAACCCATTTGTGTGAAAACATTTTTAAAAAACAGAAATAACATTTTTTTTTTCTCTTTTAGTATGACGAGTATAAGACCCCAATGGAAAACATTGGTCTTCAAGATTCCTTGCTTTCACGTTTTGATCTTATCTTTATTGTTCTAGATCAAGTAAGTTTAACTACTTAATCTGTCCATCAAACACATTAAGAGAGCCAGTCACTAAAAATCAAACATTAGGTGGCAAGGGTCAAAATTTCGAATTGTCTCATATTTTGCACATTGGTAGACCTTGATGTAAGTAAACCTGATGTGTAGTTTGTTTGGTAAAATATCGCTTAGTTTTCGAGAAAATCGAAAAATAACGATTTTCGGCCAATTTTGTTAATTTTTGGTGTATAATTTACATTAAGTTTAACAGCCTCTGGAAGCCAAATGTAGCAACCTAGCGTTTTAATATTTTACACTTACGTTAACTAGCATCTTGACAATAATTTAGTAAAGTTTCAAAAAATTTGATGAAATTTTAAGATTTTTACTAATTAATTACTAATTAGCATATATAAAACTCTTAAAAAGTAGGTTAAAAACAAACGCGTTTTTTTTCATGTGCGACGAATTTTTTTAAAATAAAAAAATCATCAATCTAAAGTTTAGATACTAATATTTATAAATCAAGTAAAAAAAATTTGGGGAAACTATTTTGCGCTCCGCGCCAGAGCCACAAAGTTGTAAGAAATTCAAAGATTTTATCTGTCGGCAAGATCAATCAGATGCACCTATTGTTATCTATTTAGCAATCTAAGTCGCTTTGAGCTAAACTTTTATTACGCGAAACAAAATTGAAAGATAAACTGAAAGTTCCTGGAATAATTTTGAATTAAGTTGCAATTTAAACACAAACTAAAAATACGTTTCTGGTAAAATTTCAATTACTAATCAATATACAAAATTAAGCAATTAACTAAAAATCACTCGCTTATTCTTTGTCAAACCACATTATTATAAATTATTCCATCCTCTCATAAGTTTATAGGATAAAACTGAAAAACACATTTGTTTTAACTTGTTATCGTTTTCCTGTTTGTCGAACCTGGTCGAACTTACTCAGCGAGAATGTTTCAAAACATTAACCACAGTAGACAAAACACTTTACTGCATATATTCGATAGACAACGATATCTTCATTGGCGTTGACAACGGAACTGAATTGTTATCCATTTTAGTTTATGTCTTACAATGTAAAGACGTGTTGAAAATAATTTTTATATATACTTATTGTCTGATGGCTTTAAGTTCAAACAAGATGGAGATTTCATGTTCTTTTAAATCGGTTGTTGGCGGAGCTTGTGGATTCGATAGAAAAGATCGCAAACAGAGCACTGAAGTCCTACCTTTACAAGCATGCCAGAAGGAAATCGCTGCACACAGACACATGTTTAGGTTTACGGGCATCGATAGTGAGGTAGACCTAATTCTTAGTCGAGCAGCCATGTTTACCTTGCCCGCTGATATACATAGTTGGACTGTTTGTCCCTTGCATCGATCGGAACTTGGCTTAGGTTGGTCTCGAGGAAATAACAACAGATGTAGAGTGCCGCCTGATCTCTCTAATCACATCCAAAGCAAAGGAAAGGGACCCAAGTGCGATAGGGGTATTAGCAAAGAAGATTCGCAACTAATATTAAAGAAAACAGGAACTTTCCTGCAAGTTGGTTCAGGTAAATATAATTTAATTTTTATATTTTTATATATTTAATGTAATTTAAACTGTTAAACAAAACCCTGTAAGTAAATGTTTTTACGCTTTTTATCAGGTATCTGTTCAACTTGCCGTAAGATGCTGAAGTCATTGTTACCTGTAACCTCGAACACTGAAACAAATAACCCTAGTCTCGTCGATCAGATGAGCGCACTAACAACTGTAAGTTAAAAAATACCGTACAGTATGACATTTATGAATACGCATTTATTGGCGGAAAGATTAAGTAAATAATGTGTTTCATGTTACTTTGTTCATTTTTTTTCGGATGTTGGTGGTAGGAGGTATATTTTCTGCATTCCCTGCCATTGTCATCATCATTTTATATATATCACGAATCAGTGCGTCAATAATTGAATCAAAGTCAGTAGTAATTTTTTCCCAATATTATTCTTATTTTCAGGAAAGTAATAAGGATGAGTTTTACATGTCATTAGCCACTCCAACTTGTCAAACACCGGCGTGTGATGTTATGGATACTCAAATGAGCCTATATCAATTTTGCGATCCAACTTTTGCTTCAGCTACCTCAGAAGATGAATCAATTCAATCTACACCAAGAGAAAAATTAAATGCATTTCTCAATTCAAGGGACGTCAGTCCAATTAGATATCCTTTATCTGCACCGCTGGAGCAAGTTTCAGACCGTACTAAACGTTTCCACATGCGCAAGGCTCGTCAAGTTGTCTCTATGTGCCTGGAAGAAATCGCACCTGGTCAGTCGACTACTCTACTTGAAGGCTTATCAAGTGATAAAACCACAGAAGCTGACGAAAGAACCGATTCTTCTCTATTAGATGCTCTATCAGAATGCTATCTTCATACTAACCACTGGAGTACAAGACGTCAGATTTTATCGATCATGGTTGATAAGGTTACCTTCAAGGAACTGCAGAAATGGATACCTAACTTGACTAGATACCGTTTTAACGTGGCCAAACACCATTTATTGTTACATGGTAGAGGTTCTGTAATTCAACCTCTAAAGAACACTAGAGTATGCGTACAGCCAGGGAAAATTGACCACTTTGTTACCTTTATAACAAGTTCTCAAGTTATACAAGACTTGCCATTTGGAGAAAAAACTCTAAAACTTTCTACAGACAGAGTTATAAAAATCCCAAATGTTGTGCGTAATCTTATCCCAGAACAATGTATTCTTCAATACGAGAGTTACTGTCAAGAGAAGAATTTTCAACCTATGAGCCGCAGTACATTGCGTAGAGTTCTCAGTGTTTGTTCTGCTTCTGTACGCAAATCCTTACAGGGGCTTGATTATATCTCTGCCAATGGTGGAAAAGCCTTCGATGACCTGGAGAACATCGTTGATAAGCTGGGAGATTGCTATGAAATGGGTTTGACTTGGGCCAAACAAACAAACCAAAAACTTAAAGATGCCAAGCGCTACCTAAAAGGTGACTATAAGGTAATAACAATCTTGTTTAAATATCTTGATAACTGCTACAGTATAAATAGAAAAACAATATAATAAAAAAGGCAAAGTAGCGCGTTGTATGTTGCTCAGTAAAGCATGTAAGAAACATTCAAGACTAATTACATTTTTTATACAATTCCTTTTATATATTATTGCAGATTCACATTTCTAACCATTCTGAAGTTGCCGATCATTGTAGGGCGTATGCTCTTAGTTCTTGCGAAGACAAATATTACCAGACTGTCTGTGATCATGACCACAATGCAAGATGTGACAGATGTCGTATATTTCCAGAAGCTTTGTCTGAAATTCTTGAAGCTTTAAACGAAGTGCGCTGCTCTTCTGAAGAAAAAGATGACATGGAGTACGTAATTACACGGTCAGTCCAAGACATCGAGACGTGGAAGGCGCATATCTTAAGATCCATTAACCAAGACGCTGCACGACATGATATTTTAGGAGATTTGAATCCTGGTTGTGCCCTAATTGTTTTAGACTGGGCGATGAAGTTTATACCACGTAAATACCGCGAAAGCCAAAGAGACTGGTTTGGAAAGCGTGGACTTCCGTGGCACATAACGGTCTTGACGAAAAAGAATAACGATAGATGCTTACGTTTGTGCATATTTTTAAATCTTGCAGTCAGGATAGTACTACTGTTGTGGCAATCATCGACGATGTGTTGAGGTAGCTGCCATCTATTGCACCCGATATACACTCTGTGTATCTGCGTCAAGATAATGCAGGATGCTACCACTCTGCCCTAACATTACTCTCGTTACCAAAGATAGCGAAAGAAACGAAGATCAAAATCCGACGTATTGATTTTTCGGACCCTCAAGGGGGGAAGGGCGCATGTGACCGCAAGGCAGCCCATATCAAAAATCACATGAATAAATATCTTAATTCAGGAAAAGATATTGAAAATCCAGAGCAGATGAAGGCAGCAATTGAGTCCTTTGGAGGCATTCCTGGAGTGAAAGTCATAGTTTGTGCTTTACCTACTGGTACTATTTGTGCAGCAGGGAAATGGAAAGGCGTGAGTCACATCAACAACATAGAGTTCGGAAGCAGGTCCATGAAGGTGTGGATGGCGTATGGTATTGGTGCAGGACAAAATCTACTTTTGAGTAAATTCTGTGTGCCCTCGAAACTACCCAATTTAATTCATAACAAGGATACAACGTCTGATCAAAATCAAGTATCATTTATTACAGTAAAAGCAAGAATACAAGCCAAGACATCTCATGAAGAACAAGCTGATATAAATGACGACGAACAAATAGAAAGTGAAGAAAGTCCTGGCACCCCCAGCAAACTGTTCTTTTGTCGCGAACAAGGTTGCATTAGGTCATATCAGAGATACTCTTCCCTAGAGAAAGATTATGAAAATCACAAGAACGCACTAGAACATGAAACACTATATGACAGGGCAATGAAATTATACGCAACACAACTAGAAGAGGGTACTTCTAAAAATCCAGAACCAACAAGAACCAACGATTTGCCACGGTTTGACATTGGCCCCGACCTGCAAATGGGCTGGGCGTTAAAGTCCTCTGCAAAAAAAACCCGATTTTCTGTTCCACAGAAAACCTACCTTATTGATGTTTTTGACGTTGGAGAGCAGACAGGACAGAAAGCTGATCCATGTGATGTCTCACGAGAGATGAGATCGGCCAGGCACAGCGATGGTTCACATCTATTTAGCAAGAGTGAATTTTTAACAGCACAGCAGATTGCAAGTTTTTTCTCACGCTTAGCTAAAAAAAGGAGGACAGATGCAGCCGTTCATGATGATGATGATGATGACGAAGATGATGATTACGATAGTATTGAAGATGGTGACGAAGTCCAAGAAAATGGAGACGATTCAAAAACGGAAAAAGAAAGAGAAATTCAAATTTTGTCGCAAACCGTACTGGACACAATAGGCTTGCAGCATCCAATAATGTTTGAAAGGCATAATATTTGTGAACTGAAAGCTCAAGAAAAACTCTCCAGATTCTCTTTGCCAATGTTGCAAGAAATGTGTACTTCTCTTGAACTTGATACCACAGATATAACCATAAAGCGCAAGAAGCCATACATTGATTTGCTGGGAAAGCTGGTTTCCACGTGCAGTTGCTCGATTGATTAAGGTAGCAACGAAGGTAAAACTGTGTCTGTGAGAATTCTTTAAAATAACAATTTAATATGTGGGACGATTCTGTTGTCTAAATTGTTAGTATTTTAAGTCGCGTTCTGTAAATTTTTAATAAAGCGAAGGGGTGAAACAATGGTAAAACAATAATTTATTGTTTAGGCCACGAATTATTAGGAAATTTCGCACGAGCACATGAACGTTAACGGTTGTCACCATTCTACTCATTTGCATAACAACAGAGTTCAGCGAACATTTGCGTTAACGTACTTGCTCGTTTTGATTTCGCGCTTCGACGGGAAGTGTAGAACGCAACACATGTGTAGCGCACGCAACATACGCCACAAGTATTGACACAAATCACGGAATACCTTGGGTTTAGAGACTAAGCCTAGCCAGGCATGTTTAATCATGTTTTGGTTAACGTTTTTCATTGACGCTATTTTTCAGAAATAAGGTTCTCGACGCACGTAACTAAAGTTTTTCGTAATGCTTGCGCACGCACAGATCAAGTTGTTTACAAAGTGGGCAGAGCTTGGAAAATAGCGTTAACGTGCTCGTGCGAAAACTCCCTATATGAGAAGATAAGAAAATTATGTTGTAAAGCCTGTTTTCCACTAGGCGAAATTATTCGCGCAAATCAAACATTTTCGCGTATACGCGCACGCCCAATGGAACACGTTGTTGATAAAAATAAACTGCGCATGCAAAAAATGTTCAATTCGCGAGAATAAATTCACCTTGTGGAAAACATAACAGGCTTGATGAAGCTAAGCGAGTTATAATGTTGAGCTCAGATAGTAATTGCTTAATTTCATCATGGGTTAGTCGTTTAAATTTTACTAGAAATTTATTTTTAGTTTGTGTTTATATTAAAACGTAAATCCAAATTATTCAGGACCTTTCAGTTTACATTTAAAGTTTGTTTCTCATAGTAAAATTTACCTTAAATATGTAAATAGAGAACAATAGGTACATCCGATTGATCTTGCCGACAGATAAAATCTTTGAATTTCTTACAAATTTGTGGCTCTGGCGCGGAGCGCAAATAAGTTTCCCCAAATTTTTTTTACTTGATTCATAAATATTAGTATCTAAACTTTAGATTGATGATTTTTTTATTTAAAAAAAATTCGTCGCACATGAAAAAAAACGCGTTTGTTTTTACCCTACTTTTTAAGAGTTTTATATATGCTAATTAGTAATTAATTAGTAAAAATCTTAGAATTTCATCAAATTTTTTGAAACTTTACTTAATTATTGTCAAGATGCTAGTTAACATAAGTGTAAAATATTTAAACGCTAGGTAGCTACGTTTGGCTTCCAGAGGCTGTTAAACTTAATGTAAATTATACACCAAAAATTAACAAAATTGGCCGAAAATCGTTATTTTTCGATTTTCTCGAAAACTAAGCGATATTTTACCAAACAAACTACACATCAGGTTTACTTACATCAAGGTCTACCAATGTGCAAAATATGAGCCAATTCAAAATTTTGACCCTTGCCACTAAATTACGAATATGTCTGATTTTTGGTGACAAGCACTCTTAAAATGGTAACATACTCACTTGACATCTATCTAGGTCAATATCAATAATGTATGTTTGTTGTCTATTAGATGGATCCGGAACAAGACCGTAGGATCTCGGACCATGTGCTCCGTATGCATAGATACCGCGCCCCAAATGAGCAAGATGGCGATGGTAAGTTATTTTTAAGGACCATCATTGACCTAAAAATGTATTTATTATTTATTTGGGGTGACCTCTTCAGTGCAAGCCTTTTCTTGCAGAGGACCAGTACACAACTCACAAAAAAATTAAAATAAGAGAAAAAACAAAAACACTACACCCATCAGACGTATCCCAGCATTCCAATCTTAGTCTCTTAATATAAAATGTGTCTATACTCCCAGCTTCAGTTTTTTAGCTTTGTGGAAAATGAAGTGAGCCCTCTGTAATTGTTGGCATAGTATTGTAAAAAAATGACAGTGCTTTTCAAATGTCATTTCTCAAAGTGTTTTTTAACGCAGTATATTTACATTTTTGTTTTTTATTTTTTTAAGCTCTTCCTATGGGAAGTTCCATAGATCTCCTGGCAACAAAAGATCCTGACGCTATTGAGCAGGATGAGGGAGATGACGTTCCTATTTATGCTAAGCATGATAATCTTCTCCACGGAAAGAAGAAAAAGTAAGATTTACACTAAAGCTCTGTCTACACTATCAAACTAGTGTGATGTGCTGAAATATGGTAGTGATCTGACATCATCATGTCCATATATGGGCTTTTTTTTTTATAGTTTAGACAGAGCTTTAGATTAACACACTGTTTTTAAAAATCATATTTGAATCATTGTATCATAAAAATATACATAATAAGTGACATATATTGAAGTAAAATTGAACAAATAATTATAAGAAAAAGTAAGATTTACACTAAAGCTCTGTCTACACTATCAAACTAGTGTGATGTGCTGAAATATGGTAGTGATCTGACATCATCGTGTCCATATATGGGCATTTTTTTTTATAGTTTAGACAGAGCTTTAGATTAACACACTGTTTTTAAAAATCATATTTGAATCATTGTATCATAAAAATATACATAATAAGTGACATATTATATTGAAGTAAAATTGAACAAATAATTATTATTATTAAGATAATTATCTCTGTCAAATATTCTGTCACATTTTTATATTCAAAATATTCGCCTCTAGAACAGCTTGGAAGTTATTTACAATTAAGCTACATTACTCAAAAAATTAGGTTAAGTGTTCTCTATCTATGTGCATGATAATAATAAATTATATAACATTTTAATCACCAGGCAACAGTATGTAAACATGGCCTTTATGCGAAAGTATGTGCACATTGCAAAGAGCATCAAACCGGTGTTGACACGTGATGCGGCGGACTTCATCGCTGACGAGTATTCCAAAATACGCAGTCAAGAAGCCGTAGCAGCTAACACAGCACGGGTAACTAATCTCAAATAATTAAACTTTAATAATATCTATAAAGCACATAAAAAATAACATTGAGTGATGTATTACTGTACAACATTAATGTTTAAGTGGTCAGGAAAGAAAATGGCAAGTCCGCATGATTTAGTATAACTCATAATTGAATTTCTTCTGATTTAATAACAAAAACAATTAGGTAATCAAAATGTGAAGCAATTATGTAAAATCCAATCAGAGGTTCACATTCTAATTAATGGAAATCCTTGAAGATTATAATTAATCTCAGAGGATTAAAAAAATGATGTATGTCGTTTTTTAGACGCAGCCAATCACACCGCGTTCCTTGGAGACGATGATTCGACTAGCAACGGCACATGCGAAGGCACGTTTGAGTAAAACTGTCGACTTGGAAGACGCTCAGTCGGCGCACGAACTCGTTCAATTTGCAATATTTAAAAAGGTAAATTAATTTTCAGTGTGTTATTAATATTCTGATTTATTGATATACATTATGCTGTATGAATACAAATTATGAACATTCAACTAAAGAAATTAATAATTGAGAGAAAATGTGATGTGAATAATAATGAAATAAGAAAATACTCATAAAGGCAGCCAATAAAATTTTTGTAATATTGTTTACTTATTACATAATTTCATATGATAGATATGTATATACTTTTCTGGCCGTTTTGATTTAGCTTTTCGCTTTTTTTTTTGTATCTCCATTGAGATCCAGCCACTGATAACCACAGCATGTCATTTTTTCAGTAATTTGCCTTTGGATTTATATATATGTATATATATATATATATTAGTTACCAACGTGGTGTTGCAAGCCCACTCAGTGGCATAAACAAACAGTGTACAAACCCTGTGTTATAATCCCTATTCCAAGTTTCATGCAAGTTGTTGCAGTACAGTAGCCTACAGTTCAGTATCTTGTAATGTCACTTATTTTTAAACATAACGGATTGTTTTACAGGTTTTGGAGAAGAAAAAGAAGAAGCGAGGGAGTGATGATGAAGAAGAGAGTGACGAGGAGGAAGAGGAAGAAACGCAAGAACGGGAACCAAGAAAACGAAAAAAGTAAAACACCATTTTAATTTGTAATCAATGTATCCAGACAAATGTTATGTTTTATGGACTCTATTTTATACATTTGATAAATTAAATGTATAAAATAATAAATGTGTTGACTCATTTATCTTAACCAAAATTAACATATTGATTGACTAAGTCAAAGTTCAGATACAAATATGGGGTTATGGGTAGGAAATGTCAATCACAATGCCTTACTTAAAATTAACTTAGACATTATCATTTAGAAAAGTTTCAAACTGCATTTAAATGATATAAAAACATTTTTTATGCTGTTTTCTTTTTTCAACTGTCTTTAAAGAGTGTGACCCTTCCAGTTTAGCCCAGTGGATTAAATTATATTCAGGACCCTCTTTTATTAAAGGGTTTTTTTTTAATAAATCACATATTTCATTATATTTCTTTGTGTTAGTACAGTCAACTTTACCAATACCGGATTTGTCCGGTTTTCCAGAATTGTTGAGCATTTTATTAATGGTAAAATGGATTTTTAGACCTTTTCTGGTTTTTGGAGAGTTTCCAGGAGAATGTCGGGAAAATCGACTGTATTGTTATAAAAATAAACGTGTGAATTGCACATTTATAAACAAACTTTATTGTAAATGTTTTTAGGAAGTCAAGAGAAGATGCAGGGAAGAAGGTAGCAAAGAAAGGAGAAGAGGGATATGATCCGTACGATTTTGACAGCTTTGATGAGGACGAGGAAGGAGGTAAGCCTCAAACCGTACTGTACTAGTATTTATAATATGATTGGAATTTGTACATCATGTATTTGCCATCAATCAAATTGAATAGCTTGCTACATATTAAGTAAGCATAGTCACCTTGAATGAATTAATTACAAATACACAGTATATACATACATATCAAACTTGACATATTTTGTCTTTAAATCTAAAGTTGCGATAACGCCAAAATCAGTGGTAGAGCCGGAGAAGGATGACGAACAAATGGACACAGACGAGCCACAGACCATTTCAGATGAAAGGTATGTATCATTGAAATATTGTCTTGTTATTTGTTAATTTTTGCTTGTACATTATATTATATTTTATGTCTTGCTGTTAATGGTGACCTTTGGTCACTGTAGGGTGATGATGAAATAAAATAAAAAATTGTTTAAGTGGTTGTTTAGATCAATAAAAGACATTTTGCACATTTTTTGTTTACACATAACCCTCTCCTCCTCCTCCTCCTATACGAAGATACACAGTAAATTCTCAATATAATATATAATAATGATATCATATAAAAAGTTTTAAAACATACAATAAAATGTTATTGTATTGGATTGTAATGTTTACAAAAGATTATATCATCTGCAACTGCTACATTATGTAAAACGATGTGAAGTTGTTTTCAAACAATAACATCATATTTCACTGTCAAAACAAACTAATGTGTTAGGCTTTGTGTCATGTTGGCCTAAATACCCCAGCTTGCATCAATAACAACATGTTAAGTGGAGCTAATTACACGTTATATCATGACACTTGATAACAGTCTGCTCTCACAAATCACACACAGTATTATAATGGCCTTTGTTACGTTCACACTACCTGAAGATTTGAAAAAAGAGCAGCCACATTGTACACTGAAACAAGATATATACCCTTCAAAAGACAAAAGTGTCATTTACTTTGCATTGTACAAGTGTTACATTATGTGTTTAATGGTGACACAAATGTTAATGATGGCACATTCAATTTAAGCTGCTATTTTAATGTAAACACCTACATTTATGTGTACGAAAATGGTGTGTGAATCATATATAAATGTCTTAACGTTTAGTTAATTAAAGTTCCAGGGTTCAATCCTGACCTAGTGCCAGGGTTGTACCTCACAACTACTCAACTCCCTAAGCCTCAAATGAGACTTTACAAGCATGATAATCATAGATTTTCCATCCCGTAATTGACAAGTTTTTCACTGTTTGATTATTTATTTTAATTTATTTATTTCTTTACAGATTGAAGTCTTTTAAGTCCATTCTGCAGAAAATGTTCGCGGAGCAACATGTTCAACAACTTGAAATTGAAAAAGTGAAAGCTGCCATCAACAAAGCGCATCCTATGGAAATATTTACCGACGCTGAATTCCAGTCGGCACTGAACACGATGCAGGACGCAAACCAGGTGTACGCCTCTGGAAACCTTATATTCCTGATATAGAATCAACTCTGAACTAACTTAGAACTGATACTGAAATAAATAATTTAAAGGACTTAACACTTATCTGGTGCAAAATATTTATCATAATGAAATACCAGTGTTTAGTGAAAAAAATAAGTGGATTTAACAGCCAAGCATGGTAAAAATATTTTTCCTAGAAACAATTGGTCTGACTCTGAAATAAAAAGACTTTCATTAAAACTTATCTGGGGAAAAATATTTACCATAATGAATTATCTAGAAAAAAATATCTCTAAAAAAAAAAAAAAAAAAGTGGATTTAACCGCAAGTAACCAAAGAAAGTTGAGTGGTTAAAAAATGGCCCAGCGATTTTTGTTGGTTGAATCAAATCCTAAGACACGGTCATCTATATTTTATAGCAAGGCCTTATTTACATTCTGTCTCTGATGATAAAATTAGAATAAATGTGTGTGGGCCTATTAGCATACCTGTACTGTACATGGATGTGAAATAATATGAGGGTAAGTAAATTACATGGTTAGCACCAACACCTGGTATGTAAATGAGTTGATCTACCCTGTGAATCCTACGGACACCTGGTATGTAAATGAGTTAATCTACCCTGTGAATCCTACGGACACCTGGTATGTAGATGAGTTGATCTACCCTGTGAATCCTACGGACACCTGGTATGTAAATGAGTTGATGTACCCTGTGAATCCTACGGACACCTGGTATGTAGATGAGTTGATCTACCCTGTGAATCCTACGGACACCTGGTATGTAAATGAGTTGATCTACCCTGTGAATCCTACAGACACCTGGTATGTAAATGAGTTGATCTACCCTGTGAATCCTACGGACACCTGGTATGTAGATGAGTTGATCTACCCTGTGAATCCTACGGACACCTGGTATGTAAATGAGTTGATCTACCCTGTGAATCCTACGGACTGACCAAGGAAGCCCTCTTGAATAAGATAGAAATAAAACAGTTTTTGTAAATTGTAGCTTTGCTAAATTGTAAGTCTAGTTGTAAATATTTTGCACTGTTATTATATAAAGTTTAACAATACAATGATTACTGTGCAAAAATGCTATCAGAAGTTTGTTACAAAATTTAAAGGAAAAGGTTGTGATACTGGAACTCTGTACATACAGTAGGCCTACTGTTAGATACATGTTAAGGACTGTTTGGTTTATATAAACACATTTTCGCAAATAAAATAAGTTGACGCAACAATTATGGTCTCTATTTATCGTTTATTATAATATACAAATATAAATCGTTATTGTACTGCGTTAAGTATGTTGTAAAAACTGTTCTTATTCAACTGTTCTTATTATTCGATGACTTAAATGCCGCGCGCAAGTTTAATTTGTTTATTCCTTTTTTATTGTTTTTTTTTACAATAATAAACAAAGGATGTTTATTTATTTGGAGTTGGAGTGATTCAAATGATCGGCACAATAAATAATTGTAAATGCTTATAAATAATTTAAGAAATAAATTCAGATGTGGAAGGTAAGTATTGAATACAATTAAAGGTACAGCAATCAATACTCTCATTGGGTCAGTTGTCGCTTAATATAGAGAGTTGAAGGCGATTTGAACCCACGACCCTGTAATTCGAAGTCGCTTCCGCTTTCCTATATGTATTTTATTTATTATCCACACAAAAACAAGTAAATTCAAGCAGAGTAAATATAAATAAATAAATAAATATATTGAAAATGTAAGTTTAAAGACACCTTGAACAAATAGTAAGGATCTAAAACAAACACGAACCTGGATTTCGAGGGCTAATCAAATAATATTCTCATCACCAACTTTCATTTTTGTAGAATTGAGTGAAATAATTTTCGTTTTCTACAATTTGCGTTGATTTATTGGCAATAGAAGTTTCCGTTTTTGTTGGTTTCAGGAAATTAAATTAATGTTTTTACTTTTGAAAGTATGCAACGTTTTAATCAGAGTCATGCTGATGACTAACCTAGGCCTACCAATAAAAGTTGTCACTCACTCGATCACACACGAACCATGCTTTTAAAGCTCTGTCTACACTATCAAACTTTGTGACAACAAAAATGTGATGTGCCCATATATGGACATGACGATGTCATATCACTACCATATTTTGGCACATCACACTTCTTTTGTCAAACTAGTTTGATAGTGTAGACAGAGCTTTAGACGTTTTTAATCAATTAACAATTAAGTGATTCTCACTGCGCAACGCAAGGACGTAAGCGCGCGCAACGCAGGTAATTTTACCACAAATCACAAGCGACATCGTATGTGATTGGCCAACACCACTTTCGTTGCGTCCAAATGGGAACTAAGCTTTAATCGAGAACATGGAATTGAATTGCGTGTGGGTTGGGATTCCTTGTTTTTCTAATAATACAACTGGGTGTTTAGCGTTTTTTATTTTTTAATACATGTATTTACGAGCATTTACATGGATAACATTTGCATTAAATAATGTTTTTACAAATAATCTATTCTTGACCTTTGACCCACAAATTGATGAAGAGGCAAAGGTTTTTAAGACAATCTTATAGGAAACATAATATAGTCGAATTTCTTTATTTACGTCGACAATCATGTCATTTAAATTTACTAATAATAGACCTAGATTTGGCTAAATTACGCGTGGACCTTGTCTCGAGATGTGGTTTGTTTGTCTTCTTTTAGACAAAAAAATCCTCCCAGACCAACCTTGTTTCCTGTCGTTTGACAGTTTTTTAATTTCGGCTTCAGACGATCAGCTTCCTCAAACTTCTTAACCGCAAGTAGGCCTAATGAAACTTCACATTAATATTTTAATGTCTAATGTTTAATTTTAGTGTCTCAGCGTCAATTTTACGCGCAATGTGGCCTTCTTTTCGTCGTAACACGAAATAATGTTTTGGAATAGAAATAACGATTGGTGATTTGTGGTGATAATAATGATCAGTGGATTATGAAATGGCGGATTTAGGATTTTGAAATAGAGGGGGTGGGGGGGGGGGGGGGGGGGGGGTCTGTCTAACATTTAGGGGCGGTATCCTTGGATCCGCCTCCCTATCAGCCTGAATGACGGATATTGAGAAGACACTGATGATGATGATGTCATGATGATGATGAATAAAGAGACTGTGTAATGATCGAGGTATACGTTTTAACATTACGACCAACTCTATTCAGGAGACACTCCTAGGGACACTTTGGAGACGATCATTAATATTCAAACTATATTCAAACGAGGATCTGCAAAAGTAAAGAAAGATGATGAGATGAAGGGACGAATCATGATAGTAATAATTGATGAAGATTGTTGATGCATTATAAATGATAAAGAAGAACACAGTCAGTCTCGCATCCAATACTAGGCAGCGATGGTAAACATCCATCTTGGATTACGTAGACCAGAGAGGCTTAAGTCGGATTCTTAAAGCACTTAAAACTCATTGTGGTATCTCGTATATTAATATGGTAACACGGTTTAAATGGATCAGTGCTAAGTACCACTTTTCTCGTGGGAAATCTTTATTTTTATGACAAGATACCGTAAAAGCTGCACATACTTTGTTAACAGTCGGCGAATACTACGAATTTAACGTGTTCTTTTGATTTTATTTTTGACTTTATATACCTTTATTATTTTATTTTGCTTGTAGATAAACTGTGATCGCAAAGATCAATGGTTTGGGACAGCGCTGGATCGTCACGTACTAAAACGCTTTCAGCGACTCATGACATAATGGTAGGGCTGAAATTGTAACGTAAATTGAATTTACTCCTGGGCAAGCACGCATCCATACACACCCGGAAATGTTAATCAATTAAAATAATTATCATCAGGGTCAC
Source organism: Antedon bifida (assembly GCF_963402885.1). Lineage (NCBI taxonomy): Eukaryota > Metazoa > Echinodermata > Crinoidea > Comatulida > Antedonidae > Antedon > Antedon bifida. The sequence goes on along the minus strand of NC_136229.1, from coordinate 846,217 downwards.
ATCTACACAGAACTGCTTGATACAACGTCATTCAGCGTCTAATAAACGCGCGCGTAAAGTAAGCTTGCAATAATATGTTTAGACGCGCGCGTGTGAACTACCGTAATTTGTAACCCATTGGCGGCGAGTACTGAAAACATTACTCGCTTCATGGTTCATTCTATGTTTACGCACGCTTCATGTATTTTGACATAAATATTAAAATAAAGAGGTAGTTTCAGACAAAAAATGTCCAATATGTTCGTATTTCCGACGGCAGGATATAATATGACGGGTAGAAGACATAACAGGTTATCTCCATAGAAATTGTGTTTATTTATTTGTATATTTTTTATAGTTTTTATCACATTTGCTTTAGACGACAGAAATAATTAATCATTGAAGTTTTTAAAATTATATAAAATATTTTATGTCAATATCAATAATATAATACAGTAATAAACATATATCATTATACTGTAATACATTGGATTCAACTAAAACAGAAAGAGATACAATGAATTTACACATGCGTCTAAATCCTGATAATAATAGTACGACTTTTGTACGCGCGCGTGTCGCTTCGTTGTGTAAAGCCTTTGATATGTCGGTCAATACTGACGAACTACAGGAAATTTATCGACATTAACCTAATTTAAAATGTTTTAGTGGTTCGTACGAAACCATTCAATTAATTTACAAAAATAATTTAATTTGAACTAACCTCTGACCTTTAAGGTGATATCGTCCGTGACGTCATCACAAAGAGACACATTTCGACGCACACTATGACACAATATTAAACGAAACCTTACTTTTATTTTCATATCTCGTAATTATGTAACAATTAGAATTTAAAAAAAGATAAATAACTTATTAATTAGTTTAAATGGATGAATTCTACATTCTATATTACGTAATAGTCGAGGGATTTCAGTTATGTAAAAGTCAGCTTTTCATTAAAAAAAAAGTAGTAAATAATTAATTTCACTAGGTCTACATACATTTGTAAAACTTACTAAGGGACCATGTCAAATCCTACTGCAGTTACCACAGTAAATACATTTTTACCTAATTATGCTATAGTATTATTTTGCAAACTATTTTTGGCTTATTGTTTATTGCAGTGACTGCCTCATAAACTTTTACATTTAACAAAATTCATACGTTATTTTAGTAAATAATACAGTTACTGCAGTAACTTCAGTAGAATAATGTTGACATTATTCATAATCTATATATACATTTATTAATATAATATTATTGAGGTATATCATTTAATAAATAAAATAATATTTGTGGGTTTAACCCTCATTATTTTGTACGATATAATTCTGTATCGTCCGAAAAGCCCTTACGATTTTGACGTTCCGCGGGCAAATATACATACAGTATATACTTTTAATGAATCAGTTTGTTCATTTCACTATTAACAGATTTGTTTATCTTTTTAAGCCTCGCACGATTAATGGTATCGTTGAAGGAGTTTGAACTTTTACTTCCCTAAATCGATCCTCACAAATGATTTAATTAAGTAAAGTAGAAAGGCAAGCTTAGGTGGCACACACACACATATCTATAATTTGAAATATTAAAGCTTGGTTCCCACTAGGACGCAACGCACAACGACGTGAGCGCAACGAAAGTAATTTGGCCAATCACGACGCGATGTCAATGATTCGCGCGTCGTGATTAAATTATTTGCGTTGCGCATACGTCGTTGCGCGTGGTTGCCACTAGAGACGAAACCAAGGAAGTGCGCGCAACGCAAGCGAGTTGACAAATGACAAGCCTCTGTTCGAATGATCTATTACTTGTGATTGGTCAAATCATTTACGTTGCGTTACGTCTATGCGTTGCGTCTCTAGTGGGAACCAAGCTTAAGCTTTATCGATAGAATCACTCACAAATCTCAAACCAAGTACATATTCTATTCCTTCTCTCCTAATCAATTCGTTTTACACTTCGGTGGTGGTATATTGTATTTTAGTTTAAGACACCATAGGCGTAATTCCCCTTGGGGGTACAAACCAAATTTGTAAACATTTATTGAGCATGCGCAGACTTTATTGGATAGGCTATGTAATCAACGTATGGAAAGTAATTAGCATGCGAGTTACGTGTATAAATGTAATATGGAAACATTGGCCACTTTTTATTTGTGGAATATAGCAATTTGGATGTGAATGAGAAAGTTTTTTGACGATTATACTCTACGTTGCATTTCTCGCTTTCACACACACACTCATTATAAACATGTTTATCCTCATTTTCACTCTCATTATATTATTTTTAATTTTACCATTAAATTACGTCATAATATATAATCATATCGTTTAAAAAGTTGAGGTAGACCTTATATTTATTATGCAATGAACCACTGCCAGAGATTTGGAATTTGATGTACCTCCTGTCCAATGGTTTTAATAATCGGCCGGCCATAATGATACGCGTCCCTCGTCATCTATACGCGCAGCGCGCTCCACACGCCACACGACTACTTTATTGATGCTGCCTCTTCGCGTCGACCGTCTTGACAGGACACTCCTGGTTTTGCTCCTGAGTGTCATCCGTTGTTATTTATCGCAAACCATCTAGGCCTACAACCTCAAAATAAATCCGGCTTAGGATATCCAAATAACTCAAAATCAAGTTTATATACATTCCATAGCTTTTTAATGACCCCAAGGGTCAATTGATCGTAATATCGATAATATTGGTTTTTACTGTCAGTGGGATTGCTATTGTGAGCTTCCGGAAACGTTATTTCATCGGATACGTTAAAATTCCGTAAAATAAACTCGGAATCGTCTTTGATTGTCTCAAGTTTTGCTATATAATCATAATTTATTTTACACGGTGAGCAAATGCTCTTCATATCCTGCCAGTGGTTTTCAAAGGCTAATCGTTGTTCTGGATCTGTTAGGTAAGCGACGAATTCGGGCCAGCGGACGCCGCGTCCAGTTGCGAGGTTCATCCGCGTCGGTTTGCGGCGATAAAGCTGCATAATCAGTTTACCGTAATATTGAAAATGAACCTTGCTATCGTATTCAACCAAATCTTCAAATTTATTTTTATACGCTGATAGAATACGAACGAATGGATCTCTGGCCACCATAAATTTGGTGAAATTGGCCAAGACGGCTGATTGTTCTTCTAACGGAAGTGACGATAATAACGTCATGCCGTTGTTTTCATGGGCTTCCCATCCAGTGATGTCATTAATGTGTTTAGGGTAACCGTCTAACACCATCATTACACGCTTCCAGTTGCTGCACGCTACTTTTGGAATATAACAATATATGCCTTTGATGTTATAGTTTACATATATGTGATCTGCTGTCTCTTGTCGTATAGGCCCCTCACTAAGTTCTTTGTGTTCGCTACATACTTGTCTAAGATGTTTTAATCTTGATTTCTGTTCTATTTCTTGAAGTTCCATAAAACTTTTCTGAAAATAGACAACATATAACATTTTTAAGTTTAAATATTCACCGTCACGTCCTTCTTAATTGCATGTAGTTCTATGTATGTAGTTTAACATTCTTCTTTGTATGCGTCAGTAATGCAATAGTACAGAAATCATGCTATCTCCACAAAAGTTTTACGTTTCTAATTTTAGCGTTTACTTACTGGGGGTGGTTCTGTTCTTATAACATCTCTCGCAACTGTGAATACAAAACAAGAAGATATAATTAGTATTTTTTTAAATATTATAAAAGAAGAGAACTCAACGTAAAAATGACGTACACACAATTTGACCAATCATAAGAAAGAAGTTTGTATCAATCGCTTGTGATTGGTTCAATTTGTGGTGATTCTTTGCGATGTGTCCAAGGAACGAGCTCGGTTCTCTAAAAGCAGCGTCGTACGCGCGCGCCCTGGCGCAATGCCAGTGGGTTGTCGAATCACAGGCGATGGTGTGGATGATCCATCGCGCCGTGATGATTGGTCAAGTCACTATAGCTCTCGCTTACGTCGTTGCGTTGCGCTCATGGGGGAAACAAACTTTTGGCCTTTACAATAAATGTTTGTACTTACGCAGGTAGGGATTGTCACCGTATCTAAATACAGCGGGAGATTGTCTTGTGGTGGCGAACATAATTCCAAACAAACTAAGAGCTAAGCAGATCGCCAGTATCGACTTAGTGTTCCTCAGCATATTCAAACATATTGCAAACGGTGCACTTTTTAATCTCGTCATGTTGAACGCTATTAAAATAAAAAGAAAAGTTCAAATGTAAATTATGGTTTTTCGCACCTCCCATGTCACTTTGTGTGAGGGCAGAACAAATCTGTTTTGTTACAAAGTTTGAAATGAAAACTGAAGCATAAAGCTCTGTCTACACTATCAAAATAGTTTTAAAAAAGTGTGATGTGCCCAAATATACAGTATGCACAAATATAGTAGTGATATGACATCAGCATGTCCATAGGCACAACATCACATCACATAAAGTTTGATAGTGTAGACAGAGCTTTAGGTTGTGTCAAATGACTATGATTAAAGGTTGGTTCACACAAGGGGGATGCAACAAATATTATTGGTTGTTCCTTCACAACGCAACGCAACGACATACGCGCAACGAAATACGCGCAACAACATACGCGCAACGCAAGTAATTTGACCAATCAGCTTTAGTGAGAAGCGGAGGTACAATGATTGATATGAGTACTGTAGGTTATTAGCGGCGTGTGAGGTAAGGTCGGCGACGACGCCATAATGTGCAATTATTCATACTGCTAGATTTTCGCTTTCAATCTTCATTTCCCTTACAAGTTCTGTGCGCCGTTTTATTAATCACTTATAAAAGCACAGTGTAGCAATAATGGGATTGTGCCTTATATGGAGAAGAATATAAAAAATACGATAATTTCAATTTAAATTTAGTTGAATGTCTGAATGAACAATACGTATGTCGCAACACTGTTTTAAAAATGAATAATAAATGTAATCATAAATGAGGTAAAGGGCTCGATTCCTTGGACCACCCGGGACTGTCGCTTGTGATTGGTCAAAAAATTATTATTTTTGTATGTATCTGTTGTATTGATTTTGTATCTGTTTGTTGTCTATATATTTATTTTAAGAACGCACCGTGTATGAACGTGTGCCGCCGTGGTAAAGGTGACGTAGCTTCTATACATATTATTATTGTAACATGTGTGGACAACATGTGCGTACGTGTTCCTTGTTGTGACTAATGAGTGTACTAGGTATGTTTATTAGTTTAACCATGGATGGGTTAATGAATATTCATTAATTCATGGTTTAACGTTTACGGTAAAATAAACTCACACTTTCGTTGCTTTGCTAAATCATAAATGTAATTATATAACATTTATTAACAACGGAGTGACGTAATATACGCAACGCAATTAATCTGAGTCGCTTTTTATCAGTGAAAAGGCATTGCAATGCGCATATGCGCGCGCGTTGCGCCTGGAACTATTAATACAGTGAAGTTCGATAGACCAACTCTACTGGTAAGGTTTGTGACTGTATGAGTGTCTAAAGCTTAGTCAAGACACTTTAATAATCAATGATATACATTTTCATTATAACACTGGGGTATAGACATCAGAGTTTCCATACTTTTTCACACATCATTTCTTTAAAACATGAATTATTAATGTTACTAAACGCTACGTTCTACGTAATCTTCTGAATGACTCACTAAGCTTACGACCCGACAGGCTAATCCAGCAGCACAAAAAATCTAAAATATTCTAATTAAATTGAAATGCATTTAATTTTTTTTTCCTGCACATCATTGAATAATTTCATTTCACGTCTACAACGATCATCTTCTATTGGCACGTGACGACGATTTTAAATAAATTAGACTGACTAATAATACTAAAGAATGGAAACGCGACGATTTAAATAAAAGTTAGCTTATTTAAATCTAAACGAACATAATGGTACCATTTATGGATATAACTCATGTAAATTCTCATTTTAGCGTTATTCAGCGCGTTTTAGCTTGAATCAGAGCAAAGTATCAGCTTGGTTACCGCGCAACGGCGCGCGTACGCCAACGCAAATGAGTTAACCAATCATATCACGACGCGATGGATCATCATTCTCATTCGCGCGGTGATTGGTCAAATTGCGTTGCGCTTAACTATACTATTTTCCTTGGGAACCGCTGCAGCGCGCTGGACGCACTTCGCAAAGTTCACTTGTGATGATTTTAGTTTGTAAAATATGATATATTACTATAAATAACTATCGGATATTGAGGTTTATGGTATATACTCGGCACCGTTGATGAGTAATTATGATTTGAGTTCATTTAATGAATGCCAGCATATCCACACAGTGTTTGTCATACTGGCCTACAACAAAATGGAAGTGGGGTTTGACAGTGAATTTCCGTTGTGTTAATTCTTATACAAAAATGTCAAAAGGTCAATTTTATATTTTACTATGGTGTAGTAAAAACAATCCACTGACGAGCGACCGATGACGCAATTAAAGTGATAACGAGTTTAGAAGAACAACATGGAATATATGTCCTAATTATTTCTCCCTGCGTTACCACATTATTCTAGTATTTCTAGGTTGTTGTGTAGCGATGATTACAGGTTTTGATAGCGGTGCATAGCGTCTAATGGCTTGTCTACCCTGTGTGTGATTCGCAGGTTTAGCGTTGACATATGGACTGCAATTAGTAACCGTATTTGTAATTTCTTTATGTGCAATTCTTCGTTCATTATGGGTTGATAGAATATTCGATGATAAATTATTTACAATTAAAACTTATTGAAATACAACAGATGTTGACGCACTGCATACATTAATGTGGCACAATTAATGAAAAATTAGTTACATAATATTAAGCTTAAAATTAATTAATAAAAATCATTATCACGTCATCATCATCCCAAAATGACCGTCCCATCCCCCCACCCCATTCGAGACCAACAGAGTTCATAAGATAATTACGCGCAGGACACACGTAAGTATCGAATCATGCCTCCTATCATTTAAACATAGGTTTATTATTGGTATTAACATTGTTTACAAAGCAATACAAGTAAATGACTTTTAGCAAATGTTATCTAATTAGTTTCCGTCAACTTTGAGGTCATCATGATTATAAATTTGACCTTTATATTAGTCCGTCCTCTATATGAAAGCAGAACAACCAAACCAATGAATAATACGACGTAGAAATAAATATAAACTAAATGCGAGAGTCGCGCGCGACACAAGACATAAAATCAGAGTCTGAACGTGCATGCAATATCATTTCACGATAATATTACTATTATAATCTTGAATTTCTTATTTCGTTGAACTATATAATAATATTTACAAGCGACTTTGATAAAAAAAATTGCAAACAAAGATTTTATCTACAATATGTAACTTGTTATGTAATTAGTTTCTAAAGGTTGTGGCCTTATAAAAACACGATTTCCGATATTAAAACAAAAACACATTATCGATATTGACATGATTCTATATCAAAAACTCGTATAACATGACCTCCATATCAGTATCATTTGAAATTAATCTACTGAACTATGTAAATGATATAGTATACTGTGACATTTGGTACCAAACTACAAATATTGTTCTTAAAAATGAAAAATAATATATAAAGTATACTACCTTGTTGGTCAATAAAAACAGTATTATTATCCAAAAACAAAGATTTCTATTTCAATCCATTCGGATATATAACGCAAATATATCGAACTAATAAAAGGTGAAGGAATCAGTGTTCGTTTGGTTGTAACAATCCGTTTTGTGTGCTTTCTCTCACCACCGCATTGTAATTACTTTCGGCCTGTAGGAATATCACTTTTAACGCCAGTAATTCGGCCAGGAAATTAAATTTGTCGCTGGTGGCGCTATGAGTATTACGCCACACTTTTTTGTATCCATTTTAATTGTCTATCTAATGTAACATTTTTACATTTGAAGACATAATTAATTACTCCGCACGTCGCGTCAGTCACATGAAAACGAAAGAACATTAAGTATGTTTATAATGAACGGAAATGATTTCGAATGTAACCATCACGAACCGATTCAGGTAGGCCTACTACGCATTCATTACATTATTATATAGGCCTATATACACAATTATTTTTGTGCGCCGTAGTAAAATAAAGCTTGGTTCCCACTAGAGACGCAACGCAATGACAAGCGACAGTTTGATTATTCGATCGCTTGTGATTGTTCAAATCACTACGTTGCGTTACGTCATTGTGTTGCGTCTCTAGTGAGAACTAAGCTTTAAAAAATACGATTTACGCGTCCGAAAATTTAGACGTGAAGTTTTGGTCCGTCTTGCACCTACTTGACTTTATTTACAATTTTTATAAAAATACAAATTATACATAAATAACAAAGGAGGCAAGAGAACATCAATAACCAAGAGACAATCTTGATTTTAAACCTGAAACTTTTACATTTGTTTCCGGGGTCCTAAAGTTGTTAGAACATAAATCCTCCTGCGCGGAGCTACACAAACATTACACTTTCTGTTGCTATCATTACATTACATATAGCTTACATAATCTCTCCTCTACAAGCGGGTTTCCTTTTAGTAAGCTGTTCAAATAATTCTCAGCATCAGAATATTAAAATCGTACCAATAGAATTTAAACACGTACACAAAATTTCATTTTCTTTTGTTTCATTCCCTCTCGTAGCATTTAAATTTTACCTAAATTGCCTGATTTTAGGAATCGAATTGCGTAGCAGCATGTGGCGACTATGTGATGTCTCGCCGCAAATTCTAAATTTTAATTTATAACAGAAAAGCAACAACGTCGTCACAACGCGTCAAAAACTAAAAGAAACAGAGCCGACGCGTTGAAGTGGGTTACGGGGCGCCACCCGACACACTAATGTCCTACAAACCATTTTCGTGATTGCGCCCCGTATTACTAATACTATTAATCGATAGAAATAAATGTAAGTTAAACGTGATATTAAATTAGTCTCACAAAATCGACATTAACCTAGATATAAAATATGTATTATTATATATTATTAGGTATATGAAATATCGTAATCAATTATTTGTATGAAAGTCGTGCAATATATACATAATATACTTAACCTAGATATAAAATATGTATTATATATATATTATATATTATTATATATATTATATTATATATATATATTATATATTAGGTATATGAAATTTATCGTAATAAACAGATCAATATTTTTTAGGCATGATTTAATTGTAAATCAAATTACTGTTAAATTAATTTGTTTACTAACATTTTTTAGTATTACTTTATCTTGATTATTGTCCGCGTTTATTTAAAATGAGAAGAAGCCAGAGGTACCATGTAATTGCGTTTTCTTATGGAGAGGGTGGTGGGGGAAAATTTAGGCTACAAAGTGGATGTAAAAGATAGTACCATCATCACGGGAAATTATCTCACGCATGGCTAATCACACGGGGTTTCCCTTTTTCCATCTGAAAGTACGTCAATTATTACAAAATACGACGTAACAACCGTTGAATCTTCCGAGAATTGATTAATGCGAATTGAGTGTTGTATTGCGAACTGGCTTCCTCAAAAACCCCCAGCCTCTGGCTTATAATTCAACATGGCAATTAGATTTGTTAACCTTACACGCATGATGTAACTTTAAAGTTGTTTTTGGCACGCCATTGATTGTTGTATAACTAATGTGTATAGCGGCTTAAACAGCGGCAATTTAAATGTAAAATGCGCAGGGGACTTGGACGTTGATTTAAGCAGGTTCAGAAACGAGTCAATTAATGTTAGTGTACTTTTGATGATCGAATTCAGACTTAGTAATTATTGAAGATACTACTACAGCAGATAACTAGCACAGTTTGTATCTGTCGCTTGTGATTGGTCAAATTGTCTTTGTGCGTTGCGCGCGTCGTCATAACCAAGCAACGCAGAGGGACGCGTCCTCCGTAGGCGCAGTCACCAATCACAAGCGATAGATTACGGTACTGTCGTTTGGTATTGGTCAACTCGATGTCGTTGTTGCGCTCGCGTCTTTGCGTTGCGTGGGGAACAAAGCTAGAGTTAATGGTAGTATACTGTATACATATTTCTTACAGAAAACAACTATTCTAAATCGAAAAAGTCCAATCATATGACGTCATGATTAGTAAGGGCAATTAATAATAATATCATGACGATAAAACGATTTTATTGTTCTTATTATGAGAAGTCATTGATTTGATTTTAAAATTAAAGTTAGTTCCATTAAAGACAGCATAAAAGGTTATCCTATGTTGTTAGGTGAAAACTTTCTCGTAAGAAAAATGTATGTTTATCTATATTTATTGCCATCTTTTATCGTTCGTATAAACGGGTCTTTACTAATTGTGTTTTATGGTTCTATAATGGGGTTACTAGTGGGTATTATTTTACTATTTCAAGTGTGCTTGGAAATAGTAGTAATGTTCAAAGGAAATGATGAATAAGCCTAAGCATTGTCAATAGATCAGGGATTGTCAAGAATACTTGGAGGATTTCTACAAACATATCAAAGTTTAATGAGGAAAGCGTCAAGGATTTAGTTCCTTATTTATTTATTCTTTTTTTTCCAGCATTTTGTAGTGTAAACTGTTTTTATGAATAGGGCCTCAACAACATTACAGAACAATACAAAGAAGCATCAATATACAAATGAATACAAAATATGTTACGGTGGATTTTAAAATTATATAAGCTATAGAAATTGTAAGAATATATTAAGCTCCGGTAGTTCTGTGTCGCTCTCCGAAAGGTAGACAAATCATTGGGCGCGCGATGAACTATCAAACGTCATAGAGAAATATTCTTATTTATAAAATTTGGACTTTCTATAAACATATTAAATTAATGGGGAAATAGATAACGAGGAGTCATGGTTGACGGTTGTGTTGTCACAGGTCAATTTCTCCGAAGATCGAAAAAACATTGGTTGTTGAACTGTCAACGTCAACGTGAATATCCTTTTGAATATTAGTCGAGTTGAATGTTGTCTATATCCACCCCACGTGGATATAGACAGTATGGGTGGTTATTATAAATTATCGGAATAGTAGTAGTGGATAGCATTACGGTCTGGTTTCATCAAAACATGTTATTGGTCCACTTTAAAAATGGAAATTTTTCTTGGCATAATTATGACAACAAAACTACAAAGAAAAATACATCAAATTACAAAAAAAAACGTTATAGGAATGAATGAATTGGAACAAGAGATTGAATTGAATGTATTTATAATACACGTCATGATTTGTAAGAGCAATAATATCGTTACAATACAACGATTTTATTGTTTTTATTGATCATGACGTCATTTGATTGGATTTTCAAAAATACTACTTTTATCAAATACAGCATACATGATTATCCTATAGTTCTAGAACGAAAACTGTTCAAATTTATTTCGTTTTATCCAAGACAAATGTATGTGTATCTAGTTATCGTCGATCGTTATCGCCCTAGCCTAGTGTAAACGGGCCTTAACTGAGTTATTTTGTTTACTCGTCACACTGATAGCCTAAATCGGAATCTTGTCTACAATTTTTAATATCAAATTTCATAAGGTATTCATAACGAACCTTGAGAAAAAAAGGAAAATGGACTCGCAATGCAATCTCAACATCTGTCTGTCATATTGACACAAGAAGTAGACTAAAAACTGGTAGTAGACTACGTGCGGATAGCAAACTAAACAGATGTGGTTGATGGGATTGGATCACAGTTCAGCTTCGCGCAACGCAAGGACGTACGCGCAACGCAAGGACGTACGCGCAACGCAAGGACGTACGCGCAACGCAAGACCAATACGACGCGATTAATCATCAGAACTGTCACTTGTGATTGGACGACTCGCTTGCGTTGCGTCCAAGTGGCAACCATGGCTATTGACAGATTGTCTTTCTTAAAAATCTCCACCTGTCACTTTTACGTAACCCACCGAAACGTTTATTTTGGAATTATGTAATTATGTGAGATTCTATAAAAATAATGACACTGCAGTACGCCGGGCAGTACGCCATAAAATAAGAGTTTTATACCGTAAAATAGAATTTCATCTCTTACCTCATGAAATTATTTGTACCATCGCACTCAATCATTATTTGTATAGGCCTACTACAAAAATAATAACACTGGGGTAGGCCATAAAATACAATTTCATCTTTCACCTCATGCAATTATTGGTACCATCGTATACTCATATAAACATTCATTATGTATAGGCCTACTACAACAAAAACAATGATATTGCATGCAGTATACGCCTTATAAAATAAAGAGACTTACGGTAATTAGCAAACAATCTTCACAAATCACATCACGACATTTTACATAACATAAGTCAAGAATAGCCCAAGAGCTACAGCAGCAGAAATATAAATGGTGCTTCACGGCCTTGTGTGATATGTATTTAACAATCACAACATACGTCACATCAAAATGTAATAATCCATCTATTTATCAAACCATATGAATATTCCTCAATTAACATTTGAGTTGTATGATTCTACTCGCCCATGTTGATGCGTGTTGTCTTCGTTCGAGAAAAAGGAGAAAATAATGCTCGCTCCTCTGTCCTCTCTCCGCCGTGGAAGAAGGTGATGAGACGCGAACAATTCAAACTAACGTGGCTTATTATTATAACATAAACTAATACAGATGGCTTGATACGCTTCATTAGGTTTGGCCAGAGCGTGAATTTCGGGAATGAGCGAGCATTCCCGGGGCGCAGTGTCTTAAAGTGACCCACATATTAAATTACTATGACGACGATCGGAGCAAGATGATGATCGGAGCAAGACGATGCGATGATGATGATAGTAAGATTCATTTAGAGGGTGAAATGATAATTTTAAAAAGAAGATAATGATATTTTACCGATATAGGCGTCACCAATACTCTCTTGAAACGTTTCCGTCATTCAGACATTACGCTTTCCGGGACGCTTTCCACGATTTGTTTCCATATTTTTCTGTTTTGAGCAGGATGGTTTGTTATTGTGCTAAAGCCAACAATTTTTCCTTTTAAATTATGGGTGAATATTAATTCACAATTAAATATACTAATTATTTCTGTTTGCGTAAGGCACTCGGTAATTTAATGTATTTAATGGTATATGACTAGTTTTGTCCAATACGCGGGCCAATATGGTACTCGTAAGATGGATGACTATTATATATATATATTTCATGTTCAATTGATTTATATGCATTCATATTCTATATTAAGTTGTGTGAAAAACAAATATTACTATTAATCAAAATAAAAAACATGAATGAATTCCATATATGGAAACAGAGGTCAAAGAACCAGTGTGCCAAGGTCACGTAGATCTACAACTCATCGCAAGTACGACATTCCTCAAATTCTCTCAAGTAATAAAATTATGAAACTTCGACTTTCTGCGATCACCTGTTAAAATTCTCCATCATCACTGCCATAAATCATGTATTTAACAACCTCCACCAAGAGACAGACACGAAAATATGCATTTTATATTTTTTTTTCGTATTGTGCATAATTAAATGCGTATAGGCCTACAGTACACAGAGAAAAGTAATAGTTCTGCATTTTTAGCACTAACTTATTTGGGTGACATTATGTGTACGTTGCGTTTTAAGTGTATTATCGCGTTCTCAGTGTTCGTATATATTGCGTTCAGTGCGTACATATTGTGTTTTGAGTGTACTGCATGTATTTCGTTACGCGTACTATTTTGTTGCGCGTATGTTTTTCGTTGCGCGTATGTATTGCGTTGCGCGTACGCATTGCGTTGCTTCTAAAGTGGGAACCATTCATTTGTTTCATTTTGACAAGAAAAGGGTAAAATACGAGATGAAATCACAGTTGTTTAGAGTTTTAGACATATCGAAATGGTTATACAGTAATAGGTTATATCCTTACTCACATTTGAGTGGTATGTGAAATTGGGGTGTGGGTCAAGATCTAAACATAAACAATGATCCTAGCAAAACAAAGCTGGGTTCTTTCTTGTTTAGGAATATATAAATGGTATCAAGACAATAACGACATTCATTTCAACCAATTTTTATTTATACCAGTTAAAATAAAATTAGTATAAGTACATACTGTACTTAATTAAGTACGTACTGTATCTAATTGTAGTAACAAATTCATGATGATTTTCATTAAAATAACTTTATAAATGTTCTTATCTTATTGTAATGTAAAGAAAATATTATATATCAATAAACTTATTCATTTAATAGTTATGCAAAAAAAAATTAATTAAAACACTACTTGATTAATGCCAGTGTTATTTGTAGGTATTTAAAATATATCTTAACTTCTCAGACTGGCCACGCCTATCATAATTTGGCCTGTGTCGCAGTGACCACGCCCATTGTGATATGGCCAATGATCACCATTATATGTAGCACATGCCACATGTAATAAAGTCACAAATCATATTTCCCATTTCATGCAAACTAAGTTTTCTCCTTTCTACTCCATTGTTGTAGCTTCATCAATACCGCCACCGCTTGCTTCGTCCATCCCTGACGCATCTTCCGCATCGGTCAGATGAAGGTCATCAAGCATTTCTTGCAGACTGACCCGTGGCATCTCACCTTCATCACTAGATTCAACAGCAACATTTACTTTTGAACGATCTATCCAGAGAAAAGACACAAAGATGTATAAAGCTCTACTATCAAACTTTATGTGAAAAAAAAATTTGATGTGCCCATAATATGGACATGATGATGTCATATCACTACCATATTTAAGTACATCAAACTTTTTTTGTCAAACTAATTTGATAGTGTAAACAGAGATTTAAAACAACTGTTTAATTCCTGGATCTCTTTCTTAGAGTGGAAAGGCAAAGCACATTATACACCCCTCTTCCCCACCCCTCCACCACACTTCCCCGCAACCCACTTTTCTTAGTTTGAAATAACCGTGAGTGTGACTAACCTAGATAGATGTTGACATTCTTTCTAAACTCAGCATCCTCCTCAAGATCTTCCAGAAACTGGTTATAATCCCTAAAAACAAAATAGAAATATACCATTAAACACAAACAAAACAAACAATTACAGAAACATTGTGAATTGAAAATAGCCCATTACCCAATTCTCAATCCTAGTTTATCTTTACGAGAGAGATAATTTTTGTTTTATTTATTTTTACTTTGTTGTACAAATGTTTCCTATTGCATACACACATACATATAGGGCATCAAAATGATGATCGAAATGGTACTAGGAAGGTTTTCAACTATATTTGAAATCTACAGCTATTTATTAACTACAATACTGCTTTATTTATCATTCGGTTGTGTGCTTACGTATTTGTGGAATCCGTATCCATATTATTAAGCTCCTTGTTGAGTGTCCTCAATTTCCAAGCTCTGCGACGATTACGTTTTTGACGATTACCGTAATATTTCTTCACCAAGATCACATCAGGTACAAACTCGGAATTGATTGTGCTAAAGTTTGGGTCATTTATGTTAGCATGGGTGAGGTCAAACCCTAGTACGCTATCTCCGACGCTGAGTAGATGACCAAGATGAGTCCGGCAGTGGATCTGGATATCGGTCATCCCGAGGTCTTGACTCTTTTGCACCCAAACATCTGCCAGCTGGTGCTACATTGCAATGTACATCAAAATATTTTTATTTATTGTATTGTAAGTAATTTATTAGTCACTGGTGAATAATTAAACAAAAGAGGTCAAATATTTCAGGCGATGCATTTACACATACCAACTTGCTAGACAACAGAAATGCATTACATTTATAAAGCTTAAACAACATCATCATAATAAATGTAATGGAAAAGATACCACAGTTGGTTTAGCACTTCATTTTACTTATAATTAGGCCCTTGGCACTCCCATCACAAACCCACCTAAACCTGTTGTGCACCCTCCCCCAAACTCGCTGTGCACCCTAGCCCAACCCGCTGTGCAATCTTTCACCCCCCACCCCACCCTCCTTCAAACTCGCTGTGCGCCAAACTACACTGTTTCAAAATGCTGAATCTGCCAATGAGTGTATACTGTACTAATGTATATATAATTCTGGTTTTCTTGATATTACTAGGTATGTTTTTAACCTGTGCTGCCAAACTGACACAAGAAGCTAAATTACTTAAGATAAATGAATGTAACATTAGCCTATAGACATGACAAAACTGTGTTTAGTTTACAAGATCAAAGTGCACAGTATATTACAAACACACTGATCAATTTCAACAATAAAACTTTACATAGTACAAGGCAGCTAAGTCCTGCTGTTAAGCACACACTCACTAGCTGGTAACTAAGTGCTAGATGCCTACAGGGCACTAACTTTACATTAGTAACCTAACACACAGTTGATAGTCATACTCTGTGAGGGCATTAGGAGGTTAATCAATGACCCATGCTACATCCCTTTATAAAGTTCACAGAATTGCTGAATGTAATACGAAGGCCTGTTCAGACCTACAGAGTTATGGTTTAGTATCGCAACGTAAAAATCCATCTGAATCTACGAAAATATTATCAAAAGCTGCTTCTTACGAGGACATTGGCCTATCATATATTACAAAATCTCAAGGTGTAAGAAAATGACATGATACAGTTTTTTTTAGCTGGGTTATCAAACACAAAACATATTATGATTCAATTTCATTTATCTGATCTATTTCAATCTAAATAAATGAGTGATCTATTTCAATCTTAATTAAATAATCAACATAAAAGTTATGGATGTCACATGACATTAGTGACTGGAGTCTGCAGGCACTAATTTTATACTAGAGTACTTTCTGATTGGTCAATTCAATACCCTGGATGGGAGTTCATGAATATTCAACATATGGTCATAAATATTCAGGTCAGAACCTTTCTTTACATTTGTATGATAAATTATTTTTAAAAGCAACAATCCATAATGCTTTATTTTTAGTAGATCACTGTATTTAAAGTGCCTGTCTACAAACACATTCAACCCCTATCCCTCAAACCTCTTTCCTAAATAATGCAAAAGAGAGGACATTTTATTAACTTAAATCACAATGTTATGCCTAAGCTTCCCCACCCCCCGGTCTAATAAATGATATAGACCAGTTACTGGGAATTGGTCAAAACTCTCACTAGTCCAGCGGGCATAAGGATAAGTTAAGAAACTGGTATATTAAAAGGAAATACATTCCAATAAGTAGTATAAAGTAATTTACCTTTGCTGACACAGACCCTCTACCTGCTATGTGTCTCCTGTCTCTTTCTTCAATCCTTTCGGTTTGTAAGACAATGAATTCCGTGAGCTGTTTGTACGTGCAAAGACTGCTGAATGGATTTTTCCAATACATGTTGCTTGGCACATCCGCAGCTAAATAATAAAAACCTCAAATATTATTCAAGTAGTCAAAGCTCAACAGAAGCTGAAACTATCGTTCATTTGAATACTCAGAATTTAACTAAAATGTGAAAAAAATTCCTGGAAAACCGAACCGAAAGATGTGGAATATATATTTCAACATTATGACTGACCTCTATTTAAAGGGACACCATTATTAGGAAGACACCTTGTTGCTTTGAACCCAAGTGGCAATAGGTTTTTAACTTTTTTTGGCATTCCTCGTAATTAATGCCTGTTTTTTTGTACAATTGTTTCTGTATTATTTCTATGTTGTTGATTTTAACCTTGATTACCAAATAAAGAAATAAAAAAAAATCAAATTGTATGTGTCCCCTTAAAAAAGGTTCTACTGTAGGGTATATAGCTGTGTTTACACTATCAAACTTTGTGTGAAAAAATGTGTGATATTCCCAAATATGGTAGAGATATGATGTCATCGTGTCAAATTTTGATAGTGTAGGCAGAGCTTAAGAGTGAGTAGAATGTACAGTAACCTGTCACTCACTTTGAAGCGTTGCTGGGTTGATGAGTGAGATGCTGTTGGACACTTTCGTACAAATACATAGTTGCCCTAGGTTACCAATGCTGCCTGCAAACTTCTTAGATAAACACACAATGTCTTCCTACAAAAAAAAACCATAAAATTTCAGCAATTTTGAAAATTTTAGCCTAATAATAATATATAAAGCAGAAAAAGAAAGGATAAAGTTGATTTAATATTTTTCATTTTCTTTCGCACTTTTCAACATGTCCTTCCAACATACTCAATTTAAGGAAATCAGTATCACAACCAAGTGTCATGTATAATGTATTACGGGAAACAACGTCAAATACAATTATGAAGGAAGGAAATTTAATTCAATGTAAAAGACCAAAGTCAAAAAGTCATACATAATTAAATTAATTTTTAAAAAGTACCAAATTTAAGGGTGATGATGTACAACAGGTAATACATAGACATGATAATGTTTGACCTTTTGAGGTCAAGATGGACTATTTGGGGAGGAAATGTCTGGGAGTATGAATAAGGAGACATTTGTCTGATTTGGTAAAATATTCTATAAGGGTTTTAAATGTTATCAATGCGACATAATGAAAGTATCAGCTATACATGTTTTTGAATTAAATACAAGTGTACTTTGATGTTTGACAACAAACATAACATGTATGAAGACATTAATAGTGACAAGGTACTATTGTAAAGCACTTTGGATTGTGACACCTCACACCTATTGCCAATGGACACATGTCACAAATATTATAGAGGGCGCTATTAACAAGTAAGAGAATGTTACGTACCTTACAAACTGGAGAGATCTCGACAGAAAATGTGTACTTGTAATTGTAGGTATTATTGTGGATGTCATGAGAGATCAACCTTTGTGAAGTTTTAAATCTGTAAAGAGAGATTCAGATATATTTGTTCCTTGTGAAAACTCATATCACAAATCAAGCCCAGTCTACACTAGCATACTTTACTAAACCTTTATTTGCAAATTTGCCTCACTGTTTAGACAACTTTAAAACTACATTCTGTTATTGGAGCCTGACATTTTGATCACTACAAAGACTGAGATTTGCGTCTTACCTGCATGGAATAACCGATGCTAAGAACTCTACCAGCTTGCGGCCATCATCTTTAGAGGCAAAGTAGAAGTCTAGGCCGCCATCATGCTGTTTAATGTTCAAAGCTTTGCTGTGGCTACGATGCTTCAACATTAACTGTTCTACGTAGAAGAAAGTCTTTTTGTGTGTTGCCTAAAGAGAGATATATATCATCTTAAACATAATCTCAATTTGTATTAACATAATATTTATAAATTTGAAAGAATTGAAAAAATGCGATTGTTCTCCCAAAGCCTGGTTTACCAGCAAGACTTAATTTTTTTTAATTGCTTACAAAATGATGAAAGAAAGTATAACATCAAATATAAATAGGCTTAACCAATAACACAATACTCAAGAGCAGTCAGAGACTACTGTATATTTTGTTTATACAAAATATAATATATTTGATGTTTCTGCATTTAGATACATCTTATATAACTTAAGTTTTGTCTACACGATCAAACTAGTTTGACGAAAAAAGTGTGATGTGCCTAAATATAGTGATATGACATCATCATGTCCATATATGGGCACATCACATTTTTTTGTCACATAAAGTTTGATAGTGTAAACAGAAACAGCTTTAGGATTCTTCATTTTACTGAAATTTTCTGAAATTTATCTCAAAGTTTGCAGAACACTGAAAACAAACCAAACCTTTTGTCTAATTTGAACAACCGCTTTCCAGAAATCCTTAGCTTCAACTCGATGACAATCATCACACATCTGATAATTAACGGTGAACTCTACGACAAACACCTGTTGTAAAACAGCGCCACCTAGCACTTCTTTCTGTATCGTCAGCTTGACTTTGATTCTTTTTGAGTGAGGTTCGGTCCAGACAAATGACGCATCGATCAGAGTCACCTTCTGGAGGCCTTTGAGCTTCTTGAGTAAAAGCGCAAGTAATTCGCGGGATTCCAAAGAACAGCTTACCCAGTGAGCGGGCGGCTGTAAATACCTAATGAAAAAAAACAAAACAAACTTGATACCAATTGACAGAATGGAATAAAACATGAAAAGAATTAATTCTATTTGAAATATTTGTTAAAAAAACATTTAAAAAAAAATAATGGTAGTGTATTTTATTGTTTATTTAGGAGTATTCTAATTATCTTTGGAATTAATACAATTGTGCTTACAAAATCATATAAAAACAAATCTACAACTCCAATTTGAAGGTAACTTTCGGACAGGAGAATGGATGGTTGACTCACCTTTCGCATGATTTACAGAAGTAGATAGTTGCTTGTTTTGGGATTCCTTCGGTGATGTCAACCTGCGTCCGCATGCAAGCGACACACATGTTGGCTGGATTTGGGGGGATTGGTGTCTCACAAAGACAGCATAAACTAGAAATTATGAAAAAAAATTAATATGTAATTTAAATTTGTAAACAGGCCTACTAACCTATTAAAAACTATGAGAGGAGGCAGCCTATACGAGTAATACTATTTTCCCCCTTATTTCACAAGAAAGGTAAGCATCACTTAGGAGGGTAAGGAATATATACAGTACAGTACAGCAGCACACCAGACTGAACCTGAGCCTCAGTCAGGCTGAGGTTACTGCTGACTGATTTACTATAGAATAAATAAACAAATTTGTAAACATAAATAGAAGTTCGTTTGTAGATCTAAACTTAGCCAGATTCAATAATTAGATATGATCTCATTTTCCATGCACTCAATCGGTCCTACACACTACACATGCCTAGGCCCTAGCTAGGCTTAGTCTACTTTGGTACGTCGGGAAGGGAAACTGCAGTGACAGACCTGTGAGACAGCTGCAGCTCCTGCTGTTAAAACATATAGCCTAGCTACTCAACTAGGGAATGGTAGAAGTTAATAGTTTTAAAATATAATAAATTAGCAATAAATGAATATTTCAAACAAGAAATGGACACACTTACATTGTACCCTCAGTCCGGGTTACATCACCCTGTAGATATTCCATTATAATTATGTTTTTTTAATTTTTAAAATACAGTACTGTACTCGAAAAACGACACATGGACCATGTGAAATAACTTGGTATTGCCTAACCAGAGGGCGCTATATAGATTTTTTAGGTCATCACATAGAGGACACATTTTGGTTTTCTCCTTTTAATACTAAAAAAATACTGATTTTTTTTTTAGTTCAAAATAATATTTTTAAAATATTCAATAATAATTTTTGCATAAATTAAAGATTATCTCATATTTTCAATATTAGATGGCTATACAGAGAATAACGATTCGATTTAAACTACAGATAAATGTATATAACAATGCTACTCAAAGTATGTTGTACCGAATATTTAATATAAATGGGACTAATTTTCCCCAACGCATTTTATTTTGCTGTAGGGCCTATTTATATAGTAATTCATGGTATATTCCCTGAGAACCATATTCATATGAAATGCCAACGTAAGCGAACCTCGTTTATAACACATTGCAAAATTTAAAAAACGTATGCTTTTATTACAAAGTTCTCGATTTTATCGTCGGATAAAGACCAAACGACCTCATAAAATTAGATTCATTAGCAAAGATGATTCACAGAAATGAGCTGAAGGTATAGCGACGATAAAGCGAAATGCTCATTAGTTAAATATACAGTAAAATATAGCCTTACATTGTCGTCGTCGCGTTAATTCATGGGAGAATTTAACGCGCGCGTAATTTAGCAGCAGACGATATTTTAGTTTCACACTACACATCTGGAGCTCTCAAATATTGCTGCTTCATTAATTTGATCATTGGAGGTAATTTTATTTTTTATTTCCGATAGATGGGCGGAACTTTCCATATTTTGATATTTACTGAGGGAAAACGGTTGAATTCAAGGTAGGACCTCGAGATTTTATATTTTAGTGAATTTATTCGACTAGTCAGGGATAGTCTACTTTATTTTTTAAAGTTCAACGCACTGCCTGTCATTTTATATTATCAAATATTGTTGTTGCCAATTGGTGAGTAGGCCTAGGGCATTTTATTATCTAACGATATTACCAGCATATGGTACAATACGTTATTCGCTCTAACAACAGTAAATGAGCAACGATTATTCGGATTCGTTCACGGATCGGACGGGGTGTAGGCCTACAGTTGGTGTGCGTACATAAGTTGTTAATTTCCGACTTAGTTAATTGACTTGTGTAGATCCCATATCCATCTTGTATGTACCCACACCCTACCGTTCCTCACAATCGCAGTTTCTCCCAACCCATTCAATTAGCAGATTCTGAGATCATGGTTAGCAAGGCAATCTAAAAACAGGACACTGAGCTCGCCTTGCCAAGATAGGAACTCGTTGATCTTATGTCTGGCTGCGACAAAAAGTACTGTACTATATTCTCTGCGGCGCGCAGTGTCTGGGGTGTGGACCTGATCGTGTCGCACAGCCACAGATAAACCTTTTGATATCCTGAGCTCAGCATCCTGTTGTTAGATTACCTTGGTTAAAGTTAAAACGAACCAAAACTGTCGAGTTGAAAGTGGGACTAGTTTTCTCTTCTATGTGTGAGGATTAAGCGTGGTTTCACTTAGAGACGCAACGAAAGGACGTACGCGCAACGCAGACGAGTTGACCAATGACAAGCAACTGTTCGAATAATCCATCGCATGTGATTGGGCAAATCATTTACGTTGCGTTACGTCCTTGTGTTGCGTCTCTACTGAGAACCAAGCAATGTGTTATTAAAACTCGTGTATGCCATTATTTATTTATTTATTTTTGTAATTGCTTTACCATTGAAAGAAACTAATAAATGTTGAATTGGTTGATTGACAAACCTGTTGTGTTTATTGTAAAAAGCAGGTGATGGAGGAGAATAACGACAAGAACAAGACGTGTAGTGTGCTGAGTTCGACTTACAATGGACGTCCTTACTTCATCAATGCAGACGGACAACATGTTGTCACCAAATGTTGGGAAGTCCAGGGTGGAGATAAAGTGATTCGGTAAGTAAGATGGGGGAGAAGAAGAAGCGAATGAGTGAAATGGGGAAAGAAGACACGGAACGGTGTGTGTTTAATAACGTGATGCTGCACGATTATGGGGAGAATAAACACACATGATGCCAAGATGACGATGTCAACCAATGTTGTTGATGATGATGATAATGATAGTGACGTCATATGTTGTTTATGGTTATCAAAATCGGCATTTATTTTCCGGTATTTAAAGTCATTCTCTCATTGTCTTTCCAACTCTTCTTTGCTCTCTGTATCCGTTTAAGTAATAGTGTACTTGCAGAAAATTCCACATTGTCGAATAATATAAGAACAATTAGAAGCTAATGGAGTGTTTACATGAGATAGAGAAAACCCTAAACAGTCAGTTACTGAATATATTACAATCCCTGCACGTATACTGTACATTCATTGACGTACATTATAACATCATTATATAATGTATATAACATTATCACATCGACACCTTCACACATGATCGTTGACAACAAGCAAAATACTGCATGCAATGGTGGCAAAAAGTAATTGGAATCTTCCTTGTTGTTTAATGCTCAAACGGAGATGAACTTTTCCTCGCACTCGTCAAAAATGTAGTACCGTGAATCAAATTATTTAAAATATATAAAACATGATATGGTTGAAATCATGCTGGTAACAAATAATGGGAACATTTAGACTCTGATGACGTCACAACAAGGATTGAACGAGGATTAGATATTTTTGTCGTTTGCTTTATTGGAAAGTAACTTCTCAAAAGCACACTTCGCTATAAATTAATATTTTTTGCACATGGCCCTAATGCTTGGTTCCCACTTGAGACGTAAGACAAGGACGTAACGCAATGTCTGTGAGTTGACCAATCACAAGCAATGTATTATTCTAACGGTCGCTTGTCATTGGTCAACACGTTTACGTGAGAACCAAGCTTTAGCAACGTACGCGATAACCAGAGATGGTGTTTGTACGTTACAGATACAGAATGAGCTTTTCTTTGCACTTGCCAATAGTAGGCCTCAGTATATATATATATATATACATTTTTATGAAGAATACAAAAACATGATCATGTTTGAAAAATCAACAGTATAATAATCATGGTGGTAAAAAATAAATAGGGAACAAATAGGAATTCTGTGAAAAATGTTGGACACTGGGTCTGATATTAATCTTATGTTTGTTGTTTTCTATAGATAGATCATCCTCACACTCGCCAACAGTATAACCTACATTATAAATACAAAATATAGAGAATCTGTTAAAAAGGATATACAATAACGTTGTTATTATCATTGATGTTATTAAATCCACTTAGGCGATCCTAGAACCAGCAATTATTAGAAAAGCCTGATAATAAAACATTATTGATGGCGATAAAAGATAATAGTGTCGATTTTGTTGTTAGCGTAAAAATAATACAAAGTAGTGAACAATACAAGGATGGTTAATGCTATATCTAAGATGGCTGCCATCTCAGATTATAAATAACACGATACTATTATTGCAGTTAGAACCTCTATTAAGGGGCCGTAGTGTTAAAACATGTATTTCCCCTTATTCGTGTTTACGGTAAAGTGTCCCCTTATAGGGATTTCCCCTAAATAGTGATGTCACAATGTATGGTTCTGCCGTAGCGATAATTACTGTTAACTAATAATCAATATATAATAACTCACAATTATTATACTACTGTGGTGTATTATCTTAAATACAATTAATATATTCTGGTCACTCTGGAAATACCCTATTATTTATAATAAGGCAAGGGTTCGAAGCCTATCTGAGGTTAAGGTTTAAGGAAACTGTGTAGGCCTAACTGTGTAAAAGGGATTTTTTACAGGGGTTCGTCTTTCTACAAAAGAGGAAAAATCGTCATGAGCTAGGCTACTTTAAACAGCACTTCGGAGGTGGGGAAGTGAGGGGGCGCGGCTCGTTCGAAGCTTGTGTACATGTTTTGGATGATACGTGGAGCTTTCGACACACATAGAATGTTATATTAATATGTGCTTTATTTCGACAGCATGGAATGAACAAATGGGTCAAGATAAGTATACGGCTAATAACACGTTAATCTCCCATGGCACCTACTATAGTCCGCCGATGAGTCATTATAAC
This sequence comes from Antedon bifida, assembly GCF_963402885.1. Classification (NCBI taxonomy): domain Eukaryota; kingdom Metazoa; phylum Echinodermata; class Crinoidea; order Comatulida; family Antedonidae; genus Antedon; species Antedon bifida. Next base: position 821,186 of record NC_136229.1, on the reverse strand, counting down.
TATTATAATGCCTAATAAAATGGCTGTACAAGGAATAGAGATCAATGTAAATATGTATTGAATGGTTTTCCAATTTATCATCAGACAGTTCACAATTGCTTGAAAAATATTTCAAATCGAAGTTAGCCATCACAGTTTCCTTAACTCGAAAAATGTAAAATTTCACTTGACGTGAAATATAAGGACTTGCGCGAAACCTATGTGATTTGACCAATCAGGTGACGACAAGTTGTGATTGGTCTTACGTTGCGCGTACGTCCTCATTGCGTTGCGCGTACGTCCTCCTTGTGCGTTGCTTCCTTATTGTATAACCAATTATATTTTTAGACTGATGAGTTTTATTATAAGATCCATTGCCTCGCGTGTAAATTGCTTTCCACCCCGAGTACCATTCCTATGTTTTTAAATAGTGAATGCACTAGTGAATGTTTTTAAAATAATATTGTCTTTTATGACAATCACTGCCGTGTATACGACTGAACAATTAGTATTTCGTTTTTGTTTCAGGGCGATCCTACTAATCTGCCATGACGTTGCTGAACATTGTCTGCGATATGACGCCCTTGCAGAAGAAATTGTTCACAGGCGAATTCAAGTATACTCACATGACCACGGTAAGGTTTGATTGGTCTACTCCTATTGCAAAATGTGATGGAATCTTTTCGGATAATTCAGAGGGAAGTGGAATGATTTAACACTAACAGTAACAGCCAAAACTTGCCATGCCCTCCAATAATAAGTAAATTACATCATTAATATGCAGAATGATTTAGTTTAATAAATTGGCCAAAATGTGCACATTATTACGACGAAGAATAAGGCGAACATTTATTAATATTAATTTAATTTCTTGATTTGTTATTGCTTTTTAGTTGGACATGGAGGTAGTGAGGGTCTGGCAGTAGACATTCTTGATTTTAAAACGTACGTGAGAGACACACTTCAACACATCGATATTATCAGACAAATTCACCCTTACGCTAAGATATTCATATTGGGACATGGCATGGTAAGTATCTGTATCGTCAATAAAGGTTGGTTATCATACGCGCACAGGACGCACAACGCACGCACTCACTGGAGTACGCGCACTTTGACCAATCATACGACGCGGATGCCCAACTACTTATGGGAAATGTTACTTGTTACTAATGAATTTGTTCACTCAAAATGTGAACTTTTTAAATAAGACTTTTTGTATTTCACACAGGGCGGTACAATAGCTATCAAGGCGGTGCTGTCAAGACCAAAAGAATTCGCTGGATGTGTGCTAATTGGTCCTGCCATCACACCTACTCCAGACCAAGCGTCCGCTATATCGGTTTGTTATATAACATTTTAGAATTTTACGTCAAAACGTTAATGATTCATTTTTTACGTTACTTTCAATATTTTTACTGATAATATAGCAATGTGTATTTATCATAACGTTATAATGGGCAATTTGTCACATCACCACCAACATGTATAACATTTTTATCTAATCATCTAACTTTGATGATAAATTAATTTGCGTCTGATAAATGAGATGAATATCCATGATTAATTAATGTTATTTTTTTATTGATTTTGTCTAGCAATTTATCGACAAGACGGCGGCGTCGTTTGCACCTCTATTTGGTGTTACCAAGATAGATCCAGATTCATTAAGTTCGCATCCTAAAGAGGTAAGTTAATTTAAGTAATTGGTCAACAACTCGCTTGCGTTGCGTCTACGTCCTTGCGTTGCGTCCACGTCCTTGCGTTGCGTCCTAGTTGGAACCAAGCTAAGTAAATACGGTACTGCACTCCATTAAGCAACAAATGACGCGACGGACACATAGACATACTGACATGTTTCTTGTTTGATTTAGATAGTAGATTACATCCAAGACCCTCTGGTGTATCACGGCAGACTACGTGCGAGACACTGCGTCATCTTCATGGAGGCCATGGAAGAACTCGAGCGGAAGATCTACAGCATTGACTGGCCGTTCTTTGTTTTACACGGCGAACGTGACAAACGATGCTCGCTTGAAGGCTCAAAACTTCTGTTTGAAAAGGCGAGTAGTATGGACAAGAAATTTAAGGTATATATATTTTTTACGCCTGGTGCTCTAATATTTTACGTCTTAAAGTTTCCCACTAGGACGCACTGCAAGGACGTAAACGCAACGCAAGTGAGTTCAATGACAAGCGACCGTTCGAATAATCCATGGCTTGTAATTGGTCAAATCACTGCGCTTACGTTTCTTGTGTTGCGTCCTAGTGGGAACCAAGCTTTACGTCGTTTTATTTACGTCATTCTCCTAAAGGCGTACTTGTGGAACGCGCAATAATCGATGTTGTAAAGGCATTTTTACGTTACTTTTAAGTTATTAGCTTGTTTCCCAATTAGTAAGACACGGCGCAATGACGTCGGCGCAACCAAAGTGAGTTGACCAATCACAAACGACATTTCGGGTGATTGTGTCGTGATTGGTCAAATTACTTGCGACGCCCGTAGTCCAAGAGGGAACTTAACCAAGTTGTTTTGATTATAGTGGCATGCACTGTTTTTTGTGATTTCAGATTTACCCTGATCAACGTCACTCATTGCATCACGAGGCTCCTGAGAAAGCTGGCGCCGTAAAGGGTGACATCGTAGCCTGGTTGGTAAAGAGGATTTAGATCTCTGTCACGCTGTTGCAGTCATTTTTCGCGAGTTCATTTTGTTTACCCTCAAAATTCGAGTTAGTTTAGAGGTCCACGTAGGCTAGTACTAATTTATTGTAGATATTTGTATATATTATTTATTTGTTTTTTCTTTAACTTTTGCAGACAACACCGTAGAGGTATAATGAATTATTGTGAAACTGAGTTGTGTTGTATACACACCAGTAAAACTCTGTCTACACTATCAAACTAGTTTGACAAAAAAAGTGTGATGTGCCCAAATAGGGTAGTGATATGCCCAAATATGGTAGTAATATGACATCATCATGTCCATATATGGGTACATCACATTTTTTGTCACATAAAGTTTGATAGTGTAGACAGAGCTTAATGGTTAGTTAACTTTTGCATAAGAGGTTTTGTATAATGAATTATTGTGAAAATTGCGTTATTAAATATGGTGATATACACCAGTAAGATATATGAGGCGACACATGCACAAATTTAATTTTATTTACAATGATAAAAAGAATAATATAATTAAATTATTAAAATTTTTTTTAAACTTATTATTAAACTATATTTTTAACAAACTAACGATTATTAATAATATTAACTATTTTAACCAAATTTGATAGCCTGTTATTGGCTGTACCAAGGTCACTTTTTCTCTATGCAGTTATTATAGGCCGAATTGTTATTGCCGTATTGTATAGATAGAGTTGAATTAAGAATTATAATTATCATTTTTAATAATATTACGGACTTATTGGAAATGTGTGCATCAAATATCGTATATTATAATATGCATTATTTCTTTATATATAGAGTAGAGAAATTTGAAATAATATCGTTTTATAAAGTTTTCCTTACTAAAGTCCCTTAAGGACTTATGTGCAACCCAAGTAATTTTGAAAAAAATATTCGAATGCAGTGATTGGTCAATTACTTGTTGTGCGTAGGCCCACGACGCCATTGCGTTGTGTCCTCCTAATATAAAGTGGGAACCAAGCTTATATATACAATTTAATTTATTAGGAGTAGACCTACAGTTATTGTAGCATTTAGTTGATTTTAGATTTAATAAAATACAATTTTGTACTATTTATGGTGTTTGGTATTCTCTGTGGTATTTGTGGTAATCAATAGGTACCAATAAATCGATTGTGTAATCGATGGACAACACACATAGCACATTGATGAAGTCTTTATTTACGCATTTATTTTAATTACCTTTCTTTGTAGTGAATCTTAATTGTTCTACCTGAAAAATAATGTAATTAAATGTTCATTTGGATTAATGAAAGCAATTGGTACCAGACAAACTTTTCTTTTAATTTTTAAATAGCTTCAAAGTAATTTAGTTCTCTGAGAGATGAATATTGGAAAAACACTAAAACGAGAAATAACCAACAACGAGTACGGGGAACAATTGCGGTTTTAGTTGAGGGCGGGCATCATTTCCACCAGAATTTATCGAAATATGGAATCGAATTGTTGGTTTCATTTTTAGATTTTCTTTGGTTTTTAAATTTTTTTATAAACTTTGTTGATAACTAAGGTAAAATAGATATTTTATTCCATGTAGAATGTTATTATTGCTGTTTTAAAAACGATTTAGTCACCATTAATATCGTTATTAAGCTAGGCCTAGGCTAGAGAGACAGAAAGGGCTTTGCGAACATAACGTCCCACGTCTCCCAACCGCCCGGCCCTACTTAGGGCATAGTCCTAGCTAGAGCTAGTACTAGTAGACCTAGGTTGGTAAGCTAGACCTAGTAGTATTGAGTGGTTGTGCAGCCAACTGCACACACAGCATTCAGCATTTTTATTATAGACCTAGGCCTAAATTTCCTTTGCACCTTGTTAATTAAAATGACAATAAATTATAAATAAAATTAATAATAAATATCTTATCATTATTAATTTTCTTTTTTCAGAATCAAGCTGGAGAAAGAAGAGGAGGAAGCCATCATCATCCCACCAGCAGCAGATAAAAAGATGGCCACTCGTCGTCTGCCGCCAGGACCATCAATGATCTCGTCTTTATTGCATTTACTGTGTAGACTTTTGAAAAGCATTGTGTGGAAAGTATGGCAGCTATGCACATCAAGTACACTAATACTTCTGCTGATTTATTGGGCTTACGGAAGTTTCTTCATTTTACTTTTAGTTTTTAGTGCTTTGTTTGGTAAGAGACACAGATGCAAATGTTTGTCAATATAATAATTTTCATTAAAATAAAAAAAATGAATATTTTCCAACCTCTGTATGCTGAAATATAAATAATTAAAATTCAATTAATTTTGTTTTATAAAATGGAAAGTAGTACATACATAAGACATAAATGAATTCTAGTTCTACATTGATGTGGATGAAATTAATCCGAAATAAAAGAAATTGAATTGACTATTTTATGTATAATTTCTAAAAATCTACCAATTCTCTTTTTGGTTTTTTTTTTCAGGTTTATTTTACAATTTTCAAGATAGTTTACTTTATTTTCCACAACAGCCAGAGTCGTCAACAATGTACGTCACACCCCCAAGTGCTGTCGGTATCCCGTATAATAATATTTATTTAAAAACAAAAGATGGTTTGAGCATTAATGCTGTCCTGTTCAAACAGGCACCTGTCAAATGTTCAAGAGTGCCAACTGTTTTATTTTTTCATGGAAATGCTGGTAACATAGGACATAGGTGAGTGATAGCCTTCTTAAATCCTCCTACATTCTATCATGTATACATTTTGGTTATAGCCAACACTCCTCAAATCCCAGAGACACTCTTGAGCTTGTGAAAACAATATCACAATTGATGATAATAGGAAATTTCCTTAGGCCTTAATATAAGCTCTGTCTACACTATCAAACTAGTTTGACAAAAAGAGTGTGATGTGCCCAAATATGGTAGTGATATATACCCAAATATGGTAGTGATATGACATCATCATGTCCATATATGGGCTCATCACATTTTTTGTCACATAAAGTTTGATAGTGTAGACAGAGCTTTAGAGTATTTAATAATAAAAGAATGAATTAACGTGATAAAGAAAATCACGACTTCCTGTAGGTTCATATAGAACATCATGATAAAGAAACCTACGATAATTTCTGAATGTGAACCTAGCTATTAACAATGTTTGATTTTGATTGGCAATATATAAATAAAATGCCCTGCATTCTGTGTGTGGTTGCAATGTAATGTTGTTATTATTATTAACAATGTTTGATTTTGATTGACAGATATATAAATGCAAATGCCCTTCATTCTGTGTGTGGTTGCAATGTAATGTTGTTAGAATACAGAGGTTACGGGAGAAGCGAAGGTACACCTAGTGAATCAGGTGAGGTTCATCATCTGACATCATCATCATCATAATCATGATTATTAGTTGATATCATAAATCATCCATCATCATCTAACGTTATCATCATCATGTAATCATTACATTATTGTTCTTAAGTGTAGGCAAATTGCCAAGGATAACCATAAGCAAATTCATTCACTATCCTTCTTAAAAGTAGCAATCCTGTTCACAAGACATATACACAAGATTCTCTATGCTGCTCTGCATTAACAAAGTCTTATAACAGTGAAATTTGGTTTTTTTATCATGAGAACAAATTCTGGCATCTGACAGGATTTGAACCCAGGACCTTGAGATTGGTAGATGAGCATCATCCACTAAGCTACAGTACAACTTCACTTATAATCATACTGACATTGGAGAGACATTATGCAATAATAAATTTGTTACATTCTTTTCTAGGTTTATATATGGATGCTCAGACTGCTTTAGACTACCTCCACACTCGATCAGACATAGATCATACCAAGATATTTGTAATGGGTCGTTCACTAGGTGGCGCTGTTGCAATCCATCTAGCATCGAGAGTTGAGAATCAGGACAGGATACGAGGACTCATTTTAGAAAATACATTTACAAATATACCAGAAATGGGAGCAGTAGTGATTGGGCTTGATCTCCTCAAATGGCTTCCATTAATGTTTTATAAAAATAAGGTAAGCTCTTTTGTCAAACTGTTAGTTGTTTCTAATATAAGTGTACAAGTAAAGTATAAGTACCAATAGCTGTAAATGGCTAAGTACCAATAGCTGTAAATGGCCAAGTACCAATAGCTATAAATAGCAACTTTCTGAAGTTTTTTGTTTACCACACACAACAAGAATTATAGTAATTCATAAAATATACACTAAATAACAATACAATATGAAAAAGAAATTTGGAAATAAAGTGATACCCACAGCATTGTCATCTATTCAGTAATTTGCCTTTGGATTAATATTATTGATCCATATATTTTCTTCTTTTTTTCAGTATCTTTCTCTTTTAAAAGTCTTTAGAATACAGGTGCCTACACTATTTTTATCAGGGTCAGTAGACGAACTTGTTCCTCCACAGATGATGCACAGGTTATTTCAGGTAAAAACATTTACTGACAAATGATTAATAATTATGAGCTGAATGCAAACATTGTCTATGTCTATCCTTCAAAAGTTCCATTTGTTTTTTAATACTATAGTTCTATATGGTATACTATTAACTGTAGTATTATAGTCCCTTTTCCAAGAAAAATACCCAGCTTACACATGATGATTACATACTGTAATTCTTAAAATTGTATTATTTTGTTTTTAGAGGTGTGGTTCAAGAATTAAGAAGATGGCACGTTTTGAACGAGGAACTCACAATGAGACTTGGCAATGTGATGGGTACTTCCACACTGTTGCTCAATTCTTGAGTGAAGTAAGTTACCTTGAAACCTGTCATAAGACGTTTTTTCTGAAACATAACAGATACACTATCTATTTTGCTTCAGTAGTGTGTACTTTAACATATATTCTATGAATGTTTTCTTTTTCAGGTTACAAGGCAGGATAGCATGCCCCTGTTAAGTAGTGCAATATATGGTGCAGAAGAAGAAGATGTATGAGATACAGTATAGTATACAAAGTATAGATAACATATACTGTAACACCTAAGATGTATGAGTTACAGTATAGTATACAAAGTATAGATAACATATACTGTAACACCTAAGATGTATGAGATACAGTATAGTATACAAAGTATAGATAACATACTGTAACACATAAGATGTACGAGATACAGTATAGTATACAAAGTACAGATAATGTATACAGTAAGAGGAAAAATGGATGTGATCATGTTACAACATAGACTATCTAATAACTTAATCACATAAAACTCCTAGAAAGTAGGAAGCCTTTTGCCATTTATCCCCCGACTATAAGACCTAAGCTCCATTTCCCCTTGTATTTTTCTGATCGAGTGGAGGGGTTAGATAAACACCATGAAATAGGAAATTTATTAAAGACCATATTATTAAAGTAAGTATTGATGAACGGTAGAGGTTTTGCCAAGGATTGTAATTGGATGGCTGTGGAGTTATGAAATTGTGTGTGGACGGGAAGGAACGTCTAATCTAATGTATTACCTGTGTGTACTGTATATATATATTTTAAAGGTGGTTTTATGGATAACCAATGTCTTTCATAGATGAATAAAGAATGAAAATACATTCTTAGCTTTCTTATAAATTGTTATGGTGGCGGTAGTGGAATAACTAAACCAAATAAATTTTGAGTATGAACAATTTTGTGATATTTTATATGTGAACCACGACATTCATTGTCTGTGTCATGAATTTAAAATTTGCTTGCAATAAGATTGTTCTTTATGATACACGCCTGTAGCCAGGTGGGGTTCGTGGGTTCAATTGCGGGTTCTCCTTTTTCGTGAAGTGGTCTTTTCGAACTAGAGATCCGCAGTCAAAATATGGTAAATAGGCTTAGCCTAGCTCATGACTATACTTGCTCCTTTTATGAAATGAACCTACCTGGCTATAGGCTTGTGATGTGCAGTATATCATGCACAGGATTTTAATTTTAAATTTGCTACTGCTTCTTATATATTTTAACTTAACTTTTAATTTCTTTTCGATTATCTTGATTGTAAATCACCAGTGATGAAACAATACTTTGTGTGTTAAGTTCAGTAGGCATTCCAGATTACATTAAACAATATTTGTATTATTCTTATCATGTATTCATTTATCATGTTTAGTGCTGGTATTTGCCAAACATAAGATAATAATTGTTTTTCACTTGCTTTGTATGAAAGTAAGCAATTTTTAAACCAGTTCATGTTGACCATGATGAGAAGAGTAAGTAATTGCTTCAATGAGGGGTGTTGGGGGGAGCGGTGTATAACTCAGATCTCGTACACTAATACATATAAATAACTTAATAAACCCTGAGCTGTACTTAAATGATTTTTTTTATTTAGATGATGCTACTATATTCAATATAAATAACAAATAAATATTCTTATATACTACAATGATGACAACATCTGCCGCAATTAAAAACCCTAAATAATAGAATTATTAAAGAAATGTTGCATATTTATTTATTACTTTATGATTTTAGATATTAGTAAGCTTAGCCTAAAGCTCTGTGTACACTATCAAACTAATTTTTTTTTTTAAGTGTGCCCATATATGGTAGTGATATGCCCAAATATGGTAGTGATATGCCCATCACCATGTCCATAAAGGGCACATCACATAAAGTGTAATCATGTACAGTATACAGAGATTAATGCATTCATGGATTGAAGTATTAAGTTGAAATCATGAACAAATTTTTACCATTTTTATCAAATATTAATAAAAATGATTGTATACACATTTGATGTTTTTTGTTATATTTTTATTGGTTTATTTTTATTGCTCATTTTATTCCTTTATCATCAGTGGAAGTTCTTCCTTCTCTTCAAACCAATCTAAATCCCTAAATGCAAATACATGTCTTAAGCTCTGTCTACACTATCAAAAACATGTGATGTGTCCATATATGGACATGATGATGTCATACCACTACCATATTTGGGCATATCACACTTTTTTTGTTTTAGCATTTACTTTTCAAGGGATAGACATCTGGACCTCAACACAAAATGAGATTGGTCAGACCTGCTGCTTATCAAATGTATTCATTACATCATAAGTTTTTCATTTATTTCTTTCACATTTATTTGTTGTCCAGAATATTCTCATAGTTAATGATTCCTGTAGCAGACAACCCAATCCACGGATTGCTGGTTACGACTATCCTCATTGTTGCTGGATGACTGGGCCATACCGTTCAATGCTACGATATAATGATATATAACGTGCAGCTTTGCTTGTAGCTGGCGCAATATATTCTGTTGAAAACTGAGACCTTGTTATGGGTTCATTGCACTTTACTTCCCAGTTGTTAAACTGAACGCAATTCAAGAAGTTGATGACAAAATCAAAACAATTATGTGAATCTGGATGATATCTGTAAAGAATTGTAAAAGTAATTTTAGTTCCGTAGTCCCACCTCGGGTATAGTCCCACCTCGGGTATAATCCCAACTTGGGTATAGTCCCACCTCGGGTATAATCACACCCCGACTTTACGATCATTATTATATGTATATGACGACCTTGAATCCCATGCTCGAGTATAATCCCACCACCTAATTTCCTCCAAATTTCATTCCCAGGCCTCCCGGGACTATACTTATACAGTAATTCACTATTAACATATAAAACAATTACTGTACCTGTCTATTTGCCAGTTTGGTTCGCTGATCATGTTGTATAGCCTCTCATCCCAGATGTCTTTAAGGTCTTCATCTACAAGATCTACAATTGGTATTGCTAGGCTCTGTTCCCATGTGGTTGAATCTGTGTCAGTGTGTACACCTTCTTCATCGTAATTGTATACACAACCTAAAAGAAGGGGAAATCAAATATTATTATAATAATGACAAAATCTTTATTTTGTAACAGAGGCTCGTTCACAAACAAAAATGTGTTTTTCCATCTGGCCATGTGAAAAAAAAAATTCGAAATCATAATTAAAATGATGAATGAATAAATTAAAAAAAATAAATAAAAAAATAAATAAAATGAATGGATTAACAAATATGATGAGGGTAAATCTAAATAATATTTTTATTGTCATAAATCAACATTTAATATAAAATATATCTCTGATTTATTGAATTTCTTACCTTTTGAATCAGTGACACCTGTATGCAAATTAGAACCACTTTTATAGTCCCTGTAAAAATAATAAATATTCAGTCGGTATTAACTATTATGTATAACACAACTGATTTATTTGTAGTAGAGAAGGTAAATAATATAAAATTAATATTTAATATGTAATATTCAAACTTAATGCAGATTCATATGCTTACCTAAGAAAGCTACCAACTGTTGGTTTGACCACCACAGAACAGGGTCGTTTCACTCCATTTACAAATGGTGTTGGGATTGCTACAGGAGGGCTACGGAGGTTTGAAAAATGACCCTTACATACTGGACATACAGGTGGAATATTAAAACAGAATATTTCTTGAGGTTTGCAGTGATTAAATTTCAAAATTGATACCATTTAAAAATATCAATACACTGTTTTATTGGATAAAAAAAAATTAATAATTCATCTCTCCATTCTGTATTTTGTTTACATATAGAGCGCCCTCTAAAAAATTGATTTTTAAAAAGAAATCTAGTCTACGTAGGCTACTCGTTTAAACTAAAAAAACAAGAATAAATATACACTATAATGCATATTCATTAATTATATTCATTTTTTAAATACTAATAATTAACGTATAATAGTAATCTACTATAATTGTATACAAGTAATATTAACAATTAATATTTTTGTACAGTATTTTTTATTTTAAATTTTAAATTATTTTTAGTAAGCTAGGTACACAGATTAATGAGATTGTAACAACGGACGCTTTGCTAGCAGACGATCAAATTTCAACAACTTCCGAACAAATCTTCACTTTTAAATACGATTTAAATAACGTAAGAAGACACTATATTAATTTAATATCGATGTAATTTATAGTAGTGTTAATGTATAATGTTGGTGGAATGTAGTGTTACTATATTATATATGACAATAGTTTATCTTCTTACTTTATTCTTTTTAGTTAGTTAGACTGGCCTCTCTGTAGAAAGGGTAAATACATGGGAAGGACAGTGAGTGAGTGTAGTGACAGTCAGTGTCTCAATTAAAATGACTCTCAGCTGCAAACATGCTTAATACAGTGTAGGCCTAGCTAGCTGAAAATAGCAGACGATAGGGATCTATTTGGAGATACTTATATTATTTCTAGGCCTACTAGGCTCTTATAATTAATTAATACATATAAACAAACGCATTCTTCTACACATGAGAATATAAATAAATATTCATAAAAATGTTTATGATTTATTGTGTTCTTTTGCAGAATGAGGGTGTACATATAGTATAGTATGACAACTGTACTGCAGAATTTTTGTAACATAACTTGATATCAGAGGATGTCTTCAACGAGAAGTCGTCGACACAGAAGTTGCAGCTGGACTGTAACTTCAAATTCATTTCCACAAGTTTCCCACCAAAATTTTATACACATTTTTTATATAACTTTATTGATTTTATTATCAGCCAATTGTGTTTCTGGTATCACATGCAGCGAGAACAATTTTGATTATCACGAACAAAGTGTTAACGTTTCTGTGGACTGGTCTGTTGATAAAGTGTGCCAAACGTATGAGGAATGCTACGGTTATGGCGCTGTAGATGATACGGTCAACTATCATCAGTTATGTCCAATTGCGATCCAAGAGGGCGACACGTTATTCCTCGTCCCTTCTGAGAATGTGGTAGTGTTCCCTGCTAATGTTTCATATGATGTTTTTGAGTCATGTGATACTAATGACATTCACACGGATCAATGGTTAGTTAGTTCACCATCAGCGTCAACATTGATTGTGCCTGCCAGCTTTCTTAAGCCTGGAACCATCTACTTAGCGCAGCTACCTGACAACCCATTCAGCTTGTGTGATTTTGGACTCCGTCTAATTGTAGCTGTTAAATCTGTTAGTTGCCATCTACCGGGTCAAGTTGAGCAGTGTTCAGGTCATGGCGCATGCTTATCTACAAGTTTTGAAGATGATTTTAATTGTGAATGTGATGAGATATATTATGGACAATTCTGCCAGGAGTTTGATGGTTGTTATGGAATATCTTGCTATAATGGTTTCTGTAGAGATTATCAAGAGGGTCTGGATGCAGGAGGTTATGAGTGTGTTTGCTTTGATGGGTTTACAGGTAAATTTTGCCTAAGTTATAAAATAAATAATTTCCAGTCATGTGCTACTGTAATCTAGTTGCAATTGGGTGTAGTCATAATGTAATGATTATATTATATACAGTACGTATTATATTTTATTATTCCCATTTTATTAATTTAACATCAATTTTATCGTATTTTTAATTTTTTTAGTTTTGTAATATATAGTTGTATTTTTATCGATATTTAACTCATTTTTTTTATTGTAATACATACGTTTTTAGCTGTGTGCTATCGTTTTGTACTTTTTATATACCACATTTAAAATAAATTGTATTAATAATCACTATGCATTGGTCGTACCTTACCACCACCAGGTGGGTGTAGCCATATACTGTACTGTAATATCCTTCTGTCATTTGATAGTATTGATTACAGTGACTCATTCCGTCTTATTGTGTACCAATGGACAATAGACATTGTTTAATCAATAATAGTTGGTAACATGTGTTCACACAAGGAAGTTTATCAGATCGAAGGCTTGGATAATAACTGTATTATCAACAGTTGGTTACATGTGTTCACACAATAGACAAATTTATCCGGTAAAAGGATTGAATGATATTATGACATTATTATATTTCACATTATAATAAGCCAGTAGGCATACTTGCATTACAATTTTTTCTAAATAGTGATGAATTAAAATCTAATTTTGTTTAAAAAAATTATTAATAAGTGTGTTTTAATTACTTTTTAAAAAATAACTTGTTTTGAAATTTATTTTGAAGGTTTGAATTGTTCCGAGATCATAGGCCCATGCAGTACAGGTGTGTGTAACAATGGCACCTGTCAGGATGTGACTGATAACACTCACAGGTGTACCTGTAACACTGGATTTACAGGTAACAAACTGTATATCATTGAGTACATACTTTACAGGGGAAGATGCAAGGGGGGAGGGGTGAGCTTTGGATGGCAGCCAGCCTGTGCCCCCTCTAAATTTTACAAATTGTAATGCAAAATAGCACTTCATTTCACTACTTTTAGGCCCCCTACAGTATTTCAAAATTCTGGATCTTGCCACTGCTTTGAATTCCTCACTTTATATACACTATTAGTTAGTATCATAAATATCTGATTGATTTAACTTGTAAATTTGAGTATTGATCAGGTTATTTGGTTATTGTTGTATCAAAGCATGCCTTGGATGTATGTACGACCCATCTAAATTTGGCAGCTTTCCTACTGTATCTCACAAAATTGTCCTCCCAATCTATGAACTAATATCTGATTGATATAACTTATACATTTATGTAATTATTCACTGATTTTGTATTTTTCTAGGCCCTGATTGTCTTCAGCTAACCTACTACTGTACTGAATCATCCTGTTTAAATGGTGCCACTTGTGTTTCAATCTACCAAGGTGTTGTGTGTTTATGTCTAGAAGGGTTTACTGGGCTTAGATGTGAACAAAATATAGGTAAGAAGAATGTAAAAATAATAAAATACACAAGCTTGTACTAATGTGGAGTTTAAAGAGATTCCAAAACCCTGTTTTTGAAGAAGTTTCTGTAAAATGTAAATTCGTAACCTGTTTGTGGTATTTGATAATAAAAATAATATTTTAATTGTTTTGTTTTAAATTATTGATATCATAAGACCTACTTGTAAATGTTTTGGTGTTATCGTATAGGTTAAGTTTACAGAAAATAAAGTTAAGTTTGTTGCAATAACAAATGTTCATTTTTAGAATTTCAAATCATTCATTATTTTTTGGTTACGGTAATTTTTGTATTTATTTACTTTAAAAAGTAATACAGTTTAGAAAGAAACGACAAGCAAGTATGTTTAATTTTAATTTTTTAAAATAATTTATTTTCAATCATTTTTATTTTATTTTTATAATCTGCATGTTTTGCATTACATTCATTTACCATTTCTTACTGAATCAAGTTTTCATTTTTAATTCTCTTATTTAATATAAAGCAGTAGGCCCTCCTACATCTTATTATTAGTAGGTTTTTCCACTTTGATTAATTTTCATAATTTTGTATTTAAAAAAATGAAGCTTTACTTGATTTTATTGGATTTTTACTAGAATATCTTATTCCCATTTCATCCTATTCAACAACATAATTTTACCATGAATTCCCAGCATGCTGTATGGCGATAATGCAACTGTTATAAATTGTACAATTCCTAAAGATCTAATTTATACTTATTTAAAAATCTAAATTATCCTATTATAACTCTATGTTAAAGTACTGTTTTTGATAACTCAATTATTTCTGTGTATCCTAGATGATTGCTCATCACAACCTTGCCAAGATGGAGCCACCTGTATTGACCAGACTAACAGCTTCATTTGCATATGTCCACCTGGCATCATTGGCGTGTTATGTGATCAAATTGAAGACCCTTGTATATCAACACCATGTTTCAATGATGCCACATGCATCACACAGTCTACAAGTTTCACTTGTAATTGTAGCTCAGGATTTAGCGGTGAATTCTGTGAAGAGGTCGTTGACCTTTGTTCTGAGGTCACCTGTTCAAATGAAGGGTCGTGTAGCTCGGGTATAAACGGTGCTGTTTGTAATTGTGTGGCAGGCTATACTGGTGTATTTTGCGATGACATCATTGATTATTGTATGTTTACGCCGTGTGAGAATGGTAACTGTTTGAATCTGGGAGAGCTGGAAGGCAGGCCTGGCTACGTGTGCAACTGTGAACTAGGGTATACAGGTACATAAACATATCATTTTTTCTCCTTCAAAACATTTCAATAACAAAATATGGACATATAATGTACCAAAATGAGGTAGGAGTATCAGTATTAACAGTATAAACAGTATAAATGAAATAACAGTCTGTCTCTCCAAATTGAAAACTACACCAAAGATGAAATATGTAATGATTTGCTGTGACATTTGTATAAAATGTTTTTATAAAAAGGTGATGTCCCTTTAAAACTTTGTAGACAAATGTTATCTGTAAATGTTATCTGTAAATGTTATCTGTAAATGTTATCTGTAAATGTTATCTGTAAATGTTATCTGTAAATCATAATGCGTATTAAACTTTGATAATGTACAGTGTACATTTATTTACAGGATTTAATTGTGATGTTGATGTATTAGAATGCAACTCAGACCCCTGTCGTAATAATGGAATATGCCAAGAAGAGATAGGTTTCTACAACTGTATTTGTTTATCTGGTAAGTTCAAGAACCAAGTTTTGTAGGATATGTCTGCTTTTTTTCTTTCTTTTCTGCTTCATTTTCCAGATCAATATTACCGATGTCATATTCCTTCATGTAAAAAAAATGTATCCTTTTCCCACATAATCTTAATAAAAAGTGTTCCCTTAATAGGGGTGACCCCTGAGTAATAGGGGTGACCCCTGAGTAATAGGGATTGGCCATTTTGTAACATATACTTCCCCATGTTCATAGGGGTGTCCTCTGGATATAAAGGGTGTCCCAAAGGAGGGTTCACTGTATTTATATTTTCACTCATTCCATATTTCCATCCTTTTTTAGGCTTCACTGGTGCCAACTGTGAAGTGAATATCAATGCTTGTAACACTTCATTGTGTTTGAATGGGGGCACTTGCATTGATGGTGACGTTGGCTTCAACTTTACTTGTGTTTGTCTACAAGGATTCACTGGTGAGTCAATATAAACACCTGGAATTAAAGAAAAGTTTTAACAAGATCTGATAATTGCAACAAAAGAATTATAATCAAGATGAAGACTATATACAACCTCCCAAAACCAAACTCTAAAAAAATCATCAGAGGTATGAAAGCCAGGCTAGTGATCTGGAGGTCGTGGGTTCGAGTCCCACCTGAGAATTATTCTCAATGTACTTAGTATAAAGTACAAATTAAACTCGGGCAAACATCTGATCAAGAAAAAAGCAAGACAAGAAAAAAAAATTATTAACACATCAATTATTTGTTTTCCAGGGGCTAATTGCAGTACTGATATCAATGAATGCGAGTCTACTCCATGCATAAATAATGGCACCTGTATGGACAGGCCAGGTGGTTACATATGTAAATGTGATGGTGATTTCACAGGTGTCAACTGTGAAGCTGAGACGGATTATTGTCTAAATAATGTAAGTGACTTTACACTTTTTACAAACTTTTATGTAAGCATATAATTAAACATTTATTTCCACCAAAATCAAACATCATTTGGTCGAAGGACAACACAGAGACTATTACAAGTACAAAATTGTACACCATTGTGAAATTGTGTGTATTAGACATTTTAAATATTAAACAGTTTACTTTATGTATTAAACATTGCAGCCATGTATGAATAGTGGTAATTGTACAAGTGTATCTAGTGGCTATGTGTGCAGTTGCCTGGATGGATATCAAGGTGAGAATTGTAGCATCAATCTAGATGAATGTCACAGTAACCCTTGCCAACACAATGCAACATGCCAAGATGATATCAACTTATATCGGTGAGTGCCCACATCTCTGTTATGTTTATTGCATTTTGCACAATAAGCCATTTAGAATTTGAGATGTGGATCCTGGATGTAGCAAACGTGTTTGAATAGTTTTGTCTTCAAAGGACATATTACCTCTGTCACCAATCAAATAAAATTTCCACTACATTTTATAATTATGAAATGTTAATAATCAAATAGAAAATTACTACTTACCTATTATTAACAGGTGTGACAGATAATATTTTAAAATTTTATAGTTGAAAATACACTTTCTAAGAGGTTTTTATATATATATTTTAACATTTTTCTTCCCACAGGTGCATCTGCCCACCTGGATATGCAGATTACAACTGTGAAACTGACATTGATGAATGTTCATCATCACCCTGTCAGAATGCAGGCACCTGTAATGATCTCATTAATGCATTCAACTGTACCTGTACGCCTGGATTTTCAAGTGACACCTGTGATGTGAATGTTAATGAGTGTCAGTCATCACCTTGTTTGAATAATGGCAGGTGTTCAGATCAGATCAACAGTTACAGCTGTCTTTGTGACCCAGAACTTTTCACAGGTTAGAAAAATATTTAACTAAATTAAATAAATGAATTTTATAATTTATTCTTTCTTTTAACTGAAATGTAATGTCAATATGTACTGATTTCGGAAGAAAAATAATGAATTGTTTTGCTTTATTTTTGCTTTTTATTATCAGGTGTCAACTGTGAAGTACCTCTTAACAACTGCTCCTTTTATCCCTGTCAAAATAATGGAACATGCCAAGCTCTGAATACCACACACTATGCATGTGACTGTCTTCCAAGCTACTACGGACAAAACTGCAACGTTTTTATACCTTTTTGTAACTCAAACAATTGTAGGAATAACTCGACTTGTGTAGAAGAAGATGATGGATATTCATGCGAATGTTCCATTGGTTACGTGGGGGAATTTTGCGAGATTGATATTGACTTCTGCGAGGGGAATAACTGTACGAACAATTCGACGTGCGTAGATGGTGTTGGTGATTACAGATGCGATTGCTTGCCAGGGTACTCCGGTGCTTTTTGTGAGGTTAACACTAATGAGTGCGAGTCTGATCCTTGCCTAAACAATGCAATGTGTCTAGATAGACTAGCAGCTTATGAATGTATCTGCCAGCCTGGATTTACAGGGATAAACTGTGAAGAAGAATTCAACATATGTGATTCTAGGCCATGTCTTAATCAAGGTGTTTGTGTTGAGATGTCTGCTGATGCTTTCATATGCTTTTGTGGTATAGGTAAATATAATCATGTTTTTTTAATAATTCAAAATAACTTAATTTGAAATTGATTGACAGGAACTTAAAGGTTTATTAACATAAAATTCAAGTCAAGTTGTAGCCTGGCTTGGCTTGCAACAACTTTGGCCCTTATTGATTTTAACTACCCTTCATTATCGGTGAAATAATGTTTATTTTTATCTTTTGGCATATTAAGGTTTTACAGGTGAAGACTGCTCTATAGATCTTGATATCTGTTCCTTTGGTTATTGTTTAAATAATGCCACAGATTGCCTAGAGTCATTGGATGGTATGAACTACACATGCACATGTGCACCAGGTAACATTTACTACTCTAACCTTTCACAATTCTGGTTAACTTTCAAAGTTACGATGTGTAGATTCAATGATCGTATGTTTCTGCAGTTAGTGAGCTTTCATTTCGGAACGTTAAACGGAGGAGTTTCTAATCTACTCTATGTATGTGTATATACGCCCAGTATACACCATTCTGTCCATTGGACCATATGTAATATGGGAAATGTGTGCAACACATTGAATGAATGTAAATCAGATACATTTTTTAACTTGTAGGTTATGAAGGAGTAAACTGTGAGATCAACAGCAATGAGTGTGCCAGTAGTCCCTGCAATGGAGGTGTCTGTTTGGATGGTGTCAATGGTTTCACTTGTTTTTGTCCATCAGGTATGTTATTAGAATTTGTATTAATGTTGTCTGGTCTTGAAATTCTTCATCGTTTATGGAAGTATAAATTTAGTATCTTGGCAATACTGTGAGATTTAACTGTATTTTAATGTGAGATTTAACTGTATTTTAATGCGAGATTTAACTGTATTTTAATGTGAGATTTAACTGTATTTTAATGTGAGATTTAACTGTATTTTAATGCGAGATTTAACTGTATTTTAATGTGAGATTTAACTGTATTTTAATGTGAGATTTAACTGTATTTTAATGTGAGATTTAACTGTATTTTAATGTGAGATTTAACTGTATTTTAATGTGAGATTTAACTGTATTTTAATGCGAGATTTAACTGTATTTTAATGTGAGATTTAACTTTATTTTAATATGAAAAACAGATTTAACTGTATTTCTCATTGATTTATCTTTACCAAAGTGTAACTGGTGACCAATGTATGATTTAACTGTATTTATCTCTCCACAGGTTTAACTGGTGAACGATGTGAGATTGAAATTAATGAATGCTTTAGTGACCCATGCATTAACAATGCAACATGCACTGATGGTCTAGGTAACTTTACCTGTACCTGTCCTGTAGCATTCAAAGGCACAGTCTGTGACCAGAATGCTAATGAGTGTTTAACAGTTAGGCCATGTGCTAATGGTGCTGAATGTGTGGATGTGTTTGGAGACTATTACTGTACTTGCACAACTGGTAAGTTCTCCTCCATTATTCTTTATAATGCATGAAGCTTTGTTCCCACTAGGATGCAACACAAGCGAGTTGACCAATCACACGCGCCTGTTCAAATAATCTATCGCTTGTGATTTGTCAAATCACTTTGCGTTGTGCTACGAGTTTAACATTATTGTTTTATTTTTAGGTTATGAAGGCAAGAACTGTGACATTGAGATAGATGAATGCCAATCCAATCCTTGTAATGCTAACACTACTGTTAACTGTATTGACCACCTGGATAATTACACCTGTATTTGCAGACCAGGTTTCACAGGTGTACACTGCCACCTGGAAATTGATGAGTGCTTGAACAATGAATGTGCTGTGAATTCTACATGTGTTGATTTGATAAATGATTATAGGTATGTTTGTTAAATATTATTCTTTTAATAAATTAATTTTAAGCATTGTCTACACTGTCAAACTAGTTTTACTTATAAAAGTGTCCTTACATGGAAAGCATTTCATTTTAACTTATTGCAGATGCATCTGTGACTCTGGCTATACTGGTCAACTCTGCAATGAAAACATAAATGAATGTCTAATCAACCCCCCATGTGGAAATGGGACGTGCCAAGATACAATTGGATCTTTTCTGTGTACATGTCCTGACGACATCTTTTATGATCCTATGTGTTCACCTCTGCCATCGTGCTCATCATCTCCTTGCCAAAATGAGGCTGAATGTGTTGATATGGGGTCAAATTCTTACCAATGCGAATGCTTTATGGGGTTCACTGGGTCAAATTGTGAGATTGATATCAATGAATGTGACCTGTTTTCTACAAATTGTCAAAATGGTGCAACGTGTTTAGATTTAGTAAACCAATACGCTTGTTTTTGTCCGTCTGGGTTTAATGGAACATTCTGCGAGAACAACATAGATGACTGTAATGAACACTTATGTAGTATTGGCAGTGAATGTGTAGATGGAGTTGACTCCTATGTTTGTTTGTGTCAGCTGGGATTTACTGGAGATTACTGCAACAACACTGTATCAACATGTGATGAGGTAACTTGTCTAAACTCAGGTACTTGTGTTGAGTTAACAGGAATGCCTAATGGAGTATCAAATTTTAATTGTGTTTGTGCAGATGGCTATGAAGGGTTATTTTGTGAACTTGAGACGAATGAATGTTTGTCGCTCCCATGCCAGAATGCTGCAGAATGCATCAATGGTCTTGCCTCGTACAGCTGCATTTGCAACCCTGGATATACGGGCATAAACTGTGAAATTAACATCAATGACTGTGTAGGCCATGAGTGTATTAATAATGGCACTTGTGTTGATGGGATTACCACCTACACATGCCAGTGTGTACCAGGGTATGAGGGCGACTTCTGTCAGTTATTAATCAACGAGTGTGAATCACAGCCTTGTAATCCGGCCGGTAGCATCTGTATGGATTTCACTAACAGATACCAATGCTTCTGTCGAGACGGATGGAGTGGAGATGACTGTTACATCAATGTGAATGAGTGCTTAAGTCAGCCATGTCTTAACAACGCTACATGTATTGATGGAATTGCATTGGTTCAGTGTGAATGTGCTCCTGGCTTTAATGGAACATATTGTGAGGTACAGTATGTTCTTTTATATGTATAGGGTAGCCATAAAAACAAGCATTGCTCTTTTGGTTTTTTCCCTACTTTTTTTGCATTTTTTAAACTATTTAACTTATCAAATAATCTTAATTTGGAAAATAAATTGAAATACTGAAATACCGTATGTTTCTCTTTTGAAAAAAACTATTTAAAAAAAAACTATTTTGATGTGAATCTGTTTTTAGTAGCTTGTATACAAGCCATGCTCTTCTCAGATTATAATATTTATTTCTGTTTTGTTTATGCAGGATGAGGTTAATGAATGCAGCTCCAACCCATGTTTTAATGAAGCACTGTGTGTTGACTTACTGAATGAATATCAATGCTTATGTAAACCAGGGTATCTAGGTAAGCTTATTCTTTCATTCAAGCACTCATTTATCACATTTTCTTATCTTCATAGATATACATTATGATATTATGAAGAATAATGTTCTAAATTCAAATTTCTTCAGGAATTCACTGTGAGATTGAGATAGACGAATGCTTATCAGTCCCCTGTCAGAGGAATGGAACATGCCAAGATGAGGTCAATAACTTTGTTTGCACATGCCCAGAGCCGTACCGTGGTGATGATTGTTCACTGCTTCCGTGCGAGGTGTTCCCATGTGAAAATAGTGGTAACTGTACCAACGCCTTGGACAGACTTCCAAATGGATTTCTATGTTCCTGTCTCATAGGATTCACAGGTTTGTGAAATAGTACGGTGTTAGATCAACTAGAGATGAGCTAGAGTTTTACAAGGTTTTGAGACTATCAGGTCCGTAGCTAGCATGAGCGCCCGCCTCGTCTGAAATTTTCAATTTTCACTACCCACCCCAATTCCCTAGCAGAAATCGACTTAAACACATTACTATTTATATCTTTGTTAATATTGTTATCTTAATTTTAGGTCCACGCTGTGAATTGAACATTAATGATTGTACCTTTGATGCGTGTAGTGGTAATGGATTCTGTGTGGATGGTGTCAATAGCTTTGATTGTCTATGTGCACCAGGTTGGGCTGGAGTAGACTGTAACCTGCCTATCAATGATTGTATTAATAATGCATGTCAGGTTGGTATTATACAAATAACGTCAGGAGTGCATTAGTGGAGATGCGATGCCCTCAAGGGTATTTACAATGGTGCGACATGCACGACGCACAAACCAGAGATTTCAGGCCAGGGTCTCTAGTAGTATAAAGAGAGTTTGACTCTAATTTTTTTTCTTCAGAACAATGCTACATGTGAAGATCTTAATGAGGCCTACCGTTGCGCATGTACTGAGGGATATGAAGGAGACCTATGTGAACTAGAAACTGATGAATGTGAACCACCCCCGTGTCAAAATGGAGCGGTCTGTCTTGATTTGTTCTTGGACTATCAGTAAGTTTATTCTATTTTTAAAATTAAGATTTATTTATTGTCATCATGACAACAATTGTGATGTACACTATTTTTTAACCTTTTTTATATTGTAAATTTTTTATATGTTTTTATATGTATTTTTAGGTATTACTGTTTTTTATTGATGTTTTAATTTGATTGTAATGAGGAGCTGAGTCTCCCATTTTATATTTACAGTATTATGTGACAATAAAGTATATCTATGTCTAGTTAAGATAAATCACCCCCATATCAAAATGGAGTGGTCTGTCTTCAATTCTTCTTGTTCTTTAAACAATGAATAAAAAAATGAAATTATTTAAATCATTTTCTCAGGTGTAATTGTACAAATGGATACACTGGTAGAAACTGTGAGGAAGAGATAGACGAGTGTCAATCATCACCATGTCAAAACAACGCCTCTTGCGTTGACCTCATTGGTGGCTACGTATGCGAGTGTTTGCCGTTTTATATAGGAGATGTATGTGATGTGGAATACAACCCATGTTGGGAGTCTAACGACCCTTGTGAAAATAACAGTACATGTCAGACTGTTAGTAATGGTACTTACACTTGTTTGTGTATGCCAGGTAAGACTTAAGTTTGTAGCAAATTGAGTAAAGTATGTATTTAAATGTAGAAAACATGTAAATCTCTGTCTACACTATCAAACTTTATGTGACAAAAAAATGTGATATATAGACATGATGATGTCATACCCTTACCATATTTGTGCACATCACTACCATATATGGGCACATCACACTTTTTTGTCAAACTAGTTTGATAGTGTAGAAATGCCACTAAAATGTAGAGAAGAAGAAGATAATTGTTATAGACTAGGAAGACAGGTATATTAAGTAGATACTTAATCTTGTTTTCCAATATTTTTTCTCAAATAGGTTTCACTGGCAGAGATTGTCAACTCAACATTAATGAATGCCTGTCCACCCCTTGTATGAACAATGGAACATGCCTGGATGGTATTGCCAGTTTTACCTGTGCATGTGCACCTGGTTTTACAGGTGTCCAGTGTGATTTGAATATCAATGATTGTTATGAAGGTGCTTGTGCCAATGGTGGAACTTGTGTTGATGGAATTAATGGGTATGTACAGTACATCTTTAAAAGGTTGTTCAGTTCAATACATTTATGATGCAACTATGACTTCAATGTTGAGAAATATGTAAAACAGTAAACACTTGTTAGAATAATTGTTTTGGTTATTTGCAGGGTGACTTGTGTTTGCACAGAAGGTTGGAATGGTGCTAACTGTACAGATGACATCAATGAGTGCGCATCAAACCCTTGCTTGAACAACGCCACTTGTCATGACGTACTACGTGCCTATGAATGCGAGTGTAATTCAGGCTACTCAGGTTGGTTTTTATTCTATATTTTTATACTATATTTTTATATCTGTCTTTGTGATAAGTGAGCAATGCAATTTCCAGTTTATTTGGACAGTAAAAATCTATCTATCTCTGGTGTGTATTATTATTTTAAATTTAAGCGTATGTCCAAGGATAGCCATGAGTTCATTCAATATCATTATCAAAGGTAGTAATCCTGTTCACAAGACAAACATTACATAAGATGCTCTACATAAACAAAGTATTTAGGAGTGGGGTTGTTTTTTTTCATTTGTCATGCCGAGAACAAATTCTGACAGCTGACCCTCTTACTCCACTCATACTGTACAGATTGGGAATAAAGAACTTATTCTACTTTAATTCTTTTCAGGTGTAAATTGTGAGGAAGAAATCAACGAATGTGAATTGTTCAGTCAACCATGTCGTAATGCTGGTACTTGCCGTGACATCATTAATGGGTATACATGTGACTGTATGACTGGCTTTGATGGTGACAATTGTGAAAATAATATAAATGATTGTGTTCCATTTCCCTGTAACAATGGAACGTAAGTATTTATTTCTCTTTAATTTATCTCCTTAAATAAACATTTTATCTGTTAGAGAAGTGTGTTAATTCTGTCAGTGATCCATCCTTGTTTAAGCCTTATAGTATAAAAATAACAAATGTTTATGAGTGAAATGGTACAAATAATGAAAACTATTGCACACCATGTGACCCATAAACGTCTAATCAAATGACAGGAATGTATTTAGGGTGTTATAGAGTTGAAAATATCACCATAAATAAAATGTATATCTATTATTACAGGTGTGTTAATTTAGTCAGTGATGCATCCTTTTGTTTTATCCCAATAGTTGGAATTATATATTATTATTATTATTATATTATATGTTTATTTCTTTTATAGATGTGTTGATGTTGTTAATGGATATATGTGCAACTGCCAGCCTGGTTTTCAAGGCATCAACTGTACTGAAGACATTGATGAATGCAGCGCCCTCGCGTGTCAGAATGGTGCGACCTGTATTGACCTCATCAATGATTATCAGTGCCTTTGTCTTGAAGGATATCAAGGTTAATGATGTGAAATTTCATTTGAAACAACAAATACACAATGTCATAATTAAATAAGTAAATTATTTTTAGATTCTAATATTAAAATTTATGTTTAATAGGAACCAATTGTGAGCTCGATATAGATGTGTGTAACTATAGTAACATATCTGAATGTCAGAACAATGCAACATGTGTTGATGGTCCTGGTTTGACCTTTACTTGCAGGTAAGTTCAACAACATAAGAAAACTTTAAATTGGCGACAAACATTAACTAGTTTTGTATGTTAATTCATAATGTGTATAGACATTGGGCCAGGCTTCCTCATTTTATTCAGTTTACACAGTTTTGTTAAATACAATGCATGGGTCATATCTCATCAAAGATATAGTTTTCTGTTACATTGCTCTGTTCTCTCTCCCTTTTGATCAGTGATAATGTTCTGCTTTTTTCTTAGCTGTGTACCAGGATATGAGGGTGATTTATGTGAGACTGATGGTGATGAGTGCGCTAGTAATCCGTGCCAGAATTCTGGGTTATGCCAAAATGAAGTCAATGCATTCAGTTGTTCCTGTATTCAGGGTAAGAGATATTAAATTAATAAGTCTGAGTTAAAAAAGCAAGAAATATTCAAAATAAAATTATTATTATTATTATTAAGATTATTTCATCAGTCATTCACTGAAAATAACCACTGTGAGGTTGATCTAAATGATGCATGCAATTTGAAGTTACGGGTCAATATTACCCCCGGATGATATTAAAATTGCACTCAATTGTAAATTATTGTTTTTTTTCTAATATGTATTTATATTGTATTATATGTTGATACGGATATTTGCCCTTGATGGCATTGGTAACAAATAAATTGAATTGAATAAACTACACCTTTTTTCCCCTAACAGGTTGGACAGGAACTATATGTGATGAAGATGTAAATGAATGCCAATCAACCCCATGTTTAAATGGTGCAGTCTGCATCCAAAACGACCCAGGTGATGGTTACACCTGCTTCTGTTTCCCTGGTTACCAAGGAGGAAATTGTGGGATAAACATTGATGAGTGTCAATCATCTCCGTGTCAGAATAATGCAGAGTGCGTTGACCTTATCAATGGTTATACATGTAACTGTACATCAGGCTTTGAAGGCATTCACTGTCAGGTTGATATCAATGAATGTGATAGTAACCCCTGCTTGAATAATGGACTGTGCCAGGAGCTTGCATCTGGTGGGTTCCAATGTCTGTGTCAGGATGACAGCTTTATAGGGAATGTCTGCCAGAATGAGAATCCATGTTTGAGTTTTCCATGCCAGAATGGTGGATTATGTACTGGGATATCCACTGTGTCTGCAACAAATTATAACTGTTTATGTTCAAATGGTTACAGTGGAGAAAACTGTGAAGTATTGCTATTCACAGTGACACCTGTGATGACTTCTACAGAGATGGTTCTGTCAACATCAGACCAAGTGGTTTTATCAACATCAGACCAAGTGATTTTATCAACATCAGACCAAGTGGTTTTATCAACATCAAACCAAGTGGTTTTATCAACATCAGGAATTCTATCATTGACACCTGTGGTGAATTCCACTAAGATGGTTCTGTCAACATCGGACCAAGTGGTTTTATCAACATCGGACCAAGTGGTTTTATCAACATCAAACCAAGTGGTTTTATCAACATCAGGTATTCTATCATTCAGCCCCACCCCCTCTGCTTTTATCACCCCGGTAACGAGCATGCTAACCTCCTTATATGGATCATCACAAAATGTTTTTTCTTCACATTCATTTTCTCTTATCACTTCTGATATTTTGTCAAGTACTGCAACAGTGTCAGTTTTTACTAGTGAAGCTTTGTCTATAAACTACACAACATCATTTGCACCATCAATATCCCAAACAATTTCAGAAACTTTATCCACATTATCAATAGATCCATCAACTTTGTTGTCAAGAGCATCATCATCAATTTCATCAACAATTTCATCAATTTTATCATCTTCTGAAGAAGCAAGCACTCGTTTATATTTGACGTCTGCATCAAGTTCTCCATCACTCCTCTTTACTTCTCAACCAGAAATATCATTGATGACATCATCACTGACCTCTTCCATGCCTGAAAGTGACCTCGGATCGACCTCTGTGTTGTTGCTGTCATCCTCAACAGTTGATGTAACACCAAGTACACTGATATCTGAAATGTTATCTAGTAGTGCAGGACAACAACCATTCTCATCTCAACAATTCGTTTCATCAGTACTGGCTTCGTCAGAGTTCAGTGTAAGCTCTATGCTATCGTCAGGATTAGTGGATAGTGGGATAGAAACCACAGTAGTAATGACTAGTTTGGCAACATCAGAGGAGATGACAATGGTTTCGTCAGAGGCTTTGTTATCATCTGATGAGCCATCTGTAATAGTATTGTCATCAGATATTTCATTAACCACTATCTTAATGATAAGCACTTTGTATGACATCGTCTCCACGCTTCAACCTTCAACATCAATACTGACATCATATACTCTGGATTTCACCACAGTTGAAGTTACATCCACATTATCAGAAAACCCTTCTGGCTTGTCACCTACATTATCATCATCATTACCAATAGTGACAATCCAATCAGATACCATCGGTTTGCCTTCAATATCATCACCTTCATCTGAAGCGACATCGCTAGAAACAATATCTTCTGAAATATTGCAAGAGACCAGCATTTTATCCAGATTTGAAACATCATCATTGGTTAGCACTGCTTCAGAATTTATGACATTATATTCTACTCAAAATGCAATATCACCTACACTCACAGACCTGTCAGATTATCCTATATTAGAGTCTAGTTCATCTGAAAGTATTGCCATGTTGTCTCCATCATTGTCATTATATACTAGTGCACCAATTACACCAAGTCTTGTTACTAGTATTGGAACACCATTGATTTCTTCGGTGTACACCTCATTAATGTATACACAAATGATAACATCAACAGAAACTGTGACATCATCAACAGATGATGTGATGTCATTAACACCATCTCCCTCATTAATGCAAACTGTGTCTTTATCATCAGCTATTTCATCTATGCAAACGTTGACTTCATCAACCCAATATATGACATCATCAACAGAAACTTTGACATCATCAACAGATTATGTGATGTCATTAACACCATCTCCAATATCAATGCAAACATTGTCTTCATCAGCAGCTACTTCATCTATGCAAACGATGAAATCATCAACAGAAACTATGACATCATCAATACAAACTGTGGTAGCATCCACAGAAACTGTGACATCATCAACAGAAACTATGACATCAATACAAACTGTGGTAGCATCCACAGAAACTGTGACATCATCAACAGAAACTATGACATCATCAATACAAACTGTGGTAGCATCCACAGAAACTGTGACATCATCAACAGAAACTATGACATCATCAATACAAACTGTGGTAGCATCTACAGAAACTGTGACATCATTAATACAGAATCTGACATCATCCATAGAAATTTCACCAACACAATCTGAATATCCTCGGATATCAATAGATACCACTACACCATTCATTGAAACAATTCAAATCACACCCTCCCGTGGAAGAAGTGAAATAACCACACAATTCTTAAGTCTTACTTCTTCTCAGAGCATGTTAGTTGGTATGACAGAGTCACCTGTAGTCAGCAGTATAGAAGGTATGCTTGTATTACTAATAATATTATATGAATGAATTATATATATTGTTTATTCTGTATTTCAGCTAGTATAATCACATACTCGAATATAATCCCACCCACTAATTTAGACTAGATTCCAGCTGACAACCATTGTTAATGCATTCAAAGTATAATCCCATGCTTAGCTTTTACTTTTACTAAATTTTGGTCCTATAGGATTATACAAGTACAAATACAGTGTAAAATGTCTTATATATTTGTTTGTTAAATTCATTTTAATTTTTTTACATGCTTAAGGTACTGTATCCAGTAAGGTACATGTATAAACATATCTACCTCAGTTTTTTTCCATTTTTTTTTATATTTAGGTGGTGATTTAATATATACTTTTTAGATTTTGGTGTTATGGTTTTGGTAACACATTAATTATGGTGATAGTAACTTCATAATATTATAGTGAATTCGTAGGATTGAATTTATCTTTTTATTAACTTTCTAATTGTTTTGTTTTTTAGAATCCAGTTTGCAATCTGATCTGAGCATCCAGCCAACTCCATCTTTCATGCTAACACCAGCAATTAGTCAGAGTGCTGAGGTCACTCCAACATTATCTCCATCTTCAGTTGCATTTACAACTTTGTCGCAGCCATTTTCTTTGATTCCATCATCTAGCATTTCAGTGATGTTGCCAACATCATCACTATCATATTCATCATCATTATCATCATTATCATCATCATTACCATCAACAATTCCCATCATACCAACACAATCATATACCACTATCATGTCTTCATCGATGGAACCAGATCAAATGACTCCAACAGCATCCATATCTCCAATTATCACTACACCAACAAGTACTCCGGAGACAACAAAACCTCTGACAACAAATGAGCCAACAACACCAGTATTGGAAACAACTGATCCTATTACCACATCGGAGACCTCACCCACAACAGAAACTGAACCTTCTCCGACATCTGATGAGATGGCATCATCTCCAACAACTGATTCAGTGACACCACCAGAACCACCATCAACAACTGAAGAAGTTGTTATTACCACACAAAGGTCAACCACACAAAGTTCAGGCACTCAAAGTTCAACCACACAAAGGTCAACCACTTCAGGAACAACTCCATCAGATTTTACAACCACACCAGATGTAACATCTAAACCAGATCTAACGACCTTACCAGACATGACAACATCTTCTCTTACAACGGAACCAGACCAGATGACTACTTTGATGCCTTCTACCACATCCCCATCATTGACTTGTTCTGATATCTCTTGTCTGAATGGTGGTACTTGTGAAGATGTAATGTCAGATGGAAGGATTGGATTCCAATGCACATGTTCATTCAGATTTACTGGACAATTCTGTGAAACTGGTAAGCAGATTGTATAGTATAGAATCTAAAAGCTCTGTTTACACTATCAAATTTATGTGACAAAAAATGTGATGTGCCCATATATGGACATGATGATGTCATATCACTACCACCATATTTGGGCATGTCACACTTTTTTTGTCAATTTAGTTTGATAGTGCATTTAGACAGAGCTTTAGATATACAGTCAACTCTCCCAATACCCGACTCTCTGGAAACTAGAAAATCTCCCAAAATTAGATTTTTTTAAAAGTCTAAAATGTCCTAAATTCTTTTTTACCATTAAAAACACATTCAGAAAAACAAGATTTCTGGAAAGCACACATATTAGGTCAGCCTTATGGTGTCTGGTATTGGGAGAGTTGCGTTTAATAAATTAATTTGTGGTATTTTCTAAGAATTAAAACAAAACTTAATTATTATTTATTGTATTTCAGAATTGAATATTTACTTCCCGTCGTTTAATGGTGATAGCTACCTGGAGCATGCTCAGTTGGACTTCTCTTCGTCAGTGACCAATGAAATCTTTGTGTCTATCAAGACCGTCTCATTGGAAGGTACAATACTGTATGCTACCACCCAAATTCCTACAAGAGATTTCGTTCATCTGTACTTAGAGGGCGGTAGACTTGTTTATGAAGCGACATGTGGCCCAGGAATGTTGTTGACCATTCAGTCGTCCGAGTTGGTCAATAATGATGAACTTGTGCAGGTGTTAATCAGGTCAGTGTTTTTTTAGACTTTTATTTTCTTGAGTATAGACTAATTAAAGACCAGTGGTTGTATTCATGTGCGATTTTTCCTTAAGCTCTGTCTACACTATCAAACTTTATGTGACAACAAAATGTGATGTGTCCAAATATGGACATGATGATGTCATATCACTACCATATTTGGGCATAGCACTACCATATATGAGCACATCACACTTTGAATGATTTTTTTCTTTTAATAGTCAAGCTCGGCCGACTGGTTTCTTCGGAGGCTTCTGCTCAGCTTCTCTGACCATCAACAATCAACTTGCCATCACTCAGTCACTGTACACAGTATTCCATTCTGTCACATATGGGTTCCTGTACCTCGGAGGTCTACCAACCAATGTGACTCCTGCAGCAGCTTCTGCCCCAATTGTCTGGTTTACTGGATGCATTCGCCATCTACAGGTCAATGACATTGAGTACGCAGTGTTTGACGACGCACTGAATGGTCAGAATGTGGGGGAGTGTGAGGTGGCTCCTTGTACATACGCACCTTGCGAGAATAGTGGAACGTGTGTCATGTAAGTAGTAACCTCTTTGAAATGTTGTATTTTGAAATGATGAAACTGCAAACCATGGTTAACTTAACTCATGTGTTAAGATAAAAGTGATTACTTGGTACTTGTTATGTTCAAACTCAATAAAGGTATGCTGGGATTTATTGCAGGTAAAGCATCAGAGCCAAAATGTATAAAAACATAAGCACAATTTAAAGCAAAACTGAAGAAAATAAGGGTTCATTATAAATTTATCTTAATTCATCTTGGCAGCTTCTTAAATTTGTACAATTCATTACTTTAATCAGTTCTTTTAACTTCACAGGCCTGATAATGCCATAGATTGGTATTGCCTCTGTCCTGATAACTATGTTGGTGAATTCTGTGAACAGCGAGTGGATTATTGCAATGGAGACCCTTGTGAGTTTGGATCCACATGTGTGTCCAGATGGGAACAGGCTAGCTTTGTGTGTCTCTGTCCTTATGGCAGGGAGGGTTTACTATGTGAAAATGGTAAGGAGTCACTCACTTTGAATTATGTATATATTGAGAGTGTAAAGCTCTGTCTACACTATCAAACTTTATTTGACAAAAAAAATGTGATGTGCCCATATATAGACATGATGATGTCATATCACTACCATATTTGGGCATATCACTACCATATTTGGGCATATCACTACCATATTTGGGCACATCATGTATTTATTGAGTGTGTTATGTGCCAAGAATAATTATTGTTGTCCTCAGTGGTGTTTCGACTATGAGTGCTCACTGACTAAACTCAGGGGCCCCAGAGCTTAAGCAACCCCAATGCAACTACCCAGCGTATTTAAAATATGTACAAAACAAATATCATATGCCAAAGAAGAAACATATATGTAGTTGCTACAAGAAAGCTAATTTATTTATACACTTTACATTATGCAGCTTTGTCAATCTCAAGACCCAGCTATTCAGGACTATCTTATGGCTACTCATCATATATACGTTATGCAAGAGCTTTAAACTGGAACTTTATTTTGGAAATCAAGTTGTATTTTGTTCCTGTAGACGATCAAACATTACAGAGTTCATTGATGTTGTTTTCAGGACAAAAAGGTACATATAAATACATAACACATAATATTTCAGTACATCAGTTCAGTAGTGTATCTACCTAAATATATACATTAGGGCAGTATCACAGGCAAAATCTTAAATAAAGTGTAATATATGATACATGTGATATTTGTTTTTACTGTGACCTAAATTGAAAAATAATTCCCATGATTCAATGTTGTGATCACTGTATCACACAATAAGATACAGTATGGAGAATTACGTGACTGTTATTAAATGTAAATTTGTAGAAAGTTTCTCATATATTACTTGATAATATTATTTTTTACAACATTTGTATTTACAGTACTATATTAAGAGTAAATAAATAATCTTTGTGACAAACCTTTTAAAGAGTCAATTAAAAATTGGGTTTTGATTTTTTTTTTTTTTTAGGAGAAGGAAGAAATGGAAGTGATTACTTGTCATTAGGTTTAGAAGATGGTTATGTCACATTTAGGTTTGACCTAGGGTCAGGTAAGTGTTAAAGGTCAAAGTATTATTATCAACATTTATATAGTGCTCTTACTTTGTGAAGATCAGAGCATGATAATGATTGTTGAAAAATGTTGTCAAGACAGTTCCAAGAAAAACACCATCTGTTTTTTTTTTTTTTATGCGTCAACTAACTGTTGCAATTAAAGCCATAAAAAGAGACCCTAAATAAAGAGACACAACAAGTTAATTACAGCCAATGAGATTACTTTATAAATTAGTTTTTCTTGTTTTAGGAGAAGCAGTGCTAAGAAGCCCATCACGTATTGACAGTAGTACCACACATGAGGTTCAGATTGGAAGATTCCAGAGAGATGGCTGGCTTAAGGTATTAAATGATGTTGCTGTTTAAAGCACTTGTGTTTATTTTGTATCCCATTCCATTATCATGCTTATTGTATTGTACATGTTTCAATGATATGTTTTATTTTGATCTTAGAATAAAAATGTCGATAAATTAATGATTTAAATTTCCACCATCATATTGAGAAATGACCATGATATATTAATATTTTTATATTTAATAATTATTTTTAGTATGGTAATTTAAATTTACCAAATCATTGTGTATGTCACTTTTTTCTAGGTTGATAATCAAATCAATGTAACTGCACGTACCAGTGGACCTCTTATTGGCCTTAATTCATTCAAAGATTTGTTTGTTGGTGGCTATGATGTTTATGAACTCCAGTTACTACCAGTGGACTATCAAGATGGCTTTAGAGGTATTTAGGAATTTTTAAATTTAAAACCTAATGGAAGTTGCTTTTGATTTGATGTGGTGGATCCTAGCAATAAAGTGGTGCCTGCATTATGCGATCCCTCTTTGACATTTAGATAGAACATTTTTGCTGTTGCACACCAATGATAACATAAGAATGTTATGTGCCCATATATGGACATGATGATGTCATATCACTAACATATTTGGGTATATCACACTTGTTTGATAGTGTAGACAGAGCTTAAGAGTAGTCTTTATGAACATGAACTAAAACTGTTGTTTTTTTACAGGTTGTCTTTATGATGTTGAAATCAAATCTGGACAGTATGATACTTTTGTAGCCCCTGGTAGCCCAAGTGGGCATGTAGATGCTGGTTTAAATGTTGGCCAGTGTGGTATGTCTGAGTGCAATCTGGTTACATGCTTAAATGGTGCTACTTGTGTTGACCTTGGCGCAACATTTCAGTAAGTCACCAGTTTTAGTTTTAGTACTGTATCCATTTTGGTCCTGAGTATAACTGTCTGGTATGAATGAACAATTCCTTCAGGAAAACATTTAAAAAGAAAAAAACTAAATATAGATCGACTATATATATTTATTTTTATTATTAATTATTTTTGTTATTAATTTATTCTGTTTTCGTTTGATTTTGATGAAGTTAAATTTTGGTTAAAACTGTAAAATAATTTGTTTCAGGTGTGATTGTACAGATGGCTGGAAAGGTCAATATTGTGCCAATGAGGTCAATGCCTGTGACCTTCAACATGATCCACTCCCTAGGTGTGCTCTTGGGTCAGAGTGCACACTGACCAACACTAACTACACATGTAACTGCCCACTTGGAAAATATGGGGAATTTTGTGATCAAGGTATACTTGGCTGGTTGTACAATGTGTATTTATCCTATGAACTTACATTACCTTTTATTGGATTGGATCTGAGTTGACATTGCCTAGCAAAACTCTAGCACATCAATACATGTGTTTTGTATGATGTGTGCGTCCTGTTGTGTTTAAACTTCAGACAATGTGAAAGGGTGGTCTTTTATATATTTTATAAGATAAGTGGAAAAATAAAGAATTTATTATATAATAGTGCCTTTCCAATGATCAAAGCTCATTGCATAGACATTTTTATTTTGGAAAAGGTGCATTTTGTTTTTAACTGAATGATACTTAAAAAATAATAAATAAGTTGACAATTGTTTTTTTTTATTACACTTGTGTAGATCTTACAATCAGTGATGCAAGGTTCCAGACTACATCTTACATGGCATTCCAACAAAATGTTGACATCAGGCAAACAACAAACATCACAATGCAGTTCAAAGCAGACGATGAGAATGGCATTCTATTCTATGCAGCTCAACATGATACCAGCCAGTCTGGTGATTTCATATCTATCTCATTGTATAACAGATATGTTGAGTTTAGATATGTTCTTGGTAGGTATTTATGGCTTTATCAATTCCATTCTTGACATATATTTAACCACCAATGTATAATTCAATACATGAATACAGGAAGGAAAAAGGAGGATTAAAAAAATGGTGACAAAGTCAAACTTTATTAATTAAATAAATTTAAGATATACCTATATTTAAGTAAGTAAAGTCCTAAAGTAAAGTTATGTTTACTTAAAATGAATTTGATATTACTGTGTTTATCTAAATGCAAGGCATTTTCTGAGTTAATTTACGTTATCAACATCTTCTGTCAATAGATGGTATTGGTGTCCCTGCAATTATAAGAAGTCAACAGCGTGTTGATATCAACCAATGGTACAGCGTGCAAGTTGGACGAACCAATCAAAATGGTTTCTTGATATTCATGGATCAAGAGCTCCGAGTGCGAGCGTCTACCACACTCATTGGTTTGGACCTTGCAACTGATTTCTACGTTGGAGGTGTACCTCATTTGAGTGAGGTCAATAGGTTAGCAGTTGAGGACAGTGCCACAGGGTTCAAAGGTTGCATACGAGAGGTCACTATTAATGGAGAGATGTTGCTACTCACAAAAACAGGTTTGTTAT
This sequence comes from Antedon bifida, assembly GCF_963402885.1. Classification (NCBI taxonomy): domain Eukaryota; kingdom Metazoa; phylum Echinodermata; class Crinoidea; order Comatulida; family Antedonidae; genus Antedon; species Antedon bifida. The sequence continues at coordinate 785,099 of NC_136229.1, read as the reverse complement.
ATCTTGACTTTATATAATTTTTTGTTTGGCCTTTTATCAAGAATATTAATCACAAGGACGTAGGCGTAAAGCTCTGTCTACACTATCAAACTTTATGTGAGAAAAAAATGTGATGTGCCCATATATGAACACGATAATGTCATATCACGGGCATATCACTACCTTATTTGGTCACATCACATTTTTTTTGACAAACTAGTTTGATAGTGTAGACAGAGCCTTAGGTTTTTGTTCTTAAAACTTGTTTAGGCTTCCTTCTACACATACAATGTGTATGATGTTTTTGAACTTGTTTAATATAATATTAATATATTGTTTGATGGTATGTTGGTATAAAGTTTGTGATACACCACATATATTTAGTTCTGACAAGAACTGTTGAGTTTCTCAACGTTTCGATCAATATACTTTGACACATGTTACGTGTGGAGAATTGTCAATAAAAAATGTTTGTTGAATTAAAATGATTTATTTAAATTCTTCAGGTGCTAAAGATGGCAGGAATGTGTTAGACTGCGATGGTACAGGCTGTGGATATAACGTGTGCAAAAACAATGGACAATGTGAATCAGAGTTTGCTGAATCACCTTGGGAATTCCACTGTTTCTGTTCTTATGTGAGTTTAATAGTTCTTGATGATTGTGTGGTGTTTACTTTTTTAATTGATATATGATGTTAAACACAACTCCAATGAGTGAAAAGTGACGAAAAGATTCTATATTTCAAACTTTATTTGACTTTATTTACTTCAGGAATATTATGTAATATGTAATTAATATAAAGTAGTTTTTGTTTTTTCGCTTTATGATATCTAACTTTTAATAATGAAAATGAAATATACAGTCTCATTCTCCAAAGAACATAGAATGAAATATCAAATATGTTTAAATTTAATATTTAAAATTTATGAAAATGAAAGTCCAAGATGATAAAATCACCACCTAAATCTTGACTACTGTATCTTTTTAAATGAAATGAAAGTTTTCATCTTTTTTTCCATATAAATGATCAAGTATTGCCTTGCTTTCCAATCAATTTGTCCCACAAGATTGCTTACAATAGCACCATGCGCTATAAATACATCCAGATTTTAATCATTCTCACTTTGATGTTAAATCATGTATTATTCATCAATTGATTGCTTCCTAGAACTTCTCCCTCATTAAACATTTCAAGGAATGTTTTTCTATGGTAAATTACCTTTTACAATAAATCACCTCAACATATGGCTATAAATGAAATAACTACACTGATGATGCATACTTGGAATGTATATTATGTATGTTGTAAAAACAGTAATGACATTTACAATTCAATTCTCTTCATTACAATGAATCCCAAGTATAAAAGTGTGATACTTAAACCATGTAATCAAATCACTATCATGTTAGGGATCAATATTTAGACATAAATTATGTTATCATCGCCGACAAAATATATCCACAAAATTCAGGGTTTTTATACTGTATATCATTTCCAAATGAATCCCATATATAAAAGTGTGATACATAACATGTAATCATCAATATTAGGTTTAATTTAATATAAAGATCAATATTTAGAAATAAATTATGTTATCATCTCTAACAAAAAGATGTCCACAAATTCAGGGTTTTTATATACAGTTTCAATACCAAAAGTATTAAAGAATGATAAATAATTCAAAGGATGACAAATAATAATTTATTTTATTTTTAAAAGTGTTCAGTGAATATGATGAAACATTAAGTTCATTGTATGTAGCTTATGATTTAGGCAAAACCAAATGACAATCTTTTTTTCTATTACAATATTAGTTACAAGCCTGTAGTTATTGTCCTTTTATGTTAGTCCACTACAGTAGTTGTTTTTCATTTTTTGTTTAAGAGCTCAAGTATAAATATTAAATGTATGTGCCAAAATATTTATCTTTTTACTAATATTAAGTCAAAACTCTGTCTAGATTCTAGACTATGACGATATATGCTCTAGAGTCCACGGGAGCCTGCTTACACATACAGTCGACTCTTTCCAAAAACACAATTACTACAAAAGTGTCTTTAAAGAGTTAGTGTACAGTAGTAATTTTTATTACAATTTGTGTTTTGTCTCTTTAGCCCTATACAGGTACAACTTGTAACCAGTCTGTATTTTGCTACAATAACCCATGTGAGAATGAGGGCGTGTGTTTCCCAGATAACATCCAGCTAACATACTCATGTTCATGTCAGCTGGGATGGATTGGACCAACATGTCAAATAGGTAACATTCATTTATTTAATCCACATACATTGCTAAAAGTTATATATTTTTTTATAATGACTGTTTCTCTTTTTCAATGTGTTAAATAATTTAACCGATATTTAGGTCAGTGTGCTTTTTTTTATTCCTTTTACACAAACAATGCTACTAAAGCTCTGTCTACACTATCAAACTTTATGTGACAACAAAATGTGATGTGCCCATATATGGACATGATGATGTCATATCACTACCATATTTGGGCATATCACACTTTTTGTCTCAAACTAGTTTGATAGTGTAGACAGAGATTTATATTATTATTATTATTTCATGAAATTGTACAAACAAATGTACTGTAAAGGCCAATTTACACAGACGAGCAGTAAACGGTAAAAAATATAGAATCAATGATATTCCTTATGACCATTTACACACAACGTCGAGCGGATGGACAGTTTCCACTCAGGATAGATGCAGACTCTACGTGGGGCAAGCTATGCGGTTTTTCCGCTTACCATTACCGCTCATCTGTGTAAATTGGCCTTAAGTTGCAATGTAATCATAACTAGGGTTACTATGTGATGTTATTATTAGGTGATCATTTAGAATAAAATGATCACCTATTGTTATTGTATAAAATCTTTATTATTTTTCTTTTTTTTTTTCTTTTTATTGTTTCTGTACACTATTTTGTGTAACAATTATCTCAAAAAGTTTAATGTCAATGATTACAAAAATTTCAGAATATCTTTCAAATAATATAACTTAATCCTAATAAGCTTTCTAGCGTGATCACTCATCCGTGACGACATTTATACGCCATTTTGCGAAATCACATTATCAATCATATCTCCATAATTCATTATCACATATTAATGAAATTCACTACACGTAAACTTCAGATCAAGGGTAAAAATATTAGCAAATAAAAACGCACGCGCACGTAGGTTCATGCGCGTGATATCGCGCGTTAAAAATTTAAAACGCTCAAAATTAAGTTTTGATCAATTTAGAGCATGAATTAGGCCATTTGCGTGTTTCAAAAAATTACTGCGCAAAAATGCGTTTTTGCGCGCGCGATACTTAAAAAGCGTAAAAAATATGAATTTTTTTTACAAATCTCATTCTACTCACCATCCTTAGTACATTCACCAAATTTGAGTCAGTTCCGACTTAAAATAACGCTATACGAGCACGTTAAAAATGACAAAATGCGCATATTAATTTTACAAAAGTTCTGAAAATGGTGAAAAATAGGTCTTTTTTAAAATGAAAATAATTCTTCAGAATGCAAGATGACCCCCGATTTTTTTAACTTATTCTGGAAGCCATTGAGTTGTAGATATGAATTCATGTACACACTTTACGTACAAAATGTTTTGACGTCATCAAATGGCCACTTGAATTTAAAAATTAGGATTTGTTATCTTTTTGTGTAGATTATCACATTCAACAGAGCGCATCTTGGTTATGTGTGCTCGAATTTCGCACAACTTTCAGTATGTGCTTGCTTAATTAATTATCTTTATCATGAGTTGACACTATCTTCATTTTAATGACGTCATCACGCGTAAAAACTTGAATAACGTAGGCCGTGTAATTTCACCTTCGCAGTAAATTTTAATATCTTACAGCTCTTCAGAATTGAAGGTTACCTTGATGATTATAATTTATTATGAAAGCTGATGAAATGTAGATATTAATTCATATAAAAATTAAGCCTATCGGATGTTGTGACGTTAACATATGGCCAGTTGAAGTGAAAAAGTAGTTTTTTCATATTTTTCGTCAAAGTTATACACAATTCAAAGAGTGCGCACAGCGCTTCTACGTGCCAAATTTTTTTCCAAATCTTATATTTTTTTGCTCAATTAATTATCTTTCGAAATTGTCATCTTAAAGTTTAGTTTGATAACGTCATCATGCCAAAAAATTAGAACATGTGTGTCCCGTAATTTCACCTATGCTACACTGTATATAGATATACAGTATATACTGTACATATTGTATATGGCATATAGGCACAACTCAGCACTATAAGCATATAATAGGATGGCATACATCAACATTTTCCGATCGTATGTTAACGTACGTGCATGTTTAAAAAAAATTAATTTCAGTAAAATGATAAAAATGATCACCTATAATTCGTCAAAGTGACGAATTAAATTCTAGTTCTTTCTTTTGATTTATGTTTCTGAATACTAGTTTATGGAAAGCTATGCATCAAGCAAGCCTAAAGGTATCCGGTATTGGATGAGTTGACTGTATATTATGCATTCTTTGTTTTACATATTGTAAACCTTATTTTATTTATTTCCCAGCCGCTGTGAATATTGAAGTTGCTCAGTTTAACGGTGATGGCTTCCTGTTCTTTCCGTCCAATCACAGCCAGACTAATTTGACAAGCACATCTGTATTGGTCAACTTCAAGACATCGTCCAGTACTGGACTGCTTCTGTGGAACGGTCAACCAATCACAGCAGGTGGTTCTGACTACTTAGGCTTAGGCATTGAAAACGGTCGATTGAAACTTGGGTATGCATTTATTTCTCGGAATAGATTTTAATTATTTTTTTAATGACAACATAAAATCTCTCTCTTCTCTCTTAAAATTTTAATATTTATTTTTTATTAAGTGTGTTTATTATTTTTAGTTTATAACATTCAAGTATTTTCTTTTTATTATTGACAATTTTTAATAAAGCATGTTTTTATTACATGATTAAAATCTATATAACAAGTGAATTCAAATAATTCGCGTGACAGAGTTTTAAACGAAAAAGGACAAAAAACTCTATTTTTTACTAGATTTGAAAATATGGCATGAACTGGTAATAACTGGTAAAATATAAATAAAAAATTACCCAAAAAAAAAACTTGCTATTAGATTTGTTGTGAAAATAGTTCATTAACATCTTCATAAAACTAACATTCATAATTCTGGGAAAAAAATAAATATTATGTTGATTATTACTATTGTTTCTCATTTCAGAATAAATCTAGGTCACTCCTCAATAGGGGTCATTTTCTCAGATAAGTTTATATCAGATAATGAATGGCATATAGTTAGTGTTGTAAGGTGAGTATCCTCCCTCTCATTATCATATTATAATTAACATTTTAAGCATTCTTTATTAGCTGGCCTATTCCCTCATCATGTTTAGCTTTATATCTTCAATCCGACTAGTTCATTAATTAACTGTGTCTACTAGTTATTCCTTATAATAATTTTATATTTCATTTTATAAATATTTAAAATCAATATTCTCCTTATTAGGATGACCTCTACCTTGCATTTAACTTTAAATATTTATAATTAAACAAGCTTGTCCTCTTGTATCTTTTTTTTTTTTTTCTAAAGTATAAATATCTGTTATTTTTTGTTCAATGTGTGGACAATAAATAAATGAAATGGAATAAAATGAAATATACCTTCATTAAATTTATCATATAATAAATGATTTAGGTTTTAAATATTATCTTTAGCTTATACAGTACTTAAGTTTAATGTAATAATATTCATATACTATTTTTGTAATTAGCATTTAGCAATTTGTAGATTAGCCAGCCTTAAGGCCAATTTACACAGACGAACAGTTACAGTAATAACAATTTTGAATCTATGTTATACCTAATGACCATTTACACACAACTGATTGATACAGATTATCTGTGGGACAATCTATGCGGTGTTCAGCTTTACCTTTACCGCTTGTCTGTGTAAATTGGCCTTTGAACATATTATATTTAAATGCATGGTTAATATTTTAACATCATCTTATAGTAGATACATCATACTATGATTAAGTTTCACATCATTCTATTTATAGTTAACGTTTTAAATATTCCCTCATTAGATGGCCTACCTTCATTTTGTAATCAACATTATTTCTTAGATCACAGTTGCCTTGGTTAGGTTATAGTAAATAAAGTTTAGATAATAAACGCTAATTACTTCACAGTAAGTCATAAATAATTATCCACAATAAATATTTAGATCATCATAATGAGATGTAAAACCACCACGTCTGTTTTTTAACGAGATATTTCGCACTTTTCTAAAGAAGGCGGTGTAATCCCCTGATAGATGATACATATCTACTTAAATTTACGCAGGTGAATTACCGTCCCTTGGGCTACAAACCCATTAATTGATCAATATCGTTTAATTGACGATTGAAGATACTCCACAGGGTGTTTGCAGCATAACTATCTACATATCAAGAGTTTTAATACAATGAAGGATACAATAAGTATTCTGATGTATTGATTTTTGTATTATGTTGCTTTAGGGTTGATACTCGTGTGGATTTGTTTGTTGATGGCCAAATAGATGTATCTCAGAATCTTGTTGGACCATTCACAGCTTTGGATGCTGATGGCCTTTATATAGGTAAGTCTTGAGAGAGTGAGATAATAAATCTTGTTTATTGAAACTGAAATGCTTCACGACCTGACCAACTTAAAAAAAAATCAGAAATAAAACAGATTCTATATTTTTTTTTCCACATCCCATTTACCTCCTACATGACCTGGTTCACTTTTGACTACGCGATGTACTATGTTTTCTAGTGTTCTTTTTGCCTTGCGTTGTCACATGAAACTGAATTGATTTTCCGTAGTGATGTTTGCAGCACTGTTGCATCGTCGGTTTCCACTTGTGATTACGCTGCACTATGCGTCACTGCATTGTGTCCTAGTGGGAACCACGTCTTACCGTCACCGCTTGTGTCTGTAAAGTTGCCTTTAGGCAGACAATCAATTAACATTGTATGTTTTGTCGGCATTGTCTGTTGGGTGCAATACAAACACTGACGTATGCATCATTTTCATCTTGTACTTTTAAAGCTAGTCAGCATTGTATTGTTATTACAAAGTTTAGATGTCGGTTAATTATGATGACAGTGGTGATGATAATGACAGATGATTGCAGTGATGATATTACGATTATTTTATGATAATTATAGCCTCAGCAGTGACATGATTATTGTCATTGTTAGAATGATAATGATAATGAGGATTATTGTTTGATTATAGTAATTACACTGATGATGATGATAATGACATCAACTCATGTTCTGTATGTTATTAATTTGCATTACAGGTGGATTTAGTCTAGAAGATGACATCACCAAGTCAACCAACTATTTATTTAGTACAAAATTCCAAGGCTGTGTTGGTGGTATTCAATTCAATTCAAAGCAGCTGAGAGTGGATGAAGCGCAATATGGTTACAATGTTGACCAGTGCCTAGAAACTTGATTCAAGAATTCTGGAAGGGTAGAGTTTTTGGATCGTATAAAGACTTAAAAGTACTAAAATTAGTACTTTTAGCACAAGTCTGCCCATGGATAGAAAATCGACCTTTCTGTATACATCCTATATAATCCAGTGTAATGCTGTCAACTCTCCCAATACCGACACCTTTGGGCTGGCTGGTCTAATGTCAGGTTTTCTGAAAAGTCTGGTATTTGGAATGTGCTTCTAATGATAAAAATTGATTTGGGGACATTTTGGACATCAAGAAATATCTTGGGAGAGCTTCTGGTTGTTTTCAGTGGGAGAGCTGTAGTACTGGGCCACATAGATAGAATTAATATGACATTCGGTAAATGAAAGCGGCCATGTTTTATTCTACAAATTAAGATGAATAATTGGTAATGTTCTGAAGACTTCCTCCATTCTAACAAATTATTTGCACATCAATGTTGTAGCAATTCATGACAAGAACTTTACTGAGAATGAGATGTTGATAATAAATCAATATCATCAGCTGCATTACATTCAACCATGCTCAATATGTGCACCACTTAAAGTAATTAACACCTTTTAAAAACTTACATAATGTGCACATCCTGTAATTAGCATTATCCACTAACGTACTTTAACAATGCTCACTGTACATTAATCATACATTGTAAGTGATGTTGTCTTTTAGTTCAAATCCTGCTTGAGTTATGTGTGCTTATGGTGTTTTTATAAACATGTGGTCTTTTAGAGGAGGGAATGAATAATCACAAATGAAATGAAAGGTTTATTTAATCACTCCTTCCCTCTCAAACCTCCTCTCATCTTCACTTTTCACAATATTTTTTTAAATCGGTACAGTACTACTGTAATTGTAAATATTTTATATATTTGCTGTCTGTCATGTGATCATTTATGTTAAAGTTTATTTGTTATGCTACTTAATACAGGGAGGATCTAGGAGGCTGGGGGTAGTGCTTGAGATCAGTGACATTATCAATGAAAAACATTCTGTTAGCGCTCCCCCTTTGAAAAATCCTGGATTTTCCGCTGTAATAAATCCTGGATTTTCCCCTGTAATAAATCCTGGATTTTCCCCTGTAATAAATCCTGGATTTTCCCCTGTAATAAATCCTGGATTTTCCCCTGTAATAAATCCTGGATTTTCCCCTGTAATAAATCCTGGATTTTCCCCTGTAATAAATCCTGGATTTTCCCTTGTAATAAATCCTGGATTTTCCCCTGTAATAAATTTATATATATAAACATATAGTATCTATGCGTTATTATTATGAATTTGGTTGAATATTATTTGTAAAAAAAAAGATTTAATAAATCTGGCAGTCCAGTTTTATAAACATAGTGTATGTGAACATTAAGCTGTGGTATACATAACATGCATAGAATGTACATCAGTGTTTAAGTATAAATGGTTTGATTGGTTTGTGTAGCTCTACATTCCACACTCTAATCACCTTGTTTAAATAATTTATTTTGTAGACCAAAAAATGACGGCACTACAATTGTATAAGAAATGTATTTAAAAAGTGTTTTTCAAAAATGATTTACAATACTAACAGTATTATGTTGGTCGTGATTATTTACTATACTAACATTTTGTAGACAAAAAACAAAAAAATTACGGCACTACAATTGTATACGAAATGTATGTTAAAAAATTGTAACAATTATTTACTATACTAACAGTATTGTACTGGTCCTGTAACGTAATTATCACTTCTTTTTTTTCATTTTACAAATTTGTTTTTTTTCTGAACTAAAAATAATTTGTTATTTTTTTTCAATGAAATTGTTGAAATGCAATTATTATTTTTAACATATTTAAAGGCACATATGTAAAGCTCTGTCTACACTATCAAACTAGTTCTACAAAAAAAGTGTGATGTGCCTAAATATGGCAGTGATATGACATCATTATGTCCATATATGGGCACATCACATTTTTTTGTTACACAGTTTGATAGTGTAGACGGAGCTTAAGTGAATTATTTCCTACAACATTGAAATGCCTTGATCATGTGCAACATACAATGACATTAATCATGTCTTTGAATGTATAAAATAGATCCACATACTTCAATTGTTAATCATTGTAGGATCATGTGTGTTGTTGCTTTAGCTCTTTTTGAATAATAATTTCCAGCCATTTATTATGTGTTATTAGCATATAAATACAAGAACCTTCATTATGTGTAGGATTATAGGTGCATAATAAACATCATTGTCTGAGAATTGACATGTTGATGGTTATTATGTATTCATGACACAGTACTGTATTCATACTAAACCAGACATTTTCAAATGTTTATCTGTTTTTATGTTCTTTAGAACACATTTTGCAACTGGGCCTAAAGCATTTTCTACACTATCAAACTAGCTTGACTAGTGAATGTGATGTGCCCAAGTATTGTAGTGATATGCACAAATATGGTAATGATATGACATCATCATGTCCATATATGGGCACACACCACATACTTTTGTCACATAACATTTGTATAGTGTAGACAGAGCTTTAGGTTGTGTCAAATGACTATGCTTAAAGCTTGGTTCCCACTAGGGATGCAACAACTGTAGATACAACCTAAGTGAGGTCAAAACATTGCATTTCGTTCTAGCGGGAACCAAGCTTCTGAAACTGGCATCGTATAGCTACAATAACTAAGATTTTTGCTAGTCTTTTGTGTATTTTGTGATTGCTGTTTCATTTTTTATGTACTAGTGCAAAGTTTGTAGAGATTACATTAGCTGGTCTAATGGTCTTATTAGCCGTCCATTTGTATTCATAGGTATGACATGCCATGTGTGCCAAAATTTATTCATAACATTCCAAATAAAGATTTTTAAAAATTTGTAAATAATTTGTGGTTTGTTTTTTTATCCCTACTTTTTATCCTTGTTTGTTGTTGATTCTTGTTTTATCCAATTGTGTTGTACATACCGTAATTTATTTGAATAAACGCCCCAGGGTTTTTTTTTAATGGGGACATTTTTTTTAGGGAGCCGTTTATTTTTTTTAGCCTAATATGGTAACATGTATAATCAAATATTTACCCCCTAGATAAGAAAAAATACAGCACAATTAATATCGAGAAGTGATAAAATACAGTAAAAATCAATCAAATCCAATTTGTAGATCATGTCAATCAATGAATTCTACTACAAATAGAAACATGTTATAAACCAATATTGTGTATATATGCATGTGATGGGGCATTTATTTGAGGGGAAAATTTAGGGGAATTTATTTGAGGGGAAAATTTAGGGGCATTTATGCCAAACGATGTTGTATGGGGTGGGGGGACGGAGTTAGTTGGCATTTATTCAAATAAATACGGTACTGTATATGAATATTTTGAATGGTCACTGGCGAGTCACTGTCAATACTGTTCATTCATGGGGATCGCTGTAGTTCATTGGGGTTCGATGTGGTCATACATCCTATGCTCTTGCGGTCAAGTTTGCATTTAATTATTAAAAATTGATTGAAATTGGTAGGCTTTACAACAAATTTGCAGAAATGAAAACAAACACGAGACAAATTTGCTATGCTTTGTTTTTAATTAGCATAATTACAACAATAAACTTGATCAGTATCAAGAAAATAGAAATTAAAGCTATGAAATAAAATGATTGAATAACATCCATAGAAAACGAAAAATATTAAAATGACCAACAATACTTTGATTGCACCTACTACATTATGTAGTAAATAAGGAGTTCAATTTGACATAGCCACAAGAGCCTCCTGGGGCAGATTGCTATAAAACAGGAGTAGGCTTTCATTTTAAAGACCGCTTACAGGTTAGACCGCGGTATAGCAATGGTCTATAATAAAGACTACTTTTTACATCACGAATTATAGCCGACTAAGCCCTAAGACCGTTTATAGCAATCCGCCCTTGAATAAACCTATTAAATACTACTGTAGTCATAATAGCAACAGTAACTACCTTAAAACCAGAAAGTGACAATCATACTGTACCCTTTTAATGGTGCAAATTGCCCAATTGCAAGGAAGACTCACTAAGCCACATTTACTAGTGATCAATTACTCAAGGAAAATTGTTCTAATCTAAATGCTGCCAAGATGCAAAAAAAAATTGATTTCCTTGAGGACCTACAGATGTTAACATCATCACACACCTGTTCTGGTCCGGCGTCGGCAAATAAAACAGCAATTTTTCATTTTCACGACGCTTCACGTGGCTGTGCACCAATCGATATGCACGTAGCCACGTGACATATTGGCGTTTGGTGTGATTTGCCGGCGCCGGACCAGAACCGTGCCAGAACAGGTGACCTTTAATACTAGTCTTGCACAATTAGGTACAAATGTTGAATTTCAATATTCAATTTTACAGTATATAAAGCAGAACATATACTTATTATTACTAGTTAATTAATGTCAATTTTGGATTTATATTCCATAAATTACAAATTAAAATACAAATTGTATTAGCAAATATGATTCTTCACTATAGTACCTACAGACAAGCAAAAACAGCAATTTGATTGGTGGATTGTATAGTCACTATTTCAATTTGTATATCTATTGTTTTCAAAATACTTTCTTCCCTACTGCTACTCATGCATTTGAACATTACATATGATGACACATAACAAAATGACACACCACACCAAAACCTAATATGTTAAGGAAGAGCAAAAAGAGCCTAAATTTTAAAATCCTGTACAGTCAACTCTCCCAATACCAGACTCTCTGAAAATCAGACTTTTCCAAGTCTAAAAGTTCCCAAATTCGTTTTTACCATTAAAAAAAACTTCCCAGAAAACCAGACATTAGAGCAGCCCATGGGTGCCCGGTTATGGAAGAGTCGATTGTACTAACTACCGCGCATTCAATTATTTTAACATTTGTTGAGTTTGTTTATTAACCAGATGATACTTAATATACATTGTACTTATTTCCAAAATATTGTGAAATATTGTTTTCCAAAGCATTGCATTCTTCCTTATTTGGATCTCTAACAAGAGCCTGCAGTAATTCTGATTTATAAATATGTAGACGTAAATTTAACGGTAGCAATTGTTCGCTCAGAGCTATCATGTCATTCTGAGCGATCACAGCGAAATCATCCATCAATTATCGATTAAATTTCACAAGACATTTCATTCCTTCTTCATACATTCCTTCTGCATTGATATCAACAAAGCACTTTGTAAAACACCAGACATGTATTGTAATGACCTAATGTGCATACTTACATAATGCCCAGTCGGAAAAAACACAATGCAACAAAAACAAATTCTATCTTTGCGTCAACCGACCGAACATGACACAAAAGTGAAAGTTGTTATCAGGTGGTAGAATGAACCAATGCAATTGATGACAGTGAATCCCGTTCTCTCTTGCGCATGTCTCACCAAGAAACGTGTTCATTTAGATTAATTACCCTGCTCGCCATCTTCGTCTCCATCTAGGTTATCGCTTGTCCACAACTAACAAACAAAAATTAAATTTATAAATTATATATCTCTATAATGCTTTCTAACTTTTACAAGCTTATAAAGTTTTTAAAGATGTCTGTTAGCTGTTGATTTCAAGGTTACTACAGTGGTTTCCACAAAGAGTACAGAATGTAGCTTGGGTAATGTTGGGTGTGTGCTGTGTTGAAATTAGGCCTTGGATAGTGGTTGAGAAATACCGGTTTACATAAACAGAGATTTCTGTAGTGAAGACCTTAAAATAAGATTAAGAAGTAAAAGCTCTGGCCAGCAAAATCATTGGCGCACGGCGGCAGTGTGTATCAACTTACTGTTAAGTTATCTCTCAGCAGTTGCATGATTAGTGTGCTGTCCTTAAACCCATCGTCTTTAGCTACGTCTAGATCTGAGATTGCTTCGTCAAAAGCCTACAAATATACAAGCATCATTTTCATTAAAATTCCCTATATGTACGTATTATCTATCAACTTTCACGGGTTTTTTCCGAATAGCAATTACTAACTGGCAATCAGTAAGTTGAGTTTACAGATTTTATTGACTTTTCTTAGCATCATGTCAAAATTCTACTGCAGTAACTTAAATTTAGTTGGTTTTAATTTAGAGGTGTGAAGCAGTGATTGTAATAGTTTACGTAATGATCCAAAAAAGCTTGATAAATTAAACAGTAAACAAAATGTAGTAATCTACAATAGAATTACATTGTGCGTACTGGCGCAAATGTTACTTAATACAATTTTTAATTGAGGATTGAAACATACAGATTTAGCTAGGAAACAAGCCTTCTCTGGGTCATTCAGTATTTCATAGTAGAACACAGAGTAATTGAGAGCAAGGCCGAGTCTGATTGGATGAGTGGTATCCATGTTCTTGCTATATTTAGTGGCACTCGTATATGCTTCTTTTGATTCGCTCACACTTTCTAAAAAGCAAAATCAATAAATAGCATTATTACTAACTTCCTTTGCAATCAGTCCGACGAATTACCCATCAAACCACACTGAACCCATCAGACCAAACCTGAACCCATCAGACCAAACCTAAGCCCAATGAACCACAATGGTGGTGTTAGGTGTGATTCATTGGGGTTTTGTGTGGTTCAATGGGGTAATTTGTCAGACCATTTGATACATAGATACAAAAAGAAACTAGACTTGTACTGTAGGCTTTCAGAAGGTAATACAGTCAACGCTCCCAATAACAGACACCTTTGGGCTGGCCAAATATGTCTGGTTTTCTGGAAAGTATGGTATTCAGAATGTGTTTTGAATGATAAAAAGAAAGTTTGGACTTTTTGGTCCCCAAGAAAAGTCTGGTATTGGGAGAGTTTCTGGTATTGGGAGAGTTGACTGTATCATAAATAAATGCTTGTTTCATTACAGGAACTACAGAACTGTATTAGTATAATAGACATTATTCATTCATTCAATGTTTTATTTTAGAATCTCTGGTCCATAGAAAGTAAAATTGAATTAAAAATAAGCAAGACTGTACTAATAATTACTACTAGGGTTCACTATAATATCTCTATGATATGATGGTAAAAATAAATTCAGGATACCACCAAAATAAAAAATAATTTATAAGATTCTTGTTATTTGTTGTTTATAGGTAGAAAATAAGTATATTACTTGATTTATCTTCTCCTGTTGCTACTTCGGCAAGATAGCGGTGGTAGTCTCCCTTCATTTTAAGATAAAACACTGTACTTTCAACTTCATTATTCTCAGCTTCATTATTCTCCAATTTATCTTTCTCAATTTTTAATAACTTGTCAAGTAATACCTGCCAAGGAAACAAACAAATCAAATTAACTTTATTTAACTTTGAAAAGGACAGAAGTAGAGCATACAGTTATTAAAGACGCATCATGAGACGATCGGGCAAACGTACAAGACAATCAGGCAAACGCACAAGACGATCGGGCGAACGTATGAAACAATCAGGCAAACACACGAGACGATCGGGCAAACGCATCATGAGACATCAGGCAAACGTACAAGACAATCAGGCAAACACACGAGACGATCGGGCAAACGCTCCACACACGCCATGATCGGGCAAATGCATGAGACGATCGGGCAAACGTACGAGACATTTATTCAGGCAAACACGAGACAATCGGACAAACTCATCATGAGACGATCAGGCAAACGCATGAGACGATCGGGCAAACGCATGAGACGGTCTTGTATCCGATCGTCCGTCAACCGCTATGCTAGTTATAGAGAGAGAGAAGATAATTTATTTATTATGGCTATCACGGCCTAGCTAGCCTATTATAGCTAGGCCTAGGCCCTCATGAATGATTATGTTCTTACCAAAACTTCATTACAGATTTTTTTCAATTCTTGTTCAACCTTTTCCTTATACTCTTGAGTCTTTTTCCTTTTCCCTTCATTTTCCATTACATCTGATTTTCCTTCTATGCTCGATATTACACGCCATGATGATCGCCTTGCTCCAACAACATTTTTGTAAGCAACAGACAGCAGGTTGCGTTCGTCGTTCGATAAGGTTATTTTTTTTTCCGAGTTTTCATCAACAACTAACTTCATAGCCTGAGACATATCATCGTATCGCTCAGCCTGTTCAGCTATTTTAGCTTTCTCTACTTGAACCTTCATCGACGACATTTTGTTACTTCAATTATGCAGGGCGTTATTCACAGACAAACCCACTACTTTCACGGTTTCGGCTGCCGGGCTGAGGTTTCGTCTCTCTCACGATATCCGATCTCGAGAGGTTGGAAAAGATGGCGGCAAATAAACGGAGAGGAGGAGGCGAGAGGGAGACTGATTACTCATTGTTGATAAGCAATATCAATACGCTGTGGAAATCATATTTGATAATTATTATATTTTTAATATTTGGTTATTTAATAAATCTGTATTAAAAACTACATTTGTTCATTAAATTGTTCGATTTATTACAGAATAATTAAAAGCCTTGATTATCACTACTGTACTGTGTGAAGGGTTTCATTCTAACGGTGAATTGAATCGACGGCAAAATGACGTCAATACCTACCGAGGTCTCTAATGTTGTCATCGTGAGTAATGAGCTATGATGTCACCTCTTTGGAATGTGGGTTTCGCCAATTCTTTAGAGGGAGACAGACATGTATCATTGATAAAATAAAAACTGGCTTTTAGTAGTTTATTTAATAATGAAAAAATGAATGCCATACAACTACGGTTTCTGATTTTTAAAAAGGTCTACTTCGTTTAGGCCTAGGCCTAACATTTTCAACCCTCTAAATATCTCTCTTTCAACAAATATTCATCCATTAAAAAACAAACAAATATAGAGGTTCGAACCCAATCTAGAGCTGAAATATCTCAAAACAGAGCATTACCTGTTACGCCACAAAGTACATGACTGAATAGCTGATAATTCGAGTCTATTATACGTGCTTCATATTATGTAATTCATCATTACGTCATAATATGCATATTAACCTTGTTAACATCAAGATGACCAGCAATGCCACCACATCATCGTCAGATGCAATGCATCTGACGATGATGTGGTGGTGTAAACGACCCCAAGCCTGTGTGCTGAGGCAGGGAGAGCACACTGTAACATCTTTTATTTGTCTGTGGCTTTCGTCATAATATGTGTTTTTGATGTTGTGAATTTTTTGTTTAGCGTTTTGATTTTGTTAATCTTTTACATTACATTTACAACCAGTCACCAAGTAAATGAAGCACAGAACCCCCGCCCCCACCCCCTGGCTAGGGATAATAACATTCTTTAATTGCGTTCAATGCGAACGTCAGGGGGAATTCCCCGATGAAGCAAGGTACTTCCGGTACTGTCTACTTAACATTTCAAAAAGTGACGTGACTTCAAATGTTGGCCTAGTTGTGTTAAATGATATACATAGTGAAAGAGCTTGTTTTAGAAACGGCGTATTGTACGATTTGTCAAGAAGTGAAATTTTTAATATTTTTTATATTTTGTCCCATGGTAGTTGGGAACTCTTGTTCCTCAGGTTGTCGGAATGTTTTTGTGCAAATAAATTAAGAGGGACAGCCTCCCTTGTTTTCAAAATAGCCCCTGTATCAGGGGGATTACCACCTATCTGATAGGACAGTAATTCATTTACTGTTGGTAATCCTTGGCCACATAGCCTATAAAGACATAACAAATTTATGTTGAATTATGCTAATATGACTATAAATCTACTTTTTTGAGATGATTACCAAACGTTATCTTGATTGACCCATCAAAATAGATAGAATAATCTGAACTATTTTAATTATACATTTTCAACTGAACTGAATACTCCCCCTCCTTTATATTAAAAACTGCAAAATCAATCAATCACTTTTCATGTTTTGTTTGGAAAATACACCTTTAATAGAATAACATAAATAAACTTTATAATTTTATAGGTCCGCCGTCAAAATAAGCTTTTTATTTGCCGCACGTGTTCTATATATGATCATGGACCTATAAATTAGACCATGATATGATGACACGTACGTACAGCAGTGACATAAAAAAAGTTTTAAAAGATGATGATGACCTTTTCACCAAACTTTGTTTTGTGACATGACCTTTGTATACATCATCCACCACACACCACCCGTCTCGTCCGTGCGAGCGAGCGCGCACCGCCACACAGTACAACACCACCGCTAGAGCATAACCTAGGCTAGGCTAGCTCCGAAGATGTAGACATTCGATGGCTGTTTTCATCTAAATGCTCGTTCTTTCATAACATAATGCATTTTTCAATACCGGATACCGAGGAATTTACATCAGAAAATGGTTCTACATACACGGTAAATGTTTAGAATATGTTTTTGTCATCAACAAGACACATATTTTAATATCAAGCATTTGTCAAATACTGACTGGCTCGAATGGCTTGTCGCGGTCTGGCCGCCTTGGGACAGCCACGTCGTATTATTGCGGTTCAATTCCACTAGTATTAGCTGGCCTAGCCATGTAGCTCTGTTTTTGTTGCATTCTGATAAAGACCTTGCGTAATACAAATAGGCTAGGTTATTAATGCCTAGGCCCTAGGCTAGCTAGGCCTTGAAGTTTTATAATTTATTTTATTTTCTGTAAAATTTGTGTTTCTGTTCTGAGCATGTGCGGAATGACTTAGAAACTATTGAAATTATTTTCAAGACTAGTAATGCACTCAATTGTATGATCCTCTTTACGACCGGGGCGAGGTCCATCATACCTTATGAATACCATGATGCACACCGTTTTGATGCATTGTGACCATGTTGTTCATGATATGGTGGGGGTAAAGTGACGGACTTTGACACACCATTGTCCATTGATGTGACGTACCATCTCTAGGGTTTTTTATGCTCTCCTGCGTCAATAATTATTTGTAAATGACACATCCATGACGCACCTCTGCTATACAATTGACTAGTGCATAATTCGCGATTTTAGCAACTGAAAACATAAAAATCAATTACTTTGATAAAGGACACTTGCAAAATGTCCCAGTGTAGACTAGATTAATCAATCAATTTCAATTACTGTTCAATTGAATTAATAAATCTGCTTTCAAATTGAATTTCAGTGTTACCATTTGCACGTGAATGGTGTGGAACATTCAATGTTGCGGTACAGCCAACTTCATGATTTCAATGAAAAATTAAAGAAAGAATTTGGTAGTGAGATCATCAACAACTTTAAATTCCCACCTAAAAAGTTACTTGGACTAAACCAAATCCAAAAAGAAGAAAGAAGAGAGAAATTGGAACATTACATTCAACTATGTGAGTATGAATGAAGTGGCACAATGGCTTGATGCAGATAACATGCTTGCTAACAATGAGTCCTGCGTTCAAATCTGTACTCATGGCAAAAAACAGCAAAACTTTTCGAGTTCCTTTTCAATCCTAATTTCCAACAAAAAGTGTGATGTGCCCAAATATGGTAGTGATACATGACATCATCATGTCCATATATGGGCACATCACAGGAGTGTTACAGGCAGACAGAGCTTTACAATTCCAGATCAATGGAAACAAATTTGACATGACGGACATTAATAAATCTTTTGGATTTTTTTTTGTACAGTAAGTCAAGATGCGAGAGTCGCAAATAGTGATGTGTTTAACGGATTTCTTATTAGTGCACAAAAAGAAACTGAGAAAGGAATACCAGAAAGTGTGGAATTAAACGTGTATCTTATGAATGGTCACAAAATTACAGTAGATATTATGTCAACTGACCAGGCTGAAGATGTTCTTGAGGTCAGTGGTCAGTTTTAATTACCAGATCAAATATTAACTTATTTCAACAAATATCAATTAATCCAACAACAAAAACTTATGTGTGGATTAGTAGTAAGAAGCCATAGTGGCACTGTAGCCTGTTGCTTTGTGGTTTGTACTTTTTTAATAATCCTGGTTCCAATCCAGTTACAGTCCCAGTGTTTTTCTGACAGCCAATACAGCATCACTAACTAATCCAGTTATAGTCCCAGTGTTTTTCTGACAGCCAATACAGCATCACTAACTAATCCAGTTACAGTCCCAGTGTTTTTCTGACAGTCAATACAGCATCACTAACTAAGCCTCATATAAGCTACAGTGGCTCTGTAACTTTGTGGTATACATGTTGTGTACTTGCTTACCAATCCCAGGGTCCTTGGCTCAAATCATGTTACTGTTCATTGATTTTTCAGCCAATATAGCACCACTACCTAAGCCTCATATGAAACTTGGTTTAGGAAGGAGGCATGGGTAATTGGTGAGTTGTGTATTTGTTGTTGAATTGTGTAAACATTTAAAAAATAAATAAATATTTTATTTTAAAACAAGTATCCAATTAAAAGTCTGTAAAAAGCAATTACATAATGCATCAAACTACAAGTAACATTATGATGATAACTGTAACATGTGTTTGTTCAACTAGACCAATAGAATGTGAATAGCATTTGGGAACTAGAGGTTTAATCCAACAGCATATTGTTATACTATCAATAACTTTGTTGACTCAGTAGGGAGCAAGTCAATATACCACCAGGCTAAGTTTAAGGAAGTGTAGTTAAAGCAAACAACATAATACCAAAGTTGAATATAGGAGTATATTGTAGTTCTAGTCTGGTTTGTGCGGGTTTTTGTGGGGTTTGCGCTGTAAAATCTGTAATTACTCCAAAAAGTTTTTCACCAAAAAAGACAAAACTTATGGCAATTTCAAAATGTTTTTTTTATAAGTTATCTTCTTTAATTGTTTTAATTGGGATCTTATCAATGTTAATTGGTTTGAAGGAGGTTTGTGCAGGGTGTTTGTTGTGCTGCAAAATTGTACCTCTTTTTCATAATTATGATGATTCATGATTAGGCCCTTCTTAATGGAAGTTAAATTAATTGGAATGCATTTAAAAAAGAAATTTTCACTAACAATAACATTACAATAAGCTGAAAAAATAAATGTACTTTATTTACACAATTATATGTACAGTATTGTTAGGATATCAATTTGCTGGTTCATACAATTAATAAAAAATATGAATTTAAAGTATGTACAATAATAATATATATAGTCCACTGGTAGTGAAGTTGACACGGAATCAACTTTACAATGTATTACATTACAACATTCATTAAATGAATCTTGTCTATTATTCAAGCTAATAGCCATTACCAGCGGGATCTCTTCTGTCTCCCTTCCTGGTTCACAAAGTTAACTGAATGGCGATGTTTTCTTGGGAATAATATTTATTTTATTCATATAATTGTGCAATACACGCTAATCTGAATAGTTAGAATATCTGAATATAAGTAACACAATTGAAATGAAAGAAGTTATTGTCAAAGTACTGTAAATAATGGAGAGAAAAAAATACTATTATACTATTAGTCATGAGGCTTTATAGTAAATATTAATACTGTATTTTAAAAAAATTAAAAAGCAATTAATGTAAAAAGTAAGTAATTTATAATTATGAGATCCAGTGTGACAGGTATCGATGTAACAGGTGTTTAAGAAGTTGGCTTAAACACTAATAAACAGGGTTTGTTGTTTACAGTTAAGTTCATTCTTAAATAAATACTAGCATACTTGATAATATTAGCTGATTCAGCCTGTCTACTGTATATGTCACCAGTATGATACAGTATGTAGGCAAATTCCATTATACAGTACACATGTGACCTTACTCTTCCTAGCTTCAATGGTGCAGGCATCACATGTGACACACATGAGATGCTGTATTTTGGAATGACGCTATGATACTGGACGAATATTTTCATATTGATGTGGAGATACAATACAGCGCTGAGAATCAAGTGATACAAATATTCACTATTTTGACTTTTTTTTTTGTAAACAAAGACTCAAACTCAAATTTCCAATATTTTTGCTGATTATGTCTCACAAACGTCTTCCAATAAAATAACTATAAATACAAATAGATTATGGGATAGTTAGATTTTCATCCATATTTTACTGTATATATTGTATCCTCTTTATTCCAAAAAATACTGACCAACTTTCCATCTCATGGCCAAATTAAATGTAAAAAACATGTCAAAAAATATCAAGACAGCGTTAAAATTGTAAAAATCTTATAAAAAGTTAAAAAAACAAAAGAAACATATATAAAAAACATCAAAACTAAAAAAGGCAAGAGCAGTCACAAGTCAGCAGGGAAACGTAACACAAAATTGCTTTTCAAAACATCGTTAAAAGAGTCTTAATTGGTTGATATTAGTTAGCCCACGGTTTTTACATTAGAGGAGAGTTTCCTTTGAATATTACAATAAATTAACAGTTTTATTTTTGTTGTTTTTTTTGTAGGCAGTTGCAACAAAGGTTGAACTATCAGAGCAATATGTATATTACTTTGGTTTGTATCTTGTCAAGAAAGATGAATCAAGTGCATTCAGTAGTAAGTGCTTATTATGTCACCTGCTTGTATTCTTGCCATTTGATTGGTTAAATGCATCACAGGCCGTTCATTATTTTGCACCAATGAACGGCACTATTGAACGTTCAGCTTTTTGTAAAAATTCATGTATTGTATTAAACCAGTAAAATAACTTTGTCAAGCTGTCAGCTAGACTTCATCAGTTGTTGTGTGTTACGATGCCGATGGGCTCCTTTCCAGCCACTGGATGGTTTTGATGTGTAGTCTAGTTGAGACCAGTCGTTAGTTAGTACTGGTTTACAAAACATAAACTCTATCTCATTACTAAATTAAAACCAGATGAAAATATTTTCATAACTGAATTGTGTTTCAATTTTCAGTTGTTCGTAAAATTCATGATTTTGAATCGCCATACATCTCCTTGAATTCTGCTAAAGGACCGCATAGAATAGTTGTAAGGAAATCGTAAGTTTTTTTCTCACTTCATTATCTTTTCATAGCATCAATATCTCTTCAAATTTTACAAACCAAACAACAAGGGACGATTTATTGTTTGTCAATGATTCAGAGTTAATTGTATTTTATTTTGTATCAATCATATTTTAAACCATGCATATCTGATGGGCATATACTGTACAATAGATTTGTGAGCCTACAGTACAGTATGTCAACATTTTTTTAATGTAAATTTAAATAATTTCTTGTCATGATCTCCTAGATATTGGGATCCTGTATTTGATGATGATTTAAAGGAAGACAGGGTTGCCATGAATCTGTTGTTTATTCAGGTAAGTCTGAACAAATTCTCCTTTTTAGTTTTACTGAAGACTGATGAGAGGAAGTTTCTTAACAATTCAACCATTATCCTTTTTTGTGACTTATACTAATTTTATTTCTTGATAAAAGTAAATTACATTTTTTTTGTTTTATTTAATATTTCACTCAGAGGCTCCTCACAAGGCACAGTCTTGATCTCTAGGAGCCTCTGCAACATGCTGATAAATATGAGCTTAGCAACAGAAGGTGGGAATATATAAGAACAACAAAATTTAAATAGAAATATAAATTACATTAGTGTTGTTCTGACTGTAAATGGTGTCGAGAAAATAGGACCATTTCTTGGTAAAATTTATTAAGTGGTGACATTAATGTTATTGTAGGCTGTGAATGATGTAGAAAGAGAATGGGTTATTTGTAGCAAGGAACAGCGTCGCAATTTAGATACATTAAAAAGGAAAAACTCACGGAAAGAGGTAAGCCTTCCCTTTAATCTCAAGAAATGAACTTTGTAATATAAGATTTTTTTTTTAATGTGCACAAATGTTTGCTTTTAAAAACGGACTTAATCAAAATTACTTAAAACAAAGTTAATTGTTTTTATAAGCAATTTTAATGAATCACGACAAGACATTTTGCCACAAAGTTTTTGACATTTTGTGTTACTAAATCCAAAACTAAAACTTCCCCAAATTTAAGTGATTTTGTCTTCGCATATATTGTTGATGCAATATACTTTAATTTTGCAGTACGTAAAAGAAGTTCGGAGTATGAAATTTTACAATTATATTAAGTTTAAACCGAGTACTTCCGATTATCCAGAGGAGAATGTTCCAGTTGTCGTACATGCAGGAAATCGGGAGATTATTTTCACGGTACGGACTCCTGACGGATCTTACAAGGAAGGAACCTTTAAAATTACAAGGATGAGGTGCTGGAGAATAACATCTGTGAGTTGCAAATAATGTCACATTAATGATAATGTCATATAATGTGACATTAATGATAATGTCACATAATGTGACATAAATAATAATGTCACATAATGTGACATAAATAATAATGTCATATTATGTGACATAATGATGACAGATAATAAAATCTGTGAATTCACATATTAAGGAGGTGATGATGTCATATTTATTAAGTGATGATGTCATATTATGGAAGTGATGTCATATTATGGAAGTGATGATGTCATATTTATGAAGTGATGGTGTCATATTTATGAAGTGATGGTGTCATATTTATGAAGTGATGATGTCATATTTATGAAGTGATGATGTCATATTTAGAAAGTGATTATGTCATATTTATGAAGTGATGATGTCATATTATGGAAGTGATGATGTCATATTTATGAAGTGATGATATCATATAAAGAAGGGGATGTACATGTACAGCAATTACATTTGTGTTTTATCTCTTGCAGGCAAACGAAGATAACAGTAAATCATTAGAGCTTTCATTTGAATATTTAATGGCAAAGGACAGCCTGAAGTGGATCACAATCAAAACAGAAGATGCTATCCTAATGAGTCTCTGTTTACAGGGCATGGTTGATGAACTTATTATGTGCAAGAAAGGTCTCAAAATGAAAAAGGTAACATCATCACCATCATTATCATCATTATTATCATCATCATTATCATCATCATCATTTCAATCTCTGTAACAATAGCAACTCACAAATTGTGATATCATTTTAAATGTTTTACTTTAACCTTTGACCTACAAAGCGTATTTAAATTTACATGCTTTCTGTTTCAGTTTAAAATCAGTTTTTAAATCTTTTTTTTTGGTTAGTATTTGTCGTTTCTTTGTTCTGTATCAGACATAATAGTACTCTCTTCTATTCATTTTTCATTATTATCTAAATAAATGATAAATAAATTGAAACATTTTAACATCTTTTTTCTACAGCCTTCAGATCGAATTAAAGGTCCTCAAAGGCAGTACAAGAGCAGAGATGGTGGAATCATCATTACAAGATCAACCACCAACAATGCCGCTGCCATTCCAGACCCTCCGGTATTTTTAATTCTAATAATCAAATTCAAAAGCCAATAATTTCATTTTACTTTAATAATAAAGTCCTATAAATTTCTTTTCATTTATTCATGGTCAAACACAGTAAAAAAAATAGTACATGGTTTGAAATAATTTTTGTTTGTTAAAAATTCACATAAAAATGAGTTCAAAAGGTAAAATTTGAAATTGAAAATTACATCGTATAAAGACCTATAAAGTCAGAAGATCTCCACAAAACCAGACACAGAGAAAAAAGAATTAAATTCTCCAAATCTAGACTGGAAACTCTGACAAACATTTCTAAAAATCATAACTTCATTGTTGTTTTCTTGTATTAAGGTTTCTTCATTTTACTAATTTGTTTAGGTTTTACAAAAGCCACAAGAGAGCCATTCAGATCAAAAAAAGAATTCAGTAAGTAACGTCTTTTATTTTCTTTTATATAATAATTTAAACTCCACTGTATGCAAATAATACCTCCATTATAATAAAAATACTAATGTTGAAATAATAACTTCATCAAAAAAAAAAATAATAATGTTCAATTTATATAGAGCAAAATGCCTCTAAGCGCTGAACAATCAACAGAAAGTGTTATAAAAAGCAAAAGATTAATGTAGAAAGTAAAAATTAAAAAGGGATTTGAGGAGTGATTCAGCTTTCCTGATTGAGTTTGAAAGGGCATTCCAAAGAACAGCAGCTGACCAGGAAAAGGCGCGTAATATTTTGTTGAAGGTCATGTAAAGCTCTGTCTACACTGTCAAACTTTATGTGACAAAAAAATGTCCATATATGGACATGATGATGTCATATTACTACCATATTTGGGCATATCACACTTTTTTGTCAAACTAGTTTGATAGTGTAGACAGAGCTTATTAAAGTATAGCCCTGAGTAAAACCTTTGATGCATAGGCCATAGGTCATCTCAATATCAAAGCTGACTGGAATCAGCAATTTTGTAGAATAGAACTTTCTCAATTTTAATGTTTTCTTTGCAGGAAAAAATGCATTCAACTTTGCCACCAAAAAGTAGAGGAGCAGCGGCTCACATCGAGAACGACATCTTTGAAGGGATTGGTGATGATGACCTTTAAACTTTATCTCGGTGTAAAGTTCAAAGGTCAAACAAGTGTATACAATTGGATATAGAGTACATTTTAATTAAATTATAAAAATATAAAATATCTAAATTTGTAAAGATTATGTAAATATAGAAAACAGTGATCATGTTGTAACTTTCATAATATGAAAGATTAAGAGATTTTAAATATTTTTTCACAAAGAAATTTGTTTGAACAATATTTTATTTGAAAATATCTACTACAAATTATGTAGCTGAAAAAGTAACTTATTTTTTATCAAACACCAAATGTGCTTTAGTAGTATTATATAAGCATTCAGAAGGTCAAAGGTCAATTATTGGTAGGTAAAAGGTTATAGTTACTATGGATATATCATCATTGCATATATTTAAAATGTATTTTGTTTCTCCTTTGTTATGTGGTTAATTGTATTTTTCATTTTAAGAAAGCACTCATTTTAGAGGTATAGAATGTTTTATGTTTAATTAAGTATTTTTAATGAATCAGCATTATCTCCTAATTTGGCATATTTTTTTTTAGATTTTTACCCAATATTTGGTTGTACAGTAATTATAATCTGTAACAGATTTGTTATAAGAAATGTTACATTTTTGAAATATCAATTTGGTGCTTTTAAAAAAACTGTCTTTTTAATAGAAGCATTATGCAAACTATCAATTTTCCCAGGTGTTTTTTAAATTTTGGCAGCAAAAAACAAGAAAGTGTTCTAGTTATTCTGTTTAATGCTAATTTATAACAGTGACATACTACTATATATTTGATGTAATTTTGCTTCCATCATGGTAAACCATGTCATGCTGCTGAAACCAAATAATTAATTTGATAAAAAACTAAAGTAGTTCAGTACTAATTGGTATATAGAGCGGATGAACCAGCAGATGGGTACAAGGTTCTTGGTGCCTATATTTGCTTTGAGAACACACTGCTGTAAAAATGTCACAAAAGTCACAACGACGCAGATTTGCTACCAATTTGGTAGCATGTTTATGGAAGACTGATGATATCACAAAATCAAATTGGTTTGTAAGCATCTTAAGTGAGGATGATCCTTCTCTTGTGATTGGTCAAATTACTTTCTTCCATTCCTTGCCAGTTAGTCATAAGTTCATATAAAATTTAGATATTCACTCTTTTCATCTGTAGTATTTCATTTAATTGTACTTACAGTATATTAATATATATTTTAGCATTACATAGTGTAAGCCCACTATCTTGTATTAATAGTAATTCTACTTTACTGTTTTTCTTTGTCATTTATTTGAAAGAAATTGAAATTATTAACACACACTTATAAAACCATGTGTGTTTCAAAATTCAAGTTGATTATTTTTATATTTTCATTTTGTTATTCATCTCACCGAATATTATAATTATATATTAGTTTAAAATTTCATTTGTATTATTACTGGACCATAATAAACACCACCAAATAAAGAACTGTGTGGGTTTTTTTTCTATATTTGATATAACTTGACTTTTGTTCATGATGCTGAAAAACAGAAAAATTTCATTTTATAATTTTATTTAGCAATATTGCTAATCAAACTGATTTTTGAGTCGAGAAACATAGTTTTTGTATTTTATTTTTTGCTTTTGCTATACAATTTTAGAAATGTGTAGCAATAGGCCGTATAGGTTTTTGCTATACTACACTGGCAAATTTATTCCCTGCTGAAAAAGTAAGATTACTAAAGAACAATTGTCACTCTTATTAGTAAAAACCACACAAGAATGCAGCAGAAGAGAGGCCACACTTATTTAAATAGCGCCCTCTCTATCAGCGGCGGTAAAATTGATTTTGATGATCGGCAGTTTTTTGCGTGTGAACTGTGGTTGTTGTGCGTATGCATAGCCTAGCCTAGCCTAAGAATAAGGCAGAAAGAATGACTCTGTTTTCTCTTTGAATTTTAGAGGTAAATAATAACTTAAATAATCAATGTTTTAGTTAACATAAATTTGATTCAGTAAAACCGTAATTAATAGTTTTAATACCTCTCATAATAGTCTTATTCCTAGCCAAAAAGTCATTAGGTAGGGCGGCCTAGGCCTAGGCTATAGGCCTACTTACTACGTCTCCCTGTCCTGGGACGTACCTGGGGGGTTTGACCTAGCCGGGTAATCCTACCTAAGACAGGGCTAGGCCTAGACTACTCACTCTAAATGAATCTTGGAAGGAATTATCATATTATCATATTCAACTCAGCCTCTCTCTTACTTAATAAAATATGGTTTTCTTTTTTTTAATTGTTTAACTTTAATTTTTATTCTGTATTTTCAAAAAAGAAATACCGACCAGTAAGTAAGCCCCTAGCTAGGAGTAGTACAGGGATATTTGTTCATAGATAGTTTACATATTATATTGATTGATACACTGTTTGTCAGCTTGTGTTTTTAAATAAAAGAAAAACTGTAATTGTATATAAAATTGCAATTCATGTTCGTAGGGCTATTTATATTGATTATTTTTCTTTTATTTTTTTTTTACCAACAGAAGATCTCCACATCAGGAGATTACATAAAAAAGATGTCGTATCCTGATACCTTTGAACCACAATCTAAGATGACAAGTTTGTTGAATACAAATGGTTAGTTTACAGCCAGAAAATAATAATATTTTCTATCTAAATTAAAGGGTTATTAAATTCTTTTATTATGTTCTTTTTTTATATAGATGTTGTTTCTGAATCGTTTATTAAACGAACACCACTGCAGACTCTATCACCAAATTCACCTTCACTGCTGCTACGATCAAGAAGAAGTTCCACTAAACGTAGATCTCCACTTTTTGATAAATTTGTCCAAGTGTCTCAATCGACGCCAATCTACAGATCCAGTTGGCAATTCAACGCAGTAAACGACAACAAGAAACAAGATGCTGTTACATATACCAACCTGCCGCTCTGGGACACTCCAATTACTTACACCAATACTCCAGAAGTCTCGGTCGGTTCCTCAAACCTCTCCCTGTTGGAGGATATGTCAATTCCAGAAGTAACCACCTCAGTTCCATCTTTGGGTCACATCAACATGCCTTGCGAAAGCTTTGAAATCCACAATGATGTGGATAGTTCAAAATCCTCGAATGAAATCTGCAGCACTTGCGATGAGAGCTTTGTAAAGTCTGATAACAAAGAAAATGATGTTGTACCAAGTTCTTGTCTCTATGAAGACATCAGTAGCGATGATAATGACCTGCTATTCCATTCAAGGAACAGCAATTCCAAGATTTACCTTGTGCCAGCACTAGAAGATGACATCGCCATAGAAAATCTAGAGGACGAAGAACCTGCATGTGAGACATCATTGACCCGTCGCACTACTTCAAGCTCAAACATGTGTCAGACCTCAAGCTCAAATGAGTGTTCTGCATCGTCAAGTCTCAGTAAGCCCCAAATGTCAAGTCTTAGTGCGAGTCACACTTCAGATTCAAGTCTCCAAATGGCAAGCTCAAGTCCTAGCAGCAATCATCAAACATCTAACTTAAGCCTTAGTGAAAGACAAACACCAAACTCAAAAAGTGAGCATCAGACAACATCAGACTCAAGTCTTAGTGAGCTTCAGACATCAAGTCAATTTGGAGACAATGAAGATAGTGACGGTGGTGCTGCTGCTGATGATCTCTCGCAAAATGCGAGTTGCAACAAGTTTGAGCAAGAGGAGGCATTTGAATGGTCTTTGGAAGAGATTCAATACTTAATTGAAAATGAAATGTTCCTCTGCAGCCCAACAGGACCAAGACAGGTTACTCGTTCATCAGATGGATACATCCCAGTTTCTTTGCAAGCTTATGAACCAGAAGAAGGAGAAACCGATCAAACCGATGACAACGACGATATATCGGATAGCTCACTCTCACCTGGTGAAATTGGATCAAGTTTGTTCTCAGATAAATCTAGCACCTCCAGTGACAGTAGCAGAAGATCCAGTACAAGTTCAAATACACAGAATTTACGTCCAGAATCTAACAGTCTCCATGACAACTCAGCGAGTCAAGAAGATTCCTGCTCAGGTGAATCATATGAGGTAGCCAGTCTTACATCGGATACAGGATCACATCATGATGTTGAGGAAGATGATGATGATGACTTTAAAACAGCAAACATGATGTTTTCCTCTCCAGAAGAAACGGGAAAATCTCAATATTTCAAAGATTATTTAGGTGTATGTGATGATCTGTTAGCAGTGATAGGGGAGTCTGAAATGGGTGTAAGCAGTTCGGCAAGTGTCCAAATTAGAGAAGACCTTCCATTAACAGATAATTTTGCCGAATCTGGGGTTCTGTATGATGAAAACTGGTCTCTGCGAGTTCAAACCGACTCCTTGACCTACCAAAATGAGGTTGACTTATGGGAGTGCCATGCCCTGCAGAATGATCTTGTTGATTATTTTGGAGCTACTAATAGTGATCTTGTGCCCGATAATTTTACCAAAGATACGGACCTGCATAAGTACAATAGTGATCTGCAACAGGACGTACAGGATCTTGAAGAACCATCACATAATCTGGGTGAAATATTTGAAAATGTGAACAGTGACGTTCATGACGCCGAGTCATGTGTACTCTCAACCTATGAACCTCTGGAATGTGTTATTGAAAACCTGTGTTTCAATTTACCAGATGATGTTGAAAGTCAACTGAAAATAAAAAAACAACATTTTTCTTCAGCTGATTGTCATCAAGTCATCACTGACAACAAAATGGCCTGTAATATTGAGAATTTGGAGAAACCTGCATCAGAAACCGACAAAACAGAATTAGAAATGGAGAAAACTGCATCAGAAATGGAGAAACCTGCATCAGAAATGGAGAAACCTGCATCAGAAATGGAAAAACCTGCATCAGAAATGGAAAAATCTGCATCGGAAATGAACAAACCTACATCACAAATGGAAAAACCAGCATCACAAATGGAAAAACCTGCACCAGAAATGGAAAAACCTGCATTGGAAATGGAAAAACCTAAATTGGAAATGGAGAAACCAGCATTGGAAAATATTGAATACGTTCATTCGTTGGTTGAAGATGATGATGATGAATGGGAGAACATTTCATATGATGACAAGGATTGTCTTCAGGAAGCCATTGCTGATGATGGCACCTCCTTGATCAAGAATGAGAACCAGACAGCAGTACAAAACGAGCACAGCGAGAGTAAGTAGATTAAACAAATAATTAAAATATAGTAGAACACCTATCACTACACATGCAACACAAGGACGTAGACACAATTGCGTCCAGGTTGGAACCAAGCTTTAGGGGTGTCTCTTAGTTAGGAGGGTGTCCAAAGGTGGGGGGAGGGTGTCCAAAGTTGGGGGGAGGGGTTTGTGTGGCTTCAAATAAAACCAACATGTACAATTTTTTTTGTGATTTTTTAAAAAATACAATTTTTTTCTTCTTTTGTAGACTCGGACCGTCAATCTGAAGGGCGTCTAGTCCAACAGAACAAGAGCTTACCTAGTGCCCATACCAAGTGGTCATGTGCAATTCTTTAACTCCGTCTATTAAGTATCTTCTTTCTAATCCTGTACTGGGGTATCCTGAAGGCACTGGGATACTGCATGTGCCTACAGGAGATCCTTTTGTCTTTAAATTTTTGCCCTTTATAATAGTTAAATTGGATCCTTTTGGTGTCTATTGGCTAATACACAGATTACTTGTGAGGTATTATTAGATGCTAATAAAGGAATGTATTTTGTAAAGAGGTATTTATATATATTCCTACAGGACTACTGAATAATATTCTGAATTAATAGTGCTAATTCATTTCTTTTTTTTTATTGAAAAACTGAAATCTGTTACCATAATAAGATCAATTTTTACATTAGTTAATTGTTTACTTTACAGCTGTAAAGCATTAATGTTTTGAATGTTTTGACATTGATGTGTTTGAAGATGATGTTCCAAATATAGTTCATGTTTATGAAGTTATACAACCATTGTGTAAATAGTTCAATGTAAAAAGAAAGAAATTATATATTTTCGTTTGAAATATTTATTTTGTAAAGTATATTTACAGTGTTATACTAAACAGTTTAACTTAAGTTAAACTTATTATTATTATAATTATTATTATTATAAGTTTAACTTATTAACCTAATGCACAATTATACTATTTTGTTTAAATAAATGTTTAAAAAAATATGATTATATTTAAATATATACATTTTTCTTTGCAATATTTCTTTTCTATTGATACAGTGTTAATCTAATCAGATACAGTTATTATATATTTTGTTGTATTCATATCATCTTGATCTTTTAATAGTTTTGTTGTTGAAATTGAAATATAAATTATATTTAGACAAACATTACAATTTGTTTCAAAATAAAATGTTGTTCATGAATCTCGAAGATTATTATTAATAATATAACGCGTACGCCCCTAGAAATCCCTTTCAAAAACTGCTTAATAAAATCATATTAAAACTATACATGACGTTTAATATTCTTTCTTTAAATGCAGTAATGGATATGCGCATGCCCACAAGACAAACGCCACCAATTCCGCTGGCGTTCTCACGACTATTGACCAATCAGATCATTGCAGGCTTTTTTTTAGATTTATAGTCTGCCGCTTTTGTTGCTGCAAAACGTTTACACTTCAACGAGGATACAAAGGGAAAAAAGTGAGTAATATGTAATATTTTGAGAAGGAACTCCATACACATCTTAAGAATGTTAATGTGTTTAAACGTCACGATATGCAGGAATATACAGATTTGTAATAATGAGCTGAAGTTATTCGCTAGGCCTAGGGAGAAGCCTCTTCCATATTTGACACACGTACTTGGTGGCCGGTTGGTTGGTTGCGCATAGACTTAAACCAGTATTGAGTAGCCTAAGCCAGGGTAGTGTCTCAAAACGAAATGACATTGTATGTGTTTATCCAACAAACAAGTCGACGCTGTTTCCTTGTCATATAGGCCTAGACTCCAACTAATTTGATGTTATTATTAAACATAATTAATATAGGCTAAAATAACCAGGTCAGAAGTGGGATACTAGTCTAATCCCAAACAGAGTTAGCACTGTAGGCATAGGCCCTAGGCCTAGGTTAGACCAGTAGAACAGGCCTAGCAAATTAAGAATGCTACAAATTTAGTGTATGGTAACTATGATGACTCGCTCGCGACGAGCCGATGTATGTCGGCGTTGCTAGGTAAACTACCTATCTAAATATATTATTTTAATATTATTTTATTACTTACTATAAAATAACAATCAATATAATTTCTTATGACCACTAATTGTATTGTAAACTAAGGTAGTGACGCTATAATAATTTTTGTTTTTACCTTTTTTGCATACTGACCTCCCTAACTTCTAGTCAGTTAAAATTTAAGAGAGTTCGTTTTTGTTTCCTTTTATGCCAAAATACCAACGCGATGGAGCGCGTTGCTACGTACGTTTGCCTACGCGGGCTGAGACGTCGACTTTTGAAATGGGGAAAAATCGAATCCTATAAAAAACGAAGCGTATATTAACGACCATTTTATCGTGGAGAAATTGCTATAAATAAAACTAATCTATTGTTAATTAAAGTAGCAGAATATAAATTATTCTGTTTGACAAACTTGTTTTAAATCATAACATCATTTTATAGAAAACGCCTCCTACAAAGAAATAATATCGCCTACGCGTGTGAACAATTGTATTGTTCTACTGCGTAGATGATTCGAATGTTGGAACACTTTGTTCTTAGCGACCGTTCTTATTATCAACAATCTAGGTTGATGGTGGAGTTTCGATCATTCGTCGTCGTATCACTGGAGAAATATTTGATCTGTTTTGGATACTATAAACAATCACAGCCTAATATCTAAAGATTTTTATTTGCTTAGTACATAATATTTGTACATAAATATTTTGTTAAGATGTAGAATGGGATCTAGCCCCAGCAAAGCAGTGACAATACAACAAGTTTCAAAACAAGAATCTAATAATAAAAACTCTACGATGACGTCTTCTGCTGTAGATAGGCCTAATCGGTTTGAGGCACCTACACGTTACGGAAATACCGAAACAATTACGCATAGGCCTAACAATTCTACTAAACCAGCTACTGTTGACTATGATGATTGGGATGATGGAAGTGAAATGACCAAACTAACGGATGAATTAGATGAACTTTTAGGAATACCACAAGACGTAAAAACGAACGCAAGAGTGCCGGAACCACTGGAATACCAAGGGGGAAATATTCCAATACGGCCAAAGAAACAAGAACTTGGGAAGGGAAATGCATGGAAGATGCCTGAAGAACTTTTAGAAAGGGAATTAAATGCAAGACAGAAGAGGATTTTAGAAAAAATGAAAGCATTGATGATTGCATGTGAGGAGGAAGATGTTGATGTATCACCCTGGATACATTCAATGGCTAGCGAGGAGGAGGAGGACGTACAGCAAAATACATCACAACTGGTAGGTTTAACCATGGACAATTGTGCATGATTTTATATGGTCAATGTGTTTGTGGTTCAATGTGTTAGACCTAGGCCTAGTACTGACTTAAGTAGGCCTAGGCTAGTGTAGGCTTAATATTTCAATATGTAATTTATTGCGTTTGTTTAGTATCCCGTACGTGCATGCATTGTTGTTCATGTCAAAACTATTCTACTACATTTTTACTACAGTAACGAATACTTTAAGTTTGATGCAGCCAATCACTGCAATATAAAGGGCTTCAATATTGTTAGCAGTTATTGCAGTAACTAAACAGTAGGCCTAGGCCTATAGTAGAATTTTCGACATGGTTGCTTCTTTTATCTACGTGAACATGTAATGACGGTGTTGGTCAATAAGTAACCAGCACCTCCAGTGTTTTACAACCAGCACCGCTATTTACTTTCGACCTTTATCAAAAAACATATAGACACTTACTCAATCAATATATGATTCGCCCAACCCCACACGGTATTATATTCTTAACTTACCAATAGGACGCAACGCAAGGACGTAAGCGCAACGCAAGCGAGTTGGACCAATGACATGCGACAGTTCGAATAAAATCCATCGCTTGTGACGGTCAAATTACTAGCGTTGTACTTAGGTCATTGCGTTGCGTCCTCAATATTAAGCTCTTTCTAAACTATCAAACTAGTTTGACAAAAAAGTGTGATGTGCCCAAATATGGTAGTGATAGGACATCATCATGTCCATATATATGGGCACATCACATTAGACAGAGCTTTAAAACTCATCGTTTCTTTCAATTTAGGAGGATATGTCTGGATTTGATACTAGGAAATTTAAAGAAGCAAATGTTTACAAAAAGGTTAGAGTCCAGTTATAAAAGTTTATTATTAGTAACACTTATACTAACATAACCAAGAAAAACAAATATTTAATTTATCAATTAAAGTAGGCATACAGACACATCAAATTTGTGATGTGCGCGTAAATAAAATGTTATCAACTTTACGCGTCTCTCTCATGTGTTATCAATATTGAAGATTGAGAACTAATTAGGTACGAAATGTAAGCCTACTTATAAGCCTACTGTAATATACCGTATGTTATTAATATTAAGATACTACCTGGAACCTGTTCAATCATTACCCAACAAAAATACCAATTTCCAATACTCTTTTGTTACCTAGAAACACGTAGTTGTAAAAGAGCCAAGATGCTCCTTTTAAATGTTAATATATTTTTTATGATCTATCGTAGACGTCGCCATGGTAACAAATGGCGCAGCAAATTGAAACAGAGGTGATTTAGAGATTCTGTACATTATCAGTTATTTTTTGCGACTAACATGTATTATCGTATTATACCACCACCCACTGAAATAATGTAAAGTCTTTTCTAGCACACTAGATCTTTTGATCACAAATTATTTTCCTCACTAAAGCTTGGTATCCACTCTGTACAGACGCAACTGAATGACGTAAACAAAACGTAAGCAATTTGACCAATCACACGCGATTGATTTTCCGAACTGTCGCATTTTTGATTGGTCAACAATTGCGTTGCGTCCTAGTGGAAACCAAGTTTAACATACTTTTGTGTCTTCTAACTTCAGGATGTATCTCTGACTAATGTTCATTGTTTTCTTGTGTTTGTGTTCAATTATCTGTGATAACTATTTGTACAGCTTATTCTATTTTATGCGCAGTGGTTATTTTGCTTTTAAACGAAATCAAAATTTTATCTTGTCTTGCTATATAAATTATGATGACGGCGATTTTCTTGACGATGATGATGATGAAATATTCGTAATATCTTTATGATGACGATATCATTCGTCATCTCTTGCGAATGGTGATATTCTATTCGTCCTCTCTTGATGAAAATGATGATGAGATATTCGTAATGTCTTGATAAAAATGATGATGAGATATTCGTAATTTCTTGATGAAAATGATGATGAGATATTCGTCCTCTCTTGATGAAAATGATGATGAGATATTCGTAATTTCTTGATGAAAATGATGAGATATTCGAGGTTTCTTGATAAAAATGATGATGATACGAGATTTATAATTTCTTGATGAATGATATTCTTCATTTCCGATATTAATATTTCAAATTGATTAATAAACGTTTTTCAAACTACCATCTCTCTCTCTCTCCCCCCAGTTTGACAATAACTCATCTTCAATATCAATCAATCGTCGTCTAAGCAGCCACAAATCACTAGAACTATCATCATCTGCAATGTAAGTGTATGGGATTCGTGTTGATATAATTACGCTCACGAGAATAAACTTTGAAATTTTTATTAGATTTTACTTGTTTTCGTTATTATGCTTCGTTCACACTAGACTTGCTCCAAGTTTCGGAGCTCTTTTATGTTTTTCGATTTTTCAATTACAATAGGCCTACTTTACGTATAGAACGCTATGTATTGTGTGTCAAAAATATTATTTATCTTTTACCAATATTAATGGGAATCGCCGTATAGGGCATAACGAGTTGACCAATGACAAGCGACAGTTCAAATAATCTTGAAGCGAATGCTTGTTTGAATTTCGCTTGTGATTGGCCAAATCACTTGCATTGCGCGTGATGGATTGCAGCGGTAACTAAGCTTTATATAACTATATATACATTTTATTTTCGTCTCTCTTGCAGACAACAACAACCTACAAGCAGACTATCATACAACAGCTCAGAG
The DNA here is from genome assembly GCF_963402885.1 of Antedon bifida. Taxonomy (NCBI): domain Eukaryota; kingdom Metazoa; phylum Echinodermata; class Crinoidea; order Comatulida; family Antedonidae; genus Antedon; species Antedon bifida. The sequence continues at coordinate 748,248 of NC_136229.1, read as the reverse complement.
GAGGCTCTTATGTCAAGCATTGAGAATCAATACATATCAAAATAAGTAACAATCTATCATCCAATATGTATATCGTGCCTCTCATATAGATCGTGTAATTAGTGTAATATAAATTGAATGTATTAATTATTTATGAAATAAAAAGGCAACAAATGGTTGTGGTAAGGATGTTTTATTTATATACTGTGTTTATTAAATAATATAAAACATAAACATACTGCACATAATATACATTTTATCGAACTTGATTGCGTGAGATAGTATTACATAACTTTTGCGAACTCAGAGCTATAAAAGCTTGACATACAACGCAGAATTTAACCAATCATTCTGAAGAAACTATCGCTTGTGATTGGTTGGTCAAATTATGTGCGTTGCGCGAACAACATTACGTTGCGCGTACATCGTTGCTTTGGGCGCCGCCGGTCGTAGGTGGAAAACAAAGCTTTATAAATAAATATTAAATTGAATGATCTAATCATAGTCACTATTGACTATGATCTAATCATGGAACTATAGTTCCATGATCTAATCGAATTTTATAAGATATAAGTAGGAGTCCTCATTATTGTCCATGTTATTTTGACATAATGCATTCTCCAATATATCGTTAAAAACGTTTTGAACATTAATAGATCGATTTAAGGAATGCGTTCTGTTTTTATATTGCACTTAAAGATGAAAGACAACCTCGCAATAAAAACAATTGATTAAAATAATAAAAATATTATATAACAATATTGTAAAATTAGTATAATTGAATATTATGAATATCTTGTTTTGAAAATTGATTACAACGACGTTAATTCTTTGAAATGTAATGTATTGAAAAATAGGTCAGAAGGATATAAATAAGTCATTGAACTAGTTCAAATGGGTTTTTTTTTATAAATAGTTGTGTGTTGTGTCACTTTTGAAATTTTATAAAAATATTATAATAATTACAAAGGAAAATTACTGGTAACAATGCCAATATGGCTATCATCAGTGGTGGATACAAATGAGATAAGCAAAAACAAATACAAATGGTAAGTTAACAGACTACCCAATTTTCGGTATCTGGATTTCTCCAACATCATAGGAACATTCCATAATACAACATCACATGTGTTTCACATCCTAATCCTAGTATCATAGACCATAACGTAGCCTTTAACATAACCTAACATGATACAGGCAAAACATGTGATACATATAAGATACTGTATTATGGAATATTCCTATGATACTGTCATATGTGGAAAAAAAGCACTGAAAATTGGGAGAACAGCCAGAAAGAAGTACATGTCATACTTTTGGAAAACACTACCTAGATTAGGGGTAGATAACTATACCCTTTACACCGTTAAATTAATCAATAAAACACACAAATATTTGAAAAAACAAGGTATGCAATGAGGTCCTTGTAATCATAAAACTTGAATACATTTTCTTTAAAACAGCCTTTATAAATAGTATTGCAATGGTAAAATAAATTAATAAATATATTTCTATATATATATTAATTATTCGTGGAATAATGAATTGCTAATGTTCTGTAATATATTTATAAGTTATTTATTATTAATATTCATTAAATACAATAGTTTCACCACATACTAAAATACAGTAAATTACAAATACAGAAAGGTTTACCCAGATACCTAATGTCCTAAAACAAAACAAACTTATACTTAACTTACAACAATATACTAATTAAAATTATTCATATTCAGCAGAAAGGTTGGTTCACACTAGAATGCAAAGCAAAGACCAATCACAAAGTACAACACAAGTAGTTGACCAATCACAAAGTGCAACACAAGTAGTTGATTAATCACAAAGTACAACACAAGTAATTGACCAATCACAAAGTGCAACACAAGTAGTTGACCAATCACAAAGTGCAACACAAGTAATTGACCAATCACAAGCGATGGATTATTTGAACTGTCTGCTAGTCATTAGCCAACATGGTGTTTACACCCGTTTGTGCTAGTCATTAGCCAACTTGTGTTTACACCCGTTTGCTGCATCCTAGTGGGAACCAAGCTTTATTAACACCGTACTACATTTGTTACTTTTAAATAAGATAAAATACCATGGTCCAATACAAATAAATATACAATTCATTAGAAACATATAATTTGTCCTCTACATTAGTCTACTACAATTATCTATTGCGCTGATTTCCACCTAACTGAACTAAAGCCTAGCATACGATGACAAACATTAGTTTGGGAACCAACATTTGGTAAAGTGTAGACCAGGCTTAAGTTTCAGGTGGAAAGTTAGCATGTACCAATTATTAAAATTCTGATACCCCGGAATCTTCCTCACGTGAATCAGCAGAGCAGTACACTGTATCATAACTCTCGTAGACTGCGAAAACAGCGCTGAGACTGTCGGATGTACTTTCTTCTACGATATGACCTTTATCTCTTAACTCACTAATCACGTCCGCAGGAACATCAGCTAAATACAAAAATTAAATTATTGATTTTCAAAAAAAAAAATTGATTTAAAAACTACATTATATTTTTAAAATCTGGGATTAAGTATGAACTATTAAGATATTGTCTATAGAAAAGGGTTTTAATACTGATTGCAGTACAACAATAATTTAATCAAAATACCGTGGAGCTATCCTTTTGAATACATAACTAAATAAATAAACACTACAACTAGCCCTATTAAAGATACTTTATTGGGACTCAAAGGTGTATCCTTATTAGAGTAAGCCATAGAATTAAGACATATATTACCTCTCGTTTCACAGGAAAGTATACCCTAATAAAGGGCCCATAGATTCTACTGTACTTTACATACTTAGGTTTGTCATATAATTGTTTAACTTGACTACAAAAAGACTAAAACGAAAAACACTAAAAAACATTTGTAGCATAACAACTGAAACATTGAGAAATTCTCCCATTCTTTATTTCCTTTTGGAAACACAACACCATGTTTATTTGGCCACTCTTCTGTCTATTTAATTTCAGAACATATTGTACTTACACTCAGCAACAACAGTGTTTGGTTCCAACGAATGATACACATGATTTCGTTCATTGATTGCATCTGTTAAATCTTTTTCCAACGACAGAAACGAGATTATAACTTGAGCGATTGCGTCTATAGTATTACTACCAGACTTGCCACCAATAGCCATGTGTGGTTCGCACTTGTCATTCAGGTCCCACACGACGGACGGTGCTTGAAAAGTCTGAGGGCGCTTACCACTTTCTATATTATTAGTCTACGAAAAAAATATATTTGCGTAATACAATAGAACATCAATTAAGGTGACTACTTAGGGACCCCACAAAGTTTCCCCTTAATAGGGGTGTGCCCTGAATAGTGGTTGGGTATGGTGTTAAAATTGCTCCTCCTCATTTGTAGAGGTTTTGCCATGTTATGGTCCAGGTGATAAATAATGACCCCTTAGACTAAGGAAAGAACACCCCACACTTTTATAAAGACGGGTGGCCAGTACAATAGTAAGATGCTTACAGTTGATTCTAGAAGTTCTGTAGCAGACTTTCCTTGCCAATAAAACTGATCCATTATATTGTTCAGTATAACACCACCTTCTGTTATTATGCCTGACCCAAAGTCATAATTTAATGAGCTGAAAAAATCAACAATTATTTTTATTAATATTACTTTCTAATTCTGAAGTAAAGCCTAGTCTAAATTATCAAAGTGTTGTGCCCAATGATGTCCATATATGGGCACATCAAATTTTTATGTCACATAAAGTTTGATAGTGTATAGACAGAGCTTAACACAAATGTAATTAATGTGAATAGATCCGTAGTCAATGCCTGGATAACATGATGATGAGTAGTGTTGGAAATCGGTAGAGAAAAAATAACTTTAGGCTGAAGGCTACCATAACTGCCTGAATATTCAGTAGGTGGGGCATACGGGGAAGAAACAATCAAAATGTTTTGGTTACCAAATTGTTTTCCAAAAGAAAAACGCAAAAAAAAAAAGAATAAAAAAGAACATGTTTTTCTAGGGCATCAACATTTGTGTGCTTTGTATGATGTGTACCCTGGTGTGTGTAAACTCCAGGTGAAAGTGATATAATAATATAATATTTTTGGTAAACACTTACTGTGTAATTGACACAAGATCGTTGTTACTCTCATCTAATACTGAGATATGTGACGTTCCACTAGCTGACAAACTATTTGCAAAATCAGTATAGAATTCTATATCATGTGTGCTGTTTGTACTTATTTGTTCACGAATACCTTCTGCTGTTGAATCGCTAAAAATACATGAATATTTGTTTTTATTTTTGTTAGTTTAATTAGAATGCAAATGTGATGATAATTGTCAAACAAATTACCAACTTTGGGCATGTGATACTATAGGTGGACTTCCAGTTATATGAAACTACTCGTACATCACAAGTTTGGTGTACTCAGCCATGACTACCGAGAGACCCATATTCAGGGTACACTTCTTTACCATGAAATAAACGAGGGGAAATATACCTTAACACTACTGACAGCCAACCCGGGGACACCGCAATGGAAGGATGTAAGCCCACCGTTGTGATTGGTCAACTCACTTGTGTTGCGCCTACATAGATGTGTTGCATTCAAGTGGGAACTAAGTTTTAGTGGACAGTATACAATCCTTGATCACAAATATACTACAAGTACGTTCCCTGGTCTGTCTGTAGTTTGTACATACCTTAACATAATGTCTGTATAATTGTCCACAGAATCCACAAATGATGGGTCTCCTAAATGTAACATCTGTGCCTTTGCAAACTTGATAGCCTATAAATATACACAATAATCATAGAGCGAGTGTTGCCTGAAAGCTCTGTTAATTTTTCTGGCTGTTTTACTTTTTTTGATTTAGCTTTTTGGGGGCTTTTTGCTTATTTTAGCGAGATACAGCCACTGATACCCACAGCATTGTCATTTTTTTTTTAATTTGCCTTTGGATTAGTATATAGGGCAATTTATATTGCCACTACAATAAGATGTCACAAATTCACCATTTTATTATCGTTTTTGGCAGTCTGATAATTTGTTTATAACTTACCTCAATTGTATAATGATACCTAAGTGCCTCGTCAGTGGATGTAGAAAAGTCATAATCATTCAGAATATTCAAGATAGAGAGAAGACCAGGACCACCACTTGGAGCTGGCGGACTAAAGATGGAGTAATCTACAAAAGGAAATTAGAACCAAGAAGAAAAGTATGTTATTTTTTATCTTTATACTGGGTAGTCTAAGACCATGGAGTGAGTGAGCCTCAAACCCTGACTGATGTTATGGCGATGAAGATCCTTAAACCTGTGCCAATATTAAGGCTGTGGTTTGCATTGCTCAGTCACTTAACTAAAATAAATGCACTAGGTTCACTTAAGTACACTTAAGCCACACTCAGATTAATGTCTTTAAACCTGTGCCGATATTATGGCTGGGGCCTGCAGTACTCAGTCACTTGACTTAAAAAATGATGTGTAACATTCATAATAAACTTACTGCCGTAATCAACTGAAAGTGGAGATGCTTGAAAGACGTTGTATTTATCGAAATCATCAGTTTTTATGAGGCCTTCATCAGCCAGCTGAAATTATTATAAAACAATTATTGTTTATTTAATTTATTTATTTAACAACATTTTTATACAGGATTACACAATCAGGTAAAAGAAAAACCTGTGCTGCATTGAGATTGATATCAAGCTTTGAATGAAGCAATTGTTGGGGAATATTTAATTTCAGTTGGTAGGTTATTCCATATTTTAGCGCCTGCTACTTTGAACGACGAGTTCATCTTACTAATGGTATAGTAGGGTATTGTTATATTTAGGCGTTCTACTCCACATGTTAAGTGAGTATGAATAAAAGAATCATGCTCAGAATTTTATTTGAAAGACTTGATTTGTCTAATCTTATTCTTCTTGCTAAGACACTCACCGCATTAATGACCTCTGTCATGAACTCATTCCTAAAATACGCTTCAGGACCGACGTCTCCAATCTTATCAAGAGTGTCTGCAAGACTTGACAACACCAGTGTCTCCCCAGATTTTAATGGTGTTCCATTTGGAGTGTAAATGGTTCTCCATTTTACAGACATCTGTTCTGCATTGGTTGCATTGATTGCATTAGCTAGAGAACACGGAGAAATAGTATTATGGACTTTGTATCATTAGTGACATCACTAACTATGTAGTTAGTTGAACAGTGTTTCACTGATTACTAGCTGCAACATAATGAGAGTTCTATACGGGTTTGACTGGGGTAATGATGTAAAGTGGCTTTGTCCAATAAGCGCTATATAAGAGCGAGCTAGCAAACTATGTTATAACATAGTGTAGTTTAACTCTAACCTTGTTAATTAAATAGTAAGTTAAAGGTGAATATGTTAGCTTTCACTCACTAATATTACAAATGTAGTCCAGCTCACATCTTATAGTTGTTGTTTGTGTTATTTTGGTTGGTACTTACCTAGAGTTGAAGAAACTGTGAAGCCTTCTCTTGCCAACTTGGATGCTGGACTAACAAGTTCAGACCATTTTTTCCTATAAATAATTTACAGTGAAATATTAATAATAATTTACAGTGCAATAATAATAATTTACAGTTCAACTGGATACCAACATTTTCTTTAAGGTCAAAGTTCCAAAAAAGTGAGAGATTTATCAAAAAAAAATTGGCTTAACTTTGTCAATGATCTTGCTTAAGGTCAGTTTTCAAATTAATCTAAGCACATATTTTTACATATTTATTTATTTTAAATCAATTATAAAAGAGTTAAATGAACGCATTAATACATTTGATTTTGGAGTACTGACTTACTTTCCATAAGCATCATGGGCCACCTGCATACCAAGGAGTTCTCCTGGAACTGCTACTGCTTGTGCACCCTGATAACAACAAAGTGAGTGTTTGTTATTTATAACAATTAAGGAACATGGCAAAATTATTCTTCAGAAAGGGCTATTATTATTATTTCTTGTTTGCTTTGTACTTAAATTATTTACTTTCTAAATTGTTTTTATTTAACCAAAATATGTTAAATTTAAAAAACATCGCTAGAATGTCTGAACAAACGGACTATCGAAACCTCCAAAAGAAGCCCATGGTCTTCTTCTTTTGTTAGGACTCTTGGGACGGTGGGCTTCTTTTTGAGGTTTTCGGTATATTAAAGTGAACTCCTGCTAGTGTAAGTTATTTGATTTAACATTTTACATTAGTGATATTGTACCATAATCCACATATTAATGTATTAAAGTTTTGTGTACTTGAATACAAGGTTATCATGCCTTAGTGAATTTATTTCTTTTAAATCTATACTGTAGATCATTAAAACTGGTTTATGTTTGCTGTCCTAAATTTTTGCACTCTTTAAAATTAAAGTTTTTATTTAGAATGCCATTAATTTTTAAGTCACATTATTTTCACACAAATCAATGATGCATAGAATTAAAGGTTGGATATAAAACACAAAGTCAGTAAGTAGAGATACTTACATATTTTGCTAAGTCTGCATCACTAGTAAACATATCCTCTGTAGCATCTAAAGGTGCCGTAGCTTGGAAATCAAACACAGTACTGCTTTCGCTGTTGGATTCATACACTATCATAAAACCACCACTAGATAGCATACATAATAATATTATTCACAAAATACCAATGAAATAAAGAAAATCAGGTTTTTTCATTCATTTTTACACTAATTAAGTTTAATTTCTTTTTAAAAAAAGGGTGGGGGGAGTGGTGGGATGAGGTAAAACAATCTAGATTTGTTAGTATTACATAATATATTATTTGTTTTTATTTTACAACCCATACTTCCTATATACTGTAGTACTACAGTAACTAAGTATGCACTACCCCACCAAATCTAGAACACATTACCAAATGTTAGTCTTACCCCCCAATTCCACCAGATTGACTGTGTACCACCCCAATACAGAACATGGTACCAAATGTTAGTCTTACCCCCCAATTCCACCAGATTGACTGTGTACCACCCCAATACAGAACATAGTACCAAATGTTAGTCTTACCCCCCAATTCCACCAGATTGACTGTGTACCACCCCAATACAGAACATGGTACCAAATGTTAGTCTTACCCCCCAATTCCACCAGATTGACTGTGTACCACCCCAATACAGAACATGGTACCAAATGTTAGTCTTACCCCCCAATTCCACCAGATTGACTGTGTACCACTCCAATACAGAACATAGTACCAAATGTTAGTCTTACCCCCCAATTCCACCAGATTGACTGTGTACCACCCCAATACAGAACATGGTACCAAATGTTAGTCTTACCCCCCAATTCCACCAGATTGACTGTGTACCACCCCAATACAGAACATGGTACCAAATGTTAGTCTTACCCCCCAATTCCACCAGATTGACTGTGTACCACCCCAATACAGAACATAGTACCAAATGTTAGTCTTACCCCCCAATTCCACCAGATTGACTGTGTACCACCCCAATACAGAACATAGTACCAAATGTTAGTCTTACCCCCCAATTCCACCAGATTGACTGTGTACCACTCCAATACAGAACATAGTACCAAATGTTAGTCTTACCCCCCAATTCCACCAGATTGACTGTGTACCACTCCAATACAGAACATGGTACCAAATGTTAGTCTTACCCCCCAATTCCACCAGATTGACTGTGTACCACTCCAATACAGAACATAGTACCAAATGTTAGTCTTACCCCCCAATTCCACCAGATTGACTGTGTACCACCCCAATACAGAACATAGTACCAAATGTTAGTCTTACCCCCCAATTCCACCAGATTGACTGTGTACCACTCCAATACAGAACATGGTACCAAATGTTAGTCTTACCCCCCAATTCCACCAGATTGACTGTGTACCACTCCAATACAGAACATGGTACCAAATGTTAGTCTTACCCCCCAATTCCACCAGATTGACTGTGTACCACTCCAATACAGAACATGGTACCAAATGTTAGTCTTACCCCCCAATTCCACCAGATTGACTGTGTACCACCCCAATACAGAACATGGTACCAAATGTTAGTCTTACCCCCCAATTCCACCAGATTGACTGTGTACCACCCCAATACAGAACATGGTACCAAATGTTAGTCTTACCCCCCAATTCCACCAGATTGACTGTGTACCACTCCAATACAGAACATAGTACCAAATGTTAGTCTTACCCCCCAATTCCACCAGATTGACTGTGTACCACCCCAATACAGAACATGGTACCAAATGTTAGTCTTACCCCCCAATTCCACCAGATTGACTGTGTACCACCCCAATACAGAACATAGTACCAAATGTTAGTCTTACCCCCCAATTCCACCAGATTGACTGTGTACCACCCCAATACAGAACATGGTACCAAATGTTAGTCTTACCCCCCAATTCCACCAGATTGACTGTGTACCACCCCAATACAGAACATAGTACCAAATGTTAGTCTTACCCCCCAATTCCACCAGATTGACTGTGTACCACCCCAATACAGAACATGGTACCAAATGTTAGTCTTACCCCCCAATTCCACCAGATTGACTGTGTACCACTCCAATACAGAACATAGTACCAAATGTTAGTCTTACCCCCCAATTCCACCAGATTGACTGTGTACCACCCCAATACAGAACATGGTACCAAATGTTAGTCTTACCCCCCAATTCCACCAGATTGACTGTGTACCACCCCAATACAGAACATGGTACCAAATGTTAGTCTTACCCCCCAATTCCACCAGATTGACTGTGTACCACCCCAATACAGAACATAGTACCAAATGTTAGTCTTACCCCCCAATTCCACCAGATTGACTGTGTACCACCCCAATACAGAACATGGTACCAAATGTTAGTCTTACCCCCCAATTCCACCAGATTGACTGTGTACCACCTCAATACAGAACATAGTACCAAATGTTAGTCTTACCCCCCAATTCCACCAGATTGACTGTGTACCACCCCAATACAGAACATGGTACCAAATGTTAGTCTTACCCCCCAATTCCACCAGATTGACTGTGTACCACCTCAATACAGAACATAGTACCAAATGTTAGTCTTACCCCCCAATTCCACCAGATTGACTGTGTACCACCCCAATACAGAACATGGTACCAAATGTTAGTCTTACCCCCCAATTCCACCAGATTGACTGTGTACCACCCCAATACAGAACATGGTACCAAATGTTAGTCTTACCCCCCAATTCCACCAGATTGACTGTGTACCACTCCAATACAGAACATGGTACCAAATGTTAGTCTTACCCCCCAATTCCACCAGATTGACTGTGTACCACTCCAATACAGAACATGGTACCAAATGTTAGTCTTACCCCCCAATTCCACCAGATTGACTGTGTACCACTCCAATACAGAACATGGTACCAAATGTTAGTCTTACCCCCCAATTCCACCAGATTGACTGTGTACCACCCCAATACAGAACATGGTACCAAATGTTAGTCTTACCCCCCAATTCCACCAGATTGACTGTGTACCACCCCAATACAGAACATAGTACCAAATGTTAGTCTTACCCCCCAATTCCACCAGATTGACTGTGTACCACTCCAATACAGAACATGGTACCAAATGTTAGTCTTACCCCCCAATTCCACCAGATTGACTGTGTACCACTCCAATACAGAACATAGTACCAAATGTTAGTCTTACCCCCCAATTCCACCAGATTGACTGTGTACCACCCCAATACAGAACATAGTACCAAATGTTAGTCTTACCCCCCAATTCCACCAGATTGACTGTGTACCACTCCAATACAGAACATAGTACCAAATGTTAGTCTTACCCCCCAATTCCACCAGATTGACTGTGTACCACTCCAATACAGAACATGGTACCAAATGTTAGTCTTACCCCCCAATTCCACCAGATTGACTGTGTACCACTCCAATACAGAACATAGTACCAAATGTTAGTCTTACCCCCCAATTCCACCAGATTGACTGTGTACCACTCCAATACAGAACATAGTACCAAATGTTAGTCTTACCCCCCAATTCCACCAGATTGACTGTGTACCACCCCAATACAGAACATGGTACCAAATGTTAGTCTTACCCCCCAATTCCACCAGATTGACTGTGTACCACTCCAATACAGAACATGGTACCAAATGTTAGTCTTACCCCCCAATTCCACCAGATTGACTGTGTACCACTCCAATACAGAACATGGTACCAAATGTTAGTCTTACCCCCCAATTCCACCAGATTGACTGTGTACCACCCCAATACAGAACATGGTACCAAATGTTAGTCTTACCCCCCAATTCCACCAGATTGACTGTGTACCACTCCAATACAGAACATAGTACCAAATGTTAGTCTTACCCCCCAATTCCACCAGATTGACTGTGTACCACCCCAATACAGAACATGGTACCAAATGTTAGTCTTACCCCCCAATTCCACCAGATTGACTGTGTACCACTCCAATACAGAACATGGTACCAAATGTTAGTCTTACCCCCCAATTCCACCAGATTGACTGTGTACCACTCCAATACAGAACATGGTACCAAATGTTAGTCTTACCCCCCAATTCCACCAGATTGACTGTGTACCACCCCAATACAGAACATGGTACCAAATGTTAGTCTTACCCCCCAATTCCACCAGATTGACTGTGTACCACTCCAATACAGAACATAGTACCAAATGTTAGTCTTACCCCCCAATTCCACCAGATTGACTGTGTACCACCCCAATACAGAACATAGTACCAAATGTTAGTCTTACCCCCCAATTCCACCAGATTGACTGTGTACCACTCCAATACAGAACATGGTACCAAATGTTAGTCTTACCCCCCAATTCCACCAGATTGACTGTGTACCACCTCAATACAGAACATAGTACCAAATGTTAGTCTTACCCCCCAATTCCACCAGATTGACTGTGTACCACCCCAATACAGAACATGGTACCAAATGTTAGTCTTACCCCCCAATTCCACCAGATTGACTGTGTACCACCCCAATACAGAACATGGTACCAAATGTTAGTCTTACCCCCCAATTCCACCAGATTGACTGTGTACCACCCCAATACAGAACATAGTACCAAATGTTAGTCTTACCCCCCAATTCCACCAGATTGACTGTGTACCACCCCAATACAGAACATGGTACCAAATGTTAGTCTTACCCCCCAATTCCACCAGATTGACTGTGTACCACCCCAATACAGAACATGGTACCAAATGTTAGTCTTACCCCCCAATTCCACCAGATTGACTGTGTACCACCCCAATACAGAACATAGTACCAAATGTTAGTCTTACCCCCCAATTCCACCAGATTGACTGTGTACCACTCCAATACAGAACATGGTACCAAATGTTAGTCTTACCCCCCAATTCCACCAGATTGACTGTGTACCACCCCAATACAGAACATAGTACCAAATGTTAGTCTTACCCCCCAATTCCACCAGATTGACTGTGTACCACCCCAATACAGAACATGGTACCAAATGTTAGTCTTACCCCCCAATTCCACCAGATTGACTGTGTACCACTCCAATACAGAACATGGTACCAAATGTTAGTCTTACCCCCCAATTCCACCAGATTGACTGTGTACCACCCCAATACAGAACATGGTACCAAATGTTAGTCTTACCCCCCAATTCCACCAGATTGACTGTGTACCACCCCAATACAGAACATAGTACCAAATGTTAGTCTTACCCCCCAATTCCACCAGATTGACTGTGTACCACTCCAATACAGAACATGGTACCAAATGTTAGTCTTACCCCCCAATTCCACCAGATTGACTGTGTACCACCCCAATACAGAACATAGTACCAAATGTTAGTCTTACCCCCCAATTCCACCAGATTGACTGTGTACCACCCCAATACAGAACATGGTACCAAATGTTAGTCTTACCCCCCAATTCCACCAGATTGACTGTGTACCACCCCAATACAGAACATGGTACCAAATGTTAGTCTTACCCCCCAATTCCACCAGATTGACTGTGTACCACCCCAATACAGAACATAGTAGCAAATGTTAGTCTTACCCCCCAATTCCACCAGATTGACTGTGTACCACCCCAATACAGAACATGGTACCAAATGTTAGTCTTACCCCCCAATTCCACCAGATTGACTGTGTACCACCTCAATACAGAACATAGTACCAAATGTTAGTCTTACCCCCCAATTCCACCAGATTGACTGTGTACCACTCCAATACAGAACATGGTACCAAATGTTAGTCTTACCCCCCAATTCCACCAGATTGACTGTGTACCACTCCAATACAGAACATGGTACCAAATGTTAGTCTTACCCCCCAATTCCACCAGATTGACTGTGTACCACCCCAATACAGAACATGGTACCAAATGTTAGTCTTACCCCCCAATTCCACCAGATTGACTGTGTACCACCCCAATACAGAACATGGTACCAAATGTTAGTCTTACCCCCCAATTCCACCAGATTGACTGTGTACCACCCCAATACAGAACATGGTACCAAATGTTAGTCTTACCCCCCAATTCCACCAGATTGACTGTGTACCACCTCAATACAGAACATGGTACCAAATGTTAGTCTTACCCCCCAATTCCACCAGATTGACTGTGTACCACCCCAATACAGAACATAGTAGCAATAGCCGCATCAACTGCAGAGCCTTGGTTTTTCAGAATGTCTCCACCAATATCAGAACACTGCTGAGATCCCGTAGAAACTGCTCCTTTAGGTGTAATCTATCAAAATATACATTGGATTTTTTAAAACATTTTTTTCACAAAGTAACCATCATAGGACAGATAAATGATATCATGCATAAACTATAATTGTCTCATTTGATTGAGTTTGATTTGATTTAGGGAGTGGAGTAGAGATGTGAGTTACAACCCTGGCAGTTAATCAGGATTGAACCCTGGACTGTGGAAGGCAAAGTGCTGTTAACCACCAAGCTACAACTCCACCACAAATTGATAGAGCTCATGAATATCCTTTTTTTTAATACATTATATTGCAATATGGAATGGAATACATGAATAAGTGAAACTGTATAGGTCAAAGGTTAGACTTAATCCTGTATTACCAGTAACTTTGTTCATCTACCAGTAATTTTGTTAACACATTGTCATTATTATTACATGACTGTATTTATTGTGTATTTGCATATTGAGTTCACTAAAAATCTTTTTTTACCAAACAATATGAATAAAGGCGTTATTTTTATATAATTTAGGTGTATTTTCATATACTCTTTTATTTAAAAAAATGTTATATTGTTTTATATATTTTTAATCCATTCTATTAGTGGTACTGTTAAATGCGACTAAAAATAATAAATAACTACATTGTTTCAGGACTCTTGGGTGGGCTTTCTTTTGAGATTATTTTTGTAAACCAAAGCTTTTTATTTATATTAATTTGCCAAACACACCAACAACAAAGTTGTTACTAAATATTAATAATTTCAGCACTGTAGTAAAAATATAAGCACTGTACCTGTTCCATTCCTGACACTATAGTAATCACCATGGCGATAGTAATGGCCAACCCAAAGATAACCGATGACAGGACGATAACTTTGAGTCCGTCATAGCCACATATTTCTTCATGTTGGTACGCATGAGTGTCCTGTAACGGTACAGACTCATGGAATGCTTTAGTGTTTCTATCCGTTATCAACAACTGCTTGTCTGAATAAAAATAAACAGAAAATTTCAACCATAATTAAAGTAACTTACTTTAGTACAGTCAATTCTCTCTCAATATTCTGAAAAACTCTCCCGAAAGACTTGTCATACGCATCCAACAGCGAGTAACTCACCAATTACAGGATGGATAAACTATTTTATGATTTATCGTGCTTATAAACTAATTTGAACCCTGGAACTTTGGATTGGAAGGCAAGCATGTTAACCACAAAGCTATAGCTCCACTACAAGCTGCAGCTCCACTACAAGCTACAGCTCCACTTAAATTAGATTAGTACTATATGTTATGTTACTGTAGTTTCTGTTTAAATTCATAGAAAGCATTTACAAAAATTAACACCTGAAAATGGTACATCCACAGGAATGATCAAAATAGAGAAAATAATAGGAAATAAGATTGAAATAGAATTAAAACATAAAGAGAGACAGAGAGAGAGAGAGATCTACATCTACACTGAATAAAGAAAAACATAGCAAGTAAAATACGTGTTCAAAAATAAAACATTTAAAGGCCAATTTACACAGACAAGAGGTCATAACGGACGCAGAAAAGGTTAACAACTTGTCCCACATAGAATCTGTATCTAATCTGAGTGAGTTTTCATGTTTTGTCTAAATTTAAGGTACTGTATTAACATAGATTCTATATTTTTGCTTTGCGCTTACTGTTTACCGCTTGTCTGTGTAAAATGGCTTTTTATCCTTAAGTATTACTAATTATGATTAGTATTTTTTTTAATTTTAACAGAACGGAATCTTAGAGAAAGATAAAACATGCATTGAAAATACTCCGGTATTAGCCACACTACTTCAAAAGCCATTATATTAAATGAAAACAGCTGCTATTGGCAAGTATTGATCTAGTTGTAGTCTAAGTGTTGTATTGTAATTATCACAATAATAATGTTTACAAAACCACCAGTAGAAGAGGCCCTCAAAGTTGTCGAAAATCGCCTAACAACAGATCCGACACTTCCGGATAGAACTAAACTACACGTGACAGACATAATGGAGCTCCTCGGTTTAATTGTGAACAAAACCTATTTCTCGTTCAATGGTAACATTTATAGGCAAATACAAGGCATTGCTATGGGAAGCCCAATAAGTCCTATATTGGCGAATTTGTATCTAGAGTGGCTCGAACATCAAGCCATAAACACGGCACCCACCAACATCAAGCCTGTGTATTGGAAACGATACGTTGACGATGTATTAGCTATCATCCCCACAGGTACAGTAAATACATTTAACACACATCTTAACAACATCGATATAACGGACAACATCAAATTCACCACAGAATCCATGACAAACAACACAATACCTTTCCTAGACATGCTCATCACACTCAATGACAACGGAACAGTTACCACCTCAGTCTATCGGAAGCCCACCCACACAGACCAATATTTACATTTCAACTCACATCATCCTCTCGAACACAAACTGGGGCTTATAAACACGCTTGTGGACAGAGCTGAGAAGGTAGTGGGAGATATGGATTTGAGGAAAGTTGAGATGGATAACATCAAGAAAGCGTTACATAACTGCCAGTATCCAGAGTGGTCCTTCCAGAGAGTTATGGAAAACCGAAAAAGAAAAAAGAACAAAGGACACGAACCACAGAAGGAAAAGATCAAGATGAGAGGTAGCATAGGAATCCCCTATGTAAAAGGAATGGCAGAAAGAATACGACGCACTCTCTCCTATCACAAAGTCGGAACCTATTTCCTACCACAAAATAAAATCAAGAATAGCCTCGTCCACCCAAAAGATAAAATCGAGAAGATGGATACATGTGGAGTAATCTACGAAGTCACCTGCCACAACTGTCCACAAGTTTACATTGGGGAAACAGGGAGGGCATTACAAACACGAATTAATGATCACAAAAAAGATGTTACAACAAACACGGGGGGAGTAATGACTAGGGCTTCCAAAACATCCACATCATCGATCATACACAAATCTGCCATTACAGAACATGTCATAAAACACAATCACGTACCGAACTGGGAGGCTACCATCTTAACCAAAGAGCCTAAACGCAAAGACAGACAGATTAGAGAATCATTACATATAAGGAGAAATAAAGAGAAGACCATGAACCGGGACACTGGAGCCCACGAACTCTCGCATTTGTACAATGATTTGATAGACACATCACCTGGCCGAGCCCCGCACAACCTCCAATCTACAACCGGAGGCGTACGACGTCATCAACAGATGACGTCAAACATGACCAAGCTGCATTAACATTCCGCAGTCATTTGAGAATGATCTCTGATAGAGATCGAAACGTCAGAGTAAGTACTCCGTTTTAGCTTTTACAAAAACGAAATTTTGTCATCTAAATAAACGAAGGTTTTACATAATTTTTATTTTAAAGGCTATAAACAAACTGAATTATGTAGATTACAAAATAAAAAAAATAAATTCTTTTTATAAAAAACGAAAGGTAGATAAAAAATGGAATAATTACAGTAGTATTAAAAAATCATATCAATTATAGCTTATTTCTAAATGTTATTAACACAAAAGCAGAGAGATGTCAAATCGAGAGGATAATTAATTATTTTTCATCTACAAAGTATGAGGTGCAACTATAAGCAATTAATAAGCATTCAAATATTATTTGTAAACTAAATGTTTGGGAGAAGATTGGAAAAAACTCAATCAATGCTCTTAATAAAAATTGATTAAAAAATTGATTAATTAAAAATAAAAAAACTGGACAATCTCTAAAAAACTTTATGATTCATTATTTTTATTCTGCAAACCAGTGCCAGTTCAAGAATATCTGATATTATTATTAGGAAAGATGACTGATTAGAATTTAATAACATAAAACTAAAAATAAAACTATAAATAAACCCAAATTAGTAAAAAGAAGGTAATACAGTTAAAAACATAAGCAAGTAAACATAGTAAACAAACAACAATGTCACTACAAACAACTTAACATTCTACCAAAAATACACCAATGTTTAAAATAATGAATAATTACAATAAGTCTGATTTCTTACCTGATTTTGATTTACCTCCTGGCGGAAGACGATAAAACAAAATGTAAACCAGCATTATTAAATAATAATGTTATTATATAAATTACTTTTGGGGTCATTTACAATTACCCCCAGCCTACATTTATTTTATAATTCTAATTAAATTTTGTTTAGATTAAATTTATTTATATTCAATGATGAAAAGAATAACGCAGATAAATACTGTTTAATATAACATATTGTCAATTTATATAGTTTCAGTGATATTTCACAAACAGTACACAAAAAGCTTAGTTAGGCCTAAACTAATGGTAGGGTAATAAATATTGCCAAAGGCTCTATCACACCCATGATATTTCTCTCCTCACACCCTACTGTACTCTACCTACCAGCCTAGATAGTAGCTAGAGTAGGCCTTTTTGATAGAAGCAGTTTATTTAGCGTGTAATTCTAAATACCTGAAATTCCATTGCTACCTTCTTCATTGATGTCAATACCTAACGAATCATAAGACGGTTTACCAGTAGCCATTCTATGTTAATATACTACTTTTAAATTAATTTTATATGAAATTTATTCTCAATTTTTCTCAACACCCAGAGATCCTTCCTGCTAAAGGTAATTATTAATAATGAAATGCTTCAGTAATTTTCACCGGAAATTGGCTCAGATCATTATGTAGCCTCATAAATATTCAAAAGTTTGCTTACGGCTGTCCTTCTGATTGGCTGATAAATTAGTATACATCCTCGTACATTTATTTTCTGGCCAAACAAATAATTCTGCATTGATAATCATACAATCGATTTTTATATGGATGAACAAGGTTGTGTATATCCTAAAAATTTCTTACGAATTTCCTAAAGAAATGTTATTAAATCCGAGTAGAATTTATAAAAAAATAGTCTTTACTTGTATTTTCTTTTAATTTAACCAAAATATGTTGGTTTGTTTGAGGGTTTTCAAACATATTGCATGGACTACTTTTCCTAGGCTCCTGCCCACTTCCCGCCAACTCATGCCCAGGGCAGCCATCGCGCGGAAGCAGCGGCATCACGCACAAGTGTTGCATGACCGCATCATCAAGCAGCTTAGCAAACGATGACCCCGCGAAACCCAAGTTGGTCAGGCGAGGAAAATGGCTGAAGAAGAAGGTAGGCCGTTGAAGTACTCTGTTGTTTTTCTTACAATCCTCCGTTATTGATAAATTTTTTACCATTATAATATTGTAGGAAGAAGGAATAATGTTTAAAGACAAATTCTGTACGGTAGAAATTTTTTAATTTTAGCCAGATTTTTAGATTATTGTGAAATTAGACAAGCAGACTTTCGTTTCAAATCCCCGGGCGCGGCCCGGGTTCCTCGTGGTGAAAACGGTTCTTTTTTCGATGGCGTCATAGCATGCTGATATCACACGCAAGCTCAGCGCACTGATATCATTGGTCGGCTTCTTTATGGGGTCTGCCTAGCCTAGCTCTCAAGGCCTGGAAAGATATTTTTTGTGTTGCTGATTGTTAGTGACGTATACGATCATTTGAAACGGTTTCAAAGAGCTCAAAGATAGTTCGTTATTTTATTATAAGCACGTATTTCGTTTTTTAATGAATTAAAATAAATGTTAGTGAATTTTGTTCGACAAAAGGGGCAGTGCCTTTTTTAGAATATCGTCTAGCCTAACTTCCTAACCACCAGTAGGCTAATGATGGGACTTCTAAAATGATTTGTGTTGGCTGAATCGGTAATTCCGCCCAGCTAGCTAGGTGTAGGAGAATTGAATTAAAACAAAAGGCTACTTTATAAAATACAATTCAAAATATCTGTTTTAATATTTTTTGTTATTTTTAATTAGTAGGGGCCTAGGCCTACATTTGATTGGATCGGTCAGCTTTTATTTATGTTTTTAATAAAGAAATCTATAGGCTGCACACAATATTAGGATTATTATTTTGTCCTACATAAATTACAAATGGAAAGTTCTGATTTTTACTTTTATAGTTAATTATATTTTGTTCATATATCAAAATTATTTTATTTGATACTATAAAACTGAATAATTAATTTAGTAAGTGTTACAGTAGTGTGATCCACTTACATTCTACAAAAGTCTAACAACAATGTAGTACAGTTGTTGGTTAACTTTGTTGACTAATAAATTAAATATATTTCTTTTCTTTGTTTAACCATTACTACTGTAATATATACAGTATTATAAGGTATTGGATGTTATTAGTAAAATACTGTATACAGTTGCTGTACAAAGCTGTAAAAGGATCAATGGTAACATTTTATAATGGTACTCACTACTGTATTATTGATCTTACTGTAGATTTAATATTTGAATTAATAAAAATAAAAATTACAATATTGCTTTCTACATTTAATATTTGAATCATTTAAAATAATTACATACACTTACAGTATAGTCCTTTTTATTGCTTTCTATTTTTTTATTGTCAACATTAATTTCATTTCAAACTTTGTTTCCTTAATAATTGTTTAATATAGCCTGTAGAACACATGCCAATTATCAGCCAGTTATCATTCTAACTTCCGCTGTTGACCAGCTTGAATTCCTGTTTAAATGTTGATAATTGACATGTGAATCAGAGGTCCTATTTAGGGGAATACTGTAAAAAAAATTGTTACATAAGTCATGATGTGAATAAAGTGGAGCTGTACTGTAGCTTGGTGGTTAACGTACTTGCCCTTCCCAACTCCACTACCTAAGCCTCTATAAAGTAGTTTCAACCCTCTAATTGGCGAGTTGCTTGCTGTTGGATGTGTATGAATTTTGTTTAAAAATGTGTGCTATTATTTTAATAAAATTTACCTTTGTCGAAATTTTCATCTTATTTAAATCTGCAGACTTCTTCATTTGAAAACTTAACCTTATTGTAGCCAATAAACATTTTCAATAATACTGTATTTTCAGGGCTTTATTATAATTATTATCAACAACACAGATGAACCTTCATACTAAAATTTGTCCTAAAAATTGTACATTTGTATTAATTTTTACAGTAATTAACTCATCTGTACTGGATGTATATTATATTATTTAATTTAAGGTACTGTACTATTAATGTTAAGCTACTGTCTGCGAAAAATAAATGTCTAGTGAAAAACAAAACGCTATGTGTGATTTTAAATACTTGATAAAAAATTACTTCTTTTTTTTCAGTAATTACCATAGTAACTGAGGTTGCCGACGTAGAGGGGATCGCAGAATTAAAAGTGGAAGATGTTAGTAATGTTATTACTGATGAGGTAGCGCATGTTGCTGTTAACATAATTGACTCTGGCATTCTGTCGTCAGATGACGAACCCGCTAAATATGATCCATGTAAGTTGTCTTGCTTATAGTGGGTATTTAGTTTGGAAAAAACAAATTTAGTTGGGAAAAAAATATTTAGTTGGGGGAAAAAAAAATTCAGTTGGGAAAAAACAAATTTAGTTTGGGGAGGAAAAAAATTAAATTGTGAAAAAAAATATTTAGTTGGGGAAAAGAAATATTTAGTTGGGAAAAATATTGAAGTGCTACTACTGTATTCCTAAAAGAAAAATAGATCACAGCAACTTACAACTATTTTAGAAATTATCTACTGTACAAATTAATAGACAAAAAATATAATTTCAGGAAATAGATTTTAGTTTCAAAATTGTTGTGAACGTAATTTTGTGAATAATATGAAGAATATTCTAGGAAGGATTATAAGGATGAATATAGTAAATTCTAAGTATTTTTAACAATGCTCATTCTTAGAAATATTAGTTGAGAAATAGTAATATTTTAAGTGTGATTATGTATGTAAATAATATGATAATTAGTTACTGGAGTAAACTACATTTTATTTACTGCAATAATGTACATGATTTAATTTTGGTAGTGATATGCCCAAATATGGTAGTGATATGATATCATGTCCATGTGCACATCTCATTTTGTTGTCACATAAAGTTTGATAGTGTAGACCGAGATTTACACAGCTACAGTAATCATACAGTGTTTACACACCCTGGATTACAAAATACTATATTTTCACAACAACCAAGCTTTATTTGCATTTAAATTTCTGAACTTGTTATATTTTTTCCTGATTAAATGTGTCTGCAGATTAACATATTACAGAATGTTTAAATGCTATAAAAAAGCAATAAGAAGTATCAGGTGAATTGTGTACTTGTTTTATATTCCATAAACGTACAGTAGTATTTTTAGCGTGTATTCACGTCGTTGAAACGGGTCAGACTAGCTTGCTGTTGGCTATCATCAAACATGTGAAGCCATGGATTGTGACTCTATTGCCTATGTACATCTAAAATGTAATTTGTCAATTCTATAGTATGTAATTTCAGCTGCTATGTTTTCAAATGTTAATTAGGACATTTTTAGCAGAAGAACAAAAGAATCATTTCACTGTATGTTTTATACAAAAAGATTAAGAGAAAAAAATAAATTGTAATTTTTTTTTTTTAACTTCAAGTAACATATTTTAAACTTGTACACCTTTCGTGGTAATGCTTAAATCACATAGTACAATATGTCTTGATTTTTTGTTTTTTTTTCATAATTAAGCCAAGGCTACTGTAAGCCAAATGCCTACTGTACAGTATCCGTATGTCTGTACTGCTGTAGATAAGTACTGTACAAAAGTCATCAATATTTAATTGTTTTCATTTTCTGTTTATCACTGGATGGTTCTCTTTGTTTGTGATACTGTATAAATTATGTTGATGATGCACACAACATTATAAATATTAGAAACTTCATCTTAAAATAAGGAAATGAAATGTAAAAAAACTGCCAATTACTGTATAAAGCCAGTTGCTATACAGTACTGTAGATAAACTAATTAAACTAGTTAATTCCCATTGTTCTGTCTATCTTTTTCAGTATTACTGTATGAGATACTTACCATTTTAAATTTAAGTTCTAACGTCAAATCATAATACTGAAGTATTCTTAAAAATTGTACATCATACAGTAGTGTTTTTTTTTAAATCTTTTTTTTAAATGATTAATATTTATATACATGTACTACAGTATAAAAGGAACCAGTCCTTGCCGACTAGGACCAATGATTTCTTAACATAGTAAATGTAAATAAAACAGATGCATACAAGTATAAATAACTTAGTACGTACGTATATTGTATAAAGATTATGTATTTATTTTCTTTCAGTTGCTGGTCAGAAGCGGGCGTTCCCAGGTGACATCACAGATGGTGCTCCTACTCCCAAGAAGTTGTATGGTAAGTTAATGATCTTATGTTCATTAACATTTACAGTTGAGGTCAGGTGCATGCAAAAAAGAAAATTTCTATTGATCATACATTCTATTAATTCTAATAATTATCGATTTATAGTTTCAACTATTTTTACATTTAACTATAAAATATTCATGCCTTTAAACATCTTCTTTTGTTTGCCAAACAAAGGTGGTGGGAGACTTAACTGTAATATTTTAAATGTTTTTATCCATACAACAGTGAATAATGTGTATTAAATTTTAAAAAGATCAATTAATTATAAATGAAATATCTATTTTCCGATTTCATAAATTGGTTTTTAATGAAAGACGTCACTTTTTTAAATTATTGTTTATTTCCTCTATGACAAAGAAAAAGATATGATGTGATGTCTTATCAGTGCTAATGGGTACCAGCACTTTATCTTGATTCTTGCATATTATTTTGTTCCTTTCCTTGTACAGAACATGTATGATATTTTAATTACTGTAGCTTCCAAGAATAATATTATAACTGCCTTCATATACAGTATTACTGTAGCTTCCTTATTAAGCTCTGTCTACACTATCAAAATACTTTGACAAAAAAAGTGATATGCCCAATTATGGTAATGCTATACCCAAATATGGTAATACTATACCCAAATATGGTAGTGATATGCCCAAATATGATAGTGATATGACATCATCATGTCCATATGTGGGCACATCACATTTTTTTGTCACATAATAAAGTTTGATAGTGTAGACAGAGCTTTAAACAGGGAAATTGCATAATACAGTGTGTTTAATAGTGATTTGTCATAGCATTTCCTTATCATTCAATATACTGTATGCCTATGTTTAATTACAGTGCTGATAATTATATGGAAACAATTTAAGATTCTTTATTGGTCCATGACTTGAAATCTGACTTACCTTTGGCCATTATGAATTAAAAATGCATTAAAAACAGCAAAATGCCAAAATGAAGATATCTGTGTTAACATTTTAAACAATGTCCCTTTAACAGGGTTGTACTATATAATTGTACAACTTTTTGGAGTTTAACAATAATATTTAATTTCTGTTTTAATTTATTTTAATAATTTATTTAGTTCCTGACTTCCCAAAAGAAGACCAGGTGAAACTTGTAGATCAAGTACGACGTCAGATACCGAAAAAAGACATTCACTCGTACAAGTCGCAAATAAAGAAGATTGACTGGCGCGAGGTCGCTTTTGGAACATACTCCGACAGAGAATGTGAACGCCAGTGGGTGATGCTTCAAGAGAATGTGAGTAACAGGTTTTTTTTTTCTTTTATTGATAATGAAAGCATTTATAATGCGCCATATATCCAATCAATGATTGCTCATAGGCACAGTACATACTGTATAAAACCATTATAAGAATTAAAACAACTTCAGAAAACAAGTTAAAATACCATAAAAGTCTACTAAAATTCATAATGACATTTCATAACATCTTCATTTCCTAACAAAATCATTTTGACGAAACTGCGTCGGGTAAAAAATATAAAATCTTTTTTTTTTTTTTTTTTTTTTTTTTTTTTTTTTTTTTTCCACTCTTTTCCACTCTTATTCAATTATCCATTTTATTTGCATAGGCATACCCAGCACAAGATTTCCTCATCTTCTCGGGATTATGCCTTCCTCCATAGCCAATTTTCTTAAATTCACTTTTCTGTTGTTTATCCAACAAACATCTATTTCATTTTTTATATTCCTTACCATTTTTGTTTATTATTTTGTACTGTATTGCTATGGAGGAAAATAAATGTCTTTTGAAATGAAATGAAAAAAGACGTGTTCAGGACGCATTCTTGATGCGTGTGACGCATCCAAATTGGGATTGGGAGTTATGATCAGTACTGTATTCATTTCTTAACACATTCTTTTCCATATTCATTTCCTAACCTATTCATTTCATTTCCATATTCATTATTGTCTTCTGTAAGTTATCATGTTTATGCAACACAAGATAAACACAAACTATCTCAGGATGCTGTTTTTGTTTAATTAACATGAACATAATATTAATCAATGTCTTGTCTGTTACAGATTCGTAAATATAAGACACTGTCTGACGTATCTGCTGAGATTTTAGTGAACATCAAGGACCCGAATACAAGCCTCAAGAAATGGGTAAGTGACGTCAAAATAAAAAATGTTGTTGATAGAAATTGCAATTTTAGACACGATAAATAATTTAATGAACTTCATGAATAACATTTAGATATAAATTGCAAATGTAGACATGATTAATAATCATGTAGTACATAAATGATATTTAAATAAGTTTGTTTCTTATCACACTTTAATAATTAGGAGATCGTATACATTTTGTTTTTATGTAAAAAATGAAAGAATTTTGTGTGTAGAAATTGTGGATGTAAATGAATCATTGGAAGAAAAGAATTTAGGACCTTTTTGGACCTAAAGAAAAGTTGGGTTTGGAAGTGTTTCAAACTTTCAGAAATTCCAATAGTCGGTGAGTCGACTGTAGTATAATCATGCTTTACACTATCTTGTACATACTACTATAGTTTCAAATTTAAATGAAATATGACCGTTTTTGGGGTTTTTTTTTTACAGCAATCTCATCCAGAAATGCCAAAGAAGCCGATGACTCCATTCTTTCAGTTCTACCATTCCAAAGCGAAGAAGTTACGGGCTAGATTTCCAGAACTCTCGCAGATTCAAATTACTCAAAAATGTTCACAACTTTTCAAAGAACTATCAGAAGAAAAGAAGGTATATTACATATACATTATTATGCCATTTTTGGATCCAGAGTTTAGGAAAGGGTGTCTGGGTAATGGTAAATGTGCTGAGCCTAATCTAATGTTTTTAATTTGTCATTGTATCTTTTCAAAATGATACAGCTGTGAATTCAAGCAAGCCATTTCTGTTTATCAGTTCTGTTTATCAGTTCTGTTTATCTGTTGGAAACTACAATTAATTCAAATAAACTACATAAATTATTATAAAAACATAAATTAATTGATACATGAGCAAAGCTTACAAAAAGCAGGCAAAGAAAAACACAACCAGACAGTGGAGAGATTGAACCTTCTAACAGAGTCATTAATGTATACATTTTATTTTTCAGCAAAAGTACATATCTCTGTATGAAGAACAGAATGAACAATACAAGGGAGCACTTATTGCATTCAGGTTGGTAATTACAATAATCGCTATCAAAAAGGTGTGATCTCCGCAAATATGGTAGTGACATACCCAAATATGGTATTCACAGGAAATAAAGCTTAAGATCTGTCTACACTATCAAACTATATGTGACAAAAAAATGTGATGTGCCCATATATGTACATGATGATGTCATATCACTACCATATTTGTGCATATCACTTTCCATATTTGGGCACATCACACTTATTTGTCAAACTAGTTTGATAGTGTAGACAGAGCTTTAGGTTTGAGCATAGAGATATATCTCTATGGTTTGAGATACAGCATGTGTTTCCAAAAGGAAATAAAGTCAAGTTAAAAATGTCTCAACGTTTTGGTTGTTGTTATGCTGCAACCGTCTTCTGAAGTAAGTATAATAGAATTAAAACTGAAACACCAAGACTTCCTCAATTGTACTTTTACAATCTTTTGAGAAACTATGGTGTAACTACAAACCTGAAGCTATTAAAGATCCATATTAAACCATATACATAGCCTCATGTTATTTCATAGAGCTTAAAAAATATTGTATCATTTTCTGTTTTGAATTTAGACTCAAGTATCCAGAGTATGCTTTATTCTCAAGCAAGAAACATAATACTGGACCACCTAAGGCTAGTACGCCATATCAGCTGTGGGCAGCTAATAAATTAGACAGCTACCTGGCCAAGTACCCTGATGTAAGTATTTTACAGCAAATATATGTGCACATATTCCATTTTACAATACCTAAGTGCTATACACGGAAACACTGGCCGTATCTGACCAGAATAATCCCAACCTCGAGTACAGTCCCATCGACTAATTAAAAAAATTGTTTTTCTTTTTAGATGCTGAAAAAAGAAAGAGATGAGAAAATGAAAGAAACATGGCGCAATCTGTCTGAGAAGAAACGCATCAAGTGGATCAAGGCTTCCGTCGAAGATGATGAGAGGTTTGAGGTAAGACCAAAGAGGTTATATATATACATTGGCTAGAGGGCGGACTCTTTGGGTAAGGAAAAATCCTCCACTGAAGTTGGCCATCTGCTGTTAATGTATTTTTTCTTATGTAAATAAATACCATTATAGTGTATATGTCTGCTACCAACACAAGTCAGCTACTAGGTCTATAACCAGGATTACTGTATTCTGACACAGGGTCTAAGGACACTTAATGCCCATTTACCCAAATAGTCATTTTTCTGATAGCTAGCACTGTCATCTGCTCAGAGCACATGTCTGCTAACAGATGTGTGTCACAATTGTTTTGACAAAGTGCCTAGTAACCCCTAATGCCCATACAGACATAGGTGCCTGTGAAAAGGTACTACTTGGTATAACTACAATAATACCAACCCAAAAAATTTAGCTTATCAATTTTCCTACCAGGCATGTCACCTGGAATGTTCTGTCAAGGAACCCAGTATATACATGTATATAGGAAAAGGTCTGGTATATAGTACCTAGTCAACACCCTCAATACTGGACAGCTTTGGGCTGGCCTATTATGTCTGGTTTTCTGGAAAGTCTGGTAGTCAGAATGTGTTTTTAATGGTTAAAATTGATTTGGCACCTTTTGGACTTCAAGAAAAGTCTGGTTTTGGGAGAGTTGACTGATCATTTTCTCTTAAAGAATTTAATTAATTTTTTTTAGGGTGCACTTGAGGAATACTGCAAAGGACATCCAGATTACAAACCACCAGATAAACGACCAGTTCTTACGAAAGATGAATTAGAAATGAAAGAGAGATTTGATGGCAAGCCTGACAGGCCACCATTGTAAGTGACAGTTTGTACTACATTCATTCAGTCATAATCAACATTTATTTATTTTTCTCTTTCAAGGTAACAAAGTAAAAAATAGTGTAGACAGAGATTAAGACATTTTTTCTAGAAATAACAGTTTATACCTTTTCACACAGAACTGGCTATGCACTTTTCTGCAAGGAAATGTTGCCTCTGCTTGGAGACGACGTACCAAACAAAGATAAGTTTGTTGAATGTAGTTTGCGCTGGAATCAACTAGATGCTAGCAAGAAAGAAGACTATAAAGAACGTGTCGAGAAAATGCGCATTCTGTACGAACGTGAACTCAACCACTATGTTGGCAACTTGCCAGAAAATGAGCAAGAGCGGTATCACGCGGAACTTAAAAAGTTGAAGAAAAGTCCTGCTGGGTCTGGTAGTAGAGGCACCAAGAGCAAGGCAAAGGTATATTGATTTTTATTTTTTTTTTATTTATTTATTTATTTTTTTGTCTGGTATTTTGGTATATATTTTTCAATTGCATTTTCTGTACATCTGACTCAAATAATACAAGACATTTTTTTATAGTTCAGTATAGAATAATATTGTTCTCTTTTGAAGCTGAGTAGACTGGGAGTTGTTCTTATCTTTATTTGGTCATCTTCTTTTTGGTTCATCCACCATCATCATCAATATAGAATAATATTGTTTATATTGCAGTGTACAATTGATATTAGTACAATCTATACATCATTGGCAGCCTAACTGAAAAATTATTATGTTGAACCAAAAAAATACATGCACAATTGGTAGCTTAGTGTCGGAAGACCATGCTAATTTATGCTTTTGGATTAGCCATTTATTTTATCAACTACTCCTATATCATCATTCATATTCTTATGTTCTTGACTTATTACTATTAAACACATGTAAAAAAACGAACAACGTTTGAATATTTAGAATGCGTCCTCAAAACCCAAGAAGCCGGTGTCTGCCTTGTTTCTCTACACAAATGAGCACAGAGCAAAATGCAAAAACAAGCATTCTGATTGGACGGACACTGAAGTCACACGGCATCTCGCAAGAAAGTTCAGTGAACTTCCAGATAAAAAGAAGGTATGTAAATGCTTAGTTGGGTGTGACTTGCTCAGCTTCACTGTTCACCTACTTGATTTATGTGGTTCTCATAATATTTTATTGTTTATCGATTTTCCCTTTTTGCTTATTTTATTTTGTATCTCCATTGAGATCCAGCCATATATATGGTATATACTATTTTTTGTATAATATATTTTTACATTTTCAGAAATCCCTGCTCTGTTCACATTTTATTTATTATTTATATATTTTTTTTATCATCAATTTACTATTTATCTCCATTGAGATCCATCCACTGATATCCACAGCATTGTCATTTTTGTATCTCCATTGAGATCCAGCCACTGATACCCACAGCATTGTCATTTTTGTATGTCCATTGAGATCCAGCCACTGATACCCACAGCATTGTTATTTTTGTATGTCCATTGAGATCCAGCCACTGATACCCACAGCATTGTCATTTTTGTATCTCCATTGAGATCCAGCTACTGATACCCACAGCATTGTCATTTTTCAGTAATTTGCCTTTAGATTTAAATTTATATACTAATATTTTGAGAAATCCCTGCCCTGTCACTTTGCTGTCCCCTAGTTGACCCTCTAGGTACATAATACTTCTATGGTATTATGACAGCTGTTGATGAATTTAGAATCATTTCTTGATCAATAAATAAAAAGATATAAAGCTTCTTTTTTTCTTGCATTTGTTATCATATCACCAATCATCCTACTCCCTTTGTTGCTATGCAACCATGCTGAAATAGTTCTCCCTCTCCAATGAGTAAATATTGCTTTAGACGTTACTATGGTAACCCATCGGCTAAGTAAACACTTGACGTATTAATTAATAAAATCTCCAAAATGAATTCATTAGCATCGTGTTAAGTGAGACCAGATAAGACAGTAAGTAGGTTCTTTGAAAAAAATTATCGTTTAATTTATCTTTTTTAATGTAACAATTATTATATTATTATTATTACATATTTTTTTCTTTTAGAATAAATACAAACGCATGGAGGCTGAAGCAAGGAAAGAATTGAATAACTCAATGTAAGATATTTTGATTTTTTCCTTCGATTTCATAAATTAAATTCATTTTCACAATTGAAGTACAAAATTTAAGAATTTCAATTGAAATAATTTATAAATGAAAGATTTAAAATAAAACAAAATATTTTATTTATTGGTATTTATATTTGTTTTCAATCTCGATATTTTGTTTTTATTTAATAAATTTTGTTTCTTTTCTCCTTATATATTGACAATCCAATGCCTTTATTTGATAGGGACAGTACTGCACCGTTTATTGCTGATGGGCGAAAGGTGTCGGCATTTGAACTTTGGTCAAATACAAAACTAAACCATGTAATGGATGAACAGAAGGTAAGCACATGATTAGACCATGTGACATAATATGTTACAATTTTTTTTTACCGCTGTGTCGCATCACATACTATGATAAACATGTATACAAATTTTGTTTCAATTAGTTTTTCCCTTTCCGACTGCATCTGGACCCAACATTAACTCATCTGTGATATATTTATGGAATTTTCGTTTTTATATTTATTACTTAAAAATTATACATATATTAATGTTAACAAAAAATCTACAAATTTAATGTTTATATAAATGTTACATGATAATAATATAATAATACATCAATTTTATATGGCGCTTTAATGCACAAAGCCTCTAAGCACTTTATTACCCCCTGAGTCAATAGTCCCAACGTCCAACACACTGCGCCACACGCTATATATATACGCTTGATATATTTAATGATATACATTTCGTTACTAGAAATATACTATGGTATACATGGTTGATTAGTGGATTTTTCAGTTATTACTTATTTTGGGTCCAACAATTGATAAATGACGACATTAACTTTTTTTATACAGGTTACAAAGCAGAAAGCATTGTTTATTCTGAAGAAAGAATGGGAAGCAATAGAAAAAAGTGAGAAGTCTCCATGGGTGAGGCAGGCTGAAGCCATTAACAATCAAATTGAGGTATGATTATTTGGATTTTTTTTTTTTTTTTTTTACTACACCATATTTAATGAGGGTGATCCATCCAGCAATTGCTGATCATTAGGGACCCTCAGAGGTTCACAAGACAAACATATACACAAGATGCTCTACATAAACAAAGTCTTATTAAAAGTCTATGGGAGTGGAGTTGTAATTTTGTCCTGACATGTGACGGGACTTGAACACAGGACTTTTGGAGTTGTAGCCAAGCATCATAACCACCAAGCCACAACTACACTCTTTATATAATTGTACTTTATGCACCCAAGAGTTACTTACCTTTGTGTTATAAAATAAATAAAATGTTTGTGTTGGAAATAAATTTAATTTATCGATTCCCTAAATTCTTTTTCCATTTTTCCACATTTGTGAGAAGACATTTTTTTTTACTACTGTGAACTCTTTTTATTTCCACAAATTGTTTAAATGATGTGATATACATATTGATTTATATTACTTATTTTTTTCTAGAATGAAGACCGAGATAAATTGTTGTTATCTGGTGCACCGAAAAAACCCATACAGTGAGTAAACAGAGTCTTAGCGAGTAGAGTTGGTTCTTTTTTCATCATGATAAAAAAAATCCTTGAAATATTAATTATGAAAAGGTTATGCAGACTTCTTGACAGATCGTAATTTTGGAGTTTTAAAAATTTTATTTTCTTAGCAACACCTATCAGATGTTTACAGCAGATGTCGCACGAACACCTGAATTCATGGCGATGGAAAACAGAGAACGACTACAGGAAATTGGCCGTAGGTGGCGTGCTCTATCAGCAAACGAGAAAAAGAAATATGAAACGAGAAAAACACAAGCATGGAAGGAATATCAAAAACTTCTTGATAAATATATACAGGTGTGTGAAATATGTATATATATTTTTTTGTTTTGAGTAAATTGTAATTTCTCTTGAAGATGCTTGTTACACATGATTTGATATCGGGGTTGGTGGAGCTTCAGAATGCACACTTGTAAACAATATCATTGTGGTGTACCTTCTGTTTTATAAACAATAAATCAATGTTGTTTTGTAGAGTTTGTCTAGTGAAGACCGAAAGCGATTTAAGGAGCTGATGGCCGTTAAAAATAAAGGCAAAAAACCTCCTCCAGCATTTCTAAAAAATGTGAGTCATTTGAAGATTATTTTTTTTTATTTTACAAGAAATTGGCAGATATTACACATTATTCAGCTCATTTTTCTTTTCTGAAAACAACTGTATTCTCATTTACAAATGCCTCATGCTCCAACCAATGGGTATGTTAATGAGGTCAACTGTATGTATGATAATGAGGTCAACTGTATGTATGTTAATGAGGTCAACTGTATGTCGACATTAGATTATTATCGGGCTTCAAAATCCAAACCTCCAATGTATACTTTTTGTAATTGCTAGTTGAAAAGGTGGTTGAGCGGAAACCCTCTCGGGATAGGTAGAGATTTTAGGTGAGACAGCTACTGCTTTTCCGATTACCGATCCTGCTCCTCTGTGTAAATTGGCCGTAAAAAGGATCTTAAAAAAAGATCTTAAAGATCAACTGACCGATTCAGTAAAAACAACCTGTGAACAATTTACAATTTTTTTTTTTCAGTCGGTATCAGAAGATTCAGAGTCAGAATCCGAGTCTGAATCTGGTTCAAGTTCGTCGGGTAGTGAGTCTGGCTCTAGCTCCGACTCGGACTCCGAGAGCGGGTCAGACAGCAGTTCAAGCAGCGGGTCGGGATCAGGATCTTCATCGGAATCCGGTAGTGGTTCCGAAAGCGGTAGTGGATCCGAATCGGAGGAGTAGTACTTGAATTTAAACTACTGTGAGTCAGAAGAGCTGTAATAACTAGTAGAATCGTTTCATGTTTTTGCAGCTGATACACATTTATGACTGCATCACTGCGTTATTGATGTTCGAATAAATGCCGTACTAATTCAATAATTGTTGATTAATAAATTTAATGTTATTAATGAATTCTTAATTGATATATTAATCGATTGAATCATTTTTTGAACAAGTTATTGATTAATTGTACATGATTGATTTTTTATTAATTTAATCATTTATGTACATATCTAAATATAAATTGCTAATTGATTCTTATTGATCGATCATTATCAATACATTGATTCTAATTGATCTACCATGATCAATACATTGATTCTCATTGATCTACAATTATCAATACATTGATTCTCATTGATCTACCATGACCAATTCTAATTGATTAATCATTAGTAATACATTGATTGATCCACCATTATCAATACATTGATTCTAATTGATCGATCATTATCAATACATTTATCGATTCACCATAATCAATACATTGATTCTCATTGATCGATCACTTGCTAATATATTGATTTGAGAACCTGGTTGCAATGTAATCATTTCCTTGAATTAGCAATGCTTTTGTCTGGAGGTGATCTAAGATGCTTTTT
The DNA here is from genome assembly GCF_963402885.1 of Antedon bifida. Lineage (NCBI taxonomy): Eukaryota > Metazoa > Echinodermata > Crinoidea > Comatulida > Antedonidae > Antedon > Antedon bifida. The sequence continues at coordinate 714,779 of NC_136229.1, read as the reverse complement.
AACTTCATATTTATTTCTTGTTTACCATTTGTAGGATCTGCTAATATCCTTTTCTTGTCCATTTTGGTTTAAAATTGTCTTAGTTTAGTCTTTGTGTCTTAAGTTCACTCCACGGTTTAAAGTAGTTTTGTGGCCTTAACACTTTTTTTATATCTAGTACTGGCGTAAGTTATATAATAATTTTAAGATATGTAATGTAATTACAGTAGTACAGTACGTGATTGTTTTTTTTTTTAAATACAAGAAATCATTGTTACAGGTCATGTGATTTAAATATTACCTTCTTGTCCGCCGCTAAATAAAATATTTTCACATGAAAATTAAGTTTGTCTACCAAAACACACATGCTGATGCAGTACATATCAAGCAAACTTTTCACGTTCACGATGTAAATAATATAAATTAAATCTTAATTATGTTTTACTCCATTTAAACAGTTCACAATATTTATTCAGATTATTAAGTGATGGTTTGAGTTTCTCAACATTCTAGTTTTTTTGGTATTTTTTGGCTGGTTTAAGTCAAACTTAAACTAATTAAATATATTGAATTAATTAAATTGAAAAAAGCATTGCGAGTTAAAATGATCTTGTATATGACCAAATTGTTGCTTAGGGTTAGGTAAAATTATCCATTCGGTGAGAGTTTTATTAATGAAGATGTTTAAACAATTTTGAGAATGACATCAGAAAAAGATGCCACTACCCACGTTTATAAAATGCCTTGTGATTTGTCAAAAGACCGACGTCATGCGCGTGACGTCACTTCCCTGAATGGTTGTGTTTGGGAATGAGTGACATGACGCGCGTGCGTCTGACTAGTGAGAGAAAAGTGTGATTGGCTGTTAAAGTTTAGAATGCTCCTCCCATGGTTATTGTGATTTGTCAAAAAGTAATGGTGAAAAGTGTGTGACTTAAGCTCCTCCCATATTTTGAAATATGGCTGGCGATTAGAAAGATTAAACATGTGCGAGTGACCAATTAGGTGTGGGTATCTCCCATTTATTTATAAATATGGCTTGTGATTGGTGAGATAATTCTGACAGTGTGCGCGTGTGATCTTTGAACCAGATGAATTGCTTGTAAATAGTAGTGCATTGTTGAAATAACAAACGATAAACCGTTTTCATGTGATGCTGTATATAAAAAAAAATCTCGTTTATTTGGTATGTTTTTTGTGTTAGCAAATGACCAAGTGTATAAGCCCATGTTTCTGATTTGTTTCAAGTACAAGTCCACATCATTATGGGCTTATTCTAGATCAGTGTAAAGCCCCGCGCACTATGACATAACGTAGCAACAACAAATAATTTGACCAATAAGCGAGAGTTCGGATGATCCGTCGTTGTGATTGGTCAAATGGGTTTGCGTTGCGCGTACGTCCTTGCGTTGCGTCCTAGTGGTAACCAAGCGTTATGAACATCCGAATTCTCGCTTATTGGTCAAATTATTTAGGTTATTGCTACGTTACGTCTTAGTGCCAATCAAGCCTTATAGATTCACAAAAGTAGTAGCAATGTTGAATTTTACACATTTAGAAAAAGTTCAATTGTAAAATGATACTTGTATTTTGTAATTTACAGTTATCTGTAAATAAAGTTGTTTTACAAACTGCATTTTATTCCTAAAATAACATCATTCATTCAATGAGTCGTTTTTATTTAACATTTGTTGCTAAAAACTAGTTGTTTTTTAATGTATATTTTGTAAATTATGTAACTCTCCACCAGGTTGGTGTAATGTTTAAAGACGTGCTCTTCGTCTAGTTTCATTCAATTGTTACCTTTTGATATTGAGTTGTATTACGGAATAATTTCGTAACGTATTTTGACACATGTGACGATCGATTTTTGGGGAATCGAGCCCTTGTGTCGTCGCGAGAGTGAACACCGTGTTGATGTAAAAATAAAATATCTTGCACGTGACAAATGAGTAAACGTAAGAGAACCCTTTCTTGATTTAATGTTGTATATCCTAGATTTGAATTAATTAAATTAAAGCGTGGTTCTCACTATGACGTAACGCCACACGCGCAAGTTATTTGACCAATCAAAAGCAGTTCAGGTAGTCCTTCGCTTTTGATTGGTCAAGTTGCCGTAACGTGTACGTAAGAGCAACGCACGCGAGATCTATCGCTTCGTGATAGGTCAAATTATTGCGCTGCGCTTACGTTGGTGGGTCGTACTAGTGAGAACCAAGCAGTAAAGAAAATGTCTGTTTGGCCGGCCATGGTTGAAATTTCACTCTTCCTTGGTCTTGGGCAAAGTACTAATATTGATATCACCTGTCGCCGACACAGTTGAATGAATAAATGATATTCAATATAAACCTCGGCATAGACTGAGGTATAAATCACCTTTTCTGTATATTCCCCAAGAAGGGTAATTACATTCCCCAGACTACTGACAAGACCGATTAAAAGCTGAGACACTCTGATCGCGCATTTATCAGCACAATTGTTCTGTCGCTATACTGGCACCAAACTGACAACCGCCCGACACTTAAAATAAAAAAAAAAATTCTTTTATTATTGTTTATATCTGAAAGGTCATGATCCATAAGAACAATAAAATCGTTGTAACATTACGATATTATTGCTCTATATAATCATGACGTTATGAAATCCCAACTTTCACTTTGTATTTTGTTTTGACTTTGGTTTTTTCTCGGTGTTGGTTATTTTTCAACTTGCCGACGAATTTATTGGCGCGAATTGGAAACATTGATTAGTGCGCGTGCGTGTTAATTATCGTTGTCTCTAATTGTCTGTTTTTTCCTGCTTTTTGTGTGCGCAAGTGCGCAACCAATCACAACTCAGGTATGTTCGATTCGCGTGAATTCGCTCCTAATAGAAAGCAGGCTCTTCCTGTCATTATAATGCTAATAGCTTCCAGGAGGAAACTAAACTTACAAATGGAAATATATTTTAGATTACTGTATAACAATACATATGCTTAATACAAGGCAATGTTGTTAGATTGCCATTCTTAATATCACTTATAGCAAGGCAATCGAATAGCTTGTATTGGCTTACTGTAGGCCTAGTGGCCCGAAACTGTTATTTGTTTGTTAACTGCTAGAATTTCCTTGTTTTGACATTTTGTTGAATTGGATACAGTTCTCATAATCATAAGAAACCGTCGATTTTTAAACCAAAGTGTTCTTTTTTGACCCAACACAAATTGTATTTAGTCATTTATCGTTAGGTTTACTGTGTATTAATTATATATTTATTTTATTGTTTAGTGTTACTTAATATGTCATTACTAAAAATAATAGTATTTCTATTATTACATCTTGGACTTTACAAAAAGCTATTCTAGGAAGTGTTTATATCTTCTGCGCAGTATTGGTGGATGCCCATACCTAGGTAGTAGCTTAGGAGCTGAGTAGCGACGAAGCATTACATTTTAGTATCCTGCATATAGAGAATACATTCGAGGCTTTATCCATTGTTTTTCTGTACTGTTAGTTCATTGTCTTTTTATTTGGCATCACTTTCGGTAAAAAGGTAAGATGGCCTCTTGTTGATGATTATGCTACTAATTAAGTATTATTTTGTATGTAGTCAATGCATTCTAAATCCTATAAGGCGTTCATTCTTAAATCGTGTCTACGAGGCTTTATAATTCAAACGTCGTGGCTAATATAAAGTAGCAAAAAAGATAGGAATTTGAAGAGAAAAATGTCGGGGATTTTTTGGAGGGTTTTCTTAGAATATTTGTTACCTAATATTATGTTATCATTGTTATCTGATGCCGACGCATCTTTCATTTTTTAGCTCCGCGGCGACATCGCTTAGACGACGAGTAGCAAATTTGAGTCTTACGTTAATTCTTGATTTATTTATTATTTTTATAAATTGACACAATAAGTATGAAACGCAATGTGGGTCAAAATATCTTTTTACCAAGATTTAGTCGAGATGCAGTCTAGAAGAGCCTAGACGAATTGAAGCATCCGCCACTGATTACACTAGGACGAACGATCGACGATGAAAATAGATAGTATAGACATGCATTTTTCTTACATCACCATTTAGGTTTATACAGGTATTTCGGTGGGCTTAATGATGCTAAAAAAAATCACATAGGCCTACCTAAATTTAAGCCATAAATAACACACCTGATTTGTATTCTTGCAATTTGATTGGTCAATTACGTGTCATTTGGAATTAACCCTATCCAACGAAAAAGTGATATATAATGGTGATAATGAACGCGCTCTAATGCACGGTCAGTTTTCTGTAAACATTTTGAGAATTGTTGCCATGCAACGTTGTTGACTGATCCAGAGGCGTCTTGAAAATCAGGGAAGTAATGTATTTTAACATAATGTATTTGTTTGATCATATATCATTACACACGGATGGATAACAATCCTAAAGCTCTGTCTACACTATCAAACTAGTTTGACAAAAAAATTGTGATGTGCCCATATATGGTAGTGATAATTAGCCCAATATAGTAGTGATATCAAATCATCATGTCCATATATGGGTACATCACATTTTTTTTTCACATAAAGTTTGATAGTGTAGACAGCAGAGCTTAAGTCGTGGTGTTAATGATATTGATGATAGAGCCTGCTTATACACGGTAGCTCATAACCAAACGTAATTTATATTTTAGAAATCGGGATTTCCAAGTTCTCGCTTGAGTTGATATGACGTTAGGCTTCCTACTCTCCAGTCGTCCATCCGCTGCAATGATGCCTGATTATTTGAAGACAGTAATAACTACCTGCCTGTTACTGATCTTACCGGCGCTAAATAAATCTGAAAATGAAACAGTTTATTTTTGTCCGTCGTCATCGATTGCTGTGATGACTCAGCCCCCGGACTGCTTAAACAACAACACACGACTGATATACTGGGAAAAGAACTCTGGTACCGTTGTTGCTTCGTACAACTTTAAAGAAGACAGGAAACACATACCAATACCAAATTATTATGACATTTCTTCTGAGGATCTTTCTCTGATTGTGAAAACCCCATCAGCTGAAGACACGTATAACTCGCGCTGCCATTACAACAACGGTATGCATTCTAATGGACAATCTGTAACGTTACAAGAGTACAAATACATTGAACAAATCGGCATCGAAATCTTATCAAAAAATAACACTAAGTGTAATAATACGAGAAAATGTAATATTGCTCGAGAAGACTCAGAAGTTGTGTTGAAGTGTTCGGTTAGAAGTGTTGATCGTCCTTATTTGGACAACTTCGATTTTCATTGGAACTCAACTCGTGATACTGATGATACGCCCACTGAGGTAGAATGGGGAGATGAGAGGGTCACTCAGAAGGGTGACATTGTATCCTTAACTGTCACATTAAACATTGATGCAGACATTACATTAATGTGTACAATACATGGGCCTGCATTGTGCGGTTCATCGATGAAAGCGAGGGTCGATATAAAGCTTGTACCATCACACCACCAGCATGAGCCTAATCATGCTAACTCTTTATTAAGTTCATCATCAATTTACTTTACATTATTAACTGTAGGTCTCTTATGCCTACTTCTTTAATGTAAGGTTGTGGTGCTGGAGCTGAGAGGTGGTGGGGGCGGTTATTTAGTGCTGGAGAAGTGGGGTGCTTGTGGTGCTGGAGAGGTGGGGTGATTGTGGTGCTGGAGAGGTGGGGTGATTGTGGTGCTGGAGAGGTGGGGGTGGTTATTTGGTTCTGGAGAGGTGGGGACGGTTATTTGGTGCTGGAGGGGTGGGGTGGTTATTTGGTGCTGGAGGGGTGGGGTGGTTGTGGTGCTGGAGAGGTGGAGTGGTTGTGGTGACGGAGAGCTTGGGTGGTTGTGGTGTTGGAGGGGGTGGGGCGGTTGTGGTGCTGGAGAGTTGGGGGTGGTTGTGATGCTGGAGAGGTTGGGTGGTTGTGGTGCTAGAGGGGTTGGGTGGTTGTGGTGCTGGAGGAGGTGGGGCGGCTGTGGTGGTGGTGAAGTGGTGGGGATATCTTGGTGTTTGGCAGTGGCTATGTTTAGCACTGTTTAGGCTCTTACCCAAACTTACTTCCCTACTCCTGGATCCACTACTGTTGTAAGCATTGCTAATTAGTCCTAATATATTGCCAAATTTAAAATGTATTTTTACGAACTATATTTACATATCTCTGTATTGTTAAAATGTAAAATAATAATAATAATACATTGCCCAACTTATTTGACAAAAAGACCAAATAAAAAGCTTTCGAGAGGCAAGCCATGATTCAACGTTGATCGATCGATCTTTATTTATCTTCATTCCTGATGATGATCAAATAAAGATTGAAACGTTGAATCATGGCTTGCCTCTCGTTGTTTGGAGTTTTTATCAGTGCATCTGTTGGTTTTTAAAATACTTTCGCTGGTCTAGATTTGGCCTTGTAGGCCTACACATGAAATATAAAGTAATTAATGTTTAATGTAGGAATAATTATATGAAGCATTTAATTACGAATGAATGTTTTCGCTGTACAAAAAGGCGTTTCTTCTATATAAAACGATTATTGAAATCATATGTATTTGTTGTAAAATCCAAAAAGGTTAAAAATATGTACAGTATTCACCGATCAGAGACGCACTGATTCCAAAAGGGCGCCCTCATTTTGTCGTTTGTCTTCCAATAGGGAAACATACATCATTTTAATACATTATTACAGTAATAAATGTTATAACGAGATTATGCTATATGTTGATGGTGCTATAGTAATATTGTATTTATTAATTTATTTTATTAATTTCTTTTTATTTTTACAATTGTTGCTGACTTGGTGTGCAACATTGAATTTATAATAATTATTATATATGGACATTTGTACTTGTAATAATTTCCTTATTATTTATATTAAATACATTTTTAAATTATTAATAATTGATTTAATTATGTTTCTTCTAATGTTGATTTCTAAATGTACCTATAAGTACTCTCTATTTACCTATAAGTACTCTCTATTTACCTATAAGTACTCTCTATTTACCTATAAGTACTCTCTATTTACCTATAAGTACTCTCTATGTTACCAAATATACTATCTTTGCTATTAATATTATGGGCTTTGTTACTAAATTATAGTGCGCCGCCTATATCTCTTACATTTTCAATATTATGGACCTGCCCGCGCCCAATTAAATCGGATTTCCGCTCGCGCGCGTCGTCACGTGCACGTACTTCCTTTCGTCTAGCGACGACACTGCGCGCATTTTCGTTTTTTTTTATTGGAAAGAACACACTAGTTGTTGATAGTTGTTTTCTATATCATAACGTAATTTAATAGGCCTTTTAAATGATGTTAATTTTATTAGATTAAAAAAGGAAATTTTACAGTAACCAATACTCTCTAATGTTAATGGATTACTAAATTAGTCAAAAAGTATTGAAAAGACACAACACTTACTTAACGAGGAGTTAAACATTTGGCCACTGACCTCCTCAATGTACTTTAGTCTTTACACAGCCATTATGATCAACCGGACGCATGCTATTAAAACGCTTCTGGAAAATGTAGCCTACAACATCCAATGTGACACAAAATGTGCATCTTTTCGTAATCGGAAATCCATGGTTGACATTTCCAATAATATAATGTCAGAAGTACCTCTGATTTCAACACGTACATTTAATTGCAATGATCAACCATACTCCTAATTTAAATGCACGAATTGCACGATAACATAAAATTAAAATGGTGGGTTTTACTTCTGGCCATTTTGATTTCAGTGTTTATTTAACAGTAGGCCAACCTAGCTCCATCATGGCCTATAGTCATTAATATTTATTATCATTCATATGTGCTACTGCAACCTCAATCTTTTGAAAAGTATTTTTATAAGGAATTCCATTCAAAATGCAGTATTTTTTCGATCGATCGTTTGTTATTGAGTAAGTATCTCGGTTAATATACAATGTACAGTATATAAATAAAACGACGTCACAGAGTTAAGCCGGTAATAATATTATTGTAGGATATGTTTATTGGCTTTACTCCCTCTCTCCATGAGCGGCGTGATATTGAATGAAGATATTGCAATATGCGCATTTCATTCTTAATTGTACTATGTTAGTCAATTAAACATTTTATAATTAAACATTACGTCATAATGTTGTATGACATTCAATAGAGAGGTGAAATGTAACCCCTCTCTCCTGAAACCGGTGCCGCTTATTGAATAAGTATGTACAATTATTGGAACAGCCAATTTATTAAATCCCAAGCAGTGCCTCACAGCTGACAGGTCATTCGCCCTTTTTAGCACGTACTCAAACTTTGAGTTCAGCCCGTATATTTGGTTAAATAATACATTTGCTTCTTAGCCAAAATGCGGTGTTTGCCTTATATTCATTTTTGTGATCAAATTAGCTATAGAAATATATTAGTTTTAATTAAAATTGGCCTTTAATTTTGACACGAATAATAGCTAAATAAAACCTAAATCATAACAAAGAAACATGTGACCGCTGTAAATACTTCCTGTTTTTATCGTGACTGTCAGTCATTTCACCGTCATCCAATCACAGTAGAGTGTGTGTAGGAATCGGTCCAATAGGAACGCTAATTGATAGTACATCGCTTGCTTTGCTCCGCCTACTGCAAAAAGAAAACAAACACACGATTGGATTTTACCGGCGAAGTTGCGGCTTGTTGTCAAGCAAAAATAGGATAATTTTGATCGAGTACAGAGGAGTAGAGGCTGTATTTTGATTTAGAAATACCATATTGTATTTATCACGCTTTTGGATTTGTAGTAGTAGGCCTACTTTGTTGAGGGAGTGTGAGGTGAAATATGTACGGTTCCCGAAGAATGGCGAAACGATCCATAATCGGTACAAGAGTTGCGGCACCGTGGCAAGATGGGATGTTCTATCCCGGCGTGATAAAAGATGTCAAAAATCGTGGAGGCGGCGATACAACGTATATAGTGCACTTTGATGACGGTTATGCAAGAACATACCGAGATATGGAAATCGTAGGCCCATGTTTTCAGCCAGTTTCAAAGGTACATCTGAAATTTAATCAGACGGTGTTCACCACTCACAATGGGCGCGAAATTTCAGGTGTTGTTCAGAAACACCGGAAACAGACGAACGAGGTGTTGATTGTTTTAAACGACGACGAAGACACGATGGTGAAGGTCAAATTGGATGATGTTAGGCTGCTAGAAAGTAGAAAATCTGCCCGTCTGGTGTCCAATGATACGGATTATTCTAAGCTTGCAGATATCTCGGTTACCGAAGCTAAAAAGAGGCATGTCTCGAGTTATATTGACGTACCAAGCAGGTAAGTCTATAAAACCAATGTATTTTTTAAGTCGTTAGCTAAAATTGTAATGTGCATTGTTTTTGCTTATAAATACGTCGTGCATTTCATAAATATTAAAAAGGGATGCACATAGAGAATATTTATGGACACATCGGAAACCCCCAAATTTCATGATTGCGTCATACCAATTTTTTTAAGAATACGTTGTGCAATGTTGTACGATGTATGATTTTGATGTAGTCAGCGAAAAGTGCCTTCTTTATTGGAAGATTGCCAATGTTTTGCAACGCAATACAAAAAAAACTATATGGTGACGTCATTAACTCGTGTTGATAGCTGAAGAGATTATTTTTTTCCCGTGCATGCTAAATTCGCCGCTCTGTTTTCATCGGCAAATAAACATGTATTTTATAAATTTATTCCGTCAGTAACGTTTAATAAATATTGCCTTATACATTTAGAATGTTAAATTTGAATTTTGATACGTAAAATACACAAAAAATGTCGTTTTTTTAATGTTTATTAGCGGCGCAGCGACTGATTTGATAAACGTCATTGGGTTTGTTTTCATCGTTCAGGGTTGTCAACTGCATCGACCTTGGCTCCGTTTCAACTTCTCTATCCATTGTATGGTAATATGTGAGGCCAAGCATTTATGCCGTGACACAGCTAGCCTCTAGAGAACACAGCAGAAGAGTGTGTTGCGTTTTGCGATTATTCATGCATAACAAATGAGCTGTGGGCGCCGGCCGGTTTGTTTATATCTCAACTTAGCATGTGCTTAATTTGCATAGCTTCCTTATGGCTGTGTTGTTGCTAAACTGAGAGTTTGGCTCAGTTCAAGAATTTCATTTAGATAATACTTGAAATTAGGTCATGACCTCAATATGAAATTACTTGTTATTGACATGCATAATTAATTTAAAGGGATATTTGGAAGGAAGAATATCATGGTATGATATTCATGAAAACCCTTTTTGACATTCCTATTTTTTATAGTGCTATAACGATATACTATAATATCTCTAAGTTTATAGATATGGTAAAAGATTTAATTTTTAATACCTACTATTAAATAATTTTTGGGTTAAATAATTTCAGTCCAAAAGCACCCAAAATAGATGAAGAACCATCAATGGAGGACGTTATGGCCGCTATGGTTCTTACGTCACTCTCGTGCAGTCCAGGATTCAGGAGTGGAGGTAAATTTTTAATTATATTTTCCTTTTCCTTCAATAATTTTCATTCTTTTATTACTCTTGTTGGGGGTGGCTTTTTCTCATTCTCAAAGATTTCCTCATCTTTATCGTTTATATATTAATTTTCACTATCACTGGGCGGTTTAGAATTTGTTCTGTGCCTCTTTGGTATGCATCCAAAATTATTAGAAAACTTTAAAAACTAACATCTAAAAAACCAACAATTTAAACACATCCACATCCAAAACATGTTATAAGATTAAAACTATTTAAAGTACATACACAATACAGACAATACTATTAATGGACCAAAAAATATAGATATATATCTTGTTGTTATGATCATGATTGTTTAATATAGTCCAGCTGCCTTGTTTGAACAAGTCCAGACAGGTCAAATTTAGCAAGTACGCTCATTGTTTGAATTCAAAGTGAGGTTATGTGTGTACCTTGTTTGTACAGCCACAGGCCGAGTGCACAGGCCACATCTATTTGTACAGCCATATACCAAATTTATATAATGATTGTGTATTCAATAATTGACGTCTTCAATTAGAATATTCATGACCAATAATTGTCAATGTTATCAGCGAGGCTAATGGCCAGCCAAGTGCCGATAAGAAGAGGCCCAGTGGTTTACCTACAATTGATAGAATATACAGTTATGAGGTCATGGCCAAAATACATCCAAATATGGCATAAATACATCCAAATATGGCATAAAAGTACAATAACTTCTCTGCGGTTTGTTAAAAGGATAATCAGTATAGAGTTTCCCTTTATTTTTGTTTGCCAAATATAATTTAATACTAAATATCCTTGTATGTATGATGTATGGTGCAAGGCTATTTTGATCAAGAAAACAAATTTTAAACTTAACATTAATCTTATAAAGAAGACAATGTTTTTACACCCGTATATGAACTATTACAGACACTCTTTACCCATCCATGTAATATAATTATATGGATTTACAGTGTTTGGGAAGTTTTAATAATAGAAATATGCTGCACATTGACTATGAAAATAACTGAGAGTAAGTAGTAATTTTTCCATTTCAATTTCAGTTGGGGAGCCACCTAGTCCATCTAGCCCAGCCCGCTATGGCCTGTCATCCTCCTGGTCTCCTGCGACCATCAACGCACCACCAAGTAGCCTAGGCTCTGCATCCAGCGGTAGGTTTAGCTTCGATAACACAAGGTGGATCCCGTCTCCATCCGCATCGTCAAACAGCGATCGGGAAAGCCCACAGGCGGGTACGGAAAAGATGGAGTATGAGGGAGGTAGCCGGTCCTTGGTGGAACCATCATTCGGTCCACCTGCGCAGGTCTTTAGTTTGTCGTTGGATGAAGGTATTGATGTTTTTGACTGTGGGGCGGAGTTTGAAGTCGAAGAGAATACCCCATTAAAAAAGATTAAGGTGAGTCATTGCATTTTTCTTTTTTACATCTTTGATTTTATTTAATAAACTCCAATATAATAAGGTTCGTTTAGTTCCAACTCAAAACTGTCAAAACTAATGAGAAAAGAATGTACATCTGTTGTAACTTGTTGTTTCATGTAAAATGTATAAAAAAAAATGTGCATTGTCCAATATTTTAATGTGCACATTTATTTACATGGAACCAACAGCTTAACATCTCATCCAAAGAACCAGGCAATTAGGAAAAAGCATCTTTCCTATAAAGGACACCTACAAATGTTGTGCTTGTTCCTTTTTTGTGTTATTTGTGATAGAATCGCATCATACTCTGAAATGTAATACACACACCCTATGTATGCACCAAAGCAACCCAACCTTCAACTCATTGTATTTTGTGTGTATTTGATCTTTGACCTTGGGAGCAGCCTTTTATAATTACAGCATATTACTGCTCCAATCAATATGGTTACCTATTATGAGGCTAGAACCAATGTCTTGGACCATACTTGGATAAGTGCATTTAGAGCTGTCACTAGTGAGACAGTCTTCCTGTCTCTATTTCTTCATACTGTTTTGAATCTATTAATTTAAAGACGGCAGCATTACATTTGCACCAGTGTACTTCTTAATTTTGAATGTGAGCTACGGCCCTGGTTTTAATTACTATACTAAGGTACTGCACTTTCATTCTGAATTTATAATGTTTTAGTATAGTAAATCTTTAATATATAATACCATTATAGTAATCTTTAATCTGCCTGCTTAATTTCTTCCTGTTTGAAATCGAATACATCATCGTTTTGATGTTTGACATTAATAAAAACCGGTTATTTTGATTCAAGCGACTACAACCCTGCAGAGGCTTTAATGCAGGGGGAAATTAAGGGTCATAGTGATGTAACATCTCACCTCTTTCACAATGGATTATCCTAAAAGTACAATTGCTACGTTATTGACTCAGTCAAACAATTGTTCAATATATTTGTTAATGTTATTGTTTCTTAACAAAGTGACTAGCTAGGATATCAAAAGTATTGTTCCTTCATTATGTCACAAACTCCACATAGCAAATATCTCTATTTTATTTAATAAGGGATAACATCTTTTAATTCTAAATTGCCTCTCTTGATCAATCATCATAATTGTCCATTTGTAGGTTACCAACAGGTCACATTAAAAATGGAATGAATTCCATGACGATGTCATACTACACAACTCAGCTATGTTTAACGATATATCTATCATGAACACAAGTGCAACATACATTGTTAACAATATTTCATTAATGGAACTTCCATGTGACATGTGACAATTACCAAATGACCCTAATAAATAAATAAATTACATACATTATTGATTTCAAACCAGGTGTTATTCTATGTAAATAATGTCACCTGCAATCATGTCATTGGTAGATTATCCCCTAATTAGGAGTAATGCATCTGGTAATGAATGTTGTTTAAGATTAGTATGTGTTGAATGTTGTACATTGAATGTTTAATCCAGGGTAGTGGTCTATTGGTATATTTAGCTGCTGCTGTTGGTGTATAGAACATCGTAGTAGTAATATACCCACTGTATATGTACTGGTACTGGTTCAAATAATTTTGAGTGAAAGTTATGTAGTAAAGGGGGAGATGTTTGGTAAAGTGGGAGTTATGTAGGGAAGTGGGTTATTCAGGAAAGGAGAAGTTAAAAACCAGAACTGTTTCATTCAAAATTATTATTTTGTTAAGTAGAAAGATTAATTTGCAGTTTTAATGCCATTCATTGAGATTCTTGTTTGAAGGTACCTTGATAAATTTTATGGAGAGATGTTTTTAGGAAGATCGTAGGAATTCTACTACAGTAAATCTAATGTCACAATATGGCAGCTTAGCTCCACTGTAACTACTCTACTTATCAATATATTGTTATTCTAAAAATAAAGCTATTAAATATGTTTGCTTACCGAGTCACAGTTGATCGGTTTTCACATGATGAATAATGCACACAGTGACTTTAATTAATGGTGCATGACACACTATATATAAACAAACTTCTGTTTGTAAACCTACCGTTTCTATTGAACAAGTGAATATAGGTTTTTTTTGCCAGCAGAAACAGGTCTATGCAAAAAACCGCAAAAAAAGAACTTATCTTAAAAACATTTTCAAAGAGGCCAATTGATTCAAGTGTCGGGAACCGTTCTTAAACCATTTCCAATAACATTTTAGCAGCAATGCTTGAACTACTTTCTCCTTTGGACTCAAACCTGACAGAACCAGTTTTATAATTGTAAAAATTCAGTTGGTACGATATGATCCATTTTTATAATCAGCTACCAAAACTAATTCTGTACATTTTAAATAGAAAAGGCCTTTTAAAAGAGGTTAAACCAAGACACTGAGATGGTGTGTTGTTATATACCAAGTTATGGCATGGGCGATCCAAAGGGCACTTAATTTCACCATTTTTTTTATTGGCCCTCCCTATTTAAAAATCCTGGATCTGCTACTGTACAACTCCATTATACAGATGAAATGAATAAATATGAGAGAAGGGGAAATACTAATTGTAGCATGCATAGCTAATTAATTTATAGTAGATTTCGCCGGTGTTTCTTGGTATCGGTATCGTCATACTAACAATTTATTTGATCAGCTGCCAATTACTACTTGCTAATACGACTATTGTTCCTGCTGATGATCTTTGACCTTTTGTGCAGGGATGTTATTTTATATCTCCCAGGTCAGCGGTTTTCAGATTGAGTTATAATATTAATGAACAAAAGAAAATAGTGCAGGACAGTGGATTAGTAGGAAAGGTATTTTTAGAGGATAGATTCAGGTCAAACCTGCCAGTATCTTTGCTTTTTCAGCTCTTCATTTTTAAAAAACAACTTAAATATTTACATTCAGTATTTAACTATTCAACACTTATATCAATAATAATATAATATAACAATAATAATAAAGGCTTAGTCGATTAAAATTACATTTAAAAGAATTTACATTGAATTATGATTAAATTAAGTACGTTTGTAGTACAGTATTTATAAAACATTTAAATTTAATATTTAAATGCTCAATTTTATTTACTTTACACTAAACTTCAGGCAGTTTAACATTTCATCATAACCATCCTTTAACTTAATAATTGAAACTAGTACAGTATTTATACAACATTTGAATAATATTTATATTATCATCTTTATTTACTTTACATTAAACTTCAGGCAGTTTAACATTTATAATGACCACCCTTTAACTTAATAATTGAAACAGCTGATAGTGTGATAATTAGCAACCTGTCATTATTTTAGGCCTCTTTTGTAGGATGACAACCTACCACTTAAAAAGCATTTACTGTCACTGAAGTATCATGATCTAGGTCAGGTTGTAACATAACCTTCAAGATAGTATTATAACACTTTCATATTCAGATATAAAACGATTTAAATGCCCTATACTCAAAATTATAAAAAGATGCTAAAATATGAATAAATTTGTTTAGAGTGTAAATTGTTTTGCATTTTAATTTGGTTCTTGCTTGTTCTTTTTCATTTTAAGAACCCATTATTAAGTTTCGGTACTTTCATAGGTTAAGCTTCAACTCAAATTTTACAATCAAATTGTGTAATTGTTGTTTTTTTTTCATGATTTCTTCTTCCTGTCCTCAACATGTGCTTTTGTTTTGGCATTTCTAAATCAAATAGTTGAATATAGGGTCAATAGTCAATAGAGTAAAGGACGGAAATTGCGCTGTCTCTCAACTACCATTCATAACAATTTATCAAACATTTTACAGTTAATTAAACATTAAATATCATTCAGGAAGCATCTTTAGCAATCTATAAAAATGCAATTTTGCAAATATAAAGTTGAAAATAGCTTTATAGTTTAAATGTAAAAATTAGATTGACTAACATGTACTTTGTAACTAGAAATTTAGGTCTTAGGCAAAAATAAACAACTTTATTAACTAGTCATTTTTTTCATACTTTTAGAATTAAAAAAAGGCATGGAATGTCCAGATTATTAAACAATAAATTTAGACATTACTTCTATTAATTAATCTTATTAAAAATCTGTTTTTTTAAGAGCAAGCACATTGTGTCCCCTGAGTGTGCCCTTGATGATTGTGAATTACAATGATTTAAAAAAATGTTTGATATACAGTAGAATAACAAATAATCCTCTAAACAATTAAAAATAGAAACTGTAAAAAAAGACTGTTTTACTGATTTTGTATAGCTCATGCATAGCAACATGAATATTCATGAGTAATTAATGATATTCATATATTCATATTGATTTTCAGTTTGGCACTGAAATATCAATTTCAATTATCATTCAAAGACCAAAACCGTAATATGAAAAATGCTGAGAGGTCAGGAATGGGTGTTTATAATTTTAAAAAGGCAAACACATTGAGGGGCAGTTATTGTGCTCTAGTGGGCTTTACATCATTATTTAATTACTTCAACAAAATAAATACTTAACATATTATAATAATTTATTTATTTATTTATTCAATTTTCTGCCATATACAATACAAAGAAGACAAAACAATTATAAAAAGGGGGCAAGGAAAGACCAAACAGGTGCTAAACACCTATGCTAGTTGGTCAACCCAGAACATACAGAGCACGGAAAGAAAGAGATAAATAAATAAATAATACATAATCATATAAATTATAATATATTTTATAATGTTTACAACATTTTGATGAAACAAGTTCCTCATTTGGCAGAATACAATCATGTTGAATTATGATATTTTATAATGTTTACAACATTTTGATGAAACAAGTTCCTCATTTGGCAGAATACAATCATGTTGAATTATGATATTTTATAATGTTTACAACATTTTGATGAAACAAGTTCCTCATTTGGCAGAATACAATCTTATGAGATGAGAAGAAAAGCTACAATAATATGATAACACAGTTTTTTTTGTTTATGTTAAATGTCAAATTTAACTAAAATAAATAATTTGGTAAACATGTACAAATAGTTTATGAAATTGAAAATAATATTAGCTTTGCTTTTCAGTTGCTTTAAAGACCCCTTCCCTGCAATTTTGGACGTTTTTTGGAAAATAATACGTATATATCACTTTAAAAACATTAAACCATGTCATTCCTTGTCTTAAATGTACGTTTTATGGTAAATTATGATAAAAAGTGAGAAACAATGCACTACCTAAGTAGCTCGCGGCGATCGACCTCTCGTGGACGGTCTTAGGCCTAGCCTAGCTAGGCTTAGTTTTGTAGGCCTAGCTGGTAAACATCGGTAACGTACGAACATCGTACGCTAGCTATATACCTAGCCTGACGTTGTATAGTTGCTGCATTAATTGTCTTTCTATTTTTGCCAGACTCCGTTGATACAAATTGGGGAAAACCCGGTATTTTCGCTGACAAGTTAGGAGTCATCCATTTGTTTTGGCCTCACGATCGATCGAAAAGTGGGCGAATTACAGGTGAAAAACAAAAATATCAATCCGCGCGCAATGCATTTTGGGATTTATAGCGGGCCGCTATAATTATTAGAATCGACTTATTTTTCACATTTTTAACCGTTTAAAGACGAAAAAAGTTATCGCAATAGGACCATATAGTATTATTTTTACATTAAATATAGTTTGTGATCTTAAATTAGATCTAAAAAACGTAGGGAAGGGGGCTTTAACAATAAAATTTACATTAATTTTATAAAGAATAAATTTAATAATGCAATATCCACTTATCATAAGCCTTTGTAAAATATCATTTTCATGAAAAGCACTTTTACATCCGTTTGAGAAAAAAAAAATGTACATACAAACTTACAGACCAGCATAATTGATGAAATTATAAACAAGGTTTTTTTGCTGTTTAATAAAAAATGTAGCGTTTAACCTCAAATGTTTCAAATGCATAACGTATGTTTGTTTATGAGATGATGTCGTGCAGACTGATGTTATGTTCCATATACAAATTATTCTTACAAATAAATAATACATTTAAACCAAAGAGTTAAAGAGTAAACAATGTACATACAGTAATTACGGCAGAAACTATGATACAATAATTTTGACATGCTATGTAACTATGTAATACGTATTTGTGTATTGAGCATTTATTTGATGCATATATTGATTACACTATATAATCAATACATTACAGAATACAAATAAACTGAATAGTGCAGTGAAATCTAAGTGAAAACCCAAAGTTCCCTAGTATATATTATGTATCTTCCCTAGCTTATAATATGATTGAATTGATCTAACACCCTCTACTGTAGGAGACACCATCTCTACGAGATTAGGAGACACGCCTTAATATCCTCTACCAGATTAGAGACTCTGCCTTTTCTATTATATAATATCCTCTACCAGATTAGGAGACATGCCTTATTATCTAACATCCTCTACCAGATGAAGAGACACGCCCTCTTTATCTTGTCTTTCTGTATCCCAGTAATACGTCTTGCATGCCTGGTCATGGTCCAACAATCACTGATTATTGTATATTCAAAACCAACAGCTTTTAATTAGGAGGTCACAATGAAACCATTACATTTTAATACGGTATTAAAGTGTATTGCTTTTGTCTTTACAAAATTAAAACAAAAAAATTGTAAGCTAAATAAAATTGATTGAATTGAATAACAGCTGTTAAAATAGCTTACAAATACATAATTTGTTTAACAACAAATTAGAAAAAGGAGATATCTGGAGATTCCTGTGATTATCGGAAAATTCCTGTCATTATCGGGAGAGTTGCGAGGTCTGTATCATGATATATTTTGTGTTTACTCTTCTAGTAAAACAAACCCTAAGGCGGCAGAACAACTTGAAAATCATTGATGTTTTCTCCAGGTCTCTCTGGCAGCCCTGAGCATCATTGCTGCAGGTCTCTCTGGCAGCCCTGCACATCATTGCCTGCCATTGTGTCTATGCCAAAAAACATACAGTACATAGTAATACACAATTATAGTTTTGTCAATTGAAGGATGAATTGAACTTTTGAATTATAAAAGTTGAAGTCTTCTTTATGTCTATTTTTATTTCAAATTAATTTTAATAAATTTCAATTCTATCGATTTCAATGTTTAATCCCTCAAAATAATTTTAAAAGATTAATTTCAAATTGCTTGTAATTTCTTTTTTAGCCATCCCAATTTGATAATACTTTAGTTTTCTACAATTCAATGATTAACTTTGTACAAGATTGTATAACAAACAATTACATTTGTTATTATAATTTAAAAATGTGTATAACTTTTACTTTTTAAATTAAGAAGCATTTAAAAATGTATCACAATTCACATACAGTTATTTTTGCAGATATTAATATCATTGGTCACTTAATATACTGTACAGTGTCCTGAATTAAACACTGATTATTCTATTCAACCAATAAGTACTTATATTACGTTTAAGTAGATTCAAGGGAATGGTGAAGGTAAAAAGACATTGGAAGATTTTGACATTTTCAAAGAATACAAAACTTGGGATAGTACCAATTTTTGTCACATGATCCGAATGAACTACTTTGGAACTGACAAGGACACCAGCGCTTCGTGGTTTCCCAGCATGCATTGTTGATGTTGAATTGGATTAGTTTACATGACTTCCATTAATAAAAAACTTTTTACAACTTTGTAGAGCTTTTTATTCTTCTGTAAGCTGTGTGAACCGGCCCTAACACTACTATTTTAAAGGGATCCTTTATGATAGATATAGAAATGAAACTGTGTGAACATACCTTTATACTAATAATAATATAAAAGAACAATATTTTCAGGCCTTTCTTTTGGGTAATGATAGAGAGAGTTGAAACTATATATTATTTATATGTGAGCTTGCCTGTCTATACTCGGTTATAGGTTCCTTATTATGGAGACTTCTTGTTTTGGGGGGGTGGGTGGGGGTGGGGAGACCACACTATGTTTAGAAAAGAGGAATAAATAAATTATCTGATTTATATAAACATCTATATATTGTATAAAAATTCATTTTTGTGGAAATACCAATGAATGTAAAAATAAACTTAAACGTCATTTATTTAGAAATTGATTATTGCATCATATACTTAAAGATAATAAAAACTAGTTATGTTTGTCTGGTAAATTCCATAATTAAGAATATTAAACTAGAAATTGAAAGTGAAGTGATATAGCCTTGAAAATAAAGGAGGAAGGGTTTGGGAGAAAGATGGCTGAGAATTTGTGCTGAACAATTAGCTAGTGAGGGCAATTATGTGCCCTTAAAATACATTTAGGATACTCACACCATGGAGGATACTCCCACCTTGCTATTCTATCTGTTAATCACAATGCTTTTCATGTTATTTTCTATATTATCCCATTATAATATAATTTGTATAAATATTTTCATGATTAAAGTGAAAGGATGTATTGAGAGGTGACTTATGGTGTGATTGATGGTATACAATGGTCTATATTTAAACATGACTGGAAAACATCATCAACTATAAATAGCAAATAGTGTAAAATACAAGGAAGATTGCACAATATATAATTATGTAATATTCTATTTTTACTTTTCCAAAGTTTATGTACTGCAATCAATTTGGTTAGTAAAATCATCCTTTATTTCAAATAAAAAAACACTAAACTTTTAAAAAGGAAAAAATAGTATATAAAACACATCCAAACGGCATCAAATTTTTTTAAATTTTTTATTTTTTTATGTCTTTAGGCAATGTGGCCAAGGATTACCAATAGTGAATTAATCACTGTCCTATCAAATAGGTGGTAATCCCCCTGATACAGGGGCTATTTTGTGAACCAGTTCACCGGGGTAACCCCAATTTAGATTGCTATAAAAGTTATGGTAAAAAATTACATTATTAGGGAACAATTTTGCCACGTCGGTTTGTAAACAGGACAGAGCTACATAGGCATGCAGACCCAACTCAAAATGTTTATGGCAAAAGATGGCAAATAGCAGTTCATTTGACAATTTTTAGGCCCACTTCAAAATCCTTGATCAGCCACTATTATATACTCAGTCATAGGTACTAGGTACTGGATTCTCGTGTATTTTGGTAAAAAAATAAAACTGAGAGAATTTGTAGGCACCTCGTCGTCGTCTAAGAATAAAAAGAACTCACATTTTGTCTACCAAATTTGGTTACCAACTTTTATATTTATTAGGTTGGAACCAGCGGTTGATTAATCGTCAGTAGGTTGAAAAAAAGAAAGCGTCTGTGTTTAATGCAACCCAATCTGCTCGTATCTTGCATGTCTGAAAACAAGATCAATCGTCCTGCCAATAACCAATCAAAGGCCACCTTTATCTGCAAACACTCACAGCTTAAATTTCATATCCAACAAAATGTGATTAATGGTGTTATCATTGGTATATAAAGACCAATGTGCAAGAATGTGTTTCATTTCATATTTTTATCGGTTTAGTCTGTTATCAATTTTTTTTTTTAAGGACAGCGCTCTCTCTTTTTTATCGTAGTTAAATATAGTGCTGCAAATATGTGTGTGACATAACATCACATATACCTCTGACACCTATCAGAGTTATTTAAAGCTCTGTCTACACTATCAAGCTTTATGTGACAAAATTGTGCCATGATATTGTCATATCACTACCATATTTGGGCATATCACACTTTTTTTGTCAAACTAGTTTGATAGTGTAGACAGAGCTTTAGATGTAGATCAGAGATATATCAGCAGAGAAATATAAGAGAGTGTGTGATCACACAAGCACTCTGATTTGGATTAGCTTAAATCTGCTCCAGTCACGATTAAATCTAATGCATGTGTACACAGCTTATTTTTAAATATTTTTTTCTACAGGGCTCAAAGAAATTGTATCAATGTCGATGGAATAGCTGCACAAAGGTGTTGTGTACGCGTCAAGGAATTGAGAAACACGTCAGGACCGTTCATCTCAAGTGAGTGCCGTTTGGTTTATTAAAATTAAAACGAAAATGGAAAGAAATGACCTCATCATTGTAAACTTATCTTTCAACTGTCTGGTTTAACTGGTTGCATAGTGAAGAAACACTATTAATGTATGGTTTAGTTTACCATGTAATTCCAATGTAAAGTTTAGAATATCTCAATATCTGAAGTAATTCGAAAAAAGGTAAGGGGATATGAAAACCATCATTTTCTACTTCTTTGTCATCCTCCTCCTTAGCATCATCATTGTAAATGCAAATTAAAGGCGCAATGAAGCATCCAAACTGTAACTTGTAATTGGCCAACTCACTTGTGTTGTGGCTACGTTGTTCCATCCAAATGGGAACCAAGCTTTATTATGGGCCACGCCCTTCATTTGCTACTACTCATATGATTGTTATGAATGTTTTATGTTAATATATTATATTTTATCATTTTACAGGAGACCATTGGAAGATGATGACAGTGATGATGGTGAAGAAGATTTCTACTACACTGAGATTGACAGCACGATAGATACAGTGTCTGAGGGCTTCGCCAACATGACCACATCCTCTCCACCGCCAACATCAAATCATATTGACCTGGCACGACCCCTGATTCACGATGAGCCAAAACAGGTCATTCAGAAACAACGAACAGTCAGTATGGTAGGTGGTGACATTTATGTGTTGAAGAGACATTTTGCAAATTTTATGACCAAACTGTAGAGTTTTCTTTTCTAACAAACTTGCGCTGTACACAAATTATGTAATATCTATCTTGGAATAGGACTATTAAAGCTCAAGTATGGTAGTGGTATGACATCATCATGTCCATATTTGGGCACATTACATTTTTTGTCACATAAAGTTTGATAGTGTAGAGAGAGCTTTAGGTTGTTCACAGTAACAGATAGCTTAACATTGCAGGATGTATAGTGGGCAGTGTGCCACATGTCAACCGGGACCTTGCAATCTCTGACCCCATGTCCTAGTACACATCTACATAATTATTATTATTGCTTACAGAATGCTGAGCCAGTGCCAATTGCTGACACCTTTTCTTGGCAGCATAGTTTTCAGCCAGAGTTTAAAGCAACATCCGCACCAGCAGAGGTAATTATGCTCTTAATGTTATGTAACTTAACTTTGCCTCGTTAACTAAAAACATCTGTTACCTGATAGTTGGAAGTGCTTGCTTTGTATACATGATGAGTAGTCAATTGGATAACTGATACTAGATGAATTACGGAAATTTATTTACGATTGAAGACAGTGGAACCGTAATCCATAGCCATAATATCGGCAAGTGTTTGAGACTCACTTGCTCCATTTTATTTTTATTTTATAATCTATGACCGCTACATTTATGGCATCATTAAACTACTATTTTTGAATGCTCAAATAATGAATATTCATTAATGTTTTAAACTTTAAACCAATCAAAGCACTCCTCCCCCATTCAACTCATGAATAATCATTATTTGAATAACAATATTTGAATATTCTTTATTTCAGATGACAATTCATACACATAAGTTAAACGTGGTTCAGCAGAGACAGCAACAACATCAGGCAGCCTCTCCTAAATCCAGTGACTTTCACGCACCCAACAGAATTAGAAGTGATGGCCGCAAATGTCGCAAGGTTTACGGGATGGACAACAGACATATGTGGTGTACGCAGTGCAGATGGAAAAAGGCGTGCACGCGGTTCAACTAGGCATCCTCTATTATGTGTCTGTATAAATGTTATAATTTGCAGAAAAGTTTGTCTTTGTATCATAGAGGAATTATGTAGAATAATAATAATTAAATGCTTGTGTTTAATGGTACAATCCCCACCTCTATGCTGTAGGTAATTTATTCGTAAATGGTTAAGGTTAATATATACCATTTAAGCCTGTAGCCAGCCAGTTAAAAAACCTTTTTTTTGCTCAAGTGCCCTTTTGAAACTAGCAGTCAGTGAAGGTAATGGTAAATAGGAATAGCTCATGACGATTTTTCCCCTTTTGTGGAAAAAAGAACCAGCCTGTAAATAATCCTGGCTATGGGCTTGCCACTTATTGGACCAAAATGATTTTAGTTCATCAATTTTTATTAGGCAAAGGTTGTATCCCAGGGTGGGCTTACCCCTGACTCCTAATCCAGTCAGTAACATTTTCTGACAATTTTCATTTTCTGTTTTGGGAAACTCTTTTAAGTTATTCAAGATAAATACAATTTCAGTAATTCTGCTGAGCTGAAGCCTTTTATAAAAATATTTATTTTTGGTTAAAAATAATGTTTAAATGGGGTTTTTTACACCTAAAATTGATAATATTGAAACATTTTGGTGCAATACACATTTGTGTTGAGCTGTCTCTATTGATTGAACGATAAACCACCTTTTTTAAAAAAACCTAACATATAAAAACACTTTTTAAAAGAAAAAGTAATATTTATACAATTAAATCATTGAAAACTATTTTTGATAGTGTGGTAAAAGTATTTTCTTTCAATATAAACTGGTTTTAATGTTAATAAGATAACTTAGATTATCTCAAGCAATTTTAAAGTTAAATTTTAAAAACAAATATCATTTAAGATATTTAAATTGTACTATTAAATGAAAATACAATTTCTCAGTACAAGAAATAATAGTAAATACAATAGAATCACTTTGTTGCTTCTCTTCCCACAATGCCTAAGGAGCTGTGCGTCTCTTCCCACAATGCCTAAGGAGCTGTCACCTATTTTGTGTATGCTCATACGTTTCTGAGCATATGTAGAATATGCTTTGAGCATCAAAGGGTCACGATTGTGTTCAACAGGCCATCTACCTGGTCTCTAATTGGATGTTAGTAAATTAATGAAGTCTTTGAGGAGTATGTATTAAAGTTTTATTTAGGATAAAAATGAATTTGAAGTTTTAAAAAATAAATATTCTCTTCTACCTCAGACAAACTTTGGCATCAATGCATTGCTGAACAAAGTTGTTCATTTCAACATTAACAATAGATAATAATATCAATTGATGTTTTGTAAGTCCAGATTTTACAATGACATGTACCCTAAAAACCTACCTAAACAAGAACAAGTGTAGTCATGGCAACTATAGCATGCATTGGATGCCTAGCAACTATACATACTATTCTCTACCTCTCCTTCATTTGCCTGTAATGAGAAAAAGTGTTTTAAACGATGGAGTTGGTAATAAAAAGCTGAAATCATGCTTAAATTTAGCGCACAAATTTCTTTTTACATTCAACGTCTATCCTGACAGATGTTCATATGGCCATATATGGACAAATTGATTTGATTGGTTAATTAACAAATTTACAGTCAAAAATGCTTTAGCAATGCAGTTTATTAGTCTCCCACATCCAGACCTCCAACATCATTAGTCTCCCACATCCAGATCTTCAACATCATACATTCTGGTCAAACAATATCCATTGGCTAATTAGCTTATAAAACTTTATTAAGAACATTTTTATGAGGATTTTACCATTCGAAAATAGGAATGGACTTTCAAAGTACTTTGCAATGTCAAGCATTATTAAAATTATTAATGATTTTAAAGTCGCAGAATCAGTACTTTTTATAAACAAGGAGGTAATAGTAATTATCTTTGATATTTTCTGTATATATTTCCATCAACATGGCTGCATTATCTTTGAAATGTAAATAAATATGTATTAATGTTATTGTTACCTTATTATTGATTTTATTATTATATTTATTGTTATATGATTCAATTATTATTATTCAAGCCCACCCACTTTGAGGTGGGCCTATATCTGAACAACAACATTTTAATTTAAAAAAAAAACTCCCAAAACTGAAAACTAAGAGAGAGATGTCTGTATGATGCACATACAGTACCATTTTGCTGCATATATCCAGCGTTATACTATATTTTGGTTCTTTTATTAAAAAAAAAGATTCATATAAAATGGCCAAAGCACTAAGAACGGATTCGCAACACATATTTTTAGATTACAAAAAAATAAAAAGATATATAAATTAAACTATTTTGTTTATTGATTCTATTCTCTTATCTTTCAATATTTTTCTCAGTATTTGAACAATCTAGTGTGCTTCTCCATCGCGATAGGTATTAATATTTAATGAAAATAATTTTATCTAAATAATAATATTATTGTCCACATTTTATTCTTTCACCTTGTTCTGTAAATAACAATTTGAAGAAAGTTGGTTTTGCTACAAATTAGGAAGTTTTTGTTTATCAAATATTATTATTCTATATAAAAAATATGAGCAAATGTAGTCCCATGCTCAAGAAAAATCCCATCCACTAATTTATGCTAATTTTGGATGCAAGACTTTTATTATTCAAGTGGGGTTAATAAATGAGTGAAATAAAACACATGGGCTTACTATCGAATAAAGGCTTATATTTATTTGTGTACATAAGAAGTTGGTAAAACTATTTATGAAAAGCAGTTTATAATAACGTTTACAAAAATCTAGAAAATGAGGGAAATACAATCAAAAATAATGTTAATTGCTGCAGTAAAAAAAACTTTAAAAGATTTGTTTTATTATTTTAAAATAAACATAGTAACTAATTTAAGGGGCGTTCCCATAAATCTGATGGTAGTTTTACCTTTTTTATTATCAAATATTTATTATTTATTACTATTAAATTTGTTGTTTTTTTATAGTTTCTCCTTTTTTTCGGTAAGGAGACGGTTTGGGTCCAGTAAAGTATTATAAAATAGATGATTTATTTTTGTTGTACATTGTAGGTAAGAAATGTAAATGCCATAAGCATATTACAGATTTTAAACTCTTCACTTTTTCTATTTATTAATATTGTTATAATCGTTTTTTTCATAAGAGAAATTGTGCTTTTAATTTATAGATCTAAAATAATATAAATGTCATTTAAAGATAATGTATATGTCATTTAAGGTAATATAAATGTCATTTTAACATAGGTTGCACTTTGTAAAATATTACACGGATAATGTCATTATTAATCATGTCATTGTTATATAGAATGCATTGTAATAGTTAACTTATGTTAGTATATGTATTGTATAAAACTGTTAAAAACTGTTATTTTTTACTACTAAATGCACATTAACTTATGTTTTAATGTTTTGTACTGTTTGCAAGGTTTTGTCACAAATAAAGCTCTGTCTAAACTAAACTAAAACTAAACTAAAACTAGTTTGTTAAAAAAAATGTGCCCAAATATGGTAGTGATATGATGTCATCATGTCCATATATGGACACATCACATTTTTTGTCAAATAAAGTTTGATAGTGTAGATAGAGCTTAATATAATATTCTTCAATTTTATATTTTATCAATTGTTTTCTTCAATCATTCAAATAACATTATATTTTACGCACAATATGTAATAAATCATTCGCAACAACTTCTTTAAATTTATATGCACATCATTACTAAATAATGTTGTTTTTATTCTAAAGCTTAGTTCCCACTAAGACACTATACAAGGACTTAAGTGCAATGCAAATAGTTTGACCAATCACAACACGATGGATCATCCCAACAATCACTTGTGATTGGTCAACTCACATGTGTTCTTGTATTACATCAAAGTGGGAACCAAGCTTCAGATTCTTGTACATTAATATTTGTTATTGTATTATTGTTGTAAAGGTCAGAGGCTATGTAACTCATTTACATATTATACAGGTGTCAAGTTGCATGTGTTTATAATAAGAATGTAAATATTATGCATTTTTTAATGCATTATGTAAATAATTAATCTTTTATGAATTGTAATCATTTTTTTCTTCAATAAACATTTATTAAACTTGATACATTTATTATTTTTTATTGGTCTTTAAAAAAGTAAAGTCTGTGTTTGTGAAACCATTCTATGTTAGCCCATGTTCTGGTATTAGTGTAGACACCTTCTTGTGGCCTGCAGACACGGCTTTACCATGTTGAAACACCGGTTCTCGTCAGATCACCGAAGTTAAGCAACGTTGGGCCTGGTTAGAGCTTGGATGGGAGACCATCTGGGAATATCGGGTGCTGTATATGGAGCTGGGGTCCCGTTAGGCATTTGAAATCAGCACTGCTGACTCTTATGGCAGCCCCTGCAACTAGTATCTGCCTCAGACATATTGGCCCATGCCTTTCCTCTGGTCAAGGTGGGCACTGGACGAGAGAAGCCCTTGATCAATGTTAGGACCAATCAAGGTGCTTTAAACAGTCCTGGCTTAGTTTCATCCATCTTTAGATGAATCTAAAACTATTTGACATTGTCGATGACGACAGACGTCGGCCATAAACAACTGTACTGGGCTTTTGAGTGTAATTTCTGAGTTGACTAAATGATGTATGTACTAAACTTTGTGACAAATCACTATTATCCTAACGCTAGGATTAGCGGTGGAATGAATGATGTATGTACTAAACTTTGTGACAAATCACTATTATCCTACTGTTTGGTATAAACATTTATTTAATCCAACTGTAGTATATATAAAATCTTGTAACATTAAATGTACAGCACCCTAGGTATCTATCTAACAGTATGTAACAATGTAAAAGACATTTAAAACACAATAAAACAAACACTGATAGTTAACTACTGTAGGATGGACGGCTTAATTAGGAAGAACAAGGCCATATACATGGCTGCAGTCGCGTGCTCAAGTTAGTATGCACGCGACTAAAAAGACTTGAAACTATACAGGCCTGGATTCAATATGCAATATTTCATTAACTATTACTGTATGTGATTTTCATTTTTACAGATTTCATCTGATTGAAGTCGTTCTTTTATTAACAGAAGAATATCCCTAACTAACAGAAGCTCTTTGAGAAAAAACAAGTCAATTGTAAGTTATATAAATTATTGTATTAAATTGTTTAAAATTATCAAATTAATTCAACAAGGTTAATTTGATATCCCTCCATGAATGTGTACAAAATCCATAAGATCATTATTAAATGGTAAGTAGAAGTTGTCTAGGATGTCCCGTGTCACTGGGAGCATATCGCCCAAATCAATGCGGTCCTTGCTTGATCTAGCATTCTTAACTGTTCTATTTAATATCTTCTTTTTGTTGTCTTCTATCATGTCTGCTGACAGAAGAACCAAAAAATACTTTATTTATTGGTCGCTTGATTATACATTGTAATATAGTTAATAATTATTGGGCTTATCGTAAACAGCGACATGGAATCGAGCGACTGAGAGATAGGTGAAAATTGGTCACAAAAGATTGCTTTTTTGAAAACGTCACCCTAAACAACCCATATAACATATGTATTTGGAATCAGCGTCCTAAAATTGTATATAAAAAGATATTTTCGAAAAATTTCTGAGCCAGATGACACCCATCTTGATGTCCTCTTGGTCTACTATTATATATTGAATTTTACTTAAAATTTGATAATCTTATATGTTACAGAAACAGTGTGACTTACCAAGCTGGAGGAACTTGTAAACAGCATTGAGAGTTCTCATTGGATGATCATGCCAGTGGTCTAATAAGATGACATGTAATTGGTCCCGTGGGAAAACTTTAAACCAATCACGTAAGAATATGACATACATCCCAGTTTGTATGGTGTCGACAATGTTTGTGCTGGCATTCTGAACAGAAACAAGTATAGTATATAAATAATTGCACAACATAAATAACATTCACTAACTTATTTATTTAATACTTTTTAATTATCATAAAACCATGGAAAAAGAAGCCCATGGGACTTTTGGATGGGCTTCTTTTCAAGATGGGCTTCTTTTTGAGATTATCTTTGAGAACCAAAGAGGAGGGCTTCTTTTCGAAATGAATGCTGTAAGTTTTGTGAATTGCTACCACAATTATATGATTTTTGAGACAGTTCCTGTGGGCTTGATTTTGAGATGAGCTTCCTTTCAACATCACAGATGGGGCTTCTTTTCGAGATGGGTTTTATGGTATTTATAAAACAACTTACCTGGCAAATATCTGTATAAGCACAGTATCTTGTATTGTGTACTCTCATACATTGATGTAAACATTTAACAACTTACCTGGCAAATATTTGTATGATAAGCACAGTATCTTGTGTTGTGTACTTTCATACATTGATGTAAACATTTAACAACTTACCTGGCAAATATTTGTATGATAAGCACAGTATCTTGTGTTGTGTACTCTCATACATTGATGTAAACATTTAACAACTTACCTGGCAAATATCTGTATGATAAGCACAGTATCTTGTGTTGTGTACTTTCATACATTGATGTAAACATTTAACAACTTACCTGGCAAATATTTGTATGATAAGCACAGTATCTTGTGTTGTGTACTTTCATACATTGATGTAAACATTTAACAACTTACCTGGCAAATATTTGTATGATAAGCACAGTATCTTGTGTTGTGTACTTTCATACATTGATGTAAACATTTAACAACTTACCTGGCAAATATTTGTATGATAAGCACAGTATCTTGTGTTGTGTACTTTCATACATTGATGTAAACATTTAACAACTTTCTCTACCAAGTTATGGAAATCTTCGGCAGATTTCTGCTGACTGCCTCGTCTTGAAAATATATATCCTGAATATAATCTAACAAAATAAACAATTAGATTTATTGTATAAATAATTTGATCTATTTTATAAAACTGCACTTTTGTCTTTAGAAATATCATGGTTAGAATTCAACATTAGATTTGTTTTTCACACAAAGCAACACACATCTATTTGTAGGTAGACAATGTTCCTTTTTCTTAATAACTTAAGCTCTGTCTACACTATCAAACTTTGTGTGATGTGTCCATATACAGTATGGACATGATGATGTCATATCACTTCTACCATAATTGGGCACATCACTGCCATATTTGGGCTCATAACACTTTTTTGTCAAACTAATTTGAAGGTGTAGACAGAGCTTTACTGGAGCCAATAAGCAATAAAAGCTTTGCCAGATTTTTATGCCACCAATCATGTCTCAACAAACTTTTAAAAGTGCGCCCTCATGAATGATTGTGAGCATTTACTTTTACCTCTCAATAGGATCACGCAGCATGAATATTATCTTGGCAGAGGGTGTAAGAGCATATATCAGATCAGCTGTTGTCGCTACAAGTTCACCATCAATCTCAAAGTCTGATAACCAAGATGGAGGAAGGTACCATCCTGTTGTCATGGATGCATCACCTTGGCAACACAAGCAAAAGGTTAGTGTAATACATCACATTTATGCTTAAGCCCGTCTACACTATCAAACTTGATGTGCCCAAATATGGCAGTGATATGATTAAATATGGTAGTGATATGACATCATCATTTCCATATTATATATGGGAAGACACATTTTCAGAGCTTTATAGATATACTAGGGGCAGATCCAGGGGCCTAAATTATGAATTGCTAAACTTAACCTAATGTGTCTTACCTTTGCATCTAAATTTATGGAACATGAGAATTATTTTGCCTGTACATGATCTGATTTGAACCAAAACACTGAGATTATAAAGCCAACATGCAATCACCAAACTACTGTACCATTATTTATTGATGTATTTACCAAATATTGCAGGATGGATGTCACGGCCCTCATGATTGATATCATGTTTGATATCATAATTTATATCATGATTCATATCATGATTCTTATCATGATTCATATCAATCATGATATCATGATTGATATCATTATTGATATCACGATTGATATCATGAATTGTTTTAAATGTTGATTCTCCAATTGAACTTGTGTACCAGTCTAAAGAAGATGGTTGGTATTTGTCACCACCTAAAATACAATGACAAATACATTAACATTTTAATGACAATTATCAGTTTAAAAAACATACTTTTTATTTTAACCAATGTTATGAGAGTATGTGAAATGACGCTGATTATGAGCTTTTCGTTTATTTTATTTCGTCAATACAAATAAACATAACAAAGGATTAAACAAAAGAAAACTGAATTGCTGTACAAATTTAAATTTGTTTCATAGGAATTGGTGCTATATAAATGTTCATGTTAACATTCAGTATGAAATGAACATCTTTCGATAGACAGACTTTTACCAAATATAATCTTCTATTCAATTTTGTAAAGAAATTAAAACTGTAGTATTAATATAATATAAAGTTCTTTTTTAATTACTGACTCCTTGACGTTTGTCAGTATTTTCCGACCTTTTGTTTTACTTTTATTTGTTCTGTTATTCAAGAGACGAAAAAGAGAACAAGAGAAAGAAAGAAAGAACATACACACCCATCATAGTCTCACTAGGAGGGCGTCCTCTGCGCTCATATCGCCGAGCCCACCATTGATACTCTTTAAACTTTGTCTCAACAACATGTGGATGTTGCGTAATCTTGTCCCAGATGTCGGTCGTTCCGCACTTTGGGAACCCGACAATGTAGAAGTACGGAAGACAAATGAAATGATCACTGTTATTGTACCAACATGGGTTCTTGTACTCCTTTAGGAATTTGTGAGGAACTTGTGAAAATAACTGGAAAATAAAAAGATATAAAGCTCTGTCTACACTATTAAAGAAATGTGAAGTGCCCATATATGGACATGATGATGTCATATCACTACCATATTTAAGCATATCACTGCCATATTTGGTATAAATTTAAATAAGGTTCCTACGTAATTAACTGTAAGAATATTACCTCTTTGTTGAGCTCTTTTATTCTTTTAAGTGTTGAACTATACATAGCTTTTCCATTATGAATTCCATCTATAAAAAAGAGAAATATTTGACAGAAGTAGGCCTACTCAATTTACTAAGTAGGCCTAGATCTTTGTCTGAAATATGAATAACATTTTAGTATTGTTTAGTTTAAGAATTATTAGTTTCAGAAATTCAGTTTTCTTACTCTTTCTGTCATATTTGCACTTGCCGTCAAGACGTTCTTGGTAAGTACATGGCATAGAATACATGAAAAACAGCAAACTGATAATCAACGAAATTGTAGTAACAACCAGAAACACTTTCTGAAACACAGTGATACGAAACAATTAACATTTATACTGTATATTAAATCATAAGCTTGTTACACAATCTAGATTGGCCTAACCTAGGCGTACTACTAGTACTAGTGACAGACTAGCCTTGGTGGTAGCCTACTTACTACTAAAGGCAGTATAGTCCTAATTATAGGCAGGCTCGCTAGGCCTAGTACTAGTAGTAGGCCTCAAACTAGTACTAGCTAGGCCGAGTAGTAGAGTAGGCCTAGGCCTGGTAGGGTTAGCCTAGGCCTAGCCTATAGCATCTATCTATAGGCTAGGCTAGAGTACTTTAGTAGGCCAGGTAGACCTCTATTTTCTTATGGGCTTTTGCAAGAAATTGAAGATTTAAAAACAGAACTTACCATCGGCATCGAGTTCATTTAAGCAACCATACACGTTTGTCAGAGAAAAGAGAAAAAAAAAACGGTGTTGAAACGTGGAGCGTGTGTGACAACGACGAGCCGGCCTTATTTTAGATAAATAATTGTCTTCGCTGCAGATGATTGGTCAAAAGTTGTAGAGAGTCGACAACATGCTCTAGAGGGCGAACTCCAATCTTCTTATACCACCAAAATGTTGAACCTTTTATTTTGATGACTCTTTAAGATGATGATAACGCAGTAAGTGCGCCTACTAAATTTGTTTCTAAATGCTGTAATATTAATAGGAATACTATTAAGTCTTAACCAACGGAGGAAATACTTTGATTGTATTGTTCTCTATACATGTATCAAGTGGTCTTTTGGGTCCATTTTCCATTCTTTATTTGGAATTTTGTTGTTAAAAGTAAGAGCATGTCGTCAAGTATCTTTTTCATTTTCATTTTTCTAAAATGTTCCTAAAAACGGATTAACTTGTAGATTACCAAGATTACTTAATTCATATATTGCCATTGACTCCACGATTTATACTGTATTTAATTGTTTATTTTTATTTAAATCCATAATTAGGAATTGTTTGTTTTTGGTTTTTGTACTTGGACGTACGTTTCCGATGTTCATTTGTCTCATCTTTTATGTATTCTGTTGATTGTGAATTGGAAAAAAATAAAAAAATAAGTCATGTTATCGCATAATAATTGAAAAATCCCTGTACTATAGTAGGCCTACAGGAATTTTTTCAAAAAAATAGTCATTTTTCGACCTTTTTATTTTTAATAAAACTGGTTTCTATGGTACTATAAGATGATTATAACGCACTATAATATCATATACAGCAATATTATCGCATAATAATTGAATTTTAAAAACTTGATATTTTGGCCATTTTTCAAAAAATAGCCATTTTTCGACCTTTTTAATTTTTTAATAAAACTGGTTTCTATGGTACTATAAGATGATTATAACGCAATATATGATCATATACAGCAATATTATCGCATAATAATTGAATTTTAAAAACTTGATATTTTGGCCATTTTTTGAAAAAATCCCTGTACTATAGTAGCCTACAGGGATTTTTTTTTAAAAATAGCCATTTTTCGACCTTTTTATTTGTGAATAAAACTCGTTTCTATGGTACTCTAAGATGGCCATTTTTGGAAAAAATCCCTGTACTATAGTGAGGGATTTTATAAAAGAATGGCCATTTTTTCGAAAAAACTGTTGTCTATGGTACTTTAAGATGATGATAAAGCAATATATGATCATATAAAGCAGTTTTATCGCATAATAATTGAATTTTAAAAACTTGATATTTTGGCCATTTTTGTAAAAAATCCCTGTACTATAGTAAGGGATTTTTTTCAAAAAATTGCCATTTTCGACCTTTTTATTTTTCGACAAAACTGGTGTCTATGGTACTTTAAGATGATGATAAAGCAATATATGATCATATAGAGCAGTTTTATTGCATAATAATTGAATTTTAAAAACTTGATATTTTGGCCATTTTTGGAAAAAATGCCTGTACTATAGTAAGGGATTTTTTTCAAAAATGGCCAATTTTCAACCTTTTTATTTTTCAACAAAAATGGTGTCTATGGTATTTTAAGATGATGATAAAGCAATATATGATCATATAAAGCAGTTTTATTGCATAATAATTGAATTTTAAAAACTTGATATTTTGGCCATTTTTGGAAAAAATCCCTGTACTATAGTACAGGGATTTTTTTCAAAAATGGCCAATTTTCAACCTTTTTATTTTTCAACAAAAATGGTGTCTATGGTACTTTAAGATGATGATAAAGCAATATATGATCATATAGAGCAGTTTTATTGCATAATAATTGAATTTTAAAAACTTGATATTTTGGCCATTTTTGGAAAAAATCCCTGTACTATAGTAAGGGATTTTTTTCAAAAATGGCCAATTTTCAACCTTTTTATTTTTCAACAAAAATGGTGTCTATGGTACTTTAAGATGATGATAAAGCAATATATGATCATATAAAGCAGTTTTATTGCATAATAATTGAATTTTAGAAACTTGATATTTTGGCCATTTTTGGAAAAAATCCCTGTACTATAGTAAGGGATTTTTTCCAAAAATGGCCATTTTTCGACCTTTTTATTTTTCGACAAAACTGGTGTCTATGGTACTTTAAGATGATGATAAAGCAATATATGATCATATAGAGCAGTTTTATTGCATAATAATTTAATTTTAAAAACTTGATATTTTGGCCATTTTTGGAAAAAATCCCTGTACTATAGTAAGGGATTTTTTTCAAAAATGGCCAATTTTCAACCTTTTTATTTTTCAACAAAACTGGTGTCTATGGTACATTAAGATAATGATAAAGCAATATATGATCATATAGAGCAGTTTTATTGCATAATAATTGAATTTTAAAAACTTGATATTTTGGCCATTTTTGAAAAAAATCCCTGTACTATAGTAGGCCTAAGGAATTTTTTTCAAAAATGGCCAATTTTCAACCTTTTTATTTTTCAACAAAAATGGTGTCTATGGTACTTTAAGATGATGATAAAGCAATATATGATCATATAAAGCAGTTTTATTGCATAATAATTGAATTTTAAAAACTTGATATTTTGGCCATTTTTGGAAAAAATCCCTGTACTATAGTACAGGGATTTTTTTCAAAAATGGCCAATTTTCAACCTTTTTATTTTTCAACAAAAATGGTGTCTATGGTACTTTAAGATGATGATAAAGCAATATATGATCATATAGAGCAGCTTTATCGCACAATAATTGAATTTTAAAAACTTGATATTTTGGCCATTTTTGGAAAAATTCCCTGTACTATAGTAAGGGATTTTTTCCAAAAATGGCCATTTTTCGACCTTTTTATTTTTCGACAAAACTGGTGTCTATGGTACTTTAAGATGATGATAAAGCAATATATGATTATATACAGCAATATTATCGCATAATAATTGAATTTTAAAAACTTGATATTTTGGCCATTTTTGGAAAAATTCCCAATAATAGTACAGGGATTTTTTCCTAAAATAGCCATTTTTCGACCTTTTTATTTTTTAATAAAACTGGTTTCTATGGTACTATAAGATGATTATAACGCAATATATGATCATATACAGCAATATTATCGCATAATAACTTGATATTTTGGCCATTTTTCGAAAAATCAGCAAATAGGGGAAAATGTGGCTCTAAAAATGGTAACTAATTGTATCGGCGCCAAGAAACTAAAAAACACTTATTGTTTCAAACGTGCTCGTGCAATCAATAATCCTTGTGCGTAAGTTCCATTGGTTTGGATTTGTTTTTCTAGAGAGAGAGTTAACAGTTAATTAATAATTTTGTTCAAAGATTGTATGAAAGTATTCAATAGACAGCTTTCGAAATAGCGACGCGGGTTAGGCGAGACGCGCAAGTCAGAGCATGGATTAAAGAATAGATCCATGGTCAGAGACAGTCCCTCGCGCACGCGCCAGGAAGGCAACGCCAAATCGGCGGCCAAATAGCGTTGCCTGTTCACAACTAACCAGTGATATGTAATAGCCGAATCTCTCTGCAACCAACACACGGAAGTTTTCTTGTATCCGCATGCGCACTGTAAATTACACGCTCGGTTGGTTGCGCGTTACACACTGCCGCGTCACCTGTTTCGAAAACTCCCTATTTCTCCAGAAGACGGTTGTAGCAAAACAACCAAAACGTCACGAAGACCTTTTCAGCTAGCCATACTTGATTTCCTTTACCGTCAACCCTGGTCAACCTAACTTTACTAGATAGATATGTGATAGTTTGAAAGATAAGAAGAAAAACTTACAATACCTTGATGTAGCGCTGTTTGGGATACGTGACGTCACGTAACGTGACATATTAATGATGTATTAATGGTGATGACGTTGTATAAGTACTTACCTGCAGACGATCAGGGTTTATGCTGAAGTAGGTACAAAACGAGAATACAGCAGACAAGAACTTGAGAGCAACAAAGAGTCCAATGAACGTGTAGCGATATTGCTCAAGATCGTAAACAAGACATACGCCCTCACTGTTACAAGACTTTTGACGAATCAGACAAGTACTGGAAATGGCGGCACCAAAGTATATAGGCGCCGGAAAAAATCCTAGAAACATATAAAAGAAATCAAAATTATAAAAAAGATCATACAGTAGATACCATATAGAACACACTTTTTTCTTGTTTTAAGTTAAAGCTGTTCTATGCAAGGTGATGACATAGTACGACCAGACAATCATCAAAACATAAAGTTCGTACTTAACTTACCAAGTATTCTGATTATAACTGAAAGAAAAGCAAGTGAGATCCCACGATCTTCTGAATCAACGCATCTGAAATAAACAACATATATAAATCAACAATCACAAAAAACCCTAACTATTAGTAGTTTGCTGATGTTGGTCAACTGTTGAGGTAAACTAACTTTGGAAAAGTGTTCTTGATTGTTATCATGGTCTTTGGCAGACACACTGTTTTGTCTGAAATAGATTTTACCTCAATGTTAACATAATGTGAGGATTCGCCTGTATCTGGCCAAAGACTGCAACTACAGCAACAAGAATTGCAAAAGGGAGTATCTTGTCACATGTCCAGTCACATGATCCTTCGGTTGCAACTCCACCTTCAACCATCAAACCATCTGCAGCTTGCCAGGTGTCATCTGAATCTATGCAGCTACAACCAAAAAACACCTGGAAGAAAATACTGTAATTACCATACGACGGTGGTCTATATTACTGTACGTTGTCATTTTACATACCATAATCAAGAGATACAAAAATAATAAGATTAATCGCAAAGATATTACCGTTTTATTAGTATAATCTTGGCCAAGATCATCTCTAAAATCTTCTTCCCAAACGCCTACACAACCAGCATGGCACGCACTTGTATACGTCATTCCGTTTGAACCACAAACGGGTGTGTAAACTCTATCTGAACATGCGCAGTCTGAGTTACAGTGGCTGTTAAAATCTGGTAATGAACTGAGAAGAAAACACATATTCAAATTATAGTATTTTATAGTTTTTTTCGTTTCATCGTGTTGTTTTTCCAATACTTTGGTTCTTGGTAATTGTTGTTAAAGCCAAGGAATGGCTAGCCTTACATACCTTATCTTGTAAGAACCATTGTACTGTACAGTGGCACCAGCAATACGTGGGTTTGAGCAACCAATAAACAGTAAAGGAATACCGACAACAAGCGAGCTTAATCCGAATATTATGAGAAATCTACTAAGCCCATATTGGTTCAATTTGAATCTTTTAACGAAGAAACTACTCAGAATATTTGCTAGTACACTTGAAGGTAAATTGATTCCACCTGAAATTAGAAAAAAAAACAACATATCAATATAAGATCATTGTTTTCGTTCATTCCATTCAGTGTATTTGAATCATAAATAAATATATTATTATATATAATAAAATATATTAAAATAAATCATATTACACATCTAATAATTAAAAGGTTCATAACAATAACAACAATATAAATACAACTTGTTAAAAATATTTTTAAAATATTTAAAACCTTTGCAAAATAAAGATATTTCAAAATTATAGTGGTATAGTCAAGAAACTGACTAGTTAGTTAGTTAGTATACAAATAATGCATTTTTTATCCTGTGACCCAGAATCGTCCAATCAAATGACAGGAATCTATTTCGGCGTTAGTAAAATATCTAATAACTCATCGTTTCTTCCAATCTCAAGGGCCAACATACAAAACTGGCACCACGATCATGATGTAATATTAGTACTGTTCGGTGTAGGCCTACTGGTTATGTGTTATTTAAAAAGAAGTTTCACAAACCTAGTATCATAGAAGCGGTTGATGCAGAAATAGCAAATTGTTTTTCGACATATTTTGTGACGAAAAAAGCAAAACCAGCAGCAATAGCAAGTTCACAAGACGCCATTAGCTGTACAAGCATCATCGTGGGGTTGGTGACCATCCTCTTTACTGCCTCCATAAGACCTGTCAAAAGATTAGAAGAATGTAGAATGTCCTTAATGGAGAAAGTAGCACTCAAAATGTCCAATATCGACAGGTGCGTTCATTTGGACGCTTATTAAGCCCATGACTTAAATTGTTGATAAAAATAATATTCAAATGACGTCATGATTAATAAAAACAATACAATTATTGTATTGTCATGATATTGTTGCTCTTATCAATCATGACGTCATTTGATTGGACGCGTGAAAATATCATTTTCATCATCAAAGCATAGATGGTTATAATGAATGTTATAGGATGAAGACTTTCTTTTTATGTATTAAAATGCATATTTATCGTCGATCGTTATTGTAATAGTGTGAATTGTTCCTTAAGTCATCTTGCAAATGCTAATATTAAATATGTTTTTGAGGGTGCGCAGACTGACTTTTTGAAATAGGCGCGTAGGTAAGCGAACACGAAGTCGCTATTGCGTAGATTCAACGTATGAAGCGCCAACA
Source organism: Antedon bifida (assembly GCF_963402885.1). Taxonomy (NCBI): domain Eukaryota; kingdom Metazoa; phylum Echinodermata; class Crinoidea; order Comatulida; family Antedonidae; genus Antedon; species Antedon bifida. Next base: position 675,153 of record NC_136229.1, on the reverse strand, counting down.
AGGTTGATCTGAAGATATGGTAGTGATCCAAGGTATCAACGTCAGATTAGCCTCTACAATCAATATTTATGTTGTATTTTTTTACTTTGTTAGCTAATTCTGTAAGAAGCTTGTAAAATTGAAAGATGCCAAGGGCATATAAACCCCAAAAAAAATGTTTAAAAAAAAATCTATTCACATAATCATATACTAGATTGGTGTCAATCAATTGGTAATTTGGTCACCACTTTTACACATCAGAGCAACCTGTTTTGTACAATCAGGGCCCGAATTGTTATGTGTTTTGGTTCAAGTTTCTTATACAAGTGTAGGCCTAGGTATTATTATGAGTAATATTATTATTTAGAGCTTTTGAACAAAATCAGTTTATACATTCACCTGAAACAATCTGATGAGGTCTGACCATTTATTACCTTTAACACTTGCTATCAGTCCTTTGTCTTTATCCTGGAAAATATTGGCGCTGTACACGTCTGCTACGTTGATATCATTCAACGCCTCGCGCTTTCCTTTTCGTTTAAAACACGAACATTCATACTTCTTCAATTGTCGAGGAAAGAAGAACAACGGGATAGAAAACATCATTATCAAAGCGCTGAAGATGACAAATCCAAGCCACCAAGCGCCAATCCAGCGGGGATCGCTGGGGTCTGTGGGTATGTTGTCTGCTTCGTCAACTCGATGGAAATCAACGTACAAAGAAAGACATTTAAAGCTAGTGGTGAAACCGACTAAAGGACCGAATGCAATTGGCAGGAATAACGCCGCTATAAAGAAAAAAAAAGAGAAACGTTATTAGCATGTTTCAAAACATTCGATGCCTATTCCACATGGATAGTGTTTTTTACTGTACAATAGTTTATAACTACAATTTTGTTATTTCTAAACAGTCTGCTATGGCTTTCAAAAATTAGTGACCTAATTTGATGTTGGGAATCCATCCAATTTTGGCATTTATGTTGTACAACTAATACTTCTGGCGGTAAACTGTTTTTAATTTATAAACGCTAAAGGTGTTAATTTATTTAACTCAGCTCTCTGTTGAGGTATTATTACATGCTTACTCGCATTTGTTTTCGTAATTTTGATACAAACGGACAAGAAGAAAGCTCTTGGCGCGTGTTCATTTTGATAAAAAATGTCAAGGCATTTTACGCGCGCGCCAACTCTGTGTCACGTCTCTTTCATCGTGTTGTGTTTGGGTGTGAGAAAGGCTAAGACTTACCAATATAGACAGAGGTTGTAGTCGAATCCACTGTAGAGTCGTCAAGGTAGGTTACAAACAATGGGAACATTGGTGTTGCACCTAACCCAATAACAATCTGTCCAATCACCAACCAGAAAACACCTGATGATTGAACCTCCTCATTTGATTCCCCGGTAGTGCACCCATCCTCTACAACCTTATTTGGGTAACATAGCTGATGTTCAGCGTATTCAGTTTCCTGGGTGTCATTGTAAAATACCACGTGCGCCAGAGGATCCGATGTTATGTGCGGCAATGATAGAAGGAAGAATCCAATTCCTACGATTATGCCAGCGACGGATAGAATTCTAGGACGGTGAGATTGAGAGCCGTAGGAGGTGACGAAAAGTAACAGAGATAATGTTACGATATCGTTGACAGTTGCGATCAGTCCGGATGTATAACTTGAAATTTGAAATTGTTTCTCAATGGTACTGATGCATCCTCCAAAATACGTTGTCGCTGCAGTTATTGAGACCAACATTGGCACCGACAAACATAGGAAAGTAATTGGTGAGACAAAACGAGTACATCCGTCCTGGATCAAACCATCGTCTTCGTCATTTTGAGACCGTTTATTAGAGTACGGGCGTGTGTCGTCGATGGGGTTGGTGTCTCGTTTGCCGTCCTCGTCGACGGTGGCAACAGCGACAGGAGCAACATTAGGAAAAGAATCGGATTTGAACATTGTGCAACTTTGTCTCTATTTGGAGACAATTTTATAAAACTGATTCAAACGGTAGAAGCAAGTTGTGGTAATTAAAATTCAGTTTTATTACATAATAATGACTTTTATTAGGTGATAAATTAGAAAACACGAATCTTAAAATGTGTGCTTCCAAGATTTTGACATTTATTATATTCCAAATGATTTTGATATGTAGAAAATATTGTAATGTAATAAAGATATAGATCGTGTAAAATGCCAAAGGTCAAAGGTCGGTTCTACAAATACTGCGCCAGAGGGCTTTGGAACTTCTTCTACTTTGTCGGCGTTTTTATTACACAATAAGTTATTGTACGATAAACGAGAAAACACCGACTTTGCTTACAGAATGTTTACAATGACATTGACGATTTCTTAGAACAAAATTGTTAGTTTGTGCATAAAACTTGGTTCCCATTAGGACGCAACGCAACGACGTAAGCACAAAGTAATTTGACCAATTACAAAGCGATGCATAATCCGTCACTTTGTGTCTACGTCCTTGCGTTGCGTCCTAGTGGGAACCAAGCTTAATTTAGAAGAAGACAATGTAAGTACTGTATAACTATTTGTAGAAAATACGTAGAAAATAAGCATTCAAATTGACGCATGCGTAGTAATAAAACGTTTATTAGTCTGTCTGTATAAATATAAAGTTACTTATAAATAAGCCTGTCCGATAATACAACTATTATGAAGTTGAAATAAAAAACTTCACATATAATAATAATTAATTAACCACTATTAATTTATATATAGATGAAAGTCAATGACGCGACCAATAACGTTGTATGAATTAATTATGTAAGACATAAACTGCGCGCGCGTCGAAACGCTGTTAAGTATATGATTATCAACTTTTTGTCGTCTGGAAATCATTTTGAGAATATATAAGTTGTACATAGTATAAAATAAGTAAAACAAAGTGTGTGGACGGAGACTAAAATAAGTTTGACAACAATCTTTACGGCATTCGTCACCAGTAACAAATTAAAACGAATTGTATAAATAGGGAGAAATTTACGAATGAATAAGTAAAAGATAAGGCGAAGAATGCAATACACCGAAACAGAGACCTCTTTATGTAAGAATTGCAAAGTTTTGTACCATTAAAATGATTGATTTTTAAAGGAAGTTTTTTAAATTAAACATTTATTTTGGCAAATCTGGTTTATAATCATGAAGAAGAAATAGTTGTTTTGGGGCAAATAGTGACTAAACACTGCACTTCTTGTTAAACTGAGTTCTCGTTTTGGTTCTGTTTACGAACAATATCCTTCCGCATAAGTTCCATTGGTTTGGATTTGTTTTTCTAAAGTGTAAAAAGTCAATTAATAATATATTACGTTAGTTTGATGGAAAATAGTGCAGTTAATAATGTTATTCGGTGTTTAATGTTGAAGTGGAAAATTATATAGCGTTTGCTGCTGTTAGTGACATGTTGTTACTGTATGGTGATGACGTAATACTTACCTGCAGACGATCAGGGTTTATGCTAAAGTAGGTACAAAACGACAACACAGCAGACAAAAACTTGAGAGCAACAAAGAGTCCAATGAACGTGTAGCGATATTGCTCAAGATCGTAAACAAGACATACGCCCTCACTGTTACAAGACTCTTGACGAATCAAACACGTACTAGAAATGGCGGCACCAAAGTATATAGGCGCCGGAAAAAAACCTGGTAACATATAAAAAAAATATAAAAAACAGCATAGTCAGAATATTATAAAATGGAACACACTTTTTTCTTCTTTTAGGTTGAAGTTAATGCAAGGTGATGACGTAAGACCACCAGACGATCATCAAAACATAAATTTCTTACTTAAGCCTAACTTACCAAGTATTCTGATTATAACCGAAAGAAAAGCAAGTGAGATCCCACGATCTTCTGAATCAACGCATCTGAAGTAGAAAAAAACAATTGAAGATGTCACTTAAGTTTGGTACTTTCTAAATCCGACACATAATCACTTGGCTCAAACACACGATCCGACCAAGTACATTATTCAGATAATTTTCTGTTTAGAGGGTGTGGAACTGATGGTGTCGCAACCACAGATGAAACCTTTGATCTAACGGAGCTCAGAATCCTGTTGTTGGGTGCTTTTTCATCCAGTGTTAATAACACCCAGGCAATCTAACAGGGCACTGGGCTCGCCTTGCCAAGATAGGAACTCGTAACAGTCCTTTTTCCTTTTATGTCTGGCTGCGACACATACAAACAGTTCCTGTATTATGTACATGTCTGTTAATGGGCGTGGAACTGATTGTGTCGCAGCCACAGATAAACCATTTGATCTCCAGAGCTCAGCATCCTGTTGTTAGATTACCTTGATAAAACACAGGACACATTATTTTACGAATGATTACCTCAATGTCAACATAATGTTAGGATTTGCCTGCATTTGGCCAAAGACTGAAACTACAGCGATAAGGATTGCAAACGGGAGTATCTTGTCACATGACCAGTCACATGATCCCTCGGTTGCAACTCCACCTTCAACCATCAAACCATCTGCAGCTTGCCAGGTGTCATCTGAATCTATGCAGCTACAACCAAAGAACACCTGCAAGAATATAAAACATATATTGAGGTAACGTATGAAGGTCTATAGCTCTCAAAAAGATAAGTCGGCGCACGCGTCCAAAAATACAGATGCTGCGTTATTACATTTTAGGAAAGTGTTTTTCTGGTGTAAAACTTGTTAATAAGGCAGTAAAGTTACTCAATGAATGTTTGATAAAGGCTACAGTAATTTGTTTATTTATTTATTTATATATTAAAACGAGGTACTATACAACATAATTGTTTACCGTTTTATTCGTATTATCGTCATCAACATCATTCCCAAAGTCTTCTTCCCAAACGCCTACACAACCAGCATGGCACGCACTTGTATACGTCATTCCGTTTGATCCACATACGGGTGTGTAAACTTTATCTGAACATGCGCAGTCAGAGTTACAGTAGCTGTTAGAATCTGGTAATGAACTGAGAAGAAAAAAAGTTTTCAAATTATTATATAATTTATATTTTGTACACGTTTTTGTCAAAGCCAAATGTGTTAAATCGTTTGGTATAGTAGATTAGGTAATACTACGGGGGATAAAATCCGAATCACCATAATAAGGAAAATTAATCACAAACATTTACTATTGAAAAAGGAAAAATGGAGATGGGCCAGGTGATTTAGCAAGAAGGTAGGAAATAAGTGGACCAATCAAATGACGTAATTGCAACCAAGAAACAGAGGAAGATGAAAACTACGGAGGAAATAATAGCAAAGAACATAAAAAGCTACTTTCAACAGAATGAGGGAGCCATGAATACATAGGCCTACCTTATTTTGTAAGAACCATTGTACTGTACAGTGGCACCAGCAATACGTGGGTTTGAGCAACCAATAAACAGTAAAGGAATACTGACAACAAGCGAGCTTAATCCGAATATTATGAGTAGTCTACTAAGCCCATATTGTTTCAATTTGAATCTTTTAACAAAGAAACTACTCAGAATATTTGCCAATACACTTCCAGGTAAATTAATTCCACCTAATATTAGAAGAAAAAAAAAATCAAATCAATAGATATGTCAAATTTGAGTAGATCTGCTGTCTCTCTTTTACCTCTCATATATATTTGATCTGAAATTGCTCTAAATCACCTCAATTATGTGAGCTTAAAGCGTGGTTCCCACTAGCGACGCAACGCAAGAACGTAACGCAACGCAAGTGAATTGACCAATCACAAGCGATGGCTTATTCGCTTGTGATTGCTAACTGTCTATAACTTCGTTTGTCATTAGTTAAAACGCTTGCGTTGCGTTTACGTCCTTGCGTTACGTTCTAGTGGGAACCAAGCTTAAACCAAAAACTTATAATTGTTCACAAACCTAAGACAATAGATGCAGTTGCTGCAGGAATTGAAAATTGTTTTTCGAAGTATTTGGCGGTGAAAAAGGCAAAACCAGCAACAATGGCAAGTTCACAAGACGCCATTAGCTGTGCAAAGATTACTGTTGGATTGGTTACGATCCTCTTCACTGCTTTCATAAGACCTATCAAAAAGACATAAAATTCAATTCATTAATATGTTGCTGGGGTAGGTTCATGACGCAACCTAATGACGTAAGTGCAACGCAAGCGAGATGGTCAATGACAAACGTCAGTTTGGATAGTAATTAACTGCTTGTGAAATTACTTGCGTTGCGCGAAGTCTAAGGAGGTATATTACCTTTAACACTTGCTATCAGTCCTTTGTTTTTATCCTGGAAAATATTGGCGCTGTACACGTCTGTGACGTTGATATCGTCATTCAAAGCCTCGCGCTTTCCTTTTCGTTTAAAACACGAACACTCATACTTCTTCAATTGTCGAGGAAAGAAGAACAACGGGATAGAAAACATCATTATCAAAGCGCTGAAGATGACAAATCCAAGCCACCAAGCGCCGATCCAGCGGGGATCGCTGGGGTCTGTGGGTATGTTGTCTCCTTCGTCAACTCGATGGAAATCAACGTACAAAGAGAGACATTTGAAACTAGTGGTGAAACCGAGGAACGGGCCAAATGCAATTGACATGAATACCGCCGCTACAAAAGAAGATATTATGTTTAAAATTGTGTAACACAGTAATACAAATTAATTACATTTTTTATATATTCTGTATATTTTATATTCATTTTTAACTTGTATTAAGTTGTATGTTACAGGGGTTGCGGACACAAATGTGTTATGGCGCTCTGTTGCTGTCGCAACCCCTGGACCGCTTGTTGTCGAATAAAGAAATGAAAAAATGAAATGTATAATTTTATCAAAACATTAAGTACAATACTGTATATCTTATTAATGGTAAATAACTACTTACTTTACTTGTTTGAATAAAATAATTAATTGATCTTATAAAAATTGTCACAGAACGAAAAGTTACACCCCGTACGCACGCGTTCAAACAATGTTAACGCGCGCGTCAATTCTGTGCCTCTTCGTCGTGTTGAGATGGGAAAAAAACAAAGACTCACCAATATAGATGGATGTTGTAGTCGAATCCACCGTAGAGTCGTCAAGGTAGGTTAAAATCAAAGGGAATATTGGTGCTCCGCCTATTCCAATAAAAATCTGTCCAATCACCAACCAGAAAACACCTGATGATTGAACCTCCTCATTTGATTCACCGGTGGTGCACCCATCCTCTACAACCTTATTTAGGTAACATAGCTGATGTTCAACATCTACGTATTCAGCTTCCTGGGTTTCATTGTAAAATACCACGTGACTCTTGTGCGCTAGAGGATCCGATGTAAAGTGCGGCAGTGATAGAAGGAAGATACCAATTCCTACGATTATACCAGCGACGGATAGAATTCTAGGACGGTGATATTTAGAGCCGTAGTAGGTGACGAATATCACCAGCGATAATGATACAATATCATTGATAGTTGCGATCAGTCCGGATTTAGAACTTGAAATTTGAAATTGTTTCTCAATGGTACTAATGCATCCTCCTAGGTAGGTTGCTGATGCCGATATTGCGACATACACAGGCACTGTCAAACAGAGGAAAGTGATCGGTGAGCTGAAGCGAGTACACCCGTGGATCAAACAATCTGTGTCGACGTCGCCGCTGTCGTCTTTGTACCGTTTAGAGTAGGGACGTATGTCGTCGACGTGCTTGTTGTCCTGCTTCTCGTCCTTGTTGTCGTCGGCGGCAACAACAGGAGCGACTTTTGGCAATGAATCGTATTTGTACATGGTGACCTCAGTGTCAGCTTAGTCTGAAAAAAAAGGGAATTTGGAGATTTTTAACACTCAAACGGTAAAAGACGCTGTAGGAGGTGGTAAATATAATGCATGTTTTTTTTTTCAAATACGATAAATAAAGGGTTTCAAAATAGACCTATATTATACCATTATTTGAAAGTGAAATAGCACGGCGTCCAGGGCATGAACGCTTTGGTCGACTGATTGATTTTTCATTTATTGTTCCATTTATTTGTTCGACAAAAACGTCTAGGCCTATGCCTTCTAAAAAGTCAATGAAGCTCTATAGCTCGCAAGCCAAAAGTCTCAGCGAATTAAAGCCGTGCGGCGGAGCTAATGTAGCTAGACAAATCTCAGATTAATTTCGCCAAATATTGAAAATATATAGGTCTAACCTAAAGTCATTGAATTATCTTACTTACCCAGAAGTACCTGGACTGGATTACCATTAGATGCCAAATGACAACCTAGACATGCCTTTAAATATATTGAATTCAACAAGTTATATAACGATGGTCTGCACACGTGACTGTACTATCCGATTACTTCATTCTTGTTAATTCTAAAGGCGAAAGAAACTTCTTTGGAATCATTGATCCATTCTTATCTTATTGTTGTTGTAGGCCTTTAAAATAAGTTTAACAGTGTTTCGGTTTGAACTCCGACCTAGCGTTATTGTGTAAAACTGAAGTGTAAATATCGAAGGTGTTTCCCGGGTTGAAATGTCTAACATGATTGTAAAGAAAGTTCAAATGTACTAACAATTGCTATCAATAAAAAAGACAATAGCATGATCGTATTATAAAGTAACCGACATGTTGCATATTAGTTTGCTATACCATAACATGACAAACACATCTATATCTTGTTATTAACAATTAGGTGATATTTTGACGAACTTTCGGTTCGGCGACGCGTCGAACCGTGATGGAAATTCTATAAGTTTACCGGTCTGATTTTGGCTGAAAGGGATTTGGTTAGTATTGTCCAAAATAGAGAAATTGTTGTCCAAATGAGGAAAAGTTGTCCGGAATAACGACAGCGGTACTATATTAATTGTGACGGGACAGTACCTTAATCGAATCGAATGTTCGTCATGGGTAGATTATCGTAGAAATGTTGTTTATTGCTGTTTTCCACAAATTGTATATTCTCTCTTAGTTAATGTTTAGGTCTTTAATTGTGTTTTATGGACAAATTCGTATGTATATAATATATGTATGTATAAGTACCATGTTGCCTGTGGCTATTCTGTACAAAAATTTCACATTTTGGACAAATCTGACTTTTCCTAGTACCGTTTCCCCTTGTGGATACAACACTGTCGCTGTTCTGACAAAATGTCAACATTTTGGGCAAATTCGAATTTTTCTATATTTGACAGTTCTCCGATTTTGACACAACACTGTCGTTATTCTGAAGAAAAATGTCCACATTTTGTACCAAAAAAAATCGGTTAAAAAAATCTCTGTATTAGGTAGACAGTTTGTACATTTACTGAGTTTCCCTATATTGGAAAGTTTCTCCATAATTTAAATTTTGCATCCAAATAAATTGCCAACTACCATAAGCAAACTACATAATATTGAGTGTAAAACCGTGGGAAGTATTAATAGAGCTGGCGATGGAGCTAGTAAGTACCCCAAATTCATCCGGGCTTTAGCTAACTACAAAAAAAACCCCAAAAATTAACATTTGACTACTGTACCGGCACGTAATTTACCGTTATCTCATACCAGAATCAACTTAGGTACGTGTGTATGTGGTTACTAATGTGTGACAATCAATGAATGCACCAAACACCGTGTTCCATTAATCACTCTGTACTCGTAAGCAAACTTCGATATTTGTATAATAATATTTAAATAAGATAAAGGTATCTGATTTGATAGTATAGCCTAATTGGGCTCTGAAACTGTACCATGTCCATTTGTTCAACAATCATGGCCCGTGTTGTATTTAACTACGGTATTTATCCTGCTTTATGAACCAACAATCGCAAACTTTGGTGGGTAGGTCCACCAACTTATCCGGGACGTGCACCCGGGACCTGGTAATTGCTGCTATTGCCACTTTCGTCTCGCATCGTCATTCACGAGAGTATGTTTAATTAAAGTGATAACCAGTGACCCTATGTCACCCTATCTTAATAATTACCTTTAACATATATATTATGTTAAAATACGACATTTTATATAATAGCTAACAAAAAAATCAATATATAGATCAGTCAAACACACAAACTGGCAGCACAGAAAAATAAAAATGGTTTAAAAAAAGAAGTTTAAATACAAAAATGGTGATAAAATGAAGAAAAAATCTATTCAAGAAAGAAAAAGAGACAGAAAAAATATAAATAACATGTGATGCCGTATTATGGAATTCTTCTATAATACTGGAGAATCTAGATAAAGTATCGATAAGTGGGTGACCGATTGATGGATTTGTTTTATATAAAGAATTACAATTACAGTATACATTGCCGCTTGCAAACCAGATGAACAATTAGTAAGTTTTTAAATTTATTAATCTTTCGTGGCAAACCATGCTTCATTCTTTTCAATTCAATTATATTTTTTATACACCTCTACTTTTTTTTCTTCGTAATATTCTGTTTTTGTACAAGTAAGTATTGTGGTTTTATTTTTACGTTGAGTAGGCCTATACTTTCACGTAAAATAAGGAAATTTGTTTGCGGAGTTAAATACATAAAAAAGATAACTTTCTGTTTGTTCCCAAATAAAACTCACCGCAAGAATGTAAGAGCACCGCAAGCGAGTTGACCAATGGGAAGAGAAACTTTTAATCGTCCATCGCTTTTGATTGGTCACATGCTTGGGTTGCGCTTACGTCGTTGCGTAGCGCCCTATAACTGGGAACCAAGGTTTTAACGAAAGTCAATTAAATAATGGAAGATTAACGTATATAAAAAGTTACGTAAGTTTTCTGCAAACGAACCTTGAATGGTCCGGTCCGTTCAAATAGATAACAAAACCTGTTTGTTCAGAGATTAATAATACTTGTTAGTGTTTACATTTAGCAGTTGTATATTGTAGTAGGCCGAGCATACGCCTTAAAACGACGTACGACGTACGATGATCAAAACTCACCAAAAAGTAAGTAACATAACATTTTTAAAGCAACATTCTATAGGGTTTTGTGTCGGTAAACTTAACATATATGTCGTATATGTTTTGAAGCACTGTACAACAAACTCTGTTTACATTATTACACGATCAAAATCTGCCGTCGTCGCATGAGGTGATTATAATTGATCACGTGAACATCATTCAATTTTTGTTTCTACAAAATACATGTCCATGAAGGATGCATTATATAGCAGAGATCTTTAAGCCAATGTGCACCAGTACTATAGCAAGAAAAAATGTTGACAATAATAAAATAAAATATATAATTAAGTATATAAAAAATATAGCATTGGTATAGTATTGTCATGATCAAAAGAGATATGAGTAGGCCTGGTGTTCTGGAATTGACACAGAGCAAGTTGAAGTTGGGTGCAAACCCGGTGTAGAGTCAATTTGAATGCGACGTCCGATTATACAGCTGTCTCTAGATATATCCTAACCGACTATAGGCAGTCATTTAGAAACAAATCTAGATAAGTACTTTCAATACATGTTATCTAGTTACTACTCATAGAGACAGCACAGATGCAGAATAAAGTAAGTCTATTCAATGCATGTAGTAGAGTATGATGACGTTGATTGCGTGTTAAAATTGTCCCATATCCGACGCGCGCATTTCTTGTTGTCCTCCCTTCACCATCCCAACATAAACCTGTCTGTAAATAAGTCTGTTTACCCCTGTTTGATGGTCACTTACTTTTCTTGCAGTCGCAGACAAGTGTAAATGGAGAAAGGTTGCAGATGTATAAATATGATTCACTGCAGGATTTCCAAAATGAGAACGGGTTTACCGAATCGGAAAAGAAAGTCGAAGATTACCACGACAAGGACACACAATGTACCATCAAGGCGTGCACCAGATTTAGCAGCCCGGTGGCGTTCTTGTGCTTTCTAGTCCCTATGTATGCAGTGATTGTAGCGACATCGACGTATTTTGGCGGCTGTATAAGTACAATCGAAAAGCAGTTCCAACTTACAAGTTCTCAATCCGGTCTGCTTGCGACCGTCAACGACGCGGTAAGTTTATCTGTCGTCGTCTTCGTCACGTTCTACGGCAATAAATCTCACCGTCCTCGAATAATCGGCAGTAGCGGTATCATCGTAGGCATCGGGTTCTTCCTTCTGGCGATGCCGCATTTTACGACTGATCCCGTCTCGTACAAGGATAATTCATATTCACTGCAGGTTAATGATAATGATTCAAACAGCCAAGTCAACAACAACGAACTATGTTCCGTGGATGATGTCGCACAAGATCGTTGTTCATCTGGTGACGTCACTGAAGACGCGCCAGCCAGTTTATTCTGGTTGATAGTTGGTCAGATATTACTGGGTGTTGGCGGATCACCTCTTTTTCCTCTAACTATTACTTATCTGGATGATTCTACTGTGGATTCCACGACAACCTCGGTATACATAGGTAATTATCGATTGCCTCTTTTTGTTCATTTATTCATCACCATCCATCAGAAAATTTGTTTACGCTTACGCTTTCCCCAATTACACCTCTCACACTGCGTCACAATCTCGATATACTGTAATCGGTTAAATGATTAGTTGATCTTGAGAATCCACTTCATTATTTAAACATTGTACATATTATTTTTACTTTCACTATTGATTTGATCGATTCTTTAGCGGATATTGATACAGTGATTGTATGAGATTTGTTTTCGTATCATGTTAAATATCCGTGGTACGCATCCTTTTGCGTGGAAAGAAAAAAAAGAGTTTTCATTTTATGATTATTATTATTTAATATTATTGATTATTAATTTATCATTATTATATCTCAATAGCTGGACTATTCATGGCAATGGGGTTAGGACCTTTCCTCGGATTCGTTATGAGCTTTAAATGCCTGTCGTTCTACGTTGATTTTGAACGAGTGGATGTCATCCCGATTAGCCCTACAGATCCCAGATGGATCGGTGCTTGGTGGCTTGGCTTCGTCATAGCAAGCATCGTCATTATTCTATTCTCCATTCCACTTCTATTTTTCCCGCGAAAATTAAACAAGTACGAATTAACGTGTTGTGGAGGAAGGTCAAAGGACAAACCTGAAGAGGGAGCTTTTAGTATGGCTGATATTTACAAAAATGATATTATATCTCATAAGAAAAATGGTATATTGGCAAATTTAAGAGGTAAGCCATATTTTAACATCTGTCTAACATTTCTTCTCATTTATTTGTTTTCAATCTTTAATTTGTTTTTTTTTTAAAGTATTAATGTGCTTTTGATAACCGTCTCAAGGCGCAGTGAACCAGAACATGCATCTGCCTTAAGGATTCCTTCATGCCGAGTGCTGTCAGGGGGCTTAGATGGGCCAGTAGGCCTATACACCAGGCCTGGGAACCACCTACTCTTCCGAAAGATACACTGGGTTCACGAGATTTGAATACTGTACCACCAGTTTTAAGTCCTTATTCGAGACGATTTGTTTTACCACCACCAGAACATGGTAGAGAGAGCTTTGAACAAATCACTTACGTTGCGCTTACGTCATTGCGTTGCGTCTCTAGTAGGTTAACATTAACGACATTTTAAATCACTTTTCTCAAGAGCTGTTATTGGCAATCAAGAGGTTACTATTAAATCCTACGCTAATCATCCTGAACCTGTCCATCTCCTGTGAACTTGCCGTTGTAGGTGGATTTGCTTTCTTCATGGCTAAATACGTTGAAAATCAATTCGGATTGACGGCAGCTACAGCCGCCATTATAATAGGTGAGGATGTTCGTGTTGATAAATTTAATTCGTTAATTACATTTAAAAAAGTTTACTTGATAGCGGCTTTAGAGAGCACCTGGCCATCACAAGACAATAAACGGTTGAATTAGTAATTAAGAAGTTAGAAGTAATTCTAGAAGTAATTAAGCAACTTAGGCAGTAATAAAACAACTTAGGCAGTAATAAAGCAACTTAAGCAGTAATAAAGCAACTTAAGCAGTAATAAAGCAACTTAAGCAGTAATAAAGCAACTTAAGCAGTAATAACGCAACTTAAGCAGTAATAAAGCAACTTAAGCATCTTATTTTACAGGTGGTATCAACTTACCAGGGAATATAATTGGCAATATCATGAGCAGTTTCTTCGTTAAAAAGTTCAAACTTACCCTATTTGGTCTTGGTAAAATGCTCTTAACTGTTTCGATCTGTTCCTTCTCCTTTGCATTGCCTATTCTGTTTATTGGCTGTTCTAACCCGCCGATTGCTGGTTTGACAACTCTTTATAACACTTCGTTCAGCCAGGGGTGAGTACAGACTTTATTATGAAATAAAGAAACCAAATTATAAGGCTATTAGTAAAATATATACATCAAAACAAGATCATGTGAAACGAATTAGATAATAACAATATAATGCGTCAGAGCCGGAGATTACACTCGTGTGATTGATAAAGGAAATCAGAGACAGATTATTTCCAGTACTTGAGTTGCTACTGCTAGTGGTGGTGTTGGTAGGGTTAGGGCCAATTTACATAGACAAGCGGTAACGGTAGGCCTAAGCGGAAAACCGTGGAGCATGTCCAGAGCGGCTTTCCGTTCAACCGCCCTGTAAATGGTAACAAGAAATAACAGATTCTATGACTTTGTTTCCCGCTAAACACCGCTAGTCTGTGTAAATTAGTCTTTGGGGTTTACCCTACTACATTACATACAGGGTGGTAGTGGAAAGAGAGAGGCCAATACGGTCTACGATGGTGGTATGTTACCAGTGTTCATTAAACACTGTACGGTTCATTAAAGTGCATCTTCTTTTCTTTATTTATCTAGGACTTTACCAAACTTAAATAACACATGTAATTCAAACTGCGCATGCTCAAATAGCGTTTACCAACCTGTGTGTGGACACGATGGTGTGACGTATACCAGTGCGTGTCGAGCAGGATGCGTAGACGTTGACACGTGGAGAGATGACATGGGTGACCTGAAAGACATACAAACAAACGATACGGTACTTAAACATTGTTTGTTATTAACTTTGTATACTAAGTATCGCCCTTAAGAGTGGACGTTAAGCCAGAGAACCAAAGTGCAAAACAATCCTTCCACGTAACCTGCAAACAAACACGTATCAACATAGTTTGCAGTGAAAAATTGAGTTGCTGCAGTAAAATTATTTTGACATGATCATCCCTTAATGAAATGAAAAGTTATAAAATAATTTAATCTAATTTACCTGTATTTAATTTGCTAGGTCTATTTTGGGTGTAGTTGTATTCCTAGTGATGGCTTGATGACAGACGAACTATTTAAAGAAGGCGGGATAGCGACCGAAGGATCATGTGATTGGTCATGTGATAAACTAGTTCCGTTTATATTCTTCATAGCTGCTGTATCGATTTGTTCCACTTTAAAAACAAACCCGAATATGATGCTAAACTTAAGGTAATAACGAAAACAAATTGAACATAATATAATGTAAATATTTACCAAACTAAAAGAAGTTAAACATACGATTAACTAGGCCTGTAACTGACTTGGTTCCCGTTAGAGACACAGTCACAGTGCAACGACGTAAGCGCGCAACGCAAGCGAGTTGTGACAAGCGACTGTTCGCATAATCCATCGCTTGTGATTGGTCAAATCACTTATGCGTGGTAAGGCAACGTAAGGGATTTGACCAATCACAAGCGATGAATTCGAACTGTTGGTTGTCACTGCGTCTACGTCATTGCGTTGCGTCCTAGTGAGAACCAAGCTTTACGTTGGGCTTACGTCATTGCGTAAGTTAAAACTCTAATGGGAACCAACCAAGCATAAGTAAAATAAAGGATACATTTGTTTTCTAGATGTGTTGACCAAAAGGATCGTGCACTTGCTATCGCATTTTGTGGTGTTCTGGTTAGAGTGCTAGGTAAGTTTATGTTCCATCTCGTACAACGAACGTCAATGCACGCACCTTTCTTTCATTTGGAACGCTTTTTGTTAAACATTCACACACTCTCGATTCTTTGTAAGTATCAGTTTCTTATCTCAAAGGCAACAGAATGCTGAGCTCCGGAGATCAAAGAATTTATCTGTGGCTGCGACACTTTTGACTGATTTTCGATCGGCCAATTGGCTTCCTTAAATGTTTGGTTAACAGACACCGTGCCGAAATATATAAATAGTACAGCACTGTTGTTAATTGTCGCAGCCAGACATAAGATCAAAGGACTGTTACGATTTCCTGTAACTAAAATAGAATGTTTTTTATAGGTTTCTTTCCATCGCCTATCTACTTCGGAGCTGCCATTTCAAGTACGTGCTTATTACGTCAAGAGTCTTGTAGCCGTCAAGGTGCATGCCTTATCTACGATCTTGAACGATATCGGTACACGTTTGTTGGACTGTTTGTTGGCTTGAAACTGCTTGCCGCAATTCTATCAACGTGTACTTATTTTAGCATCGATCCGGACCGTTTGAAGGTATTAAATCATCTTTGTATTGTTTTTATTTATTTGTTAAAAATGTATTTTTATTATTTAAACAAATCTTGCATATTAAATCACGCAACATCTTCATCGTTACGAGTTACCACAATCATCATGTTGATTATTACGGAACTACGTAAAATCATCGACTAAAGAGTAGATTATTCTTTAGTCCATGTTAAAATTCACAAATTCGAATCAATTTAAAAATAATAATGATCCAAAAGAGAGACATTAACAGTTTTTTTTTTATCAAAAAGTAATAAACTTAACTTTAAAATATTTGTTTTTTGTCTTCCACAGAAATCAGAAACGAATGAAATGGAACTGTCGAAGATCAACAGTAAACAGTAAAGACATATTTGGCTGCTTGGTTCGGTGAATGCGTTGCTGATTCGTTGCGCTGCGTCACCGATTCGTTGCGTCGCCATTTCGTTGCGTCGCTGATTCGTTGCGCTGCGTCACCGATTCGTTGCGTCGCCGACATACTCTTAGGTGATTTCAAATCAATTTTCAGTTGGCATTACAGACATATTGTGTTGATCTAGAGGGTAAACTAATAGGCATAATTATTGCCATAAATATCATATTTTTTTTATTTCAAATTAAATTTGTTTTTTTGCAAAAGCTATACAAATAACAAATTTTGAAAAAACTAAAGAGTTAGGGGGTAAATCATATAAAATTATTTACATTCACTTTTTATCCAGGTTGTTAAAAAGACGAAAAGTAGAAATTTTGTTAAGTTATTATATGAATAATTTTCGGTAATAAATGTTAATTTTCTAAAAAACATACACAGACAATTTTAAGGCTGTAGGTTCTTTAAATAGGTCTTGTACGTGAGGAGCGGGACGGTGTCATTCCAGTAAACTTACTTTTTGTACTAATTGTTCTTTTTATCAGGGAAGAGTGAAATTTCACTCTTCCCTGGTTTTATGCAATTTCTTTAAAAAAAAACTGCCGAATAGACAGTTCGCGTCAACTATAGAACGCTACCGGGCCTGTTGTTGACGCGTTGTGACGAAAGTAAGTCAATTGGCCGCTAGTAATAAACGGCCGAATAACTGCATGCACTACGTAATTACATTTCTGACTGCAATAATATAATATTATAACTTTTAATGTTACATTTGTACAATTTATTTAACAACCAACACTGCTCTTTACATATATAAAACTAATGCTTTATATATACACGAGGGTGAAACAATTGCTTTATATTTTGCGTAATTGTGATAAATCTATTCTATCCAGTATCATCAGTGACACGCGCGCGTACACAAATGGATGTGATCTATTAATGATATACTATATTATTTAAATCTATAATGATTTGATTTTCGGCAACTTATTTGTGGTTTAAAGCTCTGTCTACACTTTCAAACTAGTTTGACAAAAAATGTATGATGTGCTCAAATATGGTAGTGATATTATATCATCATGTCTATATATGGGCACATCATTTTTTTTTTTCATAAGTTTTCTAGTGTGGACAGAGCTTTAGACATTTTTGAATGCAGATATTTTCAGTTTATTTTAATTTTGCAACCTATTTATATTTAATCACAGAGAAAGTGAACTTCTTTTCTCCTGCACAGTTTCATTTACTTTTTCCACTGTAGCGCGCAGTGACATTTGGTATAAAACTTAAAAAATAGTAATTATATAAACGTATTTTAAGTTGGTACTGTACACAGATTTGTAAATATAATGAACCACATTAGGTAGTTTTCTACATGCTAATGGCCTGAAGACAAAATGCGTAAAATAGTGTTGGATAGAATGAGGCTTATTTTGGTACCTATTTGGTAGGAAATATATCCCACTCAATTAAACAAAATTAATTATAATGAAATAATGTAAACAAACATAAGCGAGTTTTAAAGCTTGGACGCAACGCAAGCGAGTTGACCAAATGACAAGCGACAGTATGGGATAATCCATCGCTTGTGATTGGTCAAATTACTTGCGCTTACATCCTTGCGATAAATCCTAGTGGAAACCAAACTTAAACATGGCGGTTAATTGGGTCAAGCTAAACTAGCCACACATTTTGATGCGTTTTTTTGAAAATCGAAATTCTAGCAGTTATGACACGCTATGTGTGTCAAAATTTTTTCTTTTTTTCCCCAAATATTAAGGCGAATCACCGAGTACAGACTAGACTATGGTCAGCCACACCATTTTAGCC
The DNA here is from genome assembly GCF_963402885.1 of Antedon bifida. Taxonomy (NCBI): domain Eukaryota; kingdom Metazoa; phylum Echinodermata; class Crinoidea; order Comatulida; family Antedonidae; genus Antedon; species Antedon bifida. The sequence continues at coordinate 656,675 of NC_136229.1, read as the reverse complement.
TCCATACCTTTTGTTAGTTAACCTATGCATTATCTCTTACATATTACAGTATAAATATATATTTATATATCAGCTAAGATATAAGCTTAAGAAGTTCCCATTATTCAAGTGGAAGTATCGTGTTACTTCACAATAAAACGTAAGACTATTATAGCAATAACAAGAAAAAGGTTGGCGATACTTTCTCTTATTTTTGGAGATTTACTAATTTTGAAAAACCTGATCACCAATTTGAAAAGAATAAATAGGCGTTTTTCCCTTATATTCGCAACTACCAAATTTCAGAATTATTGAATGCAATAATGGTATGAATGCCTTTATGTTTGGTTTGTTGATTGTGCGCCGATCTGTTATTTTCATTTTATTGTTTGAGATCGCATCATTATCCGAAGTACTGGGTATGTACCAATAAATAACATCAGTTGTGACATATCCATTTTGCATATTAAAACAAATGTTTTGTTATATCACAGTATATGCTGTGTGAAAATAAAGAATACTCAATACAAGTTATATTCAAGTGAAAAAACGCGAAAAAATTGTCATCACTTTTGAACATATACTTAAATAATACCATCAGTAAATCCTGAGTAAATAAAGAACATAACATGATAAAATGTTTGTATCTGGAGTTCGGAAATGAATATTCAAAGACTAATGAATATTCATTGTCAGCTACATAATAAGTAGGTTCCTCAGTAGTTTCTGTTCTGAAGTTAATAAATATTCAAAATCCTTATGAATATTCATTGTCAAAACTCATGAATATTCATTGTCAAAAACTCATGAATATTCATTGTCAGAGACTCATGAATATTTATTGTCAGAGACTCATGAATATTCATTGTCAGAGACTCATGAATATTCATTGTCAGAGACTCATGAATATTCATTGTCAGAGACTCATGAATATTCATTGTCAGAAACTCATGAATATTCATTGTCAGAGACTCATGAATATTCATTGTCAGAGACTCATGAATATTCATTGTCAGAGACTCATGAATATTCATTGTCAGAGACTCATGAATATTCATTGTCAGAGACTTATCAACTTCATTATTCACTCAATAGTTTCTATTCTGAAGTTAATAAATATTCAAAGTACTTATGAATATTCAACATCCACTACATAGTAGGTTCCTCAATAATTTCTATTCTGAAGATAATAAATATTCAAATTCTCATGAATATTCAATATCCAATACATAATAGGTTCTTTAGTAGTTTCTATTCTGAATAAATATTTAAAGCCTCATAAATATTCATTGTCAAAGCCTTATAAATATTCATTATCAACTTCATATTGGTTTCTGAGCAGTTTTTTTCCATAACAATATTTTCTAGATTGAACTTCCTCAGATAAATATGCAAATTCATAAATATTCAAATTAATATTCAAATAATTTGAATTACTTAAAAGCTGTGCTAAATACTTAACAAAAATATTAAAAGTTTTGTTGTCTTTTTCGTTTGATGTCCATTGCTTCTAAGATTGGGCGTCGTTTTTCTTGATACCGGAGTCGTAATTCTTCTATTTCTCGTTCCATTTCTGGGTCTAACTCTGCTAACCTTTTGTGTAATTCGTCGTACGATAATTGTTTAATCTGAAATAAAAATTGTTTTTCATGATTGAGATGACCTCATCACAGCAATGTCCTGATCACTATCCACTTGATCATCATACTTAAGCTCTGTCTACACTATCAAACTAGTTTGACAAAAAAAGTGTGATGTGCCCAAATATGGTAGTGATGTGCTTAAATATGAGTGATATGACATCATCATGTCCATATATGGGCACATCACATTTTTTGTAATGTCACATAAAGTTTTGCAGAGGTCTAAATATGGAGTATTATTGAAAACATACAGTAGACAAACAAAAGAGGGCACAGAATTACAAATGGAAAAAATTTATCAAATTAGAGGATGTTAATAAAACTTAATTTATAGTAAACAATGGATATGCTAGTTGCTTTCCAGACAAGGAATGTGTTTTAAAGAAATGCATTTTCTGTATTTGTTAACAAATTAGGACCTAGTAATGGGTGGGGGTGGGGAGAGGGTCTGAGGGAGTGGGAGGAGAAGGGTGGTAGTGGGAAGACTTGAAATAATGGGAACCTGCTTTGATTATAGGGAGATACTTGGGAGGTTTGTCAATGTCATAATCATCTTCCAAAGTCTAGTAATAATGCACTTGTCAATTGTATGATCCACTATACGACCCCGGGAATCATTTGTCCCATGTACGTCATACCTTATGTATACCATGACGCACGTGTACGTCAAAAATGTGACTTAGCTTTAGTTGACCATGACGCACCCATTTTGACACACTGCGACCATGTTGTTTATGATATAGTAAGTGGTAAAGTGACGGACATTGACCCACCATTGTTCATTGACGCGACCATCTAGGTTTTTTGACGCACAGCTGCATCAGTAATGATTTGTAAATGATGCACCCATGACGCACCTCTTCCAAGGGTTGTATAGTGGGTCATACAATTGACAAGTGCATAATAACCACTTACAAATTCATAATCTTGATCTGGGTAAGGCCTCTGATACTGTACTGGTAAAATTTGCGGTGGTGTGATATCCTCTGAAACAGGTACCGTGGGTGCTACGTGAACTGGTGACGCATCGCTGGACGAAATGGACACTGAGGGCGCTACATCAGCTACATTATTTGTTTCAGGAACTGTTTCTTCTTGTTTTGCTGCCTGTTTTTTGGCATCGATTTGATCAAAATGTTCCATGAATAAAGGACGATATTCAGTTTCGGTTGACGGATTCGTATCAAACTCTGAAAAAGTTTTTAAAATTTATTATCAAAAACACAACAACAGAAAGAGTGAAAAAATAAAGTGACTAAAATACCATTAAATGGGAGATGGAAGAGTAATGTGAACATAGGCGTAGTGGTTTATAGTTAGTTTCTAAAGTTATATTGGCATTTTACACTACCAACAAAGTTTATAATTCTTTGTAAGTGGAGTTAAAAATTAACAGGGCATCATATAGGATTTGAAACCAAGATCATAGGATTCGTAGGCAAGCAACTTAAACACTAATACACTTTCACACCAGAGTTTAAACTTTTACCAAATTTTAACCTTTTAACTCATTTTTATATTTGTATGTGAATTTTTAACTTTGAACAAACGGAAATAATTTTTAGCCATGTACTATATTTTACTGTGTTTGACCATGAATAAATGAAATGAAATAAAAATAAACACACCAGGGTACACACGATACAATATGCATGTGTTAATGGCCTGGTGTGTGCAAACTTCAGAGTTTTGCTAGGCGATTTGAAAAAAAAAAGACACAACAAATCCTACACTACAAATTGATAAAATTGCTTACTTTTCATGGTATCATCCATACTGTCAAGGTAATCTGTATCTTCATCCTCTCCATCTGAGTTAATCACCATGGTACCCATACTGGATTCTAACTCTATCATAGTGTTTGCATCGCTGTGTTCTATAAACGTATCCGAATCAACACCAGCTATTGCTACTTCTTTATCTCCACTTGGTCTCTTGATCATGGTACCATCAATTACTTCATCCTCATCATCCTCCTCATCCTATCAGACAGATCATTTTACACAATTATTACTTGTTAATTCTTTCATTTCATTTATTTGTTTGACTAAAAACGCCTGTGGCTTCTAAAGATACAATGAAGATCTATAGCTCTATAGCTTGTATGCCAGCTTAATATTTACTACAATATCTACAGTACAAAAATTCATAAAACAAATAAAAAGCCTATACATGATGTTGAGAATAAAAAAAGTATGACTTAAATCTACATAAAAGGTTACAGAGAACAGCATCGAATTTTATAGATTCAGGTAGCAAAGACCAATATACAGTTAAATGGTGCATAAGTGGTTTATCGCCATGTGCCAATAATGTAAATTCACTTCACAGACTCATACATGATTTGAACTTGGAACCCTAGAAATTGGAGGAAACCAAGCAATTCTAAGGGAAGGTAATAATGCAAAAATATATAGTATAGTATAGTAGTCTTACTGAAGAAATATAAAGACTTGGGTTCTGTAACATTTGTTGGTGTCTTATCTTTTCATCTTCTCTTATATTGTTGGCCTCAACAATCATGTCACGTAGTATAGTAACAGGACCAGCACTGGAAATAAAGGCATGCTGAAAAATAGAAAAGGTGCTTATTATAAATGGATCAAAAATGAAGAATTTAACACAAAGAAAAAATACACCCAACAGCAAGTAATCGACTGAGGGGTGTTTCTTCAATACAACTATACTGTAGTAATAAGAAATAATCCTAGGATCCTACCTGTAATAATTCTGTAGCGGTCGCCCTTTCCTCAGGATCCTTTATTAAACATTTTCCTATAAAATCTGTGAATTCTTCCGTCCATTTCTCAGGATAACGGAATGTTGGGGGTGGCTTAGTAGGGATCATAAATATTGCCTAGAAAATAAATTATAGACAAATTAAAATAGGCCACTCAGTTAAGCTCTGTCTACACTATCAAACTAGTTAGTCAAAAAAGGTGTGGAGTCCCCAAATATGGTAGTGACATGACATCATCGTTTCAATATATGGGCACTTCACATTTTTTTGTCAAATGTTTGATAGTGTAGAGAGCTGTAGACTTTATTTATAAACTTTAATTGGATGGATAGTAAAGAGAAACAGAAATTTGGATTTGGTTAAAAGCATTATGATTGAGTTGACGAATATGTGCAGACAAGATTTAATGGGTAAAGAACATACATTTTGATTGGTTCATGGCCACAAAAGAACAAAAGACCTCCACTGGATGGATGTATTGTTGTAGTGTTCTAAAACACATACAACAGTGATTGTGATTGGTTAATAAACATGAATGAAAGACTCACTCTCATTGGATGAATATCAGCATAGGGTGGTTTTCCTTCTGCCATTTCTAATGCTGTGATGCCTAGAGACCAGATGTCAGCCTTACAGTCATAACCTATCTCTTGTATTACTTCTGGTGCCATCCAGAATGGTGTTCCTATAACTGTGTTACGCTTGGCCATTGTGTCCTAAAAAATAACAACATTTAACAAAATCATTAAAAATGTTTTAACAACTTCTGGTTATATTATTTGTTTTAATTTCTTTTTAAAAATTTGTCATAAGCATCCAACAGCGAGTAACTTGCCAATTACAGCATGGATACTATTTTATCATGCTTATAAACTAAGTCTTATTTGATGCTTAGGGAGTGGAGTTAAAATAGTAATGAGTTAAAACCATAGCACTAGGTCAGGATTGAACCCTGGACCATGGGAAGGCAAGCACATTAACCACTTCATACAACTACTCCACTACAAATTTTTCCTAAAAACAAAACAGTCCGATTTAAAAAAAAAATGTATAATGGATAAAGTATTTTATAGTAAAAAACTCTGCCTCAAGTATTTTGATAAAAACTGTTTCTTTTTTAATTGATATGGATATAATACAAAAGAAATAAAAGAAATTGAAAATTTTCCTGAATAAAGTGCTTAGAATGCAGAAGTTAAACTGAACTTACTGTAAGCTGGCCTGCTACTCCAAAGTCTGCAAGCTTTGCATGGCCCTCCATGTTTAGTAAGATGTTGCCTGCTTTGATATCTCTATGAATCTTACGCATAAAATGTAAATACTCTAACCCCTTCAGCGTATACTGCAATATTGTTGCTATTTCTCCCTCTGTTAGCTGAAAAAAAATATAATATTAAATATTATAATCAAATATTCATTTGCATGTGTGTTCCAGGGAGTATATGTGTTTACTGTACAATCTATATACAGTATGCAAAAGGATCCCAATGGAAATAAGCTTTTTGGGATATCCTACAAAATATTTTATAAATGTATTTATTTGTAATGTCAGTAATTAATGTTCTATCACTTTGTATGTATTTTTTATAATGATTTGACTAATAAATCAAATTTGAAGCCATCAATAAAATATAAATTTATTATAATGTGATGCAGTCTTTCATCAGTGGCTGTGATTATTTTAAAGTTTTCTCTCTAGTTTATTGAAATTATAATAACTCTATGTCCTGTTGAGATATCTTAATATTGTGATATAAATGAATATATATAATAAATTGTTGACATACTACTTTATTTCTTCTTCTCATGATATCAGACACTGAACCTGCACCACAATATTCCATAACAATCTGAAAAAAAAACCAAATACAATTTATAAAATGACTTAATGCTCCTTAATAACCAACAATTTACTGAAAAGGTAAAAAAAGGAATAATAATAATTGACATTTCCAAATATAATTACAGCAACTTGAATTTGCTAAATAGATAATTATCATCCCAATAATTTAAATTATTTTACTAACATTTTTAGAAATGTGTTTACTATTTGTTTAGCCCTGTATTTGTAAAATGTAGTTGTTAACTAATGACATAATTACTGCAAACATAGGAAGACTATATTTACCCATAAATCTGTATTTTTGAAGTAGCTACCATAATATTTGACTACAAATGGACTATCACACTGTTGCATAATTGATATTTCTTTGATGATTTCTTGAAGGTCCGTGTCGACTGGCACCTGTTTGATGGCCAGTACTTGGCCAGATTCCTTGTGCATTGCTTTGAACACACTGCCATATGACCTGCCAAAATAAAAAAAAAATGTATTGTATAAGTGTTACAAGCCCGTAGTCAGTATTTTTATCTGTTATAGGTGGGGAAAACCTATTGGTGGTGGGGAAAACCTAATGGTGGTGGGAAAAACCAAATGGTGGTGGGTACAGCAAACCATAAGATTAAGTGTTAAAATAAAACTCTATTTATTTGTGTATTTAATAAGCACATAAGGCCAATAGTAAATAAATCACTGTCCTATCAGATAGGTGGTGATCTCCAGATACAGGGGCTATTTTGTGAAGCAATTCACCGGGGTTACCCCTTACTCGTCCCAAATGCTGAACTAGGTTCTTTAAAGTTCACACAAATTTGAGTTACCCTTCTCCTAGCTTCTCCAGAACATCAAAGACTTCTTCTGGTTTCTTTGTCAAGCTCTCTTCGCTTAACTTCTTCAACTCACTTAAAAAGAAAAAACAAATGATGATTACGTACATTATTATTTTGATAGGAAAAGCAAAAGCATGATTATTACTATGCTCCTCATTAAAAATGAAATGATAATGAAGTGTGTTGTATTCTATGCATCAAAAGGCTGCAAATATTATTTAAACATCTACTGAAGGCAAAGAATTGCTTACAGTAATGTATATCAAATAAAATATATTGAATGCACATATAAATATACTGTAGTACTGTGATATTTTGTGTTGGTGTAGTAGAGAGGTTTTAGAAGCCCATTACTACAGGCAGAACTATCTACTTTTTAAACTAATTGTTAAATAAATATCACAATAATGCAGAGATAGTCTTACAATGTACATCATATTTGTGCATTTAACATAAATTCACAGATAAATATAATTTGGATGGACATAACATTTTTCATAATCATTGATAATAATGGACTTTAATATAATGATATTAATGTGGAAAGTAAGATTAGAGGTACAGTAGAGTACTTAGCATTCTAGTTGATAATATACAGTAGTAGAAGTTCAAACTCATAAATATGTCATATATTGTACTGCAGTCCAATTACGTATTAAGCGCTTATAATGTTAACAATTTGTAAACGATGTGAGACTATAATGCAAGACTTTGCAGGTAATTACAATTTGCAATAATTTGATACAGTAGCACTGCATTTAGATAGAGAGATGTTACAATAGTGCAACATGACACCTAATATTATCTCACTCTATTTGAATTTGTCATGTCGTGTTATTGTTAGCATTATTTACCAGGAAAATTGAAAGGCGATACAGGAGATAGGACATTACTAAAGCTCAGTCTACACCACCAAACCTTATGTGACAAAACAAATGTGATATGCCCATACAGTATATGAACATGGTGACATCATATCACTACCATATTTGGGCACATCACACTTTTTTGTCAAACTAGTTTGATAGTGTAGACAGAGCTTAACAGTGATTTCAGTTCAGCCCATCAATATTTACACCACCATCCCCCTCACCCCACCCATTTCAAAACGCACCAATCTGGTAAATCGTGACTAGACATACCACTTGCTAGACTACCACACACAAATACAAAACTAGATTTACTACTGTACAGTACATACCTTTTACTAGAAGACATCTTGATAATATAAAAATAATTTTACTGATGAAAATAAATTCAGATCACTGTTTGCACATTAGTACTAATCACAACTATAAAGACAAAAAAAACACAAAACTGAGTGAAAAAAATTGTAAAATATATACATTTGCATCTGGCATACCAATGGTTTACTATAATACTGTTCTTGAGAATTTTTAAACTGTGCCTGTGTTCGGACGTGTATTAAAAAAAGTACAGTTTGCCAACATTTTTCCAGATATTTCATTATTCCAAGTTGGAACCTCAGGTACAGTATGGTTTTCAAAGAAAGTCTGTACTTAAGTACTACAGTATATAAGTATAAACAATTTTAAACTACCAATCCATGCTCTCAGTAATACAATAGTCTACGGTATGATTGTGTTTGTCATTTTACTGTATATCATTTACAGTGTGTCAGTGGATCCTTTGGTCTGTTACTGTAGTTACTAATAAACAGAATAAAAGCTTGATAACATTCCTAGATGCAAGGTGTCCTACTAAGTACACTTGACCTTAAACATAGCAGCAATCCTATTTTCTACATGAGTCTCTTTATTTGCCTCAAATGAATACATAATGCAGATTACAAACACACATAAATGCACACACACAATAACAGAGCTTTGTTTCAGTGCCAATTGGCACTAATTAAAAAAAAAAAAAAAACAGATTGTGCGATATAAAATTACTGGTCCTGCTCAAGTTTCTATGACATCATCAAGTACAGTTGGTACTGTTGTATATTTAAACATTCTGTAGTTTGCAAATATTGAGTTTAGCATTTCTAGCCTAAAGGTTTTGAGATGAAACGAGGGGATTCAGGAGGGATTTCATCAATAATGTTTTCCACTTTTCTTTCCTCAGATAGCAAATATCATATGTTGTGTATTCATTACTGTCCATTAAAAACTGAGAGCTTAAAGTATATAAAATGTTGTATTATTGTACTGAACATACACATTTATACATTTCAAACCTATCAACAAAAAGTACAGTAAAATGTAATGTTAGCTCAGAAACTTTCCAGATACCACTAAAACTTATGAATGGCTATGGATAATATCAGGTATTCCATTTACTCCAACATGATGTTGTGTTTTTTTTTTGCCTTAGCACTGTTCAAAACATTGTCTCTTGCAACTTATCATGATCCAAGTAAATGGCTGAATTTCATTTAACAACAAACAAGATATAGCATCAATTGAAGCTTTTTACAATAACTAATTGTTAGTAAGTTCCCATAAATTGTTTATGTAAAAGTTGCAGTGTACCATCAAGTATACACAAATAATGCAGGTAGCATAGCATAAAAAACAAGTGTAGCAAAAACAGTGTACAGTAACATAAAAAAAACAAGTGTGTCAAATTAAATAATATTGTACTATATAGCAAAAAGCTATACACTGCTACACAATTGTATAGCAGAAAATACAATACAAAAGAGATTGTTATTTTATTGAAAAAAAGATATAAATAGCATACAACAGCTGTAACTACTCTACTTACATTTTTGGGTTCATGATTTGCATCATCGTAGCAGGGCAGACATTCTATTATGACATCTGCATGCACATAAATCCTCATTCAAAAAAACCAAATAGATTTTGCTATTTAATTCAATATATTATAGATGGATCGCCTTATAGACAGGATCTGAAAATAAAAAATATGATTTAAAAGTAAATACAGTACAAGTAGATATTGACATTTTTAAGTGTTTTTCAACTACTGTACTGAAACACTCAGCACTGTGTATTCAATTCTTAATGCATTTATATATAATATAGGCCAAGGGCCTAGCAAGCCTAACATTTTTTTGTCAATCCATTTATTAGATAGAGAGGCCTGCTTACTGCATATTTTATTATTAAAATACTAGGCCTAGCCTAGTACTAGCTAGGCCTATGTTTATATATATATATATGAATTTCTAGTTTTAGCACGTGACTATATGATGTACAGTAAGTAGACCATGGAGGTATCATCCCTAGCTAAACGTAGGCCTAAATAAATCCTTCCATTTCTACCTAGCAGTTTTGAGCGTGTACCACCTCTCTCTCATCAAGCAGTCGTTAGCACACGACGGGCCTAGCATTTTTAATCAAAGTTTACTGCCTAAACACTATAATAACAGTAAAACTAGTACAATTTAATAATAATATAATAATTACTAAATAATATAAGCTTACATTTGTTATGATCCTGATACGTTAACACTTTGTAAAATTAGATAAAAAATACCATATTTAACAACCTACAGCTTCCGGATTATCGTAATTCATCAATTGCCAGGATGTCAATATTTATTTTGCCAAATTTTCGTTGCAAAGTTAAAACAGAGAGGGCGATATTTCTTTTTTCTGTATATGACAACGGCGACATAAACTCATTGAATTTCTTTCTTTTCATTTAAAAGTTATATTTTTTCCGAACAGAAGTGGATTTCGCGTTTCTTTTTTTTTAAACTAAAAAATAATAATTTTTCGGACAGAGACCGAATCTTGAAATGTCTTTTTTTCATCAATAAACAAACATATATCTCAACACAATGCTTTAGAAAGTTTATAATATTTTATTAAAATGCATAATTGTTTTTTTTACTACTCTACTCATGGACAGTATAAAGTGAAGTGTATCTTTTATATAAATATATTGCACATCTTCTGATGAGAAAGAACAATTTACATGAAGTATATGAACATGAAATATCGTGAAAATGAAAATATACTTAACATTTTGAAACAAAAAACAAGGCATCATAATTTTATAATTTTAAACAATTTCATGGGAAACTTTAGTTGGAAGAATAATGATTTAATACAAATAATGGATATATTTTTTAAAGTAATATACAAATATATATTTTCATTTTATTTAGCTTTTCTCCTTGTGTCTACATTCCATTCACATTAGACTAACAGAATTTAAACATGATTTTTAGTATTTAATACCGATTATTGATATAAAGTTTGCGGTACACCACGTGTATTAATTCTGAAAAAGAACTGTTGAGTTTCTCGACGTTTCGATAAATATGCTTTGATCGTCCTCAGGAGTGAGAATGAGGACGATCAAAGCATATTGCTTGCAAACCTTCAAACAATATAATAACGATTAATTATAAAATGTTATGAAAATGATGGTATATAATATCTTTATTTAAATACCATTATTATATTCCTATAAATCTTTCATATTTGAACTGTTGGTTGATTAAGTTACGTACTGTATTAAGTACACACAAAGTTAACATTTATGATTTCTGTAATTTGTATTGGTCTTCATCAGAGCCAATCAGATAAACTGTAAAAGAATAGAAAATATCCAAAAATGTTAAATAGTGTAGCTTGGTGGATACCTGTTGTTGATACAAATTCAGGTTCTACAGTGAAGATACTGTGAAACTTCCTTTGTCAGTTGAAAATCAAGCTCAAAGTCTTGACACTGTGATGAGCCAAGGAAGTCCAAGCTGGTGCGCAGACAGGCCTAACATTTGTCTTTCTGAAATGTGATGAATAGGGCATGCTCTTTTTTTTTTACCATTTTGTGCAAAAACAGCTTGTGTACATACTGTATTTAAAATATACTTGCTGAATGGAGACTGATTGGCATGTGTCTATTTCCTCTCAAACATACCATTACTGTCTTATTTAAATGCGGTGTCACCTCACTCTACAACTCCTTACTAACCCCATGCACATATTTATTTGTGTGGCTGGATAATTTTGATTGATGTCCATTAATAAACACAGAATATTTTTTATTTAAAACATCTTTGTCTTCTTGCAAATAACCGCTGCTACCAACTGAGTTTGTCGTCCACACTGAGTTCCTACTCTCATCTTCCAAACGAGAACTTAAGTTATTGTTGTAAGCCGACTTATCTTTGAGTGATTTAATACTTTTAGTTTTGTTTCCCGCTTCTTGGCATTCAAAACAACTGCATACATCACCACCAGAAGCCACTCGTAGCCCTTTTGAGCAACCTATGAACGAGTTTGGTCTTAAAACTCTTTCTGAAAGGTCAGAAGGGCTGTTGTAATGTTTACCTCTACTGCTTATTACAGTGGAAAGGTCAGAGTTCATATTCTCTATTGGAATCTGCTGATTGAGAAGTACATTATGCACTTTGATTGAATCGCTTTTATCTGACATGTTGGTTGAAAGTTTTGTAGCGTTTTGTACTGCAGCAGGAGGACCTCTTAAAATACCAGGACCAGCGTGCGTGTAAGATTGTCTAATTAAAACGGGACCGGCTGGCGGTACATCAAACTGCGGTTTGTCTACCAGTTTGAACGGCGTTTCGTCAGTTCGTATTTGGATTTCTCTAGTTAAAGCGACAAGACGTGCATATTCTTCTTCTTTAGTCAATCCTTTCATATTACCATTACTGCTGGCAGTAAGTACATTCTCCATTCGCTTTAAAGAAAATATTTAGCAGTTAATTAAATATAAACAGTGCATTTAGTGGTGCAAGAATATTTTACCAAATGATGCAATCTTTTAGCTTGAATTTTAGACTTTTTGGTAGGTCTTGGATACAAATTAGTGATTGGAAAAGTTAGAATTACAAAACAACATCAACAAATATATGAAAAATGTACAATTTAAGTGATTACATTATTACATTACAAAACACTAAAAACACTAAAAACAAACAACCATTAATTTAAATAACCTGTTCAGGCAGATAATCTTTCTTTACCAGACCACCCAGATCCAGTACCCCACGGATCCCCACTAATAATATTTATATCAATCAAGATATTATAATTAATCTACACCTTAGCAGAGCGTTCGCCGATTCGTTCATCTGTAAACATCGGGATGCCACCATTGCTTCGTCCAATGTAGCGGTTCACAAATGCCGGATATTTTGGTTTTAAGAAGCCATTTGATGTTCTCACAGAATTTGAATTCTGTTTGGTTGACTAAAAAAAATGTTAAATAACGTAAGTTAGTACTGTAAGTTTAAAAAAATGTGAGACAATTATTATTGATATGATTATTATTTGATACAATTATAATCTTGAAGAAAATTTAATATTTGTGAAATCAAATGTAAACATTGGTCAGTATTTTTAGAAATAAAGTGCATATTACAACAGGGGGAGGGGGTTGGCAAAAGTGAATAACTTTTTAAAACTTCAAAATGGCCTTTTCAAAGTTTTTATTAATCTTTATTTTTCATGTTTTGATACTGTATGTTTCACAATAGTGAAATTGTTCACATTGCCATAGTGTACATGTAGTCATTTACAATGTGAAAATGTTAACTTTATACACAGAATGTATTATTTACAACACGAGAAACATAATACTGTACAGAAGACTGATTTTAGGTGGTTACAATAAAAAAAACTGTGAAAGGTTAATGTAAGTCTGCCTCCAATTAATGACAAAGTATGATGGTGGGGTTAGATTTTTCAAAAGTGCCTAATGAAAATCATCTTAACTTTATTTTAAGTCAACGATGCTTATTAAGCATTCAAAATAACATAACCAAATATTTGTACGTATTTTTTGTTTTAAATCTAAACTGATTTGATAAAATAAAGCCTTAGTTTTTCATTTATGCACTTCAGAATTATCTAAAGGATTGATAGATGCCAGCCCTGGTTTGTAATTAGACTGAGCTTACTATAATTCAAGTGGGGTGTTTAATTGGAGTCGGACCTGTACATAATTATTAATTTTAATCTGAAATAAATGAAGAAGGAATTTATACAAATTAAGCCAATGGACACACATGCTGGTGAATCTGAAATGAAAAGTTTTTGATTTAAAAATATAGATAAGTTTGATCTTCCTTCAAGCACTAGAAATCTTTATTGTATAGATTGCAATGAAGATAATAATGGCATTGTAGTTTAGTCAGCATGCTTTATATCCCAGGAGAATGGGTTCAATTCTGGGCTTTTACCAGAAATTTCTGATGATGATGTTCTTGTCAAAAAAAGAGATACTAAATAAAAAAATAATACATAAATATATATTTTGTTTTCATAAACATCTGGTAGAAGCAAGTAAATGAATTATCATGCAATTATTTTTTAAATAAAAATAAAAAATGATATGAAGTCACAAATGTTTGTGAATATTTGTTTTTAATAAGTTTATTTTTAATGCAAGCAATTAACGATGGACATGAATGAATTTTCAAGCAATAATTTGTATGTTTTTTTATACATGATAGAATTGAAAGTTTTCATAATGCTGGAAATGAACGAGTTTAAATTTACCCCAAAACAGTGAAATTGAGCAACTGGAGGACACCTAGTTAATTCGGAAACTTTCTGAAATAATATTAATATATAATATGCTAAAATTAACTCAATAACCACATGACAAAAAAGAAGAACCACATGAATACACTTTTGCTGTGTACTCTCTAGAGATTATAAACTGGAGATAAACAAATTTAGAAAAAAAAAAGTTCATTCACAATACATTGTTCAAGTTAACCAACTGGAACATACTCTATTGGTCGACAATTTTTGGAGTTTGAATAACAAGATGATTTCAATTGGTAGGGTAATTAATACACCATAGTATAGAAGGATAACAATTAGGGCTGAGAAGAGATGAATCACTGTACTGCCTGAGTGGTAACCCTTCTCTTTCTGAAAGATGAACTGCATTCTTTTAAGTGAAAAAGAACTAGATGTGTACATTTGAACCACCATTCTAATTTTGTGTTCGAGAAACTACTGTCAGCTAGAACTGTCAAAGAGAGCCTTGAATTTGTGCTGATTTTATGGCTGACATTAATGACATAGTGCAAGTACAAAATTCCTAAATCAGCTGCAAGATTGTTGCCAGCTAGCAATGCCACCTCATTTTACTGTACTGCTACTGGTACACTGCTGTTATACTGAATAGCTACCGTACCGTACCGTGTGATTATACTTGAGGGCGGGCTTATACCGGTGTCGGTAAGATAAACTTAAAAGCTGCAATGAAATGGTAACAAACAGTTGCACCAGTAAATTAATGTGAAAACAAAGTAGTGAAAACAAAGTGCAAAGTTCACTAGTATTAATACATTGTTAGAACTGCAACGCAAACAACTGATTTACGTGATAGTTGAAGTCCAATGCGTTCTTCCAATAACGTGCGTTATCATCTTGTACACCCCCTCTCACGTGGCCATCTTGCGGTATCATCATGTTTTGTGGTACGATCATTGTTACATAGTTTTTCTTCGGTCGAGTTTTATACACGGCATTTTGTCGTTCGCTGATATGGATTAACTTATGTGGAGGGAGCCGAGGGAGACTCTCATTGTTGTTTTCCAAAGATTCATTTTCGGTTGAATCCTGAGTTCCGTTGAGGGCAGCAGAATCCTTGTGGTTGAACCATTTCTTAAATGACTGCTTAGGCCCACAGATAGATTAACATTTAAAGCAATTTATTAATCAGGTTAACTAACAGATTTTGAGCTCATCAGGGAAAAAATACATTTATTTTAAATTAATTTAAGTCATCATTAATTAATTAAGCCTGTTTTTCACTAGGAAAATATAATAGCACACATTTTAAGTAAATCGCCAAGGATTATTAAAAGAAAATTGTTTAATTGTCTTGACAGCTGGAAATTCAGTCACAAGACAAACCTACATGGCATCACAAATCAACATGTCAAATTCAATTCGTGTGACATTCAACTAGTGGAAAACAAGCTATTAACCATCATGAGGGAACACACTTTCAGATAATTATATAAATCATTAAAACATGCACAGTAAATATTTGATATAAATGCAATATTTCAACATATCATAATTCATACCTTTTTCATCTTATGTTTTGAATTTCCTGATCTTGCTAGTGCTGGAAGCATCTACAAAGAAGGAACATGTTTCTTTAGGTCTACACTAGCAAACAAAAAAATGTGAGAAGTCCATACTATCAAACTTTATGCGACAAAAAAAAATGTGATGTGCCCATATTTGGGAATATCACTACCATATTTGGGCACATCACACTTTTTTTTATCAAACTAGTTTGTAGGGAGAGCTTAACTGGAGGCTGTCATTATGTCCTTCTGCAGGACCACATGACTACAAAGAATGTGATTGATTGGCTGAGTTCACAGCCTAACTCCTGCAAACTACATGCGTCAACTGGTCTACTTTGGCAAACTTTTATTGGCAACTAATGTGTAGATAATGTTTTAGACTACTACAATTCATTTTGTTCTTCAGTGAGATATTAACTGCGAAGATATTTTTGATGTGTTTGTTTACTTACAGGTACAGTTTTAGCTCTGTTCTTAGAGTGCTTTTTACTCTTTGATTTGGTCACTGTCTGCCCATCACCTGACAACTGTGATGCTGGCATTTCAGAGTCTGATCCGCTGTCACTATCACTTGTGCTAAAAAATTAAAATAATAAATAGATCATTTATAAACAATGAGTGACGAAGAAATTAAGTAAGAATGCTCACAAAGTTGCCAATTTCAATTGTTGTTAACAGTTACTACTACTTGAGGGCGTGTGGCGCAGTGTGTTGGACGTTGGACTACTGATCGTGAGACCGAGGTTCGAATCCAACTCTCGCCGCATTGCTTGTATCCGTAGGCAAGATACTTTACTTACGTTTGCCTCTCTCCACCCAGGTGTATAAATGGGTACCCGGTTAGATCAAGACACAACTTTGCGCTGATTACTAGCTGCAATATGGGAGTATGTTTCCATACGTGTTTGATCCAAAAAATTACTGGGGTAATAATGTTCAGCGCTTAGAGGTTTCACAACATTAGGCGCTATATAAATCCAGGATATTATTATTATTACCTTCTATTTGGTAGCTCAATAAAGCTAGCTCAGTTTCAATCACTTTAATTGTCACCATCAGACAAATAAAAACATTATGACAAATATTATTATTTAGTGCAACCTAAATATTCATGAACTGTATTAGAGAATAAAAAACAGTGAGCTTTAAATGATCCTGATGTAGGTTGATAACTTTGGACTTCCTCTCAGTTATTATTAAAACATAGTATTAGTATTCAACATCAGCATTTTACAAACAAATAAAATATTAGTAACTAACTCAGATTCAGCAAATTCTTGTAAAGCGTCCAAGTCTTGTAGAATGCCAACACATCCTTCAAATGTCTCTTCTGTTATCTGCTGTATCAATGCTTTCATGTCTTCTTTCTTTACAACATTCTGATTACTGTCTTTGGTTTCACTTTCTTTTCCAATATCTGGCTGCTTTTTACCACCTAAGCATAAAAATGATATATACCTTTTGAAGGAATGAGTACCAAGCAATATTTGTTGGGTCTTCAGAGAGGTGCTTTACAGAGAGATATACATTGCTATTTCCAGCAAGGTGTTAATTTGTGGTGTAGAGTACTTGAATTTAAACTTCAATTTAAACAAAAATGGCACAATAAAAGAAGATATCAACATCAGGAGCTTGTATTCGCATACGTACTATTGGCATATATAGGTACTTAAAATGAGTTCCCTATGTAGAAGGCATTTATTATGGCACAATTTTTAACTCGCTTATTGACTACAGTTGCTTTCACTAGGTATAAAGCTGATAACATCACCTCTATCAATCTTACCTTTACAGTAATTCATAAGTCTTACTGGCATCATACCCCGGCCCTCCAGTACTTGGTGTGTGATGTCTCTGGTCATCTCAAGAATCAATTCTGAATGCAAACTGAAGAAGGAAAATAGCATGGTTCAACTCCTTTCAGAAGCAATACTAAAGGAGCAAATTAGTAAAAACATACAAATCGGTTATACTAAAGGAGCAAATTAGTAAAAACATACAAATCGGTTTAAGCTGGATCTTAATGGAGACGAATAAAAACAATAAAATAAAACTATCTATAAGTAAAATTCAAAAACTTAAAACACAATGCTCTCAGTATAATAATCTGATACATGTAGTATCAGCATGACCGGTCTTAAACCATATTTGAAAATCACCCTGGGCAGTTTTTTGCTATATATTGATGAATAATTTATTGTCATATTATTGATATTATTATGCATACCTCTGATTGTTTTTAGCCGTGTGATACTGCAGTATAACCTGTCCAAATTCACGGCCCAACTCCTCAAAGTCTCTGATGTTAAAATGTCTAGATGAGGACATAGTAGTGCTCTTACTGCCGCAGAATGTCGCCTCTAGCGTGAAGCTGTTAACGATGCCCAGTTGCCGCCACATTACTACACGCCCTGTGGACTCTTTGCATTTACGAACCTGGAACTTGCAGCCTCTGAACGTAAACTTATCTGGTGCCTAAGCGAAGAAACAAGTTAATTCATTTCATTACATTTAATATAAAAAGGCAAATAAAAACACCCTAGACAAAAAAATAGAATTACTATCAATTGAAAACAAATTCATTTCTGCCGTATGTGATGAGGCAGTTTAATACATTATAAACGTTTTCTAGGAAAGTATTTTGGGTTTGACCTGAATAAAAATAAATAACACACATACAATAATCAACTTTCTTTTGTATTGCTTTCAATATTTTTTTTTCAAAGATAAAAAACATTAATAGAAAATTCATTTTTGAAAAACAGTTTTGAAAATACAAATGTTGGATACACACCTTTCGCGACATCAGCCAAGGAAACAAACGAAGACAAAGAAAGTTGGCTGGGTCAGCTTGCGTTCCTTTAGAGTCGCATCCATAAATGAACACATTATGTTTGCGACTGTGACCGTGTAGATCACAGTACACAAGTACCTAAACAAAATATAGATATGTGATAAAATGCTGAATTATAAAAACATATCTATTATGTTACTATTATGACTTTGAAACAAAAGAAATTGCAGTTGAATGTATATTACGTATTTATTCGAATAAACGCCTCCCTCGAATAAACACCCCTCTATAGAACATCATTTTGAATAAATACGGTAATACCATAAGACCATCAACTTAAAAGTCGAATAAATTATCAAATATTAAATTTAATGTTTTGCCTTGTTCCATTACTGCTATCTAAAAAATGATCCTTTTAAAAAAACAATTCAATAAATGAGAACTTCCGTAACTATGAAAAGAAAATTATCGTTTTGTACAATACTTAAAGCAGAAGTATTTGATATGTAGCACCTACTATCATACAACAAGCTTTCATAGTATAAATGTGTCACTTTTGTCACCAAATAACTCACCTCTCGTTGCTGCGAGAATGCTTCCAACATTTGTTTAGTGTGCCATATCGTTGGAAATGATTCCTTACGAGGATTTCGATAATTGCGGTTAAGATCTCTAGCTGCTAACGAACACCGATAATTCCCAACAATCACACCATCGGGGTTTAACATTGGAACAATTTTGAATATAAAGTTCTTACGCAACTCCTAGAAAAAGGAGTAAAAGGAGTAGAAGTATGGTAAAGTGGTGGAATGGAATAGGTTAAAGATTGATACCTATAATCACATGGTTCGGGGTTCATATCCTGTCGTAAAGCTCTGTCTACAAACTATATGTGACAAAAAAATGTGATGTACCCATATATGGACATGATGATGTCATATCACTACCATATTTGTACACATCACACTTTTTTTGTCAAACTAGTTTGATAGTGTAGACAGAGCTTTAGAAATGTATTTAATTTTTAAAGTGAGAAACTAATTGTTACCAAAAATACTGACATTTTTTATTTTATGTCTTTAGGCACATGGGGCCAAAGATTACCAATAAATAGTAAATAAATTACTGTCCTATTAGATAGGTGGTAATCCCCCTGGTACAGAGGCTATTTTGTGAAGCAATTCACCGGGGTAATCCCCTACTCGTCATGACATGGGTATCAATGAAAATGAAAATTTATGTTTGCATGTGTTTCTACTTAAGTAGTGTCACCTTATATGTGGTATACATAACATGGTAAATAGTAAGACAAACCACAGAACGTGAGTAGACAATTGAACTACTGTAAAAAAACGAGTAAAAGAAAACCACAAGGACCCCATTAGACACTTTTGGAAATTTAAATTTTATCCTGTACACAATTGAACTACTTTAAGGATCAGGCAATGTCACAACAAAAACCACAGGACCCCATCAGAATGACACTTTTGGGAAATTCACGTCATCCTGTTTGAGATGGTGTCATTCATACCTGAGCATCATGGTCTAGACTTGTGAGGAAGTCAATGACCCCTTTCATGATCCAACTGGAGTTGGTTTCACCTGGATGTACTCTGGCCGTGATTACAACACCTTTCTTCTCTTTGTCTTCAACCTCTTCACCTGTATGAGAAACAATGGCTTCTTTTATTGAAGAAGTTTAACTTTAACTTTATAAAAATAATTTTACCAAAGAATATAATTCAAGGATTGTTCTGTGAGATAATAGCTGGTCCAAAGTATTTTGGAAAGTGACATTTTATTCTCAATACAAAATTTAGTACAATTTTTTAAGTATACGTAAAATATTAAAATTAAATAAAATACTAATATTACAGTTGATTCCAATTAGAAATTGGAGCCTTTCTCATTAGGATGATTGTTTAAATATGATCCTCTGAATAGAAAAGAATACAAATTTGGCAAACAAAAATTATTATTTTTTTAAAGTTAAATTTTGAAATACTTGAGGTTATAAAAATTACTATTAGCGTACTATTGATCTCCCTAATAAAATAAAATTCTGTACCATTAGTTAACAAACTGTAAAATATTCCTAAAAAAATTAATTAATCATTAATTTAAATAAATATTCCTATGACAGGAATTATTACCATTAGATGATGAGATCGTTAAAAGGTAACAGCTATTGCCAGCTCTCGTCTCGCACATCACTTCTCGATGTAAATAGCGTCCTCTAACTGGATCAGAAATAATTGAGTCGATGTGTTCTTTAAGATCAGTGAATGTAAAAGGGTAACAATGGGCTAAATAGCAGGTGTCATCCTCATGGTCAAATTCCTACAAGATATAACAAATAATTAGTTGATTAATTTTCCTATACTTTCAAATAAAAAAAATATTATACATAAGCAGGGAGGTAGTGATAAAAAAGATGTCCTAATGTCTTGCTAGTTTCCGTCACAAGGTTTTGTCTAATGTCAGTAATATCTAAATGTTGACTTGTTATTTGTTGATTTTTGCTTGTATATATTATATTATATTTTATAACTTTCAACTCTGTTAATGGTGACGTATGGTCACTGTAGGGTGATGATGAAATAAAATAAAAAATAAAATAAAGCCTTGTCTACACTATCAAACTTTATGTGTCAAAACAAATGTGATGTGCCCATATATGGACATGATGTCATATCACTACCATAGTTAGGAATATCACTACCATATTTGGGCACATCACACTTTTTTTGTCAAACTAGTTTGATAGTGTACACAGAGCTTTACACAGTATGACAACATCTTCTGGTGTCATTTAGATGTTAATGTTAGCTACTAATATACCACCATGGCTCCTTCAACATAATATTCATGAACAAAATAGTGTCAAAAAGTGACTTTACCATTTGCCACTCTAAAACATAGTAAGTCATATCGGGGTGTAACAGTGGGTTTCTTGATGTGTAGTTTCGCCTATAGCTTATGTGATGTCCGCTGCGTTCCCATCCGATGCTTTTCAATGTCGCTTTCTTCTCAGAGTATAATAGAGGACGCATACCTGTCAAATATAATAAAAAGGTATTTAAAAATGTAATGTAAAACTTTTCTAAAAAACAAAACATGGGCTTATTTTCAAACCATTTATTAGGTTTTATTGAATTGAATATTTGTCAAATAGAGATAATAATAATTTAATATTTAAAACCATCTACATCATTAATCTTAAAGTTTGACATGTCACAAAACCAATCCAATGGGCTTCTTTTCAAACCTTTTTTTAATAAGGCGGCTTACATTTGATGTAACATGTCTCAAAAGCAATCCCATGGGCTTCTTTTCAAAGCTTGTTGTTTTAGAATAATTACATTTTGATGCAATAAAAAGACTGGGTGGTATTAAATGTCTATATATTCTCACACCCACTGACACAAACACAATAAAAATATCAAATCTATCAAACAAATAAAATAAAAACACAAGGCTAATAATTGTTCACTGATCAAGGTCAGTACTATAATGTTACATGATATTTATTTGTTTTTGTTTTAAACAAAAACAATTTGAATTGTCCCAGATAATATAACCCATCCTTTTATATCCAGGCATACTTCATTGACGTCATACACTACTGTGACGTGTGGCATATATATTGTTTGTGTGATTTCTCATACTTGTATACTACTGATACATTGTATACAAACAAATGTGAGCAGGTTTATCATTTCCAGCTTTAGATGGGCGGCTTTTTTAAACAATTCCCACACCTGCACTTTCACTCCCTCACAAGAATCAACAATGTTATTTTATTATTTTTTTCAACTAAAACTAACTTTGATAGCTTTAAGCGTAAACTAAAAACGTTTCATTTCCAACAAGTTTATGGGACATAATTTCAATGTACAGCGCTTTTGATAATGGTTTCATTCTAAGAGCGCTATATCAAATTTGTAATGTAATGTAATTCTATACCATATATTTTCATATTTATATTTCTGAAACTCTAATAGATTATTTAATAGTTTTGACTTTGACACCAAAGACAATGAACAAGATTGTTTTTTTTGTTGCACTTTAACTTTGTGGTTGACATGCTTGCTTACAAATCCCAGAGTCATTGGTTCAAATCCTGACATAGTTCCAGGATTTGAACCTAAGCCCCATATGAAACTCAGTTTTGAAAGCATGCGTTTCCTGGACTGTAATTGGCGAGTTATGTGTTGTTATTTGGTATGAGAAAGGTACATGTTTTTCTAAAAATGGCCAAATTATAAACCAGTTGTGATATATTTTACAGTATATCCTTTTGGTAACCTCCCTCATTTCAGAGAGTGGTGTAGTTGTGGGAATCTATCACAACACTAATTGGGTTGTAAGCATGTGTAGACTTTGCTGCTTTGTATTATTTGATGTTGAAATAAATTTTTAATTACCATGGTTATAAAGACTGTCACGCTTGAGTAGGTTGATAATACTGAATTTATACGTTACTCCAGGAACCATGTGTTGAATGCGAAAATAATACCACTGGGTGTGCCGGTTGGTGTACAGGTCAGTCTTTAATAGGAGTTCATATTCAAACTGACCTCTACAAGAAAAAAGATGATTTTATTTGTTTTTAATCATTATATTCAAATACAGGATTAGACTACAAGTAATGTTGTATTTTTGTGAGGGTCCCTGATGATCAGCTTCGGCTGGATGGACCACACTTGTAAAACATTGTTGAAATAAAATAAAAAACATTAAAGTGAACTTTAATGATGTAAGATGTTACAATGTTAATGTATTTTGAAAGATTAAATTGGTAACTTCATCATTCCAACGAGAAGATGACAAATGCCAAATTTATGTCAATGGATACCAGATGTACCATGCTTTGAGCATGATGTTCATGCCTTAAAACTTATTTTATGTCCTGCAATAACACGTTTGTTTACTTTTTAATGTCATTAATCACATGCATCAATACAACCTATGATCCCAAATATCAACTTACACTCGCTTTGCTTGCCGCAAGTTGCCAGACTCAAACCGTGATTCAAACAGAAGACTTGAACAACAACCCTCAGGAACATCAAGAATGGCACTTGTCCGAGATGACCGCTCCGAATCGTAGACCATCAGTGATCCATCCCAAGGGCGGAACCAGCGTGTGCGTTGATTGTGGACGGTTCTTGCTTTTTGGGGGACTGAAAATATCAAAAAGAAAATACATTCATCAACAAATCTGTAAAATATTTAAAATTTTCCAAACCAAAGGTCCAACCAACGGTCAAACTAAAGCCAATAGGATTTTTGGTTGTTTAAAAATAAGTTAATTTATCATAAAGCTCTGTCTACACTATCAAACATTATGTGATGTGCCCATATATGGACATGATAATGTCATATCACTACCATATTTGGGCATATCACTATCATATTTGGGCACATCACAATTTTTTTTCAAAATAGTGTAGACAGAGCTTAAAATACATCATACATTAAATTCAATAAAAAAAAATAAACACTAACGTCTTAGGTATTCAATACACCTACCACTTAATTCTTCAGGCTCACTTGGTACAGTTCTCAAATGAGATGGTGTTTGGAAGATAAAACTAGGGTGACATAGAGGCCAAAAAGGACCATCTACAACGCCACGCCCTTTATCCCATACGGTGTACTGCCAGAAATCACGCCTTAGGAAGGGCGAGGATCCTGCAAGGGGCTCTAGGCTCTCTTTAGCCATAGATTGTTGCGATTGGTTGCCGCTTGCACTGGGCTTAGAAGAAGATTCTCCAGTGAGGCACAGGTCCATCATTATATCCACATGTTAAATCTTTCAACACTAGTTCATATACAACGTCTAAGCACAATAATTAATTTAGGCTTTGCGATCCAAAAGCGTACCAACAGTAGATTACAAACCAAGTCTAGGCCTAGGCACAATAATTAGGATATATTCACAAATGAGAGGTATCATAGCCTAAAGTTACAACTGAAGTGATTTGTCCATGCCGACACAGATATGTTTACATAGTAACAACTGATAATAGAGATGAATAGATAGCAAATATTGACTAGGATGGCTGGGTGTGCACTTCTTTTTAACATGTAATCCATAAGCCCATTATCTTTCTTGCTAATTTTAAATCCTAGTCTGTTAACATCTTTATTTTGAGTGTTTGCTTATACTTGGTAGGGTTTTTAGGTAAGTAGATAAGTAAGTTCTTATGCCATGAAAAACCTAAAATACCAAATGAAATTAAGCATAACAACTAATCATGACAGAGCTTCATCGAATGAATTTTCAACCAAATAGAATATTGAAGAAGAATATTTGGCCAAAGAATTCCTAAGCAAGCCACCCTAGATTATGTCAAGGCTCAGTAACTCTTCTGTTCGTGTTTCGCTCGGTTATTCTTGTGTTCCATTTGATGATTCTTCTGTCCGTGTTTCACTCCGTTTCATAGATACACTTTTATCAATCACAATACAAATAATTCAAAGTATTGTAGTTTAACACAGAAATGTCAAAGGTCATGGTTAGCAACAGTGTATGAAATCAGTACATATCACTCCAACAGTACACTACAATTGATAACAAACCCGTTCACTAAATAAACCTGTGTAAATGTGTAAATCCCGATGATAAACAATCATAAAAGTGTTATGTCAATATGTGAGGAGTCTTCACACCTATGTTATTACCGCTACAAGCAATTTTCTCGTAAATACAAAAAGACGGCACCTGCCATGTGAACACACCTTTTGTCAATCTGTATTATTACCATGGTAACAGTTTAAAATGATATTTACTCAATTCTTTTGTTATTCTTTCCCTCAGGTTATTTGTCACGCTTTTATTTAAATCTTTTATTTTTCCAAAGGTTTATTATTTAACATAAATAAAACTAACAATGCTCAACATATCTATTAAATAGAGAGGGGTGGACGAAAAAAATATATAATTATTTCAATTTGGTTTTTGCAATTGTTGACCATATTTTATCCAAAAAAAAAGTATACATTAAAACAAATTAACAAAATTGGAAAATATTATTAGATTAATACTTTCTAAGGCAGAATATTATGATACAATTTTCACCTTCATTGTAATATTGGCATATGTAATGTTGTATGTAAAATGGCCCAAAAAAAATAAGAGCACTGTAGGGAATTATTTTGTCCATATTTTATCCCACGCAACTTAACAAATTGTCCACATTTTTTAATGCAATGAATTATGAAACTTTTGTATCTTTGACCAGACATAAATCATTTCTCTCTAGGGATGTATAAGCTTAATATTTATATTTTTCCTCGTTTTCTTTCAAATTCAAGTGTATTCTATTAATTTAAGCAAGTGTGTTTTACATTTAAACACAGAATCTAAACCGCAATATAAACCCCACAGACTGCAATTAAACTCCACTAGAGAAAAGAGCATCTAAACATAGCTTAAATTTCATAGCTCATTATACATTGACACAGTCTAATTAACAATCTCATTGAAACCACCTAATAAACACACTTTACTTAAACGCTATCAATTACAAACAGGATCTTAGTTTGGTCTGTCATTGTTAATTTAAGTGCATTGGTACATGGAGTTTAGGATGGGTTACACTTCAATAGCGCCCTCTTTTTAAGTTTCCTTCTCTAATTGTTATAAATAAGTACTGTATCAATAAAGAAGAAAAAAAAATATACTTAATAAAGGTTTTTTCACTCAGCCCCAGGCAAGTTTAGTCAGTTTTGTAGGAAAATGACCACAATATCCCATTACAACCTAGCATACTGACCTAAATAGGTTTATTTATGTATTAATTTAAAATAAACTATTTAATCTATATTTTTTATAACAAAAATGAACATAGTATGTGAGATTCAAAATTAATATTTTGTAGGATTTCACAAGATGTGAGTAATAAAGAAACAATTATGTATTCAAGAATGCAACTTGTTGCTAATTTGATGTACATGTCACCTGCTATACCACTGTAGCATGTCGATACTTAATAGGCCTACCGGTTATTAATGTTTCTTAAGTTGCCTAGTGCTTTTATTTTATTTGAATGACAAAAATGAGAAAATCTTTGAGTGGAAAAATTCTATAAACATTTTCCAGGTTAAAAACTGATGTTGAATAAAGAAACTATAATAAATAAAGAACAAACATAATTTCTATGTATATTTTATATGCAAATGACAATAAATGGAAATAGTTTTCCACTGATGAATGAATGAAACTAAACATTTCTTCATAATGTAAGTGATACACACACATTGATGAAGGGCTAGTGTTGCCCGAAAGCTCTGCTAAATTTTCTGGCTGTTTTACTTTATCGTTTTGATTTAGCTTTTTGCTTATTTTATTCTGTATCTCCATTGAGATCCAGCCACTGATACCGACAGCATTGTCATTTTTTCAGTATAATTGCCTTTGGATTCATAATTTATAGTTGAAATATAACACCTTATGAAAGTATCATAGAATGCATTGTATTTTGAATAAAGATTTAGTTTCTATCACAATATTGCCCCTAACCAATGCCAGGGATTGTTTTGGGGGAGGTAGTGTTGTTTAGCAACAGTTCTTTAGTTTGGTATACCGGTAGGTGACTTAGCCCAATGCTTTCTTAGAACGATTGCACTGTGAAATTTTCTCAAAATTTAATAAGCATTGATAATGGAAATAAATGAAAATGTTCCCTAAGTATAAATAATATTAAATCTATTCATACTGGACTTTATAAATAGACTTGAAATGAACACTAGGAAGGTTGCGTGTGTGGGTAAGAGGTTAGTTACACAGGCCTACTGCAGATTAACGCTTAATAGCATATATTAATGTTCAACAAGCATAAGAAGTACAAGTGTTATCATTTCTCTATCAAATTTAATGAAATTAATGGCAGACTTTGCACACACATTACACGCCTGATGAAATTTGTACAGTACATGGGTGTCACCAAGATTTTGGAAGGGGGTCACACGACATCAAGGATGTTCTATGTATAGTATGTGAGAAATATTACTTTTATACCCCTTTCACTACATCGCCTAGCAAAACATTATAAACACACACAAGGGACTATAAAATAAAAATCCTGTTCGCAAATAACGTCATGCAATATGAATAAAAAAAACGTGACAAATATGATGTTTTCCACAAACACTGACAATTGCAAAATGTGAACAAGAGTTTACTACAATTAAATACTCTTCAAAACTGAATTATTGCTCCATGACGACAAGAGACAAAATGATGACATCAAAACAACAATATTGAGATAACATTTCTATGAAAAAAGGAAAAACAACAATTCAACTGAACAAGGAATTGGATGTATGGTTCCAATAGAGTAAGTTGTGTTGTTAATGTTTCTATGAAAATCTCAAAACCGTCAACCAGAAATTGTTTTAATTATTGTTATTGAGGTAGAAATTCCAAAAGTTTTATTCAAACAAAATTCGTTTTAATACGTAGTGTACTATTTCGCAGTAAATTATGCGTTAAAGTCATTGGCATTTCAGAAAGTATTCCACAATACAATTTAAAAACATTTAAAACAAGATGAGATTTTTTGATAGTTGTTTAGGTATAGAAATAAATATTTTTTTCATTTGAAAACAACATTTACAATATTTTAAGCAACTTGATGGTGATGGTGATTTTTTTTTTCTTTTTTGTAAATTTAAGATTAGTTAAGAGGGACGGCTATGTGGCTATGCCGCTATCTGGCCTCTCCGGGAGACTCGTCTGCAAACTTTCATAAAAGAAAAAAATTTGACATTTCACAGAAGTCACCACCAAGCGATGTCCAGCGTATTATAGTATTAATACAATATCCTTAGATCCTTAATAGAGTATTTAAAGAGATTATTTATAAAGTCTACAACCCTACGATGAAATCCAATAAGCTGCAAGTATTTACAAAAGTGGGTCAAAATTGTCTAATGCAATCACACAGGTTTTGGAGATTATAGACAAAATTTACACATACATACTATAAAGCTCTGTTTACACTATCAAACTTTGTGTGACAAAAAAATGTGATGTGCCCATATATGGAAACGATGTCATATCACTACCATATTTAAGCACATAACTACTATATTTGGGCACATCACATTTTTTTGCCACATAAAGGTTGTAGACAGAGCTTTGGTCACAACCAATCCATTAAAGTTTTTTTTACAAACAATTCTACTCCTTCAACCGACAGTAACATAACTGGGTCATAATTTTCTAATGAAATCAAACAGATTTTGGAGAGAGTAAACAGAATTTAAACATACGTACTAGCTCACAATTAGTCCATTAAAGGTTTTTTTCAAAACATTCCACTCTTTCAACCAATAGTAACAGAACTGGGTCACATTTTCGTAAATATTCAATTTAGTCTGAACAAACAGTTAATCTGAAAGCATGACGTAGGGATAATTTAATGAAGCATACAAAGGGAAAATTTGACTTGGACACCTTGATGTTTGGTAAACAAAAGAAAAGGGCAAATATGAATAGAAATAGTCTAAGTATAGTCCTAAAAACCAATGCACGCTGTGTATAAGTTACAATTGCAAGAATGTGTTTATTTTCAATTCAATAGGTTTTATCAAGAATGAACTACTGTATTACTGTATTAGTGTATAGTAAAAATTTTTCCAGATTCCACAATTTGGCAGGGAAATGGTGGATGGGAAGGGCTTGTTAGGATTCATAGAAGAAACTGTGTATGAGTCAAGGGGTCCTTGCGCTCTGACAATATGTGAACTTTTATGCTGTTTTAATGTTTGTTGATAATTTTAAAGGTTAATAACCATTTTCTCAATCTGAGAAACGCAACACTGAAACATCTTTGTCAAAGTTCAAAGAAAATCATTGACATAATTAATTTTTTTTTGTTCAAATAAACCCATCCTTTTATTATTAATCATCTAAATCAAACTATTGGTTTGTAAGAATTATGTTTTGTAGTAAAACCACAAAAACCACAATTTTCATTGAAATGGAAAAAAAGAATATGAGGGACTCGCCTGAATGCTTGTGTTAAACAATTTAAGTTTGCCATTTCATTAGAAAGCAACTAACAAAATCACACACACTAAATATCATTTCAAACACTTAGGTCATTCACGTTTGTACTTACCATTATTTGATAAAAGTTCATAATTCTTTGGTAGTTCCAAAATATGCTGTGGTTTAGGGACAACTGGGGTGTATTCAGGAGGCCAAAACGGTCCATCCTTAGTCATCAATACCCCATTCAAATCATCCTCTTGCAGCAATTCTTTCATTTTATTGTTTTTCCTCTTCTCTTCTACATAACTTTTAAATCCTTTTTTGGTATAACTATGAATAGGTACATTTTCTGAAGGAGTTTCTGTCGCTGCTGTCAAAGTTTTCATGTCTGTTGATGATCTTGATAATACACTCATTTTTGTTAACGCCTCTGGAGTAGATACAGGGGTGGAATTTGTCCAGTTCTGTTTTTTTAAATTAACAGAAGTATCGTTCATATTAGTTTCGTCATCATCAGACGTTCTCTCGGATGAACGTAAAGCGGTGCTTGTGGCCAACCTGCGGTATGGTTGCCGTTTCTTTCTGTTACGTTTCTTTGTTTTTTGTGCTTTTAATTCTTCTACAGAAGTGACTGACTGTGATCTATAAAATTGTTTAAATTGAAAAGAGAAATTGAAATATTAAATAAGTGTAGAAATAACTAGAATAATTATGTATGAAAAAACAACTGATACAGGTTGTCTAATTTAAAGTTATAGGTTACAAATTTATGCATCTAAAAATACAGATTTTCCAGTATTTAAACATTTTGTGTCAACCCTAGGGTATTATGAGATTGTTAATAATGTATGAATAAATTATATTTCTTCATTCAAATCTCAAAACAAGTGATTTGAATGTTCTTATTTTACGTATTCCATCTTGTACATGGCGGTCTTCCTCCGGTTGACGAAAATTGAAATAGACGGATGGAACTAGCTTTGATCTTAATAAAATAATACTTACCGATTAGCTAGTTGCACTTGATGTAAACGACGTACTTTAGCTTTTTCTCTGTTGCGTCTAATTCTCTCCAGCGGTGGCGTATCCAGCGCTTCACGAACACGTTGTGCTATTTCTTGTTCAATTCGTTCTTGAATCTCCATTCGCCATGTAAGAGGCTCTGACAAAATTGAATAGTTCAGTTTTTAAAGACTCTTCAACTAATTGCTATGCAAAAATGATGTCAAATCAATGTGAAAAATAAGCGAATTTAGTGTTAGTTTTTTTTAAAGCCTGCTGACAATTTTTGGAGTAAATTTGTATCATGCAAGCCAGGATTGTCACAGGAGTTGTGGTCGTGTGCTAAACTATTCATTCTTCATGATAACTCTTAACAGGAGGTCTTTTTTCACCAAAAATGAGCAAGTGCGATCTAAGCAAGCACTATGAAGTATTTACTCTCAAGAAAAGATTGTTTTAAGTGTAGACTAGTAAATGAAATTTACCTGCTAATTGGACTATACTGTACATCCACAACTAATGCAAACTATTTTTCATTTCACTTTAGTTTTTGACCGGGACCAAACATTTGTATTAAATTTTTTTTTTTTTTTAGACTGAGAGCAACTGATACATACAACCATATAAAGCAATTAAGTAATATACTTGGCACAAGAATTTACAAAGTAATGATGTTGAAAGGCAAAATCAATTACAGTAATCTATTACAATATGTTAGAGATTTAATGCATTAGCATTCAAATAATAAATATCAATTAAACATCATTTATTATCTATGTGCATTAGTTTATAAGTCCATAATGTTAAGGGAATTTTGATAAAAATAAACAAACATCACACATTATGTTAGCCAAAAAAACAATATAAATGTTGTAAGTCTGTTTGTGTAGAAAGTATAAATCATTCACTAAACCCACATGTACACATTTTGATTTGATTTCTTCAATTTTGGCATGGAAACAAATATTACAAAGTTCAACAGAAAATAAAACAAAATGCCAAGGATTTTCAATAGCAAACTTAATCACTGTAGGAAGACAGCTATATACATTATTACCGTAAATTGTTAAAGTAGTATT
Source organism: Antedon bifida (assembly GCF_963402885.1). NCBI lineage: Eukaryota > Metazoa > Echinodermata > Crinoidea > Comatulida > Antedonidae > Antedon > Antedon bifida. The sequence continues at coordinate 624,735 of NC_136229.1, read as the reverse complement.
ATGCACATGGCAAGTACTATGTTAACTAATGTGCAAGTGTAGTAAATTTTAAAAAATTGGAAATAGAGCACCTTTGTTCTTCATCACTTTATCTTGCTTAGCCGCTGATAACTTTGAAATCTCGTCCAGCATTGATTTTCTTTCTCTTGTGAATATCCATCCATTACTGCGCTGCCTCCCCGTATCCCTGTCACCGTTACTGAGCTTCCTCTCATCACTGTCATAGTTGTGACCATTAATGCGCTGTCTCCCCTCATCCCTGTCGTCGCTGTTGCAACCATTACTATGCTGCTTTACCTCATCCCTGTCACTGTGGTTGCGAACATTACTGCGCTGCTTTACCTCATCCCTGTCATCGCGGTTGCAACCATTACTGCAGTGTTTTTCCTCACCAACATCAAGAGTGTTTGCAACCTCTAGCGCTGATGTGTCCATTGTACTTGTACACTCCATCAATCAACACACAAGTATGTTACATTGTGAGGAGCAACACTTTGTACAGCTTTGCTTGCGTCATACATCACTAGTTTCTCTTATTGATTTCTTCAGAACGAAAGCGTAAAACCTGAAATAATTGACAAAAATAACTTTTCTCATTATTCAAATTAATAATTTACATTATTCAAAATTATCTCCAAGACGGGAAAAAAGATTAAAATATTCATAAATCAATAAAATTTACAATAGAAAAAGATATATATATATATATAGAATCAAGATGCATAAATAAGTTGCTATAAGTTAAAAATGCTCTTAAATTAATTATATAAATGTTTCAATGTATATAATATATATATTATCGTTTTGATTTAGCTTTTCGCTTTTTTTTGTATCTCCATTGAGATCCAGCCACTGATACCCACAGCATTGTCATTTTTGTATCTCCATTGAGATCCAGCCACTGATACCCACAGCATTGTCATTTTTTCAGTAATTTGCCTTTGGATTAATATATATATTATATATATTCATCAATTCATATAATCTAAAGCTCTATAGCTACACTATCAAACTAGTTTGACAAAAAAAAGTGTGATGCGCCCAAATATGGTAGTGATATGTCCAAATATGGTAGTGATATGACATCATCGTGTCCATATGGGCACATCACATTTTTGATCACAAAGTTTGATAGTGTAGACAGAGCTTTAAAATAATAATGTACTGGAAAATGATCATTACAAGTGTTGATTTTATACATGTAGAATCTCTCTAAACAGCAACAGTACAGAAATGCCAATTACTATTAATAATGGCAATTTCCTTTTCAGCATTCAACAATAACATAATGAATGTAATTAAGTGTTTCCGTTAAGAATGTCATCCAATCCATTAACCTCTTCCACTACATCACATTACCATGGAAACAATGTTAATATTCTTGTTCAACCCGCAATACATTTAAAATGACAAATTTAATATAAAAATGACAGCTTGATTAATATGAACATCTGCGAAATCTCCAAAAGATTAAACAGACTATCATTTCAAAACTGATCAATACAAAAAATGTCAAAAAACATTCAAAGGGTTTTAGTTTACAAGAACTTTCTGGCATTAACTAAAGCTCAGTCTACACTATCAAACTAGTTTGACAACAAAACTGTAATATGCCCAAATATGTAGTGATATGCCCAAATATGGTAGTGATATGACATCATCATTTCCATATATGGGCACGTCACATTTTGTTGTTACATAAAGTTTGATAGTGTAGACAGGGTTTTTAAAGGTGTCGTCTGGGTGTCTATGAAATAAGTAAAACATTATCTTGTCATTGTAATATAGGATTACCACCTTATCCACTTAATGGAACCAACCCTAATACTGTTGTCATAAAAATATAGTCATTGTCAATCACAAATCTGATAAATGTACAGTACTATGGATTTTCTAAAAAATGTTGTATAACCATAATACTATATGATAATTCTTAAGCTTAAACCATTCATGAATACGTATGTGTGCGACGTTTTGACTTGTTTTCAACAAATCTTCATCTGGCAATGACTAGATGTTAGTGGTTGTTAGGAGTAGCTTTGCTAGTTGTAGAGTAGCGCTCCCTATTGGTAACCTTGGTCTTCGATTTGCCAAAGTTCTTGAATGGTTTAACGTAAATAATTATATACAGATAGATAATATACAACCAGAGATGAAAATATTTTTCGAAGTCATCAAACAAAAGTTTAAAAATTGTTTTTCTTGTCTATTTCTGTTTGACACTAAAAATAACTCTAAAATCTTGACATCAATTCTCTTCATACACAGTTAAAATTTAGAACAATTAAAAACTTTTACATCATAAAACAAATTGCACAAAATCTTTCATGTTGGAAAGATCTCATCCAAAACCTAACCAAAGCAGCCCAGACAACAAGAGACTAATAAGCTTAAAAAAGAAACAACTACGAACTGTTCCACATCCATCAAACAAAGTTTGATTGTAAACTTTACCAAAACAACAACATCATCTTGTTGCCGAGACCAAAAGACCACATGAATAACATACCATTACAATTATAGAATTACGATTTATTACTCAACTGCTACAGAATATTGAAACTTGACTCAGCGTAGATTTCTATGAGAGCTAGATCTCTATGAAAACTAAGAATACATAATTCAGTTTAACTGAATTACTTCACTAACAAATATACTAATACTATAAGAGGTGGTGCACCTTTTTAAAAAAAAATGTATTCTGGTTTATCAAAAAATAACACAAATAAAAAAAATAGTATAAACCTACATAATGTCTAGCAAAATTGCACAACAAACATCAAATATAAGATTCATTTAAAAAATAGAAAATTTATGGGAAAATGAGTATCAATTATAGTTGAAACCTGACTGCAGTTGATTCTAAATTCCACACTGAATTTATTTATTGCACTCATGTAAATTTACATGGAAACTAAGCTTGTAACCAAGCTAGTAACCAGGGAGTTTGTAGGGTTTTAAAGAATCCCCCTTTTTTGCTTTTGTGCCATTAAAGCAGAAACTAATAGAGGAAATGATGGTAAATAGGGATAACTAGCTCATGGCAATTTTGTCCTCCTTTGTAAAGAAATAACACAGGCTAAAATTAACATAATTGAAACCTTACCTGACTACCAAAGTGAAATCTATTTAGAGAGATTTACTAAAATTACATGTTAATGATTACTAAGTAGCTTACCTTAAACCAACAAGTGTGTTGGTAACTAAGAACACGACACACTCTGTCTTAAGTAACATCCACACCAACTTAACACCGCAGATAACTGCTAGATTTCTTAGCGTCACAATACCTCTCAGAAGACAAATCTTATTTCATAGCGTCGATTTTCAACGGATGTTGAGAACAATATACGTACCCAGGTAACATTGTGAAACGCTAGAGGTTCTTACACAATGGTAAGGGATTAATCGATACTATTAAATGGTAATTGAATACGAGGTGACTATGTCTTGTACATGCCTTAATGCAAACAATGATAAAAGGCTGTAAGTCAGGACAAGAGACGGATTACATTTGAACAACAAAGTCAACAATACCACTTGAATGGCACGACTAAAGAGCATTCATTCAAAATTCTAGGCTGAAGATGACTTAATTGAATAATCAAACGACGAAAAGGAAATGTTTATAGATTAAAAACTGTCAAGTTTGCCATTTTAGTTTATAATCTTTTATTTCAAAATACCATTAAACCAAGTATTTCTTTTTAAGTACAGGATATCATCAATCTTGTGCTTAAGTAAGTGCTTAACTGATAAAATTGTTTATCAAACCTTTTTACTTCATGCATTCAAATTCATTTGATTCCAAATAAATGTTTTACTTTTTTGTTAAACCAAAAACCCAGTTTTGTTTATCTTTATGGAATGGACTTTTAACATAAAAAATATTTGCTTAGGTTATTTTTAAAACTGACTAAAAACAAAGTTAAAATTATATTTTCACTAAGTGAGTTTGATCAATCTTATCTCCTCTGTACCTAGTAATACTAACTATAACTTATATTGCCATGTGTTGTTCAACCATAATAATTTATCTAACATTGAATATGCCTGTTTATTGGCATATAATTATTCTTATGTTCTTTTTGTATCTTTTATCGTTTTAACAAGCGAAGCAGAACAAATCCCATTGACTCCAAGTCAACAGTTAACTGTTTCTTTAGGGTAAGTGAATGCAATGATTAAGGGACAATGGTGCTCGCCAGACGACAACACAATGGTTTTTGCTCATCCGAGCTGGATTGTGGCTCCAGGCTAAACAATTGTCAGTCACTAAATTGATTCAATTATTTGTTAAAGCTTATGTAGGACCTTGAAAGACTAGGTATGTGGTACTGTTAATTTTTTTTATTGATATGTTTATTGAATATGTGACGGTCCTAAAGTGGCTAGAATAATGTTCTTTCAGCATATCAGTCGAGTCTAAAATAGCACAAACAATTATTAAGAGTATAGACTAACTTTTTTGACTAAAAAAAATCATTATTTACAAATCCTCAGCTAGCAGCTGACATTCTGCTTAAAAAGTATTTATTATTAGTGTTAGTAAATAAAACGTTTACAATGTAACCGTGCTCTAGGGCCTATAGGCGGTATTCCTCTAGGCTAGGCCCGTTCCCATAATACATTGAGAGACCACCAATGTATCATAGTGACCCACGGTGGTAGTGGTCCTATCTAAAAAGATTCTCAGGCAGGCTAGCCCAAGAATCGTGACATGATGAATGTGATTCTAATGCAACATAATGTCAACAACATGCATCTGAATAAGTTTAAAAACTTTAAATGCATTTATATAGTTTACACTTACCTACCAAGGCGAAATTTAAGAAGGCATGATTTAATAATGCTTAAAACTCCAAAGATGCACTTTGGTGGTTCCCACAATTTCTTCCTCTGCTGTTAACGCCCTCTCTCAAACTATGCTTAGCTAAACTACTTATACCACCACTTGTTGATCGATCATTGAATTAAAGAGATTCTTTCCCCTTCTTTCTCGTTTCACATTATTCATTCAGTAAATGTTTTAAACAGCGGACTAAGCCCACAAGTTGTATTATTAATACCATCATTCAATATTATTCATTTTAATATAGGGCCTATGGAAATGTTCGTCGCAACAGGACTCATCTCTCTAGTTCTGTCCGCGTATAAGCTATGTCTACCATGGTCTACCTATCAAACCAGTTTGGCAAAAAAAGTGTGATATACCCAAATTATGGTAGTGCTATAAAATCATTATGTCCATATATGGGCACATCACATTTTTTCTCACATAAAGTTTGATAGTGTAGACAGATCTTTACAAATTGAATTGAATATTGAAAATGCAATTCCAAAGTCAAGTATAGTATTTTATCATTTGACGCTGACAAATTAGGTAGACACAATTACTTATTATTGTATAAAAAAGTTTTATTAAAATATTTAAGGTATCATATAAATTATGTACTGATGTTCGATATGTGACTATATTGAAACAATTGGTTTTTTAAACTTTGTTGCAACCATGGATTAATCATTAATCCATGGTTGCATTCAATTATTACCCAACCACCTTGATGACATCACAATAATTATTTAATAAACGTTTCTGGTATCAAGGTTTCCTATGACATGTTTTTGTTAAAATTAAACAGTGTTCTAAATATACTTCAAAGTATACCGAATTAAAGTACACCTCTCGACTTATTTTAAGTCGGTCTATATAGGTCTAATTGTTGGTGTTATTTTTATTTATGCCTAAGTTCCAGTGGCCGTATTCAGCAATCACACTTAGCGTAAAGTGAAACACTTTAAAATTAAGATCATATCTAAGTGAATACAATTTAAGTGAAATACTTAAATATTTAGTGAGTTAAGTGTAATATCTCACTTAAGTGAATACGGCCAAACAGGTAATTAAACTGCATTTTGCTTATTATCTGTGCATTCTTGCAATCTATTTCATATATAGACATCACTAACATGCGACACACAAAATGCTCAATTAAGTCAGTACCAATTGTTCGTGGTAATACGAATGCTTGGCATCGACCCATCTGTGATACTTAGCACCGACAGATCGACGATGAAAATGTGAGCTATAATCATTTCATATAAAAACTAATGTTGCAAATCTAAAAATATAACTAAAATTTGTTTTGTCATTTTTATTTATGTCTATTTTCTTTCTTTTTACAATAATTTACATCGTATTAAAATTGAATTAAAATTGAATTGTGTTTTATATACATTAAAGCTATACAAAATGAATACAGTATTATAAAATAAGCTTATAATAACGGTAGTGTCCTGTGCGAGTTTTCTTATAACTTGTCAACTAACATAAAACATATATTATGGCGTTTATGTAATAATTGCATAATTATTCGTTGTCATGGGAACACACCACTTGAGACCAAGTACATGAGAAACAGTGTCACCTGTCCATGGATATCGTGAGAATAAATTACCCTTTCGTTTCGTTCGACCAACATAATAAAGTTATTATCATATTCCTGTGTTCGGTCAAAAGATGTGGATTGTATATCCATATCTGTATCTAGGCCTTCTGCTTGTAAAAGGTCATTTATTCGCGAGTCCTCTAAAGAATTCATTATTCTTGTGCATAATTTCCCGTGATAAACTCTTATTAAAATCACATTATTGCATACGTTAGAGTTTCTAGGCCTATCTTTTAATTTCGTCAAAATTGTTAATGACAAGTTCCACTTGAACGCGTTTTTGCAAACATCGATACTCGTAGCGCGTCAACTTTTACGTCATAGCCTACATACTGTATCCTTAGTTCTTATTGGTTGTATCCGTATTTCAGTATTAGGTCACATGAGAGAAAACCTGCGTGCGCGTAAGTTCATACGCGTCACGCCGAGTGTCTTAAGCGGTCGTTCATGATCCATTTCACAAAAGTTTGGCGGTCTGTCCGTTGTGGCTAAATCATTGTAATCGCTAGCTGTCTCATCTTCGTCAACGATCGACAAGCGGACATCCTCTATAATTTCTTTATGTTCATTACAACTCATTTGGAGTCGCATTTCGTTGATTTCGGCGCGAAGACTTAGTAACGTCTGGGCTAACGTCTGATCTTGTTGTCGCATTAACATCTGTTGAAAATAAATAAATTAAAAATAAATTACATATTTGTTCATTATTATTTATTTAATCTATTAATTTCATTTTATAGTTTATAAACGAGGTCGACACCATTGAATAATCTAATGGAGTATTATTTGGTGTCAGAGATGAGGAGAACTTGACAGGAAGATGTGATAGGTTTGTACTACTCAACATTTGCTCTCATTGGGGGAAGCGCAATGACGTACGTACACGCAGCGTACTTATTTGACCAATCAGACGCAATGTACCATAACTCTCGATTGTTATTGGTTAAATGCAAATTGATCTTTATTTGCCGTTCTTGCATTGCGTTTTAATGTGAACAACGAGAACAATGGAACGGGCAGCTAATAGTAATCAGAAAAATGATATAACTACTGTGGCCCTAGATAAAACAGACAGATAAAAAGAATTACAAAACGATAAAGATAACGATTTACGTACCAATTCACTTTTGAGCCACGATATACCCTCCTCCACTTCTCGTTTCCTCTCTCCATACGCTTTCGTTTCTTTCCTGTTTTCACAATTTTTATCATAACTAGCAAGAGCTGGCTTTTTCAAGTCCTCAAGCCACTTCATATAAGATGGTCTTCTAGTTGCTAGATTTAATTTCTTTGCAACAAATTTTAGCCGAGTCATTTCGCTCTCCCTATCTTCGTGTATGACCTCTAAGATATCACTGGTTGATAACTTTTTCACGGTTGGTGATCGCGGCGAATCAAAGTCTTTCGCATATTCGTGAATTTGGATTTTTATTGGTGACGTAACTTCCATATTATCACCATCAGGCATTGTGCTATATTTTGTAGAGAATCAACTTATTTCACCCTGACAATAAACCTGTAAAATAAAAAAAAACAACATTAAGAACACCATGACGTCATATCGCGTTTAACTTCGCGTGCAGCTGACGATAATTATGACCACTCTTTCTTCTCTCGTTTTTGAGATACTGCAATTACCCATTTATTAATCTGCTATACGACGCGATTGTTATAGTCTCGAGTAGTTAAGATAGTCTCGAGTAGTTAGGATCACGGGACCTATAGACTTATGCCCCATTCTCTAATTCTAATTTATGTAGGATCTTAACCTATACTCGTGGAATTACAGGGCAAGCACGTCATCTAATTTGAATATTAGACCTACATAAGTTCATAGTCACGTCCTGGTGGTGTGTTGGCAACGCGCGCGCTGCATGTTGCCGACTGTTACTGTACTTAATAATGTTTAAGTGTTTAAGTTCCTGTTTATGGTTTATTCACCCTGGGCCAATCAAGTATGATAGACACGTCGAAGATCCTCAACAAAAATCGATTAATATTGTTACAAATAGAGACTATATCAACACACGTAACTAGTCACTTTATAATTGATATCGATTTTTAATACATTATTCTGTTTGTTGGTCACGACTGTAATGTATCCCACAATTCACTCGTTCTTATTTCTGTCTGGATTTAAGTACCGTATCAGCTAATTAATATTGATTAAGATTTGTTTAATTAACTGTTAGTGTAAACATGTACTAAAATAATAATGACTATAGAATTTGTAATTCAATAAGTTGGTGATATATATGCGTCAACCAAGGCCAGAATACGGAGGCGTACTACTTTGAGATTATTGTGTAGGCCTAAGCATCGTTTATTCGGTCATAGTCAGTTCGTCGGCACGTCCGTTCCTTAGTCCTAGTATTTAAATCCCTAATAAATTATACTTACTGTTTTTAAATTAAAATCCCTTGTTGTTCTTTAGATCAACGGTCATACAAAAGGCACATTTAAGGTTGTGATGATTGACATAGGTAATTAGTTTGTTTTTGTCGAGTCTGGCCTTTTCAACTGTAAGATAAAAAAAGAGTAAACATACTGAGGCCTATGTTTTAACCATTCAATACACACGATGTAGGCCTGTACGTTAAGTGGGCGTTCACAACGAAACAACTTCCCTTACATAAAGGAGGAAACAGTTAAACAGCGATACGTACGGCCTGAGTAGGCCTATCTGATCGTCTGAACGGTCCGCGCAAACGCATTGAACCTAAACGCGCGCGTATACTTCGTGCGTCAACACTACTGTTGATATGGCAACAAAACCAGACGACATCGTGCTCCTACCTACACGCAACCATGCGAGCGCTTACCTAAATACTTAGCGACGTACACGTAGGCATACAATAGCCAAACGGATTAGTAAGAATGTCTTGCAAAATCACAACCAAATTACAACTTGAAGGTTTGATACAATCCAAAAAAATAAGATAAAAATTTCTTTTTTAAAATTCCACTGATCAGCCTCAGAGCTATGTCACGTCTTACCTCAACTGTATACCACACTATTATGGTTTGATTATCACTACTAACCCTTTATTATAGTGCAACAGTATTATGCTAGGTATTATATTTGTTGTTCCGTGAAGTCCAAACTTCCGTAATTACTGACGCGTTCATTCAAAAGTATTGCGTTAAATTCCAAAAAAAGAACAGAACACAGAAGGATTGGTAGAGGCTCAGCCTTCACTCTCTCACACAATAATATATTAATCCTATGTTTGAAGCCTATAAATGGTTTTTAAAACAAACTAGGAACCACGCGAGGGATGAGGCTTAGGTTTTTGTATTGTCTGTTTTGCCAAAATGCATTGTAATGGTTAATATGATTATTATAGTAGAGTACAGTTATGCAGTACAGTACAGGACTGTACCATTTTTATTTAATTTTCATACATGGCTAGGCGCGCCTAGAGTAAAATGAATAAATATAATGCAACGATTTTATTACAATGTTATAGAAAATTATTTACGCTTTAACAACTTTTTATATTTGTAATCGACATAAGATATAAAATAGACGAAAATGTCGATGAATGTACCGTACTAAATACAATAGTGGACATTCCAGGGACTGCTGGATCAGTGGAGTGCAATGTATTAATAGAAATAAGGCTTGGTTTCGACTACGACACATCGCAATTACGTAGGCGCAACGAAGTGAATTGAGCAATCACAAGCGACAGTTCGGATGATCCTCGTTGTATTGTGATTGGTCAAATTATTTGCGTTGTGCGTACGTCCTTGCGTTGCGTCCAACCTTAAAGCAAGTAGAGCAAGCCTATCGAAGAAATGAGGGAGTAAAAGTCATGTGAAATAACCACCTATAGGCTACAGAACTGACGCTAGAAGAAACGCATGATTTAAAAAAAAAAAGGAGTTAATACACCTACTGACGTGACGTAACCGTGTATTGCGCGTAATTGTTTACGTTGTAAATATTTCACATTTTTCACCTCCATCTTTTAATACACTAATTATAAATAAATACAAGCAGTCGACTAAAATGTGAAAAAGTATGACGTAACGTCTACATACGTTTGACGTTGGCTCTCACCGTCCAAAGTAAACCAGCACACGTTACAACTGCCTCCTGATTCACTCGCCTCAATAAAAGAGCAACCCTACAATGTGACAACAGACCTAACGTGTTTCAGGTGTTCAGAACAGTGAAAATCGACAACTTTATGTATCAAAGGGTTGTACGGTATTGATCGGTATTGATTGATGACGGTGGCGTATCACCTGTTGTGACGATGCGATATATTACTGGAAATCAAAGTTTATAGCAATTACCTTCAAATTATGTTCTATAATTGTATGTATTTGGGGTTAAATATTATGAAACCTTTGGTCAAAGAAACATTCGTCTTGAGACGTGAAGCGACGCAAAATTGTACCATATTATCAGAGATTGAACGCGCGCGTCAGATCATGTATTACGTCATTTCCACTTTGTGTGTTGGATTTTCTGTTTTATTACCTTTTTCGAGTAAAGGTGCAGATAATTCGAAGCTAGTTTATCAGATATAATTCCAAAACGTTATAAACACGTTCAATATAGTCCTTTAAATCTATGTGGAGAAAGTAACGTGGAGAAAGTTTGATCATGCAATTATTTACATTTAAATCACCGAATCCAGCACGTATTGCGCTCAGCACAAACACATCATAGGACCAACGCGTCAACCATTTTTATGCATGTCAACGAAACTAAAACCGGTGTTATGTGAACGGGGCCTTATCATCGCGTGTAACGTTGTTCAAATGCATTCACACTTCACTGAATAACATACCAATCATTCCAATGCATTATTTCCGATAATTATATGAAAATTGTCCGCTATTTGAATTTATTAGTTTTTACAAGGTTACTCCTCAATGAATCTGAAATATAATTTTAAATCAGTCATAAATAATCGATATTATTTCAGCGGGTTTCAATTGATCCTAAAGAATACATACACACATAATTATTTGATTTGATTTAAGCTTGCACGGTTAAACTTGTTTCCCACTCGGAGGCAACGACGTTGGCGCAGCGCAATTGTTGACCAATCACCAGCGACAACTTCGGTGATCGCCTAGGATAGCTCAAAATAGCGTACTTATTGTCCTCTCTTGCGTTATAACTGATGTATTAAGCAAGTTGCTTGTGATTGGTCAAATTACTTTACGCGTACGTCTGTCCTTGCGGTTGCGTCCAATGATATTTACTCTCTTGATACGTTAAGTTAAAATCACCTACATGGGGCTACCGAGTCTGAATTCATGCGTGCGAGGCATACTTTGCTATTCTTGTATTCACACCCAAAATAACGATGGTGAAAAAGATAAGAAGCTTACAATAATACAGCGTTATGAAAAACATGCATACTGTGACTGAACTAAAAGGATTTGATAATAAGAAGAGATTGTTATCAAACTGTCATAGATAAACATCAATATGTTACGTCTCTATATAAACTATTCGTATTTTGAGGATTTGAATATGAATTATTATAGATATGAAAAAATACAGTAAACCAATTTATATTTATCAAAATCTTATACGCGTAAATTATGACATGAACCATTCATTCTTCATACCAAGTCATTACTTACTATTGACTATTTTATGATACGGAAGTACGTTTAATTAAATTAATTAATTACTAAAATCTGACGCTGATAGGGGCAGTCATTTGCGCGCTGGCGTGTGTTAACGCGCGCGTCCCATGCTAACACGTCACACAGGCGTGATTCTATAAATCCCGCGCTACGGATAAATTGTCAGATACTATTCCGTACGATATTATTTTGACAGATAAATGATGATCTTGTTATTGACAAATGCACAATAGTTTACCTTGTAAGGCATGTACAGGTGTGTGAAGACAATGCACGTCTGCAACCGGTAAACATCAAATGTTTATTTCGAATGTCATTAACAAACAATCGACACATCTACAAGGTTTATCAATTATTTCGAAACAGTTTAATTAAACTTAGCATCACTTTACAAGTGCACTTAATTATAAGTGAGTTCATTACAGGTTAATTTACTTGGATATTTTATTGTTCAATCTCGGACCTATGTCCTCGCAACAAATATTTAGCTACAAGAATAAGATCGAAGGCCGGGTTGGGATAGAATAACGCGGCCTGCACCACGGAAGATTACGAAGTTAATGCGCGCGCGTATCGTTATCATCAATATTTGAACGCGGGCGTGAACGTTGATGCGCGCGCGTATCGTTATCATCAATATTTGAACGCGGGCGTGAACATGTCTATTATTTCAGATTGTTTTCATTTAATCACGATTCATAGTAAATTTAACAAGAATTGTAATGACAATCAAAACTGATAATGTCAAAAATATCACCGATAGCATTAATCCGGAACTACTTGTGATCTATTTTGATATTAATTTAATCACACCCAGTTAAAATGAGTCAGGAGAATTTTAAACTAATTCCGCCAAATCTCAATGGGTTAAGTTTGTTACTTTTTCAGAATCAAATAATTATCACAAAAAGCCAATAAGAAGACAGCTTAATTGATTAACTAGCTAACATTATTTACAAATTAACTAAACATCTATCGACCTCGGATTGTTATTGTCATTCCGAAAATAGAATTAAAAAAATCAAAATCAAACACAAGAAAGAAGACAAAGCTTGAGGACACCCGACTACATGCTGGATTAAACAAATGACTATATACAAGGCGGTCGGTTTATTATCCTATTATTTAATGTCTGGATCTTTTTAGAATACAAAATTATTTCAAGTTTCGTGTTTGATTCAAGAAAGTTAAAAGAAGAAATTTAAAAAGTTCACAATACGCACGTGCAAACCAATCACGGGCGATCAACCGAACTGTCATATTTGATTGGTCAAATTACTTGCGTTGCTCTACGTTCTCTATCTATAGGACATACATTATACATAACGTATAAGAATCTTTATTAAATAGGCTATCAATAAAATATAATGTACTATGTGATGACGCACATGTTACTAGTAACCACCAGAATGTGTTAAAACAAGAAACGCTTTTGGCATACAAAATGCTACTTGTTTAACACATCACCATCGCATAACATTAGCATTTATACTAATACCGTATCTAAGTAACTTAATATAAGATCAGATCTAAACAAGACCAATTCTAATCTAATACAATACACAGCTTACTTACCAGATCAACTCTCATTTACAGAATAAATAGAAGGATAACAAATTACACTCTACTCATCCTACTGTAGTTGCAATGTTTCTGATCTTTACAAAACACTGTGCAAGCGAGTAGAATCGGTTAATAACGCGATACAATACTTTACAACTGAACGTTCCACAATATGTTATTCAGATGAACTTAGTGATCTATGCTTGTCAATATTACAATATATCCGTAAGTATTATTGGATAATAAAATCAATAAGTACGGTGATTGACCGGCATAGGTCCACCTTTAAATGGCAATAATAACGTTGGTTGGGTACGTACAATTAAAGTGTCACCATGCAGTTTTATAGTAGGTTATTGTTACTGAGCAAAACGAATGCATGCTACACTGAAAACATCGGTTTTGCGGATTGTTACCCTCACATAAACTTATAAAGTACTTTACTAAAGAATAATAGGCCATGCTATGGAATTGTTCGTTACTACGAATTATACACAAATCTGCCGTGCTCTTAAAAGTTGAGTCAATTGGCACTATAAAGAAACACTTATCACATTCGCGTCCTGCTTGCGTCAAGCGTGCACCTTCAACACGTTCAAAGCAAACGCAGCAGCAATCGCGCGCCGCCATGCTTGCATCTAGCGTAACGCATCAACATTACTCAAATCAAATGATAAAAAATGTCAGTAAATGTAAGTAAACATACCGATACCTTGCGTACGTGAGATGACTGTACCACACGACAGGGAACTGATTTGATAGATTAAAAGACCATCATCAAAATATATATTAAAAAGAATAACGTATCACCATAGTAACAATGGTAGGCGGTTCTTCGTTGCAAGAACAATGTTTCGTTGTTGTACCAGCAGACATTAATACCGTTTAGCGTTTTACGTTTCAGAACACACACTGAATTTATTTCTCTTTGTATGATTCTTCTCAGAAAACATCGATTATTGTGTTTTACGCGTGCGCACTTCACCGTGTGCTGCGATGAATCCGTTCCACTGGGCTCTCAAAGGAAGCATTATGTACCGTTTATGTAATTATCAAGTATTCCGTCACATTGTGTCAAGGTCTTGCCTCGGTTAGTGTGCCTAACTTTTCACACAACGTTCACAGTTGTCATAGAGGTATTATAATGAACACCATTTATACATGGTCATGAGTGCTGCTGCGATATATTAATACCAGTTTATATATTAGGTCTATTGTATCGCAAAATGTATATTGTGCGAGACGCTAACGGAGAGTGCTTTTTGAAAGTGTGTTCGAAGGATAACATAGTTACGCACCACATAGGTCTACTTATAGTCAATTAAGTACACGGTCATTTTGGTTGTACTTACGCAAAGTGGTAGTAGAGTGAACTTATTAGTTCTCACTTGTTACACGCAACGCAAGGGCGTACGCGCAACGCAATTACATACGCGCAACACAATGGCGTACGCGCAACAAAAGGGCGTACGCGCAACGCAAGTGAATTGACAAATCACCGTGAATCACGGATGATCCATTGTGTCTCCCCCTATAAGCTACGTTCACACTGCCCGGTTCGGTGGCTGGATAAAAAAACGGATAAATGGGTTTATTAGTGTTTAAGAGTGAAACCGTTCCTAACGCATAGGCCTACCGCCGGATTCCGTTCGGATTTGATCCGGTACAATTAGACGGAGCGATGAATCCGCCGATAGGCTGCTCGAACATTAATATTTTCAACGCAGTCTCCGCACCACTGGATATAACAACAGCGAACTCGTGGGAAATGCATCTGCGTGAAATGACGCGAATCGGTATTTTATAACGGAGTGAGGTAATGACTACAATTTTTTTTCGCTTCAGTATTAAAATGTTTTATGAATTATACTATCATCACAGATCGAGTTATGAATATAAACAAAATCAATCGAATGATTATTCAATTAAGAACTGAATAACCGCATAAGTTGTCTGAAATAATACATTATAATATAATTGTACTGTATTATTTATTTTCTTTTTTCCAATCCATTGGCGGTAAGGTACCTCCCAATCATAGTGTTGTACGCATCACGCAACACAAGTTAACCAATCACAATTGACAGCTGGTTTTGGACGCGCAATGACTTCTTACGCTCAAATTGACCAATCATGACGAGATAGATCAGATCATTCAAACTATCTAATGCTTCATTCATAGACCTATATGACGTCATTACAGTTTGAACTATTCCGGAGCATCACGTGTGATGACGTAACAACAAGTTTTTAAACATGTAAACTGTAAAAACATCTGTAAACAATTCGTCTAAAAAAGTTGATTTATTTATTAAAAATGAAATTAAACACGATGATTCATAACATTACCAATGTGTTATTTGTTTCTATGCAACCTACCATGAATTCCCCAGCCAGCAACCCATTACCGATGTCACCACCTAAGTCACATTGGGACCATTATGAAAGTGCTAATGTGATTTGGTGATAGAGCTAGATTAAAAATGTGTTTAATCAAAAGGCAACATTATTAGACATTTTATTGTAAGGAGGCCAAGGGAGATTATACAGCCACACCAAAATTATCCAACATTCATTTTAAGGCTTGACGATAATCGACGATAAATAGAAGAAATTAGAAAAGTCTTCATTCTAGAACTATAGGATAACCCGTTTATGCTGTATAGTGTCTTGATGAAATAATATTATCCAATCAAATGACGTCATGATCCAAAATCAACATCCATTTTATTGCTCTTACTTAATCAGGCACCATAAATGGAGGAAAACTTTTCTAATTTCTTTTTATGTAGGATGCAATTATTTATCGTTATCGTCCTAGTAAATGCGGCTTGTTTACTAAACCCTTCCCATACAGAGTGGAGCACTACCTCTTATCAAAAGATATCCACTTTAGTTAGAAAAATAACAATTAGAAAGAGTATCATTGAGTTTTACAAAAATGAAAAAAAAAACATTTTTAACACAACAAGAAAGAAATAACCGGCTTACCTTAATTTTTAAAAGTGTTTCATTTGCCTGTAGTGACGTCGAAAAACAAATAAGTACAAAGTACAAAAGTAGTGCACAAAACAACAATGGTATTGATATTAATGATATACTGTACTGAGGCGAGAACGATAGGTCCTGCTTTTGGTGTGTGAAGTTGTGGGGAACTTGTAGTGCGCCCACTGTTGTCGTAAAAACTTATTTTTCTCACGTGGTATGGACTGTCAGGTGACCTCCGATGTTTTGGTTGAATTGGTCGAATCGTCGTCGATAAGTCATTTTACACTTTACAGCAATGCAATATTTAATTTTATAAGTTATTAGAACTTTTTAATTGTATATTACATTTAAATTATATTCCTTTATTCCAGTTAATGCACAATGTCGGGTGATTCGGAACATTCTGTGTATTTAGAGAGATTAAAAGGTAGGCTAGCCTAGGCATACACATTAATATTATGACGCAGCGAGCAGCAGAGTGGGGTGCAGTTTATGACAGATAGCTCACTCTGTCAGTGCAGTGTGTATAACAATAGGAGGCCTAGCCAACCACTAGGCTATATAATATGATGATAGGCTTGGGTAAAGAGAAAGAGTGTGTGTGCGGTATTGCGTCCTGAATGCCTGAATGGAGAACATCATGAGGAGTTAGTCTAGCAGAGTGGTGTATTGTCGTATGCTTTAAAAATGATATGTATGTATGTATGGCATGACGTAAAGTGTGTAAAAAAATATCTATAAAAAAAAGTACATTTTTGTATATAATATTATCTCTCCTTGCAAACCTCTGGTGTACATTACAAATTATTTTTTATTGGTTATGAGAAAATAATAATTAATTTCAATGTATTATTTTGTATTCACAGAACGGATACCACACATTATATCATGTCGGTATATGTTGGCTATTATGGGATGTTTGGGCTTTGTGAATGTATATGCTATGAGAGTTAACTTGAGTGTGGCCCTTGTTGCCATGACAGCATCAAACGACACAGCTGATAATTATACAAACGCAGAATGTCCGGCTGAAACATACAATTCAACAGCAGATCAGGTCAGAAGAATGATTTATTGAGATTATTATTAAAACTAGAAGGGCACTCAGAGAGCGCAAACCTTCCAATAGACATATGAAAATTTAATGACATGTTCCCATACAGCTATGATGAAACCATCCTTGAAAATCTTAAGAAAATATGGCAATAAACAGCAGTAAACCTGCTAACTAACAAATATAGAAACAAACACACACACACTACTAACAGGCATGAAAACATAACCTACTTAGTAGAGGTAATAAATAGTATTGCTAAACTAAATCCATAGTCAATATTAATTTTTTATTAAAATTGTATTCAAATTTTCTTCCTCAGGGCGAGTTTGATTGGGACCAAAATACACGAGGACAAATTCTGTCTTCATTCTTTTACGGATATTTGATTACTCAAATACCAGGAGGGTGGCTTGGTGGGATCATCGGAGGCAAACATTTGTTTGGTGTTGGAGTGTTGTGTACCACAATTTTTACTTTACTTACACCTCTAGCAGCCAGAGCTGGGGTCAGTTATTTTATTGCCCTCCGTGTATTAGAAGGCCTAGGTGAGGTAAGCTGGTTAATTGTTACATTTAGTCATCAACTACTGTATTTAACCAGTTATAATACTGTAACTAAACTATACAAAATATGTTGTCCTGTAGCGTAATTCTGTAATTTTTTTTTTGATATTATTATTACTACTTGTCTGATCTTAAGTTAAGATTAAGTATTTGTTATTATTATTTGATACAATCATTAGTAGTTATTTTGTTCTGGTGAAACCAGGCTTGGAGCTCTATATTGAGCTTATTTGGTCTTTTCCAGGCTTTGCATCTTTTATTTAATACTTTGAATTATTCTGTAACAAATTTTACTGAAGAGACTACCCAGTACAATAATAGTAATAAATAAATAAATAAACCTAGATAATAATCATAAGCTACAGCTTTTTAATGTTTTTTTTTTCAGGGTGTAACATTTCCTGCAATGCATGCAATGTGGGCACATTGGGCACCCCCTATTGAACGTAGTAAACTGATTGCTATAACATACGCAGGTATAGTTACATTTCTTATTACTGTATATGACAAGCTATATAAAACATTGTATCTTTGTTTACATCTAATGTTTCTTGTTTTATTCAATTGTAAATTCATAATACAACCATAATAACGTTTATAGTGTAGTGATTTAAGGTAATAAAATGTTGTACAGAGACACCTTGTAATGTAGTTACAATGGTTCTGAATAGGTTTTATGTCTAGGGGATGGAGTTATATTTGAACATGTGAATATACCCTGTCATTATGTTACTATCGCAATAACATTTTATTTTCTTTAGCATATCTCAGTGTTTTTTTCATGTCTTTTTCAGGCTCTCAACTAGGTACAGTACTTTCCAATCCTGTATCAGGCTGGCTATGCTCAACAACCTTTCTAGGTGGATGGCCTTCTGTCTTCTATGTTTTTGGTACGTTTTTATATTTATATTTTAGGGAAGAAACTATGCATGTTTTCAGAGTAAAACCCTTAACATCTTCCTACTAAAAAAAAAATAAAATTTTGCATGGTATACCTACTGTAGTTTCCTGTATCCTGGATAGCAGAAATAGATGCATGGTGGACTGTGCTGATAGCAAACAATAAAACATATAAACATTGACTATCTGCATGGGAAATACAAATTACGCTCTCAGCCGACCAAAAACTTTAAGTTAATCAAGTAGTTGACCGTGGTGAAAACTTTATCCTATTTAAAACACCTTTACCCACCCTATGAATACTTTCTTTTAACGTAGGACGGTACTGTATTAAAGATGTATACAAGTATTCCTGCTACATCAATACATTTCTATGATATCTCCAAGTTTGATAGAAATGAATGTTTTGATTGTTCTCACAGGAACTCTTGGGTTGATTTGGTTTGTGTTATGGACAGCATTGGTTCACAACACCCCATCTCAGCATCCTAGAATATCACCAGAAGAACTAGAATATATTGAAAAGTCTATTGGCGGAAAAAAAGGAAAAGTATGAAGTATTAAAAAAAAAAGCTCTGCCTACACTATCAAATGTGATGTGCCCATATATGGACATGATGATGTCACATCACTACCATATTTGAGTATATCACTACCATATTTGGGTACATCACACTTTTTTGTCAAACTAGTTTTATAGTGTAGACAGAACTTTACTGAGGTAATAAGCACTGTCTTGCAATCACTCCAAAAGCAAACATATAAAGATAAGGATATATGAAGATATATAGTATTATATGATGATGAACTTTTTTCTTTTCATACAGGCTATAATACCACCACTGTTAGCAATGGTTAAGTCTCCTTGTTTGTGGGTTATCAGTATTTCTCACTTTGCCAATAATTATGGATTCTATACAATGCTAACAAATTTACCAGCGTATATGAAGAATATATTGGGATTTGATATCACTAAAGTAAGTACAAATTAAAAAAAACTATTTATATTTACGATATTTTGTATTTAATTAAATATGTGCTATTCTACCACTATTCTGTATCAATCTTTGAGAAAGACCCACTGTGTGGTGGTCTAAAATGTTTGTGATCAAAATATTCAAATAAATTTTGGCAAATTAACTATTAACTTGTATGTACATTTTTTTTTCGGATATTGCATATTTGCCTATGTAGCACTACCAATTTTAATTTGCTTTCTCTAACTAATTTGTGACTGTATTCTCAGTACTGTATATACGAATATGGCATGCATCTCACAAATTCCCTGTCACATATGAATTCTATATCATGGAATTATATATAACATTATACAGTGTACAGTATTAAATAGGGTATCACATGTGAAATTGCCCCTATGATACAAGAATCACATGTGATACATATGTGACACTGTATCACAGAAATTGTAGAAGAATTGGCAAGTATAAGATGTGTATCTCTTTTTAATGAGCACTATTTGTTTACTTCTAGACTGGTTATCTATCAGCTGTACCGTACATGTTCAACTGGTTGATTATCATAACTGGTGGTCTAGTGGCCGACTACTTAAGATTTCATAGAATTCTAAGTACAACAAACACCAGAAAATTATTCAATACTTTGGGTATGTACACTTATATTGTATACATAAAATAAATAAACATGTAGAGCCTTTTTCAGATAGACTATCTTCATCACTACTTTAATGAATGGATGACTGGTTATGAGAAAGAATCTGACTCAAACCAGTGGTTGTGAGAAGGAATGCAAGATGACTAAACCCAGTACAGTTTGATTTGTAAATAATTTAACAAATTATCTCATTAAGTGTTTATATTATTTTGTTCCTTTTCAGGTATGACACTCCCAGCGACGTTCCTTGTACTTACAGGATATGTTGGTTGCAATAAACCATTGGCGATTACGTGTTTGATTGTAGCAGTTGCCTGCGGAGGATTCTCCATGTCGGGATTTAACGTAAATCATTTAGATATCGCGCCAAAGTACGCTGGCGTGCTGATGGGATTCTCAAATACTATAGCTACGATTCCAGGCTTCGTTGGCCCAACAATTGTTGGCGTTCTAACTGAAAATAATGTAAGTTGGATTGCCAATTTATTATTACTTTTCCAATTATTGATTAAAGACTATATTATAAGGACATACAACCTACAATGCTTGAGAAATGTGTGTATGAGAAAAACAAGAGTCTTAAAGGAAGTGGCTTGGTTCTTAGTGTCTTTGCTTAATACCACTACCTACATAATCAGACACAACCGCACTACTGTACTTTAGCCTACCTAACGTAACTTTGTTAGTTTTCACTCACATTTTGTAACTTTTTTTTTTCAGGAGACAAGAAAACAATGGCAAATCGTGTTTTGGATTTGCTGCGGTGTTTATTTACTTGGTTTCATTACTTATCTTATATTTGGTTCTGGTGTTGAACAAGAATGGGCCAAAGACTCTTATACCGATCCACAAACAACAGAGCCGCTTCTGCAAGAAAGTGAGGAAGATGAGGGTAGGTTGCCCTATGAAGTACCGTACTTAGCCAATGATAGTGCCATACAGAAAAATGGTATTGTACCTGTACAAAGATGAGGCAATGGAACAGTATGAACTCTGAACTCCGACCTTGGCCACAATTTAAAGACATTTTATTTCAGAAGTTTGTGCAACATTAAATACTAACTAAATTTTTATGAATTTTAAAAAAAAGGAAATATTTTTTAAGAATTACAATATTCACACTAATATGATAATTATTGAATGTGTTAAGGTAAAAACAATTTGTAAACGTTATCGCTAAGCTGTATGAGTCGGCTCATCCATTACATTACAATTGTTGATTTTCTTACATTTGTTATTTATAACAAATAACATTAATGCTAAATATACCAATGCTACATGGTACTAGACAATGGCTGTTGATCTGTGGGACAGATTATATTGATGAACTAGGATTGACTACTAGACAATGGCTGTTGATCTGTGGGACAGATTATATTGATGAACTAGGATTGACTACTAGACAATGGCTGTTGATCTGTGGGACAGATTATATTGATGAACTAGGATTGACTACTAGACAATGGCTATTGATCTGTGGGACAGATTATATTGATGAACTAGGACTGACTACTAGACAATGGCTGTTGATCTGTGGGACAGATTATATTGATGAACTAGGATTTACCACTAGACAATGGCTGTTGATCTGTGGGACAGATTATATTGATGAACTAGGATTGACTACTAGACAATGGCTGTTGATCTGTGGGACAGATTATATTGATGAACTAGGATTGACCACCAGACAACATTCCATTGTAGTTACTATATTATAATAATTAATCCAAATAATTTTAAAATTAATATTTAATTTGTTTATTTCATGTCCATATTTTATAGTTTTTTAAACTTCATATTACCAATAATAAATAGTATTTAGTTGAGTACTTAGATTTTGACAAAGATTACAATCAAGATAGTGGAGCCAATTCTTTTAGACGCCGTGAGGAAGTAAAAAGTAAAAGTTTTTAATATCAAGTTTTCTAGTGCAATACAGTACTATAATTATTATAAGAAATTGAATGAAAAGGTTGCCAGCCTCATTAAAACCTGTCGAATATAATCCCACGAGACTAGAATAAAACAAGGGGAGGAGTGGATGTAGTGGGACGCAACGACATTGGACAATTATCAGTTGTATTTAGGTTTAAGGTTAATATGTTTCATGGTTTTCACAAGCGCTTTGAGCACTTTTGTGGATATGTGCGCTGTATAAATCTTATTATTATTATTTATTAACGCATGTAAGTTGACCAATCACAAGTGACAGTTTGAATGATACATCAGTCTTCTGATTGGTCAAGTTACTTGTGGTGCGCTTACATCCTTGCAAGCTTCATTTTGCAGCCATGCCTTTTGGGATTATACTCTGTGAAAATATTTAATTTTTGTTTATTTTCTTCTATTTCATTTAATGTGGAACTGGCAGATGATTTTGTACACAGAATAAAATATTATAAAACTAACTATGGTTGTAGTATGTTACCATCATTCAGACAGATCTTTTTGATTTGCAATTGAAAAGAATTCAGTAGAACCCTTATTAAGGCACCTTTGGAACCCAAAAGTTGCCCCTCTTATTAGGATTTGGCCTTTTGTGGTAAAAGATATGTTTTTTTCCGTTCATTTCACGAGGGATGTTGCAAGAGGGGTTTGCTATTCTGAAAAATACAGTAAAAGATAATCACCGTCATCAGTACGAATGACTGGTTAATCACCAATTAAACTTAAGTGTATTTAACACTTAAGTGTATTTAAAGTCCGTGTGAATGGTGATTACAACCACAGTACCGTCGTGATTTTAAAATTGAGTGAGAAACTATATAAAGATTTATTATAGTGAAAAACACAAGAGAAGAGACAAAATGAAAATGTAAACTTTCGTTGTTTTATTTGCTATGCAAATAACTCTTAAGCCTAAATAAATGGTGCAGAATTATATGAGCTACATTTACATTTATTTCAGCAACTTCCAGGGTCCTGGCAGCAACACCCAGGGTCCTGGCAGCAACTCCCAGGGTCCAGGGAGCAACTCCCAGGGTCCTGGCAGCAACTCCCAGGGTCCAGGGAGCAACTCCCAGGGTCAACGTTCTGAACCGTGCAGCAATACTCAAAATGGTTCATTTATATTAACAGAGAATCAGTAAATCAAATTTTTTTGTTTAAAATGTAAATTCACAGCAACAGTTAGTAGTGTCTTGTGACGGCCGGAAAAGCAATTAAATATGTGTTAAAACATAGTTATTTTATGCATATTTTCTCATAGTATATAATTGTTCATGTCACATGGAGTTCTCTTGATATTTCAGAAGAAAAATAATGTTATACTTTAATATATCGTGACCTTGAGATAAATCTCGTAAATGATATTTCAGTACAAATACAAGAAAGAGCAATATTTTTAAAAACTCTGTGCATAACAAAAATTCTGGCATAACCAAGATTTTAAAGCATATAATAGAAGTTGTGTAATTATCCTCTTGGTATTTCAGTACAAATAAAAATCAAGTTTAATAGTCCTATAAACAACACTTATATGAAAAACATTATTGCAGAAACAAGGTTGAACCAGTTCTCTTGTAGGGTAACAAGCTACAATGCCACTAATTTGATTAGCGTCAATGGAACATATACAAGATCGGTAATATTATTATGAATATTCATGAAAACCTCAACAATAATTAACATAACATGTGTTTCTTTATTAAAAAACAAAGTGTGAGCGAGGGTACAGTTACAATTTCCATTATTTAAGCTTTTGGTACAAAATTTCTAGTAATGATTTTGTTTGTGTAAAACACAGTAGTGAGTTGTACTTCTTTTCACAGTCAAGAGATTTTACCTACTTAGTAAACGGACTAATTATTGATTTGTTCGTATTTTAACTAGTGTCCATAAATGTGTCGCCCCCTGGACCAGAGTTGTCTTTCTGAATTCCGTCAAATATTGTAGACATCTCGGGACTCCCTCGAATCTGAGTCACGAATTCATTTAACATTGGATTTTTATCTAAAAAAAGAAAAACAAATTTGTCATCAATTATAAATTTATGAAAAGTAGACTACAAATAAAGACAGTGCTACGAGCCAAAATAATGTAATTTAAATAAATGTGTCATCTCATGTGTCATCTCATGTGTCATCTCATGTGTCAGCTCATGTGTCATCTCATGTGTCATCTCATGTGTCTATATGAATGGTTTATGTAGTTTGTTCGCCTGAATTGAAAGCATCAGATTATAAGCATGCATCTTCATATTTCAATCCCTCTCTGTTACGAATTCTTTTTCCTTAAGTTTTTCGTTTCAGTGACATTAGTAAATAAATATTTTCTGCTTTATTTGAAGCTAAAAATTGCGCAACCTATCAGAGCTAAGAAAAGGAGTTACGACACGTTCATGAGCCTCGCTCACTAACAAGACAGAACAATCTAAACCCAAAATAACATACCACTATCTGGCATCGCCAACAATGCTACTACCGCCCTCATCGCCGATCTCTTTAGTTCGTCTTGTTTCTCAAATTCTTGTTTCACTGAATTTGCTTTCACTTTTGTTGTACATGTCGTACGTAGTGGTTCTATTAATCTATCCAGTCCTACAGTGTATAAATAATATGTATAAATATAAATAATAATAAATATTTTAAATAATGTATTTTCAAGTTTGTTTCAGTTTTTATCAATTAAAGTCTCCAATTCTGTCATTAATGATTGATGGATTGACTTACTTTGTAACATGGCATGTGGACACAGACTTGACAGGCGCACCAACATTAAATATGTCAACATCTGAAAATACAACCACATTGTTTGTAAAACAAAAAATATCAACTGATTGGATGAAATGGATTGATAGAATGGGATGATATGTGATATGGATGAGATAACTGATTAATACCTTAATATCGTAACTGATTAATACCTTAATATCGTAACTGATTAATACCTTGATATCGTAACTGATTAATACCTTAATATCATAACTGATTAATACCTTAATATCGTAACTGATTAATACCTTAATATCGTAACTGATTAATACCTTAATATCGTAACTGATTAATACCTTGATATCGTAACTGATTAATACCTTAATATCATAACTGATTAATACCTTAATATCGTAACTGATTAATACCTTAATATCGTAACTGATTAATACCTTAATATCGTAACTGATTAATACCTTGATATCGTAACTGATTAATACCTTGATATCGTAACTGATTAATACCTTAATATCATAACTGATTAATACCTTAATATCGTAACTGATTAATACCTTAATATCGTAACTGATTAATACCTTAATATCGTAACTGATTAATACCTTGATATCGTAACTGATTAATACCTTAATATCATAACTGATTAATACCTTAATATCGTAACTGATTAATACCTTAATATCGTAACTGATTAATACCTTAATATCGTAACTGATTAATACCTTGATATCGTAACTGATTAATACCTTGATATCGTAACTGATTAATACCTTAATATCATAACTGATTAATACCTTAATATCGTAACTGATTAATACCTTAATATCGTAACTGATTAATACCTTAATATCGTAACTGATTAATACCTTAATATCGTAATGATCTTTCAAGCCCTCCTCAACATGGTTCAAGAACTCAAAAATATCAACTCTATTGAGACAGGAGTCAAGCAGTGTGTACATGCACTCAAACGCTGCCTGTAAAAACAAACAAAAATCCTCATGAAAATCATCGATCTTTTTGTGTCATTAAATTTTATTTTAAAGCTATATAGTAAACGTCTCTTAATTCACAATTGTATTATCCCACTTCTGACACACCTTTTTTTACGGCCTCGTTTGAGAACACATTTTGTTGTGAACGAGCCTCCGTTTTAAAATAAAGATTTTATTATTATTATTATTATTAATAATTAATATTATTATTATTATTATTATAAATGAGTGTCTCACCTTCCTGATATCCAAACCATCGTCAACTGTGTGTTTAAAAGGACCCATCTCCACTTCCCTGATCAACTCTTTCCTCACGTTGGTTTCATTATAAAGGTTCGGTAAGATCTCATCCAACAGATCCCGCACCAATGACGGCTTGTTGTGTGCGGCTGAGTTGAACGTTACTAACGACACTCTGCGTACATTTAAGTCTGTGTCTTCCATTGTCTTGAGGAAATCGCCGATGCATGACTTCAGCAATGGATCAATAGGTTGTGGCTGGTATAAATAACGTGAGGTATTTCAAATTTAATTTATAAAACCACAAATTTATTTATTTTAATTCAAGATCCTCTAGTGTGAAAATATTTAAAGAAAAGACGAGGGCTCTAAGGAAAGATGGGTTAATTACCAAGTATGAATACACTTTAACTTAAAATCAAAGAGACTCACTTGATCTGAGATTGTGTATTTGACGGCAGTCACGACTGTACTTCTTGTGAATGCTGAAGGACTGGTTAGAAAATCCTAATGAGAAAAAAAAAAAGTTAATTCTGCTGGAAGGTATAACATCAAAGAGTGATTTAAGTATAAACTTATTTATATACAAACAAATGTTGTCACAGACATTAAATTATGTCACATAACTTGCACATAAAAATCAAAATAATTATAAATTTAATTGTTGGCAAATGGATGGAACGTCTTATTTATTTATTTCGATATAAAACAGAATTAACATGTACATATTAAAAATATAAAACATTAAACCATTAAAACATTATGGGCAGAACAAACAAGGAAAATGAGGCCAATATTAAGCAATAACAAGAACCATATAAAAATAGAAATACCATACCTTAAGTTTAGGGAGTAGTGTAACAGGATCTATGAGAGTCAATTTACCAAGGCATTCTGCTACTACATTACGAGTTCCTTCTTCAGGGCATTCACAATGTTTGAATAGCATGGCCCTAGAAACAAAATAACCAAGTATGTAGTTATAATAATGTGATGTCATAATCTGATGAATGTCATATTCATATGAGGTCAATTAAAATGATTTCTTACCAAATACTAGCAACATACTCCTGTAATCCTGTCACTGAGCTTTTGGATTGGCAAGTGATGATCTAAAATAAAAAAACATAGAAACGTTCTTTGAAATAAAAGTATGTCGAGAAAGGTCAGCAAATAAATGTCATAACCATAGATTATTCTCAAATGAAAAATGACCGCAACTATCATCAGCTCAACTAGCAAATGTAGACCAACATAACAAGAGGGCTTCATTTATAGGGACCAACACCAAAAACAAATAAGACATCAGTGTTTTATGGTATGTAGACTTACCTCTTTTAGTGAGTGTAGTAGAAGGTACTGTCTCTTGGGTTGACTTTCAATCTCTTGTAAGACAAATGGTAGATACAGGGGCAGATTACCAACACTTACATTACCTGAAATATAAATAAAAGTATATATTTATTCAAAATTTTCAATTTAATCAATGTAT
Source organism: Antedon bifida (assembly GCF_963402885.1). Lineage (NCBI taxonomy): Eukaryota > Metazoa > Echinodermata > Crinoidea > Comatulida > Antedonidae > Antedon > Antedon bifida. The sequence goes on along the minus strand of NC_136229.1, from coordinate 596,567 downwards.
ATATAGTATACAGCTGACCTATAGTTTCTGACTGTAAGATTGAAAACATTTAACAAAGACGACCAAATAAGTCAAGGTAATGAAGGTTATATTTAAATGGATGAAAAATGTTGTTTTAAGTTGAAGAGGAAGAGAACGTACCTAATGCAAAGGAAGCAGCTGACTTGACTTCTTCACTTGGTAAAGAAAAGCAGTTTATGAGTACTGTCTGTAGGCCTGTTTGTTTACTCATGTCCCTGTGATATTAAACAATAAAAAAACAAACATTATAAATGTAATGAGTCCCATATACTTTCTATATGTGGGGGAATAAGATGTTATCCAAATGTACTTAAATGACAATAACAATGACAACTTCTTTTATTTTCTTTGTAAATAAAGTAGATAAATAAACGACAAAATTAACATTTATAATTACAAAATTGATTTAAACAAAGCCTATGTATTAAGTGGTATGGTTGCCAGTTCCTTAGCACCACCTTGTTTTTCATTGTTATTTATCTATTTATTTATTTTTATTTTAAAACATATGTATACAGGATTAAAACATATCTATATATATAAATATATAGATTTAGCACCTTCCTAATATTTTTTCAACTCATTTACAGCTGAGTGGACTAGGAGTTGTTCCAATTGAATTGAACTTATTCTGCATCATAACATCTCGACAACTGTCTAGTCGAGTGGTGCAGTTTGATTTTACAAAGAAAATGATAGTTTAACTTACACATGTTTACCAATCTCTCCAATAGATAACAGAGCAAACAGCTTAACAGAATCTGATGATTTGGGGTTCTAAAAAATGAATTTACAAATATAATTATTAACAAAAAATACTGCAGCTAGCCTATCATATTAAATATAATGTATGTAGTTAAAGTACAAACATCCAGATATAAATGCCAACCTTATATATAAAAATTAGGGTTCAAAATGGTAAAATAGATAAAATACCTTAATATCGTTGATGAATTGTGTAATGACGCCAGCACTCTCTGATGCTGTATTGATGGTTAATACAGCAACACACTTGGCAACTGAATGAAACGCCTGCAATGAACAAACATAATCATGTTAGTTACAAGTTAACTACATAAACATGTGTACAATATTATGATTTGTTATTAAATTCTTGTGAAATGGTTCTCACAGAGATGAGACGATAAGCTCACATCTAGTTATCATATATATCATATTATTTATTTCGCCAAATTTCAAATACAGTAAGAAATAAAAACAGTACAAAAGTAAATCAATGAGGTAGGATCACCTAAAAGTTGTAAATAAAAATAATAGGCTCCACATAGAAATACTTACATAAAATGAATTACACACATAAATGGACATGATGATGTCATATCACTACCATATTTAGGCATATCACCAGCATATTTAGGCATATCACCAGCATATTTCGGCACACCACACTTTTTTTGCTAAACTAGTTTGATAGTGTAGACAGAGCTTAAGGAGAATTGAGTATACCTGTTTATGCACTGCATACTGTGCACTGGGTGGTTGAGTTGCTTCTGTTGGGTTGTATACTGGTTCTGTTAAACAACGTAGTAAATCTGCATATGTCATTCCAGGTGTTGACGTTGATACTAATGTCTTGAAGAATTCAAGCATCGCATCTAGGGCGCCACCTATTAAAATGTATACACAGATGTTATCATTAACAAATTTTCAATATTACAAGGAGGTAGTGACCCTATGGTAAAATTATTTATTAAAGCTTTCTTAACAATTTTCAAAATGCATTTTTTTTTCATTTTTATCTGTTTTTGTATGGTATGGTATCAAAATAAATCAAATCATCTCTTGAAAATATATCCGATTGATCTCAATTTACTCATCATAATTTCGTACAATAAGTTGAAAGAATAAAGTGCTTACCTTGCAGTAGAGGTGAGCGGATAAGATTCAATATTTGCATGAGGATATCAGGTTTGATCTTAAGCATTGACTTTGGCAGAATTCTAGCCAATGATGTCAGTAGTGTTAATGATAACTGTGAGATGTGTAGATCTGTTTCACTGATTAATGGAGGCATCTCAACCAAGACACCGTTGATCATTGTCTCTGTTACATGCTCACCTTAAACAAAATAATGGAATGGGTAAAACAATAAACAATTCAAAAGACATTTATTTTCCCCAAAAGACAATAAGTAACAAAACAGTAATGACAGATTGAGATTATCAAAGAAAAAAAACAAAATTTTAGATAAAAAGTAGTAAATTGAAAGGACATGTTGATAATTTTAAATATGTCTACTTACCATAGTTAATAATTAGAATGTTCAAACAAGCTAAAGTGGAAAGTTTGAGAGCTCTGTGATTCTTTCTCAAGAATGACGCTAGTATTGGCATTCCATTGTTCTGTATAAAACAACAATATTTTACTAGTTAATGACTTTTTATTTTTCAATTATTATATGTATCTCCCATTCTCCCATTTAGTGAAGAGATTTAAAGATCGTAACAGACAGTTCGTAGTACACCTATCAAGATCATTTTCACAATTCAAAACTCTTATTCTAATGACACACAAATGGCAGAATAAAAGAAACTTACTAGAATAGATGAGATGTCTAACTTGAGGGGGGAAGAAGCAATTAACGTAAGAGCCTTCACTGTTGTAAGTCGTGTGATTTCATTCTTGAGACGTTCCAGAAATATTGGCAAGCAAACACTTAACTCAGAAGTCAGGTGATCACCAAGGTTTGCAATGATTTGGCTCCTGATATTCACAGAAAAAGAGAATATTAAGCTCTATCAAAGTTTATGTGACAAAACAATGTGATGTGCTCAAATATGGTAGCCATGTGCCCAAATATGGTGGTGATATGACATTTGTTTTAGATTGACTTTGATAGTGTAGACAGAGCTTTAAATAATCCATTTTAAAAAAGTAAAATATGTTGGTAACTACTCTGGAAAGTCTGGTATTTCAAAGGTGTTTTTAATGGTAACAAGAACTTGGAGGGCCTTTTGAACCTTAAGAAAAGTTAGGAACGTTTCCGATTTTTTTCCGAGAATCTGGTATTGGGAGAGTTGACAACTTACATGCAAGAGATGGCACGTTCCTTGACCTCCTGATCGATGTCTGCTGCCCTCAGGCGTGTCAACGTACAACTGTAGAGATCCATCACATATGGAGTAAAATCAAATGATACTTCACAATCTAGTGAGGAAGCAAAGCAAAATGAGATACATTGAAAGAATTTATCTGTTATTTAATTTATTTCTTATTTATTTCTAATCAGATGCCATATTATGATGAGCTACTCTGCTTGATTGATTGCTTAAGAAAAAATAAGATCTAGTAAGTATGTACTTACCAAGTGGCCTTATCACTTGTATCATAGTCTGTGTAACCAATAAGGCTTCAGATGTGATCTTGTAGAATGGATCTCCCACAGCGCTTACAACATGCTGTTAACAAAATCATGAATATACATAAGTTCTTATGGGCTAAGTAAGTAAAATCGTATTATATAAATAAAAACCAAATGATCCTACAATTAACCTGAGTTACAATACTTTTTATCAAGAGAAATATTTATAAGAAATATTTATTTAGAAAAGGTATACATTAGGAAATTGCAAAAATCAATTTTGGTAAAACCATATTTCATAGAAACAAGGTATAAAGCAAATACGTTCCTAATAAAGTAAGGTTTGCGATATACCATGTGTTTCTAAAAGTAAACAAAGTAATTTTGAGAGTGTCTCAACATTTCGGTTTTTATGCTACACCTGTCTTCAGAAGTAATGCTAGGCAAGTAACTTTGAGCACATTCTAAGATGATTGTTTAAGACAATAGACTGGCAAGGTGTCAAACAAGCCAACCCATACTTTATTAGTTCACACTTAGAAATAAGAGAGAGCAGTTAGCAAAAAAAAATTTATACTCACCGATATGAGTACTTTGATATGACTGTGAAACACATGAGGAGTGTGATTACACATCAGACAATTAAGAAATGCTAAGGTATCTATCTTCATGTTGGAACTGCTATTCTTGTCACTGAAAACAAACAAGAAAATTATCTTTATCTATCTATCTTTATAAAACCATCTTGGTACAAGATCAAATTGATGACTAAAGCAAATCAAATACTTTTAAAATTCAATTTTAAACATTTATTTCTGCATTATTATATCCCTTTCACATAACCATACAAAACGCATATGTGTGTAAACTCCAGAGTTTTGCAAGATGATGTGAAAGGGACATTACATATTATGAAAATGACATCAAAAGCAACTCATCATTACTGACATTTCAACTTCCTTTTCTTTTTTCTCTTACGCATCCAACAGCAATTTATCATGCTTATAAACTAAGTCTCATTTGAGGCTTAGAAGTGAAGTTGAAACCACCAAGCTACAGCTTCACTACATTTGATCACCTACCCAAGTGAAAATTGCACCCCAGGCACCAGTGCAGCAATGTGGTTGTTGAGGGATCCAGGCACCACATGGATCAGCTCAGTGAGCAGTGCAAAACATCCCTGACGCGTCTTAATACTCTTCTCCTTCATTTGTCTGTGAACAGCTTTCACAATATCTGGGATCTGTTGTCTCAACATAGACACTGGCCTGTGGAAGATAATTACTCTTAAGTTACACAATATCAGGGATCTGTTGTCTCAACATAAACACTGGCCTGTGGAAGATGTATCTCATCATGGATAATGGACCACTGAAAAACTGAATCTAATTGAAAATATTGTAGAAATAACTTATTAAGGGGACACCTTTATGACCATAATAGGTCAAAATGTATTTTATAAATTGAAAGTTTTGAGAAAGTTTAAAAATACAAAATAGCTAATAAAAATTGAAGAAATAAATAGATATGGATGTGACTACAGACCCTTCCTCTTGGTCCATGGCGTCTGGATCCACAAAGGCCGTGTGCGTTGGTCTTGTCTGCTTCAATAGTGTGATGAATGCTTGAAAAATATCGGACTTTACATTCTCTTCTCGTTCTATAAATCATAAATTAAGAATCATTTTAAATTACCAACAGTAGGGAAAAATACATTTTTTCTAAAAGAAAGAAACCGACTGATATATTTGAGTTTTTATGAAACTCATTTTTTATGGTTTGTATGGTGTAAGTTGATAAAATTATTTTTTTATGTTTAGCATAATACATAATTCTGATGTGCTGATAAGTATGTGTTCTATATGTAAATAATATTAATAAAATAAAATATGTAAATAATAAAACAATTTAACAAAATAACAAAATGAAATTGAACCTTTAAATCTTGCAACAAGAGCTGGTGATACTGTTCTGTAGAAATCTGATAACATCTCATGACGTGTTCCCATAGTAGCTTGTAAACATTTCGCTGATGCACGCCGTACCTTCCAACTCATGTCATCATCATCGCTGTATTCATCGTCACTCTCCCTACAACAACAATTTAAAAGCAATACTAATAACATACATTTGATGACGATGCATTTCCTTCATTTATTTTTTTACACTTGCTTTTTTAGCTTTATGTGTCAGCCTTGTATGTTTTCTCAATTTATATTGTCAGTATCAAATAAAATAATAAATACAGTACGGTTACATTTGATGATGCTAAATTGTTTTTGTGTAACTCATATTGCTTACATTACTTTATGAATACCGGCTTTTTAATATGTGAACAAAGAGGAAAGAGTGTATGACACGTCATTGTAGAGACACTAAAGAGATATTAAATCAATAATGTGCACATGAGTATGAATGGCCACAAACTTACCCTTCATCATCATCATCTAAATTGTCAGCATCCATTGCATTTTCATCATCATCCTCATCCGCATCATCGTAATTATAATTAGGATCATAGCACAAGTACTCCAGACATAACTCAATAATCTAAAATAAACAAAAACAGAGAATGTTTACATTTCGTTCTATTCATCCAGTTGGAAAATTACTCTTATCCGTGTTAGAAAAAATCTAAAATGAACAAAAAGCAGAGAATATTTACATTTCGTTCTATCCAGTAGTTTTTAAAATTACTCTTTCCATGTTGTTGGAACAAGTATACGCGATTTTACCATATTTTATGTCTCTAATGCTAAAACACTGTTTACCATGTGTTCAGTATCATATATAGCACCCTCTATTGTTTGGGGGTAGTAGGAACCATGTTTTTAAAATGGAATAACAGAAGTATCACAATTTATGTCTGCTGCTAGAACACTGTTCCACCATGTGCTCTAAGTAGTTCTAAACATTTATATAGCACCCTCTATTGTTTGGAGGTAGTAGGAACCATGTTTTTGTAGTGCCCTCTATTTTTGGCAAATAACATCGTTAACTTAAGAACAAAAGCTATAGCTTACTGTCAGTATGTGAGGTGAGACTTCCTTTGGACAACGTCTGACAAATGATTCAAAAGCCTACAAAAAGAGCAAACACAATAAAATTACACAAACCAACATTGGTACTGCTTACCTGGTTAATAGAGAGGAATAAAAATAGTACAAAAACTTGTCAATTGAACATCCCTATTGGATAATAGAACAGTCTGCCAACTGAACCCTCTAGTGGGCAAAATCTCAATGTAACAGCTAGGCACGGAATAGATCATAGTCATTTAATAGTCCCAGGGAAGAACAACCATGTTGATCTGGGCATCCATGGTTAAATAAAGTTGAATTGAATAGTCAATATGAATACATCATAAGAATGGACAAAGGCAAACATTTAGAAAGTTTTAGAAAAATAAATTTGACTCAAAAAGTTTTAAACTAATAATTGAACTTGTCTTACCTGTATGCAGTATTCTCTCAGTTCATCGTCGCCCTCAACTTTAGAAAAGCTGATGGTCAATGGTAGAATGCGTTCCAAATGTTGACCAATACGATGACCAGCGTGACGGCTAGAATATACAAATCATTTAAAACTGTACATAATACAATAAATATAATAATCTACTGCAGTAACTGCAGTATATTGCTTTATTTTGATCCTATAGAAAACTAGAAACATTTTTAAAATTGTGGGTTTTTGTCTTTTGATAAATTTAAATGGTTACTAAAGCAGCTCTAGCTACACTATCAATCTTCATGTGGAAAATGTGATGTGCCCATATATGGACACGATGACATCATATCACTACCATATTTAGGCACATAACACCTTTTTGTCAAACTAGTTTGATAGTGTAGACAGAGCTTAAATGTTGAGAAGACTGCCTACATACCAGATAGCTCCAATGCATTGAATGAATGTCCTTGTGTAAGATACATTAGTGTTATTAGTAAGTTGTTCAAGTAAGTGATCCATTAGTTTCTGGAATAACGAAGCACAGCAGCTCATTACCAATTGGCCTGGTGAGAGAAAAAAGAATAAACCTTCATAATAATATAATGGAACTACAAATTTGGATTTTCTCTTTTACAATTCTAATATATGGGCACATCATTTTTTTTTTGTCATATAAAGTTTGATAGTGTAGACAGAGCTTAAAGGGGGATTCTGGGTTTAAAATTGCTTTTAAATATCGTTTATTTATTAAATAAAAAATATTATAACAATATAGACATGTCAGAATGAAGAAGTAATAACGAGAAATTAAAAAAAATAAATTTCATATACATTTTAGGGTAAATTCATGGAAAGTCTGTTTTTCAGCAGCTTAGGGAAGCTCATTAATATTCATGAGATATTCACAAAATCACGTCATCGGTGGATTCCAAACTCGCGACGTTATGTACGTTGTGTTTACATCCCTCTCCCCTGTCAAACGACGACCACCCGATCATTGTAAAATACATTTTTTTGTAGATTTTCTAAGCTAGGCCTAAAGTGTAATATTAACAGTAGCAGCATATATTTATTTGACATTTAATGAAATACAAAATTTAGTACAGATTATATGTAGATTTTATACAGTTATACTATTTTTATACCTCGAATAGTACAGATCGTATTATATCGGCTTCAAGTACTACTAGGCTAGGCCTAGCTTAAATCATTTTTTGTCATGGGTGAGAGCCATTCTGACTAGGGATTCCATGCCACGATGGCTACCCTACGTTTTAAAACATTGGGGCCCATTATGGGCCTAGCTAGCCTACTACTAAACGATTGGCCCATAAATAACAAAACTCAGTGGATCCAAACCCATCCTATCAACCAAACTCCTAAACAATCTAAACCTAAAACGTTCTACAAAATCGGCTGTAAATATTGAGGCAAAACAAGGTCCGATCGCCGTCCGCACGTATGGTGTCCCGACCGTCTAAGTAGGCCTAAAATAGGCCTAGTTTACTCTCCAAAAAAGCGGATACTGCATCAAGCAAGTAGACCAGGTAGTAGGAAGGAGACCTGGCCGATCCGGCCCAGTTAAAAATTAAGCTAGCTAGTGTAGTAGACCCTATGCGAATTGATACTACCAGGCCTTTTCACTTGTTAAAATTAGCAATACTTATGTTTACAAATATATCTCTCTCATTCGAGCTATATTATCTATACCATTCCGGTAGGTCGAGTCGACCTTCAATCAAATACTGTACATCGTTCATGTTGTGATTATAGACGGGGTATACTCGACCCGACCAGTTTGGTATTGTATCTGTATATGCTTATCACGTGACGATGCCAGGCATGGGCAGAGAGAGCACGTGTATCGTCGTCTCGCTCTCCTCGCTCAGCAGGAATGTATACGTTACGCTTCATTGATCTTGAAGGCTTTCCCTAAGTCGGTGCGAAAATCGGCAAACGTAAAGTGCAAACATATCTAAGTTTTCACTGTTTTGATAAATTTTCATAGAAAATTGACTTCATAAATGGGAAGACCGACTAAAATTACATCAGATAAGTATAATTTTACAAAAGTAATTGATATGGTTAATGATAACGAGTCGTCGGAAGATTGACCATTTCACGAATTTCCTATTCTGTAACACAGTGTCATATCGCCGTAGCTGCACTTGTAATCTGGCCTCATTTCACAGCCTTCGTTCTGCTTCACTGGGCACTTATATAAATTGAAACTTTTACCGTTCAAGAGACAAACAAATATATTTTACATTTTTTACTATTCATTTTAAACCCGGAACCCCCCTTTAAGTCTAACTTTTAGACCTTTGTAACATGATTACGCAAATTAATATGTGGACTGGAAGTTTTTTTTTAAAATATTAAATGATTTGGCAATAGGACTTGTAAATGAATATTTATATTTACTATTAATTTTGGATGAGCTAGAAAGGCACAATATGAATTTCTGTATACCACTGAAATCTGAAAACATACCTAAAGCCAGTATAGCTCTTTTGCGTACAGCCATCCTTGCACTGGTCAGCTGCGGGAGTAAAGCCTCTAAAATGGACGCATGGAAGTTGAGAAGAAGGCCGCCAAACCGACTCAGTAAATCACCAAGAATATCAAGCGCCTCTAGCTTAACTGAAACATCCTCTTGCTGTAGAATTAAAAAAATAACAAAAATATAGTTTTTTGTAAATTTGTCCAAATAAAGAACAAAAAGTCAGTGGTTTGTCAACTTTTTGAATAGATATAGTACCTTTGATATTGCGCTAGTGAGTCTGCCAGTGATGCGTTTACAGATGTTGGCAGCTAAAGGACTTGAAGCTGGTGGCAACTCATTTATTACAGTCTTTAAACCTAAATAAATAAAGAAAAAGACATCATATTACATCTAATGATGCCAACTGCATATGAATACTCTTAAAACTCCCTGAAAACCAGAACTCTCCAAATACCAGACTTTACTTGAGGTCTGAAATTCATTGTTATCATTAGAAACACATTCCAAATACCACTTTCCAGAAAACCAGACATATTAGGTCAGCATAAAAAGGTGTCCGGTATTGGGAGCGTTAACTGTAACCACATTAATAATTACTTACCGATGCTTGAAATATCTCTTAATTGTTCTTTATCTGAGAGCATGTTACTGCAGAGAGTATCAACAATTGTCTCCACTTGGAACTCCTTCACTTTGGATACCAACGGGCCGAGACTAAAATAACATGTAAAACAATAATAATGGTTAAGGGGTAGCCGAGTCACTTTTGTTCAAGCATTGGTAGGATAGGATAGACAGATGCTTTTTTCACTCGAGCTCATGTGAATACTGTTCTGGCGAGATCTCATATGGGAGCTTCAAAGTGTTGGAGAACGGAGCAGTGTAAATGGTTCCTCTGCTTTTTTTGTTGTTATCTTAGAATATTTTATGAATAATTTTTGTGTGTAAAGAAACATTGTATTAGGCACTATGTAAGAATATCATTATTATTATTTTAAGTTTTTGTTTTGATTTTATGCTGGTCAAATAAATTATTGAAAAGAAACAGTAATTTTTTTTAAGGAAGCATTTCAACATTTTACCAAAAAAAATTAATTTGATTTTTAGAGCTTATATTAAATTACACACATGGAATGGTAGGCAGGAAATTAACAATTTAAGAATGATCTTGTTTTTACCATTTCACTGCAAGATTTTGAACTTCTCCATTCTTGTCTTCAAGGAGTTTTAGTAACATTCTAACCACCTGTATGCAAATGAGTAAAAATTATTTAGAAAATTCTTCAGATAAACAATTATTTAAATTTGTTGCTACCAATTTCTATTAGGCCTAGTAGTAATCATTTTTATTTTAACTTTATTTAGGCCTAGAAATGGTAACCACTCTAGCTGAACCTGCAGGCCATGCCATCTGACATCTAGTTGGGATGGATACAGTAGGATAATAACTTGCCTTTTTCTCGCTGTCGTCATCCAATTTGATAGAATCCTTTTGCAACTCTGTCATCAAATCATTCGTTGCCATGAATCGAAAATCTTTATCATTTGATGTCATCTGAAATAAACATACAATCATCATGACAATACAGTAATAAATGAAACCCTGCATGTAGATTAAATTACATAAATATGCCACACTTGGCCTAGCCTAGGTCTAGAACGTGGAGTCGGGCCTACATTCGTCTTTACCGGCTTATTCTTCTACCTCGTCGGGTAGGCCTAGGCCTAGGCTAGCCCTACTTTCTTACCGGTATTTATGTGATTTTTGCAAATATAACCGCTTACCTTTTCAAGTAAATTTGAAATGTGGTATGATACACTCGCCATTTTGAGTTATATTTAAAACTACCTTCTGTAGAAAGTTTCAAAAAGACGTGAAATTAAGAATTATTTGCACCGTAATTTCATGGGAGTGGACGTGCTTTTTACGGACAGGCCACCTCGCTCTTCATTCTCTGCTCTTTCATGCATTTCGAAGACATGACGAATACTTTGCGTTACCAACGCGTTTCAGATTTGATTCGATATGCGATTTGTCCTTTATAATTATTACACTTCTTCTAGTCATAGGTAGGCGGCCTATCCATTGTTTTTTTTTTTTATCAAAATGTTCGATGAAATGAAACTTTTTGTCTATGAATATCCAAAATTAAATCAAACGCATTATGCAGGTTGCCTTTCCTTTGTTTAATATAAAAACTATTATATTAATAAACAAGAAGTACATAGGCATATATTACTTTTCATTGACAATGAGGAAATCAAACAAATATAAACACAATTATATATAAAACTGAATGATAGTTAATAAACAGTTATGAACAACAACTATAGGCATACAATATTTATTGAATAATTGAAGTAGGCCTGCACATTTCTGTAATTAATTCTTTATCTCACTGTTATGAAAGTAATTTCCAATACTTAATATAAGTGTTACCAATAAGAACGGACATTTGATTCGATTTATTATTTAATATCTAAACTAATAACTTAAATTACCCTATTTATTAGCTAAGCTTGGATTTAATTACATTATAGGCTTATTTATAATTTTAATATCATTTTTATCTGCGTATGTACATATGTGTGGATTGAGGTGGAACCAGTTCACGTAGGTTACGATGCCTATGATTCATTTAAATATTTATTGAGAGGTACGTCTACTCTGATGAGTTGAGTCTATTAGTATTAAAATATTAGGGCATTGAATTATTTTATTTTTTCACCCTGTGTCACTTGGAAAAATGTACATGGCCCCCTCTACGTTGGGATCTCAATGATGGATTTGATAAATCCGTCGCCGCCATAGCTCAGCCAGGCTTTTGAGTAGAAGCGAAGAAAAGGTTTTATAGTGATTATCATAATATACTTTATCCAGATTGCTTTGGCATTTTCCTGGTCCTTTTTACCTCAGTTTATCATGTGAATATTTGATAATAATACATTATTAAGGTTAGTAAGGTTTGATAATATTATTTTATTGAATAATATAGTAGAAAACAGCAGTTAATAATTATTAATCCCATGCTAGGCCGGAGAAACATCGAAGCTGTAGCATTCTGCTTGGAGCTGCTTAATCCAGCGAGTGGATTACCATTGTTTGTGCTTCGTATCGCACGGATTCCTTTCGTTTGAAGCTGGATTTAACCTTTCATTATTATGTTCAAGCTGATGCGATAGAATAATAATCCTACCAGTAACTGATATAAGTTTGGAATAATAATTTCAAGAAGATTAGCAAGATTATTTAATCCAATGTTTGGAAATGATCCGTGAATTTCGTTCTGCTTGACAAAGACGATCTGCTGTGCATGATCGGCTGATCGACGTTCGACGAAGGTTGGGCGATAACATATCTTATCATATCTGGGTGGTGTACACAAATACTACTGAGTCAGGAGGTATCCACTACAAAGTTGTGTGAGGCCTAATCCAACTTCATTTTTTGTATGGAATTTTATTATTTTTATAAATTAATATTTGTGTTTTTTTTTAATATAGACCTTTTTTAAATATTAACTTTATTTCATAACCTTGATTCCACTCACATTATCTGTGTGGGTTCATTTTTGCATTAACAATGATACAATTATTTTTTATTTTAATGTATAGGCTTATATACTGTATTAATACTTACAGTATGTACTGTACTGTGACTATATTAACTATTTATTACTACATCAAAATGCAAATCATTTAATTTGAAATATAAATTATGAAGATTATACAATAGGTTTTCAAAGTGTATATTTATTTGGCAGAGTATGAACTATCCTTTAAGATCATAATTAAAAACAAATTATTAAAAAAGCATTGTACACTGTACTTATTAATTTAATTATGTATGACCTAATGAACATGAATTTATGATGAATGAATAAATTAATGTTTGCCCTTGATATACAGTAGTACATTGTTTTAAACGATATCAAGCGCCATCACGTTAATTTCAATCACATTATGATGTCATACACTAATCATCATTTTGTCTTTCTTAATTTTCTCACAATCCTTAAGACTTAAGGATTACAGTAAGTCTAATAATACATTTAAAAAAAGGAAAAACATAAAATCTATAAAAGTATAGCATTTATAAAATTTAGTTATCTTAATTTATAAATTTCTTGTTTTCAGTCCAATAATGCTAGTGAAAGTGAAAACATAAACATGATACATTACATAACATATTAGAACAAATGATAAACATTTTAATTTTATTATAAAAGCTTACTGACATACAGTATCTTAATTTAATGAGGATTTCTTGTTTTCAATCCCATAATACCTCTCACCATGAATAAACATTAGAAGAACAGATTAAATTTAAATAAAAAAGGAAATAAAAGTCGTATTCTGTTCAATATCAGTAAGGTAATAGGGAATTAGATTTGATATAAATAGGTGGTGTTTAGCAGCCCACAGCAGACAGGAACCAGGGTTTTGAAAGAAGGATATTAATTTAACTTTATTATTAGCATTCATCCTGCTGTAACAATGTCAAGTTAGAAGTTAAGAATGTACTTAATTTAGTTAATAATACTTTGAGTACAGAAATAAAAATGACATTCATGGTCAAAATGGCTTAATATGATACAACCCTGTTAAAAAGACACCTTTGAAACTACTAGTGTAACAACATGTCACCTTAATTGGGATACTGTATCTCCTGAATAGGGATTAACCATTAGTGCTAAAACAACCTTTGTCTTTGTGTCACGGGATAGTGTCCCTTTAATAAGGTTTAGCGCAAATAGTTTGTGTGACGCATTGTGGGAAGGGGTTGGAAGCAAACATGACGACACGTACTGTACAGTACTGTACGCCTCGTGACGTTTGCTCTCAAATCCTTCCCATCATGCATTATGCAATGATGTTCCTCGCGAATTCATCGATAAACCTTATACATGTAGGGTTGTTCCTTAAATAAAGATGTCCTAAAGAGGGGGTTTCCACATACAGTAGTAAAAATAAATTTGTCTCAGATTGAATATTGTTTATTTTAATTAAAATGACTGTACCTACAGTACAGCTGTACATCTGCTGCACATCCCTAATTATGACTTTTTATTATTCACTTTTATTTCAAATATCAAAAATCGACCAAAGTTACAACTCGTGGCTAAGAGCCAAATTGCGTGTAAAATACATGTCATAGCAAAAATATAATATATAAAGAAATATAAAATAAAAAACAACAAAGAAGTGGAGAGCAGTCGCAAGCTCGCAAGGGAGAAAATTAAGAATTTAGTAATTTGATGACTTACTGTAGTTATGATAATTGAGCCCTCTATAATGACACCAATTAGAACTGCTTAGCTGCTAATCGCATACAGTACTGTGTGATATTTAAATTTTAGTTGAGCAAAGGTCATGTTGACTACTTATATAGTATTTGTAGGTATCATTCCCTTCGCCTAACATTTGGTAAATTTTTTTAATTATTTACTTATAATTAAATACTGTATGTATTTTGACAAGTACAGTAAGCAGCAGGTTAAAACATGCAATTTATTTCTAGTCAATTTTGAAATAAGACACAGGTCCTAAAAATTGTAAAATGAAGTGCTAAACTTGCGGCCAATTTACACAGACGAGCGGTAACGGTAAGCGGAAAAACCACATAGCTTGTCCCATGTATAATCTGTATCTATCCTGAGCGGAAATCGCCCGTCCGCTCCGCGCTGTGTGTAAATGGTCATAATAACATAGATTTTATATATTTATTACCATTACAGCTTGTCTGTGTAAATTGGCCTTTATTGTCCTCAATCTTTTTCATTGTGAATTTCAAAATTACAGTAGATTCACCTGTGCAATTTAGATCAAAAATTGATGATGATGAATTGAAAAAATAAGAGCTTTTGATAAAGAACATTTGAAATATACAGTACTAATTTAAAGAAAGGAGGCGATATGTTGGGGAGTAAACATCATTATGACATCATCATTATCATGACATCATCATGACCTCATCATATTAATCATCATCATCATACAGTACAGTAATACATTAAATATGATACTATATGTTGAGGAGTAAACATCATTATCATCATCATCATGACATTATCATCATAAATACATTAAATACAAATAATGGCACTAATAATGTGAAACAATTATGAAAGTTTTCTTGGAAAAGTTGTTTAAAAAATAAATTAGTGATAAACTAATAAATATTGTTTTATTGCTATAGTAATTATTCACCAAATACAACTTTATTACTAATTATGCAATATTTTATTCATTAAACAGAGCCTGGTTGGTAGCCTCAAGAAACATAGAGAACGCATTTGAGCAAACAATAACAAGAAGGTCATGGTAAGAACACGATTATTAAACAAGTTATATTCTGTTATAAAAAAGTACTGTACTAATTCAGTAATTTTTTTTATCACCTTTACTTTTACCATCAGTTCCATCTTTCTCCAAATATTGTGGTTTCCCTACATTTGTTGATCTTTTCTTTCCTTTAATAATTCGAGCCTATTTTTAATTTCTGTTCCCTAATTTACTTTCTCATTTAGTGTTGTTTTTTTTTTAATCATTTTTAACTTAATAAAACCACTGTAGCTATTTATTTAGAGTTTACAGTATTCAGTACTACAGTAACTCGCATCCTATGATGTGCAATATTTATAAATTCTGAGATACTGTATAATAGGCAGCACCATTGTTTATATTTTGCATTCAGAAGTAGGACGGTGTTTGTCTGTCCGTGAGGTGTGTATCAATCGCACGCTACAGGATTAAGAATGTAAACTTAAGTGTGACCCTAAATATACCGGTTATAATAGACAGTGATTGATTACATTTAGATTGAATCCACTGCATCCAACAAGTCAGCATCAATGTAATACTTCTTAATCAATTGTAATTCCTTACATGTGTAGATCATGTTCTGGACTGTTGTGTTTAAAGCTCTGTCTACACTATGAAACTTTATGTGATGTGCCCATATATGGACATGGTGATGATGTCATATCACTACTATATTTGTGCATATCACTGCCATATTTGGGCACATCGTATTTTTTTGTCACAAAAAGTTTGATACTGTAGACAGATTAGCCTTACAGTATATGACTCTCCCCCCACATAATCAATTCATTGCATTTATGTATGTATTTTATTATATTGTGGAAATAAATTGAAATTAAGAATTAGGAAACAAATCATTTTATAAATTCAACGTGTGTACCTTGCACACCAAGTTAGCAACTATTTTAAAAATAAAAATAAATTAATCAAATAAATTAATAAATACCATATTACTATAGTTCACCCCTTCTTTCCCAATTTTGTGTGGTCAATGGGAGTTTGCTCACTGTACAATACCGTCACAAATGGTAATTTATTAATATACTGTACTAACAATCGTTTGCGTCTTATACAAATGACAGGAAGAAGAAGTATGCGACCCAAATATAGTGCACTCAGTAGCATCTCTAGCAAGTACGAATGACAGCGCCACCATACCATGTCAAATGCCGCCCTCGTCAGCTCGTAAAAGGAAACAAATGGTACCAAAACCGATAAGAGATAAAACAGAAACTGATGACGTTGATGTTATTAATGATGAAGGAGACGCACAGGGTTGCAGCAGCGGTAACCATTGGAATCTAACGGCAAATAAAAAACCTGGTAAGATTGTTATGTTTTAGAAACTTTGAATAAAACAAGGTACAGTACACGTCACGCATTCTCTGCGCCTACAGTATTATCTGAATTCATTTAACCTACATTTTATTTATTACATTACCTTACAGATATAATAAAATGTTGATTAACATAACACAAATTAATTTATTCAATTCTGAATGTCCTTAATTTAATGTCATCATTTATCATTATTATTCAGTAAATTTGCTAGAGTGTTGAGGTTACAGTATTGTAGATGTCTACTGTAAAATGTATACTTTAATACATTACTTTCTTATTGTGAGAACATGTACTGTAAAGTGAAAAAAAAGTTATTTTCGGGTACAATCTATATGTTTCTTGGTGTGAAATTAGATTGAGTGGAAATAGCCCTTGACCAAAAGTGAGTGTGCCATCCAGCACAATCTCTATCTGAAATTTCAAGATCCAAAAAATAAATGACAATGTTTGATAAAATTGATACTGTAGCAAATCTATTGACAACAAAAGTTTTACATTTACTGGTACAGTATAATAAATCATCAGATAATGTATGTTTTTTTGTAAACATTGTATTAATGCCCATGGAACATGAATTTAAAAGATTTAACATTAAAACATGTTAATGCTAACATGAATTAAAATATTCATTGTTTTTATATTTTAAAATCCCATCAAAAAGAAAATAAATCTTTTAATTCCTGAAAGATAAATTTAATTATAAAATTAAATTGAAATATGGTGATTTCAAGCGAATTATAAATTAAAAAGTGGAATAAATCTATTAATTCTTATAGAGTATGTAAAGCTCTGTCTATGCTATCAAACTTTATGTGACAAATAAATGTGACATGCCCATATATGGACATGATGATGTCATATCACTACCATATTTGAGCATATCACTACCATATTTGGGCATGTCACACTTTTTTTGTCAAACTAATTTGATAGTGTAGACGGAGCTTTAGAGTATACAATTTAGATTCTTATTTAGCATGTGTACCTGTATAGTACATAAAATGTTTATTTGTGAGGCATTTCAAGCCATATTTATCTACACATATATCCTACAATATTCATCATACTTACAATACTGTATAGCAAATCTATAGAAGTATGTAACAGCAATATGTAATGCATGCAAAGTATACTTTAAAATGTTTATTTTGTGTTCATGTATGTCGTAGTTAAATGAAATGGATTGCAAGAGCATTTGAGTGAACCCTTAGGGGGATTAGTGAGCCATTATTGGATCAGGATCTGTGTTTGATTGAGAGCTAAGCAGGAAGGCCACATCACACTCTCTTAATACACTAATCCCCCGTTCGTTTCAGCCCTGCCAACGGATCAGCTTGCGTTGCCAAATGCCCAGCTAGACACGTACGGCTTCACAAATCAAGATCTCTGATTTGTTCGTGAGATAATCTCGTGGGGGATTATCGGGAAAGGGCACCATTATCAGCTTACGGGATTAAAGCCGGATTAGTGACTCAGAAGAAAATTTGATAGAATTATGATTTTAATACAATCCATTTGCGTTTAGATCTGATGGGCTTTGGCAAAAGACTTCAGTTTTACATATTTATTTTGAGATAAAATGTTTTCATTGCCAGCCCACTATACTCTGACGTTTTGTAACATACTGTAAAAGTGAATATAGCTATTTCTACTGTATAGCCTATGTATTTACATTGTACACTGATAACAATACTATATTTTTATTTTTATTAAAGCAATAATAATGGTTGAGTTACAGTTTTTTTATTTTATTTCCTGTATGTATGTATATTTTATGTAAACTTTATTTAAAACTAATAATTTCAAGTTTATTGTTTCACACAATAATACAATTACAATATAAAACATAAATTAATAAATATAATTACTTAAACTAAGGCTTTAAGTTTGGTCCTCCAAATAAATAAATTAACACTTTATAATATGTTAAGATTTTAACCCTGTTGTTTTGTAATATGTTTTGTCTTGTAAATGTTTTGCACAGAAGACGACCAGAAAGGCAAGCTGTGTAGGGTGTCTGGAAAACTCAGATCTAGAAAACTCAGATCTCAGATATATCTGAGTTTTCTAGATCTAGAAAAGTCAGATCTAAGCTATTACTTAAGTTTAAAAAAATCAATATACTGTATCTATTAATGTACATGGTGAAATACAGTAAAGGACATAACTTTTAAAACATTTTACAGTATAATATTGAATAAACATTGTTAAGTGTTTTATTTTTTGTAGTTGGTAAAATGTTACCATTGCATTGCGTAGTGGAACAGTTTGAACAGCTCCCTCAACAGAAGGAAGAATATGCGATAGTTTCGTCCGAATTAGTTCTCAAAGACTTGTTAAAAACAGTATTGTGCAAGATTGGAGTTCGATGTCTTGAAAAATTCTATATTGAAGGTATGTGCAAAGAACTTCATTTTGTGCATAACTTACCTGGATAAACTAAATATAGGCTATGCTCAAATATTTAAACACCCTATCCATAATGGTATAATCTTATACCTCCACTGTGATGCTACAAAGAAGAGGGCTGCTTATTATGGTTGGTCCAGTGAAAATTAAACTGTAGAAAAACCCAAAATCCACTATTTATGATATTATACTTGCTTAAAGTTTGAAGTCAGATGATAAAATTGGAAGATATGTTAAAGTTTTGCCCACATTTGTATCAAATACTAGGCAGATTGTTCTGAGCAATTGGTACTGCTGTTGCTTATAATATATAATTTTGACTTTTTTTTTATTGTGAGTCACAAGATATAAATCCTCATTTTGTGAGTTCTCAATAACAAGATCTCATTTTGAGGTTGGATTAGAGGTACGCCAGTGGTTTAACAATAACCTTCCTACATTTTAGGTCATCTGCAAGTGCGAAATTGGAAACCGTTGCCGTTTAGTGCGATTTGCGAGGACAAGGAGACCACGATTGGACATCTCTTTGGTGAAATCATTTCTCATGTGTCATTGATTATTAAGCTTAAGAAACGGTAGGTTGATATGAGTACCTGGTGAGATTTGATTCGAATCTTCAAAAATGTATTCTCTTATTCATTCAAAATGAGTAGTGGTTGTGTCCGAGGTGAAGAGGTAAACAATATTGCATAGCTTGATATTTGATTTATTTCGATACCATACATGAACAAAAACATATAAAAACGAAACAAAAAACGCAATAATTTTGTATGGTACAGTATAGTCCTCTAAACCACTAAAGGAGATTTATTATCCTGAAGGATATATAAAAGTTACTACAAAATATAATAGTATTTTTTATGCTAAATCTTTTACCTTTCTTGGTATAAGCCATGGAATGCTAAACGATATCATTAATATTCATGAAGTTGTCATTAATATTCATGAGTTGACACCCACTAAAGATGGTACACATCTTCTATACCTTATTATTCATGAAAATCAGAACTGTATTCTGTTGTATTTGCTAGCCGATTCTTGATTGTTCAGTATCTTAGGCTTTTATGGCATATGGCTTCCCATAGCTTCACATGTGATGTACATGTGACACTACATTACATAATTGTGCTACTGGACAGATAATGTGGCGATTCAGTACAAAGAATTGGGTTTGTTTGCACAAAGTTAAAGAGGAGCATATCTACTATAATCAATTTATTTCAACTGTTTAAGTTTGGAATTTGACCCTTGTTGTCTCTTTTATTTTCTTGTTTTTATAATTTCCTATTTAATTATTTATTTCAGTATTATTTCTAGGTAGTTTCTATTTCTGTTACATTTTAAAAAAATTCAGAATAATAAATATAATAATTCATTGATTATAATGGTTGATGATATACCTGTATTTAATTATGTTATTTAAAAGCTCAATTAAAACAACATACAATACCAGCATTTTTATTACATTTAATACTACGTATTTAAATCAGCTTTACTGTACAACATTCTGTTTTCTATTTTTAGAATGGAGTCTACATCCTGGTTACCTAACCAGATGATGAATGCGGGGTCGCTCAGGCATGACGAATCACAACAAGGAAATAAGAATAGTAGTAATACACTGCATGATGTAGCCACCAAAATAAAACAGCTGATTGATAAAAGAGGTCCATCGATGCTTGTCTGCCATGGATGTCCATTCTCACAGGTCATTATCCTTGGCAACTGTCCATTTTCACAACACATCGTCCGTCTACGCAACTCACAATATTTAAAAACTCATGCTCAGAAACAAATGTTAATTATTTCTCAAAAATAAGTTATAAG
The DNA here is from genome assembly GCF_963402885.1 of Antedon bifida. NCBI lineage: Eukaryota > Metazoa > Echinodermata > Crinoidea > Comatulida > Antedonidae > Antedon > Antedon bifida. The sequence continues at coordinate 575,367 of NC_136229.1, read as the reverse complement.
TATTGTAAACATATGTAATATTAGACTTGATAGATGTGTATTTGCGCGGCAAGTCATGAAAACAAAAGACTTTTTTTTTTCAGGAAGCAAAATTATTAATTCTTACTTATTTGTTTAGCAAATTTAGCAAAGTGATAAATTATGATTCTGGTGTGTGAACGCACCTTTGTTCTGACTGTTACTGCCATTTCACACAAATTTTTTAAACAATAAATATAATTTTTGAATTGAATTAGGCAGACTTTAGCCAATTATTATTACAGTTTTTAAATACTTTTTTATTTTATTATTTAAGGAACAGTCAAATTAATATATAAATAAAAGAAAAAAGTTTTCAAAAATGAATTTTTTACATTTCAGAATGTTATAAATCAGATTCTGAGTGGGAAATACAGCAAGTTGATATCATCTGAAAAGGTGACCGCTTTCTACTTATGGTTCAACATTTACAGTCGGCTTGCTGACAATACGTTGATACCTGCCGAGAAACTGGACAGCACAAGCTCTACAAAGTTCATGCCACGTAGGGTCAGAGGTCAAAGGACACTATTTGACCCTAGGTATGAAATACCATTATTGTTTAAATGGTATCGCTTGAATCCGCGTCCTAGTCGGTTGGAATTGGAAGCTTACCTGTCACAGTTGAATTCATCTGAAAGACGCAGAAACGGCCATCCTCTGCAGTATTCATCGCTTGCAATATGGTTTAAAAACGCCCGTGCCAAGTATCGCGATTTTACCAAAATTCCATCAATGTATAGGTTTGACCGCAATGATGGTCACTCTTTACCATTAAATTACAGCCAGAAGCATTATTCTCCAAGACGGATGATAGAGTTGCAAGATCTGTCGCAACCAGACAGCAACACAAGGCAGGATCCAACTGCTCAGGCCTTAGAAACGCTGTCTAATGTGGCGACTAAAGTTGCAAGTAGTCTAGCTATGAGCTCGGTGAGCAGTAGGTTGTCATCTTTAAGCTCAGATACAATGGCATGCAGCCAGCTTAACGAGAGATACAATACTGTATTGCAACATCACCGGCAAATGAAGGATGTTGCTGAATCACAGCCTAACAGAACTGCAAAAACTACTTTAACTGTTCCTCAACCGTTAGTGCCCATATTAGTGGGTCGGCATCAGCCATGGCAAAATATCGTCAGGCAAAGTGCCGCATCGAATGGTGCCCCCAACGCTGCCCCGCCTACCTCCAGTATTATTAGAGCAAGAACCACGACCCCTCCGGCCCCAGCTAGACCCCACGTGTCGCTAAAGGGTAAAGTTTCTGTTCCGTGTCCCCGCAAAAGATTTAATATTCACCCGACACTTGAAGCTCCTCGGTTGGAATCATGGTTCACGGTCACGCCTAAACCTGATAGAGAAATAATTCGCGTTTATGCAACGCAACTAAACAACACTGACTTCAGACGCTCTCGTGATAAATACACCAGCCGAATAATATACGTATGGTTTAAAAACCGCAGAGCAAAACAAAATCGTTTACAACAACGAAGTGGTATCAAAGACGGTAGTGCTGTCAGCTATCCTTCCGTCGGTAGCTCCGAAGACGGCATGGAAATTGATCCGTGCGATGGGTCTGACATGGAAAGCAATTTTTCTGGGAATCAATCCGCCGATCAGTCTTTTAATTATTCTCACGGTGATCATTTGAAGTTGGAGTCGTGGTTCCAGGAGAATCCTGAACCAACGCCGGAGATGCTTGACAAGTATACCAACGAACTCAATTGTGAGGGGTCATCAAGAGGTCATAAAATGGACATTGAAGCAGTGAGCCAATGGTTTATTTCCAGGAGAGAGACGGTGACTGTTATTAAGGAGGAACCAGACATGTATATGCAACCAAGTGATGACGATAACAGGTAATTTAACTGATACTTTCTTACATTCAAAGTCAACAATCAGCACTGATGAAGCAGCTAAAGCTCTGTCTACACTATCAAACTTTATATGAAAAAAAATGTGATGTGCCCATATATGGACATGATGATGACTATCATATTTGGGCACATCACACTTTTTTTGTCAAACAAGTTTGATAGTGTAGACAGGTCTTAATATTAGCTTGCATTTTGATATTTGTCACTACTATGAAGTACAGTAATAATTAATCAGGGGGTCCAGTAGTGAGGTGATGTTTTGTGAAAGATGGTAATTGTGCCCCACCCACAAATAACTGTTCACTACAGCAAAATATCTCAAAGTTAGGAAAATATCTCGTTACTATGCTTGCATTTTTTTAAAAATAATTTTATTTGTAAATATTTTTAGTGATGATTGGAATGATGTGAAAGTGCGTCATTCAGTATTGGAATTGTTAAAGGACTTAAATCAAACCAGGCTTGCTCAGATAAGCCCACTATCACAGGTAAGTACGTACTTACTGTGGTTTGAAGGCAGATGCCCTGGAAGATGAAGAAATACATGTTGTGTTGGGCGAGCCTTAAACATAGAAATGAATTAAAAAAGAATAAATAAATAAAATGTATGTGTGGTCAAGACATGACTGGCTAGTATTTAGAATAGCTATAATTTTTGATTTTTTTAAAAATACATTCTGAGAGGCAGAGTCTAAAATTATTCCACAATGTGGGTCCAGAGTATATTATATACCACAGTAGTAATTGTTTGTTTATTTTTCTGACAGTCCATGATATCGTGCATAGCTAATGCAAGGTACACAGCAGCTATAAGTAAAGATAAATGCCAAGAGTTTGGCAGATGGTTCAGAATATACAGGGCTCAAACACAAGGTAAGTAACCTCCTAAAGAAATGGTAGAATCCAATGGGCTTAAACACAGGCACCCTATATTAACACGCTTCACCCCATTGAAAATGGGCCAGGCCGTGTATGGTAGAATCCATTGGGTAAGTAAGCCGTATAGACATGATCCCTATGCCACGTATGGTAGAATCCAATAGGCTCAAGTTATACACCTTTAGTAATTGGCCTAGGGAACAAAGCACATATGGTCATGTTTCTAACACCCTAGCTTTGTTGTGTGTAAACCAATCAGTTAGCCTGTTAACATGTTTTTTCTGTTTATTTTACAGGTTTTGATCATCACTAATAATGTGCAAGAAATGTGCCAATACAAACAGCAGATCAATAGTTAAAACAGTATTTGAATAAATTAATACAATTTGATTGTAAATTGAAATGTACCACGTGCAATTTTATTTTTAGCAGTTTTTTATATTAAAATATAAAAAAAAATGTAGGCAGCTTTTGGTTAAACCAGTTAGTTTATTATTGGCTGTTGATCTCATGAATATTCATTCGTTTATTGAATTGGAACATTAATGATGATGCATAGAGAAGTCTATTAGGCAGCCTTCAGTTCAACCAGTAAGTAAGTATTACTATAAACAGTGGTAGATCCAAGAGGGCGTAAAAATGTATTTATTTTAAGTCTTTAGCCAAGGATTACCAATAGTGAATTAATAAGATAGGTTTATAATCCTTATCCGAGAAGACTTGTTCCACCACCAAAACAACAAAGAGTGAGTCGGCCTCAAACCCATGCAAATATTGGTGGCTATTTAGTTACAGTAACCGGTAACCGGTAACCGCAGCCATTTAATCCTCTTGTGGTAATCACATTTTGTGTGACAGCCACAGGTTGTATTTGAACCATATTTATAGTGTCTTAACATTTTACATGGAGTATGTTAATTTGTTGTTAATTAATATTAAGAAGAAGAATAAGAATTTATCCCACCCAATTTAGTGTATTTAGGTAATAATATTTGATAGAATTTGTTTGATTCGATGTAATAAACTTAGATACGGGTAATCAAGAAGGCGGGTGAATGAAATCAAATTAAAAGTAATGATTCAGGTAACACAATTAGGGATCATGTCAACTCTACTACTACAGTAACTACATTTTCTACTGCAGTAACTATGTTTTGTACTACAGTAACTACATTTTCTACTGCAGTAACTATGTTTTGTACTGCAGTAACTGTGTTTTGTACTGCAGTAACTATGTTTTGTACTGCAGCAACTATGTTTTGTACTGCAGCAACTATGTTTTGTACTGCAGCAACTATGTTTTGTACTGCAGTAACTGTTTTTTCACTGCAATAATTATGATTTTAGTTTATTTCAATGCAACACACTTTGCAATAAAATAGTGTGTATGTTTACACAAAACAAGCTTGCTGAATAAAAAAGTAAAAAAATAAACAAAATATAGTTACTGGAGTAACTGCAGTAGAATAGTTTTGACATATCCCTTTATGATGGCAAAAGTACAAATGGGTGTGAAAGGGAAAGGGATCTGCTTATCACTAGTCTATGTATAATTTGTTATTTGTCATCTTTATTAAATACTGTACAACATTTTAGAAAATTGGTGTATAAAAATAAGTTGGGTTTTCAAAAAATTAATATTAATAAGTATTGGAATTTTTAAACACGTTAGAAATGTGTAACTAATTAAATTAGTTTAATTTATGACAATCAAATTTGCAAAATAATTCTAATAATTTTGGCTTTAGATATGTTATGTTGCTTTATTTATGTATGATCTAAAAATAGATTTCTTGTTTCCTAGCAACATTTTTTGATGCAATTATTTAAAGAAAACAAATATAGTAATTTTTGTGTGGTGCTTTTAAAAAATATTTATACATTAGACAATATATTTGTAATTGAAACTGCTTTTAAACTTGTTCTTGTCTTTTCAAAATAAATTAAAACATGTGTTAATGCAACATACATACAGGCTGAAAACACCACCAATGTTGCCTGATACATATTTAAGTAAGTAGTATAATAAATAAAATAGAAATGTAACTACAGTTAATCCCAATACTGGACACCCTTGTCTGGTTTTCTGGAAAGTCTGGTATCCCAAATGTGTTCCTAATAAGGTTTCTCTCAAATGCATGATGGGAAGGAATGTGGAGCAATAGCACTACCACCAGTATATACAGTTTTTATTATACGGTGGCACTACTGCTCCCAAACCCTTCCCATCATGCATTATGCAATGATGTTCCTCAAGCTATTTGTGATAAACCTTATGGGAAAAATGGATTTAGGACATTTTGAACAATAAGAAAAGTCTGCTTTTGGGAGAGTTGACTGTATATACTTGTTTAGTAATATCAACACAGACAAATTAATATTAAGAATGTTGATTTTTCGCAATTATACCAGCTGCATCACATACACCCTCCTAAATCAAATTTAATAATTGTAGTTTGTCCCACCATTTGTTATTTTATACTTTGTTACAATTGTTGTATTTTTTGGTCATGTGACCATTTGTAAAATAGACCCATTTTCTCATTGATTCATGCACAGTATTTTTATAGTTATCAAATATTACAATGTAGTATTCAGAATAATGCAAATTAAAATTACAAAATCCTAATAAATTCAGTAATTTATTATTTTATCTCGAGTTGTATTGGTTTGGAATCATGCATACACATCACTTGTCTAGCTAATAGACAGAGTTTTGACTTAATATTAGTACAGACGTGGGACATCGTAATCTCCAGTTGATTCGATTTGTTTTAACATTGCTGGTCTAGCTACTACTTAATAATTAGTAAAAAGATAAATATTTTGGCATATATGGCATTCCATATGTATAATACTTGAGCTCTAGTTATCTGACAAAAATCGAAACGCGGACTGGTGGACTAACATAAAAAATACAATAACTACAAACTTTGGGCAAGTCTAACACATAGCAAGCTCCAGTTGATTTGTCTTTACTTTGTCTACATATCACAACCTTCGGTAAACCAAGATAAGAACATTTATTTAAGTTATAGTATGTAACTTGTATACTGTACTGTTAAATGGCTATTTCCTGTTGTAAATTGCCAAATAAGAAACTGTATATCAAGTTGTGAATCACATTCAGTTGTTTTGTATAATTTTAAATAGATAAACATCTTTTATTACTTTGGTCACCAGCCTCAGAATTCTCAAACATTTTACAAAAACCCTTTCAACATGCAATGTACCACCTAATCATGAGGTTGGATCTAAATAATGCATGACACATGATGCGCTATCAAATGGCAAGGATACACTCGGGTGTATTATAAAAGATATAACGCACTGTGCCACCTGATTGTATTCTTGCAATTTGATTGGTTAATTATGCACCATGAGAGAATGTTTCATTTGATAAAAGCATTGACTGCTCTATTTAACTTGGCTCTGTCTTGTTAAACAGAGCAGTTAATCTTTCAACTCATGAAGTATTCTCACCATCCATTCATTATTTGTACCATTGCACTCATAAACATTCATTATTTGTACCATTGCACTCATAAACATTCATTATTTGTACCATTGTACTCATAAATATTCATTATTTGTATACTAATGTTCAATAATCTAGTTCAAGGTCTATCAAAAGCTGTTCATTAATATCTTGTAACAATGTTGTATTTTCCCAGTTAATGTCATCTACTGGTGATAGCGGTTCTTCTTCAACATCAACCTTGTTTATCTAAAAATAAAACATACACATGAATGTTCTGGAAGATATAGTTAGGAGTAAAGCTACATTCAAACTGATTCTGGAGTAAACACCAGACTGCAAGATTCTATTCTTACACAATACACAAATTTCTCAACATTGTTTACAGACCGGAATCCGCGCTCAATGTGAACATAGCTTAAGAGAGGAACATGAGAGAACACAAAGGGATATAGATAAACAAGTATAGATAACAGTGACTGATCCTGGGCTAAAAATGGTAAAATGCAGTGCTGAGCTCCCACCTTGAATCCAACCCTGTATAAAATAACTGCAGTATGTATAAAGCAAATTTTTTTAGTTGTTTACATCAAAAAATAAAGTAGAGAAATAAAACGCACCTTGATAATACCCTGTAAATTATGACTGGTGATAGAGGACGCTGCTTCATCGACGTACGGTGCGACCTTTCCTGTACTTAGCACAACAAGCTTGACCTTTGAGAATGCGTTCTCATACGCACGGTTACACGCCTTTTTCTTGGCTCTCTTAACTGCTATCATTTTAGTCTCTATTTCTAAAAACAAAAAACAGTAATATTTATCGAAACGTCAAGAAACTTTTTTGTGGTGTACTGCAACCTTGATATCAAACATACTGTTGACTACCAACCTGATGGATTATAAGCTACCTGTCCCAGTCCAATGCCGTCACTACTGATGTCGTCATGGAAACGGAATGATATTCTTGCGTTGCATACATAACTTGCAACATCTTTCTCATCAGATTCTGTATATTTTGAAAGCTAAAAAAACAAAATGTTTAATATTTAGAGGGTAGTGGAGGGGGTGGTGGTCCACCTATATGATATACAGTACTAGGGACTTTACGAAACAGGACAGTTAGGGGAGGACGAAGGAGATTCTATGTTCGCTAGGGCGTAAAATCATAAACATGCCATTTTATTAGCCACGCTAAGCTCCACCCACTTTGTTAAAGCTCTTCATGAGCACGGTCCTGTTTCGTAAAGTCCTTAATACAGTGGTAAAGGACTGCAGTACTTATAGAATGTAAGCATTTACTAAACAAGATACTTACTGACACAATGCTTGCATTATAACCATTGAATCCCAGATAGTAGTTAGCCAGCTCATAACACTTTTCTACAAATAACTGTTTATTTGCTTCATCAATAGCTTTCCCCTTTTTAGGATGTTGCACCTAGATGTAACATACAGCTTTTATTATCTATGTAATTTGCTAGGAAGGAGGGGTGTTAAATTTGTAATACTGTATCCAATGACAGCTATTATTATCTAGGTAATTTGCTAGGAAGGAGGGCTGTTTTATTTGTAATACTGTATCCAATGACAGCTATTATTATCTATGTAATTTGCTAGGAAGGAGGGGTGTTTTATTTGTAATACTGTATCCAATGACAGCTATTATTATCTAGGTAATTTGCTAGGAAGGAGGGCTGTTTTATTTGTAATACTGTATCCAATGACAGCTATTATTATCTATGTAATTTGCTAGGAAGGAGGGGTGTTTTATTTGTAATATCCAATAGCAAGAGTAAACCAATGTGATTTGCCACAAGGAGAATACCGTCTATGGTTTTACAATAAGAGTTTTGAATAGTGAAAATGATCTTGTAAGGTCTACTACGAACTATCTGTTCAAATCTCTTTGTATTCATGTAATCTGAGTGTTGACTTACTTTCAGCAACTGTCCATCTATCATGTACTTAAGATGAACGGCAGACTTAGCTTTAGCTGCTGCTTTACTTGAGTAGAACTTAACAAAGGCATAATATGAATCAATGGCTTCATTCAGTTTATTGTAAACTAGAACATCGTAGATGAGACCATATACTTCAAATATGTCTTTTAACCGCATCTGTAAAAAATGAAAAGTTTTCATCATCACTTTTTGTTTGTTTGTAAAGTAACTTACTTGTTCATGCTTGGCAGTGTGATATCAGAGTGTTTGATACTAATAATATAATCATGATCACATATTGCTGTTTGTTTGTATTTATATATTATATTAGTGTTTGAAATAAAGTAAAAGATATTATCTTACAGAGCATTCCTGTTGAGTTAACTTGCTACTGATTCCAGTTATAAACAATGTGTTTGATGTTTCTAGTGGTTTTTTGAATTCAATCAATTCAGCTTCACATTCAACCATTCTCGGTTTAAACTGTACTTTTTGAAAAGCAAATGAACAGATAATCCAGTTAATGAAAGATAAAATAAAGAAATATCCAGCTTTCTATGATGACTCTACTCTATGATGTCACTTTGGAAGCTGTCCTCTTTTGTTCGCTACAATTTACAAACAACATCTCCTGCGTACAAAGTAAGAAAGCAACATTACGTGACAAATCTAAGCCTAGATCGTATCATTTAATTGTATGTGCATGTGCTAGGCCTAGACTGGCTAGTCGTTAGTAGGCCTAGCATAGTTGTGCCCCCGGAAGGGTGATCCTACTACTAACTAGGACTATAGTATCACGAACTTGTGTAAAAACAATCAATGTTGATTGAACGAGTTGTGCTGTACATCAGTCTCGTGTCTAAATAAAGTTTATATATATAACCTCTAGTATAGGGCTAGGCCTGGCTGGCACTCCACTGCCTAGCCTAGCCTTTATTAGGGCCTAAACTAGGGCCTAGGCTAGTATAAGCCTATACAGCTACAGCTAGGTAATCTACAGGATATCCCGTCTGTTAGTAGGAGGGATCGATCCAGTAGAAGTTATGTTTAAAAAATAGTATGGAATTATATGATTTTCAAATAAACAAACCTCAAATCCCATAAAAAGTTAGGCCTTCCTCCTGGAGAAATTTCAACCGAACCGCCACACAAAACATCATAGGCATAGAGGGCCGCCCAGCCACCAAAGGAATAAAGCAATTCGCGTCAACTATGATAGGTGACGCGTCACTGATAAACAGCGTCACAATAAATATTATTTCAATGAACTTTTCTGTTATTTCACTAAAATTAAATTCACGTAAATAGAATAATTACAAAGTTAATATGTATCAAATATGCTTTATTTCACAAAAATAAATCAAAAAACATGTTATGTTAATAATCTTTACATTACATAACAGTAGGCCTAATATTTTGAGAATTTTCATACCCAAATCTCTTTTCTTGTTCACAAGTGTAATATGAATCTAAATTTGTCTGGTCATGATATCAAAATCCAAATAAATTACGAAAAAAGCAACATTATGAATATTGGATGTACACAAACTTTAAACTTCAAAGAAAAAAAATGTGTGGACTCCAGGCCCAGTAAAATATTTAGGGGTAAATATTTCAAGTAATTTTAACGATATTTTCAAATTAAATTTTCAAGAAATAGAGAAAGCTAACAAATACTGAATATGTGGAAACAGCGTTCACTTACTTTGTTTGGAAAAGCAACGATTATAAACTCATTGCTTCGTCCTATTTTTACCTATCTTTTATCGAATTTACCGGACCCACCTGACTACTTTTTTTCAGGATATTTAAAGGACAATATTTGAATTTATATGGAATGGTAAACCCGATAATGTCAAACGAAAAGTTATGTATATGTTTAACGAAGGAGGTCTAACAATTTATCGTATTCAAAGCTATTGTTGGATAAACGATACCTTGACGACGAGAGTCAATCAAAGTGCAAAATATTTTTTTAGAATAAGATTAAGAAAGTAGGTGGAAACATAGTTTTTGAAATCAACTGCTCAAAAAATTCAAAAATTGTGAAACAATTTGGTGGGTTTTATAAAGATATTTTACCCGTTGGAGTGAATATAACTTTGTAGAACCTGGTACAGTAAATGACATTCTAAATCAATCGTTATGGTACAACTCGTGTTTTGACAAACGATAATTTAAAATTGAAAAAGGCTGGTCCATTAATAATGTAAATTATATACGAAATATCGTTAATAATGAAGGAAAATATTAGAAATAGACGATTTTAAGCAAATGCCTAATTGTTATTTTTTTTCACCAAATTCAATTCAATTCAATTCCAAATTCCTGGAAACAGAAATTGGTGGAACAAAATTTAAATACAAATACAGTACAATCTATTATTCACGAGGAATGGCACAAATTTTAAATGGTTTTGGACTCATTGCTAATCTATGCAGTACAATCTATTATTCACGAGGAATGGCACAAACTTTAAATGGTTTTGGACTCATTGCTAATCTATGCAGTACAATCTATTATTCACGAGGAATGGCACAAATTTTAAATGGTTTTGGACTCATTGTTAACCCTACATGGGGATCTAGATCCGGTAGAGTTTCACCTTCTGGAATTATTAATTTAAATCGTTGAAAGAAATTGGTCATTACGAGGAAGATCTCCATCTTGGCCATACTCTCACCCAAACAAGCTCTTCTTCCTGTAACACAATAATTGATTGATATTTCTTCTTTTTTTTCATTATTTATTATCTACTGTATATGCAATGCATTACTTTATTTGTGTGGAGAAAAAAATAAATCTCAACGAAATACTGAATAAGAGAATAAAAATTCTAATTCATTCAATAAATTAAAAAATGTTTTGTTTTTATTTTACAAAAATCAAATTGGTTTACTTACCAATACCAAAAGGCATGAACATTTTCGGTTTGTTAACTTTTTTCCCATCATCTATTAAGAATCTTAAAGGGTCAAAGGTCATAGGATCATCCCAATACTTTGGATCAGTGTGGATCCTATAGAGATTAAGATTGATGATTGTTCCTTTCGGAAGCTTATAACCTTTTACGACACACTCTTGCGCGTTTCCATGCGGCAGAGTCGCACCTGCTATGTTGCCCAATCGCTGCACTTCACATGTGGTAGCTTCAAAATATGGGAGGCTGGTTTGATCGGCCATTGTTGGTTTTCTACCATCTAGAACATCATCAATCTCTTTCCGAACCTAATAAAGAATAAGTAAAAGATATGAGTTGTTCCGCCACTAGAAATTGTACCATCTTATTTGGCATACAGTATTTGATTTGGGGACTTTTTTGTTCAGTATTTTTTTCCCTTTTTAGTAATTTTCCTGCGGAGTAATTTAAAATGTTTCCAAGTGTTAAAGCTTGGTTCCAATAACTAGTTCCAAGAACATTTTATGGAACAATGTGATAATTAGACTATTTGTTAAGAAGCATACTTTATCTTGGACTTCTTGATAAGTTGCCATGTAAATAAAAAACCACATCAAAGTGCTGGACGTAGTTTCAGCTCCTCCAATAAACATCGTCAAAAGGGACGTCCACATGACGTCTGGATTGAAGAATTTCTTCTCTTCTTTATCACACATTTCACCTTCTGCGAGGAGTCTATCAGTAATATCTCTGATGTTCTCAGGGTCAAAGGTCTCTTTATGTTTCTTAACTTGATTCCTTACAAACTCTGTTAAGTATATCGCTGGAAGTGCCTTGTGTTTGAACATTGGTAGAGACATTATAGACGGTATATGCGTTTCTATATTTTTTAAACTGCACTGCTTAAAGAACTTCAACAGATTTTGTAAGAGTTTCTGGAACTCTGGATCCGAGTAATCATAGCGGTCACCAAATGTTATATTGCAGATAATATTGGCGACAGCACAGTTCACAATATGCTGAGGGTTGAAGGGATCACAGCGGTAATTGGCAGCTTCTTGGCAGAAAATGTCCGTTTCTGTTTTTATCTTCACTTCTAAACTTCTTTTTCCCATTCCAAAATGACGCAAAGCGGTTATCATCCATCGTCTCCTGGCCTTCCAGGCTGGGCCATTCTCCCATACGACACTTCCTAAAAGGATATAATATACCATATCAATCTCAAGAATTGGGGCTACTCTGTTTCGCACGACACCGCTAAATTTTCAATTTCTCATCTAAATTTTAAATTAATTTAATAAATATTATTTAATGTCACCATAATGTATCATCTAAAGCAATGTTCTCTTCCCCTGCCGCCATGAAAAGCCTCTCTCATTAATTCAGGACTGCGTAAACCAGTATGTCATTGACATCAGGTCACAGAGACCCTGCTTCTTGCTCTATCACAGACACTGTCTGGACTGTTTCGGGGTTATCTTTACGATAGATTTGACAAACAAATTAAAAACATTATAGCGTCCCCTTTTTGATTTGACATCCAATAAAAACCATTCTATTTTTGGGAAGGGGAAGAGCGTTTAAATTGTCAACATTGAATCCATTAAATTCTCACCTTCTGTAGCCATATTGTACGTCATAAAGGGAACAAGATTCCGTTCTGAAAACAATTCTGGCTGTTTCTGGAACATATCTATGGCAAGCTGTCCATCATTTATCCAAATTGAAACGCGAAAAGGTCCCTGATATAGAGTCATTATATCGCCGAATTTCTCGGCCCATTCACACATCTTGTTGATTGGTCTTTTTCCGTATGAAAGCATATTTCCCACGATCGGCAGCGGAGTAGGTCCGGGTGGAAGTGAATTTATCGAGCATTGACGAAGATACAACGTTAAGAATAATATAACAAACACGATATACGTGCTGTAATTAATAATCAAATCTGATAACAACAAACTCATTGTTTTAAAAAGGATATTTAAACAACAGGTTTAATACACAACATGAATAATTAGGCTTTGAACGACGACACACAACCAGCTACTTTCTGTACCTGCGATCACGAGTCCGTGTGTTTGTGGTCTGTGCCTGGCTCCGGGGTTCAAGCATCAAAGATAGTGTATCAATTACAATTGCACTAAAAAAACACTTGAAGAAGATAGCGATGGCAATGATACCGTATTATTTATTTGTTTGTTAAACATTTTGGCAAGAGGAAGCCATGGGCCTATGGGTAGTGGTGGTACCTCTCATCAAAACTTCTGAGCAGCAATTACGTAGATTATTCATCCGTTTTTTTATATAGTACAAACAATTCAAGGTAGGCCTACACTTTCAGTCCCTGTTTGAATGCATTTCAGTTAAAAACATTTTAGGCGCGCAACAATGCAAGTGAGTTAAGTTGACCAATCAATGGACACGATCGTTGTTGTCGCCCGGGCCTCCTACAACTAACGACTAGAGTGGCAACGCGCGCAAGTGAGTTGACCAATCACAAGAGACAGTTCCGAAGATCTGCGACGTCATTGGTTATAAATTTCGACGCGCTCTTTTTTACGTCACGTCCTTGCGTTGCATCAAAGTTGAACTATACTACATAAAAACACTCCATATTACAATCGACAAATTAAGATAAAAAATGTTTTTTAAACTCAAATAAATTAAAAGAATTAATATTGCTATATTCTTTCAAAACTGCAAAAATTAAATTACTAATTTTAATCTTATAAATCATTTTATTTTCGGATCGATTAATTTACAGTGGGACACATCATGACCCAACACAAATTGTCCACTAACCAAAAACCGAAATTATCCCCTTAATAGGGGGTTTCGCGGGAGAAAACAAAAATCAAATATACCAAATGAACAATAATTGATATGGAATCAGCCAACGTGTTTTACCAATGTAAATTTTAAAGCAAGAAAAAGTAAAATAATAATTATAATGTATGATTTATCCATTTTTGTATAAGTAACGATATAAATATTATTACATTATTTGGTCATCCTCATTAAACAAAGTTTAAAAAAATAAACAAAAACATCTTAAATTGTATTGGTTTGAAACCATGCATACATAATCGGAGTTCTCGTCTAATATCAGTAAAAATGTTGGCGAATTTGGCACATAAGGCGTTTCATACGTAAACTACATAAAGCAATTCGCGTCAACTATGATGTCACGCATTACAACGTCACAAATATGATTTCAATGGATGGATTATTTTATAACTTTTCTGTTATTTCACTAAAATTAAATTCACGTAAATCAAATAGTTACAAAGTTAATATGTATTCAATATGCTTTATTTCACAAAAATAAATCAAAAAACATATGTTAATAATCTTAGTAATATTTTGAGAATTTTCATACCCAAATTCTTTTTTCTCTCATGAATGTAAATTTGTCTGTCATCAATTTTTAATCAATAATAATAATTTTTTTAAATTATATAGTATATTTAATAAGAAAAGTCTTCTTAATTAATTTTAGTTTTATGACCATAGCAACCATAAGATGAACAAATAAAGTTAAAGAAATATAGAATCATAATGGCTTGCCAAACTTGTATTTTCAGAAATTGTTACTGTTATTATATAAAACTATTAGTGGACCTCTGTGTTTTAATATTATTGTTATTCAACCAAGAATTTATCAATATACTTGTTGTGGAATCGGTGAGAATAATGAGGTGAACACGTTGTTGCAATATGTTGTCTTTATTAACTTTATTATTCAACAACTGTGTTGGGTTGTCCAAAGGGTTCCAAATAACAAAATAAGATGATTACACTGCATAAATATCTCACACGATACCAATTGTATATGATTTCGTTCAGCCTGCGTATTGTACGCGCACTGGCACGCAACTCACAAATTGAAAACAAATGACGTCATGACAATACTGCTGTAGAACCTACTAACACACATGAACCAATACTAGTCTAGGTTATAGACTATTTAACCATATTTAACAATATATAGCTTGAAATACATTCTCCAGACAAAAATCAACTTTGACAAACGTTGATTGGTTGTCTAAAAAGACGATAAATACAGGCTTGGTGAATGTCTAGAACCGATACATACTGTATCAACATGACTCGTTAAATGTATAAAAACAAATATTAAATAATATAAAATTGTTGGCAATAGTCAGGTAATAATTATAAAGCTTGGTTCCCACTAGGACGCAATGCAAGGACGTAAACGCAATGCAAGTAATTTGATCAATCACAACGAAATGGAACCGTTGCTTGTAATTGGTCAAGGTACTTGCGTTATGCCTACGCCGTTGTTTTGTGTCTAAGTAAGAACTAAGCTTTAGAAACATACTAGGTAAACTATAAATTGTGAGTTTTTTTCCTTTTATTTAATGGTACAGTATGATTTGATGAGTTGTGTCCTAGTGGGAACCCAGCCTTAGGTGTAATGTGTTATTACTTGCATTGCGATTACATCCTTGAGTTGTGTCCTAGTGGGAACCAAGCTTTAGGTGTAATTACATCCTTGAGTTGTGTCCTAGTGGGAACCAAGCTTTAGGTGTAATTACATCCTTGAGTTGTGTCCTAGTGGGAACCAAGCCTTAGGTGTAATGTGTTATTACTTGCACTGCGATTACATCGTTGAGTTGTGTCCTAGTGGGAACCAAGCTTTAGGTGTAATTACATCCTTGAGTTGTGTCCTAGTGGGAACCAAGCTTTAGGTGTAATTACATCCTTGAGTTGTGTCCTAGTGGGAACCAAGCTTTAGGTGTAATTACATCCTTGAGTTGTGTCCTAGTGGGAACCAAGCTTTAGGTGTAATTACATCCTTGAGTTGTGTCCTAGTGGGAACCAAGCCTTAGGTGTAATTACATCGTTGAGTTGTGTCCTAGTGGGAACCAAGCCTTAGGTGTAATTACATCCTTGAGTTGTGTCCTAGTGGGAACCAAGCCTTAGGTGTAATTACATCCTTGAGTTGTGTCCTAGTGGGAACCAAGCCTTAGGTGTAATTACATCCTTGAGTTGTGTCCTAGTGGGAACCAAGGCTTAGGTGTAATGTGTATCTAATATTAATACAGAAGGCAGTCATAGAGAATGCACTTTTGGAAAAAAACATTTAAATTGTTATTAATTATTGCACAGGTACCATTATTATGATTCAAGATTCTTTGAACTTTAACCTGTATTGTAACATAACCACCCTGTAGGTCAACCCTCTTTCTGTTTCAGATCTATTTTCACTTCTATTTTCTCTTTCTCTACTTTTCGTTTGTTTATACAGTAGTTGGCTCTCCCAATACTGGACTCTCTAAAAACCAGAAACTCCCTCAAAACATGGCTTTACTTTCAAAGTCATAAATTTATGTTTCATTATATTCTGAAAATCTAACATATTAGGAGACCCAATCGAATGGTGTCCAGTACTGAGAGTTTTGACTATATTGGCGCTTTTTTTATTTCCTAAAGGTAGTTTTTTAAGTAGTTGATTTCTAATCTAATTCTGTTAGCAGAAGAACATTTTTACTCATAACCTGAGATCTATCTTTCCTGAGGAATTGCAAAAATTTTAAATGGTTTTGGACTCATTGCTAATCTATGCAGTACAATCTATTATTCCCGAGGAATGGCACAAATTTTAAATGGTTTTGGACTCATTGTTAACCCTACATGGGGATCAAGGTCCGGTAGAGTTTCACCTTCTGGAATTATTAATTTAAATCGTTGAAAGAAATTGGTCATTACGAGGAAAATCTCCATCTTGGCCATACTCTCACCCAAACAAGCTCTTCTTCCTGTTGAATTTTAAAGAAAAAAATCGATATTTATGTTTAAAAACATTGCACAAGTTACTGAATACGATAAAAATTAAAACGTCAATTTTAATTTATTTCAAAAAATCAAATTGGTTTACTTACCAATACCAAAAGGCATGAACATTTTCGGTTTGCTAACTTTTTTCCCATCATCTATTAAGAATCTTGAAGGGTCAAAGGTCATCGGATCATCCCAATACTTTGGATCAGTGTGGATCCTATAGAGATTAAGATTGATGATTGTTCCTTTCGGAATCTTGTAACCTTTTACGACACACTCTTGCGCGTTTCCGTGAGGCAGCGTGCCACCTGCTATGTTACCCAATCGTTGCACTTCATATGTGGTAGCTTCAAAATATGGGAGGCTGCTTTGATCGGCCATCGTTGGTTTTCTACCATCCAGCACGTCATCAATCTCTTTCCGAACCTGACAAGGAATAAGTAAAAGAACATGAGTTGTTCTGCCACTTGAGAGTGTACCATCTTATTTGGCATATTTGATTTGGGGACTTTTTTGTTGAGTATTATTCTCCCTTTAGTAACCTCTAATAATGCATTTCCTGCCGAGTAATTTACGAGTTAATTTCCAAGCGTTAAAGCTTTTTTCCAACTAGGACGCAAGGAAGTAAGCGCAACACAAGTGAGCTGACCAATGACAACACGATGGATCATCTGAACTGTCGTGACTGGTCAACTCACTTGCGATTTGCATCCTAGTTGGACCCTGCTTTTATAGTAAATACTCAACTCAACTTGGTTAAGTGTCCAATCAAACACTGTACTCCAATTATTATCTAGCTACTACTACTAGTGATTAGTGAAAATGTTGTCAAATACTATTAACAATTACAATTGGAAGAATATTTCTTAAGGAAGCATACTTTATCTTGGACTTCTTGATAAGTTGCCATGTAAATAAAAAACCACATCAAAGTGCTGGATGTTGTTTCAGCCCCTGCAATAAATATCGTCAAAAGGGACGTCCACATGACGTCTGGATTAAAGAATTTCTTCTCCTCTTTATCACACATTTCACCTTCTGCGAGAAGTCTATCAGTAATATCTCTGATGTTTTCAGGGTCAAAGGTCTCTTTATGTTTCTTAACTTGATTCCTTACAAACTCTGTTAAGTATATCGCTGGAAGTGCCTTGTGTTTGAACATTGGTAGAGACATTATAGACGGTATATGCATTTCTATATTTTTTAAACTGCACTGCCTGAAGAACGTTAACAAATTTTGTAAGAGTTCCTGGAACTCTGGATCCGAGTAATCATAGCGGTCACCAAATACTATATTGCAGATAATATTGGCGACGGCACAGTTCACAATATGTTGAGGGTTGAAGGGATCAGAGTGGTAATTGGCAGCTTCTTGGCAGAAAATGTCCGTTTCTGTTTTTATCTTCACTTCTAAACTTCTTTTTCCCATTCCAAAATGACGCAAAGCGGTTATCATCCATCGTCTCCTGGCCTTCCATGCTGGGCCATTCTCCCATACAACGCTTCCTGAAAGATAAAACATATTATTCTCAAAAGAATTTTGGAATGTATTGTTACCAAAAACATGAAAATTTAAAATTGTAAAGATTTAAAAAGGAAAAAAAAACAATGTTTTCATTTATAAAAATACAAAATTAACGGTTAAATTTGTACCAAAAACTAATTGGCTAGAATAGAAGCCAATTTGATTATTTTTTGCTTTAGTGCAGTTTTTTGAGGTACATTTTGTTTTTCAATCCAATTTTTGGTAAGTGAATATGTACATTAAAATTGCATATTCAACCAAAAAATTTTTATAAATTATTTTTTCAGAAGAATTTAATTTATTTGGCATACAAAAATATCAGATTCTTTTATGGCGTTTTGGAAAAAAAATGGCAGCACTGCCTAAAAAAAGTCTTACCTTCAGCAGCCATGTTGTACGTCATAAAAGGAATAGGGTTTCGTTCTGAAAACAGGTCGGGTTGTTTCTGGAACATATCTATAGCAAGTTGTCCATCATTTATCCAAAGCACAACTCTAAAAGGTCCCTGGTACAGCGTGATTATATCGCCGAACTTCTCAGCCCATTCACAAATTCTTTTATACGGTTTCTTTCCGTAGGATAACACATTTCCCACGATCGGCAGCGGAGTCGGGCCGGGTGGAAGTGAATTTATTGAGCGTTGACGAAGATACAACGTTAAAAAAATGATAACAAACACGATATACGCGCTGTAGTCGCTAACAGAATCAGATAACAACAAACTCATACTAGTCTGTTTTAAAAAGGATATATAAACAAGTTTAATACAACATGAATTAGGCTTTGAAACCGACAACTAGCTAGCTACTCTCTCCGGCGGCAACACTCCCCGCGATGATGCGATCACGAGTGTGTTTGTGGTTTCGCTTATGTGAGTCGTCTGGCCTGGCCTGGGGTTCAAGGAAAAAACAGAATTAGGAGGATTGTATATAATATGACCTTAGCCAATGCAATGACCCAGATCATCCTCCGATTGAAAAAAAAAACGGGAAAAATAATGCTTTCACTTATAAAAAGACAAAATAAATGGTTAAATTCAACCAAAACCCCATTAGCTATTTTAATTTATGTACAGCGCATTGAGCTTGCTTATAGTTAATATGCGCTATATAAGAATGAAATATATAAATATTAATTATTATTATTATTGGCTGGCAGCCAATTTGACTATTTTTTGCTTTAAATTACAGTTTTTGAGGTAAATATTTTTTCTTTGATCCAATTTTTGGTAAAAGCATGGATTAATGATTAATTAATCCATAGTAAAAGTGAATAACTAATTTATGTAACATTAACATTGCATTTCAACTACAAAATGTTAAACAATTATTTTTCTGGGGGACAATATATTATCAAAAAATAACAAATACATTAAGTTAGTTCCCACGTTGTAGGCGGCGCAACGCAAGTGAGTAATTGACCAATCACAAGGGACGCGATATATCGCGCGTGGGCTGTCGTCGCGCAACGCAAGCGATAGTTGACCAATTACAAGGGACGCGATATATCGCGTGTCGGCTGTTCGCGCAACGCAAGTGAGTACTGACCAATCACAAGGGACGCGATATATCACGTGTATCTCGGATTGTGATTGGTCAATTTACTTTGGCGCTTTACGTATTGGTTGGCGTCCGCGCTACATCTATAGTACAATACAGTACTGACTAAAATTACTACATAAAATTTACAACACCATACGTTTTTTAAACTTTTGAACGAATTAACAATAGCCCTACGTTCTTTTAAAATAGAGCGAGATTCAAATATACCTTGATTGATTTATGATTGATTTATTTTAAAATGTATGCGATTTACAAAGGAAGTGGACCGGGAAGTGGACTCTTTGTGGGAGACAACAACGTCTTCACGCTCTATCTATTTTATTGTTGGAACTTTTAACGAGCGAGTACAGTTGGCCTACAGATGTCAGACTCAGATGATGGACTGACGCCGGGTTGATGACGGGATGTGTGGATGGATTGCGGAGATGTCATTCTCCCACACGATGATTACCGGCGAGTGAACGGGAATTCACACTCACAAACACGATGAAACCAGCGGGGTTTTTTTTCCGATTTTTTTTTCAAGTTTTCGACACGCGATCGACGTGCGAGAAATTGGAACTAAAGAGGGCGCTATACAATCTTTGGACAAAACGACCAACCACAACAACAAGGTACGCACGGTAGGTAGCGATCGCACTGCCAACCTATATAGGCCTACATTCTAACTAAACAATTATTAGCGCCTCACAATCCACATTATTTAAGTGTGTTTACATTCAATTATCTAGTTTTAATTATTGATTCCACCAGCCTCATCATATCATTCATAAGTAACACAGTGGAGGCGGACAGGTGACCCAGTTACCATCGTAGTATAATATTAATACTAAATAGACTAGACAACTTCTCGCGCCGGGGAAGGGAAGATTCTAGACCTAGCCTACTACTACTACTACTTCGTGGCATATGATACACCTACCTACTACTAGGCCTAGCTTTGCTCCGTTTTTGTTAAAATCATTGGATTATGTTGAGGAGTGTAAGGTGCTTAAAGGAGTTACTAAAACTAAGTAAATCTTCTACAAAAGTCACCAACAAACAAGTGTAAGTTTAGAAATAAACTATCTGCTATTTTTAATGTTTGTGCTTTTTTATACTTTCTAAATTCTAATTTCATTTTTTTGATGATGAAAATGGTGTATGTTTATCCATAGAGATATTATATACTATAATATCTCAGGTTTATCTATTTATTGTCATTTGTTATCTTTTATAGTTTAAACGGGCCTTTATATTACGTAGTGGATTAAATAGTACTTCATGCTTTTTAAAAGACACGTGTAAAAGACAAATAATAGACAGGTATTATTTCTGTGTTTTTATGTTCTCTTTTTTTTTCATTTTTAGAACTCTAGCGCCATTTATGATGAGTACTAAGCATGGAAGTGATCATCTGGAAAGGACGTCTGGCGAAGAAAGGACAAACGTGAGTTTTTTCTTAAATTTAATGTCAAGATATGTTTTTATGTTACACATGCAATATATAGATTGAATGCTTTTACACTGTGTCCATTCTCATTTTTAAGTTTCCTGAATCTTAATATTATACACATATTTTTATTTTTTGATTGATACTTGTATTTATGTTATGTTATATGACAGATGTGAAATTGAAAAAGAAATATATTTGTTTACTTTACTTACAGCCAGAGTATTCCGAGGCAGAGGTCATTGAACTTAATGACATGTCGCCTACTGTTAAGCGACTTTTACTAAAAGTAAACGACCAATCCTTTACTTTTAAAGCTGGCCAATGGTAAGAAGATAAATAGTTCTAAAAAATTGCAAAAGATTGGACAGAGTTCTTTAAATTTTTAAGCCCTCAGATCATTGATTTAAATTGATATAAAAGTGCAGGTGTAATCAGTTTTTTTATTAAATATTTCAATTTTTAATTGTTTTGTAGGGTAGACTTCATCATTCCCAACATTGAAACATTCACGGGCTTCTCCATGTCGTCATCACCTAACCAACTTCAGTCATGCTTCATTGAGCTTGCCGTTCAATTTAGTGATTACCCTCCCACCCTCTGGGTCCACAAAGAGGTAACAATCATTATTTTGTTTATTTCAGGGTGGATTTCCTTATACATGATCCAACAGTTCAAATAGTAGGAGGTTATTCTATATCATCAGAGCCTTTTCAGTTTTTGTACAATAGAGTTTTAGAGTTAGCAGTCAAATTTAGTAAATACCCTCCGGCCTTTTGGACACATACGCAGGTATGAAATAATACGCTAAATTGATGTGCACTTTTCTAGTTACAGTGTTATTTATATTGAAATAAACAAAATTATTTTGCAGTAGAATTTTGACATTATCCCTACACTATCAAATTTTATTCCATAAAAAAATGTGATGTGCCCATGTATGGACATGACGATGTCATATCACTACCATATTTGGGCACATCACAATTTTTTTGTCAAACTACTTTGATAGTGTAGACAGAGCTATAATACTTTGATCATTGTCTTTTCAAGTGTCGAATTGGAAATAAGGTTTCGCTACGTGTCGGTGGAACTCAAATTATATATGACCCCCAGCCAAGTGACCCGCATTATAACGTTTTATTAATTGCTGGAGGTATCGGTATCAACCCTCTCCTATCAATGATACGGCACGCCAACAGTCTAAAGAGGGCGCACACTCATTGGTTCTCCCCTGTCCGTTTTCAATTACTCTATAGTGCATCTACAAAGAAAGAATTAATTTTTCAGGTAATATATTTTATTTGCATTTTTTTCTATGTTCTATTAAAGGATTTTAAGCATGGGAACGGGAATTTAAGCAAGCACCGAAGTGGGCTTCTGTTTTCTGAGTACAAAAATGTTTTATTAAATCACAATCCATTTTTTAAATAGTTTAGATTACGGTATATAATGAATGTTTTTGTTTTTTAAACTTTTTGTTTTAGGATGATATACGTGAGATTGTAAACATCTTTCCATCCGTTTTTCAAAGTAAATTATTTGTCACTCAGGAAGACGTATCAACAGACAATAAATATACTCAGGGTATGTACAACTTAAGTTAGATGATACTTACAATTCTGTTCAGTCAGTAATAAACTCTATATTATTATAGCTGTCATTTCAGTACAATTACAGTATTGTCTAACACTCGGATATTAACTCTATGTTATTACTATTACTAAGTAAATAAGTAATATTTATTGCTTTCCAAGAACAGTACAATTTATAAAACAGCATTATATTTGAATGCAAATAAATACATAGAAAAATACAAACATTAAACATGGAAAAAGCAGTTAAAAAGTTAAGACAATACTTATAATTCAATTCATTCTCCTCTTCATCTAAAGTTAGACCATTATTACCATCTCATCTCAAACTTATTACAGGTCGAATTCAAGATTCACATCTAGCAAGCGCTGTTCAAGAATTTGGTGCTGAAAACTTAGAATGTTATATATGTGGACCACCACCAATGATAGAAGATATGGAATCTAGTTTACTTAAGTTAAACATGAAACCTGAAAATATTCATTATGAAAAGTGGTGGTGATGTATCATACTAATTCATGGCATTCATTATTTGGACATGGAGTAAGAATAAGCATATGCTTACATCATCTAAGTCTCTGTAACCAGGATTTTTAATGGAGGAATAAAAAGTACTTGTAAAATATGAAACATCAGCATAATAATATACAGTGGCAACATCAGCCACCAAGGATGAGATATGGTATTTCTGTAATATCTCTAATATAGTGTGGTGAACAATATCTACAATACAGTACAGTATTACAGTATATCTAAATATTGTTATTCAAGAGAAACTTCAATAAATTATTTTCATACAAATTCGGAAACTAAATTAAAAACGGTATTAAAACTGACGTGTCTTAATATAATAGGTGTTATTTTTAATTTTGCAATATTATAGCACACAATAAGGTATTTTAAAGTTTGACACCTTATCCCCCTCAAGTGATGCATGTTCAGGGTCATTTCCTTTAGGTTTTACATGTGCAGGGCCCAGATACTATTGAGATCAAGGCAATATTTTATACTTTAAGTAATTATGAGACCTTGGTGTTTGGGTTTACCCTCTATAAACAAAGTTGAATAGCATAAGATAAATTATAATATAAATAAAGTTTTAATACAATTTTGAATATTTATTGTTGATTCTATTATTTGATTGAGTTGCATAATGATATTTTGCTCTCGTGACCATGTATTTCCCTCAGCTAGCACTTCAGGAAATATATATGTCAAATCTTATACAGTATTACACCTCTAAGTAGGCAACATCTGTATATTGCACCCCTTGGTTGTCAATTTTTGGTGTTCAGGTTTACCCTCTAGGCCTATATACAAAGTTGGATGAAATAACTATTTGGGTTGTATAATATTATGTAAAACAAAATTGTTTTGTTTTGACAATCAGTTTTATTTGTGAAGTGAAGTAGGCTTACGTAAAGTATGTGAATTCATACAGGTGTTATTTTTTAAATTTTTAATTCACTTTTATAGTTTTTTTATGTTAATATTGATTTAATTATGCTCCTATTTGTTAATTTATGTAAATTTGATTTTCTCTGCATTTCATTTGTTTGACCTGGGTATATCACTAGCCTATGTTTATGTCCATACTAGCTTGGCGGCGGACAATATTTATCTACATCTACAAATGTTTAAAAGGTTTGCAATGGCAATTTGCAGTTTCGTTTACATGTCAAAAAGAATTGCTCTTCTCTTTTGTATTTTTATATTGATATTGTATTGTTTAAAATTCGGAACTAACACCATCCAAAAACCGGACAAATTAGGTAGGTTTTCTGATCAATTGCGTTTCGTTTTTATTCGGGCTACGTGCCTGTCGAACACAAATTTCATTATACGCATGCTCATAGACCTATCTTTTTAGGCAGTGTTTCCGCAGCAAAACATTAACCGATACACAGTTGCTGTGAACCATTCCGCTTGAGAAAAATTAAACATGAATTATCTCATTCAAATCAGATAATTATCCGGTAAATGCGATATTGTAACCTTTGACCTGAAGACAAATTTGTGTAATTGGTGTGTGCCGATATTTTTAGTTTGGCTGTGGAAACACGACCTTACCCGATAGGCGTAATGGTGAAAATTATGAATTTTAAAGATTTATTTTTCTTGTAATAGTTGAATGTTCCTTCTCGATATCTTCTGCAAGAAACATTTTTTGGGATGAGCAAAAGGAAAAGATAAAAAACTTGCCGTTTTCAGCTACTTTTCAAAAAAAATCTGTAAGAAAAATGTATTATTTTGAGAGATACTGATCTTGTAGGCCGTACACAAGATGCTCTACATAAACTAAGTCTTATTACACGACAATATAATATACAATGCATTATCATTAGGCCTAAGTTGAAATAAGATGTTAAACTGGAATACATTGATTGCAGGGTGCAAGAATCATTTTCAACCGTGTACCAAAGTGCGGTAGTCGATCTCTCGTGAACGTGATTCAGAACCTAGTGGATCAAAATCAAGTTAACTTGATACATTCGCAAGTGTATAATAAAACCGAACTCTCAGGAGCACAAAAGGTTTTCTTCTTTCTTTTTTTATTAAGCTCTGTCTATACTATCAAACTTTATGTGACACAAAAATGTGATGTGCCCATCACTTAGACATGATGATGATAAATGAATAAATGAAAAAAAAAAAAAAAAAAAAAAATGTCATATCACTATGCACATAGTACAGTACTGTTGGTATTTTTCGCAGCCAGACATAAGATCAAAGACTTTTACGAGTTCCTATCTTGTCCAGGCGAGCTCAATGTCCTGTCTAGATTGCCTGAACCTTATAGTCAAACTTTACTCCGATCAATTTTCTTCAATGCCTTTAATTCCTTTCTGGTCTTTATTATTATTTTTTTTGTATACTAGAGTTTGATAGTAGATGTTGTTCCAAGTCTAGATCCGCCATTTGTGTTTCATCGTCATATGTACTACATTGATTTTCGCAAGTAAGTTTTCATCATTATCTTTAAATCTTCTTTTAGAAATAAATATATATAAAAAAAATATTTTTTTAGAAATGATGACTACGGTAGTTGAATGTTTCCAAAGTTATCTGAAGTTTCTTTTTGAATAATTAAAAAATATAATTGCGTTTTTATCTAAGACACAGTAGCGTTCCCGTGAAATATATCAACATTATCAGAGATCCAATTGAGAGAGCCACATCAGAATACTACTTCAGACGTTTTGGAGATGTGGAAACCGAAAAAGATTTTAAAGGATCGGACCTTTATCAGGTAGGCAGGTGCATTACTTACTATTTTAACAAATCTTTGAAAAAAATCACAATTTGTATGAATACTCATGATGATGACATGAGGTGATATTTATCAAATGTGCTTAAAATCATCTTAACTTTGGTTAAGTTTGTTTTGAATAATAACATAATAATAAGGATTTTTTTTTCTAAAATCTTAGTTAAGTCCGTTCCATACGAGATAAAAACAATTTGTTTTGTATAATGAATAATTCGTTTCTTCTTGAAATCTTGAATTCAGGAAAAATATTGGAAAATGCCCGCCCAAGCTCTAACTTGTATAAATCTAATTGACGGGGTTTTTTTATTTGGGTTTTTATCTTTTACAGACAATAAATGAATGTGTGCTTGGTAACAAGCCAGAGTGTGGCGGTAACAATCTACAGTACATCATACCGTTCTTTTGTGGAGATGGTCCTGAGTGTCTGTAAGTATTCTCACACTTGGACGACTCAATGACGTAGGCGCAACGCAAGTGAGTTAACCAATCACAAGCGACAGCTCGGATGACGTGATTGGTTAAATTGCTTAGGATTGGCTTACGTCCTTGCGTAATGGGAACCAGGCTTTTAGTTTTTGTGAAAAGATAACGAATGTTTAGCTCTTTCATCTTAATAATATTCATAGTATCCCGGCCTACAAATTATAGCAAATTGTAACAAGCTTTTCTATTTTCTTGTAATGAAGAACACTAAACAGTAGAGTTCCATTGGAAATAGCGAAACGAAATGTTGAACGAGATTTTATAATGGTAGGCCTATTAGAAGATTTTAGGAGCTCAGTTGCAGTTTTAGAAAAACTACTCCCTCAGGTATTTAACGGAGCAGCAGACTATTTAACAAACCCAAGTAAGTAGAAATGTTTGAATATATGTTTTTCTCCTGTAATATCCATGCTTTTGTTTTTGAATTGAATTGAACCGAATGCTTACACAAGACATTTCAAAGTTCCATTACGCCGCAATAGAAGGACGCAAGCGCAAGTTAATTGACCAATCACAAGCGTCAATTCGTACGATCATCTCGTCGTGATTGTTCAAATTACTTGCTTAGCGTTTATGTCCTTGTTTGTTTTTGTAAATTATTTCAAATTTGTATTTTCAGATACGAATTTTAATTGCAGAAAAAATAATTATCTCACAAAATATAAAGTACCTCCAACAGACGAAGTGAGATTGATACTCTATAAGGAAATGGCTTTGGAATATGAGTTTTTTGAATATATAAAACAACGATTAAATAAACAAAAACAATCATTGGGTATATAGGGTATTAGTCTGTCACCTATCACTTGAGGTGGCAGTACGATTTGTGGCATAGTAGCTCAGTGCATATCCTGTCAATCTGGGGGTTCCTGGTTCAATTATTTATTTACCAGTATTTTGATGGTTTATTTGTACTAGCTTTTGTAAAATTTGAATTATATGATTCATTCATCAGTTTTTACTTCTATTTATTGTTATTTTGATATAAAATATACATAGCATATTATAATAGCTTCAAACTGATGATGATAAGTGCTTCTCGAAGCATGTATGTATTACTATATTGATAACCGTCGTTAAAAAACAAAATAAAATATCACTATTAGTATTCATACAGTATAAATAAGGTAAAAGTGTAATTTAAATCAGTATTACTAGGCCTACATGTTGAATACCTCAAACTATAAAGGCCGCTGATTATTTTGGCAAAACAAAGTATTGGCCTAATCAAGTTTATAAATAATAAGTATTTTTGTATTCTTAAAATGGTTGATTTAATTTAGTTTATTATTCACCTGACATATCACATGATTTAAGAACCACGATCCCTGCAGGGATCTTGTTTCTATAGCTTTATTGAATATTGACTTAATTTGAACATAGCAACCATTGATAACACACGCGTGTAAAATGCTAACACACACCAATAAAATAAGTAATGTACTAACAGTTATCGAACCGAAGAAGACTTATTAAGTATTAACTCAATTAACATCTTAACACGTACCGTATTCTCAGTGTTTGCCTAATGTACTGCTACATGGACATAAAAACCAATGTAATTAAATTTATAATAATAATAAACATTGATAGAACCTTTCATGAATTTAATTCCGCAGACAAGGAAAGAATGAATTTGTATTTCACTCTTCTCTGCGTAGACTAAAATTACAATAAATTCTAATTAATTAATATCTCGGCTATTCAGACGATCGTGAAGTGTCTTTTATACTGGTTTTTAGTGAAAAGATCATCCACTCGCCTTTATGTGCATATATTTCATATTTTGTCTCTCGATACAAGTTTTTTTTTCCAATTTTCATCTAAAAATGTATGTTAATTAAAATAATTGTAATAAAGCTATCAATATTCTACGATCTCGTGTTTTTTCTTTGATATCCTCTCAGATAGCACGCGATGTTGGTTAATTAGGCAGAGCTGACAGCAGCCGATTTGGTAATATAATATACTATTTGAAATAAATTGTTTCGTCTTCTACATTGTATGACGGATCTGTATCATCACGGATCTGTACTATTGCACGCCATGTGACCCACAATTGTCCAATCAAATGACAGGAATTTATTTAGGTGTTATATAAATAATAATATTATACAGTATAATGTATTTTGTAAATACAGTAGATTCTCAATAGGGACAGTTTAGAAACCAAACACAGCTAGTTGTACATTCAACAAGTCTCCACACTATCATCCGTGGGTTAAGCTTGTTTCCTGTTTCCACCCAATGAGTCGACCAATCACAAGCGACAGTTTGGAAGATCCATCGCGTCGTCATTGCGTTGCGTCCTAAAGCTTGATTCCCACTAGAGACGAGACCATAACAAGCGACAGTTTAAATATTCCATCGTTTGTGATTGGTCAAATCGTTACGTTACGTCCTTTTGTTGCGTCTCTGGTGAGAACCAAGCATTAATGGTGGGAGGAACCAAGTTATTACGCTATATTATACGTGTAATAGGAACATCTGACCATCATTTTGGGACCGTTAATACATTTTGTCCCGTAGATATTTTCCTTGTTTTCAAATGAGCTGGAATTACTTTATGTTTAATATTTTGACTATCAGTACCGATGCTGTTTCTCTTGCCGATTTTCAACTGTTTGCCAGCTTCGTTCCTATAATTATTGCTTATACGTGGATTATGATGTCCAGCTTTTGCTCCCACACCACCAGTGACCACACCACCAGTGACCCTAGCGCCTGCGTAAATTTGGTTAGTCCTTCTAAGGGATTCCGCCAACCCATTTCTAGCTGTTGTTCTTTTGTTTTTAGTTCGACCTTTCCACTTATCACCCTTTTTATGTTTTGGTTCGCATTTCAAATTTCCACTAATAACGCTAACACTGCCCGTTGGTGATTTGCTGCCCAAAAGTTCGTCATATGTTTCGTCGTCGCTACTAAAGTGACCCAGCATGAACGACAATCTTCGCGCACTTTCATGTTTCTCGTGTAGTCTCAAAATGGTTGATCGTGACGGTCTAGATTTTTTCTGCATGTCTGGTACGGAATCTTTACTTTCGTCATCGTCGTTCGAAAAATCATCCATTTCAATATTTTCATCAATTCCGACGCCAGAATCCACTTGACCCTTAGTATTAATTTTTATAGGAAGAAAATCAAGGTTATCATGTTGAGAATGTTCCTCGTGTACTTCTGGCAAAACTCTCCTTTGTCCATCTAATAACATATTGCTTCCGAGCATGCGCGACGCGTATGAACGCACGTACGCTCCTCGGCACTTCAGCAATCTCCACGTACATTTTCTATAAAGATTGTTCATCAAAACATACAAACATGAGTTACTTATCGTTGAAACACCAACCAATATGTGGATAAGACTTACTGCTAATGCTGGTGTCTCGATAGAAAAAACAGACACGGCCAAACCGATGAAATATAAACTCCAAACACACACAAATGCGCAGATAATTAATGAAATTAAACGAAACGCTCGTTTTGATTTTGTAAAATTGTTTTTCTGTTGCGGGTAGCTCTTCAATGTATCAGAATGAAGATTAATAGCTTTGTGTATCTTATAATAAGAAAACATTATTATTAAAACCGGAATTAACCAAATAGAAAACATTAGATATATCGTAAACGTCCGATCGGAATCAGTAATCTCTGATGTATACTTAGGCGGGCAGAGGTATTGTAAGGGGTAATAACCCCATCCTGTAAGTGGAATTAAAACATTCTTAAGTGAAAATATGACGCTGATTGCCATCGGTAAAAGTGCTGATTTCATTTGTAGAAGTTTATTATCTTTTAACTTGACAGTTGTCCTGTATCTGTACAAACTGATCACGACCGACACCACCGACGACAAAGTCATGAAATATAAAGTTGTTCCGCTTAGAAATTTAACAAGTTTCACTTGACTACATGTTGAATCAGGCGTCAGGAGTGTTAGAAAAGTGGTTATGGAGATAAACGTCACCAGAAAAACGTCAACAACTGCAAGAAACGCGTTTAAGAGATTTGTGGCAGAATATAACATCTTGTTTCTCAAGAACACTATGAATGCAGTGGTGTTCATAAGACAGGATATGATTCCTATTATAAGATGCATTGCTGTTAGATACGCGGCCCAGCCATAATGTGACATGTTGAAGTCTTAGAGCTGGAAATGACAAAATGTCATCATCTATGTTCAACTGATGTTGCTGCAGTTTTGTTTATAACATTTAAACCACTTTAAAGAAGTTGAAGATTCATAATTCGTTATATGCATGAATAGTCATACTGCTGTGTCATGTTGAAGTCTTTCAGTGTTAGCTGCTGGAAGGAGAAAATGTTATCACACTTATGTTCATAAACAGCTTTTCAAAATGGCAGAACCACTGTTTGCTGCAGTTATGGTGAATCATAACATTTAAACCACTTTAGAGAAGTTGGTCCATATTGGAAGATTCATAATTCATTATATGCAGGTCTGTTGGAGTATTTCGGTGCTAGCTGAAAAAGAAAATTGCGTCATCTGTTCAACAACTGTTTTCCAAAATGGCAGAGCCATCCACCAACTCACTGAAGAGAAGAAACATTGGTGGGTATACAGTATGTTAAAGATAAAAACTTAAAATATAATCAAGACTTGTAAGTGTGTGATTACATTTTTCCATTCACATCCAACACTTTCTTCCAACGGTGATGTAATTCGACATCCAACATTCAAAACATATTTGTCGTTTATACCCGTAGCAGTTGCTCATACTAATCTTTTCTCCAGATTGCTGATGTCTTTTTTGAGTCAATCCAAGAAAGAACCAGATCTCACATTAGGTAGACAGCGAATTGGAGAAAATGATTGCGAATGTACATCCGTACACTTGTTTGAACCGCCAAAGTGCATACGTACGGTATAGTATGTTTCCAGAGTAAAATGTTTGAGTAGGCCGGCTATAGCTAGAACTAGAATATATATTCAGGTAATCGATCAAATATACTCACACGATGATTAGATGACTAAATCATTACACCGAAAATTTAATTATAATAAAAATACTCGGCTGATAAAAGAAGTAAAGTTTGACTCCACTGCGTTGACGGTTGCCCCACGACGAATGACGCGGGGCAGGATTTGCTACGCAGCATCATCAATAATTAGACGCTTTAGAAACTACTGCACTACTATCTTCCAATTTCAATGAAATAATGAATATTCATGAGATCATCATTAACAGCCAATAATAAACTGTGTATATAATACGTACGTTACTGTTATAATAAATCGTTATTGAAAATGAATTTATTGTTAAGGATGGGAATTCAAAGGCTGTACAAATTTAATGCAAATTGTTTTTGTTCTTGCTTCGTTCAGAAGCGTCCGTTCAGACTAATTGTCATAAGACCTTTAAAAGATTTAAAATCTGTTCACTAGGAGTCGTAGTACTTTCACCAATCACAGCCGACAGTTTGGATGTCCGTCTAAAGATTGGTTCACACTTAGGACGCACGCAAGGGCGTACACGCAACGCGAAAAATTTGACCAATCAGAAACGAAGGACTCCGAACGGTTGCTTCTGATTGGTTACATTGCGCGTACGTCCTCGCGTCCACGTTGCGCGTCCTTAGTTATTTTAACAATTCAACATACAATTTCTTTCACTCTTGGAAATTGCCATTTTATTATGACTAATCATTTGCATAAACTGTGTATAATTTGCTGCATATTATCTATATTCAATGAAAGCAAATCCTTGATAAAATTGTGTATGGAAACACAGGGTAAAATAACAAGACAATAGGTAACGACACGGTCATCCATTAGTGACGTATAATAGCACTTTATTATTATTGCCTTCATGGCCACACTTTTTGAAAACAACTTGTGACTGCAGTGATGTTGAATGCATTAGACTGCTATTATAAATAACTTGAATTATTACAAAGGGCTGTAGTAATATTTAAATATTATTATCACATTAAAAGGTATTATTTCAATTCTAAAAATACTAAGATAGATTGGCTATACTGCAATTTATTAATTATTATTAATTGTCAAGATTCTATTAATATTATCTATAGTTTATGCAGTAGATTCTTCGTGGTGGATATAATTAATTAGATTCATGTAGGCCTATGGTGATGTGCTTTGAGCTCAATTTATTTTATTATTATTTATTTTTACTTCATGTTTTCCATCAGCGAATATATTCGAATGAATCGAGTTCTGATTGGTGGAAACATTTCTTCACGTCACAAAAAGTAGGTGAAAATATTGATACGCATGCGCACGTCAAAGTTTTCAATTCACGCGAATACACATTCGTCGTCTAATGGAAAACTCGCTTGCGCATTGTGCTTACGTCATTGCATTGCGTCCAAGAGGACGAGAGAAAAGGTATTACCAAATGGACGATTTAAATAATTATCTAATAAAGATCCCATGCTCAACATATTGTATTGTAGAGATAATACATGTTGTCTTATACCACAACTATTAAATAGGCCTATTTTTTTCTTGAATTTTTGCACTTGTGTTTTGTTTACTTGATTTATTTATTTTTCTTTATTTATACTAAAGTACACACATGTAATACTTTCATTGTATTTTATTTGAACAACAGCACAGGAAATAGATAGGCCTACGTAATGCTATAATTTTGTTTATTTTAAAGGGGGAAAGTGCGTCGGGCGCGCCCCATGTACACCCACGCAGTTACAATACATGCTTCCTCTATTCCACCAATGATTTATGACATTAGGGGTCACGAAGTTTTCCAAGCGTAACTTTTTATGGGATCCCATTGAACGCTTCGACCTCGTAATCCTTTCTTTTAAATCATAAAGCGAGTCACACTGGGGATTTTGTTGTCCTAACAACACCAATACAAAAGGGTTTGGTATCAATACAACTTAGCACACTGTGTTTGTGTGTATCAGCACCGTCAGCAGGAAACGAAGTTAAAGTTTTGTAATATCAAGAAAATAAACAAATTTTAAGGCATATACAACAACAGTTTTTGAGGAGGTTACAACAATCACAAGAGAAGGATTTGACAACCCAGACTGGTATGTGACTCAACTCAACTCTATCAGTATAGGAAGGTAAGGTGTATATAACCTACCCATGTTGGGACCCATGGAGTACAGTAGGATTGTCCATTGAGGGATTCCCCCATGAATCATGGCATGTTCAAGTATGTTTCAAATCAGAACATTCCTCATAAGGGGAAGGGTGACATATTATTAAACGCGTACGTGATTCCATGGAGATATTATATGTGGTGTTTCCTTTTATATAGAGCGTAAATATAACGTAACTATCTCTCAATTTACGCTTTACATGTACGAAGTATCAAATTGAATTGGCGTTCTGAAACAAAAATAAGCGGTCTAGTAGATATTATAGGCCAGTATTATGACGTTTTTTATTTAAACAATTAATCAATCAATCAATCAATCATGTCTATTGATAACCGATTACATGAAATGAAACAAACTACATTTTTTTACTTAGGTACGTGTAGTGGAAGATTGTGTAAATTACTTTAATTAATTTTCTTTCACACAAATTCCATTTTCTAGCTACAAGATCTCTGTGAAAACAAAGAAATGGAATTATGACTGGACTCAACGAATCACCCATGACAGAACCCAAGGAACCATTTTATCAGGACAAAGCTGGACAATATGCAAGTCATTCTGTTGACTTTAAGGCGCAAAATGAATTTAAAGCTAATTCTAAGCTATGTCTAACGCGAAGTGAAAAATATAATTTAGAAAAACCTGAAATAAATCGAGATATATGGCAACGAAAACCTCCTGATTTCCGACCTCAAACTTATCGTCCAAAACCACCGAAAAGGAACACAAGGCTAAGCATGCAACCCTGGAAGTATGGCACGTTTCGTGGGACAAATAAACCTGAACAAACCACGGTAGAGAGTTACGAATTGAAGCTTCCAAAATTATTGCAACCAGAACGACCAAAAAGTGGTCAGTTAATCAATAAATTTAAAATAATAGATTCGAATGAATCAAAGAAATTGTTTGTAAAAGAAGGAATGCATCCAAAAGGAACATACAAGATGCCATCAAGGCATGACTTCCGAGGAGTAAGTACTTCTTACAATTAAACACATACTTAAAGATGTGTTGTCCCCCTGAACATTTTTTTTCCCATTTTTTTTGTTGAATATGCCATTTTAATGTCACATAATAGTTATTAACTTCGACCAAAAATTGGATTGAAAAAAAAAAATTATTACCTGAAAAAATGGAATTTAAAGCAAAAAATGGTCAAATTGGCTGCCAGCCAATGGATTTTTGGTTAAATTTAACCATTTATCATGTTATTTTATAAGTGAAAACATTATTTTTTCCGGTTTTTTTTCTACGGAAGTGATTCACTTTATTAAAACTACAAAATAACCTATTCAAAGTCTGATTTAATTAATATTCATTTTTCATGTTTTTTGGGGACAATATATCTTTAAGGTTTATCGCAAATAGCGTACACGATGCATGGTGGAAAGGATTTGGGAGCAAACGTCACGACGCGTACGTACGTGATTTGTTGTTTGTACGTACGTGTCGCGTGACGTTTCCTCCCAAATCCTCTCCATCATGTGCAGTATGCAAAGACGTTCCTCATGAAATCAAGCTATTTGCGATCAACCTTATTATTCCAATGTGATGTGATGCCTTTCACATTCAGAGTATTATTGAAAAATAATATTTGTTGTCTTTGTTTTTCAGTACCCTCCGATATCGTCATTGGGTCTGTCAGATTTCCGGACAGATACGGAAAAAGATCCTTACAATTTGAAGTTCAAGTCAGCAAATAAAGACATAAGTAAGTACGATCAAAGACGCAATTATTTATTCTTATCACACCTCTCTCTTGATACGCCTTACAATTGAAATATGTTCTGTGTTTTATTATGGTAGTTTACGGATTGGTGCAGCCGACATCAGAACTGTACATGGGACGACAGATGGGTCGAGATCCACTGATACAAGGTCCAAAATGGGACTCTCAACTCATCCTACCCAAAGGATCATGGCCTACCCGATCAGCCGCATATTCGGTAAGTATATACTCTATAAAGCTTGGTTACCACTAATGCTCTATACGTGTGTGCTCAAAACATGGTAGGTAGTGATATGACATCATTATCTCCATATGGACACATCACAATTTTTTTCACATAAACTTTGATAGTGTAGACAGAGATTTGACACAACGCAAGGACGTACGTAAAAAGCACAACGCAAGTAATTTGAGCGATGGATTATTCGAACTGTCGCTTGTCATTGGTCACTCGTTTGCGTTTCGCTTACGTTGTTGCGTTGCGTCCTAGTGTGAACCAATCTTAAGAATCAACTGTTAATTGTCTGATCACACAGTAACTTGTATATTGATTTGATAGTGCAATGCGATCAATAGTTTTACGTGATACCTTTTTACGACTAAGCTAATTAATAATGGCTTATATTTGTAATTATCACGACTAAACGCCATAAAATCGTTTATGATACGACATAAATATTTTTTGTGTTTGTTTTTTTCCAGCGTTACCGTCCAAAGAATCGATCACCATCGGTGGCGTTGATGGATCGTATTGAAGAGACATTGAACAATCGGTGGTCAGAGGAAACGAGAGAAAGAGAAGCAAGAAGAAAAGAAAGGGAACAGATTGAAAAGAAAAGAAGGTTTCGGGAAGAAATACAGAAAGAAATGGCAGCGATGAGGTGACGACACATTGAATGTTGATATATTTATGGTTAAAGCGTGATGATGCTAACTAACGTAGCCTGGGTTCCCCCACTTGGACGCAACGCAGTGGCGTGTACGCGTACGCGAAGTGAGTTGGTTGACCAATCACAATCATCGCGTCGTAATTAGACAATGACTTGCGTTGCACTTACGTCACTGCGTCGCGTAATTTGAGAATTAAGCTTAGTATTCATTCCTGTTATATGTTATTTACATTATATATTATGAACATCAATATTGACTGTCTACTAGGAATAGTTTGAGCAAATAAATAATAAATAGTGCGTCTTCGTGTTTGCTAAGGTTACCATAGTAACACCACGAAGTACAAAAATAGGAAAATTATGAAACTATCCCCAGAAGAAAGTCAATAAACGTTGCATATGTTGATTCTGGTCACTGATTAATTTACTACCTTAAAATAGTATTGATTTTATGTTGAAGTTATCATGTATTACTTAAAATACAAACGACACGAAGTCGATTCTTAAATGCTCTGAATCACACGACACCACTTCAGATTCATTTCTAAAGCTTCGTTACCACTAGCGACGCAACGCAAGGACGTAACGATTTGACCAATCACAAGCCATGGATTATTCGAACAGTGCCTTGTCATTGGTCAACTCGCTTGTGTTGCGCGTACGTCCTGGCGTTGCGTCTCTAGTGGGAACCACGCTTAAGTCCATATGCAAAAAAAACCCCTATAAATATTAGATACGGACGCTTGAAAAAACATTCACTAAAACTAAACTATTTTATTTACTTTTATTTAATTGAATTAAAAGTATCATTTTTTTAAAAATAAACTATATATTACATGTCTGTTGATATCTTTATGTTTGTAAGTTTCAATTCTGTGTGAACAAAAATGCACGCGCTGCATTTCGACCATGTCGATCTGAAGATTCAACCAATCAGGGCACAGTGATTTTGTTTGCAGCAGACAATTAAAAAATACGCGGTAAGCATCATGGATAAAACATTTATTTGACTCCTGATTTGTAAGTAAATCATTGTTTATGGAATATAAATTGGGCGGAATACAAGTACAACAATAAAAGCGTAAAACCTACCTACCATGAAGTCAATTTTACGGCCAACTTTGGAGGAGAACGTGAAGGTATGTTCGTTTATAAAGCTAGGCCTAGCCTTACATGACGATCGCATCGGAGCCGTCATGGCCTCTGATAGGTATTAAGAAAGGGACTTGTAGACCATCTCCCTTGATGATGGATGTATAGAGTTCTATTTGGTGAAAAATGTATGGTGAACATGATACATTTGTCTTATCATGCATTCCTTTGTTGTATTTGTACTCTAGGTTTCAAGTCATTTTATTGAAAACATAATTTATAAAAACATATATGAACTTAAATCATTTAGGTCTATCAAAATAATTGCACAATTTAGATATCAAACATGATTACTAACTAATGATGATAATGTCCAACAAATTATTGCTTTATAAAAATAATGCCTCAATTAAAAACAAATTATATTGCAGTTTGACTTTTTTAAGCTAACAAATGCTCTTAGATTGCAGATCCAGGTTGAAGGGTGGGTGAGCAGGGATGTAACGGCTATGAGCGCTCACTGGCTAAACCCAGGGGCCCCGGAGGTTATGGGGCCCTTGAGCAGTGCCAAGAAGCATTGAAAAGGGCTAAAAACGCCAGTAGCCTCCAGCATTGGAGGGCCACTTAGGGTTCCTAAACCAGGGGCCTCAGGCCTTTGCATTACGCCACTGTGAGTGAGAGGGGGAAGGGGTGGGGGGTGTCAGGTGCTTGTGACACCTAGTTATAAACTACTTTTTGTTATCTATTTTTGTCAGACTAATAATATATGTTAGTGTTCCCTGATAACAAATTCCGGATCCAACTCTGGACCACAAGAGGACACTCTTCTATCCTAATCACCAATTTGCCGCATTTATAACAATAATGTTGGAATCTTCTATCATAAGCTACTTTTGAATTGATTGAAGCTTTTTCCAATATTTGTTAACCTCAACTCCTTCCCATGTTTTGTTTTCAAGTGGTTTAAAATACCTAGTAGAAAAAAAAACATTTGATACACTTGCACTGATGAAGGGCTAGTGTTGCCCGAAAGCTCTGCTAACTTTTCTGGCTGTTTTACTTTATCGTTTTGATTTAGCTTTTCGTTTTTTTTTTTTATCTCCATTGAGATCCAGCCACTGATACCCACAGCATTATCATTTTTTCAGTAATTTGCCTTTGAATATATACAGATCAATTCAATTTTTATTAGATTTCAATATTTAATTAAGTAATACATTTAATATTTAACATTTCTAATGTTAAATACAGCATGACATATAATCAATCACCCAGCACACCCACAAGGTAACCAGGTAGATAATTATTTTGTTAATAGGATTAGATTACTTCACATTGATGTTGATAACTATAGAATGACCTTATTTGTGTTTCCGTTATTATTGTTTTACTTTGTATGCGAAAAAGCATTATAATTTCACTGTATCTTATCTTATAATATTTCATTCATTTTATTTAACTAATGACCATCCCAGAAGAGTTCAGAGTTTGTACAGTATATTCAGTAAAGCCTCTTCTTCATAAAGGAAATATTATTAGCAGAAAAACATAATATTTTAGCAAGGTATACTTACTTGTCACTAACTTCCTGCATTGTCTGTAACTCTAATTGAGAGAGTGGTTCATGCACAACCAATAGGTTCTTCTCTAGGATATCAAGGCTGTAAGAGTAACGAACCACATGTGTTAATATACTTTCATACTGCATAAATTTGTACAACAAAGTTAGGTTTGTGGTACAAAGTATGGTTGAGGATTTCTTGATGTTTCGGTTGTTGCTACACATAAACCAGAACCATGTTTTATACCCCCAAAATTCCCGATAGAAATCATTCTCAGCTAGTCATTAATTGTATATCCAGGATGAGCCAAGTTTGCTTGTAGTTAGAAGCATTAAGAAACAAATGAATAAAATGATCTTCCATAAAGGGGAAAAGGGTGAGTGCTGGTTCTAAAATGTCAAAATATACAATGCAAAAGATAGTCAGACAATTGAGTTAAGTTCAGCACATCATTTTACCATTTTTAGCGTGGCCTACACCACCTCCCCACCAACTATTTCATAATCCCGGTAACTGTCTAGCTTTACCTTGCAACACCACAAAGCGTGGTTGAGACTTGTGAGAAAGACGTAGTATAATAAACAGCCAATTTGGAGATGTTTACGCCTTTGCTCTCACAGTATACGGCTGCTTCTTTGCAGGCTTTCTTAATATCGTCAGTGACGGGATGCCAGGAAGGAGGCCCTCTATTGCTGAGTAAACCCATTGAAATCGGTGAGGCATTTATTACACCTATTCTGTGCTCCTGCAAAGAAAAAAACGGGAAAAATTGTATTCCAAAATAAGACTGTGGTGCAGTGGTGAGACTCGCATTGAACTTACAATCCAAAGGTTGTGGGTTCAAGATCTAGTTCAGTCAGTATTGAGTCCTTTAACATTATTCTTTATCCACCTTGTTCCCACTCAAGTGACAGAAATGGGTATTAATTTATGTATGAATGATTCATAAATAATTATTCTTTTACCTCAAAATATGCAATGTGGTCCAGAAGTGAGGAATCATTTAGTGACAGATGGCAGTAACTCAATATGGTATCTATTTTTACTGCACTGTGTTCAATAATTTTTCTACAAAGAAAATGAAGTAAAGGTACACATTTAGAATAACTTGCGAAGAAGGTTGCAAAGTCAGACATAAATTTCTGCACAAATATTGTTTTATTTTCATACAAAAAAATGTTCTTTTTGATATTTGAGAACACATTCTCACTCATTCTCAACAATTTTTCTAGTTAAATTGTTGAGGCCTCAAGGGTGGGCAATTTTTTTTTGTAATAAATACAAAATGGAATTTGTTTAAATTTAGGACTTTTCAAATTTGCAATAATATCTATGATCAATTTTTTCTGTGAGTTGCTACTTAGTACACTTACTTAAAATTGCCAAGTGGGTAGCCTGTTATACCAATGAAGCGTGCTTTACCACTTTGCTTAATCTTCTGAAGCGCTGGTAATGTCTCATTTAAGACAACATCAAGACTAGGTGCAAACTCCATATCATGGACCTAAAATAACACAACAGATCCAGGATTTTTTTAACAGGGAAGCTAACATATAATATGTGGAGCGGCTCTAGTGTGCACCCTGGATCCTTACCTACTTCAGACAGCATTCATTATTTGTACCATTGCACTCATAAACATTCATTATTTGTATTATATCATACCTGAATAATATCCACATAGTCCAATCCAAGGCGCTGCAAACTTTCATCAACACTGCGGAGCGTCCTCTCTGCCGAGAAATCAAACATTTCGGCAACATTTGGTTTGTACCGACATACTTTGGTTGAAATGAAATATGCATTTCTTGGTATGTTTTTGAGTGCCTACAAAACAAAATGTCTGTTAGGTACTAATACTCGATCCAATTATATGTTTTAATAATCAATATAGTGCCCTCTATGTTTATTTTTCACTGAATAGATATGCATCCCTGTGCTAAGACCATAAAAATACATATATATAGGCCCAAGCTATGCTCAATTGTAGGCCTAGGTTATTATTTCTTCCAAAAGTTAATTTCAAAATAATGCAATTTTTATGAAGAGAAATCTGGCACATATATGGCTCAGGAAATTGGCCCTCATGCATGAGACGGCGTGCATTATTTATGTGTGAGAGGTGGCATGGGATACCTTGCCAATAACCGTTTCTGATCTGCCATACCAAGGTGCAGTGTCAATGAAGTTAATACCACTTTGAATTGCCGACTGTACAACTTTTATTGACTCATCATCATTGGTCGAAAAATAACCACCACCAACAACAGAGCCACCTGTAAATTTGAATATGTAAATGGTTAACTATTTGTAAAATAACATAAATACTGTATATATTTAGTTTTTAATTAACACTGATTACAATAGGTCGTTTTGAATATGCAGATTAATTAATAATTAATCACATTTTTATTTAAATTTATCAAACTTTTGCTTACCAAAGCTGATACAGGAAACGTTCATGCCTGTTTCTCCCAGAGGGCGGTATTTCATTTTTAGTACATTATCTTTGTTGTGAAATCCATCTACGTAAGTGGATGGTAAACTGTCCAAAATACAAAGAAAAGTATAGAGGATTTATTTTACAGTAAAATAATATATGGAAATATGGTTCTTCCGGTGAATGAATGTCATATTAAATCGAATTGGGCCAGAATTCATCATTAGACAGGGATTTAATTCATAATTGTTGTAAAAAAACGTCTTTTTATTTATTTGTTTATTTATTAAAGATGTATTGTCCCTTGAAACACAAAAAAATGAAGGTCAAAATATTCTAAATTTAAATTGGCCATATCAAAGTAATATTAAAGTTATTCACTTTAAGTCGAAAATTCAAGCCAAAAGCAACAAGTTTACGTAATTAACAGGTAAATTAGTTTGATTACATTTTGTCTGGAAAATCGTCGCGAGCGAAAATAAACAAAGATTTCAAACCACGAGTACGCATTATGCATGATGCTAATTAGGATTGTTTACAACTCGTAACGGTTGAGAAGGTATTTTCACACAAATCGTGAGGAAGTTTTTTGATTATGCATACAGAGTAGCCAAACAAGCGCGTTTCATTATGGGATATGTTTTGATCGAAAACTTTGACTGGAAGTCAACGTCTGTATTTCAGTTAAATGATTTTTTTTTCGACAAATTTTTGGTGATAGTTAATAACTATTATGATAACTTCAAAATGACCCACCTTTTTTCGAAATCTGTTACTTTTTATTTTTTTGGAATTAGTCAAAGGGACAATACATCTTTAAGTTTAAGAAACAAAACGTCCGCTGGTGGCGCTCGTAATGACGAATACTACAAAAAAAAAACGTTTCATTCAATGGTCACTCACTCGTGACACAATTGTTTGGTATCCACCACCACCCACCTCCAAAGCTCAAAGTACTTAATTCCGTTAGCAGGCCTAAGTGGTACACTATATTTAGAGATAAATAAACAATCATAAAGGCCTACTGTAATGAATAGCCTACCTTTGTTCAGAACCGTTGGCTTTGGGGGTATTCATTGTAGTAAATAAATAACTTTACACAATCATTGAACCAATTGTTGGTTTTCCTTGCAACTTGCATACCAAAGAACCTTATTATTTGGTCGATGTACTCTCAGATTCTTCTAGATATGAATGCAGTAATATATTATTTGTTATGCAAATATTAACTAGGCTAATGGATCTCATTCTACTGCTGCTGTACAATGAAAATGGTGTACCGCCCTCTAGGAGAATAGTTATGAATGGTTTTGGTGCAAGATTCTAAAAGTTTTGGTAATTTTGAATGTAATGATTTGATTGGGTGGGTAGATAATTAATTTGCATATTCAAACTTAAAGCCCCCTTCCCTACGTTTTTTAGATCTAATTTAAGATCACAAACTATATTTAATGTAAAAATAATACTATATGGTCCTATTGCGATAACTTTTTTCGTCTTTAAACGGTTAAAAATGTGAAAAATAAGTCGATTCTAATAATTATAGCGGCCCGCTATAAATCCCAAAATGCATTGCGCGCGGATTGATATTTTTGTTTTTCACCTGTAATTCGCCCACTTTTCGATCGATCGTGAGGCCAAAACAAATGGAAGACTCCTAACTTTTCAGCGAAAATACCGGGTTTTCCTCAATTTGTCTGGCAAAAATAGAAAGACAATTAATGCAGCAACTATACAACGTCAGGCTAGGTATATAGCTAGCGTACGATGTTCGTACGTTACCGATGTTTACCAGCTAGGCCTACAAAACTAAGCCTAGCTAGGCTAGGCCTAAGACCGTCCACGAGAGGTCGATCGCCGCGAGCTACTTAGGTAGTGCATTGTTTCTCACTTTTTATCATAATTTACCATAAAACGTACATTTAAGACAAGGAATGACATGGTTTAATGTTTTAAAAGTGATATATATGTATTATTTTCCAAAAAACGTCCAAAATTGCAGGGAAGGGGTCTTTAATAGGTGTAAAAATGTGTTAATAATGTTATATACAATAACATTGTATAAATTAAATGAGGATAAAAATATATAAAACCGTGGTATTACACAGTTTTGAAAAGAGTCCAGGGGTGAAGTTATAAGGGAATAGGAGAAGTTTTGATGGAGGAAAGAACATTCCCTTGTCAAAGTCTTTTTTTGTAAGAAAATAATTTTCATTCATTCAATCTTTTATTTCGGAATCTCTGGTCCATAGAAAGTAAAAATTACATAAATGAATTAAAAATAAACAAGATTAATTAACTTCTCATCTCAGGATGGCATTCCACCTGGAGAGCATCTTTGACGTTGCTTATAATCGTTGAGACTAAAACATTATCACTTGAATTTAGTCTACCCATCAGGCCATATATTGATTTTTAAAAATCTGAAAACAGTATTTTGAGTTATCTTCACTATGCATTCAATATTCTTCTCAAGTTCTTATAATAATAATAACTGGTACTTGATATAGCGCATTATGCTGAAAGCCTCAATGCGCTTTACAGAAAAAAAGACAGAAAATTTAGAAAAATTACAAATTAAAAAGGTGGGTTTTGAGGACACTGGTGGAAGTAGCCTGACGGATTTCAATAGGCAACGGATGCTGAAGAAAATGAACGATTTCTATAAAACTTAGTGGAAGGATGAAATATATATATTATATATTTTTTTTTTTTTTTTTTTAACCATATTTAATGAGGGTGATCCATCCAGCTATTGCTGATCATTAGGGACCCTCAGAGGTTCACAAGACAAACATATACACAAGATGCTCTACATAAACAAAGTCTTATTACAAGTCTTTGGGAGTGGAGTAATTTGGTCCTTAGAAAAAATCCTGACATGTGACGGGACTTGAACCCAGGACCCCTGGAGTGGTAGCCAAGCATCATAACCACCAAGCCACAACTCCATATCAGCTTATATGTATTATTTTGCTTGCAATTTCACACAGACAACAAATTATATACTTTATAACACACTCTATTGGACTGTTTGTTTTTATTTACAATACTGTACAAGAGTCCACCACTAATATAAAATTATGTCTTGAAAAACAAAAAT
Source organism: Antedon bifida (assembly GCF_963402885.1). Classification (NCBI taxonomy): domain Eukaryota; kingdom Metazoa; phylum Echinodermata; class Crinoidea; order Comatulida; family Antedonidae; genus Antedon; species Antedon bifida. The sequence goes on along the minus strand of NC_136229.1, from coordinate 530,671 downwards.
TGCAGCTAATTTATTTATCATGCACCTCTGTTGGTCCTGGGGTGAGGCTATCGGCACAGTCAGCTCATTGCAAATTCATTATTTGCTATTGGCAAAGTTAACCAGCTTGCTCAATGCCTTTTTTTCTGTCGGCAATTTCTAATTTATGTTATCTTATTAACACAGGGAACTAGTCGCAAGGATGACAATGAATAGAAAACTTTACATTAGACACAGGGTCAACTGTGCCGATAGAAAATATTAAATAATATGCATGGCTGACTGTGCCGATAGTCACCCTAGTGATCATCATTCACTTTCTTTTATGTTTGTGTCTCGTTGCCTTTCTAATTCATTTACCCATTCTTTAATTTCTTCATTTTGAAATTTGCCTGAAAAATTAATTAAAACTGATTTGTTACTCCAGTCATAACATATAGTTATTACGCTTACTGCTGGTCCATATCAAAAACAATCGGGGGAACTTCCCATTAGCAGGAGGCAGAATGTGTTCCATGATTTATGGGAGACTAAAGCTCTGTCTAGTGTGATAACGGTGCCCAAATATGGTAGTGATCTGATGTCATCATGTCCATATATGGGCACATCACATTTTTTTGTCACATAAAGTTTGATAGTGTAGACAGAGCTTTAGGGAGCTTCAATTTGCAATGACCTAGGAACTTCCTAAGACAGATTAAGAAATGTCAACTTTTTTTGTCCCATAAAGTTTGATAGTGTAGACAGAGCTTTATACTTGTTTAATACCTTTTGTGCAATCAAAAAACTCCTGTAATGATCCTAGTTTATTTTCTTGCTTTTCATAATCAAATGCCTGTTGGATCATTTCATAACGGTCCAAATCTTTCACCCACTTTGCTTCTGGTGTGCTTTGTTGTTCATATTCCTATAAGAGTGAATGAACATTGAAATGCAATTTTATATTAGAATGTAAATTTGGTGCAATTTAGTTCTTGCATTTTATTTTGAGTAATCGACTTCCAATCTAAATTATGAGTCTCTCCATCTTCAACTCACAAGGTCTCACCCTGAACGCCCTCTATATTAGAGTGACGTACACTTGTAGGGTTACACAAGTGATCCCCTCTGTCTGCCCTTTCTACCTTTTGCTGGATTTGAAAATAAGAATTATTGCAAGAGGTTTGTAATAAGACTTTGTTTGTGTAGAGCATCTTGTGTATATGTTGGTCTTGTGAACAGGATTGCCACCTTTGACAACGAAAATAAAAAAAAAGTTTACCTTCCATAAAGTATATATTTCTTGACCGACTTCAGGTCCAGCTAGTTCAGTTAGTTCTTGCATTGCTTCCTAAACCAGTATACATGATTATTATAACAATAATGTATTCTACATATTTTTAAAAATGTTGACTGCATGCAACAGTACAATAATACTTAAAATCTCACCTGCTCTCTGCGATACTTTTCGTCCTTGGAAACGTTGTCAAATGGTGTTATATCACCCACAATGCATTCTGCCATGTCATGAATTAATGCTAACTTCATGATCCTGAAAATAAAAAATTAACAACTTAAGAGTAAATCTTCCAAAAGATGCACTGGGTTCAAGTGCACACGAGCCATACAGGGAGTTCCCTGAGCCATGTGTACACTTGATTTCATATTTTAAGTCTCTATCTGAGAGGAACTTGCTAGAATACAACCAGAACTAGGGTCGAGAAAAACATGTGCCGGGTTGCGGCCTGCTTGGCCACTCGACTTGACTACCAATATGGTAGTTAATCTTTGCGGATAACATACCTGTCTTTATTGACGCCAGTTGATGTTGGTATAAACATACTCATAATGGCCATTCTATACATGTGGTCTGGTACACTCTCTGGATTGCTAACTCTTGTACGAACCCATCCAGCACGTTTTATAGTCTACAAAGAAAACAAATATATTTAGGTTTGTTAATATTAATAAAGACTTAAATACATACAGCATCTTTTTTTCAATTCTGGTATACAAAATGCATTTTCAATAGGACTTGCAACTTGAATTTTAAAAAAAATCATGGAACATGATATTGTCTTATTGATGATTGATACCTTTTACATTTTTAGAATTTAGAAACAGAAGAGTAATTTATTGGTAGAATGTGTATGCCTAGGTCTAGTTTGATCATAGAGATATTATAGATAATATCTCTATGGTTTGATCTACACTCTCTGGATGCTAGGCCTAGACCTACCTAGGCTAGGTCTAATTAGGCTAGGCCTAGGCCTAGATTTATACTAAAAGTAGGAGCCGAGCCTAGTGCTCACAAACACAACTGGGCCGGGCCCGGACGCAGTCCTAACTATAATTGTAAAAGAAATGCAAACATTCCTAAAAACATATTAAAATGTAAAACTGGAATATTAAATGAACACCTTTAGCTTATGGATCATTGAGAAAAACCTTAACATTTTTATCTGTGGAGAGGAAGAATCATTATTCACTTCCAACTTCCTTTCCATTTCTTAGAAAAGATTTCGTTCCGGATTCCGCGATAGGCAGTTTGCTGCAGCACGTCGCTGAGGATATGCCCTACATATATTGCATTTTCCTTGAGGTATTGCCTGTACCATTTGTTCGTGGGTATTTGTTTTCCACTGTAATTTCGCGTCAAGTGGCGTTACTTTTGTGTTTCTAACTCACCGCAAACCGTCATATAAGTCTGATTACAGTATTGTGTGTGTGACGAAGAGGAACGCGACAGCAGCAAAGATTGTTTAATGCTGCCGTGTGTTTCGAGGAACGGGTGCTGTATGATGTAGGCCTAGCCCTCGGCCTACTAGAGGAAGGCTTGGGTGGGCAGGGCTTAACGTCTAAGAAACCTAGTCTAGGCGGATCGTCTAGGCTAGGCTGTCTTTTCAATTCATTAATGGTATTTTTTAACTTATGTAGCCTAGCCTAGGCCTGGTGTTGAGCCTAGGGGCCTAGCTACGCCCTCTAGCTAGCTAGCTAGGCCTATACTATAGTGTAGCCCTACTAGCTAGAATAGAAGAGTGTAGCAGTAGTAGTAAGTAGGCCTAGTAGTAGCAGGTAGGCGCGCCCAGCCCGACCTACTATACTACTACTACTAGGCGGGATGAAGCAAGCACCTAGTAATAATAATACTCTTCTAGGCCTACCCTACAGACAGACTTTTTTTAGAATAGAAGTCATACTAATTTACACACAGTATCAACCGTTAGTGTTTTACGATATATTATACAATGTCAAGAAGTAAATGCTAGCTAACATTATATTTATTAATCAATGTTATACATGTACATTTTAATTTATACATTTTTACAATTTAATGTAAAAATACTCTGATTAGGTTTATTCCAAAACTGATGACCAGCGTCCTCTGTTATATTAATTATTAATTATGGTATAATATTCATATTATCATACTCGTCAGAACAAGTGCATAGGTGTGTTATTTGTATACATGTTGCAGACTTCTAATCTATATAGAATATCTTATTTTATGATTTTTTTTAGGATAATAAAAATCAGCTGTACCAAAACACTTTCATGACCTTGATTGAACTTGCAGTTGATAATGCCGTAAGGGCTTGTGATTTTAGCCAAGAAATTCAAATACATTTTCAGGTAAATGGATTTATATAATCAAAATGTCCTACAATAAAACCTGGTGAATAAGAATGTTTAGTTTTATTTATATGATATTAAGAGAAACTGTGGCTGATATAATACTTTTGTTTTTTGGTGCTCAATCTAGTTCCTGGTTGACATTTAATATTTGTTTGTTTCTTTTTAGAGTGTATGGTAGCTGAATTATTTTGTCTTGCATAGCTTGTTGGCTCCTCAACAAACTGCAGCATCTGTTGAAAACAAATTTGCAATGATACAAAATATTAAGGTGCAAGATGTTACTATATTATATATATTACTCTACAGTATTATTTAATCGGGTCAATTTATGTACAGTATCTTTTATTCACATATTATAAATATTAATATAACGCACTATCAAGGAAAAGTTAAGCAGTTTATTTTAGTTCCATGTGATGAACACTAATAAAATCCAGCTTATTTGAGCAATTGAATGCTATTTAATTAAACAGCATTCAATAGCATAATTGCATTCAATTACGTAATTTCTGTGATTTTCCCTGAGAGCGTGTTTTTAATTAAACAGCATTCAATTGCTTAAATAGACCTGATTTTTTCTTGTTTGAGTTTACTTTAGTTCCATGTGATGAACACTAATAATTTCATTCAATAAAAATAAATTTAAAGGTACAGTTACGTAATTTCTGAGATTTTCCTTGAGAGCGTGTTTTTTAATTAAACAGCATTCAATTGCTTAAATAGACTTGATTTTTTCTTGTTTGAGTTTACTATAGTTCCATGTGATGAACACTAATAATTTCATTCAATAAAAATAAATTTAAAGGTACAGTTACGTAATTTCTGTGATTTTCCTTGAGAGCGTGTTTTTTAATTAAACAGCATTAAATTGCTTAAATAGACCTGATTTTTTCTTGTTTGAGTTTACTTTAGTTCCATGTGATGAACACTAATAATTTCATTCAATAAAAATAAATTTAAAGGTACAGTTACGTAATTTCTGAGATTTTCCTTGAGAGCGAGTTTTTTAATTAAACAGCATTCAATTGCTTAACTAGACCTGATTTTTTCTTGTTTGAGTTTACTTTAGTTCCATGTGATGAACACTAATAATTTCATTCAATAAAAATAAATTTAAAGGTACAGTTACGTAATTTCTGAGATTTTCCTTGAGAGCGAGTTTTTTAATTAAACAGCATTCAATTGCTTAAATAGATTTTTCTTTTTTAACTTTACTTTAGTTCCATGTGATGAACACTAATAATTTCATTCAATAAAAATAAATTTAAAGGTACAGTTACGTAATTTCTGTGATTTTCCTTGAGAGCGAGTTTTTTAATTAAACAGCATTCAATTGCTTAAATAGACCTGATTTTTTCTTTTTTAACTTTACTTTAGTTCCATGTGATGAACACTAATAATTTCATTCAATAAAAATAAATTTTAAGGTACAGTTACGTAATTTCTGTGATTTTCCTTGAGAGCGTGTTTTTTAATTAAACAGCATTCAATTGCTTAAATAGACTTGATTTTTTCTTGTTTGAGTTTACTATAGTTCCATGTGATGAACACTAATAATTTCATTCAATAAAAATAAATTTAAAGGTACAGTTACGTAATTTCTGTGATTTTCCTTGAGAGCGTGTTTTTTAATTAAACAGCATTAAATTGCTTAAATAGACCTGATTTTTTCTTGTTTGAGTTTACTTTAGTTCCATGTGATGAACACTAATAATTTCATTCAATAAAAATAAATTTAAAGGTACAGTTACGTAATTTCTGAGATTTTCCTTGAGAGCGAGTTTTTTAATTAAACAGCATTCAATTGCTTAACTAGACCTGATTTTTTCTTGTTTGAGTTTACTTTAGTTCCATGTGATGAACACTAATAATTTCATTCAATAAAAATAAATTTAAAGGTACAGTTACGTAATTTCTGAGATTTTCCTTGAGAGCGAGTTTTTTAATTAAACAGCATTCAATTGCTTAAATAGACTTGATTTTTTCTTGTTTGAGTTTACTATAGTTCCATGTGATGAACACTAATAATTTCATTCAATAAAAATAAATTTAAAGGTACAGTTACGTAATTTCTGTGATTTTCCTTGAGAGCGTGTTTTTTAATTAAACAGCATTCAATTGCTTAAATAGACTTGATTTTTTCTTGTTTGAGTTTACTATAGTTCCATGTGATGAACACTAATAATTTCATTCAATAAAAATAAATTTAAAGGTACAGTTACGTAATTTCTGTGATTTTCCTTGAGAGCGTGTTTTTTAATTAAACAGCATTAAATTGCTTAAATAGACCTGATTTTTTCTTGTTTGAGTTTACTTTAGTTCCATGTGATGAACACTAATAATTTCATTCAATAAAAATAAATTTAAAGGTACAGTTACGTAATTTCTGAGATTTTCCTTGAGAGCGAGTTTTTTAATTAAACAGCATTCAATTGCTTAACTAGACCTGATTTTTTCTTGTTTGAGTTTACTTTAGTTCCATGTGATGAACACTAATAATTTCATTCAATAAAAATAAATTTAAAGGTACAGTTACGTAATTTCTGAGATTTTCCTTGAGAGCGAGTTTTTTAATTAAACAGCATTCAATTGCTTAAATAGATTTTTCTTTTTTAACTTTACTTTAGTTCCATGTGATGAACACTAATAATTTCATTCAATAAAAATAAATTTAAAGGTACAGTTACGTAATTTCTGTGATTTTCCTTGAGAGCGAGTTTTTTAATTAAACAGCATTCAATTGCTTAAATAGACCTGATTTTTTCTTTTTTAACTTTACTTTAGTTCCATGTGATGAACACTAATAATTTCATTCAATAAAAATAAATTTTAAGGTACAGTTACGTAATTTCTGTGATTTTCCTTGAGAGCGTGTTTTTTAATTAAACAGCATTAAATTGCTTAAATAGACTTGGTTTTATCTTGTTTGACTTTACTTTAGTTCTATGTGATAAACACTAATAATTTCATTTAATAAAAATAAATTTAAAGGTACAGTTACGTAATTTCTGTGATTTTCCTTGAGAGCGTGTTTTTTAATTAAACAGCATTCAATTGCTTAAATAGACTTGATTTTTTCTTGTTTGAGTTTACTATAGTTCCATGTGATGAACACTAATAATTTCATTCAATAAAAATAAATTTAAAGGTACAGTTACGTAATTTCTGTGATTTTCCTTGAGAGCGTGTTTTTTAATTAAACAGCATTAAATTGCTTAAATAGACCTGATTTTTTCTTGTTTGAGTTTACTTTAGTTCCATGTGATGAACACTAATAATTTCATTCAATAAAAATAAATTTAAAGGTACAGTTACGTAATTTCTGAGATTTTCCTTGAGAGCGAGTTTTTTAATTAAACAGCATTCAATTGCTTAAATAGACCTGATTTTTTCTTGTTTGAGTTTACTTTAGTTCCATGTGATGAACACTAATAATTTCATTCAATAAAAATAAATTTAAAGGTACAGTTACGTAATTTCTGAGATTTTCCTTGAGAGCGAGTTTTTTAATTAAACAGCATTCAATTGCTTAAATAGACCTGATTTTTTCTTTTTTAACTTTACTTTAGTTCCATGTGATGAACACTAATAATTTCATTCAATAAAAATAAATTTAAAGGTACAGTTACGTAATTTCTGTGATTTTCCTTGAGAGCGAGTTTTTTAATTAAACAGCATTCAATTGCTTAAATAGACCTGATTTTATCTTGTTTAACTTTACTTTAGTTCCATGTGATGAACACTAATAATTTCATTCAATAAAAATAAATTTAAAGGTACAGTTACGTAATTTCTGTGATTTTCCTTGAGAGCGAGTTTTTTAATTAAACAGCATTCAATTGCTTAAATAGACCTGATTTTTTCTTGTTTGAGTTTACTTTAGTTCCATGTGATGAACACTAATAATTTCATTCAATAAAAATAAATTTAAAGGTACAGTTACGTAATTTCTGTGATTTTCCTTGAGAGCGAGTTTTTAATTAAACAGCATTCAATTGCTTAAATAGACCTGATTTTTTCTTGTTTGAGTTTACTTTAGTTCCATGTGATAAACACTAATAATTTCATTCAATAAAAATAAATTTAAAGGTACAGTTACGTAATTTCTGAGATTTTCCTTGAGAGCGAGTTTTTTAATTAAACAGCATTCAATTGCTTAAATAGACCTGATTTTATCTTGTTTGACTTTACTTTATAAATAAATTTAAAGGTACAGTTATGCAATTTCTTTGATTTTTCCCTGAGAGCGTGTTTTTTAGTTAAATAGCATTCAATTCAAATCCCCATTTTGTAACCTTGAGTGCGGGTCCATTTAAACAAGCTGGGCAAGCTGTAAATGTTATTAATCTACTATGTATGTATGCATATTGTTTACTAATTGAATTTTAACCCTAAATAACACTGTATAAGTAAGTCTTTTATAAAATTTCAGTGGTTAGAGGTTCATATTTATTATTAGGATTTTTACAGGCACATTTAAAAATAGATTAGAAAAATATGGCATAAGCAGAATTATATCATCAATAAGAATATACAAAAGGAGCGGCGTGACGGGAAGAGACCAACCGGTGAAAAAGTACCTTTAGAGCGGTCAGAACACAATTACAAATTTATAAGTTTATTTTTGATTAATTATTGTTATATATATATATATATAGGCCTATTACAAAGTGTTATTAAATTTGACGACATTTAGAGCATCGGCAACCAAAGAAACGCTCGACTGAAAATTAACTTTCTCCGATTTTTATTTACATCGGCCGGGTTTAACGCTAAACCGCCTGTCCTATTCTATTCTGAATTGTACCACCAAGAACACATGCTATCAAAGTGTAAGATAAGACAAAAAAATTTCTCAGCACCAAATTTTTGGTTTGGCGGTATAAGGTACGACATTACATAATATTCAATAGTTTTGTAATTAATCGATACCATTAATTCCAACAAACAAATGGTAGGACTACTTAAAATTATTTATGTGGTCCATAGTTACCAACCGTCTCACATCGTTCGGGACAGCCGCATTTCAAGTGTTTTTTAATGAAACACGCGTTTAAACCTAAGTAGGCCTATAATACGATGCGTTAATATTTTTTATCACAATTTGAGAGGAAAATGCATTCAAATTAATTGGTATATTTTAAAAGTATAGAACATTATACGAGTAGGCCTATTTATATTATTACACCACACATCAATAAAATACGTAATATCAGGGGAACGTTACAATTAATGTGTCCGTGGTCGCTCGCCGTGACGAGGATGGGCTTATAACCACGCGTTTGTCATGATCGCAATATTACACATGACATGTGTGCGTTTATGAAAGGTAAACTCAATTTTCTTGCTATTGGATGGTGGATCAGTTCAATTTTTACACTCCAAAAAATGTTTTTTAATAAAATAATTTCAAGAATCAGCATGCTGAAAAACGTTGAATTATAGATTAACAAAAAAAGAGTAACATACAATCTAATAATATTTGCATCGCTTACCGTACCGGAATACAAGAGGTGCCATTCATCATGAATTTTACGTGCGAGAGTAATATTTCCGGCCATAGGAGTGCCAGTGAACTAAATTTGTTTCCGTCGCAAGCCGTGTTCGATCACAAAACCAAAAATAGTCTGTCCCGCATTTTAAATCTCTCAGGTTGGTAAATATGGTGGTCATCGTTAAATTGGTTATTACAACAATTAAATACTTAATTAAATACAATAAAACGAACTCGCTCTAAAAATAACAGAAATTGCATATTTAACTTGGACTTTGTTTATGCTTAATTCTAGGTTTGTTATATTGGAACAAAATTAGAGCAGTAAAAAAAGAGCATGCTAAAAAGATGAATCTGTCATTGAGTAAGATGAAACTTAAATTGAATTAAAACCGACATTCTTAATAATCATACTTAGAGATGCAAATCATCAAAATAATATTTATATGAAATGTAAACACTTTTATAGCCTATGCATGTACGCTTGTGCCATGTTATGCTTTTAAAAAATTATCCAGTATAGTATGACCCGTGTCGGGTATTTTCTTTTTAATACCCTCGATGGAAAATTCCCTTGATCATTTTTTATATTTATTAATTTATATCTCCATCTTTTGACCTCGTGTTATTTCTTATTAAGTGTTATTTCTTATTAATTGTATATGGCAATTGAAATAAAACCTTAAATCATACTACAGAAGTACACCGTAGTTTATCAAAGTAGAAGTGCGAAATAAAACACGAAAGAGAAAAAAAAAACACTTTACAGTAGGTTTCTACAATATACAGCAAATAGTATCTTTGAATACAGTTAAAAATCCATGGAATAAAATATATAGAGGGCAGCAATGAGGAAATCATTTGTATATACTATACTGTACCTGCAGTTTTTCAATATTTATTATAAATTTGACCGCAATTACCCACAGTAAAATGGAATAGCCCGTGCTATTCTTTAACAGGCAATACCTCAAGCCAAATACAATATATGTATGCCTCACTCTCAGCGACGTGCTGCAGCAAACCGCAATTGGATAGCGACTAAATAGTAACTATTTTGCGGATCAAACCGACTAAAACAGCCTTCACATTACATATAGTTTTCTTCGTTCCGTATTTTGTGCCATGGCGCAAACAACATGGCTGCCTCCATGACGAAGGTTCTGTGTCAAAGATTTTTTGAATTAAACCGAGTTTATTGTTTTATAAGATCGATTTCTTCTACTAGATATGTTAGTTGTAAAGAAACTGATGACAAAGAACCTAGGCCTAGTAATATTTCAGTTCAATCAAACAGTGTTACCTCTGATGTAAATGAACATTCAAAGTTAGGTGGCTTCGCGCAGGCCTTTGCAAAATTCACCGACAGGCTTGAAGAGCAGTACAAAGCCGCAGCTCTAGCAAGGGACGAACCGACCAAACATCAGTCCTTTGCTACCTTATTTAGAAACTCTGCTTTTGTTAATCTTGGTAACATAAAAGGTCAAATAGTAATTGGAAAGATATTTCATATTGTTGAAGATGATCTGTATATTGATTTTGGAGGAAAATTGCATTGTGTTTGTGAGAGACCATCAGAAAATGCATCGTAAGTTATTGTTTTTATGTAATTAAATAAAGTAAAATTTCCAAGTATAATTATTAGTATTCCATTGATACTGTATACCCTACATGAAATAATTCATTAAACATTATGTATTTTGAATTTAAAGTCATATGACAAGTATAATTGGTTTAAAAAATAAATACTTTAGAATTGACTATCATTACAAGACAATTGTTTTGATTTAAGTTTAATTAAAAATTGTTTTTCTTCACAGAAAATATGTTCGTGGAGCAAGAGTTCGTTTACTATTGAAAGATTTTGAGATGGCTGAACACTTTATAGGTGCCAAACAAGACCTCACTCTGTTAGAAGCAGATGCACAACTTCTGGGCTTGCAAGAGTCGCAATACTCCTATCAAACAAGCACTGATTTATTAGAGGATAAACAGAACCAATGAGATTGTATTCGAATAGTAACAACTTCATCCATTGTGAAATTGGTACGGTCTTTAACACATCTTTGTGACTGGAACATGTCATTTTCTGAGAAAAAAAATTGTTTGAATCTGTACAATTTTTTGGGGGCTTTGATATGCTGTAATCTGTTGGAACAGTCTGCTATCTGTTGCACTGCAAATTGGATAGCTGCCTACCTCATAGATTAGGAGACTTTCCCAACTCTGAAGATTTACTGTATCATGATGACCAGACTTAATATTGACTAATTTAATAGTTAGTAAATAAATAAAACATCAACTGAGCAAGTTTATTCCAAAAAATAAACTCTACCCATTTTTCTTCATTTGTTTTGTACTAGTCCATCAATTAAAGTACAAATTTGGCAAACTAAAATTTTGTCTTGCATGGGTTGCAATTACTGTGCTACTACATTGAGAGTCCATTGTAATGGTTTGGATACTAGGAAAAACCAGATCGCCTATGTATTGCACAGTGAAAGAAAAGGGCACCATTAGGATTGATTAAATTCTCTTCCTCCTGATTTTCTGTTGAGTCGATTCACAAAGTAGTCTGAGTTCCAGAGACGGAGTTCTGACTTAACATTAGTAAAATGATCAATATTTTGGCACATATGCCGTTTCATACGTAGGCCTACTACTTTGACTGGTGGACTAACATCTTGGGGCAAGTGTATTCACAAAGAAGAAATAAAAACAAACTATGATCTAAATTAGCATTCAGTTTATTCTCTTGAATAACATTTGAAGCATAAAATTGATATAGATACATTTTTAAAGACATTTGTATTACTATATTAGCAACTGATTTGTACAAGGGGTACCAGGCAGGTCCACATGATACAAACATTACTCATTTTAACAAAACATACATTAAATTTAATATTTTTTACATTAAATGTCTGCATAGATTCACATTTCACAACTTGTATAGCATTTTGTAACACCATATTATTTTGCCATACAATTGCGAGTAAAGAACAAATATGGATTTTTTTTTATAAATAAAATATCAAATAATAAGATTAAATACATTTTTTAAAGAATGTTTCAAACTAAGTTCTTATCTAGACAGCAGAAAGACACCAACTTAAATGTTACTAAGATTCTATATTTACAAAATTAATGGTTTCTAGTTTTATGTTCATTAGTTGATTAAAGATGTATATCCCCAAAAGATTTAAAATAAAAAAATGAAGAATAATAAAATTAGACTTTGAATAGTATACTCAGTTTTAATCAAGTAATTGATTTGACCATAAGAAAAAAAAACAAACAAATATAATTATTTCATTTCTATAAATAAAAAATAAATGGAAAAAAATTAATCAATAACCATTGTCTGACAGACAATTTGACTTTTTTTGTTTTAAAAGCTAAATTCTTTTTTCCAATCTGATTTTAAGTGAAACCTATTTTGTAAAATGGCATATTCAACAACAAAAAAAGAAAATTGAGGGGCCATATCTTAAACTCTTCCTTAGTTATATCAAACAAAACATTCTGTAAACCCGTAGCCAGCAGGGTTTGTAAGCTACGAAACAAACCGCTTTTTAGCTAATTTAAATACCATGACAATTCTTTAGGCCAATCCTACCTATCCAGCAGGCAAATTTGAGACCTGAAATAAATCTTTTCTTCCCCCAATATTGATTGCTTATGCTTACACTTGCCCCGTTTTTTGAGGAAAAAAGAATTAAACCCCATGTGAAAATCCTGGCTATGGACTTGAGCTGAGTGAAGGATTCCCTTAACAACCACCACCCTCAATGTTTATTACCAAGGATGATGGGAGAATGTAATACATTAATTAATTGATATAGAATACCATTCTCCTTAAGAGTCTCCTCTATAATTAGTGAAGGTGTGGGATAACCAATGTATAGATAATGCTATCAAATACTGAAACACTGAAAATACAATGAAAGACTACACAATAATAATGATGATAATTTCTAAAACAAATCAAAATATTATTATCTACATTGGTTTGACACTAATACTATAAGTACTGTAAAATAAAACTAACTTAAGTTTAAAATAATTACCATTTTCCCTAAAACAAATATAATACTTAAATGTAGAGGTAGACACTGAAAATATGATTTTAAAGTTTGAAATATTTGCCAAAATAAGTCGAAGCCAATTGAAATATAATATATACAATTGTATGATGCTTTTTACTACTTTAGGTAGAATACAATGTTAATTTATTAAATATTCTTTAAATATTCAGAATAAAAATGTTTTTTATTATCAACAGACATTACTGAATTGATATCATTTTAACAATTCACTTCTTCCCAAAATGCTCCATCTTTTCTTATTCTTCCAAATTTAAGCATCTTAAAATGTCATACTAACTGCACATTCTCAGTAAATTGATATCTCAAACAATTGTATCAATATCTTGTTGAATTACACCCATGTTTCCAATATAAAACAAGCAAGGCACAATAGGTAATTGTTGTTGTGGTGCCACTTAACATACTCGACATTTCAAGCACCTTGTGAAGAAGATATTTGAATTCAACATGAAGAATTAATCAATTATCAAAATAAAGTGGAAAGTTGTGAATGACCATTATGGTTCTAAATTTAGTTCTAAAAAATGATATTCCAAGCAAATCATTTAGAATTATTTTTACTCACACAAAGCAATATTTATATGTATGATAAACATTCAGTAAATAGTTTTGCCTTTGTGTCTGGAGAGAATGATATAGTTGTTAAACTTTTCAGGACATATATCTGCCTGCATATTCAGTAGATTATGTATTGACATTGTGCTTTGAATCCAGGGATTCCATCTAATCCCACCTGATCCCATCTAATCATAATCCCAGGACTGATGTAGGTATATGCTTTTCCACCGAGTAAGATTACCAGGGGTAAACAACCACATGGGATTCAAATTGATGAAGTCGTTTGCCGTTTTCATTATCATTAAATCTCTTTGATGCATTCTTGTTAAAATGGTAGATACCCTGTTATAATACTAACGATAAAAAATCACAAAATGTGACCAATTTCAACCAATAAATATCTCATGCATAAATATATCAACAATTTATCGAAACATTCATAACAAACATCTATATTGCCAAGAAAGTGTATTGTTTGGCAGACTTAATTAAATAAGATAAAATAGGTTATAAAAACAGTATATTATGCTATTAAAGTAATTAAAATATATTGGTATGTTTATACTATTACTTTGAAACAGAATTTGTGGAAATGAAAGACTACAAAATTATACATTAGCAACTGCAACTTTTAAATAACATAGCAACTAATATTGTGAAAGCAGGGAAGAGACCAGGTTTGTGAAGTAGGTGTGCGCTGATAATAGACTTTTTGATTTGGCGCCCCCAAGAGTTCAAGGGCATGCCTCCTTTTGCAGCGATGATTTAACCATTTTAAGATATGTTTATATTCTTACTATTATTCATAATTTGTTAGAAAAAGTGATTTGAAAAAGTTGATTTTTCCTGTCAAACCATAAAAGCCCTATTTCTACCCCCGGATCTGCCCCGAAATTATATCCTAATAATGTATGGATCTGCCCCCAAATGATAGCTAGCCTAAAATTGTATGACAATATCACAAATAGTTCTCCAAAGAGAAACAAAAGCAAACATCACAAACTTAGCATCAACTGTTAAAAATTACAAATATTTCAGCCAATCGGTGCATATTAAAACATTTGTTTAAGCAGTTTGCATTGGTTTACCATAATTCTTAAAAACGAATGATACTGTAACTTGAAATTGGAATACCTAAAGTTTGTTTAGTAATAATGACATCATAAAAATAACCACAGCAATTAATAGTCAATGGTACTTAAAAAGATTTGCACAATCATAAATTTCACCCCACCCTAAAAAATCAAAAATTGTATTTTATTCGAATAAACATCTTGTGTGGATACCTTGATTTCATTTTCCATTTTGGGGTCATAATAGGGAGCTTTCGCTTTGCGACAAACAATGACCTAACAAGGTCAATCATGTGTCATCGGTCATCTCCTGGATCAAAAATCATCAAACTGTGTCGAGGTGGTGAACGCGAGGAGTCCCAATATCCCTGTATGTGCACATTGAATTAACATGACATAGTTTGGTCATCGGTTGCCACAAATCAAAAGCTCTCATATCCTTCATTGTAGGAATACAATGAGACCTCATAGGTTTGTATATAAATACCATTTATCAAAGTTTGCACTTTATAAGAACAATACTTACAAATGTTTAAGCATGTGAACGCGTACTTGAGTACGATAACGAGGCACACATATTTGTCCATTTATGCAGGTGTATATTGGGTACTGACATGCTTGGAGGAACCCACCTTAGTGAGGCCAAGTGAGAAGCTAACTTGTATTTGCTTACATCCAACAGTATTTACTTAACAAATTACAGATTGATATTGATACCGTACTTAAGTACAAACTTGTAATAAGGCAGACTGGTATATTTTGAAAACTTCGTGGAACAACTGTAGACCTAGAAGGTACGCATGTACCACAACAATCAAAAGTGTAACAGTTCCCTATCAAAGGAATACAGTATATTCTTTCTTAATGATATTTACTCAAGTACTGCAATGCCAAGACCAAAACTTATTTAGAGACATGCTTATAATCAAAATGTAAACATACCGACCAGACATTATATTAATATGTAAGCTGTTACTTAGCCACAATAAATGCAAATCTGCTGAGATAATGTGAAATTTCAATCCAAAGCTTATTTGCTTCAAATCGCTAAACTCTTAAAGTAAACCAATTTATTAGTGATATCATTTGTGAATTGTAAACAAACTTGGATATTGCTGAACGAATTATTTAATATTGATTTTTGTTACAAAAACAAGCAGAATTAAGTCTGTTTATGATAAAAATCACCAGTCATGAGAGTTTAAATCAATGTTGGGTTTATTTTTCATAAACAAAATGTATTTTCTGACAGTTTGATGCACACACAATTGATTCAATCTAATCCCAAACACAACTTGAATATTTTGTGGCAATATGGCTACTTCCAAGTCTGATTGAACCAAGTTTTGATGCTCATAATGCAGGGCCATAGCCACCAGTACAGTTGGTAAGGTTGTAACCTGACCACTTGTTGACAGCAGAGGCATTTGACAACCCAGTGGCTTGAACAGAGATTGTTCCCCTTTCTTGCGTAAACCACACCACATTATTCCTCGTGACTCACTGTAAAGTAAATCATGATAATGATGATAACCTGTTGCGAAACACTACCTAAATATTAGGCTTGTTGTAATATTATTCTGTTCAAATTCTTGTTTCTCTATCTTCCCCAGGAAGAAGTGCATCATCAGACTTTGACGATTCTGAATCTTCTTTGGACGGAGCAACAGACACGAGGGGAACATCAATCTGTGATGTTTGATTGTCATCCGTGCTTGATTCTGTGACCTCAAGCGTCGGATTAAAGGAACTGTTAAACGTGTAAGGCGGCGTTGGAGGCGGGAGCGTCGATAGCAACGATTGAGTGTTTGAAAGTTGTTGCAGAAGGTCAGATTCAACCGGGGTAATTATTGATGATGTACTCGAAGGGTCATCTTGAATTTCTAATTTACTTGGTTTGTTATAAACATGTCCTCTTGTGTGTCGTTTAAATCCTTTAGGAGATCTTGGAGAAATATCAATTAAATCTTTTACAACCTCACCATTTTTGTTATTACTACTTCCTTCGCCTGCACCTCCACTGCTTTCACCTTCCCCGCTCATTTCACAAATAGCGCCTTCAACGCTACTATCTGACCTTCGACCTTGCCTTTGATTATCGTCCCTATATAGTTCAATCAACATGTCAAGTTTTCTGTCGACCAAGTTCATTTTCCTTTCAACACGTGTGACTCTAGTGTTGAGACTCATTGACGGGTCAAACACATCAATGGAGCCTAGTCTACCTTTTCGTCTTTCTTGAACAGGCTTGCCTAGAGTTTGGTCCAAGCTAAAAGACAAATTATAAAATTGTTTATTATTTATTTTTGCCTGTAACCCAGAGAATTAATCTTTTTTTAAATGTTTATTTCAGCCATCTTTAAAGAAGGTAACCCTTCCAGTTTAGCCAGTGGATTAACTGATATTCAGGGGCCCTCTTTAATCAAATTAAACTTATTTCTCCATGCTCATAATAAGGGGGTTTCCCTAAACATCTTACCATACCATACCCATCAAAAATGTATATAGTAGACATACTGTATTTTACAAGGCCTACTGATTATTTATTCATTTTGTTTCTTTGACTCAGACCCCTCTCAGTTGTATCACTGCTCTTCAGCCCAAGATACATTAAAACATAACAATTAAAAACAAATTAAAATGATGTAGATTATTAGTACAGGCCAAAACACCCTCTGGTCAGGGGTGGATCCAGGATTCTTTTTTTTTTTTTATTAAACTTTGTTTAATGAGGATGACTCATAACAGCTGAGACTAACATGCATGAGGCCCTCAACACTAAAATAACAACACAAACACGAAAAATGAATAACAAAAATGGAAAAATAATACACCAATAAATATATACAATTATATTGTGCCAGGTCATTTCAAAACCTGAGCTGCACTGACAAGATCTAATAAGATCTGAAACAGTACTGTCTGCAGATTGGATTTGATTGTAAATATATGTAAACAAAGGAACGCTAAACATAATATTATAGTCTGTCAAAAATGATATAAAAAATAGTTAATACTTTCTTTTATAGCTGTCAAAGGGGGAGAACCAATCCACTCGCAACCCACTCCTTTTAAAAACTCGTCTAGTCAATAGTTACAGGTTTTAATGAAATTAAGTGTCGGTATCATTTATTCATTAAAGCTTTGGTTTGCGACATGTTTATAAATTTCAATTTGAAACGTAAAAAAACCGAGAGTATAGATACAAAAATCAAAGTAATGGCTGAATAGGCTTTAGTGAGTTTGACATGATAGCCTAGTTAGTAAACGACCTTTTTACGTTAATTCCACAAAAAAAACAAGGACACATGTTAGTAATGAAACTGCTGTATCTTATTACATGGGATCAAAAAGTAATAGATACCTGCGCAAAGTCTACAAATCATTGTACAAGTTTCTCATAAAAATTTGCCGTTAAATCGTGAAACTCGTACTTAGTAGATGACTAAATCTCGGCACTGATATGGATTAATGATAAAATATCGGCTAATTTTCTGCATTCTATTAAGAGTCTCACTCTAGGTAAAGGTTATACAAAATTTCAGAATTCAGAATTAACCAAAATTTAAGTGAAAATGCTTCAAGTATACATTTATTTACCTGAAATATATATTTTTTTTATTGTTAATATGAAATATTATATTTTCAATACAATATTGTACAATTTCTAAAGTGGTTCAGTACTTAATATATAAAATATATAAAAAAAGAGAAACATTGGTAATAAACTTAATTGTAGTGTTTTATTTATTCATTTTTGAAAAACATTAAATAAAAATACAATGGAAGTAGATCTCATAGCTAAGGAAGACAATTTTTAAAAAAAAGCTTTTGATGAATAAAATATATCTAGCATATTTAATAGTCAATATGTAGTTTATAATTTCATTTTAGCTGCCTAGAAGGGGGGGGGGGGGGGAAGTGTCTTGGGGTAGAAAGAGTAGAGATACCACTATGACCAGGAATGGTGTGACCCAGCTTCCATAACATCACTTAACAAAAAACAATTACACAATTAAAATTATTTTCTTTGTTTTAAAATAAAAGAACGTACTTTGCTTGCAAGCTCTTTATTCTAGCTAACATGTCCGTGTGCCCGGCTGAGTACTGTTCAATAACGTCTTTCACATCGTAAGGTCGCAAAGCTTCTTTAAATTTACGTCGGGCGACAAAGTACTTGATTTTGCGGATTGCACGTATTGCATTTTTGTGTTTCTCTTCCAATTTTGTTATCTTTTCAGGCTCATCATGATCATCTGTTAAAATATATAGTTTATATATTATATCAAACATACAAATGATAGTATATCATATAAAGCTCTATACTATCAAACTAGTTTGACAAAATAGTGTGATGCACCCAAATATGGTAGTGATATGATGTCATCATGTCTATATATGAGCACATCACATTTTGTTGTCACACTAAGTTTCATTCATTCTATTCTTTAATAGATGGATAGTGAAACCAAACAAAGAAAAAATGAAAAATTCAGATTGCATGATTGACAATGAATAACCTCTAACCTCCGACTTTTGACCTCACAGAGTCTGTGCAGTGACTTAAGTTGCTGCCATTTGCCATGTATTTCTTTTCGTGATTTCCATTTGTATCGTCTGTCTCGTGAGAGCTTGGTAACTTTTTGCTCCCTCGCTCTCCACGATGTGGCATAGGACTGTTGTTGCCATGGTTACGTTTGATTGACAATCGAGATATGAGTGTGTTTGTCCTAAAACTGCAATATAGAAAGGGATCACATCACATATGAACATTCTGTTTTTACTGCCACCATTAAAATATACAGCAGAACTCGTATTAAAGGAACACCTTTCAGGACCCAACTAAGTGTCTCCAAATATGAGTGTCATAGTGCATAGCAACAGAAAGGTCAAATTCAAATGATAAAATGACCTCCAGCAAGACTCCTAATTTGATAATTGAAAGCCTGTTCGCACCTCACTGATTAAAAAGCAAAATGTTATGCAAAAATGTTATGTAAGCTTAATAAGCAAAGATACTATAAATTTATCACTCATTAATTTGCAGTATTTTCACTCAAAATGATCCATGTCAATATCAGCCTATAATCAATTTGCTAATTGAAACAGAATCCTTTAAAATTGTCTTGTATAGCTGCCAACATTACTAACACATACTCAGATCATTTTGTAGTAAAATACTCAAATTTTTAAGTGTGAACTCTGTACATTAAAGCTTGGTTCCCACTTAGAAACAAAGTAGTACGCGAAACACAAGTGAATTGACCAATCACAAGTGATGGTTTAGATGACCCATTGCGTTGTTTGGTTGTGATTATGTCATTGCCTTGTGTCCAAGCTGGAATCAAGCTTTATGTATTGAGTAAATTTAAAAGTTGAGCAATTATAAGTTACCCGATGACATAAATTGCCCAATGAAATTAGGTTGCCCAATGAAATTAGGTTGCCCAATGACATCATAAGTTGCCCGATGACATAATGAGTAGCCCGATGATCTTATTTAATTAATCATAGTTAATAAGCTATTTGTAGTACAGTATGTAGAGTTTTTTTTCAAATTCAAAATTAGTTTTTATCTATGATATTTGTTGAAAATTATTCTTCAACAATAAAGAAGAGAATAATGTTTGCCATTTAAAAGTGAGACTAGTTGACACAATTGCTGACACACTAAGCCGCCTTATAATAAGCATTAAGATCATAACATTCACTTACAAAATTGGTTTGTGATTAAAATAAAACAGAATCACAATCCATGTAAAAGGCATTAGCAACACAGCATTATTCATGAAAAGATAATTGATTAAACTACGAGATTCAAGTCCCAAGAACATTCACAAAAAACAACTGCTAAAAACATCAATGCTGACTTCTCAATAATGCAATATTCCTTTCAATCAACAATAATTTTTTTTAATTTTAGGAAAATTTGAAGAAATAGAAAAACATTTCCAAAGAATAAAATATTTAATTAGGCCCAGTTGTCAAACCCACAATCAGGTCAAGGATTATCGGCATAGACCCAGTTGCACAAACTTTGGGATGTAACCTGGTTTATCCTTGATAAAGCATAATTGTTTACATTTTGTTGCCATATTAAAATAGTACATACTATTGCATGCCATGTGACCTACAATTGTCCAATCAAATCACAGGAATTTATTTAGGCATTATATAATAAACTATATTTAGCCACAAATGCACACTAGCTAATTAAATAATAAAATCTTTATTTTACATTACCCATGGTGATGATAATGATGCCTAAAAGTAATACCAGTTTAATACAATTAATAAATTAAATTGCAATTATGCAATGCATATTCTATGATGGTTTAGTAAAAAAAAGAATCATACAACTATTTTAAATTTGATGATGAATTTGTGAATAAAACCTCACAATCAATGTGTGAAACTGCAAACAAAAATTCTTTGTAAAAAATAAAAGTATATTTGCAATACGTCTTATTGAATTATCATAGTTTGAAACGGTAATAAACTGACTGCAGTCTGAGGCTGAACACAACCTGTCTACATAAACGTATTAAAAGTAGTCGTCATAAAAAATGAGCTGTAAAAAAAGATAATAAAATGTAATGTAGTTGAACAGATCTGCCACGTATCTTACTACGTAGATTTGAATTATGCTGTCAATGTATGGTAATGTGATACATGAAAAGTTGTG
The DNA here is from genome assembly GCF_963402885.1 of Antedon bifida. Lineage (NCBI taxonomy): Eukaryota > Metazoa > Echinodermata > Crinoidea > Comatulida > Antedonidae > Antedon > Antedon bifida. The sequence continues at coordinate 509,158 of NC_136229.1, read as the reverse complement.
GCAATTATGTCACTGATTAGCCATGGGATAGAAAACATGGTGAAGATGATGATTATGACATCATGATTAATCATACTGATATGATCTTGCACTAAATTTGGAGATAAGTTGGGAATGGGATTATACTTGGGTTGCAACAATGTATGGTAATGATACATGAAAAGTTGTGGCAATTATGTCACTGATTTGCCATGAGGTAGAAAACATAGTGATGATGATGATTATGACATCATGATTGATCATACTGATATGATAAATCTTATTATCTTTATCTGTATATCATCTTGCATTAAATTTGGAGATAAGTCTTTGTGTCTGAATTTACCTTTATATATACAGTAACAGATTATGATTATGAATAATTTATAAAGATTAATAATTGATTTCAAGTTATCTACAAAATGAAAGAAATTATTATATCAATAATTGCAAATACCATGCTATTAGCTAGATGCTTGATTTATGTTAATAAGCTGAAATTGAAAATGTAAAAACAAAGTTAAAAATGAGCTTGGTAAAGTTATCCGTGACACCACAAAGAGAGGCAGAGACCCAGGGACGGATTCAGGGGGGCACAGCCAGCCCGGGCCCTCTATAAATTTCACAAGAGATAGGACATCAAATTAAATTAATTTCACTACTTTTAGGCCCTGGGCTTCCATATTTCAAAATCCTGAATCTGCCACTACATACCTATCAGTATCTGTGTAAATACTATAGTTTGTAAATATGAGCAATTTTGGGGCTGGTGCCAGATCGGCGTACTCGCAAGGTTGGTGTACATGTATGTTGTTCTATCTGCTAATCATTGTATGCACTAGTGTGGCGTATTCTGTTCCGTGTTTCCACAATAAGACTTTTGGTGGATGCATAATTTTCTTTGTTCCTCTAATTTGAATTAACTCCCACCTTTTGTCAATCACCCAATTTTGATTCATTTAATCTATTTATTTTTCAGGATACGCCTCCTTTGATCATTATTTTTTAATTGGCACAATATAAATGTTTGATTATTGTTAAGAACACTTGTGTATGCACCAAGTTGGCATATTCACAAGATTATTGTCACAATATGTGTTTACTTTCAAATTTTAGGATACATCATTTTTTTTATTGCCGCAATATAAATTTTGATTATCATTATGTACAAAGTTACTTTGGCATACTCACAAGATTTGTGTCAAAATATGGGTTTAGCTTTATCTGCTTTATCTTATCATTACCTTATATGCACTAGGGTGTGGCGTATGAATACATGCATTGTTTGAAGCCATGTTGCTTACATACCAGGTGTTTGGGAATCATTGCATGCGACAGGTTGGCATACAAACACATGTTTAGTCCTAGCTTCTCATTGCACGCGACAAGTTGAATTAAATCAGGGTGCATACATGCGTGTCTCTTTGTGGTGCCACGGATGAGGAATGAATAGAAGAAGTTGTTATGATGAGCACATGCAATACTACCATGCATCTAAATATAAGATTATTAATCCATATTGGGGGGAGGGGAGGTTCATGCTGGTAGGGGGGGATGCAAGGGGCTACAACCTACCGCGGACGTTTGGCATTCTCTGGCGAAGACTTGGCCTGTACATTCTCTTTGTGCTTCCTATATGATAAACAAGGGGTGTGAAATGAGGACAAACAGTTCAACAGACAACATCATGCAATGTGAAATCACATTATGACTACATTACAATGTTCAACATGCATTCTACCTTTATATCATTAAAACATTCAGGCTCAGTATAAACAAGGTTATACTTAGTCTTAAGAATTCAGATATACATAATGAATGTTCTGTCTAAGAGATGTAATGTAACATATCAGGTATCAAAATCCAATCATTGTTATAGAAGGAGATACTAAAATGAGATGCTACAACATATTAGAACAAATCATGAGTAAGAGTTTGAAGAGAAATTAAGGAGAAGGAGGGCAAAAATGAGAGAAACTCAAATAAAGGCACAATAAAAATGAAGAAAAAAATTAGTTGATAAATTAGATTTTTAATGAGTTTCCCTAAATTGTAAACTTTGTTCAAACGTCTTTGGATACCAAAACAGTATTTGTTACTGTTTGGTGTAAAACCTAAATCTTTTGTAACTGATTATCAAAAACATTTTTGTTTTGATAGTTTGGAAGACACTTCTGAAGATAAACCTATTTTTTCCATGTAAAACAGATTCTATATTTTATATCTATAACTTAGGTTTGATGTTGTAATTTGTTGTACTGTATTATTGTTCTGATGTCATCAAATCTTCTTCATCTTTTAATTTCACCATAAGGAATAAATAAAGATATGTTGGTTGAACACCGGGTGTAATGTAGTGGGGGAGCAGTGTGTTGGACTATTGATCGTGAGATTGTGATTTCAAATCCAATGCTCGTCACATTGCTTGTATCCTTAGGCAAGACACTTTACTTACGTTTTCCTTTCTGATTACTAGCTGCATTATGGGAGTATGTTTTCATACACGTTTGATCCAAAAATGACCGGGATAATATATTTACAGAGCTTAGAGGTTTCACAACATTAGGCTCTTTATAAATCAAGGTAATTATATTTAAAATAACATCAACCACTTTACCTTCCAGTCGTCGGGCTTGACACAGGTCGAAGGTGAAGCTTCCAGGTAGCTGCTGAGATTGAGTTAGGATCAGCTGCATAGCAACGCCACAGACACTGACAAAAAAATTAAATATGTTTATTATTTGTTTATTCTGTGCCTCGTTCAATAGTAATTATAGTTTCTCCATTTCTTTCTGTCAAGCTCTTTTTATCATCTTTCATATACTCTTTCTTTTCATTTTCTTTCATTCTACCTTCTATGTTTCTCTTATAATTATTTATCCATTTCTATGTCCTAACTTTGACCAATTTAATTAATGTTCTTTTCTCATTTACTCTATTATTTATTTATTTATTCTTTCTTTTGACTGGATTGTATTTTCAGTAACAGTACTGCTTTTCAAAATGGTCCAGTTACAAGGTTTAAAAGTAAAGAAAAATTACAAAGTTTAAAAGTAAAGAAAAATGATAAGATATTCTATATACAGATTTGTACGGTACTTGAAATTTTATCTTTCCAGCTAATTTTGACCATATTATAATATGTTTATACTACAAAAATAACATATCTAAATACAGAAGTCAATCTGTTATGGCGATTGATGCTGCCCTTTGCAGGATTACTGCTTGCTGGACAGGTTGAATCTAGTGTATTAAGATGACATACTCTGGAGAACACGTTTGAATATACTGTATTAAGATGACATACTCTGGAGAACACGTTTGAATATACAAAAGTAAACACTGTACATTTCAGATATACAGCTTAAAGCCCATGTATTATCATTGTCATTATACGCTTTTAAAATTCTGTGTTTTTTACCCTTTTAAACTCCTGTCTATAGTCCATTACTTAATATGGGCATGAGTTTTACTAAATACAGTATATAATTTAAAGCCCATGCATTATATAAACTTTTATTTTGGAAATTCAATGCATTTAAAAATAGTAAAAAACTAATGTAACAAAAGTGTGATGTTCCAAAATATGGTAGTGATATGCCCAAATATGTTAGTGATGTACCCAAATATGGTAGTGGTATGACATCATCATGTCCATATAATGGGCACATCACATAAAGTTTGATAGTGTAGACAGAGCTTTAGTCTTCCTAGTCTCTTTAGTACAGCACATCAAATAGATACTGTATAAAAAATGTTGATTTATGCAAGAAAGATGGATGTAACATTGTTTGCTGTTATTGATTTTTCTTTATTGATTCCTGTAGATAATATAATCATTGTTTGCTGTGTTTTTAATATCTTCCATATTTTATTAGATAAAAATGTTGGTAAATAAAGACATAGTGTCTATCTTTTCTATTCCTTGTAAAGTACACCCGGTCATCGGTCCTGTACCTAGATTAAACAAGAATCTCCCAGCAGCATCACATCGCCTAGTAGCATAAACCATAACCTAACCCTTAATCTGATACAGGCACCACATGTGATACACATGTGATTCTGTATTATATAATTTTCCTATGATACTGGGCAAATATTGTTGATGTAGGGATACTACACTCAGAATCAAGTAGAAATATAACTTACCAAAATGATATAAAACTGATGAATGTCATCATCTTGGTGTACATAACTCTAATGAATCCTATCATTTGATTGCTTAAGTATGTACTTTATTGGACATCTTTCCTTAAGCACATCATAGAGTAAGTATTACAACATTAATTAACAGTATTGCTGCTTGACAAATTTGTACGTTTTTCTGATAAGTATACAAACACTTAAAGTGCTTAATGTTTTAAGTACATTCTTAATACTACCTGAATGAGTTGAGCTGCTGGGTGTCTTCGACGCGCAAAATGCTTCTGTCTTTGCTGCTGTTGTACTTGTAGAGCAAAACCAGAACCAAGGATGCCCTAAATAAAAACAAAATCTACAAATAATAATTTGAAAAAAAAACACCATTTTCTGCATTACCAATACCAATATCATCCTATATAAAAATAATTGTGTTATATTGCCTGCTTAAAGGTGCAATATAACAATGTAATATAACAGTAGCCATGCAATTGTAGTCATTTCAGCTGGTACAATCATGTTATTATAACTGCACTTATAACGTTTTGGATCCATATTTTGACCAATCATGTTCTTGTATTTACATAGGCTATCTAACACTGTTGTTTATGTAACACTATAACCACAAGTTAAGCTTGTTTCCCACTAGGACGTAAAACCTTAATGCAAGAAAATTGACCAATGACAAGCGACAGTTTGAATATTCCATCGCTTGTGATTGGTCAAATTATTGGCATTGCGCTTATGTCCTTGCATTGCTTCCTAGTGGGAACAAAGCTTCAATTAGCACCAAAGCATAAATATACAAATAATTTATATAAGCCTATCAACAATACCTTGGAAAAGGTGTATAGTATAGTACTAGAGAGATATTCATGACAATAAATATATATTTAACTTTTTCAATTAACTTTGTGATAACAGACTAAAAATAAGTTGCATCACATGTCTCCTTTCTTGGAATACTTCTATAGACTATAATTATTCATTTTCTTAAATTGTTTTTATTAACCTTTAATTATTAATAAGGATTTATTGGTTTGTTATTTAAAATTGAATGTATTACTTTGATACATTATCCATGTATAAAGAAACAAAACCGACGACAGGCCATATGTCATTTATAAGCTGCTGAATAAGGCGGGTGGGCTGTCCGGAGGCAAACGTCGATTCCATGTTGAATGTATTTAAAACTGACACTTATGCACAGAGGGTTCAATGATAGCCTACTTATGAATGAACTTAAAGTTTACTGGCTAGGTTTATACTTTAAGATTTAAGACTTAACCATCTACATAGATTAATTAAAAATGCTTGAGACATTACATAAATTAACATTAATATACATTTCTATAATATAAATTCAAAGGCAAATTACTGCAAAAATGACAATGCTGTGGGTATCAGTGGCTGGATCTCAATGGAGATACAAAATGACAATGCTGTGGGTATCAGTGGCTGGATCTCAATGGAGATACAAAATGACAATGCTGTGGGTATCAGTGGCTGGATCTCAATGGAGATACAAAATGACAATGCTGTGGGTATCAGTGGCTGGATCTCAATGGAGATACAAAAATGACAATGCTGTGGGTATCAGTGGCTGGATCTCAATGGAGATACAAAAATGACAATGCTGTGGGTATCAGTGGCTGGATCTCAATGGAGATACAAAAATGACAATGCTGTGGGTATCAGTGGCTGGATATCAATAGAGATACAAAAATGACAATGCTGTGGGTATCAGTGGCTGGATCTCAATGGAGATACAAAAATGACAATGCTGTGGGTATCAGTGGCTGGATATCAATAGAGATACAAAAATGACAATGCTGTGGGTATCAGTGGCTGGATCTCAATGGAGATACAAAAATGACAATGCTGTGGGTATCAGTGGCTGGATCTCAATGGAGATACAAAAATGACAATGCTGTGGGTATCAGTGGCTGGATCTCAATGGAGATACAAAAATGACAATGCTGTGGGTATCAGTGGCTGGATCTCAATGGAGATACAAAAATGACAATGCTGTGGGTATCAGTGGCTGGATCTCAATGGAGATACAAAAATGACAATGCTGTGGGTATCAGTGGCTGGATCTCAATGGAGATACAAAAATGACAATGCTGTGGGTATCAGTGGCTGGATCTCAATGGAGATACAAAAATGACAATGCTGTGGGTATCAGTGGCTGGATCTCAATGGAGATACAAAAATGACAATGCTGTGGGTATCAGTGGCTGGATCTCAATGGAGATACAAAAATGACAATGCTGTGGGTATCAGTGGCTGGATCTCAATAGAGATACAAAAATGACAATGCTGTGGGTATCAGTGGCTGGATCTCAATGGAGATACAAAAATGACAATGCTGTGGGTATCAGTGGCTGGATCTCAATAGAGATACAAAAATGACAATGCTGTGGGTATCAGTGGCTGGATCTCAATGGAGATACAAAAATGACAATGCTGTGGGTATCAGTGGCTGGATCTCAATAGAGATACAAAAATGACAATGCTGTGGGTATCAGTGGCTGGATCTCAATGGAGATACAAAAATGACAATGCTGTGGGTATCAGTGGCTGGATCTCAATGGAGATACAAAAATGACAATGCTGTGGGTATCAGTGGCTGGATCTCAATGGAGATACAAAAATGACAATGCTGTGGGTATCAGTGGCTGGATCTCAATGGAGATACAAAAATGACAATGCTGTGGGTATCAGTGGCTGGATCTCAATGGAGATACAAAAATGACAATGCTGTGGGTATCAGTGGCTGGATCTCAATGGAGATACAAAAATGACAATGCTGTGGGTATCAGTGGCTGGATCTCAATGGAGATACAAAAATGACAATGCTGTGGGTATCAGTGGCTGGATCTCAATAGAGATACAAAAATGACAATGCTGTGGGTATCAGTGGCTGGATCTCAATGGAGATACAAAAATGACAATGCTGTGGGTATCAGTGGCTGGATCTCAATGGAGATACAAAAATGACAATGCTGTGGGTATCAGTGGCTGGATCTCAATGGAGATACAAAAATGACAATGCTGTGGGTATCAGTGGCTGGATCTCAATGGAGATACAAAAATGACAATGCTGTGGGTATCAGTGGCTGGATCTCAATGGAGATACAAAAATGACAATGCTGTGGGTATCAGTGGCTGGATCTCAATGGAGATACAAAAATGACAATGCTGTGGGTATCAGTGGCTGGATCTCAATGGAGATACAAAAATGACAATGCTGTGGGTATCAGTGGCTGGATCTCAATGGAGATACAAAAATGACAATGCTGTGGGTATCAGTGGCTGGATCTCAATGGAGATACAAAAATGACAATGCTGTGGGTATCAGTGGCTGGATCTCAATGGAGATACAAAAATGACAATGCTGTGGGTATCAGTGGCTGGATCTCAATGGAGATACAAAATGACAATGCTGTGGGTATCAGTGGCTGGATCTCAATGGAGATACAAAAATGACAATGCTGTGGGTATCAGTGGCTGGATCTCAATGGAGATACAAAAATGACAATGCTGTGGGTATCAGTGGCTGGATCTCAATGGAGATACAAAAATGACAATGCTGTGGGTATCAGTGGCTGGATCTCAATGGAGATACAAAAATGACAATGCTGTGGGTATCAGTGGCTGGATCTCAATGGAGATACAAAAATGACAATGCTGTGGGTATCAGTGGCTGGATCTCAATGGAGATACAAAAATGACAATGCTGTGGGTATCAGTGGCTGGATCTCAATAGAGATACAAAAATGACAATGCTGTGGGTATCAGTGGCTGGATCTCAATAGAGATACAAAAATGACAATGCTGTGGGTATCAGTGGCTGGATCTCAATGGAGATACAAAAATGACAATGCTGTGGGTATCAGTGGCTGGATCTCAATGGAGATACAAAAATGACAATGCTGTGGGTATCAGTGGCTGGATCTCAATGGAGATACAAAAATGACAATGCTGTGGGTATCAGTGGCTGGATCTCAATGGAGATACAAAAATGACAATGCTGTGGGTATCAGTGGCTGGATCTCAATGGAGATACAAAAATGACAATGCTGTGGGTATCAGTGGCTGGATCTCAATGGAGATACAAAAATGACAATGCTGTGGGTATCAGTGGCTGGATCTCAATAGAGATACAAAAATGACAATGCTGTGGGTATCAGTGGCTGGATCTCAATAGAGATACAAAAATGACAATGCTGTGGGTATCAGTGGCTGGATCTCAATAGAGATACAAAAATGACAATGCTGTGGGTATCAGTGGCTGGATCTCAATGGAGATACAAAAATGACAATGCTGTGGGTATCAGTGGCTGGATCTCAATGGAGATACAAAAATGACAATGCTGTGGGTATCAGTGGCTGGATCTCAATGGAGATACAAAAATGACAATGCTGTGGGTATCAGTGGCTGGATCTCAATGGAGATACAAAAATGACAATGCTGTGGGTATCAGTGGCTGGATCTCAATGGAGATACAAAAATGACAATGCTGTGGGTATCAGTGGCTGGATCTCAATAGAGATACAAAATGACAATGCTGTGGGTATCAGTGGCTGGATCTCAATGGAGATACAAAAATGACAATGCTGTGGGTATCAGTGGCTGGATCTCAATGGAGATACAAAAATGACAATGCTGTGGGTATCAGTGGCTGGATCTCAATGGAGATACAAAATGACAATGCTGTGGGTATCAGTGGCTGGATCTCAATAGAGATACAAAAATGACAATGCTGTGGGTATCAGTGGCTGGATCTCAATGGAGATACAAAAATGACAATGCTGTGGGTATCAGTGGCTGGATCTCAATGGAGATACAAAATGACAATGCTGTGGGTATCAGTGGCTGGATCTCAATGGAGATACAAAAATGACAATGCTGTGGGTATCAGTGGCTGGATCTCAATGGAGATACAAAAATGACAATGCTGTGGGTATCAGTGGCTGGATATCAATAGAGATACAAAAATGACAATGCTGTGGGTATCAGTGGCTGGATCTCAATGGAGATACAAAAATGACAATGCTGTGGGTATCAGTGGCTGGATCTCAATGGAGATACAAAAATGACAATGCTGTGGGTATCAGTGGCTGGATCTCAATGGAGATACAAAAATGACAATGCTGTGGGTATCAGTGGCTGGATATCAATAGAGATACAAAAATGACAATGCTGTGGGTATCAGTGGCTGGATATCAATAGAGATACAAAAATGACAATGCTGTGGGTATCAGTGGCTGGATATCAATAGAGATACAAAAATGACAATGCTGTGGGTATCAGTGGCTGGATAAATACTTATATTTATTGCTTGAATGGGAACAAAACAAAGTGAGAGAGATAATTGTGTTAAATTTTGAATCATTAAATGTACATAAAAAAATCAATGTCAATGTTTCATAAATTTTATTTATTTTTTACATCTATGTTTATTTAACAAATTATGATTGGCTAAACTAATCTGAACACCTCAATACAAGTGTAATGAAGCTGATCACATTCTATCCTCATTTAAGAAAATTCTACCAATTATTTTTGTGATATTACAATCAAATATATATTACAAATGTGATGAAACCTAATGTACTATAGATAATGATTGTACATACTCGAAGCATATGACACCTTACGAATGTTTTTAGCATTCTACGAATGATTATTAGTTTCCGAATTTCAAATTCTGATCTCGTTATTCATGTCCCAGGAGTACAAATAGGCACTTCATCACTGGTGAGTGATTCAAATTGAAATTTAGTAAAACACTTTATTCTTTTGTGGGTAATACAAGTATAAGAATATTACAACATTATGCAGTTCTAACATATGGTAATATCCTAATATATAATCTGTGATTTACAGAACTAGGACTCACAAACTTAACTACCTTTTGTTAAGTAGGATTTGCGTCTGGCCTCTGGACATTCTGTGTTATTAATTGAATCATTACAGGGACAATGTCAACATTCTACTGCAGTTACTCCAGTAACTATATTTTCTTTAGCCTTTAACCTGTAAATATTTAGCAAGCTGTTTTGAGGTTATAGTCATACATTGTTTATTGCATGATCTTCTTCATTGGAACTAAAATCATACATATTGTAGCTAACAAAGTAGTTACTGCAGTAACCTATTTTTTACTGCAGTATCTTTTTTTTTAAAGAAATTATGTTCTGTATTTTAACTTAGATGGTGATAAGCCTGATTACCATTTGTCAATTATTATTATTTATTGTTGACAATAAAATTATTATTAAATGCTGTAAAATAATGACCCCTCAACTAATTTCTAATTGCTAGACAAAATAGATAGCACTGTCGATGTTCAGTGGCGCTGCTCAGTGGCGCTGCTCAGTGGCGCTGCTCAGTGGCGCTGCTCAGTGGCGACTGTTGGTGTTGGATATTATAAGATGGTTTAATCCATCTTCCTTTTTTTTGTTAATTACACCATGAGAGATGAAAACAGATATATACTACTGATACATAAAATAAAATTTAATTTATTTTTATGTAATGATTTCTTTCTTTTTTTTCCAGAAAAGTGTTGTACACATGTGACAAGGACAGAAAGAAAGTGAGAGCATCATTTGAAATTCTGAGTACATTGATTATTGACAGGAGTATACTAATACTTGGAGATGGCAACATACAGTATGCAAAGGTAATTGATTTATTTTAAAGGGAGCATACTAAAGGCATCATGTCAAATTTATTATACTGAAGTTACTGCAGTAACTACTACAATAATGTATGTTTTTATTTTGTTGTTCAATGTGAGACAGTCACTGCAATAATCAGTGTTTAAAATTGCTTAAAACAAGATAACTAATTACATAAACAAGTTAAAAAGTAAACATAATGTAGTTACTGCAGTACCTGCAGTAGAAGAAGTTTGACATGTTCCTTATAGTGTAATTGCTAAACATCATCTTCATTAAACTAATCCTAAGTCATCATAAAGGATTAAGATTAGTCAGATCAATTGTGATTGAAAACGATTTTTTTTAATTAATTAATTTATCCTCACTCTATATCAATGGTTCTTTAATGTTAAGTAAAAAACATAACATATTGACAAAAAAGTGTGATGTGCATAATTATATGAACATGATGATGTCACATCACTACCATATTTGTGCATATCACCACTATATTTGTGCATATCACCACTATATTTGGGCACAGACAGAGCTTTACATTTAATCCCCAAACTCTAAGTAATTTCCATATTTATATGAAAGTAGCTAGTAGACTGACAAGTGGCATTTTGATGAATGGGTTATCTACCAAATCTAAATCCAAGAAGTGATTTTATACCAAAGTACAATTGCTTAAGTATGGTAATTGAGTTGACATTTAATCATAAGGGTTTTATTTCTTGACATTTTGCCACAAAATCTAGATAACATTGTCAATCCAATATATTACAGTGAGACACCTGTATAGTAATAAATGCTCACATTAAAAAAATAATTTATCAAGTTTAAAGCATTTCATTAGCTTCATGGAGTGTATTTAGTGAAAACTAATGATTTGAAAAAAGTATTCATTTTGACATAATAACACAGACATAGCACCTGTGCTAACTTCCTATTTCAGAATTAAATGATAGTTTATTAGAAAACAGTTGTATAACATGATTGAAGAGTGCATATTACTACGATGATAGCCAATGCGTATAAGGTCAAATGTCAAATCAAACTGCTCTGCTGTTTCCTGTCGTTAACGTCTTTAAAACTGTTGTCAATTATTTGTTATTTTTATTCATGTTCGTTAAAATATGAATGGAGATGACGCACTTTCCTATCATTTAGACTATTTTGCATAAAGAGCGCCACCAGTGTTGATCATGATTATTGCGGAGTGTATGATTGTGATCATCAATAAAATAACATTTGGGATGCGTACAATGACGTGGATAACAGGTGACGTCAATTTATAACAAAACAAATGTCATTTACTTTTTAACAATTTAAGTCTGTACTTACGGCAGGAAGAGCAAAGAATGATGCACCCAAAATTGCAAATAAAGTACAAACTAACTTTCCAGACCAATTACTTGGTGTTTTGTCTCCATAACCAATAGTTGTTAAAGTAATCTGTTGAAAAATGAAACAAATTTTATGCTGGAATTTAATTAGCATATTTAAGCATTCATACGTTCATTCATAAATTTATTTATTTTTTAAACATATATATTTTAAACCACATTATGCGGTACTTAATTTTTTATTTTATTTTATTTATTTATTTTTTATTTTATTCAATCAAAACCAGCAGCAATAATTACCGCCACTAACAGGTTTGATACAAACAAAGCCAGGACTGTTTAAAGCACCTTGATTGGTCCTAACATTGATCGAGGGTTTCTCTTGTCCAGTGCCCACCTTAACCAGAGGAGAGGCATAAGCCAATATGTCTGAGGCAGATACTAGATGCAGGGGCTGCCATAAGAGTCAGCAGTGCTGATTCAAATTTAAGCATATTAAACCATATGTTTGTTAACAAACGTTTCAGCCTTTAAGAAAGTGCTGCTGTTTTGTATGGTTTTATATATACCAAAATAAATAAATAAATAAGTTCATTCATAAATTTATTTATTTTTTAAACATAATATATCTTAAACCACATTAAAACATTAATGAGAGTACACACATAATAAAAAAAAGCCTCAAATTAATATAAAATTTCATGAATAATTATCTATAATATTTAAGTATTGATTCAAAAAACATCTTTATTTAATAATAATAATAATAATAAATTGAGTTAAATTAAGTTTAATAACGGTTTATGAAAAGCCTCAATGCGCTTAACAGTAAAAATAAAATGAAAACTAAGCACCTGTTTCTGCTGAAAAATTTAAAAAGAACGATTTTCTCTGTGAAGCACTTTTAAAACCATTCTTTCAAAATACAGTATTTTAATCTGTATTCTGTTGCTTACCAGAAAGGAGAGTCTTTAAAACAGCCTTAAAATAAGCAATTTATATTAAAGTATTTAAAGATGTATTGTCCCTCAAAAACATGAAAAATGAAGATTAATAATTTAAAATCAGACTTTAAATAGTAGGCCATTTTGTAGTTTTAATAAAGTATACACTTCTGTAAAAAAAAACAACAAAACAAATAATTATTTCACTTATAAAAAGAAACAATATCTTTAAGTTAAATGTTAAAAGTACAAAATATTCACAGTAAGGTACATATCAACATCTATTATGTACCTTAAATATGGTAATTACTGATATACGTTACAAAGGAAAGTATTTTTCAAAACTATTGTTGTAGACATATCCGTAGCCATAAGGATGGAAAGAAGCAGATGTGAAAATAAATGAAATGTTTAATTTAAATTGTCATAGTGTTGGAGACCTATATGCCACAAAGTAGTGGTCTAATGGTAGGCCACCTGCATACAAGCAGTAGGATTTAGAGTTCTAGTCTCAGCTGGAGCATTGAATTGTAAAATATTTTACAACTCCCTGGCTGGAGTACACATTATTTATTTGAAGAATTATTTAGTTGGATGTTTTAGAGTTTCTGTCTTTCTCTGTGCTTTTTATTTAATAGTTTTTTTCAATTACAAATGACTGAAATGAAAACCAGAAACCCTCTAAAAAAAACTAGTTTTTTGGGGTTTTCTTTAAAACCAAAAACACATTTGGAATATCAGAATATCTTGAAAAATTGACATATTGGACTCTAGCCTAAATAAGGCCTGTATTGGGAGAGTTGACTGTATATCATATGGCTGCGAGATTAAACCAGTTTTTTATTGATTGTTTCACCAATTATTAAAAATTCAATGATTATTGCCTTAAAATGGAACAAGGCTTCTAAATCTACAATATGAAATCAATTTACACAGAAGCCTTTTGACAATCTGTGACTTTGTAGTTGAAGTTGATTTATTTTGAAATACACAAAGAAAAATCATATATCAATCAAACTACAGTAGCTTGGTGTGGAATACCTGTCTCTTTTTTCTTGATTTATTTGTTTTTAATCCATCGATTAAACCTAGTTTCACCTCAATTTTTGGTAAGCTCATGCTTAATTTCAGCCAAGCTTGAGCATGCTTAATTTCAGCCAAGCTCATCCTTAATTTCAGCCAAGCTTATGCTTAATTTCACTGAAGCAAGCTCATGGTTAATTTCAGGCAAGCTTATGCTTAATTTCAGGCAAGCTCGTGCTTAATTTCAAGTAAGCTCGTGCTTAATTTCAAGTAAGCTCATGCTTAATTTCAAGTAAGCTCATGCTTAATTTCAGCCAAACTCATGCTTAATTTCAGGCAAGCTTATGCTTAGTTTCAAGTAAGCTCATGCTTAATTTCAAGTAAGCCCATGCTTAATTTCAGGTAAGCCCATGCTTAATTTCAGGCAAGCCCATGCTTAATTTCAGGCAAGCCCATGCTTAATTTCAGGCAAGCCCATGCTTAATTTCAGGCAAGCCCATGCTTAATTTCAGGCAAGCCCATGCCTAATTTCAGGCAAGCCCATGCCTAATTTCAGGCAAGCCCATGCTTAATTTCAGGCAAGCCCATGCCTAATTTCAGACAAGCTCATGCTTAATTTCAGACAAGTCCATGCTTAATTTCAGGCAAGCTCATGCTTAATTTCAGGCAAGCTCATCCTAAATTTCAGGAAATTAAAAAATAATTAAAAATCTGTGTCACTCAAACTAGGAAAAAAGAGAAAACTACGGAAAAATATCTTTCTATTAGACATTCTATTGTCTTCGTTTCTAATTCTCTTATAAGACTCAAATTGTGTTTTTTGCTGATACAATATTTTATGTGTTTTCGTTTTGTCGTCTTTTGTAAACGTTTAACCCTTGAGGCAAAAATTATATATTGGGTAAAATCAATTCATAATTTATCTCATGACAATGGTTTGAAACATTGTTTGAGTTTAGCCTCAAGCAGTTGATTGTATTTTAAATGAATAATTAGTTTTTATATGAATGTTTTGATGCATAACATTATCCTTCCAAAGAGTTAAGAACACTAAGAAAAGCAAGTACTAAGTACGCAAACCTAAACCTATCTGACAGATTTTTATCTTTCATGGATTCTTCTTAATTATATAAATTTAACACCGAGGTAACTGAACAAACAAAATCAAATTAAACCTTAAAATATATCTGTAAGCTTGGTTCCCTCCTTCTCCTCTCCCTCGCTCTGTCTACACTATCAAACTAGTTTGACAAATAAAGTGTGATGTGCCCAAATATGGTAGTGATATGACATCATAATGTCCATATATGGGCACATCACATTTTTTTTGTCACATAAAGTTTGATAGTGTAGACAGATGCAATACAAGTAAATAAGTACACCGCAAGTAATTCGTTTGATCATCCAAACTGCCGCCTGTGATTGGTCAACTCACTTACATTGTTGCATTGCATTCAAGTGGGAACGCGAAGTAATTGGCGAGTTTGTGCTCACTATTGGATGCATATGAAATAAAATAAATAAAATATATAAATAAATTGTTATAATTACCAAACCATAATACAAGGAATCTGGTAGATTGTCGAATTCATCTGGATTGCTCTTTTGTTCTAATGCATATACAGAAAATGATATAGCAATCAACGCAAGGAAGCTGATATACCACGTTGTTAGTAGCTCCTGAAAAAAATAATTAAAATTAAGTTTAATATTAAATGTACATCATCATCGGGTCAACATGTTGTATTTGCGAATAACCAAAAAAAAGTTAAGTTATAAATGTTATGTTTATGATACATAATATTTAGGCTGTATGATGGATAACCATGTAGACGATAACTGTAGACAGTCTGATTTTACCCTCTTTCTTCCTCAATGTACCTGTAGTTATCCTCTATCACTGTTAATTGTACATACTACACTAGAGACTGACCCCTCCCCCATTGGGACACCCCTATTCATATCTCTATTCAGGGGAAACTTTTCAGTTACATGAACAAAGGAGAATATGTTTTAACAATAAGGCCAACTCCTATCCAAGAAACACTCCTATTAAGGGGACACATTGTTGGCCTAATAGGTGTCCATTTAATAGGTATATTCAACTGTATATTTAATTCAATTATTTATTTCAATTAGTATTATTTCATTTATAAAATCATACATAATATGGGATAATATGATACCTAGTCCTCACAAGTAATGTTGTATAATGTTTTAGGAAAAATAATATGACCTGCGTTCATGCTAATGTTTCACATTTGCATGCATGTTTTGTATTAAGTGTTACCATAGAAACCAATCCGACTTAACAAATTACAAATCCAGCTAGATTTATATCAACTTGTAATAAAAAGATACCAAAATGATGTGATCTCGCTTTCAGTTGTTTTTACAACAAATTTCAAAATAAAAATAAAATTTATTAGAAATTCATATTTTGCAAGTTACCAAAAAAATAATAATTTTAAATTACTATAGAACCAAGGCAATTTAACAACAGGACACTCTTAACAGTCCTGTGATCTTAAATCAGCTGGCTGCGACAAATACCAACAGTACTGTACTATGTTCCGCGGCATGCAGTGTCTGATAAGAGGAGGGTGGGGGGGGGGGGGGACTTATGTCGCAGCCACAAATAAATCCTTTGATCTTCGGACCTCAGCATCCTGTTAGATTGCCTTTAAAACGAAGGGAAATATAACACTAACTCTATTTTTGGAGGACACTCCCATTACGGGATACTTTTTTTAATCGTAAAGCTGTCCCTTTAATACTACAGTATTCAACTTACCATGTCTACCGTATGATTGTGGTAAAATGCTGTCAAGTATCAACTAAACTTAAGCAGATCTCCAAAAATTGTCTAATTCATTTCTTAGATATAAAAGCACTACATCAAATGTAATCTGACAGAATTTAGAAGATTATTAAATGTTAATTCCATTAAGAAAGTGGAAAACAAATTTACTGCGCACTAGAAACTGTTGAAAATAACTCTGTTTTTATATAATAAATCTTATGTGTATAGGCTACCTGCTTCTTAAGTAATTTATGTGGCAATGTTTGTTTTAAGGGGACACATTTGGGACCCTAATATGAGTGTATTTAGTGTAATTCAGGGGACACCTTTGGAAAGGAAAGGTCAAAACCTGTGTCTATACGCTCTTTTCTTTATAAATTTTATTCTCTATTAAGACGTACAATCCTGTGGAATAGTTTTTTCATTCAAATGCCAAAATATTCCAGTACGTATATACCCCTGTTATAATCAACTTGTCGGTTACATTCTGAAACCTTCAAAGATCAGATCCAACTCTAAAACCGTCAGAGTTATATCGGATTTAGAGATACACAATTATAGAGAGTTAACTTTTGTTTATCATGTTTCGGTTTGATGAGGTAATCATGTCAAAAAATGACAGTACAGTATAAGTAGGTCCCGTAATTTCACCTATGTTACAATGTATATAGTAAACACTGTATACTATGACATAGACACAATTCAGCACTATAATGCTTCTGGTCATCAGATGGCATACATCAACTTTCTGTACTCATTATGTGCTTGTTGCACGAATAACCTAAGATTTGTGTACCGGTTATTTCTCTGGCTTTATCGTCAATCACAAAGATCACATACTTCTAATCTTCATCCTAAAATCCCTGTCTACACTATCAAACTAGATTGACAAAAAAGGGTGATGTGATGTGCCCAAGAATGGCAGCGATATGCCCAAATATGGTAGTGATATGACATCATCATGTCCATATATGGACCCTAACCCAATTTTTTGTCACATAAAGTTTGATAGTGTAGACAGAGATTCATATTTGTATTTATCTTCTTTTCTGTTTTATTTTTAAATTGTTAAATTCTTTTGTTTGTTTAGTATTATTGTAAGTAAATGATTCTAATTAATATTTATTATTGGCATGAAAACTCATCTGAGTTGGTATATAACATAGCAACGCAACAAGCATAAAAAAATTATATTTGTGTTGAGACTAAAAGTTTATTTATTATTGTCATTTTTAACTGTCTATCTTTACTAACAACATTTAAACCAACATTATGTTTGAATGTTATCACTTTTACCTGTCTATGTGCCCAGACAACGCTGCCAAGGAGTTTCCACGTATTGCCTCGTCTGTCTAACCTCACTAATCTTAAGAACTGAAGAAAGCGAAGACCTCTAAGAGAATCATCGTGGAATTTCATTCCTTTATCACTTCCAACAAGGAATATCAATAAAGTTGATATAACAACTACAATATCTGTAAAACAAACACAATATAAATATCACGTAGTATTTATTATGTAATTCCTAAGTATGTCATATTGTTTTCTGGGACAGTCTTATATGATACACAATTCCATATTAATAGCCAACTGCTTGTTGTCATGTGACATGTTTTGTTCAATCAGCTTACCTAATATACACAGAGGTTGTCTAATAAATCGTATCCTTCCATAAGTTCCTTGGTAACGACTCCGACATCCTGCAGACCAAACTCGTAAACCACATTCAAAGCTTAAGATTACCAATAAAAGCATTTCCTTTAAAAAAGCAATCAATATAATTTTAAATGTTCAATGTATTTAAAACTTGTTCCCTTTATTGCCACTATACAGAACCACCATTTTTAACATACACATATTCAATTAAATTCAATTCAACTTTATTTTAGACAAACTGTCCATATCAAAACATATACATACAATAACAAATTAAAGAAATACAAAGCATTATATGACAACCGTTATGGAGAGAAGACCAATTAATTAAAATTCTGTGTTGTTTTGGTCAAAAATGTGTCAAGGAAAGAGAGGAAGCACACCCTCAAATGTCTACAGTAAGTTTATTCATACACATTTATTCAGTTATAACAATAATACTGGGACTCACACTAGAAGCAAAGGCTTGTCATGAGGGGCCCTACAATGTACTATATAATACATGAAAAGGAATATAAAACAATAAACAGCATGTTTGGCATGATGAATTAACATGATTAACTAGTTTCCAAATCGAAAACTGCCCATCTTCCTCACCACAATCAACATCAGCAACAACATATAAATCAACATCCATCAATTTATTGTCTCTGCATAAAATGCCAACTCCTAGAAACTTCGTACACAAGGACAAATGACATTTATAAAATCGCATTTGCACATGGTAAATGAATATTTATATACAGGGTATAGTTCCATAAATCACAACGTAATAAATGTCGTGTCTAAAATCGAATGCACATCACTACAATACATAAAATGACAACTGGTGCGGTCTAATCATCTATTAACTGCACACAATCATATAACAACTTCTGTTGGAACATTTTAACAAAAGGATATCTTAAAAACTGATCAAGTGGGCTAGACGCTTGGCGCTAAGCGAGTGATTCACTCGCTCATTTTACAATAATAGATATACATTGTACTTAATTGGTACATATTCACCCGATTATCTGTACTGTATCTCTACATATGGCATTCATAGGTGAATGCTATGATACAGTGTCACATATGTATCACATGTGATGCCTGTATGTTAAGTATAGGATTAGGCGTATGGCCTATGATACAGAGATCACATGTGATACATATGTGACAATGTATCACAGAATTGAACTATGATACTGTACAAATTATAGATAGTATTGATAATCTTTGGCAAACCTAGTATAGTTGAATAAACTATTTTTTTCCACACTTCATCTGCGTCCTAAATCTTTCAGACTTGAAGTAATAAAGTGTATTGATGAATTTATACATGCCACAAAATATTAAGGTATATAGCCTAAACGCAAATACTCAAACATTAGTTAGTTTAATTATACATTAATACATTAAAAGGTTCACTTTGAAGGTAATCCGTCAATTAACCTGAATTACAAGATGTTGGTCTATTAATAAACAGTGTGATTGCAAAGTACAGAAATAAGGCCATACAGCTACATGCAGTAATAAACCAAATTTACATGACCTATTTAAGCGAGATCGGAGATTTTACGATCTTATGCTGTGTAAATACAAACAAATTGCAGATTATTTTGTCATTTAATATTCTCCTGAATAGGGTGTCCCCTGAATATGGATGTGCACTTTGGGGTGTCCCCTGAATATGGTTTTCCTGAATAGGGATGTCTCCTTAGGAGTATCTCCTGCATAGGGATGTTCCATCAATATAGTATGTGTGCCCCCTGAATAGAAATGTCCTAAAGAAGGGTTCTACTATTCATCATCATTTTCAAAATTAAAAAGTAAATATACTTTTAATTATTATCAATTTTTAGAATAAATTACCCCCCATAATAAATTATCTTTCTTTTTTTTTTTGTAATTGAAAGAGACAGTCAGAAAGTTATAAAATACCTTAGAAATATATAGATCAAAGTTAACTCTGAAATCAATACGATGATTAAATTAGAACAGACATATGTATAAAATCGATACTCTTGTGTAGCCCACGTTAATTGACCACCGCTTATGGCCGGGTCATTGCTACGGTCAACAGTATCTCATTCACTGTTAAATCGGAAAATTCATTTCTCTTTCGTCTTCATCATTCAACTCTATTAATTCCATTATATTTACAATACATCTATTATATATCACATATCATATTCTAAATGAATTACTTGCTAATTTGTTTAGCAAGGTGCTTTAGCAAACAGGAGATTCCTTGTTCAAATCCAGACAGTGCCTTATATTATGTCAAGTTCAGTGGCCTAATTGTTAAGACAGAGGCAAATAAAAGCTAAAATGTTTTGGTGGTAGATAGCTTAGAGATCAATGTACATTTCTGGCCCATGCACATTTTAAAGGTAATTTCGGAAATGAATAAAATCTAATTAATTAATCATTAATTAATAAATCTCTTGGTTCAACCTTAAGAGTCCGTACTAAGTACGGTAACACCAAACTTGGCATTGATATTTTAGATAGTCGTTGACCGTTGTGGACAACATTCTTTGACCGGCTTCTTGATTACAACATTAATGCATTCAATGTGTTCAATTTGCATCAGACGACATTAAAAAAACATTAATATTAACATAATGACACACTAGTATGTCAAGTTTGAGCATAAAAGGTGTTAAGAGCTAAACACATGATTTATTCAATAATAAAATGGTCTTTGACATTGTGTCTATTCTATGAAGAAGATTCCAACGCATTACCTAAAATATATACAAATTGACAAAAGGCAAAATATTAACCAATCTCAGGGGCAGATCCAACAGCGCACCTAACCCCCTGAATCTGCCCCAATCAAGCCCACCAGTATTGATTTTTCATATAGAAAACATGTATTAATTTCAATACTATACTATACATTTAATTAAAAAATACAGATCTATATAACACAGGAAGAGAGAAAAAGAACAACGTATTTGCATTGTATTGGGGTCTACAAATGAATATCATGTTTCTGATAGTGTAGACAGAGCTTTAGGATTGGGTAGATAGTATACATATTTGGCTTTTAAAATCGTGAGGCTGAAAACAAGGAAATAATGCAGTAGTTACTATTGGTTATGTATGTAAAATGAAGTCTCTCTCTCTCTCTCTCAAAACCAGTCACTCTTGACTGGCACAAAATGGGTTTTTTTTCGAAAATTCCGGTTTCTCACATAAACTTTGAGCCTGACTTACCATTGCATACACAAGTTGATTGCACAAACTCTCCATACTGCCAATGGTTGCCAGGATACTAAGAAGAAGGCACGTGAAAATTAATAGAAATCTGTAAAGATATATAAAACAAAAATTTTTTTTATAAAACATGTATATTATTATACAATAATGAATAAATAAAACATAATTCATTATAAATTATTCAATCGACACATATGGTGAAAATTACAGTAATGCCAAACAGTAGCATACATATAAAGATGGAACTGATTCAAAGATAGAACTTGTAGCTAATAAATTAATAGAATCAATATCAAAAGAGTTTATTAGTGAAATCAATATTTTATGTGCATCATTTAAAGTAATACATTTGAAATAATCTACATTTATCCATTATCCATCATGTATCAATGTTTCTTGTATTATACCATTTAAATTCAATATCCATAGAAAAGTGATTTTTACCAGAATTGGTTATTGAAGACATACACAGCCAATAATTAGTAGTAAATATGTCTGGCAGAATCTGACAGAATATTGGCAGAATGTGACAGAACATTGGCAGAACTTGACACAGAATATTGGCAGAACTTGGCACACAATATTGGCAGAATGTGATAGAATACTAGCAGAATCTGACAAAGTGCTGGCAGAATCTGACAGAATATTTATTAGCAGAATCTGACAGAATACTGGCAGAATTTGATAAAATATTGTCTAAACACAATTGATGATGCATTTTTTTTTTCAAATTTGCCATCTGTATACATTTATTTGTGTACTTTGTTACGATGATCACAAGATCAGAAAAACAAAATTTCATGATATCTTGTATTGGAATCTTCAATTATAATCGTATCATGCTTTTTATTGACAGTACGCCACCCGCAACGACACATAATAAATCTGACAGCTTACGTCAAGAGTTAATTGTAACAATCAAAATCTTATCAACACTCCACAATAACATTTGCATTGTATTTCACGTATGTCACTCCAGTTATCCCTTTCAGCAATAAATGCCCAATAAATATTGCACTTAATAAACAAATGTCATCAGCATTCTATGCATTTGTTTTCAAAAAATAATTACTTTCATGATTTTAAACGAAAAATGTCAAGACGTAGGTGACAACCCTGGATGTTCTACAACATTTGTTTAATAAAATAAATATTCTATCTATTTTTTAGAATTTTGATTTAACCTCAATTTAAACAAAATAGTCTTTGAGTGTTTACTAGAGTATTAGTTGTGTTTGCTTGCCAAAGTGGTGGGTTGATGTCTCTCACTAATTAATGTAATTAGCCAGGCAGCCATGGGCGTATGTTGGCCGTTAAGTATGCAGTTAAGTACTTTAGTATCTATGTTGGTGGTAGCAAACAAAGTCATTTCACCTTCTTTGTCTTAAGCTTATAAATAAGCAATTTGACCAATCACCATCCATCGCGTCATGGTTGGTCAAATTACTTGTGTTGCACTTATTACGTCATTGAGTTGCATCCTTGTGGTAAGCAAACGTGACAGTATAAGCATTTGTTTCCGCAACAAAAACAAAAATTAAAAACGTAAATATGGTTTACGAAAATTAACATGACAGTAGAAGCCAGAAATCACCGGGCACTGATGCATGATGGTAATATTGTAGCGCATCATAATGGATTATTGGCCTATACTGCACTTGACCATTCAACCGTTTGAATCTAGTTCAATTCTGTTTTTGTCTTTTGTTAAGTGCTAACCAGAGGGCAACAATCTAGGTTACTAAAAGACATTTAATTTCATCCCTAGCGTGTTTGTCTACTGAATGTTGTTGTCGCAATGCGCAAGGTAAACAACATTTCATACAACATTTAACATAATTGGTATAATACCACTATTATGTTTTCAACTTTGTAACAGAAAAAAAATGTAATTTCTAAGCAATAATTGTTTGTGATGCTAATTATCTAACCTGTCACTTTAGCATTGCTTTCATGGGAGCAATTTATTTTATAGGAAAAGTTACAAACTTTCCAGTGTCATTTGATAATTGATGGGTTTTATTTTTGTAATCATTGAGTGCATGATGTATTTCAAGTATCTGTAGATGTACAGCCAAAACTGAAATAGGATTTGGTTCGTACAAAAATAACAGGTCATTCACACCCTAACTATATTCTGGAGGCATTCCCTCTACTTGTGAGGCACTGGTCTCCACTCTGGAGGCATTCCCTCTACTTGTGAGGCACTGGTCTCCACTCTGTTGGTACTCAACTCTATTCATAAGGTTCTCCACTCTGAGAAGCACGTAACTCTATTTTTGAGGCACTAGTCTCCACTCTGGAAGCACTGGTCTCCACTCTGGAGGCACTTAACTCTGTTCATAAAGTTCTTCACTCTGAGAAGCACTCAACTCTATTCTTGAGGCACTGGTCTCCACTCTGTTGGCACTCAACTCTATTCATGAGGTTCTCCACTCTGAGAAGCACGTAACTCTATTTTTGAGGCACTAGTCTCCACTCTGGAAGCACTGGTCTCCACTCTGGAGGCACTTAACTCTGTTCATAAAGTTCTTCACTCTGAGAAGCACTCAACTCTATTCTTGAGGCACTTGGTCTCCACTCTGGAGGCTCAACTCTATACTAGAAACACTGGTCTCTAATCTGGAAGCACTCTACATATATTTGAGACACTGATCTCTTCTCTGGAGACTCTTGATTCTTTTTTTGAGCCACTGGTTTCCACTGTGTTGGCACTCTTAAGTATCTCAACCTTGGAGACACTCAACTTTATTTTTGAGACACAGTTCTCTTCTCTGGAGGCATTGCACTCCTTTGGCTGCACTTTATATACTTATTTACAACCCATGTAAAGCATTGTGTGGTGTACTATCAAAGTAGTAAACATTGAATTACAATACAAAATGACATGCATTTGCTTCAATTAAAATTAAAGCATTTACATATCCTGAGCATAATTTACACCGAATTAGTTTGCTACAGGACGTGAACTCGTTTTATGTGTTGTTGAAATGTCATGAAATGTAACAGATTCAATATTCATCAATTAGATGTAAACACTCGTAATAGTTAACATTTGAACATTCATCAACATTTGTATTCCCGTAGGGAAAGTGCGGATCGCTATCAAATTCCCCGAGGTTATTATCCAATTCTATCTTTGTTTCTCACTGAATCCAAAGTACGTTAATATTTCAGTTGTGGTCGAGCGCCTTCGCACGAGAACAGAAAGCTAAAAATGTAAAAGAAACAAACTGCAGATAAATTTAAATATATTGAGTGTGCGAGCCCATTAATTTTGATTTATGGGGTACAGTAAAAATTTAAAATAATATTTTGTCGGGAAATATGACAAACAAAATATACATTTAGCCTAGAAAAACATAACCTCATAAAATGACACCATCATATAACACATTCTATCAGTGTTCATTTTGACGCTAATGAGGAAACTTAGTTAGTTTTTAATTCCATCAAGTTCATCACAATATCATTTTCTTGGTTATCAATTTATTTTTTTTTCTTTTTACTACCATACGTTTTTATATTGTGTTTTAAATTGTATTGTATCTATGTTTCTAAGCTCAGGAAAACATATTTCATGTATGTAATATTATGTGACAATAAATTGAATCTTGAACCATTTAAATTAAATTATCATTCTTTTTTGTTATCTGCACCATGGAGAAATAACTTATACAGTACAATAACTTTTGTTATGTGTTTGTATTTTATTTGTCTTTTTTTAGATGTTATAGTTTTTATCTAAATGGTAAAACTGTATTTTTTGACTCACAAGTATCATGTTTTAACATCATTTTTATATCCTTTTTAAATTATATATTATGATTATGTTTCAGTATACTGAATAAATTTAAACAAATGAAAGTCAAATAAGTTTAGAAATAACTGGTAGGATCACTTTGCATACACTTCAAACGTGAGACTTAGATTCTGAATCTAAACAGCAACATTTATTGCAGAGGTTTTTTTTTGTAGCTTGCATGTAACATACTATGTTACAACATTCCAAACATTTGAATGAAGGAGGCGTAATTACATTAATGTAAATCATTACATTTAATTTATCAAGAAGATAATAAACATTCAAAACATTTTGATGATGGATGCTTTAATTATGTTCCTGCGGTTGCTTTGTCTAAATACATACTTTTTTTTCATTTCATTACTTTTATTTTACCACAATTCATAGACACGGAAATAATGATAAGTAATAATGCATTTAAAATGAGATCCAATTCGAGGAATTTAACAGCATAAAAATAGCAAAATCAACTAAATTTGAGATAATAGCAAAGAAAAAAAAATGTCAGGATCATAACAAGTATAATTACCATGACAACCAAAGGGACGAAAACAAACCAAATAATGAGAAACACATAAAAGAGAAAATGATCATCAAAAACTAGAAGAAAAAAAAACAGAAAACCCACATAATCCCAATTATAATGAAAAAAGGCAATATTATCAAATATAAAATATTTCCAATGCGATCTAAACTGCTCGTTTCATAGACTTCTTTAATATTGATGATTGTCCAATTGATACATACAAGAAACATTGATACATGATGGATAATGGATAAATGTAGATTATTTCAAATGTATTACTTTAAATGATGCACATAAAATATTGATTTCACTAATAAACTCTTTTGATATTGATTCTATTAATTTATTAGCTACAAGTTCTATCTTTGAATCAGTTCCATCTTATATGTATGCTGCTGTTTGGCATCACGGTTTCACTGATGATTTGATAGACGACGAGATTTCGGCAAAGCTTTGAAGATATCTGTAGCTTACAGATGAGAACGCTGATAGAATTGCAGTAAAGCGTGCAAGGCATTAAATTTTCATTATTTCAGATCGTCATAAAACCCACTATATATTCAAGTTGAATTCACTCTAAACTGTTTTCAATATCTGATAATCAAAAGTAACGGTACTATATTTTGTATAGACACTCTGAACTCAACAAGTAGAGCACTGTCAGAACTCTTAGATTGCTCTTAATATCTATAAGCTTTAGTTAACCACAAAAACTAGGCTCAAGCAAGCATTTGTTTTTTTTGCAAGGCAGTGTACAAAATGTACAATATACACTAAATATACAATACTAAATATATATAAAACAATTCCAAAATTTAAACAATACAAATAGAAAATACATAATAACATGATGCAAGAATTCTGTTTTTGTTCTGAAAACTTGTTTGGTTTGTAGACTTTTTCCTGCTTTACTTATATTTTCCCCACATCACTAAGCACATTGAGATGTCATTTGTGGATTGCACAATACATTATTGTTATAAACAATAACATGACTATTAATATACAATGAATAACATAGTTCTGTATATAAAGTTCTTATATTAGTTAGTTAGTTATATTAATTAGTGCGATACTGTATATCCCAACCGAAGGACGATACAATGACAGTATCTTGTCTACTGGCATTATGGCACAGACATGTCTCGAACCCATGCCTCCCCCATGCTAGTCCAATTTCTTTACCATTACGTCATATAGTTCTTGTGCATTGTATTGGATCATAAAATGTAATTCCAATAATCGCCATCGGATCAAATGTTTTGAACATTGTTTACGTATCACACTTGATATTTGGATTTACTTAATGGAACTTTAATCAATTGTTTTAATTTATTCATATCTAATTTGCATCTAATTTGCATACATAACATTTTCGATCAAATTTCACTGCAAACAAGAAAAGTGTGACCTTAGGAGGAATCATTTTGCTCATAACGAAAACAATAATGACAGAACAATGAAGACTGCAGTGTATGATCCTTAATTAGTTAACGCCACTGAAACAAAATACGCAATCGGAGAACGTAGAAATAAGAAGAGATGGATTTGATTACAGAGGGATAACTATCTTTGATTTTCCTCGAGGCATAAAGAATTTGTGGCATATGCTGTGATTCCATGAATTGCGGACAATTATAAATTGTTGTACAGTATGGTGAGAATGATCAAATAACCATCTCAAGTAAGTGTGGTTTCGAAACTACAGGTATAAACACCAGCAAAAGTCTCTTAAGCTCTGTCTACACTATCAAATTGTATGTAACAAAACATGTGATGTGCCCATATATGGACATGATGATGTCATATCACTACCATATTTGGGCATATCACTATCATATTTGGAAACATCACACTTTTTTGTCAAACTAGTTTGATAGTGTGGACAGAGCTTTAGAATAGAATGCACAGTGTTGCTACACTTGCATAATCATGGAATAGATGCTCGTTTTCATGACAGGAAAAGGCATTAATAAAGAATCAATCAAATTGAATGTTCCACATCATGTTCTGTAGTACCATGTGACATGACTTTTTGCAATTGCAAAACAACATTGCAACAACTTTATTCTCTAGTGTTGGAAACATTATTACCCCAGACATTTTAGACACATAGAAATATAATTCCATAATGTTGCAGCTAGTAATCAATGCAGTTGGTTTTTCATTTACCAAAGCGGTTGGATGGAGAGAGGAAAGTTTCTTTCCTAAAAGGACACAAGCAATGTTAACCAGGTCACATGTACAACACTGCATTAATTACGTCTTATAATAATAATTCTTTTCATGTCTAATGTTTGTTATCTAAACTTCTATTGTAATATACACACATACTATGACTAGTACATAATACATAAAGACGCCCACAACAATTTATGAAATCTAACGATTCACCTTGAAAATGATGCCAACCTACTTATAGGTTCAATGTCATTCAATTAGAATTATTAATAAACTTAAAATTCTATAATATGCATAAATTAACATTTCAAAATGTAGCTCATAGAACAAAATTGAGACAATTCAGTTACGGTTGGGCGATTTTTGAAACAGCAGCTGACGATACTGACGTTTATCTTATGAGAAATATGACAAATATGAAATAATTAATGTAAAGAAAAAGCTACGTTTTGAAGACATTGTTTTTTCACCATCTATGGTTAAATGGAAGATACCTATCCTATTAACAAGAAATCACAGGTTCTAATCTTGAATTGATTTGACACATTTATGGAATTTTATTTGTCTGATTTATTTATTTATTTATTCCGGTATATAAAAAACATTACAAAAAGAAGAACAAGTCTGAAATTATTGTAGTACATAGATGTATATGCAATGCAAATGTGATAAGAGTGTTTAAGAGTATTTAGAAACATTTAACATTTTTATGCTTTTAATAAATAAAGATGTATTTCCCCCAAAACATGACAAACTTGAATTAATCATTTTGTAGTTTTAATATTAGTTATTCACTTTCGAAAACCGAACAAAATAAAAAAAATCAGATTGCCTATTCAACACAATTTTTGTTTAAAATATTTTTTTCATGGGGAAAGTGTTTAATGAGTGATTTTAAGAGTAGTAATGATGTGTACTTGATATTTAAAATTCATCTTGAATCAGTTATGTAAATATCAAACTAATGACCTTTGCAGAAAAACCAATTTTAAGAATTTGAAGCTATTTCTGTTGATTGAATTGTCTAATGACCAATACAATATAAATTGTTTAGATGTATTACACAGTAAGACTAAGAGCACAGACTAATATATACTGAAAAAAAAAATAAGCACATTCTTAAAAAATGATAAATTAAGTAGGTGACTTAATAAGGATAACATATTCTAGATTAGTCTTAGGCGCGTGGGGGTACATTAAAATGTCGTCTTCTTTAATCAATTTAGTTCACAAAATCTTCATAACATTTTTTTATGGGGACATTAAAGGTCATTCTATGGCATGTCTTCAACAACTACGTTTTTTTAGTAATTTAAAAACAAGTAGGGTGTTACCCCGGTGTACTACTAGTGGACAGATGAGAGAGTGCCTGAATTAGCAGCAATAACATGTGACCCTTATAGTTGAACAGTGTAACATATTAAAGTCCACAGCGCCATAAACAATGATCGTTTCAATGGCGCTTCAAATTCAAATTATTATTAGTAGTAAAATTTGACATGAAAAAAACTGAAATAAAATAACACAAAATTGTACGGTTGGGTTGTTAATTAAAAAATGGCAATTTTCAACCTCTCTGAATTCAAAAGAAAACTGTGATATGTAAAACTAAAAACAACGTGGTTTTACTTAATTGTAAAGAAAGCTAAATTTATGTGAATTTTATTAGCAGCAGACTACGGCTTATCTTGGATAATATATCCAACAAGTTTTCTATACAAACATTTTAGTTGTTGATTCAGTTTAAACACAATACAAACCATCTACTTCTATATTCTATATTGTAACAAAAAATTGAATTCACAGAATTTTGTAATAAAAATATTCCAATAATTGTTATTTTAAAACGTTTAAATTTGAGTACATCTTATTTTATCAAGGTTAAGAACAACAGACTTTGCTAAAATTAAAATTAAATGGAAAAATATTAATTTAAAAAGAAATCATTAAAATAAATGTTCTATTTTTGTCAATTTGTTTTCATTTATTTTCTATTTTTAGTATTAATAATAAATATTTTTTTTACAAGGAATACCAATTATAGAAAAAGAGTGTACTGGATGGTATATATATATATTTTCTCTATAAACAATCGTTTTCAGCTAATTGGCTGCATGTTTTATTTATACTGCCATACTGCGAATTGCAACACTGGTTCTCATCCAATCACTGAAGTTAAGCAACGTTTGGCCTGGTTGCATTCTTGGATTGGAGACCATCTGGAAATAGTGCATCAGTTGCTGTATAGACCGGAGAGTAATGGTGTAGGCATGAGATAGCCTATCTGTACCATACTGATTCTATCCTTAGGCAAGATGCTTTTACTCTCATTGCCTCGTCCTTCAGATGGGATGTAAAGCTGTTGGTCCCGTGTACATAGTGCACGTTAAAGCACATGGTACATAATTCAAAAAGTAGACGCTGCTCCTGTGGGTTCGTAAATCGCTTAATCCGAATTTCCTCGGTTTCTATTTGAGCTTGAGGATAATTACTACCTCTACCTCCTCTACTTTTAACTTATCATAATAAATTTTAAAAAGAAATACTGACTGAAGCTTTGAAATAAGCATTTAACTAAATTGACTAATAACGAGAGGTCAGATACTGGACAATGACCTTAAGGATGACCCTAAGTTAGTATTTAACCATCTTAAAAGATTGCTACATCAAACTGTTTGCTATTCTCTCAAATCTTTCCCTAAGTAATTTTCTTCATATTAGCGCTGATATGTTATCTACATCTTCAAGTTGCCTCTAAACGAAGTCTTCACATGCTACAGGAATACGTGACTTTGAATTAACAAATAACAAACCAGTTTCTGTCAGTGCATGCGTCTAACGCCATAAGTAGAGTATGTTATCAGAATCCTTGAACGTTTCAATATGACTATGATAAAGTATAATCAACTAGTCACTGTGTACATTATTGTCTCAACCCATGGGCTATGTTTTGCTGCTGTATGTGCAACATTTTTTTTTTTACTTCACTTACGTTAATTACAAGAGTTTAAAATGTTGTACTAGGTTGTCATGCATGATTGACCCTTGAGCATTTAAAATAATGTCAGGAGTAAAAAAAAACATTAGTATGTAGCACATTAATTATTTGTAATACACATACCATTTATCAGTAACTATGTACAGTAAGTCTTACGGCCTTGTGGAAAAACACCATAGAGGTGAACGAAAGTGTTACCATGATTAAATCTATGTACTCTATCATTTAACCCAGTATTAAATCTGTATACTATTAGTGATGGCTAAATCCAGGTGCCCCAGAGCTTAAGAGGCCCCAGAGCATGAGCAATCCAACGCAACTACCCAGTGTTGGAGGGCCGTTAGGTGTGCTAATCCAGGGGCCTTTTCCCTCTGCCTTACGCCACTGCTGATGTGCGGCTCTCGCATCCTGCATGTACACAGGTGATGAAACACTGTACAACTTATATCTTCCTTAATGGTCACTTTGTGTTGACCACCAAACCACACTCAATCATCTGTTCAAAAAGACAAGGACTGAGTGCCTGGTTTCCACTGGGTTAAACCCTTGGTCACATAACTCTGTAAAGTAACCGATATTCTATTAGCTCAGTATTTTATTGTGTGACCCAGCTCTAAATGCATTCAAATGCATTATGATGTAGAAAACAATTTGTGTATCTTGATAACTTTTGTTGTTACAATAAGATCAACAAAGTGACTAATTTGCATATTATTTTTCACAGGTGAGCTTAGCTCAGAAAAAAGGGCTATAATTTGAATAGTTTATGATTATACGACCAGTTTCATGTGGAAATATTACTACCAGGATATTTGCCTCACTTAACATGTAAGTATCCTTATTTTCTAAATTAGTTACATACATTATTGTACTAAGTCATGTCTAACAAACATCTATTGCATATTATTGGTGAACTTCTATTGCTGTGCATTGACCTAGGATTTGACCGTCAACTCTACTCGGATTCAAATGAGGAAGCACATCACATGCGCACAATGAACAACATTACTAGTATCTAAAGCCTTGTCTACACTATCAAACTTTATGTGACTAAAAAATGTCATGTGCCATATATGGACATGATGATGTCATATTTTAAGGTTTTGTCATCGTAAATCAAAATCTCCCTATTAATAAAATGAACGCATAATACTAGCAACTTTCAATTATTATAGTTATAATATAAACAGTTAAATAAAGGAAAATGATCAAACATTATACCATTTATTTCTCATCATGCCAAGTGCGCATACTTTGTGACTCACACCTGCGAAATCAGATATCAACCTCAAGTGGAACGCATCAAAATCTAATTACGATTTTAAAAATCAATTTTATAATATTATCTCCAACTTGAATATTCACAAACATAAAGTAAATATAATATATACTCATTAATATTGAAATGCTAAAATGCTAAAATGCTAAATTTAAGTCTACTTAAAAATAATATCTGTCAAGTTATTGCCCTTTGCTTCCTCATAATAGCAGAAGTTGGAAGTAATTATCTATCTAAAACAGATTACAGCTTATCAAAGTATATTCAAATATAAAATATATTTCACTTCATAAATCATCATATCAAACCGACCGAATATTTTCTTTTTGAAAATTACATTCTGATCGCAAATATTTGCAAGCTTTGATGATGTAACATGGTAATCTTAGTACTCAATTGCACTGGAATGTATTTGAGTCAAACTAAAGCTCTGTTTACACTATCAAACTTTATGTGACAAAAACATGTTATGATGTCATATCACTGACATATTTGGCCACATCACATAAAGTTTGATAGTGTAGACAGTGCTGTACTCTATAAAATATCAGAACCAAATATATCCCTAAGTTTTATTGTTCATTTCCTTAAAAAGTTAAGTTCAAACTATTAATAATAAAAACATTACACAAGAGGTTGCAAACCTCGTTTTTATTGCCCACGAAAAAAGAAAAAATATTATGCAACAAATGCAGATTAATTAGCTTTTACTTTTGTAAAATATAAGGGCCTGAGGCCTGTATGTTTAATGTAAGCTTTGTCTACAAAGACAAAATAATGTGATGTGCCTATATATGGACATGATGTCATAATACTACCATATTTGGGCACATCACTCTTTTTTTTCAAACTAGTTTGATAGTGTAGACAAAGCTTTAGATATGAATAAAATCCCTGAAAAAGGAATTCATGTTCAACCATTTTATACACATACAGCTGAGACATACATTTTTTTTTTAATCTGTAAAAACTTGTACAAAGTGAGATAGAATTAAATTAACATTTCTGCAGTGGTCATAAATCAAGTGTAACTGAGAAGCCAGACAACATGATAATATGTAAACTGATGTTGTTATTAATGTGACATAACATAATCATGTGATACTGTCATTAACATTCATTTGCACATGATACATAGACAAACATTGCATAATTCAAATGAAGTATTTAAAACAATATCCATGTTGTTTAGTTTAGTTAAAGTAAGTTAGATATAATGAGTAAGTTTAGGCGGTGTGTGCCTTTTTAACCCCATGTCTACAACAAATTGAATTGGTTTTTTAATGTGGTTTCAGAAATGACAACTTCGATTGTCAAACTATTCCAAAATGCAATAATGTTAATGTTGTTGTTGAAACAAAATGTGTGTAAAGCCTGAAGAAAAGAAAACAAATTGAATTTGTCATGTGGGCATGTTTAACTACCCAGTAAGTCAGTGACTTACCCATCAAATTTGGCATTTGGTTCTATTATCTGGTTCATTTATTTGTATTACTGAGGACCTCATAACATCTGCCTCTTAAATGGTGACTATAAATAATAATGTTTCCCAATAAAAATCTATAATAATAATAATAATAATAACTGGTACTTGATATAAACATAAAAAAAGGCAAATTATTTAAAAAAAAACAATCAAATCTCTCCTCAAAACCCACCTTTTTAATTTGTAATTTTTCAAAATTTTCTGTCTTTGTAAAGCGCATTATGCTGAAAGCCTCAATGCGCTTTACAAAGACAGAATATTTTGAAAAATTACAAATTTTTTTATGTTTATATTTATTTATTATGAAAAATGTTGAAATGAATAATGTTGTTTTCCAATAGAAATCGATGATTAAATCATATTTATATTTAGTTGTAATTTGCCTTTTGTGAGATTTATGTTAATATTATTATAAAGATGATAATTATTATTACAGTATAACCTTCTATTACGTCACATGTGTGGTGAGCTTTACTTTTTTAAAGAAAATATGTCATAAAACTGAATCTTATTTATGATTACGTTATGACGTACAGTCAGACTTAATACCCATTGTAAATTTCAAACCTAAAATAGCTTTTAATTGCTAGTTGTTTTCACTGAGTCACGGTAATTTTGTTCTATTTATTTCATTTTATACCAACTTTATAATGTAGAAATCAGCATTGTAAAATGTCGTTTTATTTAGATTTTTATTTGGCATGTTGACCAATTATTAATAAGTGATCTTCGATAGAGTAACAGAAAATAATGAGTGATAATTTTGTATTTATTTCATTTTATACCAACTTTATAATATAGAAATCACCATTGAAAGATGTCTTTTGAACAGTTTCAATTTTATTTAGATTTTAATTTGTCATGTTGACCATTATTATAGCTGATCTTTGATAGGGTAACAGAAAATAATAATTAATCATAATAATTATTACAATCATTACATCGTGGTAGCCGAGTGGTTAGGCCAGAGAACGACTTCAATCTACTCAACTGTAAATGAGTACCTGGTTGAAAAATACTAGGGAGGATAAGGCATCATGGTACTGGTCATCCTACCACACAATTAATGCAGAGGCTTAAGTACAATGAGCTCCTAAATCTCATTTATTCACAATCACATACGTCCAAGAATATGGGACTCGCTTTTACTTTTATTTCAATCATAAACATAGAATCTGATTGAAGTTTATAGGCCTATAAAAAAATGAAATGAAATTGTTATGCACTGGTCAAAAAGTATATAAGAAAGATAATAATAAAAATAAATTAGAAAGACTAATTATAATCAACCATACCATGTCTTATATATATAAATATTCCTAAATTTGAAGGAAATACTTCAATATTCGCATCACGCACTCTGATCAAATTGAAATGCAAAAATTTAAACTTATTGGATTCTTTCGAGACAATTAATTTTCTTATATCCAAGGATTTTATTTGGCTTTTATATTCATTAAATTTGAAAACCTTGACAGCTTATGTAAAAAAACATTAAATTTATATTGAACATTGAATATTCTTAAATGTGTCGTATCTGTGACAATATAACAGCACATGCTTAGTGCAATAAATCTATTAAGTAATGTGTAATTGAGTGAATATAATTGACATATGAATAAATTATTGAAACAGCTGAAATTAATATACAAACAATACAGAGATAAACATCACTGTATGTCATTAACACTAATGTGTATACTCTGATCATCCTTTGTAACACTAGTGTTCACAGTCACACCCCTTTGTAACACTAGTGTTCACACTCAGATCCCTTTGTAACACTAGTGTTCACAATCAAACCCTTTTGTAACACTATTGTTCATGTTCATCCCCCTTTGGAACACTAGTGTTCACATTAAAATCCCTTGATTCATGTTAAAATCCCTTTGTAACACTAGTGTTCACATTCAGACCCTTTTGTAACACTAGTGTTCACAATCAAACCCCTTTGTAACACTAGTGTTCACACTCAGATCCCTTTGTAACACTAGTGTTCACATTCAGACCCCTTTGTAACACTAGTGTTCACAATCAAACCCTTTTGTAACACTATTGTTCATGTTCATCCCCCTTTGGAACACTAGTGTTCACATTAAAATCCCTTGATTCATGTTAAAATCCCTTTGTAGCACTAGTGTTACACATTCAGACCCCTTTATAACACTAATGTTCACACTCAGACCTCTTTGTAACACTAGTGTTTACACTCAGACCCCTTTGTAACACTAGTGTTCACACTGCCATCAGACCTCTTTGTAACACTAGTGTTCACACTCAGACCCCTCACTCTAGTAAAATTCAGATGTGTGTGTATTTTACTATTAAGAAACTCAACAGTTTCTTTCAGAACTAATATACGTGGGATATTATATCAACATATTTCACTATTAATATCAAAAATCGTGTTCCCTCTCCTGTTATTAAACACAAATACTACTTATAATATAAGAATAATGTAGATCTTTTTCTGGCTTCCTTATCAGCAAAGAAATGTCATTTAAAAATAAATGTATGTTTGAACAATGAAATGTTAAATGAAACATCATAAAGACATACAAACAAATGATCATAACAAGTACTTAAAAATTCCCCTTTTTGTCCCTCGTTCTCACCTTTTACATTTTAATAGAAATTATGATTGATCAAAGCGAACTCTCATTAATTTAAACCAAAAATATAATATTATATTTTGGTGTGCTATAAAAAGACTAAGAAGAACTAATTATGCATATCTTAAAGTACTTATCTAAAGCAGTATGTTGTTTTAGTTAATCAGAAATAACAAACACCCACGTTTTGCACAAAGCAAATCAAAATATATTTAAATTAGTTGATGGTAAAATGTGAGACACTTGGAATCTGTTTCAAGGTAGCTAATATCAGGTAGAGTGAAATAACATTAATGTATATTTTATGTAAACTAACATTTAATTCTTTAAAAAGAGGATTTGTAAATGTTTTAACTGTCTGACAGGAGATTTATTTATCAGACGATAAACATTTTCAAATGTCATGTGGTAGGCGTTGGTATCTTAAGCGTTGGCGCCGTGAATTGTGGGTAACAGATGCCATAACATACTCGGCTATTCTGTACATGACCTCTGGTATATATTGACTTTATTAAATAATGCAGGGGCTGATCTAATAGAAGACATATATACCCAATTAAAAAATAATTTTGGATTAAAAGCTCTGTGTTTATTGAAGAAAATTCAAAATTGTTTGTTTTCATGCGGCGTCTTTGACAATGACATGAAGGTTGGCCACGATTCCTTCATCTACTCTGATGTCACGACAAAAAAGATAGGAAATTGTAGAGAACATGGTACCATTGTGCAGCACAAGCAATGGTTTTTTTTACACAAATAATTTTTTTTCTGTAGTAAGACCCTTTGGAAAATGTATGCCAGCAGAACATTTTGCTTCCTGTAATCAATATTCAATCCACTATTGACCATCAAAGGACTAAAAGCACCCGATATTCCTGTAATCAATATTCAATCCGCTATTGACCCTCAAAGGACTAAAAGCACCCGATATTCCCAGATTTATTTCTCCAACCAAGTGTTCTACCGGACCCAACGTTGCTTAACTTTGGTGATCAGACGAGAACCGGTATTTATGATATTGCTAAATAGACTCGCCATGAATGAGTGGAATAAGTTGCCCAATAATGTACAAAATGCTCAATTTCTTAATTCTTTTCAAATTTCTCTTTGAAGCACTTTAAATCTGAGAATAAGAATAGAGAATTGATATTGTTGATATGATGGTACAGTATATCAGTTACCAATAGTATGCGCTGATTATATTTAAATAACATAGTATAAATCTGACTCAAAATTACGTTATTTGGAGTCAGTTTTATACTATGTATATCAATTACTTATCTTGAGTTTATATTATATTTATTATGTATCAATTCCTATTGTATTCGTGTTATATTTTGTATAGTATTAGTAATTATTACTCTGTTAACTAAGGTGTTTTATTTAGGGACCAGTGACGGATCCAGGATTTTGAAATAGGGGGGGGGGGGGGGGAACAGGGCCTAAAAATGGCAAATTTTAGGTTCTAAACTGAAATTAGTGTCCTATCTTTTGCATTAAAATTTGCAAAATTTAGTGCTAACACCAACTCCCCCCACCACCTTGAATCCTCTATGGGGACAACAGTGGTTAATTTTGTACTTTTCTGTGTTTTTATTCTTGATTGTTTCTACTTTGCTAGGCCAGCATAAATACCATCTTGTATCAAAGTATATTATTATCAACTATCATTTGCATGTGGTAATAGGGATCAACACCTGAGTAAACTATATGAAATCCCATCAAGATTAAACCTAATGTTATTTTAAATGTCAGATCTTTCGGTGGACTTTCCAATTATAGCATTAAATGAAAATAGTGACAACATTCAAAAGGGTCAATTACAATCAAAATGAATAAAACGATATTAACAGTACAGTAGAACCTCCATTTTACGTACGGTACGGGACCGAAAGGCGTACGTAAAACAAGGGATTCGTAAAATCAAGGTTGACCTTAAATTGACCCCCAAATACGTAGATCGTAGCTAAAAAGGCTGCCGTGTTTGCCTACAGCATGCAGCTGGTCACTAGCTTAGCTAGGCCCTTCCTAGGCCTAGACTAATCTAGGCCAGGATAGCAGGCCTAGCAAGATGTGAGGCCTAAGTACAGTATATACAGGCTGTGCGATTTAGTTTAAATAAAGTTTTATAAATAAAATATCAATGTTCTTGTATTTTCTATCAATAAAAACAGTCGCTGCTGTAGGGGAATGCACATGAGTTCCTCACACAGCCATGGCTTTGTGCTTTGTTGTTGTTAAATTGCGCCCTCAATGTAAGAAAATGATGACGTCATCGGTCATTTAAGCGTACGTAAAATCAAGGGAACGTAAAATCAGGGTACGTAAAACGAAGGTTCTACTGTATTTTATGATTAAATTTACTTAAATGACCAGGAACATGGAAATATACAGTAGGCTAGTTTTTTTGGAGGGAAACCTCCAAATGTTATTACTTTCTGGGTTTTGCCTCTTCATTATTTATATTTAAATTGTTATTTTGTTTACTTTGAAATGATAAGAAATAAACGTTATAGTTAAATGTAATAAGTATTTTTGTCAATGTACAGGCTATAAATACGCAAACAAAAATGCATGTAAGTGGATACAGAGGGGTCAATTACTAATTAATGAAAAATGAATTTATATTTCATGTATAATACCACCAAAATTACAGATAAGCATAAATATTTTTAAAATAATTTTGATGTTGAAAATGTTTGTAGCTGGTCGCTTTCTTGTAGATGCTTTAATTGTAGAACGTAATTATTTTCTTAATTTCTGTGCTCTGTTCTGGGTTGACCAACTAGCATAGGTGTTTAGCACCTGTTTGGTCTTTTCTTGCCTTTTACATTTCATTTTGTCTATTGTATTGTATATGGCAGAAAATTGAATAAATAAAAAATAAAAAAATAAATAACAAATTTATAATTCAATTTTAAAAATGGTTTTTCAATATTACCAGTACTTTATAATTGAATTTATTTAAAAACAGGAAAACATATTGGTAGTTACAGTGTGAATGTACAGGTTATACTATATGCAATAAAATAGGTGGGGACACATATGCCAAGAGAGAAAATAACAATTATAGAATTGCCAATAAATTATGGTATTTATTATCCTACAATCAAGGTAAATATGATCTATAATTCCTAAAATTTAGCCTCAAAATTGTTTATAATCGTGTTTATTTTTTACCACAATATTCTCCTGTATACTACAGTATTACTATACAGACAAAAACACATTTCATCTAGTGCATTAAGTTTTACTATGAATCTAAAGTCATTAAACAAAATTCCATTAAAAAACAATCGTGACTAAAAAATAATGCCGCCATACGTGGATGTCACACAACAGAGAATTATACAACATTTTATGAGAATGAAATTCCAATAAAAAAAATGTCTTTCCTTTGATGTCAAGATTTGACCATATATCAAACAGCGCAAAAAAACACAAGTTATCTCTTAAGTGTGTTGATGCTAAGATTTTATATAAAATGCTAAAAACCAAAAAAACCAATCACAGAGTATTATACTGTTCAACAGCTAAATTACCATGGCAACTAAGATTGTAACATTGCTATTATATGATACTAAATGTAACAGTTTTCAACAGCAGTGTGCAATCACTCATAAAGCAGCTACGAAAATGAAGATAATTATCAAAGATGTTTATCAGGATAAAAGATAATAACTACTTTTGAGTTTGCTGCAAATTTAACCTATAAATCCAAATTACATAAACTATGTGCGCATCGTCCATAAAAAGAAGTTTACATTTAAAGTGTTTTATTTCATTTAAATTATTAAAAAAGGAATTATGATTATAATTTTGATTATGATTAGATTTTAATTTTGAAATAAGATAATTTTAAAATTTTTCTTTTCTTTTTGTCATTTTGTATTCCTTTTTTGTACATTGTTGTATAAAGGAAAAAATATTTGTTTAAACCTTTCTTGTTGAATAGGCCATTTTAATGTTATGGTTTAGTGTTGCATAATAGCTATTGATTTTAAAATGATGATAATGGCTCTAGACTTTGATTATGAATATTCTTTTTTAGATTTCTTTTTACTTATTTTAATTTCAAATTTTGTCTATGATTTTTTTTTTATTACTTTTATATTTCTTTCAGTTGATCTATTGTACATTTTATATAATTATCAAATTCTAATAAGAGTATGTATAGATAAATAAAATAAAAATTACACTTAACAAAAAATGACGTTTCGATCTCATCATGAGATTACCAAAGCTTGCTATTGCTTTAAAATATCTTGAATTGATATGGATATTTATAATAGTGTTTTCAAGTCCTAAAAGAAACAATCATTTATAGTTATTTTCAGCACATTTTATTTCCATTAATTAATTTAATTGCAAAGATATATTATCACCAGAGAATTGTAATCATGAATTTAGAAAACCCTGTTTTTATTCATTTATCGTATCAGCATGATGACTTTTTCAAATTGATTAAAAATTTGGCATTATCAAACGATAGATTAATACTTCAAAACCTCTCAACGTGATGCTGCTACAAATTCAATAACGTTGAAAGCTTCTAAGATGTGCGTGTGATCAAACTTTTCATTCTATAAACCGTTATAAAATTCCTAACACAATTTTATTATTTAGATTTTAATAGTCGTAAATGGTTCTTAAAATTCTTTTATTGATACTTAATAGATAATTTGCAACTTGGTATAAATAAGTATGCATTTGTTTTCATCGTATTAGGAAGTTTAAAAAAATGATAATGATTTTGCAATAAGACATAATGTGCTGACATATAAACACATGATCTGTAATAAAAGTAAATGTTTTTATTGCATTGACTGTTCATGACATAAATCTATGGAAGGCAAACCTTGCCAAAACATGAACGAAATACAGATGAATACAATCCAAATTTGAAGAGGCCATTTTGTAATTAATAAATTCTGCAGAAAAAAAACTGATTTCACTAAATAACGAAAAAGTAAACAGTTAATGTATAATAATAATGTATAATTTAGCCTTATTCTCATCTAAGAGTGAAAAGTAGTTGATTATGAAGCTTATCTACAACCTGAGAAATCGTGGGTCCAAATCCTATCTGATGTCAATTTGTAAAACAACTACCTTTCATTGATTTAGTTGATTTATGTTTAATA
The DNA here is from genome assembly GCF_963402885.1 of Antedon bifida. Classification (NCBI taxonomy): domain Eukaryota; kingdom Metazoa; phylum Echinodermata; class Crinoidea; order Comatulida; family Antedonidae; genus Antedon; species Antedon bifida. The sequence continues at coordinate 467,348 of NC_136229.1, read as the reverse complement.
TCTGTTAATTAATAATTAATATGAATAAATGGCAATACATTTAAATTGTCTGATAATTTTATGTATTCTAATGTTTTGTGTTGTTTTTATATTTTTTACTGATGGGTGGGTGAATCAAGGCACCCTCACTTTTATTTCCAAATTAAAACAAAAACATAAATTAATATCATAGGAGGTAGTGTAGGTGTAAATAAATAATTATTATTATATCATACACAAACTGTTTGTTGAGAAAGCATAAGGCTAGTAAATGTCAATATACAACCTAGTGATATAGGTCATGTTTCAATGTTATGCTTTATTGATTTCTAATTTCATATCTTGTTTTGTTGTTGACAACAAACATAGTAAATATTCTTTTGTATTTACACAAATGCATTTTAATAAAGCTTATATCCGGTAATTACTCCTTAAACATGATTTCTTTTCAATTTAATTATGTTTATTTTCTATAAAAATTCAAATTATTGTGTAACAAAAAGTAGATTCTTCCTACGCAAAACATTAACATAAAGATACTAAGATGGTATTTTATACAAAAGTCGCTACAAATGCACACAATATAGTAACAAACAACACTATATACTTTAAATTATTTACAAAATGCATTGCATGTATTTTTAACTATATAGTTATATAAATCTTCATTTACAAAAGTCGTTATTTGTAAATTGACACGGAAATGGTCATCAATTTGTGTAACCACGTCTTTTTTATGATTTCAATGAAATGTTACTTTAAATATCTTGCATCTTAACTTTTCAGAATAGTTTTTTAAAACAAGTCTCTTTAATCCAACTTTAAATGTGTCGTAAACATTCACAAATTTAATCCTTTGAGTATTCACTTAAATGTAACCTATTGCACGGCAAAAACAAAGGCTTAATACAACTATTTCTTCGGCGTTTGATGTTGGTTATCGTGTCCCGTCTCATCTTGTATCTTAATCTCTACGTTAGTCACATGATCTCAATCGTCTGTAAATAAATGCAATTTTTGACATGACAACAGTTATCTGTTTGCATTGACATGCGAATGTCACAAGTCGTAAACACCACCGTCGCACATTCTTCGAACCAAAACAGAAATACGACGAGATAGAATTTGACGTCGCCTACTACGTTTTTCATGTGTTAATCAAAACTTATTAGCATACCATTAACACCTATTACAGATTAGAATAGCGTGATAATAGCAATTGGTAAATTGTAATGTCTACACTGTTATTCGCATAGTAATTACAAATTATAAACGTAAAACATGGCTAATTTACATTCGCGATATCAATTATATAGAAAACCATTTTTATCTACATTTGTAGTATATATGTTTTTTCATTTGTCACGTACAATATGCGGGTCATGGCCAGGTATTGGTTAGTTTTAAATAATGAATTATCCTAGACCAATTTGTTTTTGATGGCCTTGAAAATAGAAGAACAATATTTAGACATCATTTCATCTCTTGTTACATTAATATCATAATGCTGTAATTTAAGAATGTGTGTAAAAATGACGAGGAACAAACCTGGCAATTTTAAATATGGGAGACAAGCTACAGATTGTCTGAATTGTTCAATTTGTAGAGAAAAAAAAATCACAAAGCAATGAAAATATACTTGCGAGATAATATAAAGTAACTTTTATATATTACATTTGGCAAAATATAAACTTGTGTAATACTAATTGATGTATTATATGCTTCTCAATTTTGGAATACAGTAAAGATTGAATACAATGTTAAATTGTGTACAAATATATAATAGAAAGCTCATTAAATGAAAAAATGTTAAAATATTTGATAATACAAGTAACTATATTACATTTTGCGTTATTAAAAGTATTTTACAGTATGTTTCTCAATTTAGGAAAACATATGCTACAAATTGATTGAATTGTTATTAATTTATAAAAATATATAATAGAAAGCTCATTTAATTAAAAAATATTAGAATATTTGCAAGATAATACAACTATAATATATTACATTTAGCGTTATTAAAGTTGTGTTATTAAAGTATTTTACAGTTTCTCAATTTGGGACAGCATATGGTACAAATTGATTGAATTGTTAAATTAGTGTATAAAATTTAGACATAGAAAGCACATTGAATGAAAACAAGTTAGAGATAATATAAAGTAACTAGTACATTTAGCGTAATAAAACAAGTATAGTATGCATGCTTTTCCAATGGGAAAATATGGTATAGGTTGATTGAATTGTTAAATTGCATAGATAATATAAAATAGATTACTCTATTGATTTATTTTTTATTGACTAGTTTAAAGTGGGCTTCCTATCCCAAGTCCCTTGGGGGTTTCCTGGAGGTCCCTTTCATCTTTAAATGTGTATTGTTTTGATGAGATGAATAAAGATTGATTTGATATTAAATATAGGTACACAATAGAGCCCCTTCATGGTACACCCGTTGGTCAACCATAAATTATAAAATAGTTTATCCATCCTGTAATTGGCAAGTTGCTTGCTGTTGGATGCATATAACATTTTAAAAAAGGACATTTTTAAGTGAAATTAATGAGAAAAGCGGGTGGTTGGGGGTTAGGGTGTTGGTGGTTTGATGTTGGCCCACAATATCTATATATTTTATCCCTATGGCCACTCCTTAATTCAGGGAACACCTCTCTTAAGGAGACACTGAAGGTGTCCACTTAATATGCGTTTTACTGTATTATTACACTAGTGTAATCCAACTTATTATTGCATACATTTGGTATGCTTTCTCAATTTAGGAAAATATGGTACCTAGGGTAAATTTACAAAACACAGTTGAACAAATAAATAAGAGACACTTAAATTTAAGATGATGATAAGAATCAATACAGCTTTCCGACATAAACGTATTGTCCAATCAAACAACTGTGTATTCACTTCAAATCTGTCGTAAAATTAAAGTAATCAAAAAGTACGACTATTTGAGGATTCAATTGTAGTGAAGTGTTTGGACTGACGCATTTAAGCGTATGATGTTGTCCAACTTTATGAACTAACTAAATAATTGTGAATACAATGATGTAGTTGAACAGCAAGGCCTATGACATAATGGTATTTATAGTTCATAGAGCCAACGCAAGATACACAGCGATTTTTTTTTTTTTTTTTTTGCATCTTTTATTGTTATGTAAATTGTACAGTACTTTTGTACATGCGGCTATACTTATAAGTTTTATACTGAATAAATAAATAAATATTGAGAGTATATTGACCGAGTCCTTTCATGTATAGATGTCAGATATTTGCTGGTCAAAGTGACTACCAAACTTAATCAATGATCGATGTGCACTATGCTCAATTTTGTTCATTATAATAACTTACATTTCTTTACATAACATGTTGTAAGTATTTACTTAATGAGAAATAAGTCTTAACTTCTTCTACTTTATTATTAATGCTATTAATGAATTTTCATCTCACATTAATTATTAAATTTCAATTTCAAAACATTCGCTCACTGTAGATTGTAACACAGTGTTCATCACATTTATTTACATAGTGACGAACATTTTGTAAATGTCACATTATGTCGACTTTATTCAAATATTAGCCTACCAAAACTGACAGTACTTTTAAAACAACTACTTGTTGTATACAGTTTATTAAGTTGCACCATTTTAAATTTTTAATTGGAAGAAAATTTGTTTTGCGATGTGCCCAAATATGGTAGTGAGATGCTTAAATATGGTAGTGATACTGTATGCTTAAATATGGTAGTGATATGCTTAAATATGGTAGTGATATGCTTAAATATAGTAGTGATATGACATCACCATGTCCATATATTATGGGCTCATCACATTTTGTTGTCACATAAAGTTTGACAGTGAAGACAGAGCTTAATGAAATCTTCCTTGAAAAACCGGCTTTAGGAAAACACTGATATAACCAATGGTATATAAATAGAAATAAATATTTAAAGACGCATACTAATATAGCTGATCTTAATAGTGCTCATATTAAATATTTTTAAATAGATATTTAAAAATATCAACTGAAATTTAGATTCAAATACAAATAAACAAATCTGTGAATCCAATCTATTACCAAAATAAACGAGTACAAATACGTGAGTGCCCTTTCACACAACATGTTAATTTAAATCTATCACGCTTATTTTATCAATAGTTTTAGACACCTTTTAAAATAACAGAACAAATCTGTTGTTTCATAGTATTTTGTTAAGCAGTGAATTTAACAAAACAAAAATAGATAAATTAGTGTATGTCAATCTCATTTCATCCAACAAAACACTTCTTGAAATCCTCTTGGAACAGATTGTTCTTTTTTTATCGTACAAATAAAATAATTTGTCATTGTCATTGCATACAGCTGCATATTAGCATATTACACAATACTGTTTTAGTGTAAATTTAATTGTGTGCTTTACTATGTTAACTATATGTGTCAACGTACAACAAAGTATAATTATTCAATCCTTATCAAACGTATGGGAAAGAAAACAAAAATCATCAAACAGTTAAATAATACATATAATATACCACATAGATATACAGTATATCTAACATTATCATTAACACGTTAAAGAAATATTCTATTTTTTTAGTTTTGTTTCTTTCATTATTTTAATTATTTATAGTCTATTTATTGATTGTTATACTCATAAACAATTAGTTTATAAAAATTAATGTAAACAACATACAACACAGCAAGTAATAAATCAATTCTTATGTACGAAAAAGAAAAAAAAAATCAATGAAAGTGAGTAAATGTCAGAATACATTGAGTATACCAACGGCAAAATTACTCAAAAACTAAGTACACACTAATTATGTCTTTGAGTTCATGATTGATTACTTAAGAGAAAATTGAAATATTACTGGGTTTAATCATTTATATCATGAATACATCAACATTTTAAAATGTGATAATACATTATTAACATTTGCAAAATGATTTGTAGAATTTGAAATTGAAAAAAATAATTGAATTAACTAAATCAATAATGAACATTTACAAAAAAGGAAGAGAGATTATTTATTATTAAAGTAACTAAATTGATCTAATTAAACAAATTAATCTAATTTAACTAAATTAATAAAAAACATTTACAAAAAGAGAGAGGTTGATTCATTATTAAAGATTAAAACATTTTAAAAATAATTTGTAAATTTTTCTAAAAAAGATTTTACAATTTTGAAAATGATTTGTAAATTTTTACAATAAAGTTTAAAAAATAATTTAATTAACTGAAATATTGGTGTCACAAATTAATTTAACCATACCTAATTAACAATCAATTACTAAAAATCTTGTTGTCACAAAGTGTTGGTTTAGAATACCAATAATCAATATAGTAAATAAGCTAATCTTTTGATTATAGATTATTGATTGTTGGTGTTAATTTATTGATTAGTCCTTTTGTTTTCAGTGTTCAAACCTTAAATGTACAAAATGATTTTAAACATGTGTTTAATATTGCTACTGAGTTCATTAAATATATTTAGGAAAATTGTTATTTAACATTTTTGTCGGCGTCTACATTTTGTCAACCATGCATCATAATCCGAATGGTGAATCAGTTAATAAAAAAAATGTAATAAAAAAAAAATATTATAATAGCTGTTTATTTAATGCTCAATAAATGTTTGATAAAAAATCAAAACATAGCTTAATGTCATCAATCAATACTTCAGCATTGACCCAGACTAAGAACAGGTGCTTAAATGATGGAATCTCCAGCCAAATGGACACTGTAATCTAGCTTGTATTGTAAACTTATTACCTAACTAATATCAATAAATAAAAATTATTACTTACATATGAAGATGATATAAACATGCTTGCCAGCCTGTCGGTCTTTCTAAAAAATTATATATCTTGCTTTGTAACTTTCTGAACTTAGCATCCCGTTTATTTTGGGGTCTAAACGAGATAGGTTTTCCTAGGAGGCTCATTCTTGGTGCGTACAGCCTTTGTGATTCAGATTGTCCATTCATCTTAATGAATTCCCTTTTCACTTGGCGGCGGCATTGTACACTATCATCATCATCACTATCGTTGTCAGGCATGACAAATCCTACACGCTGCCGTCCTGTGCGTGGAACAGTCTTCTTAGATGCTATAACATCAACTGAGGCATCTTGATCAAGCAAACGACCGCTCATTATTCTCTCATTCGCTACTCGATCATAACACTATCACAAAATCAATCAAGCATGACATGGCCTCTGTGGTGCAGCCATGGGATTCCATTCACAGTTGGCCTAAAGATAAATATAATATGTCAATTAATAAACGGAACATAACACATCATAAATACATACTTAATGAATTAGTGTGATGACTAAAATAAATGTCCAACCCTTTTTACCTTAATCTAGACCTATTACCTAATGGGTTTGTACGATAAATAGCTTACTAATTGATAGGCAAATATTAGGTCTACCAAAGATAACAGTAATTAATATTTGCATAAAAATATTATAATAGCTGCTGCTTACATAAAAACCGCCATCTTGGCCAATTTTGTATATTAAAATGAAAATTTCAAATTGAGATATAAAGATAAATTAACTTTTTAACTAAAATATTATAATTTAAGCATGCGAACTAATTGGTGGTAAGCATCAAGAGGATTAATAGGACATTTTGTATCCACAGTCTTTCTAGATTAAGTTAAGTTATATAAAATCGATGACAATAGAAAAACAAATTTCTTTATATATATATATATTTCTTGATATTTAATTTTAAATATAAAGAAAAAAGAAAAAAAATATACACCTTTATTTTGGTATGGCACTCAAAAACAATGAAGAATGAAAAAAGATGAATAAAACTCTAAATAATATTTTTTACCCAAGAAAATTTAATTAAATTTTTAATTTGTCTCAGAAAAAGAAAGAAAGAAAATCAGATATTTTTGTAGAAAAATTTAGATTTATTTAGGTACAAAACACTGACAACAACTTTATATTTATAAAAAAAATATTTCTAATTTATTATGTAATTTATTACATAATTACTTTAATGAATTGATTTTGCTTTAATATTAATAATTATTTCTGGTGATTATTCCTTATTCGGTAATAGTTATTACTAATTTATGTAATGTTTATATAATATTAATTTTTTAAATAATACTTGATAAATATATTGATCTGTGGTTTGGTATCTGCCAAATTAAAATGATTGTAATTAATACGGAGCATTCCAGTAGTGTAATGTGATGAGTACAGTAAATGTCAAATGGTTATTGTGACCTTGTAGTGACACTGTAAAAACAAAGTGTTGCAAGATAGGATAACATTAGATAGGCCCCTGGGGCAACACTGGGGACTAAGAGAAGCTCTTAGTGTAGTGTAAATGTTTAAGATAGGATCACGTTAGATAGGCCCCTGGGGCAACACTGGGGATTAGGAGAGGCTCATAGTGTAGTGTAAATGTTCAAGATAGGATAACGTTAGATAGGCCCCTGGGGCAACACTGGGGACTAGGAGAGGCTCTTAGTGTAGTGTAAATGTTCAAGATAGGATAACGTTAGATAGGCCCCTGGGGCAACACTGGGGTCAAGGAGAGGCTCTTAGTGCAGTGTAAATGTTAAAGATTGGATAATGTTAGATAGGCCCCTGGGGCAACACTGGGCACTAGAGGCTCTTAGTGCAGTGTAAATGTTCAAGATAGGATAACGTTAGATAGGCCCCTGGGGCAACACTGGGGATTAGGAGAGGCTCATAGTGTAGTGTAAATGTTCAAGATAGGATAACGTTAGATAGGCCCCTGGGGCAACACTGGGGACTAGGAGAGGCTCTTAGTGTAGTGTAAATGTTCAAGATAGGATAACGTTAGATAGGCCCCTGGGGCAACACTGGGGTCAAGGAGAGGCTCTTAGTGCAGTGTAAATGTTAAAGATTGGATAATGTTAGATAGGCCCCTGGGGCAACACTGGGGTCAAGGAGAGGCTCTTAGTGCAGTGTAAATGTTCAAGATAGGATAACGTTAGATAGGCCCCTGGGGCAACACTGGGGACTAGAAGAGGCTCTTAGTGCAGTGTAAATGTTTAAGATAGGATAACGTTAGATAGGCCCCTGGGGCAACACTGGGGACTAGGAGAGGCTCTTAGTGTAGTGTAAATGTTTAAGATAGGATCACGTTAGATAGGCCCCTGGGGCAAAATTGGGGACTGGTATGATGTAAGTGTTGCAGGATAAAATAACTTTAGATTGGCCATGAGGGAGACCTGGGGAATAGAGGAGGCTCTTAGCGCAGTGTAAATGTTTCTATGTAGGATCACTTTAGGTAGGCCCCTAGGGAAAACCGAGGGCCAATATGAGTGAACACTAAGTGTTGCAAAATGGGATAAAGGGACAAAATTAGGACTAGAGTAGGCTATTAGTAGGAGTGAAGCATAAGTGGTTTAATTAAGACAGAATCACTGTTAGAGCCTGTTAGAGCCCTGACGAAATGTTGAAAGATGTACTTTAAGTTAAGCCCAGTGTAAATTGTTAATGAGAATGTGTGTATGAGATAGACAAGCATACAAAATAACTAGTTTCTAGTAGTTACAGTCATATTTAATGAAAAGATATTCAAATAATAACTTGATACCTGTACAATCTATTGTAGAAATAGAAATAATTAAACTTGACCAGATATCAATTTCAATATAAAAGATATTTATTTGTCTTCTACTTTGATTTTTTAACCTTAAAGCTAGCTTGGTATTTTCTTTTTATTCATATGATTAGCCTTAATGTCACATCTGTGACAATCCATCTTCCTTTATTTGTCAATTTTCCCAGGAGCCCTCTAATTTATCATCATATTTGTCATTGCCCAAACCAGCTTATTTTCCTCAGATCATTAATCAACTCTCATTCATTCTATGTTTTTTGGTGTGGAAGGAGGGGGGGGGGGGGGGGGGGGTGGAGATTTGAAAGTTCTCAGACTGTAACATTTATAGAGAGTGGTGTTATATCTCTCTCTTTGAAGAAGATAAGCTATTTTTGGTTCATCCGGGTAAGCGGCATTCATGGACTACCAACACCTTTATTGGTTTATGTAATTTGAACATATTAATTTTTGCAATTCAGTGAAAAAAGTTATGAATAAATTCAACAGCAATTCATGAATTCAATTAAATAACATTTCTTTATCGAAATGTCAAAATAGAATAGTTGTGGATTGACAGTTAAATATAACTAAGCATTTCAAACACAAGGGACATAAAAAAATGTACAATTCCATGCGTGAAACAAAAGATGAGTAAATTGGATTACTATAATCCATGCAGTTATTGATATACCATTATGCAACGTTGCACACGCATGATTTATTGTATTGAATTCTCATGATAAAAGGGGAATCAACCAAAACAAGAAATTAATTCTTAAATTATGTAAATTTAATGGGTGTAATATTAGGCAAGCAATGATATAATTGTAAATTACAATTCTGAATGATTAATGAACAAACACATTAAATAATTTGCATATAAATAGCTTTTCACAAAGGCATTTAAAATTGATAACTTTGATTACCATATTGATGAAGATGCTGAAGACAGTGAGGCCCACCCTCTAAAAAAAACCTTTAAAAAAACAATAATTAGGTTTAAACACACTACAGTTTGATCTTCAGAGATTCCCCCTTTCCATTCTTTTTTTTTTGTACTATGATTATTTATGTATGTTTATGATTATGTGAATGGAAATAAAGAAAGAAACGAATCGAAAGTCCCACCCCAAAAGTTAATTCTGAAAAGTACATGGGGGTAAAGAGGTTCCCATACCAACACTTAAATGTTTGATGTTACTATAACAGAATAATGTAATAAGCTTAAGAGCTTAAAAAGAAAAAAGTCTTAAAATGAATGAAAAACAAAGTAAACTTAATTATAATTTGAATTTTGTATATTATGTATTTATTCCAATTATTAACGCACACTGCTTTTACAAGATCTGATATACGAAATTTGTTGTTTGCTGCCCTCTGGACTGAGCTTATATAAAACTTAATGATAAATGTCAATATGTTTCAATCTACTAGAAATGACACGCCGCCATTATAATTAGGATTTAATATTTCATTCATCATTCATGATCTATGTCCAATCTCACTGGGGTATACATATAATGTGTTAATACACAGCATTATAGACTCTCTGATCCATGACTTTATTCATAACATCAACCTATTTTTACACATTCATTTTGTATATTCATGCATTCAATCTTTTATTTTTTTGGTACATAGAAAGTAAAATTACATAAATTAATTAAAAATAAAAAAGACTGTACTATAATTACTACTACACATCTCAGGATGGCATTCCACCTGGATTTGTTAAGCGTAGAGCATACAGCATATATCAAAAGCAAAGTAATCTGTGAATCTATGAACTACTGTACCAAAAGATAAACCACATATAAACAAAGATAATACAAGTTAAATTAATAGTAATAATTAAAAGAATTGTAATTACTATACAGTATTTATTTTATCTTTATTTGAAACAAAAAACTTAAATCACAAATCCGTTTCTTAGTTTTCTGGCCTGGTGACACTCCTGGGAGACAAGGAATATTTATTATTTCGGTGATTTTTTTTATGTATTTATTTTTTATTAATAATATCTGTAATTCTCTGTCATTTGATGGTAAAACTAGTAACAATTAATTCATTTGTCACATGATACTATGTATACATTCATTTGTATTAACATTTTGTTTTCAAAATCTCTGTATACACTATCAAACTAGTTTGACAAAAAAAGTGTGATTTACACAAAAATGGTAGTGATATGCCCAAATAGTGGTAGTGATATGCGACCCGATTCTGCTACTGTCAATAGGTATGTATCTGTATAAATATCAGCAAGTGTATGCTGTCTGTATAAATGCTGTACTTTTAACATACATTATTATAGAGGGCGCTATATAGAGTAAATACAAACAGCGTTTGCCAACCGAAATGTTTGGTCTAGTGGCAAAGGCTTTAACGTTGCACACTGGAGCCCTCGGTTCAAGGTCTATAAAGGACATGCTTTTTTTTTTTAATTCTTAAATTTTTTTAATAGTTGAGGGAGATTATTTAGAGGGTTAGGTTTAGTATATTTAGGAAGTAATTTTTTATAATAGAAAATAATTAAGGTAATAAACTCATTGTAAATTGTCAACAGACACTGTGCTACATGACAGTGTACGGTGTTAAAAGTACAGCATTTATGCAGACAGCAACGTGGATAACTTGCTATAGTTATACAGATACCACCTACGGACAGTAGCAGAATCGGTTGGATATGCCCAAATAGTGGTAGTGATATGCCCAAATAGTGGTAGTGATATGCCCAAATAGTGGTAGTGATATGCCCAAATAGTGGTAGTGATATGCCCAAATAGTGGTAGTGATATGCCCAAATAGTGGTAGTGATATGCCCAAATAGTGGTAGTGATATGCCCAAATAGTGGTAGTGATATGCCCAAATAGTGGTAGTGATATGCCCAAATAGTGGTAGTGATATGCCCAAATAGTGGTAGTGATATGCCCAAATAGTGGTAGTGATATGCCCAAATAGTGGTAGTGATATGCCCAAAAATGGTAGTGATATGCCCAAATAGTAGTAGTGATATGCCCAAATAGTGGTAGTGATATGCCCAAATAGTGGTAGTGATATGCCCAAATAGTGGTAGTGATATGCCCAAGTAGTGGTAGGGACATGTCCATATATGAGCACATCACATTTTTTGTCACATAAAGTTCGATAGTGTAGATAGAGCTTAACAACATTTGGATGTGAAAATGTAATTAAGAATAGTCTTAAAGATAATTCCTTTTTGTCAAGTAAATCACATCAATTTATTCACATTTCTGTTGGGTTTTCTCTTGTGTACTATTACACAATATTAATAGAGCTTAAGCATCAAAGCGTTTGTGACAGTTTAAAACTTGCAAGGCATGACAAACATATATTCTATTATTTTGTTGTAGCGTAAGGTTAATGGTCCATGCAACTAGTAAATTATAAAAGTGTCATTTTGTTATTTTGTTTGAGGTTGAATTAAATTTTAAAATGAAAAAAGAAAGAGATTGACGTCTCAGAACCATCATGGAACTATTTTTAAGATAAAGTAAATTTGAAAAATAAAATTACTGTACATGGTGTATAGGTTTTTGTTGTTTATTGTGTAGATGCTTGGCATTTATCATAATTATGTGAGGGCGTGTGACGCAGTGTGTTGGACGTTGGATTACTGATCAGAAGATCATGGTTTGAATCCAACTCTTGGCGCATTGCTTATATCCTAAGGCAAGACATTTTACTTATGTTTACTTCTCTCCACCCAGGTGTATAAATGGGTACCGGTTAGATCAAGACACATGCACTGATTACTAGCTGCATTATGGGAGTATGTTTCCATACGTGTTTGATTCAAAAAGTTACCAGGGTAATGCTATGAAAGTGTGGCATTTATTTGGTTAATATTGCATATACTGTAATATAACCAGGAATGAGGTGAAAGCCGACAAAGGTTATCCACACATCCCACATTACAGTAAAAACAATATAAAGCAAAAAAGATACATAATACATACATATTTTGAAATAAGTGATTAATGATATAAAATTGCAAAATGTTTCATAAACAACGACGTATGGTTATTTTCATTCTAAGAGAATGAGGGGGAGAGAAAAACATTTAAAAATTGAAAACAACGTAAACCGGCTGTCAAATGTTATATCACTTTTAATCTATATGATTCAACCTTTACATATACCCACAACATTAAGAGCAGCTCAATTTATGGCAGTAATTTATTGTGACATTAAAAAAAAGTTGTATTTCAAACAAAACAAATCTATCATTTAGCAATATCTTGACAGGTATGGTTATATAACACTAGGCCTATATAATGAAAAAAAATCCATATCAAATTAAAAGTGGCCAGAGATAAAATAGATGCTGTTTGTCAGTTATACAAAAACTGACAACCAGGAGCAGATTTAGAGGGGAACACACCCATTTTGTAGAGAACACAAAAACAATTATTGTTTCTTATTACAAGCAGGAACACAAAGACCAAAATTATAAATTAAATTACTATCACAAATGGAATTGATACACTAATGAAAGCGATTAAATTTTTGTTTCAACTCGTAAAAAATTATAAATATACAACCATATTGATTACTTTTCATAAAAAATGATCCATATTTGATGGATGATAGCCCTACGCAATGCATGGTATTAAAAGACCATCCAGCAAGCATGACCCAATTTCATGTTTAAGTCGGTGAACTAAGTCAGATGCTTAGATGGAATACTACGCAGGATGAAGAGCACAACTCAAATCCAGACTTTGATAAAAACGGCCTTAAAATTCAAAGTCATGTACAACCATGCCTATTTAGTATTTATGTCACCGACATGTGTAGTAAAACACAGAACTAATACTGTATAGCCGTGTATGGCAATTTACAGTACCCACGAGAGTGCGGCAAATACGCTTAAAATCGTAGGCTAGTTTCAATTAAGTATATACTTTGTGTGTGCATACGTAACTAAGTTTGTTCACTTAGGAATACTGGTTGAATTGATTTCTATTCTATAACATCTTGTACCTGTAGGCAATATTATGTGTGAAGACGATTGAATACAAATATGTCATCTTATCATTAATATTCAGTTTCTGTTTTCCAATTCTCATTTCAACAAGGAATAAGAAATATAGAAAGAGTTAATATATTAAGTGACAGAAATAAATATATATTTTATTCATTTTATTGAAAATTAACATCCATTCATTGAAAGATTCTTTAAAATAATATAGCAAACAGCTAACAATATATTGAAGATTTCATATTACTGTATTGCCATTACTATTATTATAAATGGAACCTGCCTGTTAAATACAATAGGAGTATAATAATGTAGCCTTGTTGAATATAACAGTCAATCTTTTAACTCATGAAAGCATTCTCCACATTCAACTTAGAAACTAAAATACTCTATTCGGGGTCAATAAAACGGAAAAACAAATTCATAAAAGTAAGCAATTAGATATCAAAAAGCATGAAATGACATACCAATTCGTTGGCATAATACAGTCAACTCAATACCAGACTTTTCTTGAGATCCAAAAAGTCACAAATTTCTTTTTTACCATTAAAAACACATTCAGAATACCCGACTTCCCAGAAAATCCAGATATACAGACCAGCCCAAAGGTGTCTGGTATTGGGGGAGTTGACTGTAATACAATTTTATGAAAAGACTAACTTGATAATGATAGTAAATCTTTCTGATGTTTGAGCCAATCCTAGTTTGACGTACATTTTATGCAAGACAGTACAGTGTGTTCTAAGAATACAACATGGACACTTCAAATCAGCCTGTTCAAATATAGCCCACTAATGATCTAAGCACGCTTCAGAATGTATAGTATGTGATCATGCAATTATTTGAGGATCAATTTCTATTTAGAATTTAAATAATTACAAATAGCACTGGACCTTTGCTGACTAACATTTTAGTACTTCTGAAATCAAGAAGGCGATGTACTGTAACAGTCAGCCAATACTTAGTGCAACCAGGGGGAGTGGACCTAGGATGCTGAGTTAGGAACACCTAATAGGGGATAAGGGGTCTTGTCAGACATCAAGCATTTTATTGCCTTTCTCTAAAAAGTGGGGGAGGGGGTGGGGGCACCTAGAACCAACCAGTCTCCCATCAGAGTCTGCCATGAAATGTTTATGTAATTCAGCATAATTACAAACGTTGTACGGTAATTGAGTTAAATACTATTGAAACACATAAAAACTATGCAAAATTATACTTTGAATTATTGGAAACCGTCCCAGCAAAACATAATAATTATGCACTAATCAACGATTAATAAATGAAATATAATTATACATAGCAAGTAGAGAACTTTGCTAGGCTATGGCAACATTTTACATACAGTATTATAAATGTTAGTAATTGGGTGAGTTTATCCCAGGGTGGGCTTATATCTGCATCAGTATTGGTTATAGCGTCCTTTAATGACGTACAGTACATGGTCATTTGATTAGTAATTGATTTTTAGATTTCCTCAAGGTACATGCAAATCAATGAATATAAATGTTGGGGGTTGGATGGATTTTTCCCAGGATGGGCTTATATCTGCATCAGTATTATAGCGTCGTTTAATGACGTACAGTACATGGTCATTTGATTAGTAATTGATTTTTAGATTTCCTCAAGGTACATGCAAATCAATGAATATAAATGTTGGGGGTTGGATGGATTTATCCCAGGGTGGGCTTATATCTGCATCAGTATTATAGCGTCGTTTAATGACATAAAGTACATGGTCATTTGATTAGTAATTGATTTTTAGATTTCCTCAAGGTACATCCAAATCAATGAATATAAATGTTGGGGGTTGGATGGATTTATCCCAGGATGGGCTTATATCTGCATCAGTATTATAGCGTCGTTTAATGACGTACAGTACATGGTCATTTGATTAGTAATTGATTTTTAGATTTCCTCAAGGTACATGCAAATCAATGATTGTTAATTAAGTTATATTCAAGTGGTAATTCACTTTTCTGCTACTTTTAAAGCAATTACCTAATATACCACATACAGCAATTACCTAATATACCACATACAGCAATATCAATGTTAATTTTCCAAAAATTATTGACACATACAGCTGCGTGAATAAAAAAATAAGCCACTTTATTTGAAATTCACCTTTTTTACGACATGAATATGCGTAAGGGCGTTAAGAGATAATAGTTTCGGTGAATGCATTTAATAACTTTCATAATGAAGGTTCATTTCACATGTCAGACCGTTGCTAACTCTTTATCAATATCTTGTAATCTGCTTTTCAAGGATTTATAATAATTTTACAAATAATATTTACCAATTTTACATTACGAATCACATTTAAATATTATTTTGTTTATGTTGTATGAATTTATCTTTGTTTTGTTATTGTAAACATCATATTGTTAATTGATGTCATTTATTATATTGTATTTATTTATTATATATTATAATATTGTTGGGATCCATGCAAAAAACAAACTCTACTGCTGACTAAATACAATAATAATAAAATAAGTATAATTTTAAATAAAATCATTTAATTTCTTAGTACTAATTTACTAATCTTCGACACATCCTAGCTGAGTTTCATTCACATCCATTAATGCTAATTTCACCAGCTTAATTTTAATTTCTATGATTGATAATCAGGTATGAAGATTATTTGACGTCATATGTGTTTACAAATTTAGTGTTTTATGTCATCAGGCCTGCAATTAAGTGAAAATATCTGTAGGTAAAGTACTTTAAAGTGGTCTAGAATATGTTACTTGATACGGTCTTGTACACGCTAACATTTCTCTGTCAGTTGGAAGTAAGCTTCTGACTTAGATTAAAGACAAATGGTATCAAAAAAGCTGCATATACCATTTTTAGCACCAATATGGACATTTATAGATATATTTCCTTCCTTTAAAGCCATTCTAACTTTGTTGTCTAAAAGGTGTATTTTACCATTGTTATAATGCGTATGTACAGACCCTGCTTTTTTCCATTGAAAGCACATTACGTATTTGAATATCTAGTCGACCCAGATCTGCCCGACTCGTACCCTATAAGATAGTCGGACAGGGACAGACAGACAAACAGACAGAGAGAGGAATAATCATAAATCAAACAAAGAAACCTACTGTACATACTTAACAACCTATTTAATATCAAATATTTATTTAAATTTGTAAGGTTTTTTCTCAAGTAATAAATGAACCATAAAAGCTATTACTTTGTATTTTATGAGTTAATAAAAGTCTTTAAAAATACTAAAAAGTGATACAAAGTACATTGTACATTTTACATTTCCTATCATGTATGTTAGCATTCTGTTTTTGACAACTGTAATGGACTTCATTAATTAAATCATCTTGATTGCATCCTGTTTACAGGTAATAAATTGTATGTATTCTTTTAGGGTCCCAAAATGAGTGTCAGGGCCAGCTGCTTCTATTGAGCAGGGAATACAGTTTTGAATACCGTTCTTTTCAAGAACAGTTTTTTTTTTACAATGTCCTCTATTTTAAAAAGTTTTTGCTGTAGTAGAGCTGTAGCTTGGTGGTTAATGTGCTTGCGTTCCAATCCCAAGGTCCAGGGTTCAATCCTGACCTAGTGCCAGAGTTGTAACGCGCAACTCTTTCAACTCCACACCTTAAGCTTCAAATGAGACTCAAATAAGCAGGATAAATTTTAAATAGTTTATCCATCCTGTAATTGATTATGAGAAAGAGAGTGGGAGTTACTCGTTGTTGGATGCATATGAAATTTGTAAAAATTAATTTTAAAAATCTTGGATCTGCCATTGAGCAGTTCATTATCTGTACCTTAAAACTAAGCAATCAACTTGGAGTTAAGTCCTGTCTCTGCACCAACAGTATTCCTACAATAATTCCTTACTTTTAGTATCGTAATACTTACAATACATTTGAAGTAATTGATGGAGATGACCTACTTATACAGATAGATCACAAAACAGCTGAAGGTGTAATAATTCAAACAAAAATATGGATTTTTAATTTCCATTCAAATACAGTAGGTAATATTCAATCACTAAATGATTAAAAACCCCTCTCATGACCCAGTTACTGACCCACTTTCACATCCAATCCATATCTCAACCTATTTCCCACATCTCAACCATGTTTTTTCTATCAGCACATTTTCTGATACTAAAAAATAAAGCTCTGCCTACACTATCAAAGTTTATGTGACAAAAAAAAGTGTGATATGTCCAAATATGGTAGTGATATGACATCATTATGTCTATATATGGGCACATCACATGTTTTTGTCACATAAACTTTGATAGTGTAGACAGAGCTTAAGGCATTGCACTCTGAGAGTGAAATATTGAATATAAAATTAAGTCACGATGAACATGAAATATCGATTAAATACACTAATTAATAATTAATGTAAAGCTGAAGCTAACATGTGTACATTAATACATGCACTTTATGTTATCATCATTGGATACTGGAGGCTGTACAAGAAAATGAATATCATATCAATAACTCTGATGTATTCAATAATACAGCAAAGGTAACTTAATAAACTATGTTGTGAATCCAAATATCTATCATACTGAGTTGATAATATAATGTACAAGAAACATTCAATTTGTCCTAAAGCTCTGTCTACACTATCAAACTTTATGTGACAAAATGTGATATGCCCATATATTGATGCAATGATGTCATATCACTACCATATTTAGGCACATCACACTTTTTTTTATAAAACTAGTTTGATAGTGTAGACAGAGCTTTATTAAAGATTAAAACTAAGTAGGCATAAGGCAGTGGCCATGTTGATTTATACAAATATGAATAAACTGGTTGCCATGGTTCTAGTGTTAGTTTCAACAGTGGTGGGCCTAATTATTTCTTTATTTATTATTTATTATCAACAGCCAATTTGAAGTGGAACCATGGGAATTAATAAATGAAATGTATGATGTTAATTAATAATTTTATCACTTGTAAAATGTTATCTGAATATAAAATTAATATAGTAATTCTATGAACAGGGATATTCATATACCATACACAGGTTTTCTTAAGAACAATAACTAATAATACTATAATTTAAAAATTGTAGTACAGTATTCAATATTAAAAGAAATAAGGACATAAATCATTTTCTTAATATAAAATATACTAATTCTTTGATTTGAGAATTATACATTTTGTGCTAATCACTAATATTTGACGCATGTCATTAAAATGAATGTATATATTACAGTTGATGAAAAGGATGTCTGCTATTAAACTGTCAATCAGGTTGCCATGCAACCATTGTTTGATCTTTCATTTTAACAATAAATTATTATCTTTCATATTAGCTTAAATGACCAAAAAAATACATATTTTTCCAATTTACACTTCATTTTATTTTCAGCAACCATTGTTTGATTTCTAATTCTTTGGAATCAATAATAAATTATTATTTTCGTATTATACAAAAATGTACTTACAGATTTCCCAATTTGCAATGTGATAAATTGTAACACTGAATGAGAAAGATATTTCCAAATAATAATTTAAAAGAATGTATTGAAGAAAAACTGGTAGAATAAAATAATGTTAGATCGTCGTTCTGCAATGATGGATGTAATGAATTGGTTGCAAAATTGTTCTTGAAAATCACTCTCCATTATGGTTGCCATGACAAGGCTTTACACAGACTGCTAACATATAGTCTTCATATTGTATCAAAATGATATGCAGATCAACTTATAGCCTGTAGGGGCTTTTCCTAGCCTTCAATCTATTAATGAGAACTTCTATCAGCCTGTGATTTTTATTGCTGTACTAATTTGGAGGACGTGTGAATTGCGCAATGACACATGTAGAAATCCGTACCAAAATCATTCTCACCTTAATCTCGTAAAATCAATTTGTTGAGATGATGCGAGGAGAGGGAGATTAAGTGTGGAAGATGAGGAAAAGAAGATGATGATTGATTGAGGTCATTGAAAAGGAAAACAAAACCATGGTTACAGAGGAGAGATCAACCATTTTGTTTTTGTTTGACTTTGTAATAAATTTATTCAGAATTTTAATGTGTTATGTTTGTATTTGCTCTGATCCATCTTTTTCATTGGTAACCTTTTGTACTGTAAATCTTAACTAAAAGTCAGGCATTGAAATACATCAGTAAAAAACGCCAGAGGCCGTTGCCCCCTGACAAAACAGATATTCTGAAATTGTTGTATTTAGAGACGGTGGTGCATTTTAAGCAAATATTTAATTTAATATTATTGTCATCTGTCCCTGCTGCTTAAATTCTCAACAATAATTTGATATTAGAAGAACAAAAATGTAGGCCATGCAAATTTAATAAAACTCTTACATTGGAGTAAGGTGTTTTATTTTAAACGACTTTATGTACTATCCTGTACATCACTTTATTCTCGCCTTACTAATTTTTTAATTTATATTTTTTAATGTTTAAGATGTTTACATATTTATTTTTTCTTGATGTTTTATATTTTATATTGATTAATGAGATGCCAAATGAATTAAATGAAATGAAAAAAAAATATTCTGAAATGTGATCTTCTGAGTTAGTAAGATAATTACCTTGGAAACACCTCATAAAACACTTATTAACATTTCTTTATGGATAATTTTTCTCAGAAAAGCAGATTATTGAGACTCTGTAATTGTTTGGGATATAGAATGGATATGACAACTTCATATTCCAAACAAAATTATGATGATAAAAGGTACATAAACATCAGGTGAGGTCAAATAATAACGGCACAATCATCAAGCCAAAGTACAACCAGGTGAAAGATCAAAAGAACATCAGGTCCAAAATCAAAGGTACAAACATCAGGTCAAAGATAAAAGGTACAAACATCAGGTCAAAGATCAAAGGTACAAACATCAGGTCAAAGATAAAAGGTACAAACATTAGGTCAAAGATAAAAGGTACAAACATCAGGTCAAAGATAAAAGGTACAAACATCAGGTCAAAGATCAAAGGTACAAACATCAGGTCAAAGATCAAAGGTACAAACATCAGGTCAAAGATCAAATGTACATAAACATCAGGTCAAAGATCAAAGGTACATACATTAGGCCAAAGATCAAAAGTACATCAGGTCAAAGATCAAAGGTACAAAAATATCAGGTTAAAGAGTACAACCTATTTTAATATGTGATTATTGCTTTGTGGGAATCAGTACAGATGCTGTATCTTTACATAGCTTTCCAATCACATTGTCCATAATAGTGTACAAGCCAATTAACAACCAAATGAAATATCAAAGTATGAAATAGGATACGTTGTGTGAAATGGACAAAATCAATAATGCAGTATACAGTTTGGTACAGTGCATCATTTCATCTCAATATTCCACTTTGTTTATGAAAAATAGTGGCCATTAGAAGAAGATCCAGGTGAAATAGGGGGAGTGAAATAGGGGGAGGGAAATGGACAAAATCAATAATGCAGTATACAGTTTGGTACAGTGCATCATTTCATCTCAATATTCCACTTTGTTTATGAAAAATAGTAGACATTAGAGGAAGATCCTGGTGAAATAGGGGAGGGAGAGTGAAAATGGACAAAAAGGGAAAATGGACAAAATCATTAATGTATACAGTAAAGTACATCATTTCATTATGCCTTGAGCACTATTCAACTTTGGTTATGAAAAATAGTAACCATTAAAGGAAGATCCAGGATTTTGAAATAGAGGGAAGGGGGAGGGAAAGAGGAGGACAAGAGGAGGGCCTGAAACATTGTGTAATGAGGTGCTGAACTGAACCAAATTAAGTGAGTGGGATGTTGGTAAGGCTGGACCTTTCCTTGAATCCAACTATGACATGAAAAAGAATGCACCTCAGATTTGGGTTTTTTTTGTTTTTTTTTATTTGTTTTTAGTTGATGTTAGCCAGGCAGCAAAACAGTATTGTGACATGAATGTAAGCTGTTCACCACCTGATGTAACATAATTTAAAAACGTCCGTAATATAATTGATTATTTTTCTTGTTACAATGTTAAGTACCATAACATGATTTCAGCTAATTTAACAACATGAAGATGTGTTCTTACTTAATTAAATTGAGATCGTAGTAAGTAGATTAAAATGAAAGAAACAAGAAATTGGAATAATTAAAAATATGTCTCGTTTGTGTTAGTAAACTTCTAATTAAAGCCTACTATACAAATATATTAAAGTGTATTCACTAGTCACTATTTATAGATTGTAATCTTATATGAAATGATTAACAAATACTACTTTAAGCACATTCTTTTTAAGCTTAACTCAAATGTCATAGTTAATGTTCACATGCTTGTAATCAAAACACAAGTTATATTCATGTTAATTCAGATTGGCTTTGAACTAATTGGTGTTTTCACTTTATTTTGATTGGTTACGGTTTCTTTGAAAAACAATGTTCTTTTAAAGAAGAAATTAAAAATAATGTTTGGATAGTTGTTTGGATCAGCCTAAAACGAGAAATAAAATGATAATTATAATTTTCTTATGATTATCAACCTCCTTAATGATTTTTGTATTTCGAACAATGATAAATTTTGAGAACTTTTTTTGTATTGATGCCACAGCTGTTGGCCTATTGTGTTTTTAGAAATGAAATTTTGAAAAAAATGAATAAAATAAAATGAAAAAATTAAACCGAAGCATTTAGACATATGGAACTTTAATTAATTTCCATTTTTTGGATAATTCAACATGGTGTAACTGTAAACTTGACTTTACTATTCATGCACAGCTTTCATGGATGAAGCCCAGCATTGTGTATGAGGGAAGGTGCATTTTATGCAAAAGGCACAAACAACAGGATAGAAGTCTGGTTTATGTATTTTAAATTTGTTAAAGCAAAATATATGGTATGGGGGAGGGGTAGGGGGAGGTTGTCTGAGGAACACTGTCTTTTGACTGTGCATTTATTAAATATGCAAAACTCATCCAAACTGAATTGTAAAATAATATTGTTTTTTTAAATAAATTGTTATTCTGTTTATAAACACTACAGCACTTAGACTACAATTAGCGCAGACTTAATAACAAGTTACTTTGAGTAGTCCTCAAAAGAATGGCATTTTAATCATTTCTGTGCAGTAGTGAACAGGGTAAACGCCGGTAAATAAATACAAACGTCCTTCACACTGCGGCCAATATTTGCTCTACGTAAACTGAATCTGAAGTTGCTCTAATAAGAGCAGCAACAATATACAAACAGAAATTAAGAAAATAGAAATAATAATTTAGGCGCCATACATCTGAAACGTTACATTTGGTATAATATGATTTTAAATAATTGTATTTGACTTTAAAGGGAACTACAAATAAGTCTAAGTGCATTCTGTTTAATAAACAAAGTTCTGTTGACGACAAATTAATGAAGAGTTCATATCCCTGTTAAGTAAAGGATTCCAAGCTGAACTTAGTGTAAGCTAAGATGCTATTAGGCTTTAAGAACATTCTTAGTGAGATTTTTTCATATTAAAATTTTAAGTGTAAATGCATCGGTATAAGTATCTACTGTACAACTACTACTACTACTATTATTATTATTATTATTATTACTTGTTCATCTCCTTTTTTAAAGTACTTCCAACACAAGATGTGTGAGCGCTCACTGGCTAAAGCGTTGGAGCGCACCTTAGGAGTGCTAAACCAGGGCCTTTTCCACCTGCATTACCCTCCACACCCCCCCCCCCCCCCCCCATCATGTTTTTGGCCATCATCATTCCTTGATCAATTTTCCAATCCGCTCTTTTCAAGTTACTGTCAGCAATCAGAGTATGAAAATAAACATTTTACAAATAAAGTCTGCATCAACATTTTGCAAAGTAGACCTAAGGATAAATGAGGGATATACGTGTAAGTAGTGTGCTGTGAGTGTTGGAACAAAACTAATAGTGAGCTAGCAAATTCAACAGATTATCTTTGCCCTTCAATATGATTACTTATGATTAATCTAATATTTTGTGAATAATAATAACCAAATAGATTGAAATTAATTTAATTACATAATGAATGAATAATTAAATTAATTACAACTCCCGTTTTATGGATTTTTGCTAATCGAAACCAGTAACATTGATGCTATGAAGTTCTAACAAACATTTCTTTAAGCTCTGTCTACACTATAAACTTTATGTGACAACAAAATGTGATGTGCCCATCATACAGGTATATGGACACGATGATGTCATATCAATCTACCATATTTGGCCAGATCACTACCATATGTGGGCACATCACACATTTGTTGTTGATAGTTTGTTTGATAGTGCAGACAGAACTTAACATGTATGGTGGTAGACAATGTTTATTATTTTATGAGAAATTAATGAGTTTTTGTTTAAAGATGTATTATCCTCCAAAAAAATAATGAAAAATTAGTAAAATCAGACTTTAAGATAAGATAAGATAAGGGCATTTCGAATAAAATTAATCACTTCTGTAGTAAAAAAAAAATGTTTTCAGGGGAACATATATCTTTAATGTTTCAAATAATGAATAATTTAGAAAAATAATTTATTGAAACTGATGGAAAGTAGTGGGCGTATTCACCAATCACACTTAAGTAAGCGAGATATTAAATACCTTAAATATTAAGTATTTCCTTTAATTCAATAAATATTTAAGTATTCCCTTAAACTGTATTTCACTTTAGATAGGAGAGTTTTTTTAATACAGTCATTGTAACATGGATGCTATTGATTTCTAACAAACATTTGTTTTCTTAACATTTCTGGTGGTAGGTTTATACTTATGAGGATAAATGAATGAGTTTTGTTTAAACTAATAGTGTTAATGTTTAATAATAATAAATGTCAACGATTAACAGATTGTAAATATTTCAATCTGAATTACTTCAATAATGAATCACTAATTTGTGATTTCAATTACATATAAATAATTAATATATAAATTAATAAAAGGTTTTCAATGAATAAATCAATATAAATGATAATGAGGCTAGCTAAAGTACTTTGCCATTAAAAACACTTAATCTTTTTTTTTTATTGTTCTTTTCTATGATAAACACCATACTTAATAGTACTATGGTTGACGTTCTACTACTTAACTATATTGGAGTAAATTAAACATTAAAAACACCGAGGTGACGTAGTGATCTGTAAACAAGATCAACAGTCTACTTAAAGATGTATTGTCCCCCAAAAACATGAAAAATAAAGATTAATAAAATCAGATTTGAATATATTATTGTGTAGTTTCAATAAAGTTAATCACTTCCATAGAAAAAAAACTAATGTTTTTATTTATAAAATGACAAAATTAAATGGTTAAATTCAACCTAAAACCCATTGGCTGGCAGCTATTAATATTTGACTATTTTTTGCTTTAATTTACAGTCATTTAGGTAAATACATTTTTTTAGATCCAATTTTTGGTCAAGGTGGATAACTATTAGGTTACATTAAAATGGCATATTCAACAAAAAAATGTTTTTTCAGGGGGAAAATATATCTGAATGTTTGTGAAACGTTGTTGTAAGTACCATTTTTAGTACAAAAAAGAAAATTTCTCTTCTGGGCACTGGTCAGGGTGCCCATAAGCTCTGGGCCCCTGTGTTTAGCCAGAGCGCTCATAGCCGTTACGCCACTGAACTACACACAATCATAAAAGCTAGACATGGTGATTAATCTGCCACATGGCCTTTTATAATCCTGTAATATTCAAGACATTATTTCATGTTACATAATTAATATTGTGATGAATGAATTACATACAATTTTTAAATACAAAATTATATGAATATATTTGCGTCTTCTTGAATTTAGCCTGATAATGCTAAATTGAAACATATTAAAGTTCTGTGTAGAAGGAAATCTGGCCACTTATGCCCTAAGTGCAGTAACTATTATAGTTACTGCAGTAATAATAAAGACGAAATTCATCCAGGGTTCAATCCTGACCTAGTGCCAGGGTTGTAACTCACTCTTTCAACTCCACTCCTCAAATGAGACTTCGTTTATAAGCACGATAAACTATAATTATCCATCCTTTAATTAGCGAGTTTGTTCTCGCTGTTTGATGAGTATGAAATAATATGAGTTTGCTAACTTTGCTTAGAAACAAGAGTCAGCAGTCCTAAAGTTTACTGCAGTAAACTGTTACAGTAACAACTGTAGAATTACTTATACAGCTTGGTTTCCACTAGGACGCAATGCAACGCAAAGTGATTTGAACAATCACAAGCGATAGATTATTTGAACAATCGCGTGTGATTGGTCAACTCGCTTGTGTTGCGTCTACGTCCTTGCATTGCATCCTAGTGGGAAACAAGCTTTACTGCAGTAAGAATAAACGAGTTGCATGACCTGTGTACATGATATTACAGTGTGTGTTTAAGAAAGACCCATATTGATTATCAATTGAAACATTCATTACAAACATCTGCTAGGCGTGCATGTTTCAAGTAATATCAATTTTCATAATTCCTTCCAATAGATTACACCATTAATATCGACCCACGAAACACTAATAAAGAATAAAAAAACCATTAATACTAATCCACAACAACATTAATTGTGACCCCAAAACAAGTGTGTCCTTAATCAAACAACTCCTTATCGTTTAATATTATCTTATCTTGATAGATAACTTTTTAAACAATCATTAAGGTGTAGGCCTGAAGTATCTGACCCAGATTACACTTACAGTACAGTGGTTTTACAAAACTCATAATCAAGTCGCAATTCCTAACGAAATTATAAAGTCACAAATGATAACATAACTGTAGCAAAATCATCAGTTAAATCGATCTAGTTGTTAGTACGAACGATTGGTACAACAATCCAATAACAAGTCGCAGCAAACAACTTTGTTCATTGTCAAATGTTAGGAGGTAATCCATAAACAAGCCCACTGGCTCTCCACAAATTGCATTAAAGCCAAATTATGTCCTCTGATAACTGCAATTTGTTTATGTTACTGGCTAAATTTCTTTGCCTTAATCAATTTATGAACTTGCAAGTTGCAGGGTTTTGAGAATTATTGATGGAACTCCAAAATATGACCTAATAACAGCCAGTATTGGTAGAATGAAATTGTATTCATCTTAGGAGAATGGTTTGAAGCAAACACAAACGCCAACATGATTATTTCCAACTTGTACTTTAAAACAAATAGTACATATAATGACAGAACTGTTATAATCCTGTTTGAATATAATCCCACCTCCTGATTTAGCCAAAATTTGGAGAGAAAACATAAATGTACTCAACAAATACATACAGAGAAGGTAAAGCTCTGTAACATGGTAAAATAAGGGAATCGAGTCAAAATCATTCCACTGCAGTTACTGCAGTAACTACATTTTTAACTGCAATATATATGATTTTATTAGTTTGTTTCAATATGGAAGTTTATAAAGCAGTCAGTGCAATGTGAATGATTTACTAAGAAAAAGCTTTCATTTGCATAAAGGCTACAAAATGATTATACAGCAATATAAACTGCAATAGAATAATTTTGACATGATTCCTAAAGTAAAGGGTAGGCCAAAAAGTGAGTGGGTGGCAAAAAATTAACCAATCATTTGTGACAATATTAAGAGTGGTAGCTTAAAAATCTATGGGTCTTGGGTTCATGTCTTGTCATATGTCAGAAATTTTTCATATGAATAAAAACAACTCCACTCCTAAAGATGTACGAAGACTTTGTTTATGTAGAGCATCTTGTGCATATGTTTTCCCTGTAAACATGATTGCTACCTTTAATAAGGAGAATAATTTCATTTATGGTTATCATTAATTTTAGCATCATTCATTTATGTATGTCAACCATCTTAGCAAGAATAATATGATGCAGTATATTGCAATGAATATCAAAATAACAATGTAAAGACTATATACATGTAATAATACGTTAACAATATGTTTTATGTTTCTAAATACATTGTCATTTTAATATCATCAGAAGATCCTCTGAATATTAATTTCAGTGTAAAAGAAACAAAACACATTCTGAGAATTTGACGTTTTGATAAACATTAGATAATTTTCAAGAATTTTGCGGGTCTTTTTCATATAAACAGTTACAATGACAAAAGTGTCCACAAATTTTGGTTTTTTTTTTTGTGTTCTGTCTCTTTACTTGTATTATTTTGTCATTTTAAAATGAAGCCATGTTAAGCTCTGTCTACACTAACAAATTAGTTTGACAACAAAAGTATGATGTGTCCAAATATGGTAGTGATATGACATCATCATGTCCATATATGGGCACATCACATTTTTTTGTCACATAAAGTTTGATAGTGTAGACAGAGCTTAATTTTGTCATTTTAAAATGAAACCGTGTTAAACAATGTGAATTCTAAACTGACCAATCATGTTGTTGAATGTCGTTACCTAGCATGATTGAATAGAATGATATGGATGGGTTTTCATGACATTTGCGATATAAATTACAAAGCATGAGATGAAGAAGATAAACTAGATTGATCACATTCATGATGATATTCTGACAAATTTGATTAACATCTGTAATCTAGAAATATGGTTTCACCAAATTACACCCCAGGTTATGTTTCAACTTCAGTGTGTCCTACTTTATAAAAAAAAGAAAAAAACTTGCAATTTCCCTTTTTTATAATTAGTGACCATTTCTTTCAAGAGGTGGGGGAAGGGGTTTGGGGGTTGGGGGTTGATCATGAAGCATGTATCAAGAACAAATGAAATTTCTTTCTGTTTCTGCTTTACAGCCTGATAAACTGGTATCTATAGTACTCCACCAATACATAGGAAACAGTGTAGATTCAGGATTTTTTTTCTCTACATCAGACCATGGAGAAATAAGTTAGGAACTAACTTATTTCTCCATGATCAGACTGATAAATATTCTGTCAAAAAGAGATATGAGAAATAGTTCATAATTTTATTTTAGCTGTCAAAAGGGGGACTGGACTAAATATGAAATGTTTTATACTTTCTTCTTACAAACAGTACATGTATGTTTCTATAATGGCTTAAGTTTGAACTTAACTTTAAGAAAGACAAATGTACATGTTTCTATACTTAGTAGTAGTAGTCTTACAAATGGTTTACCTAGACAATCAGTACAATTATCCTATCTCAGATCACCTGCAACGACTTTCACTTAAGCTTATCAACACAATGCCTTTCAAATCCTCTCAAGCATAACGGTCAATTGGACGATACACGGCTCAAACCACCAAAACGAAACGATTTTGCTATGATTATTAAGTCTACTGTAAATGATTCAATATATTTAATAATGATAATAAGAATTTATATACAGTCTTCTACCGCATTGGATATCAACAATACAAGCTTTAGTCACAATTTCACATGCTTAAGATGTAAATGCATTTCATACGGTTTGATAAGACGGTAAATCAGAAATATTATAAGCTGAGTTGGTCAGCTTTGTCTGTAGGCTAAACATATAACTCAGTAACCACAATCTCATCCAAATAGCACATAAAAGGCAACAACATCATCATCTAAAACAGATATGATATTTAAAGAAGAAACAGAATACCAATGTAATCTAACAGATCTGTCATCAGTACTGTCAATAAATGCTGTATGCCGCTTATGAAAATTTTTTCAGCGCGAAGACAGCACTCAATTTGACTGCAGTGGTGTTATTTAATTGTAACGATTATTTACTTGATTTTGATAAAGTTACTAAGTTTATAATTTAGTATTAGGTTAATAATAAATAATATATTTATATAATTTAAAAGATTGTTATGTGTGGTTAAGCTATGTTGTGTTCAAGAATAACGACAGTGGCACAAACTCTTCCTACCCCGGTGTATAAATGGGTACAATTAGAAAAAAGGTTTTTTTTATGTAAACAAGACTAAATTTAGCTCTGTAATGCATGAATACATAACTTTTTGAAAAATAAAATTTATTAGTTAATAACAGAAATATTCTCGTCAAAGGTTGCACGATTGAGAATACGAAGAGCTGAGCTTTATAAAGTTAAAATTACAATGGATTAAAATGTCTTATTAATTGCACTTGTCCGTAGCATTTAGAGCATTTTGATCTTGTGACATCGTTCGTGTTACCAATTCTTGCCAGTTGACATTCTCACATGACCTTCTTCAATTCATTATATTGACATAGTAATATAAAAACATGATAAAGCAGTTATGATCCTCGCATTAAGACCTTATAGAAAAAATTGTTGTTTTCCATTTGTCAAGGTAAAAAAAAGTTAAACCTCGAGTTAAATGTCATGAAATTTAAATTAGTCTGTAAACACAAATAATTTTTTTATAATAATTATTATGTATTTAAACCAATATGGTCATTTTTGTTGAGAAAGACCGTAATTGTAAAAATTGTTAAAGAAATCATAAAATATAATAATGATAAAAATTTGACCAGCAGTACAGTACTCATCAGAATTTAACTAATAAAGTAGGATAAAAAATAAACAATTAAAAAAAAATGTGTTCTAATAATTCAAGATCAAGATTTTTTTTTAAATTTACCTGATTGCGAAATTAATTTTTCACAAAAAAATACCAGAATATCTAAACCCATCTCAAACAGCACATATTGGTTATGCAGGTAGAGAAGATCGAGTATCAAATTCTGGGTTAGTGCTATTATTTACTATCGTTTATTGTGTTTTAAATGAATTAGAATTTAGCATATCTCAAGCACCTTTTCCACTGCAACTGTATCCTAATACGGAAAATTCCAGCTAAAATCCCCCTTAATGGGGTACTATCTTAACAGACCATCTTAACATTATCTATTTTAATATGTTAACAATTATTTAACTCACATAAGCCACATGGCACCCCTCAGGTCCGCACTTAAACCCAAAATACACCCCTATTAAAGATATTGTTGTCCAATGGTACAGTCCTTTCAATTGAAGACGCACCGTACCAATAATGTTTACCATATTTAGGTCAGGAAATCGTCTTTAAGATATTTCCTTTATAATAATCCTATATAACCTTCTGGGCCTTTCTTCAACAAGAGCGATTAAAGAGGAACACATTTAAACATATGTAGGCACCAGTTGTGTGTTTTCAGATAGCATTTTGTTGACCGACTACACTTGAATCAGGTCAAGCCATGATGCTACTATACAACACTTTGGCTACCATAAGATTATTAGGTGTTAATTTATACTGTAGGTGTTCATTAATCATTTCGTGTTAAATCACTTTAAATCTGGAGGTTTCGTCATGTATACAATCTGCATAAATTGAATGATCATTATGCTTTTCACACTTTTGCTGTTTTAAAGTGTTCCTCTTGATTCCTCGTCAATTTTCAATCTGACATTTTGTGCAAAATTTGAAATCTGAATTAACTTGGACTTTCATAATATCTAAAAATGTTGTCATTTCCTTTTTTACTTCAAAAACGAAACGTTATTGGTATGTAGCTATACCATATGGAATGCCCACTTAAACCTACGTGGGAAAATTGTTCCCTAATAATGTAATTTTTGTTTGTTTATAGCAATCTGAATGTTATGCCTTTTGGATGTGTTTTATACTGTTTTCACCTTCTTATTTTAGTGTTTTGTATTTGTTGACTTGTTTTGCCCTGCAAGCTGTGACCTGGGATGTTTGTTACATTGTTTTATTTGAAATAAAGGATGATTTTACTACGTGTATAGCACATTGAGAACCTGCTTTATAGAGAATGAACTATATATAATAATAGTAATCTTTATTGTCAACAACAACAACAAAATGAAAGCATCAAATAATAAACCAATCGAGGACAAGAAAAGTAAATAATACGATGAATCTGTCCTCGTTGGATTGTGGCATTATTCAGGTTCCATTAGTATTCGTTAGGCCTACGGTATTTATGATAACAAACTAGCATGACTTACTGTCTGTAGGTAATTTGTCACCATTCAAATCGTACGTCGTATATTATATAACTTGTCATATACTTTCTTTTGTACAAAAAGATCTAAACTCATTCTGTGTTTGTATACGAGATGCCTCCCTAATGGTCTTAAGTTTTAATTGTTTATTTGGATAAATTTGAGAGTATATTCCAAGTATAGTCCCAGATAAAGTTGGCAAAAAATTAATGAGTGGGATTATATTTGGATTGCATTAATACAGTCTTGTCTAAATTTAGCCTAAATTAGGGGTGGGATTATATTTGGATTGCATTAATACAGTCTTGTCTAAATTTAGCCTAAATTAGGGGTGGGATTATATTTGGATTGCATTAATACAGTCTTGTCTAAATTTAGCCTAAATTAGGGGTGGGATTATATTTGAGTATGGGATTATGGTGGTGCATACTGTATACCATAAATAAAATCCATAGGTTGTTAAATTTTAAAATGAAGATTTTTTTTAATTTAAATTTGTTTTAAAGATTCAACTGTAGGCATGCAATTCATTAATACTGATATTTTAATGACTTAAGTAATTGGCCTTTTAAGTCCGTTCCCTATAGATTTACACATTTACTTTAATACTACTTTTCCAGATGGTCTAGGCATTTACTGCACTTTAATAAGTATATCAACAGGGTAGAAAATACTAGTTTGATGTATGAGCTCAAACAACCAGCATTCTGCCACAAAAACAAACTTAAGTGTTTTATTGGAATTCCTCTGTTTAAAAAATCTTGCCTTATTAGGAAAAGTCCTAGCGGAAGGAGTGAAACAGGCAATCATAATTAAAATGCCCCAATTAAACCCTTTGAATCTATAATATGATGTGGTCTTGTGTTCAGGTATGTGAACAATTAAAAGCTAACATAAAAGCATGGAGTTTGTCGATCCCAACTTGTGTGTCATTATTGTTACATCAATAACTGAGGGATGTGGAATTGATTCCAGATCTTCCAATTTTATATTAAATAATTTATATTTTACATACAGTACTGACTGTATGCCTAGATTTTACTTTTACGGTTTTGTTTTTCAAATTTGTTTTTGTTTGGTAATGCAATGTATTATAAAAAGATTGAAAATAAAAAAAAAATAAAAAAATCTGAACCTCTTGGGAGACCAGTACTTTGAAAGAGCTATTTATGGGAAGATATTGTATTGTATAGAAACTACATTCACTGACTTCTCACAATACGTTATCTCCTAAAAGCTTCTTATTTTGGTTTTCAATAAAAGGCAGATGACCTTGTGCCAAAGTAAGTCTTGTAACACAGTTTGATATGAAATAGTGTTTGTACATACGTATGTATAATTAATGAATTTACTTATACCTCTGGTGTGTCTTACAAAAATCAATAACAATTAATTAAATGTATTAGTACACAAGCTTTCACAGGCACATTCATTGCAGGACGTTTATTGATTATCTTGTGAAAAACCAATTACAAAGATTAAGAACATAGTTCAATAAAATGTTTATTTGCACGATGAACGTACAAAAAAATAAAACAACTAGTTAGAGTAGAATCCCTCCTTTAAGGGGACACTTTCCCCTGGTGAGTGGTATCACTCCACGGTGGGACAACAAAATGTGTACTTCCACAAGGCTGTATGAAAGAAATACAACTACAGTATCACAACTATCAAAATAATGAACAAACAAGAACAATTTTATACATTGAAAAGAGAGAAAAAAAAGTATATTTATACTTATAATATTTATATATATATATTTAAAGTTAGTAGATATAAATTAAAACAGAAATGCTAAAAATTATAAAACTCACCACAACAAAAAGGCTTAAATAATTAAGAACATGCCTATATTGAGTCCTGGACCCTTAATAAGGATGACGTTACTACTTAAATGTGAAAGTCAACCAACTCCAATTGCAATTAAAACATTGATTAATTCTGCTATTTTATAATTCATGCACCTCACATGGATGAATGGCATTATGGGATGAAAAAGATGTACACTAAAATCTTTTGTATTTTTTTTTAACTGTATAAAAATTAATATACTTTAGGTTATTTGTATTTATATTTACATGTGTTGTAATTTGTATTATAGGTTATTGTACTTTTATATTTTATGTTACCGCAAGACCTCTTCGTAGCTAAAACAAAGCTATCTGGGATAGCATCCAAAATGTCTATGCTTGAACATAGAAGGCACCAAAATATTATGTTGCTAAACAAAATTGTATATTTTGTCCAATAAATAAATATATACTATTATGATTGAATAGTTGAATATAAAAAGTGTTTGCTTGTTTCGTGCTTTGAATATTTCTGTTAGTTTGAGTATTTTTAATGACAAGAAAATGTTATTTTGTTCTTCACATAGTCATAAGTGATCTACAAAATATGACATAATGTTTGTTTTATAAATCTCATAATCTATGTTAACTTGCTTTTCAATGTTCCAATAAATGCCAACATTTTATCATGCAGTTTGCTTTAGATAGACCTATAACTCACATTCTAAAACAACAGCCGATGGTAGTTTAATATGTTTGTTTTGAAAATCTGTGAACATTGCCAACATTTGAAAAGTGTTTGGGCGTTATACTGTACAACTTTTTGTTTGTTTCCCTTTCAAGATTTAGAGTTTGTTATAATTAACTTTTGTTGACATTATATTTTAATGTCTTAAAGTAGCAAATTTTAAAGAGTTTTTATACATGTTTTTAACCTTATATTTTTTTTAAACCGGACCATATGTAAAACAGGTGCTATAGCTATACCTGATATGCGTTTATCCTGTATAAATATGTTTTTAAATATAACAAAATAAATAAAAAGTAGTTTAGAATTTAGACATACAACAGTTGATAAAGTAGTTATTTTTGGTTAGAAAATGATAAAAAAATATCAAAACTTTTGAAGAAAAAAAAGTGTTAGGTTTTGGCTAGTGATTCTGTAAACTTAACAATAACAGAAATGTCTTTAAAATTCTGTTATCTTGCTTTTGGAAGTTTATAGTTATATATTGATTATTCAGGACTTTTTCAAGCAATAATACTACAAATATAGGGCCGTAGCCACCAGTACGGTTGGTAAGGTTTCAACCTGACCACTTTTTTACAAAAGTTTAACAACCCAGTGGCTTGAACTGAGATTGTTCCATTTTCTTGTGAAAACCGCACCACTTTATTTCTCGTGGCTACATCACAGAAATATTATGAAATAAATAATGAGATAAAGATGAAACTATAAGAGAGACAAATGTTGCCTGAGCCGAGACGCAACTCTTTTACGATGCAAGAGATAAACCCATGAAATAGCAACCTGGTTTCAATAAATGGCATTCTGCCTACGATATCATAGCACATTTACTTACCATAAGGTGGCTGCCCATTTACTAGATATAGCACATTTACTTACCATAAGGTGGCTGCCCATTTACTAGATATCATAGCACATTTACTTACCATAAGGTTGCTGCCCATTTACTAGATACAGTAGATACAGAATAAATAAAAGGAAATTGATAAGAACCTTCATGAATATGACACAAATGACATCATCACCTCTGTAATAATGACTTGACATTTGAAATCATTCACCACAATGAAGGCGGCCTAGGGTATCAACCTCTACATCCAAGACGTTTCTTTTCAACATCGAAAAATATTGACTTGTTATACAGAAAGAAATCAATATTAAAGGCAATTTCAACGCTTCTCTTGGAGTAAGAAAAACAAATCAATAAATATAATCCATCAAGTGGTGCTTTAGAATGAATAAAATCTACAATATCTATGAAGATATCACCTGCCTGGTGTAACACCTAATCAACTATAAAGTTAACATATCTACTCACCTACACTGCTATAAACAGTTATCATTTTATTTGTTTCAATTTCAGTGCACATTAA
The DNA here is from genome assembly GCF_963402885.1 of Antedon bifida. Classification (NCBI taxonomy): domain Eukaryota; kingdom Metazoa; phylum Echinodermata; class Crinoidea; order Comatulida; family Antedonidae; genus Antedon; species Antedon bifida. The sequence goes on along the minus strand of NC_136229.1, from coordinate 432,005 downwards.
TATATTAGGCAGAACAAAACAAATCACTATACTCAAACAAAGTTCTTACAAGATGATTACGATGATGATTATGATGATGATTATGATGATGACGGTCTTTGACAAATTATGTTAATTATAATCAATGTTTGGTCACTTCTTATAATAATAATTATACAAAACATTTCACATTATTACCCCGTCATTAGCCTACGTATGGAAACATACTCTTATGATGAAACTAGTAATCAGCGCAATTGTGTTTTGACCTTACCAGGTTCCCATTTATACACCTGGGTGTAGAGAGGTAGATGTAATATGGGCACATAGTTTGATAAGTGTAGACAGAGCTATAGTCCGTCAACAGGGAACAATGATTTGTCAGAGAATTGAAGGTGACAAGAGGGAGCATATTGAGGAACAAGTTGGATGATAGACCGACAGGAAAAAATTGAGCTTTAAAACAAAGATCTTGAAGATAACCTCACAATCAATTGAACAGTTTACACAGCCTTTTGTGCATAACTGAAAGAACAGTGCATTACGATATATTAAATAGCCATATGGACAATTTTATATTGAGCTGTTTTGGAAAATGGACAGTTTAATATTTACTAACAGGAATCAATATAGAAAATCAATTATCGTAAACCTTTATGAAAGTTAAATAGAACATAAAGAACTCTAAATGAACCTGACTAAGTGAAGATATAAATAAATATTTTAATGATTTTTATGTAAATTAACAGACATTTGACATTTACAGTGAAGCTTGTTTTTTAATTGAAATACTAACTGATTCATAGGTATGTTGTGATAGTTGCAATGTAGTTAATTTAGGGGCTGTTACAAGAGGTTGGGGAAGGTGTGGTCGAACATGAGGTAATGTGGCCAGACCTCCCCTTCCCTTTCAAAATGGCCTCGAACTACTTAAAGATGGATTGTCCCACAAAAACATGAAAAATGAAGATTAATAAAATCAGACATTAAATAGGCCATTTTGCAGTTTTAATAAAGTTATTCCCTTCTGTAAAAAAAAATAAAACAAAAAAAATTATTATTTCACTTATAAAAAGACAAACGAAACAAGTCATTTTAACCAAAAACCATTGTCTGACAGACAATTTAAGTATTTTTTTGCTTTAAATTACATTTTTTTTCAGGTGAATAATTCTTTTTTATCTACTTTTTGGTCAAAGTGAATAACTATTATATGACATTAATATATATTTAACACTAAGCTTTGTCTTCATACTATAATGTTTCTTTTAATGCATATTAAGGTAACAACAAGATGGAATATTTAAGTTAATTGATATAGATGAAGAAGAAAATGAAAAGCTACTAAAACCATTAACTTATCAAATTTAATGAACATTAAATTCATGAATGTGTCAAGAGTTTAATTTAAAAGGGGTGAAAGTTTGATTTAATTGCTAAACTAAGTCTGCAAAAACAATTTGATTTTCCTTAATCACCATCATCTCCATATTTTGACCATTTCTTCTGATCTAATTTAAATAGGCATTGTTCAAACTGTTTGTACTGCAGTAATAGGTTACTGCAGTATAAAAGCACTGTCAATGGTAAGCTCTTCGCAGCATTTGTTAAAAAATAATAAAATATCACTTTTGCACTAATATTTATTTAATGCTCTTTAAAAAATGCAGTTTAAAAAAAAATTGGAAAATGAAAAGTGCAACAACTTTTGAAATGCAACATTACAATAAGGTCAGAAGGGTTTTTACATAACAATACATTAATGGATTGTGTAATCTTACCGTAACCATGGGAAAACAGAATCATATTTACCTCACCTGATGACGTACGTTTTCATTTTATTTTTTATTAAAAATCCTGAAATATGTATCACGATCTAATTGATTGAAATAATAAGAATTTAGTTTTGCTAGTTTTCGAGGAACTATATTACAACAATCTTACTGAGTGTTATTAAGGGGACAGTTTTTTAAGTTTGTTCCCACTCTTAAACTCTGTCCAGACTACAAACTTTATGTGACCAAAAAAATGTGATGTGCCAATATATGGACATGATGATGTCATATCACTACTATATTTGGGCATATCACTACCATAATTGGGCACATCACACTTTTTTTGTCAAACTAGTTTGATAGTGTAGACAGAGCTTTACAAAATGCAAGGCGGTAGATACAACAAAAATAATTGACCAATCACAAGTGATTGTCCTAACTGCAATTGATAAAATTAGTTTTGGATTGTGCATGCGTTTGTTTGTTGTGTCCGAGTGGGAACCAAGCTTTAAAGCCATAGAGCATATACTACTGTAATTTTGAGTAATTAAATTTCAAAAAAACTATAATAAAATAATATTAACAGAAATTAATTACAATCTGTAATCTGAGGCATCTGTTAAACATTTTGAAAATCTTCATTTAATTTTATTGATCAATCAAAAGTTCTTTATCATTGTATTTCTGTTGTATTTTGTTTTACTTTGATGTACATTGAATTGAATATGTCAATCTACGTAACTAAGCAATATATTCAATGAGGTCAACTGAGGTCATACTCCTGATACATCCAAATTATCAGCTGCCAATTGATTGTGTCATGAAAAAAATTAATCATTTGAATGCAAAAAAAATGACACTTATTAAAATTAGTCGTGCACAATATTAGAAGGTAAGAAGGATTACAAAAAAATATATGAAACTGTTAATGAAAAAATACATTATGTTTGCTCATCAGTTCCACCTAGATAATCCTAACTAATTCAGAGTGAGGGTTAAGGTTCTTTTCTCAATCATTCAAATTTCTTGACACTTTGCCATCAACTAGTTTGATCACATTAATGTATGGATTGCAATTGCTGCCAAAACATACATACATACCAAAAAAATATCACAAACACTTGAATGTATATTAGACCAAGGTAATCTAACAACAAGACACTGAGCTCGCCTTGCCAAGATAGGAACTCGTAACAGTCCTTTGATCTTATGTCTAGCCGGACAAATATAAACAGTACTGTACTATGCACTGTGTCTTTTAAGGGGTTTGGAACTGATGGTGTCGCAGCCACAGATAATCCATTTGATCTCCAGAGCTTTAGTTGACAGAAGAATAGAAATAAGAATATAAATCTCCGATAGTGATGGTTAGGATTTACTTTGCTTCTTTTCTTCACAAAACAATCATATATTTTAATCCATCAGAATATAAATGTACTGGTAATGTTACGGCCAAATTCACATTTATTACCATCACATGATTCGTAAAGTTAATGTTTATGTGAATCAAAAGTCATCTGTTGCGAAACATAATAGTTATTTACTGGTAAGTCGCCAATATGCCAAATACAATCAATCATCTCTAATTTAAAGTTTACAGTCAGTTAAGTTTTCAAATTTTTTTGTTTTTTTTCATAACTCATCACAACACTTTAAAAAAAATCTGAAGGAAAAAAATTATTCAAAATTAACGATACAGCAAAATGGTGAGGCCAACCAAATGTCATTTCTTTTACCTGAAGGACAAATGAATATTTAATCTCTGCAAGCAAGGCCTCTTAAACCTGTTTTATTTCTTTTTTTCAGATTAAGATAATACAGTGAGTATTATTGTTGCAAATAGATATTGAAAATCATCATTTTTATGGCGAAACAAAATAAGACATGTTGACAAAATAAAACATTGCATGTGAGATAACAAGACTACATTGACATTTAATAAGTTTTCCTTCCAAAATATATTTCCTCAATTTAATATGAATTTACGAGTCTGCAAAAAATTGAAGCAACAGAAAAAGCAACAATCAACGTCCGATAATTTATAAAATTCAATTGAGTAGATTTAAATTGAAAATGGTTTTGATAGAAAACAATTTAGACTTGAAACATTCATTAGCTATTTTTTTACAGTAAAAATCAATAAATCTTCATTTCAAATTTAATGAACATCTAGTTACATTAATGCCTTTTCCCATTTAATTGGAATAACAATGAAGAAGAAAAATAACAAAACACGGAAGATGTTCTCTTCTTGAATTAGAAGAGTTAATGTGTTAATTTCATCTGGTTTTACAAAAGGTATGACAAAGATTTCTTTTTGTAGCAACAACAAAAATTACTAGCGAACTTACACTTAACAGAACGTCAGGTAAGTAGTTAAGAAACTTGTCAGGTTTTGAAACGTTCTGTAAGTTTGCTTATAATTGTTTGGTTTTTACAAAAAGAAATCTTTGTTATAGAGTTAATGTGGTTAACTAGGTTCCTGGGTTCACATCCTTTTAGAAGTCAGGTTTTTTTTCAGGAAATATTTTCACTCACAAATCAGCATTTTGAGTATACCATGTGTTTGTTATGTAAGAGTCTAGAGGAGCTATAGCTTGGTGGTATAATGCTTGGTTACCAGGAATCTGGGTTCATATCCTGTCAGATGTCACAAATTTTTCTCTTGATAACAAAAATATTTTCATTCGCAAATACAAGAGGACTTTAATTGTTTATGTACAGAATTCTGTGTCATGTGTTTGTGATATAAATATATATATACTATAGAGGAGTTGTAGCTTGGTAAAGATGCTAGGTTACCAGGAATCTGGGTTAAGATCCTGTCGGGTGTCAGGATTTTCTCTCTTTACAAAAAAAAATTCCATTTGCAAAGACTTCCATAAGACTTTGTTTGTTTAGAAAATTGTGTGTTCATGAAAAAAAAAATCTCATTTTGTTTTTAAGATGATGATGATACAGTAAAACAAATTTGAATTCATAGAGCCTTAATTAAGGACAATGTATTTTATAATCAGCGTTTTTTAGGATTTGGCAAATTTGATTAATATCCAACAAGCTTAAGTCAGTTGATTAATATTTTTTTTACTCCAAAAATAAGATGGAATATGGATATATTGATTTATTAGGACATAAAGATTATTGTTATTATGACTTGATCTATAACTAAGTCTAGCTTGAGTTTTAATTGCTTAGTTAAGTATACTTATGACAAATGCAGCATTGTAGACATGCCTTAGTACTATCACAACATTCACAGTTCTTATATCTAATATCGCATATATGGCTGACAACATTATTATAACACAACAGCTGATTCAGGGCTGCAGAAATTGGGAACAGAATTTTGGCTGCACAATCAAGGTAACAATATCTGTAAATGACAGATGTTTCCTAGCATTTTCAGCAGACTGGCACAGATCATCATGGGGAGGGGGAGGGGTGTTGTTGTTTTTTGTTTTTTGTTTTTTTGCTTCTCAAATTTCCCTGTGTCAGTAGTTAGTCATACACAAGAAAATGTTGCACAGGCCTATGAGATGTATGCACTACATCTCTCATATTGATTGGACATACATAATTGATTAAATTAACCTAAAAGGCCTACCAGTTAAGTACCACCATTGTTAACCTACTCAAATAAAAAAAATGAACTTAAATCTACTGCTGTGGTGAATCTGTTGTATAAAAAAGAATGTTTTGTAAATTAATAATTAACCTGAGAGCTAAGTCTGGGCCTTGTTTATGAGACAGTACTTATACTGTTCTGTGGAGTACAAATCCTGTATCTGTAGTATTTAGTCAGAGGATCAGAAAAGGTTGATCACAAAAATGCATGTTACTCATGGTTACAAAGGATCTCAAGGTCATTGGGTTTTACTTAATTCTTATCCAAACGTATTCAATTTATTTATCTATATCTTGGCTAAAACTACGTACTGATTCATGCTACATCATAATAAGAGTAAGAATAAGAGTATTACTATTGCTATTATACTTACTTTTTTTTATCTCATCTCGTGCGCATACAAGAAAGTGTTGGTTGTCTGGACAATATTTGGCGCGTGTGGCTGTTCAACTTTCACAAAGGGAAGGCTAGCTAGCAGCATTCAATGTGTAGTAGTCCTCCTATCCTTGAGTTTGTACGTGTGCAGCATCCGACGTTAATGGTATAACATAAATCAACTTACTTATGACTGTAAGAGATCCACTACTAGAGAACGACGTGGTTTGAGAAGTAAACCAAAATAATTTAATTCATAATAATATTATTCTGAAACCTGTGTCTCTTGCACTGTCTCACTTCAAATGGACGAGCCGACCCGACAGACCTTTTGATTGTTTACACCCACTCGGGAGATTCGATTATACAACAGGGTAGTTTCACTATATTTTAGTTTGAATTATGAGGTGTTAATAACATATTCCTTGCAATCAACTACCTGATATTGTTTAATTGTATATTTTGTAATAATTTGTAACTTTTAATCAATTCATTTACGGTAAATTACGTGAGGTGCCTTCGTTGTGATTTAACCCCAGTTAATGGTGAGTGTTAATGGACGAATCCAAACTTATAAAATAAACAAACTTTTAGCTGCCGAATCTCTGTTAATTATTAATCATTTTGATGGTCATTATAAAAATAAACAATTTAAAAGACGTTAGTGAGGGGTATTTGACAGCCAAATTAAATTTCTAACTTGAAATCTTTAACTAAACAAGGAATGAAAAACATAATATTATATATTGTTTGTAGTTAACTACGAAAGTTCCCAGAAATACGACAATTAACATCAGATGATAGTGATAGTATCTATATGAAGGGCGGCCGGATTCATGAGCAGATATAGATCAGTCTGTCATATTTTGTTTTAATACCGATGACGCGAGATTATATTTGATAGGATAGATAGGCCTAATAGTAATACCAAATATTATTTTTCTTTCTACAATAAGTACAAACTTACGTAATTGTAAGAAAGACTGTTATATAAGTCCTTGATTGTAAAGACTGTTTAGACTGATAATTGTATTCTCAAATCAATAGCGTTGGATTTATATTTCCTCACCGATCATCTACACTATTGAAATACGGAAATTATACCGTTTAAAATAAAGTACGTTAAGAAGGTTATTTAAAGTCTAATACCGCACTTTACGACAATACGACGTATACAGCTTTAATGCGTATTGGGTAACATTAAAGATGTATTGTCCCTTGAAACACAAAAAAATGAAGGTCAAAATATTCTAAATTTAAATTGGCCATATCAAGGTAATATTAAAGTTATTCACTTTAAGTCGAAAATTCGAGCCAAAAACAACAAGTATACGTAATTAACAGGTAAATTAGTTTGATTACATTTCGTCTGGAAAATCGTCGCGAGCGAAAGTAAACAAAGATTTCAAACCATGAGTACACATTATGCATATGCTAATTAGGATTGTTTACAACTCGTCACGGTTGAGAAGGTATTTTCACACAGATCGTGAGGAAGTTTTATGATTATGCATACAGAGTAGCCAAACAAACGCGTTTCATTATGGGATATGTTTTGATCGAAAACTTTGACTGGAAGTCAAAGTTATTTTTTTAACAAAAAAACGTCTGTATTTCAGTTAAATGATTTTTTTTTTCGACAAATTTTTGGTGATAGTTAATAACTATTATGATACTTCAAAATGACCCACCTTTTTTGAAATCTTTTATTTTTTATTTTTTTGGAATTAGAAAGGGACAATACATCTTTAAGTAATTATGTTGTAATAAATGGGCATTTTTTAAATGAAGTAAAAATAGCCAAAAGATTCATAGAATAGCGTTATAGAGAAAGAGAGTAATCTGTGAGCTATAATTCAAATCGGTTTAACCTTCCGATTGAAACAATAGACAATAGGCCCTACAACAAAAATACCATAGTTTTAATTGAGTAATTGATAATAATGTATCATTATGTAACATGTATTTCATTTTTAACTTATCAATTTTAAGAGATCTTAAATTGCGACAAAAAAAACAGAGATGCTTTAAAACACGAATCATCCATTAATTTCACTATCGAACACGCGGGTCAAATGCTTCTGGTAACCATGGCAATACTGAATCATGTCGTGAACACATTATTGCAATGTCATTAACTAAATTCACAGCGTTGGCATGGAAACATATCAAAATCGAAACTACGTAGAATTCAGGAAATTCTGTTATAAATTTATTTAGACTTATACAAAGTATTTTAATGGCAAATACGATGGAATTGTACGTCAGTGTTTTTAAGAAGAGTTGTATCATCATTTCGGGAGGCGATTAAAATGACAGCAGTTTATGGAACCGAACATCTTTAGTGTCATTGCCTTCTAATCACAGACACTGGGTCCAAATCATTACACTGACTCACGACGACACAAAACAAAACAGTAACAGAACGATGTTTTTGTTTTCTTTATGCATTATTTTTTAAGTATGGCCTATCTTTCCTTTTTTTTGTAGAACACACAGCGGTTTAGCCACGGGTAATTTTTTTTTATGTTTATTATCATACCACTATAATATCAATAAATAGAAAAATAATTTGCTTTGGTGGTATTTCGAAATATCCATATAATAAGCATACAACACAACCAGAATCGACAACTTTTTGGGACAAAAATGAATATCAAAGATCGTACAACAAGTTTAAAATCAATTGTCGTTGTATATAATTAAACTGTCATACAAAGACTATTATCAAACATCATAGGCCTACACACAAAATACAGATACAAAATAATAAGCTTAACATTTATTTAAAATTAAGACAAATTTAAGAGGAAAAAACACTAAATTAAAATTATATAGTAATACAAAAGATGACTATGAACCCTAAAACCGATTACATTATTTTTCTTTAAACAGCAATACATAGCGATGATGATAAAAATAATAAAATGCTGACATTCGTAGCAGCAGCAGCCGCAGATGTCCTAGCATGACGAACACACACATTGATTCATTTCAACACGTTTGTAAAATATCGTACAATAATTATCGTAAGATAAATATTGCATATAATAAATATTGCATAATATATTGTCGTGTGCATGTGAATACATTTTAAGCTTCTTTGTTCCTACGCAACGTAGACTCAACGCAAATGTTGACCAATCACGTCACGACGCGACAATTCGGATGCTCCACCGCTTGTGATTGGTCAATTACTTGCGGCGCGCTTTTGTCCTTGTGCTGCGTCCAAAGTGGGAGCGCGCTGCAGTCGTGTGCATGTGAATGCATCTTAAGCCATAATTGTTTTGGCGGCAATGCGGATCAGGTGCTTGCAGATAATTAATCAATAATATGTAATATAATGGTAATTCGTCATCATATAGACAGAGTAATTGAGTCGGTTTGTCCGATAGGTCATGTTTAAATGGACGACCATGCCAAATTTTATTCCGGAGAGAAAATTAATGAAGTCTCAGCTCTTAAAAGGAAGTTTTCAATCAGTTATTCTGTGATTCCAAAAACATATTCTTTCACGTGACTAGTAAAGACAATCATTGGCGCCTTCGTCTAAGGGTATAATTTTTCAATCACCTTTTTACAGAAAGCAGTACTAACTTAATCCACATCATTGATTACAAATATATCATTTAGCACATTCAACGAATATCACCATCGTTATCATCATCATAATGTATTTTATGACAGGTTGACATAATCAGAAGCAGTATATCTAATCTGTTATTAAATGCAATCTCTTTTATTTTGTGTAGTTTATACCGTCGTTAGATGACGTTCATCGTTGTTTTAGCTTCATATATATTTTTCTAATTCTCATCCTCCTCATGTCATTATAAATAAATAAATAAATAAATAAATATTGAAGGCCAGCTTCGTAGTCTCGTCCCCGTCGTCGTATTTTCGTCGTTGTCGTAATCATCTTTAATCTCATCGCTTGCGTCGTGTTTCCCTCATCCTTGTCATCATCGGTATTCAAACATCACTCCTCATCACCCCACCATCTCCACCACCACCACAACAACCACCACCATATCCATCACAACCACAACAAACACAATAAAAACAACCACCATCACAACCATAATCACCACTACCACAACCATCACCACAATATCACCACCACCACCATAACCATCATTACCACCACCACCACTACCATCACCACCACAACCACTACCATCACCACAACCACAACCGTCCATCTTTCCACGTGTCATCCTCTCCCAGCACATCATCGTCTCTCGTCGTATTTTGCCGCTGTTTTTATCTTTCTATCATCGCCATTAATTTATCGCCTCGTTCTATATACATTGTTATGATCATCACCATTACCTACCATTATAATAATTGTAGTCACTGATCATGTGGATATTAACCCCCAGGATCAGCTGTACAGCGCGTCGACAATACGTCATCAAACGCACCTCAACACAATTTATGTCAATTAATTCTTGGAATTCTCATTTCAAAAGTAATTGAAGATGGGCTTCTCTTGTATTGCGTTCGACGCGACATCCGCAAACAAAGAGTACGCGCTAATAGTCATTGTGTGACGCGTAAAGTATCAATGACATTTTACTCATTATTGTCACTTAACTGCCGCTTGAATTGTTCCCCTGTAGGTTGGTGAGATGTTTCAGCTTGATCGGTATATGCTGCTCATTAGTGTATGTTGAAAACAAAATGTATATAAACCCTGTGATATTATTAATGTGCCGACAGCAGAAATCTAGAAATAAAAACATAAGCCTATCGCGCTCTTGCAAATTGTGTCTTCTGTTTGAAGAGTCACGGCGCATCATTACGACCAGTATTTTCAAGTTCGATAAAAAGGAATATTTTGAAATAAATTTCAGTCGGTGGTGGCCAACGGACAGACGATGTATAAAGCTTGGTTACCGACGTAACGCAAACACGAAATCGCGCAACTTGGTTCCCACTAGAACGTAACGCAAAGACGTAATCGCGCAACTTGGTTCCCACTAGAACGTAACGCAAAGACGTAATCGCGAAAGTTGGTTCCCACTAGGACGTAACTCAAAGACGTAAAGCTTGGTTCCCACTAGAACGTAACGCAAGGACGTAAACGCAACGCAAGCGTTTTAACCAATGACAAGCGAAGTTATAGACAGTTAGCAATCACAAGCGAATAAGCCATCGCTTGTGATTGGTCAATTCACTTGCGTTGCGTTACGTCCTTGCGTTGCGTCGCTAGTGGGAACCACGCTTTAGCACGCAACTTGGTTTCCATTTGGACGTAACGCAAATCACGTACGTTTTGCGTTACGTCCTTACGTTGCGTTTCTAGTAGGAACCAAGCATTACGCTACTACGTCATATCCGCGAAGATGACATAGTAGGAAGTGATTCTTGGACGACCTTTCACACATTTTTCTAAATTTTATTCGTAACGAAAATGTATCGAATTAGAATACTTTCATTTTAGAAAAATTATTTAAGCAAAACGAACACGATAAGTGTAGATAATTTAATTTTGCCGCTGATGACTTTGAGGGCGCTCTTAGATCTTGTGAGATAGAACACCCTATGCATATTATTTATTATAAAAATGAAGATTAGTTTGTGTTCGTAGTTTTTTTTGTGTGGATAAAACTTGTCTGCAGTGGCACTGTGGTCACATGCTTGATTACCAATCTCAGGATCCTTGGTTCGAATCCTGTTCAGGATTTTTCGGACAATACAGCGCCATTAAACATCATATGACTTAGTTTAGAAAGTAATGTAATTACTTGTGCTGGGAAAAACAACCATGGTCTGTGGAGTTAGAGTGAAAATATACATACTGTATGTACAAATTTATTTTCCATTCTGTAATGCATTGTACAATAATTATACAAAAATATTTCATAACAATGCAACCATCAACAAAATCTTTCTAATTTACTTTTTCATGATTTTAATTTGTGTATTGCAGGAACTACTTCTTACTTACACCACTGGCAACATATGGAAACTGACAGGCAAGTTGTGTAAGTCTTGGGTTTATCATTAACCACATGGAATTCTTTACCTATCTATTTTAAATGAACATACAACTCGACACAAAACCAATGAGAGAAGGCAAGTAATACTCTTTGCCTCCTTATTTTCCATAATCATCATAGACCATTTGGAAGTTAAAATTTTCGTTGTTCAATGTTTGTAATTTTTAATAGCAAACACTCAAAGCTTTGACTTCCAATCTGAAAAAGATCCGTTTCTTCCGGAACCTTTAACAAATTTTCCAGCACCCTCTATAGACTCTTGATGAATGATTCCTTTACCTATGGAAATAGTTAAAAATTGTTTACATCAATTTTAGAAACAAAACTTGTTTAGAAACAACATTTTTTATTTTTGCTTCTCTGCTTACTTGAATCTTACCATTATTATGTTCAAACTGCATAGCTCCCTCTAGTGTCTGCATATCATACGTCGCATACATGCAAGACCGTCGATCAGCGAGCATACACTCTTGAGGAAATGATGCAATCTCATTGGCTAATTCAACAGCTGTTTTTAAAGCTATAAAAAATTAATGCACATCATAACCTGGGTTAATTTGTACTTAAGCATGTACTTAATGTAGACTTAATGGAAGCCATTCATGTTTGGTTGGGTTCAATGACCCAAAGACTTAAATCTGAAAAATGTTTGTTTTTTTTATTAATATTAGTTAAATAGAGGGCTCTTAAATAATTGTACTGTACCACCCTCGTGAAATATTGTTGAAATAAATAAATAAAAGTTGTCACACTTACAAGAACCCTAAACCCTTTTGGCCAGAGCTATTACATACTCTATCTTATTTATCTATGCTATCATAATAATACCATTGCATAGACAAACCATGGGCAATTTAATCTAGGTAATTATGTCAACTATATTACTAATGAACCCGGGTATGAGACTTCAAATATCAAATTCCACCGTTTTTGTAAAATAAGGGTGATGATAAATATAGGCGACTTAAAAGATATTAGAATTTATTGAATTTTGGATTGAATGATATTTTTAATATCCTGCCGTGTCAAAGTTGTTTACATAGCCTCCATTTGTGTGATGTATGCGGTTACAATAATAATAAATAATTTGATAGATGGAAAAAGAATAACAATTAATCAAATGAAAATATTATATAATACTAATTTAGTATGTATATAAACCTGCTGCATTCATAGTGTAATAAGAGGAATAAGGGTTCCACAATTTATAGATGTTTTAAAGTAACTGGTAATCTGTACTAACGGTTGGCTGTTGAAATATTGTATAGTACTAAGTAGTATGGTTCTCAGCTTTGCTATTATATAATAATAATAATATCCTGGATTTATACAAGCAATGCGGCGAGAGTTGGATTCGAATCTCGATCTCACGATCAGTAGTCGAACGTCCAACACACTGTGCCACACGCTCTTGTATTCTGATATTCATTGTAATTTAGATTTTAAGAAAATACATAAAAAGTTGGATAGAGACATTTTCAATTCCCTGTCTTCATAACCTACTTACCATTGCCCTTTGACACTTACCATTGCCCTTTGACACTTACCATTTCCCTTTGACACAACTCTATTAACTAGACCAATAGCAAGAGCTTCATCAGCCTTCACAGCTCTGCCCGTTAGTATCAGGTCCAACGCCCTGGAAAGGCCTATGATGTGTGGAAGGCGTACTGTGCCACCGTCAATCAATGGAACACCTACAAATTAAAATTTTTAAACTTATGTTGTGAAAATATTGCTTATATATTATCTTATTTTGATTCAAGGATTTTTATTAAAGAGATTTCAGTGGTAGATCCAAGATTTTGAAATAGGGCAGCGCATACAAATTATAAATAAAAGAAGTGCTTTCCTATATTTTGCATTACTAATTTCAAAATGTAGGGGGTGCCTTGGCCCCACCTTGGGTTCACCTAGGGATGACTAGCAGCTAGCAATAGCAATTTACAAAATCTTACCAAACCTTCTACAGAAGACTCCAAGTGTGACATCATCTTCAGCTACTCTTAAGTCACACATCAGTGCTAACTCCAACCCACCAGCGACTGCATACCCACTAATAGCAGCAATGATAGGCTTCTTAAAGACTGTCTTGGATGGACCCTACAGAGTAAAAGATTATACAGTATTAAGATTTGATCAGCCTACGGAGACACAGTATCAAACTCTAGCCTACCCACTACCGTAGCCAGGATTCTTAATTTTTCCAAAAATGGAGCAAAATTAGGCATATTTACCATCACTGCATTACTTCGGCTAGTCTCTAGTTGGTAAAGGCACTGAAAAGGAGGGTTTCTTAAACTCTTAAAACCTCCTCGTGCCCATCCTCCCTGGCCCTTGGCTACAGGCATTATTACAGTACTGAATTTTTAATGGAAGTAATAGCTGCACATTAATGATTGTAACATTTTTTTAATGTAAATAAAATAAAATCCTAAATAAAACTATAAATTTATGAAAATAATTGATAGATACCATTGGTGCATATGGGATTGATGATTTTTGGCTAGTTGTGTCATATGATGCTAATTCCTTGAGGTCATAACCAGCACAAAAGTTACCCTCTGAAAAAGAAAATGCAACCATTGAAATGTGATTCTTCTCACAACCACCCACCTCCCAAACTATAATAGAATTTTATCTTTTGTATTATATATAAATAAATTGTGATTTACAGTATACATTCTGAGTGATAAATTCCTAAGTGTATTAAAGTTTGTTAACATTGGCCTATTAACCATATTTTATCATTGGCCTATAGCGTTTGTGCAATGTGATGTATTGTTCTTATAGTTTTATTGTCTTATGCCATTTTAAGTGAACCAATATAATTTCTTGAATCTTGTACCTTTTCCATAAAACACTGCAACAGAAAGTTCATCATTTGATTCAAATTGTTTAAAAGCATCAATTAGTTGTCGGCCTGTTTCTACATTTACAGCATTCTGTTGTGAAGGTCTGTTGATTGCTATCATAAATACTTTTCCATCTCTTTTTGTTTCAACTATAAAAAATAATACATTTTTTGATTTTTCATATTTATAAAATTTGTAATTCGTATTATTAATATTAATTATGTCATATGCATGAAAAAAAAAAATGTCTGTATTATTAAGGTACTGGTATTGTGTTTGGAAATTCATATCTGGTTTATCTAAAACGTGTAAGGCCTGGCATTGGTTGGAACTCATCATATTTTAGGCCTAGGTTTTAGGCCCTAGGCCTACTTGATTGATGAGTGAGTGAGGCAGGCCTCATCATTTATTTGTGTGTGAAGTAGGCTGGCTAGCCTAGCTAGCCTAGAGAGTAGGTAGGCCTAGGACCTATATTGTGCTATCTAGTATAATGCACAGTTCACCTAATGTTGATGCCATTCTCTTTGTCCTATAGTTCATAAAAGAATACAATTTTGGAAACAGCTTGTGAAATCTCAGGTATATTATGTAGTTGTTTTTTGATAACAGAGAACTATCACTTATGCCATCCTCGTACGTATATAATTAATTTCGTACGGAAAATACATTTATTGATTATATCATTAGGTAGAGTATCATTCTTATAATTAATTATCAGTAATATATATAATTTTTTAAATGTTAGGAATATATTTTAAAATAACTATAAATAGATACATAATTTCACAAACACGAGATGTTCTTTTCTGCCTGAAACCTAGGCCCTAGTAGGCCTCCTTCTCCTCTGCTCTCACTTCGTTCGTTTCGCTACCTGATCCATGCAGGCCTAGGCCTAGGCTAGACTGGATATTAAGATTGCAAGCCAAAAAGGTAGATTTAGAAGCATATTTTATTGATTACCCATCATAAGTGTCACCCTTAACAGATAGTTAAGCTATGTTTGTAGGTCATAGCTTATTTTAGACAATATTTTAGCCTCCAAAAAGGGCAGATTAGGGCCTAGCTAGCTAGGCTAGGCCTAGCGTTAGGCTAGCCTAGGCCTAGGTAGGCTAGCATCTCTCTACTCTAGCTAGTAGCCTAGGTAGGGTTAGGGCTACTAGGCCTATAGCCTAGGCCTACTACTAATAGAGCTAGCCTAGTCTAGCTAGGCCTAGTAGGCTACTACTAGGCCTAGTACTACTAGCTAGGCTAGGCCCACCTGGTTAGGCCCTACTATGGAACTGGTAGGCTAGCTAGCTAGGCCTACTTACTAGCTAATAAGTAGCTAGGCCTAGGCTAGCCTAACTAGCTAGCTCTATGTATTCTAGTTAGGGCCTAGGCCTAGACTAGTTTATTAGTTAGGCCTTAGTTTAGGCTGATTATGCCTGCCTAGGCCTAGCTAGTTAAATAAATAGGCATATAACCAGGCTCAGTCTAAACACTCTAGGCCTATCTATATGAGACCTGTGCTATTAATTATAGGACTAGGACTAGGGCCTTGCTAGCTAGCCAGCAGAATGGTATAGAGAGGCATAGGCCTAGCTAGGGATAGGCTGGGGGTCATAGACAGCCTATCTATATAAAATATTAGTGTGTAAGTTGATTTCATTGCTAATGGCAAGGTATTAGGCCTGTTTATTTTCAGGTTGAAAGCAATGGATAAAGAGAGATTCAATTCTACAACAAAAGAGACAAAAGTCAAACTCAAACTGATAATTAACAATGTTTCCAGTTAATTAATGTTAATTTTTTGATAGATTGTAGTGACCCTAACTACCTTACTGTTTGTGTATGGCTGTAATATTATATTAAATGTCATCACAATTAGTAAGGTTGTGAGGCTTCACAATTTCAAACAACTCTTCTTGTGTCTCTTCTTCATGTGGATGGATTAAAAAGTACTGTGAGTATTGTACAGAAGAACAAACTCTTTATATGAATATATCATCATCAATCGCAATATCAAATATGATCAGTGTAGTCAAAATTTGATAACTTAGCATGCATCTTATAATATCTACATCATCAATAATTAATATTAATACTCTACATCACATTGTTGGATATGATCAGTGTACTGTAGTCATAATTTGATAACTGAGCACGCATCTTTTAATATCTACATCATCAATAATTAATATTAATACTCTACATCACATTGTTGAATATGATCAGTGTAGTCATAATTTGATAACTGAGCACACATCTTTTAATATCTACCTTATCAATAACTATTAATAATATCCTATATCACAATGTTGGATATGATCAGTGTAGTCATAATTTTATAACTGCACACCCATCTTTCAATATCTATTTCATCAATAATTATTATTAATAATCTATATCACATTGTTGGATATGATCAGTGTAGTCATAATTTGATAACTGAGCACGCATCTTTAAATATCTACCTCATCAATAATTAATATTAATAATCTATATCACACTGTTGGATATGATCAGTGTAGTCATAATTTTATAACTGAGCACGCATCTTTAAATATCTAAATCATCAATAATTAATATTGATAATCTATATCACATTGTTCGATATGATCAGTGTAGTCATAATTTGATAACTGAGCATGCATCTTTTAATATCTACCTCATCAATAATTAATATTAATAATCTATATCACATTGTTGGATATGATCAGTGTAGTCATAATTTTGATAACTGAGCACGCATCTTTGAATATCTACCTCATCAACAATTAATATTAATAATCTATATCACATTGATGAATATGATCAGTGTAGTCATAATTTGATAACTGAGCACGCATCTTTAAATATCTACCTCATCAATAATTATTATTAATATCATATATCACATTGTTAGATGTGATCAGTGTAGTCAGAATTTGATAACTGAGCATGCATCTTTTAATATCTACCTCATCAATAATTATTATTAATATCTTATATCACATTGTTCGATATGATCAGTGTAGTTATAATTTGATAACTGAGCACGCATCTTTTAATATCTACCTCATCAATAATTATTATTAATAATCTATA
Organism: Antedon bifida; assembly: GCF_963402885.1. Classification (NCBI taxonomy): domain Eukaryota; kingdom Metazoa; phylum Echinodermata; class Crinoidea; order Comatulida; family Antedonidae; genus Antedon; species Antedon bifida. The sequence goes on along the minus strand of NC_136229.1, from coordinate 414,325 downwards.
TCACATTGTTGGATATGATCAGTGTAGTCATAATTTGATAACTGAGCACGCATCTTTTAATATCTACCTTATCAATAACTATTAATAATATCCTATATCACAATGTTGGATATGATCAGTGTAGTCATAATTTTATAACTGAGCACCCATTTTTCAATATCTATTTCATCAATAATTATTATTAATAATCTATATCACATTGTTGGATATGATCAGTGTAGTCATAATTTGATAACTGAGCAAAAATCTTTTAATATAGATACATCATTATTAATTAATATTAATAATCTCTATCATACTGTTGGATATGATCTGTTTAGTTTTTTAATATCTACCTTATCAATAACTATTAATAATATCCTATATCACAATGTTGGATATGATCAGTGTAGTCATAATTTTATGACTGAGCACCCATCTTTCAATATCTACCTCATCATTAATTAATATTAATAATCTATATCACACTGTTGGATATGATCTGTTTAGTTTTTTAATATATACCTTATCAATAATTATTATTAATAATTTATATCACATTGTTCGATATGATCAGTGTAGTCATAATTTGATAACTGAGCACGCATCTTTTAATATCTACCTCATCAATAATTAATATTAATATCATATATCACATTGTTGGATATGATCAGTGTAGTCATAATTTGATAACTGAGCATGCATCTTTTAATATCTACCTTATCAACAACTATTAATAATATCCTATATCACAATGTTGGATATGATCAGTGTAGTCATAATTTTATAACTGAGCACCCATCTTTCAATATCTATTTAATCAATAAATATTATTAATAATCTATAACACATTGTTGGATATGATCAGTGTAGTCATAATTTGATAATTGAGCAAAAATCGTTTAATATAGATACATCATCATTAATTAATATTAATAATCTCTATCATACTGTTGGATATGATCTGTTTAGTTTTTTAATATCTACCTTATCAATAACTATTAATAATATCCTATATCACAATGTTGGATATGATCAGTGTAGTCATAGTTTGATAACTGAGCATACATATTTTAATATCTACCTCATCAATAATTAATATTAATAATCTATATCACATTGTTCAATATGATCAGTGTAGTCAGAATTTGATAACTGAGCATGCATCTTTTAATATCTACCTTATCAATGACTATTAATAATATCCTATATCACAATGTTGGATATGATCAGTGTAGTCATAGTTTTATAACTGAGCACGCATATTCTAATATCTACCTCAACAATAATTAATATTAATTGTCTATATACCAATATCGAATATATGATCAGTGTAGGCCTAGTCATTTGATAACTGAGCATGCATCATTTTATATCTGCTTCAAATATTAATATTGTCTTAATATAATAAGTGGTTTGAAGGATGTTTGCAGATGGCCTTTTTTGCATTGTAAAGTTTACACTTTAAAATCTGTCAATTTATCCAAAAAGGTCAAACTTTGACCTATTTTAATAAAATCATTTCATAAGTTGTCTTCTTTTATATATTTAGTAGTGATAATCAATATTAAGTGGTTTGGACGATGTTTGTGGGGTGTTTTTATAAAGTTTGCATTAAAGTTTATGCAATTTACATGGTAAAATATGTCAATTTATCAAAAATTTACATTTTTTATCCCAAAAAAGTCAAACCTAGAGCTATTTTAATAAAATGATTTCATAAATTGTCTTCTTTTATAGTTTTAGTAGTGGTATAATCAATATTAAGTGGTTTGGATGATGTTTGTGGGGTGTTTTTTTAAAGTTTGCATTAAGTTTACGCAGTTTAAATGGTAAAATCTGTAAATAAATTTTAAATTTTATCCAAAATTGACATTTTTCACCTTAAAAAGTCAAACTTAGAGCTATTTCAATAAATTGATTTCAAAAATTGTCCTCTTTTACAGTTCTAGTAGTGATATAATCAATATTAAGTTGTTTGAATGATGTGTTGTGTTGTGTTTTTTTAAAGTTTGCACAGTTTACATGGTAAAATCTGTCAATTTATCCAAAATTTACATTTTCACTCCAAAAAAGTCAAACCTAGAGCTATTTCAATAAAATTATTTCATAAATTGTCTTCTTTTATAGTTCTAGTAGTGGTATAATCAGTATTCAATTGTTTGAATGATGTTTGTGGGGTATTTTTTAAAGTTTGCATTACGTTTGCGCAGTTTACATGGTAAAATCTGTCTATTTATCCAAAATTGACATTTTTCAATCATTAAGTTTATGCAGTTTACATGGTAAAATCTGTAAATTTATCCAAAATTGACATTTTTCACCCTAAAAAATCAAACCTAGAGCTATTTCAATAAAATTATTTCATAAATTGTCCTCTTTTATAGTTCTAGCAGTGGTATAATCAATATTAAGTGGTTTGGATGATGTTTGTGGGGTGTTTTTTTTAAAGTTTGCACAGTTTACATGGTAAAATCTGTAAATTTATCCAAAATTGACATTTTTCACCCTAAAAAATCAAACCTAGAGCTATTTCAATAAAATTATTCCATAAATTGTCCTCTTTTATAGTTCTTGTAGTGGTATAATCAATATTAAGTTGTTTGGATGATGTTTGTGGGTGTTTTTTTAAAGTTTGCATTAAGTTTACGCAGTTTAAATGGTAAAATCTGTAAATTTATCCAAAATTGACATTTTTCACCCTAAAAAGTCAAACTTAGAGCTATTTCAATAAATTGATTTCAAAAATTGTCTTCTTTTACAGTTCTAGTAGTGATATAATCAATATTAAGTGGTTTGAATGATGTTTGTGGGGTGTTTTTTTTAAGTTTGCATTAAGTTTATGCAGTTTACATGGTAAAATCTGTAAATTTATCCAAAATTGACATTTTAAAACACAAACTAGGTCAGAAGCTTGTAAAAAGTGAAAGAAGTCATTATATTTTAATATTGTTTGGTCTACCCATAGTTATAGGTAATAAAGATGCCTATCATAGTCAAATGGCAATAACTGATTAGCCGAGACCAATGACATTTAAAACAACTCCTACTTAAAATTCCCTACTTATACAGTACAGCAGCTTTTTGATTGGCTGCAAGTTTAGTTTTCTGTTCGTTCATCAGAAATGGTACAACTAATTATTAATCAACAAGATTACTGAGTTCTTTAGTATTTCTGACACATTTCCTTTTTAATTGAATTATTAATTTAATGGAAATTCGTCATAGGCCTATTATAGCAACATATCATTTCTGGAAGAGTATTATTACGGTCTGTATAGATCGATGTTAAAACACACGTCCTCATTTATCACATTATTCATCCACTGCACATTTATTCTGTTCTGAACTGGGACCCTCAATAGAAGCCAAAGCATGTCTCATGATGGCCCCTACAATACATATGAAACATAAAATGATATGGAATATTTTTATTTTTACAGCACACGTTCATCATAAACGATGCGTTCTTAAAAGTATAAATTTAAACAGCAAACGGATACAAATCAATAGGGTGATTAGGAACAAAAGAATAACACATTTTCAAAACCCATCGACTTGATCTCTCGTATACAGTAAATTTAACAAAATCACACTGATCATATCCAACATTAAGTATTATTAATTATTATTGATTAGGTAGATATTAAAATATGCGTTATATCAAATTATGAATACACAGATCATATCCAACAATGTGATATAGATTATTAATAATAATTATTGATGAGGTAGATATTGAAAGATGCGTGCTCAGTTATCAAATTATGACTACACTGATCATATCGAACAATGTGATATAGATTATTAATAATAATTATTGATGAGGTAGATATTAAAAGATGCGTGCTCAGTTATCAAATTCTGACTACACTGATCATATCCAACAATGTGATATAGAGTATTAATAATAATTATTGATGAGGTACATATTAAAAGATGCGTGCTCAGTTATCAAATTCTGACTACACTGATCATATCGAACAATATGATATAGATTATTAATAATAATTATTGATGAGGTAGATATTAAAAGATGCGTGCTCAGTTATCAAATTCTGACTACACTGATCATATCCAACAATGTGATATAGATTATTAATAATAATTATTGATGAGGTAGATATTAAAAGATGCGTGCTTAGTTATCAAATTCTGACTACACTGATCATATCGAACAATGTGATATAGATTATTAACATTAATTATTGATGAGGTAGATATTAAAAGATGCGTGCTCAGTTATCAAATTCTGACTACACTGATCATATCCAACAATGTGATATAGATTATTAATATTATTATTGATGAGGTAGATATTAAAAGATGCGTGCTCAGTTATCAAATTCTGACTACACTGATCATATCGAACAATGTGATATAGATTATTAACATTAATTATTGATGAGGTAGATATTAAAAGATGCGTGCTCAGTTATCAAATTCTGACTACACTGATCATATCCAACAATGTGATATAGATTATTAATATTATTATTGATGAGGTAGATATTAAAAGATGCGTGCTCAGTTATCAAATTATGACTACACTGATCATATCGAACAATGTGATATAGATTATCAATAATAATTATTGATGAGGTAGATATTAAAAGATGCGTGCTCAGTTATCAAATTCTGACTACACTGATCATATCGAACAATGTGATATAGATTATAATTAATAATTATTGATGAGGTAGATATTAAAAGATGCGTGCTCAGTTATCAAATTCTGACTACACTGATCATATCGAACAATGTGATATAGATTATTAATAATAATTATTGATGAGGTACATATTAAAAGATGCGTGCTCAGTTATCAAATTCTGACTACACTGATCATATCGAACAATGTGATATAGATTATTAAAAATAATTATTGATGAGGTAGATATTAAAAGATGCGTGCTCAGTTATCAAATTATGACTACACTGATCATATCCAACAATGTAATATAGATTATTAATAATAATTATTGATGAGGTAGATATTAAAAGATGCGTGCTCAGTTATCAAATTCTGACTACACTGATATCCAACAATGTGATATAGATTATTAATAATAATTATTAATGAGGTAGATATTAAAAGATGCGTGCTCAGTTATCAAATTCTGAATACACTGATCATATCGAACAATGAGATATAGATTATTAATAATAATTATTGATGAGGTAGATATTAAAAGATGCGTGCTCAGTTATCAAATTCTGACTACACTGATCATATCGAACAATGTGATATAGATTATTAATAATAATTATTGATGAGGTAGATATTAAAAGATGCGTGCTCAGTTATCAAATTATGACTACACTGATCATATCCAACAATGTAATATAGATTATTAATAATAATTATTGATGAGGTAGATATTAAAAGATGCGTGCTCAGTTATCAAATTCTGACTACACTGATCATATCCAACAATGTGATATAGAGTATTAATAATAATTATTGATGAGGTAGATATTAAAAGATGCGTGCTCAGTTATCAAATTCTGACTACACTGATCATATCGAACAATGTGATATAGATTATTAATAATAATTATTGATGAGGTAGATATTAAAAGATGCGTGCTCAGTTATTAAATTCTGACTACACTGATCATATCGAACAATGTGATATAGATTATTAATAATAATTATTGATGATGTAGATATTAAAAGATGCGTGCTCAGTTATCAAATTCTGACTACACTGATCATATCGACCAATGAGATATAGATTATTAATAATAATTATTGATGATGTAGATATTAAAAGATGCGTGCTCAGTTATCAAATTCTGACTACACTGATCATATCGAACAATGTGATATAGATTATTAATAATAATTATTGATGATGTAGATATTAAAAGATGCGTGCTCAGTTATCAAATTCTGACTACACTGATCATATCGAACAATGTGATATAGATTATTAATAATAATTATTGATGAGGTAGATATTAAAAGATGCGTGCTCAGTTATCAAATTCTGACTACACTGATCATATCGAACAATGTGATATAGATTATTAATAATAATTATTGATGAGGTAGATATTAAAAGATGCGTGCTCAGTTATCAAATTATGACTACACTGATCATATCCAACAATGTGATATAGATTATTAATAATAATTATTGATGAGGTAGATATTAAAAGATGCGTGCTCAGTTATCAAATTCTGACTACACTGATCATATCCAACAATGTGATATATGATATCAATGCTAATTATTGATGAGGTAGATATTAAAAGATGCGTGCTCAGTTATCAAATTCTGACTACACTGATCATATCCAACAATGTGATATAGATTATTAATAATAATTATTGATGAGGTAGATATTAAAAGACGCGTGCTCAGTTATCAAATTCTGACTACACTGATCATATCGAACAATGTGATATAGATTAATAATAATAATTATTGATGATGTAGATATTAAAAGATGCGTGCTCAGTTATCAAATTCTGACTACACTGATCATATCGAACAATGTGATATAGATTATTAATAATAATTATTGATGAGGTAGATATTAAAAGATGCGTGCTCAGTTATCAAATTCTGACTACACTGATCATATCGAACAATGTGATATAGATTATTAATAATAATTATTGATGAGGTAGATATTAAAAGATGCGTGCTCAGTTATTAAATTCTGACTACACTGATCATATCGAACAATGTGATATAGATTATTAATAATAATTATTGATGATGTAGATATTAAAAGATGCGTGCTCAGTTATCAAATTCTGACTACACTGATCATATCGACCAATGAGATATAGATTATTAATAATAATTATTGATGATGTAGATATTAAAAGATGCGTGCTCAGTTATCAAATTCTGACTACACTGATCATATCGAACAATGTGATATAGATTATTAATAATAATTATTGATGATGTAGATATTAAAAGATGCGTGCTCAGTTATCAAATTCTGACTACACTGATCATATCGAACAATGTGATATAGATTATTAATAATAATTATTGATGAGGTAGATATTAAAAGATGCGTGCTCAGTTATCAAATTCTGACTACACTGATCATATCGAACAATGTGATATAGATTATTAATAATAATTATTGATGAGGTAGATATTAAAAGATGCGTGCTCAGTTATCAAATTATGACTACACTGATCATATCCAACAATGTGATATAGATTATTAATAATAATTATTGATGAGGTAGATATTAAAAGATGCGTGCTCAGTTATCAAATTATGACTACACTGATCATATCCAACAATGTGATATATGATATCAATGCTAATTATTGATGAGGTAGATATTAAAAGATGCGTGCTCAGTTATCAAATTCTGACTACACTGATCATATCCAACAATGTGATATAGATTATTAATAATAATTATTGATGAGGTAGATATTAAAAGACGCGTGCTCAGTTATCAAATTCTGACTACACTGATCATATCGAACAATGTGATATAGATTAATAATAATAATTATTGATGATGTAGATATTAAAAGATGCGTGCTCAGTTATCAAATTCTGACTACACTGATCATATCGAACAATGTGATATAGATTATTAATAATAATTATTGATGAGGTAGATATTAAAAGATGCGTGCTCAGTTATCAAATTCTGACTACACTGATCATATCGAACAATGTGATATAGATTATTAATAATATTTATTGATGAGGTAGATATTAAAAGATGCGTGCTCAGTTATCAAATTCTGACTACACTGATCATATCGAACAATGAGATATAGATTATTAATAATAATTATTGATGAGGTAGATATTAAAAGATGCGTGCTCAGTTATCAAATTCTGACTACACTGATCATATCCAACAATGTGATATATGATATCAATGCTAATTATTGATGAGGTAGATATTAAAAGATGCGTGCTCAGTTATCAAATTGTAACTACACTGATCATAATACTGTACACATAGTCCTATGCAATTAGACATTGATTTAGTAGTACTACATATCATTTGTTATATTAAGAATGTTGTTTCAGTGTTATTAAAATACTTATCGAATTTTTTTTAAAATAAAAATATTAGTTTTGGTACCTATAAATTTATATATTATAATAACATGCTAGATGTTATAATAATGTGATCTTTATTACAACTAAGAAACAATTATATACGTGGATGATACACACTGATAGCTCTCAGTTATCAAAAAACGACTACACAATATAGCTCGAAATCTTGAATTTTGAAAGCTGTGCAACATCTTTTTATTTATTCTTTGCATGCTTGACTGATTCATGATTACTGCCCTCAATTTATTTTAAAAGTTTATACTAGTCTTTTGTCCAGAAACATGAACATATTTTTGATCAATTATAATAATAATGCGTTTATCTTCTTCTCGTAATTTATTCTGAAACATGTTTATGCGTTAATTTGAAAGAATTGTGATAGATTGTGCTGTCAATAAAAAAGGGAATGGGAATAAATGTTTTTTGCTAAATTAAACAGCGACTGGATTTGAGCACGAGCCCTCTGGGAATAATCGCGAGAGGTCTTTTGATAATTTTCCCATGCTCGATTACTAAGCGACGACCGGTGATACCGCATAAAATTTGAAGATGTCGACTACAAAACCCCTTGTTGTAGGAGGAGAAAGAACAACTGGTGCAACTGTTCGCACTCAAAATGGTTAGTTTATATATCTGTGCTATTTTCCCATTGTAACATTCTAATAAAATCATAATATTTAAGCATTTTATGGCAATTTTTGTTAACCTCTCCGATGATCAGCCATGCGTAACGTAGGCCTAGCCCATCGAACGTTGGGGGAATATTCTAGAATTCGATGAGGACAAGGCGTTTCCAGCCCAATAGCCACCATGCAAATTGGAGGTTGATTCATGGGTTAGGCTTAAACATCAGTAACCTAGTGGTACTACAGTACTGTGCAGTAAAATATTTTAGTTGGCAATGAACAAAAGAAACATTAAAACATTTATTTAAATTAATTTAAATTTGAAAAAATTATTTCTGTTTTATTAATTTTTTTTTTACAAAATAATTAAGCATGGAGAGGAGTTAAATAAGTTTTTGTTGTACTTTTCTGCATTGATTGAATGTTTTACCTTTGTGAACTTTAGAGACTCAATGAATACTTAATAAATAACAAATTACACTGTGTTTGAGTTGATAATTACTGTATTAATTAGGTCTAGGCCCAGAGAAGTATTTTAGTCTAGGCCTATGCTAAATAAAATGAATAAAAAAAAAATAATAATCAAAAATTTGTTTACAGTCATGGCAGCAGCAGCAGTAGCCAATATTGTCAAGAGCTCTCTTGGACCTGTGGGGCTAGATAAGATGCTGGTGGATGATGTTGGGGTAAGTTGTTTTAATTCCCAGAACAAAAAAGTGTGGTGTGCCCAAATATGGTAGTGATATGCTCAAATGTGATAGTGATATGACCAAATATGGTAGTGATATGTCCATATATAGGCACATCACATTTTTGTGTCATAGTTTGATAGTGTAGACAGCTTTACATTGTGTAAATCATATTTGTTGTTTGATTGACAGGACGTAACCGTTACAAATGATGGCGCCACAATTCTTAAGTTGTTGGAAGTAGAGCATCCAGCTGCCAAGGTTCTGGTAGAATTAGCTGACCTGCAGGATCAAGAAGTTGGAGATGGAACTACATCAGTGGTAAGAATTAAATAATTTGACAAAATTGCTTGCTCACTTGGGTTGCCCATTATTCCAGTTGGATATTTCAAAACTATCACAGATTTGGTAGTGGATAAAATTTCGGAATTTCCAGATGTGTCTGTATATTCAATAGAGAATGTTGGTTAATACACTGTAAGCTATATTCTGATCCATATTTTGTAAGTACTGTGTACAACTACAAAAATATGTTTTCTTACAACATGAATCCTGCATTTGTAAAATTAACATTTTAAATAATGTTTCATGTTTTCTTTTTAGGTAATCATAGCTGCTGAGCTTCTAAAACATGCAGATGAATTAGTCAAACAGAAGATCCACCCAACAACCATCATCAGTGGATACAGACTTGCTTGCAAGTAAGTATGCACTCAAACAGATACTTAGTTGCCCAGACAGGGGTACTGTACAATTAAATCAACATATAAATGAAAGAAAGAAAGAGAAATCACAAACTGATAAGTTTATACTTAATAGTTCAACAAGCCTTTGTCTGGTTGCTTAAGTTGGTTGCTTAATTGATCATGTTCTTGTTTGTTTACTTTACCTAGGGAGGCATGCAAGTATATCCAAGAACATCTTACAATAAGTACAGAAGATCTTGGCAGAGAAAGTGTCATCAATGCAGCTAAAACCACTATGTCATCTAAACTAATTGGCAGGTAAGTAACTGCTCATGTTTAAGTATTTGCTTATTTTTCCCATCACCAAAAACTACCAAGTATTTGCACCTACTCTACATTCCTGTAAACCAATTTGAATTTGATTGGTGATTTTTTTGTAGGGATAATGAATTTTGGTCCAACTTGTTGGTTGATGCAACAATGGCTATTAAGACAACTGATGCTAAAGGCAACTCTAGGTACCCAATCAAAGCCATCAACATACTGAAAGCACATGGACGTAGTGCTACTGAGAGTAAACTAATCAATGGTTATGCACTTAATTGCACCGTTGCATCACAAGGTAACATTTTACTTATGATATTTAATACAAATTTGATGGAATAAAATAATATCTATACATTTTTTTTTATATATCTAAATTAATTTGTTTTTAAAATGTAATCAGTTCATCACCCCTCTTGTTTAATGTTATTAAATGGCTTCAGAGGCTTAACCTAACCCTGAGACATGCCAAAGTTGTTTTTGTTTTTACACCATTTTAATTCTGTTTAGGGAGGAAATTTCCAGAATTCAGAAAATCACTGAATACAACATTCTTTTTAATGTCCAAGAAAATGGAAATTTACTCATGGCTGCAAATTATTATTATCTTAAATATTTTAAATTATTATCCACACTACAGTAACATGATTCACTACTAATTAACTAAACTACTAACTAGCTACTAACTAAAATATGTTATTTTATTTTGTAGCAATGAAGAAGCAGATCCAGAATGCTAAGATTGCGTGTCTAGACTTTAGCCTACAGAAAGCAAAGATGCATCTAGGTGTGCATGTTATTGTTGACGACCCTGAGAAGTTAGATGCCATTAGGCAAAGGTTTGTATTTTATAGTTTTAAATTTAAAACCCCTATTAAGAGTTAGGAGAACGCCTTCCCCTTAATATAATATATTTCCCCTTGTCCCTAAGGAGGTGCTACAATTTATACATTATAAATACCCACCACCTTTCTGTTTTTCTATGATCATTTTTCTGTATTTTATACAATATATTTTGTGAACAAATTACTTTAAAGTTTGTTATTATTTAAATATTGTGTATGAAATTGGTAATGTATCTTTGACAGAGAATCTGACATAACCAAAGAACGAATTCAGAAGATAATTAACGCCGGGGCAAATGTGATCCTGACCACCGGTGGGATCGATGACCTTTGTCTGAAGTACTTTGTAGAGTCTGGAGCTATGGCTGTTAGACGGTGCAGGAAGCAGGACTTAAAGAGAATTGCTAAAGCTACAGGAGGTAAGGGGTAGTTTAAAGTTTTATCTGTTTAAATCATCTTTTGACATAGAATAAAATTTATTGCAGGAAAGAAAAGTGGAATGATCTTTCCATGATGATCAACAAAAACAAAATATATTTACTAATTTTAATATGCTTGCTTGTTAACATTTCTTATGTTGTGTTTTTTGCAGCACAACTATTGGTAACTCTAGCTAACTTGGAAGGTGAAGAGAGCTTTGACGCCAGCATGTTGGGTCATGCTGAAGCTGTAGTACAAGAAAGAGTTTGTGATGATGAACTCATCCTTGTCAAAAAGTAAGTCGGCATGCTTAAGATTTCTATTGCTCATACCTACCACTTTTTAAATAATACCACTAAGATTGCTTATACAGTTGACTCTGAACATTGGAACTTTCTTAAAACCAAACTTTTTTGGACCTTAAAGTCCAAAAGGTCTTGCATTTATTTTTACTATTTAAAACGCATTTAAAGTACCAGAATTTCTTGTAAATCAGACATTATGCCAGCGCAAGGATGTTCGGTATTGAGAAAGTTGAAAAACGTTTAGCACGACAGCAAAGATAAATATATGTATATATTTTATAATTAATAATTTTTTGTAAAAATCACTGTATCACAATATTATCATTATTATGAAAAAAAAAATATTACGATTGATTGAATAAAGTTCACAAGAAAATTTAAAACATTAAATTTATTTGCAGCCCCAAAGTAAAGAGTGCAGCCTCCCTGATTCTACGTGGAGCTAATGATTTCCAATGTGATGAGATGGAGCGGTCAGTCCATGATGTATTGTGTGTTATTAAACGAGTATTAGAAAGTAAAACAGTGGTACCGGGAGGAGGCGCTGTGGAAGCTGCTCTTTCTATCTACTTGGAAAACCTGGCAACCTCATTGGTAAGTTATTTGGGTAAAAAAAAATCGTCAGTTTTAAAAATAACCTAAGCAAATATTTTTCAATTTTTGCTTCAATCTATTCTATAATATGAGCTGGTTGATAAATATAGCCTTCTCACTCTTTAAATTTTACAAGTACTGGGCTTTCTGAGAGAACAGTCTTTGACTGAAGAGGTCCCCAGTATAAAGAAGAAATAAATTGAACATTATTTGTTTTTGAAGTTATGTTTTATAGTTTTTAGAGACAGTTATTGTTATGTTGGTTATGCTTATCTGATTTAAATAAGGGTGAGAATAGAATTATACCATTGTTGGAATAAAGTATTGTTATTTAAATGTTCTTTTCAGAGTTCTCGTGAGCAGTTGGCAATAGCAGAGTTTGCCAATTCATTGTTAGTTATCCCCAAGATCTTGGCTGTGAATGCAGCTAAGGATTCCATTGACTTGGTGGCCAAGCTCAGAGCCTATCACAACCTGTCACAAATGAAGGCTGATAAAGCACACCTCAAATGGTAAGAACTGGTTTATTACTGATAATTAAATACTGATCTTAAACTCTGTCTACACTATCAAACTAGCTTGACAAAAAAAGTGCAAATATAGTAGTGATATGCCCAAATATAGTAGTGATATGACGACATGTTCATATATGGGCACAGTGTAGACAGTTTGTAGAGGGCCTGGTCTCAATTTCTTTAGTTTCCAGTTAGGCTGAGGAAGATTAATTATTTATGTTTTCTATCAGGGTTGGTCTTGATTTGTATGAAGGTGTAGTACGAGACAACAAGACAGCGGGAGTCTTTGAACCAGGTATCTGTAAAATCAAATCACTCAAGTTTGCTACAGAGGCAGCCATCACAATCCTACGTATTGATGACTTGATTAAACTAGCACCAGAAGAGAAGGAAAAGTCGTACAGTGATGCTGTCCGAGCTGGAGAACTCAACGGATGAGCAAAGGGTGCGGAAAGGCCAATTTGTGAGAAAATGGTGGGAAGTGCTGGGGCCAAGATTTAATTACTGCATACTGAAATCCTGAATTTTTACTTATATAGTACATACATGCCAAATTGCTTGATGTTGTTCAATTGCAACTCCTAAGTTCAATTGTTATACATGTCAAGAATATTCTTTAAAAGCTTATAAACTCCAATACTTGTGTGGTGGTGATGTGCTTAGTGTTCCAAATTAGCCAATGCAATATCTTAAGTTAACCGCTCATTATCTAAGTTCATGGTTCGGCTTTCCTTGTCTAACTAAGTATGCACCTGGTATGGTGTTTCATACAGGTGCACATTGTACACCTGTGTGGTAGAAATCTGAATATTTGTAGGTCACAGGTGTCATTACTGAAATTACTGCAGCAATGGTGAGGAGTGAATCATTTGTTGCAGCTATTAGTTTCTTCATTAATGTTAGTGTTTTTTGTATTGTGAGCAATGATGCTATATAGAAATAAATAATTGCAACGCACTGTATTGTTGGTTATTTTATGAGCGACATTTTATGATTCATTCATTTTCTTTAGTTGGTAGGTAGGTAGGTAATACCCTTTCACATCGTATTGAAAAACTCCGGAATTACACACACCAGAATTTTTTATGGTGTACTCCCCAGTTTGTGTAAACTCCAGCGATATAAAAGAGGTATACATGTACAGTTACTAAATTTGAATAAGGTCTTCGAAGTTGTCATAAATTTAATTTTATTTAATACTTCCCAATGAATATAAATGTATACATAAAATGATAAATATTATATAGAACACAATATCAATGCATTAATAAATAAAAATTAGGTTTAAATTTGTGCAAAACTGGTGCACAAATCTATCTATTCTTGAGGTAATATGTCATGTTTTCATAGACTACAAATGTGATACAGCAAGCTGGTGTGACACGTAACAAGTTGGGAAACATTCCTTTGTAGAACCCTCTCCATCTCTCTTTACTGAAAAAAAAGAAAAAACATGGAACTATGTTGAAGGCATTCACATTTGGTTTACCTATTATAACTTACTTTTTTATTTTATTTTAAAAATTTTAATTCAACTACATCCAACAGCGATAAATCTCCAATTAAAGGATGCCTAACCGCTATCTGGCATAAAGCTAAGCTTTGATTTGAGCTGGTAGATGGAGATAGTAATTTAACTAATGACTGGAATATGTATTTTATCCAAAGTCTGTTATATCACAAAACAGAAGCTCACTGTAACTGCATTGAATTTTTTAACAGTACTGTATAATCTGATTATTTTGAGACAATCTTTCTTGTCTTTATTCATATGCGATTTTAAGTGTTTTTTTATGCAAACGGTGTTCACATTTTACTGCAAACACAAACCAGACAAACTATAGCTGTAAAGTTCATACTAACATACAGAATACTTATACCGGTATGTTTTAGTTAAGTTCATACTCATACTAAGAATACTCATACCGGTATGTTTTAGTTAAGGTAAGTTCATACTCATACTAAGAATACTCATACCGGTATGTTTTAGTTAAGGTAAGTTCATACTAAGAATACTCATACCGGTATGTTTTAGTTAAGGTAAGTTCATACTAAGAATACTCATACCGATATGTTTTAGTTAAAATAAGTTCATTCTAAGAATACTCATACCGGTATGTTTTAGTTATGGTAAGTTCATACTAAGAATACTCATACCGGTATGTTTTAGTTATTGCATCAAGCGTTCCTGAGTAAGTGGTATGGCGGTCTTGAAGTCTGGATCTAACTACTTGATATGGGTAAGTTGTAACGACAGCAAACATCTTAGATAGTGCAGCGAAGGCTATGTACTCTAGCGGATTCTGTCATAAAAAAAATGTATAAACAAACGTAAATTGTGTGTGAATGTAAAGTGCATATGCTCCATGGAATTGTAACAAAAAATAATTGAAACCATTATCAACATTTTGAAGTCATCAATTGGCATTTACTCAAAGGATTCCACAAATGTGAAAATAGACACCATCTGTGATGTAACCGCTAACTGCTGGCATAAGGTAAGTACGTACTCAAGGATATAATAACGACTATAAAATGCCATTTTAGTTATTTATACTTTAAAAGAAAGTAATTCTACTAAAAGGATGTTTCTATTCCATTATGGAACAATTCCCCAAGTGAAATATTTGTGTTAAAGTTGTTTCTTTTATTGATTTACAGTACAATAAGTATACACTTAAATGTGAACTTTATCTTACTTGCAACTTATTGACCTCTTGACCTTTATACAAAGCATAATTCTTTTTTAGTTCTTCATATGCCATAAACTGCAATGCACCATGGGATACTCCAAATAAGCCTGGTAATAAACCCTAAGTAGATCATTAAAGTATAAATTATAAGTTATGGTTTTTCCTTATATCTTGTTTAACTTGGCTTTGCTGATATAAATGTTGTGCTTTTTCCAGTCCCTCTTCATCGATTTTCCTCTTAAATATAGTAATATATGGCTGTATTGATGGTGATGAACACTTGCAGACACTGCAACAAGGCTAGCTTTGATCTGAATATAGTACTTTACTCGTCCCTTGTAATCACTCAGTTTGTAAATACCTGTTATTAACCTCTCTTCATCATTTAATGTGTTTATTATTTATAAAATGTGTAAACCCACTACACATTTCGAAAGATGTACCAGGTTCTTTAGAGTGCACATGAGCTAGCTGTGTACACTGGACGTATGGTTTATAGTCCTTATAGTTCTACCACCAGAACCATGAAGTGAGTGAATTGAAAAATGAAGTGTACCTTGTATAACCCTCCTAATCCTTCAAAGCGGTAGATCTTCCGTAGTGCATCTAGCATACCTGTATACTTAGCACTACTTGATGCTACACCTATATTGTTAACTCCATCATATTGAAGACACAAACGAGTCTTGACGACCCAGATAGGATTCGTTATAAATAATGTTACAACTCCTGATAAAAAAAAAGATATATTACAGTATGTTAATTAGGTCACTACAAATGAAATCATTCACTCTATTAGTAGTGTAACGGCTATGAGCGCTCACTGGCTAAAAGCAAGGGTCTCAGAGCATGAGCAGCCTAATGCAACTACCCAGCGTTGGAGGGCCCGTAGGAGTGCTAGACCAGGGGCCTTTTCCCCATGTTACGCCACTGTACTCTATGTTACATTCTGTAGCATTGTGTGTATAACATGTTGATTGTGTCTTCACCTGATTGGGCAGCAGCTAACATGTGACGTCCTGGTCCTAATGATTTCATTTCCTCACCCTGCATGTAACTTTTGATAGCATTATAACTGGAATGAACAAGAAATAATTAGGATTCAAACTTACATATGGTAGATAAACCAGTTATAACTGGATACAGTTAGGCATGATGAGTTATATATACAGTTCAGGGGACACTTTCATTTAAGAGAAGAACAAGGGAAAATGTTTTAAGATTACACATCATCATGTCCATATATGGGCACATCACATTTTTTTCTATGGGTGGGGGAGGGTGGCGTAGTGTTTATTCAAAGTGGAATGTTTATTCATTTTTTTGCTGCATAAAGTTTGATAGTGTAGACAGAGCTTTAGAAATGAATGAAAAAGTACTGTATTATCTGTACTGTACTTACAAGAAGAAATAGAAGCCCCATGATGCACCAGCACCCCAAATGTTTGGTGTGACTCCTTGGTACAATCCAATGTATCCCTGCTTTCTAACGATTGATTTAAAGGCTTGAACAAAACCGGTATAAGTGGGACGAACAATTATTCCATCATTCACTATAACAAGTCAAAAAGAAGAGGTAAATAATATTATTAAATAAATGAGACATACAAAGTGTTTTTAATTTGACAGCAGAACCAGAGTGTGTTACTAGTGTTACGTGTATGTAGGATGCAAGAAATAAAGCTATATATAAGGTCGCTATATATAAGGTCTAGAATAGAAAATATTTCTAGGTATATGGTTATAAATCAACTGCTTTTTTATGCCCAAAAAAGCACCAGTTGATTTACTCCAATAGTAGGCCTACAATACCCGTCTTTCCAACCCGTCTTTCCATTCCTCGTTACCCGTCTTGTCAGCTTCTCCTCAACTCCTCCATCCACCATGATGGACCTGGTCCATCACTAAATTTCTAGCCTAGCTAAATGAACTCTAAAAACATGTGCAAATACCTTGTAGTCTAATTTTTAGTAAATCAAAAGGATGTAGAACCAATGTTGACAGAATACCACCACTGATTCCAGCTACAAAGTGTTCATAATTGAGTCCTTTTAGTCCAGACATCATATAATATAAAATAAAACGAATCGATGTCCGATGACATTACGTTTTATTTTACCACCTTTACCATGCTGGTTGTTTGCCGCCCTCTTTGTTTGATACAAAATAGGGGAATCCCCGGCGTGAAGTAAACAATAATTATTTGCATATGAATTAACTTTAATTTTAAATGAAAACAACGTATTTGAAGGAAACGACAAATTAAATTACTTTATAATCGTTTTATTTTTTTCTGTCTCAAATGTTTATAAATCTAAATACTTTGTCATCGATTTACGGTCAATAAATAATATTTATTCAATGATTCTTTCGTTTATTCAGAAAAAAAGTTATACACATTGTAAACATAAATAATCTATGTAATCCTTTTCCTGATTTTAATTGTAAAATAGCAGATCTACATTTTTATTTATATATATATATTTTATATTTTGCTTAATTTAACATTTCAGTTATTTTCTATTTTTCAAATTTTCTTATTATTTTTAGTCTTATGTAATTAATTTTATTTTTTTCTTTTACTTTTCTGTTCTTGTTGTTTTTTGTATATTGTATCTGTTCTGAGGGTCCCAAATGATCAGCAAATGCTGGATGGATCACCCTCATTAAATATGGTTAAAATAAAATAAAAAAATAAATAAAAAATAAAACATAATAGGCCTATACATGGGAAGGACTAAAAAATAGTCAGAACTAATCAAGTTCAGCCCTTAAATGATATTCAAGTTCAAGCCACATTCCTATTTTTGTTTACAAAGAGAATCGGCAGAAATTTGGAGAATGAAGTTATACTTTCACGTTTCACTTTCAAGGTTTTTAAAATTAAATGTATAAACAACTCTTGGGGTTGATTACATAGTCAGTTATTTATACTTTATGACGTAATGTAAGATGGAACGCGCCTCGAAGATTCCAACAGTCGAAGAACCAATCACATATGTTGTTATTACGCTACAGTTTAGGTTATCATTAATAACAGAGATCACTTCATGGAAATGAAGGTTATGAGACACCCGTGGAGATTGGATGGGGTTGTTAACACGATTGGAACTAAGCAAAAACATTTGAAAAATAAACTCTGATTGATATTAGGAAAATTAAATGTAATTATAGAAGAATTTAACGATAGTGTCGATACGCCATTTTGATGACGAATATTAAATTAGGATATATGGTTAATAATAATGATGATAATAAATACTAGAATTGTGTTGATGATAATAAGTAGGCCTATTATTTGAATTTATTTATAAAATCATAAATTACATACAAATTTAGTGACAATTAACTGAATGATAATATAACAGAGAAATACATTTATAGGAGATTTTCAACAGTGACATTTTTCATTTTCAGGATCGGATAGCCCTAAAAGTTGAAGCTCGATTAGGATCCTTCAATCATGATGATGATGTCACGACGCTCGCTGCAACATTGTGGAAGGATGAATGCTAACTGAGATTATTATGATTTAGTTAATATGCTGTTGTAGAGAGGAACATCAATTCAATTACACAAATACTTGTAGCATTCGATAAAAAAAATCGTTTTGACCTTCTTTTGACACGGTTTCCGATAACGTTAAGGATTCCTATACGTTATTAACTTATCGCTTCAATTACAAAGGTCACTGGACAAATAGCTTTAGCTAATTAAATATTTTATATCAACTTTGATTTATCATTTTAATTCCATAGACCACTGAAGACCAAACATGCCTATCCTAAATCGCCTGTTTATTTTTATAATCTAATTTTTAAAATATAATAAAACAATATTTAAGATTTAAATATTAATGAAAGATAGCGAAAGTCCGACAAATTATAATTAAATGGCCACTAAGCCATGGTCGGTTGGTTCATTTTAGTGTTTCGGTACAACAGACGTACCGTGGCAGTGATGAACACAGTGGCCACCTTATATGGTAAATACCAACTCGCTGATGAGGCTTGAAGTAAGCAACCGATCGTAAGCCTCACTGTAGCTTCTGGTATTCGCGTAGAATAGCAGAAGAACGGTTCTTACTGGATTTGTGTTAATCTTTTCGTTATGTACCGAACCAGGTAAGAGGATTAGCCTAGGATTAATATTTTTCGTCATGAATATTTTGGAATTATTATCTTCTTAAATCATTTAATTTTGATTTTATGATATTTTATCAGCAATAAGTGTGTACGTTGGAATTACAGTTGGACTTATGCAACGTTTGGAATGTTGTAATCAATTATATCATTGCCTCTAGAATCAGCTTACTTGTCATAAGTTTATTCATTTTATTCAATTATCATAGGATTTATGTACGGTATTTTTCTTTTCGTATCATTATAAAATGTCAACAGAAACAACGTTTTATATTATTTCATATCTAAGTATTTGTACTTAAAATACAAATGAATGAGAATAATAGCGATATTAAATAATTTTCGAATAAGAATATCGTTTGTATCGCAATGTTAGACAGAGGTGTATTAATTTTGTCGGTCCGTCCAACACAATTATTATTGTTTATTATTTATACAGAAACAAACTGTGGTAAATAGGACCAGGGCCACTTTAAATGCATAATGTCTTTTCTATGTTTCCTATACTGTTGTATATTGTCTACATATTCTCTACAATAATTAGTCAAGTTTAATAATTATATTGTATTCACATATATTGTTTTGTATGGTGGTTTCAATGCATCCAATGAAAAATTAGCGGTGTTAAGTTTTACAGCATACACAATTAAAATATACAATATTATTTTGATTTCTATAGTTAAGAGCCACTAAATATTATTTACAACTCATAAACAGTAAAGCTTAGTTCCCACTAGGACGCAATAAAAAGACAAGCAACACAAGTCAGCGAAAGATTATTCGAACTGTCATTTGTCATTGGTCAACTCGTTTACGCTGTACTGTGCGTACGTCCAATTGCTTTACGCCTTTCGCTTGGTTGCCACTAGGACACAACCCAAGGACGTAAGCGCAACGCAAGCGAGTTGACCAATGACAAGCGAAAATTCGGATAATCCATCGCTTGTGATTGGTTAAATTGCTCACTTCACGATTACGTCGTTGCGTTACGTCCTAGTGGGAACCAAGTTAAAAACACGCAACATCAATTAAATAAGTGGTTGTATGTAAAATTGTATATTTTATAAGACCGTCCAGTACATTTTTTGATGAACTTTGCAGTTTTATTTTATCACCCTTAGATCTAGAATGTTATATTTTGAGTAGTATATCTGTCTCTTGATATTAATCGTTGTTTCTATAAAAAGCACGCGCGCGTCATTATTCTATCATGTTTTGGTCTTGAACAAATATCAAAAAGGCAAGTCTATGTTACGTTGATTGATTGTAATTTATCGTAAACTAATTTTAGACTACAAATGGAATGTGTATGTCATTGGGTTTTTGGTTTATAAAAAGTGAGATGTTACGAAACTTCAACAACATTCTTTCGTCATACATGGTATTTATATCGAATACGGTATTCCTGATATTGCCATTATCTTGCTGCGAGTCATTGGATTTCTGCTGCAGTTACTGCGGTAACCAATTCATGTTGATATATAATAATATCATATTCCATTGCATGCTTTTGTTGTTAATTTTGATAATGACAACAAAATGTCTAAATTCTAAATTCAATTTGTTACAATACCAGCACTTCTTACTCATCCTACTAATGGAAGGCGCACAACTAGATATAGTATCTTAGGACACTTCCGTAATACATCATCACATGTGTTTCACATAATATAACAGATCATAGACAGTAACCTAAAATTAGGCTTGGAAAATTTTAACTTTTAATTAGTTTTCACATTATGAAAATAAATTAGGCCTATAGGTAAATTGTGTGTGACGTCATGGAACCAATTTCCAATTTTATTTTGATGAATGGCTTGTGGTTATTGGCTATGACAGCTGTGATTGGTTGATTTTGACGAGACGTGACACGCGCATTGACGGCTACTTGGAAAGTGAGCCAATTTTTCACAGTTATGATTTTGATAGCAAAGAATGTACTTAAAGTGGCGTTCACACTGGGGCACTAAAGCGATATTCACGACACGTATAAAAATATGTTCACACGCGCGTAAATGCCTTGAGATTACGTACATCTCTGGCACATAACGCTTTCTTTCTGTCTAGAGAGTTGCGTGTGTGAATATGGTATTGGTTTAAATTTTAATGATAAAATAAAAACTTCGTAAAACAACCACAATGGTAGCCTCAATATGTGTTATTAGGCCTACAGATAATAATAATTACGACAATCTACAGAAAAATTGTTAAAGTTAAAATTGTATAGTAATGTAAGACTTTTAAATATGTTTATTATCATAAATCCTTAATTATCAGCCCACGCAACTTAATTTAGGCCTACTGATTTAAGTTGTACAAATTAAAATATTAAACTCCCCCATAGTTAAGGAACGGCAGTACTTATCTGTCTTACCCCTAACCTAAGGATTGTATAATACTTTTTAAATATTTGTAGAATTATAATAATCTTTAATTATCAGCCCACGTAAATTAATTTACTGATTTAAGTTTGACATATTAAAATGTTAAACTCCCCCATCCCACAAACGGCAGTAAATTATTTTTACTGTCTTACCCCTAACAAGAAAACAAGAACATTTAAATAGTTATAACATAATAAATCACTTTTAAATTATTCTTAAATATTGAGTGGGTTCAGCTTAAGGTCGTCAGGATAATGTCGTTCAAGGATTCACAGTTTTGGGTTTGAGTTGAACCTGGTAATTTGATGCATATAGGCCTATTTCATATAGGCCTATTGCATGTACTGAATATCATCACGCATAGGAATGTCAACTATGTTGGTTCGCCCGGCTTCTTGTTAGACAGCGTTAATCAGAGTTGTGCGTGTTCTTCTTGATGGTGGTATAGGCATGCAGTGCGCCATGCATTTCTCTCTCCATAAATAGTTGTCTTATATGTATAGCATAATAAGTGCTACAGGCACATTCGTTCAAATCAACATATTTAATCACTGTAATTTGTGGGGATTTTTGTTAAAATGTACAATGACCTCAAATATTTTATTATTAAAAAAAACGTATATAAACAAGAACAATCAGTGAGTTGAAAAACGCATAAAAAAATCGGGATCCGGATCCGAAACCTGCAAAAAAAGGCTTAAAATAAGAGTCTGCGTTTGCGTATCATGCGCAAAAATCTGCGCTTTCATGTGTATTTCAATAAAATAAATACTGTAGTCCGAAACATACTCTATAATAATAAAAAAAAATGTAATACGGTACTGAAACTGTCTACTACCATGAACCTACATCCATCTTTGTCTTTTTTGTGTTCGTCCCACCCACCTTATTTCATCATACAATTAAACATTTTATTTCATATGTCGGTATTCATTTTTATCCTATCAATAGGCCCACTGTCAATATTATCTGAATATATCAATAATTATTAGTCCACATCCTCCTTATCTTTATAGCATCGTGAATCATGATTACATTTATAAATCAGTATACAATTATTAATATTTAATTATATATTATCGCTATCATTATAGTCATCATCTTATAAACAACATCACCACCATCCAATATTACCAACACTTTGTTTAATCATCACAATGTTATCAATAGTTTCTCAATCATAATGCTTTTGTCATTTTCCTGTTTTTTCTTTTCTAAAATCGTCTTAATATCGATTTCACGTCTATCTATCCCAATGTGCTCGTATCCATTACTAGTCTAATCGTTCTAATTATTAACAGCTCAATATTAATATTTGTCAAGCCAATTCGAGTTTACCTTCATCATATTGTATTTCCGGTAGCATAGGGCTTATTTTAATAAGGCGGCTGTCATATGACAGCAACAGGCGCGCGCGCGCAAAACGTGTTCATTAATTAATAATTAATCGCCACGGAATTCGGAAAATCATATTTTGATATGACCCGGTTAAATAATCATAATTTTATTATGACTGACTTGCTATTATTGGTTCATAATTAATTTAATTAATTTGAATCGTGGTAAACATAGCGGTCTATGATATTTGGTATATGTGCCTATCTACTTTAACATTTTATTTGGAAGTTAGCCCTTAATAGTAAGGTTACCGATAATAAAGTATAGAAACTTAACCGGAAAAACATCTCATTATAAAATATATATTTTAAAATTATCTTTAATTTTCAGGTAAAATGGTGAAAGATACTGGACCTAGTTTCGTAAAGAAACCGTACATAAACCAGAGTGATGACGGGAAAATATTAACATTTGCGTGTAAAGTTGCGGCAGATCCTCGTCCAACCGTCACTTGGCTGTTGAATAATAAAGAAGTTAAAGATGGCGGAAGGTAACATATAAACATTACTCATTTCAGAATGTACACGAATACCTGATTTGTTATCAAGCTGAAATATGTACAATTTGTAAATAAACTTCTTATGAGGAACCAACAAGTTACGGAATGTAACTATAAAAGTTTTTGAACGTTGGTGGCGTAAGCACAAAAAAGCTACCAGAGCCATATATATATGGCTCTGAAAGCTACAATAACAAAGCACAAACAAAACATAAACAATTGATTTGATCCCCATTCTGTTTTCTGCTTAAACCATATTTTGTTGATAAAATTGCAAAGGTAATATATCGAAAGTATGAGAATTGGATAAAGAAATGATATCACTAGTTGAAAGTTAATATATGCTGTATTGTACGCTGTTTTTAACCTAACTAAACCTAGGCTAGGTAGGCTAGGCCTGACTGAACTTCACTGTGTGTAAGTGGGACGACTGTGTCTGTGACCGCGAAAATTAAATGATCTAATTCTAGGCCTAGGCTTGGTAAGGCATTTATAGACAGTGACTAACCTGCAAACAAAGTTCCTCCTCCACCTATCTCGCAGCCTATCTATGGCAAATTTTAATTCAAGACAAAAAAGTTATACTTTTTTAATTGTGCACAAATTATTAAATTAATATTTTTATTTTTTTAGATACACACAAAAAGTCAAACCAGATGGAGGTGACTACCTTGTTTCCATGGAAATTAATGAAATCGCAGAAAATGATGCAGGCAGCTACAAAGTCTGCGTTAAAAATAAGTTTGGTGATACATCCGCAACCATCGCCCTCAACTTTGGCGGTAAGTTTCATTTTAAAATTACGTGGATATTTGACATATATTTTGGGAATTACAAATTTGTTAGCAAATAATATTCCTTGTTTTTAATTTTTAGGTGTTATTGAAGAACAAACTTCTACCAAGAGCAAGTAAGTATCAAGTAGACAAACTAATTATAAAGTAACTTAAGTCTAGACTTAATTAGCCAGAAACCCTTAGCATCCAGGTATGTAAAAATGTGGACCTGGTTCGACATTATTGACAACTTGCATATGTATGATGATGAATGTTGTATAAAGTTTGAATGTATAAATCTAGGGCAACATTTGTACTCAATATAGTCTAAAAATACTATGTCTATCATCTGAGAATAATTGTAGTTGCATACATGTGCATCTGCTATATCTCAAATGACATAACTAAGGCAGTGTGCCACAGAATGCTTAGAGCTAGTCATGTCTTAATTGGTCTGAATGTTGTTAGATCACATTGCACATTTTTGTTGCTGGTGTACATGATGGATTCTTGGCATGTAAGATGATCTTGAAATGTCTTGATAGATAGTCTTATCATTCTGGTGAATGATCAATATATAATTGCTGGTCATGGATCAAGTATAATAATAATTACCACATTTCTATATCACCCTTTTCATGAATAATCATGCTAAAAGGCACTTTACATAGGCGTAGTATATTATTACTCCGGTCATTTTTTGGATCAAACACATATGGAAACATACTCCCATAATAATGCAGCTAGTAATCAGCGCAAAGTTGTGTCTTTATCTAACCAGGTACCCATTTATACACCTGAGTGGAGAGAGGCAAATGTAAGTAAAGTAAGTGTCTTGCCTAAGGATACAAGCAATGTGGTGAGAGTTGGATTCGAACCACGATCTAACGATCAGTAATCCAATGTCCAATACACTGTGCCACACACCCTCTATTATTATGATTATTATTATAGATATACACACCTTCTTTTGTTTATACTTAACAGTAGAAACCCAATTAAACTAAAGATTGGTTGATAGAGATTGGCTGTAATGCTAAACATAATATATTGCTCACTGTTCGTTTGATTTGTCCCCTGAACAGACGTGTCCCACCAGTAAGACAAATAAGAAAGGAGATATCATGGTGGTTTTAAAAAAGAACATTTTACAATATTTATTTGTGTAACGTTGTGTAGAATCATCCAGTGTCTATGAAAACCTATTAATGATGCATAAGCATAATGTAAAGTGCTGTGAGAATGATTTTTATTGGTAAACATGTATAATAATGAGTATTAATGTATAAAAATGAGTTATTATTACAGTATTATTATTATTTATGTTAAATCTAGTGATGTGGATGGAGTGGCACCAAATTTCACAATGAAACCAAAAATGAGCCAATCAGATGATGCGTCCAAACTAACGATAGAATGTGAATTATGCGCCATACCAAGACCGGACATTAAGTGGTATCTGGGAGACAAAGAACTCAAAGATGGCGGACGACTAAAGATTGGATGTGAAGAAGACGGAGAGTTTTATTTTCTTTCTTTAGATATAAACAACTTAAATGAGAAAGACGGTGGAGATTATAAGATTATTGCTACAAATAAATTAGGCACAGCAACCAATACTATCAAGTTGAACTTTGCTGGTAAGTTTTGTTTGCTTTTATTACTTATAATATTCTATAATAATCATAAAAAATATAAATAAATAAAGTTAACATACAATAAATGTCAATGGATGGATGGAGGTCACCGTAAGTGAAATTTAAATTATGGTCTCCGATTTGAAGTAACAAGAAAATGGCATTGGTCTATTATAATAAATGAAAAACAATGTTAATGATAAAATGATGATGATTGCATTATGAACCTTTTAAATAGTATTTTTATTTTCAAATTCTAAAACTAATGTTTTTTTCTGTAATAATTAATGTTAATGGTTCTGCTGTGTTTGCCTTTTCATTGAAACTTGTGTTTTTGATGATTTTAATTTATGATGTTTTTATATTGTTGTGATGTTGATTTTCACTAAATCTGTTGTTCTTTAATATAGCGCACTTTTCAATATCCATGCAATTATGTATTTTAGTTATTTTGTATCCATCAAAAAGCATTCAATGCACTTTAACTGACTTAGTTGGAGCAGGGAAGAGTTAAATTACAATTAATCCTCTTTCCTGGTTGGAGCTTCTATTTAAGAACAAACTTAAAGGCCACCGACTCCTACTGTAGTTTATCATTAATATTTACCTACCTGTACTTCTAATCCAGGGGGAGGGGGGGGGGGGGGGTGGGGAATGATTGTTTGAACTTTATACACACTTCTGTTAACACATACAATTTTGCATGGATGTTGAAGAGCATTTGTACACTGTTATGTCAGACACTATGGAGAGCACAGTAGACTGTGGATTGAGTTCAAAGGTCACATAGCACAGTAGGTTGAATATCCACCTGTTCATGATGAAGTACTCTCCCTGCACCTGACACAGCTTGGCATTTGTGATGTCATCAAATCAAAAATGTCCAATCTCATTCCAATCTTATCCTGTAGTTTATTGCTGGTAAAAGAGAATGTTAAAAGAGACTATTAAGTAAAAAGTATTTACTATCTCTAAAAAATCAATGGCAATTCAATCATGTCAAAGGTCAATTTTAGGCATGATCAAAATCCATTGAATTTGTTTTTTGGAAAGCACTATAATCCTAAAGTAAACTAAAAGTGTAGAAGCACACTAAATTACTAATTTATGGCACCATTAGAAGCTCGAGCTTACAAGATGAAGTTAGATTTACCTTTCTACCTCTTTTATAAAAACTTAACATTAGATGTACTTGCACCTGAAGTTAATATTATTTGTGAAGTACCTGTGCCTTCTCTCAATCTACAACTCTGTGTTACCCATATGTCTGCTTTTATCATTGTGTTCAGCCGATAATATAAAGATTCCCCCAGTAGCCCCCGACAACGGTGCTCCATCATTCACCATGAAGCCGAAGATTAACCAATCAAAAGACGGAACCAAACTGAGCTTCTTATGCGAGCTGACCGCTGAACCAGAACCAATGCTGACCTGGTACAAAGACAACGTGGAAATTAAACAAACTGGTCGTTATAAGATGACTGTTGAGTACGATGACGAGGGGTATTACTTTGTTTTGCTTTCTGTGAGTGAGGTCACTGAAAAGGACGGCGGAAAATACACAGTTGTCGCCAAAAACTCATTGGGTGAAACCAAATCTACAATTGATCTTAATTTTGACAGTAAGATTGCTGTGATTTTAAACTTACTATTGATTTACTAATGTTAATGTTTTAATGTTTTATTTATAATTGTAATATCTTTATTAACCAATTAAATAAACATAATTTTGTATTTTTTTTTTAACAAAAACAATCAAATCTCCCAATACTGAACTCTCAGAATACAGAAACTCTAAAAACCAAAGTTTACTTGATGTCTAAAAGGTCACTAATAAAAACATACGTATTATTATTATTATTATACTAGGCCAGCCTAAGGGTGTCTGGTATTGGGAGAGGAGTTTTTTTATTCAAAATTTATTGATAAATGTTATTTTATAGGTACTGCTGAGGATGAAGGCCCAAAAGACAAATCACCAGCGTAAGTTGCTTTAACATATACATTATTTTGTTTTTAGTGAACTCTCTGCTGGCGCAAAAACAATCTCAATAGTTGTAATGAACTTGTGTCCACCATTTGAACTTAGAGCTGCCTAGTCTACACTTGGAGAAGACTACTGTGTCTCTGTTACTCAGGCCTTATTTGATTTTCTGATTTCATAACCTGTTTGCCGAAGTTTGTCAACCGGTCTAAACAGCAAAGTTGGAAATCTTAGTTCTGAGAAATACTTAAAGGACGATTTAAATAAAAATCAGTGTAATACTGAAACACATACAATTAAAATGATATTGTTATTGAAAATACTAACTTGCTCTTTCAGTGGTACTGCTCCAACATTTCTTGATAAGCCAACTATGTCACAATCAGAGGATGGACATGAACTTACATTTGAAGCCAAACTTAAAGCTGATCCGAAACCTAGTATAGTATGGTAAGTTCAGATTGTGGTATCTATGTTGAGCTCTTTGTACAAAGTTCTATAAGTGTCTATAAAAAAATAATTTGTATAGTTTTATTGTTTAAAGGTCTAGCATGGCAAATAAGTTAGGTCTGTGGTACACTATATGATTCTGAAGGAAATAAATTAAGGTTTAGAATGTCTCAACATTTCGGTTGTTAAGCCGCCCTCTGGAGAAGTTGATATTAAGAGCTCCTCCTTATACTTGTATAATTATAGTTCTATCATCATATAAATTATTTATTTGTTTCTTAAGGTATTTCAACAACCAAGCAATGAAAGATGGAGGTAGATTTAAGATCAGTATTAAGCAAACTGCCGGTGTGTATGTGCTGACTTTGAACATTAAGAACGTGACACCCAAAGATGGTGGTAGTTACAAAATTGAAGCTAAAAATACCTTGGGTGTCAGTACCTCAACAATCAACCTCAACTTTAACAGTAAGTACCTTTGTAGGATAGGCATAAAATACCTTGGGTGTCAGTACCTCAACAATCAACCTCAACTTTAACAGTAAGTACCTTGGTAGGAGAGGTATAAAATACCTTGGGTGTCAGTACCTCAACAATCAACCTCAACTTTAACAGTAAGTACCTTGGTAGGAGAGGTATAAAATACCTTGGGTGTCAGTACCTCAACAATCAACCTCAACTTTAACAGTAAGTACCTTGGTAGGATAGTTATAATACTGCTTTAGATGTGGCACAGTGGCTTGGTGCTTGACATGCTTACCAATCCCAGGGTCTTTGGTTCAACTCCTGCCATAGTTCCTAGATTTTGTCAATACAGCACCACTACCTACACCTCATGCAGAACTTGGATTAACATGGGTTTCACAAATAATACAGTACACACCACTATTCAGGTACACCCTTTAAACTGAAAATAAGAAAATATATAAAATTGATTTTTTATTCTTTAGTTACAGAGGGCAGTAGACAGGGTGCACCATCCTTTATTGAAAAACCAAACATAAAACAAGAAGACGAAGGGCGCCATTTGATCTTCGAGATTAAAGTTATGGCCGAACCTTCTCCGACGGTCACCTGGTGCTATGGCAACAAGACCATCAGCGACGGCGGTCGGTATAAAACAAAGACGAAGACGCAAGGAAAGATCCACATATTGATTTTAGACATGACGGGTGTAACCCCGAGCGATGCTGGAAATTACAGAGTTGTTGTAAATAACGCAAAAGGAGAGGCTACCTCTACTATTAATATTAGTTTTGAAGGTAAGGGGTTTTTAGGATCAGTTTCAAATCATGAGTATCCCATATTGGTTACAGATACTCATTGGCTCAGATTCATCTTTACAGCCTCATACCTTCTTTATTTTTTTAAATTTAAATAATTTCCACAGATTCCAAAACAAATGGACTGGCTTCCCAAAAGAAAATTAAACCATATATTTAAAAAAAATCAAAGTTAATGGTGCAATTTGATTTTATAATAATAATAAGTAAAAAACTTCATCGACATTGAATAATAAAATATCAAATATTTCATATTTATTATCATCATTGTATACAATTGATCTCAACTGTGTTTCTCAAACAGTACACTTGTTACGTATTATGATAGAATAAACAACAAATAAATTGTCCTTTTGTTTTGCCAGTGCAAGCTGGAAAGCCTAAGCAAGTTAAAGTGAACACTGCTCCTCCGCTTCACATTGACTTTATCAGCCACAAAGAAGTGGTAGAAGAATACTCAGAATACTCGGAAACTGTGACTGAATCATCAACAGAAATCATAGAAGAAAAGATTAAGATTGTAAAAGGGTTAAAAGATCAGGTAATGATTGTAACTATCTATGTATCAATCTTTATATTATTATAAAGAGAGCACTTGCATTGATGAAGGGCTAGTGTTGCTCTGATAATTTTTCTGGCTGTTTTACTTATTTTATTTTGTATCTTCATTGGGATCCAGCCAGTGATACCCACAGCATTGTCATTTTTTTCAGTAATTATACTATTTTTATACTTTCATTGTTACACAGAGAATCAAGATTTTGCTTTTTATTTTCAAATCTTTTCATAATTTCTCACCGGCTTTATTTTTTGTTTTTATCCAGGATCTTATAGATGGAGATAAATTAACTCTT
The DNA here is from genome assembly GCF_963402885.1 of Antedon bifida. Lineage (NCBI taxonomy): Eukaryota > Metazoa > Echinodermata > Crinoidea > Comatulida > Antedonidae > Antedon > Antedon bifida. The sequence continues at coordinate 383,175 of NC_136229.1, read as the reverse complement.
CGTGTTAAATTTTCCTGCAAACCTATCACTGTTAACTGGTTTCTGTGAGTATAAACTTTATTCTAATTAAGTATATTAAAGTAAGTCAGCAAAATATGTAGTCAGAATGATTCATGTCTGAGCAATGATACCAAACTTAATGTTCCTCATGCTCATCTGGTGAACATTCATTTTCAAAGTTTGGCCTAACTATGTGGGATACACAAACAATATGCAATTCACCATCAATGACAACAATTTTTAAAACTCAAAAAAAAAAAATGATGTTCACCAGGTGATAGGTTCTTGTAAAACGTTTGATATTTGTAAAGGTGCTATAGAAATGACAATTCTATGTTATTTTTCAGGGATGGCAAGCCACTACAACCATCACCAGATTACGAGATGAAAGAAGAAAAAGATGAGTATGTACTTATTATGGAGGAGGTGTTTCCAGAAGATAGTGGAGATTACAGTGTAGTTGGCAAAAACTCCAGCAGTGAAGTTAGGTCTATTTGTGAAGTGTACGTTGAAGGTATGTATGCTACACCATTGTATATTTTTATAAACATTCATAGACTTTGTAAATTTTTACAGAAAAAATTAACATAAAATAAAATCATTGTTTTTATTGTGTCTTTTTTCTGTGTCTTGTAGAGTTGAAAAAACCAGCACCTAAGCCAAGGTAACTTTATTTTAATTTAATTTTAATTGTTGAATGTTTATGTCTTGTCATGTTGTATTTTTGTGAGGGTCCCTAATGATCAGCTTTGGCTAGATGGACCACCCTCGTAAAATGTTGTTAAAATAAAAAAATTGAATATAAAATATTCTTTTAATTGGATTTCATTTGGAAGATGAATGGGCCAAAAAAATGTGAAAGAAGGAATATGGGATAATTTACTTTATTTTGTTGGTTTTAGTCAGAATGTGTATGTTTTTGTGATGGATTCCAGTACTATTTTATCTATTTTTAGTCAAAAAGATAAACCACAAAAAGTAGAAGAAAAAATAGAACCAAAAAAAGATGCTAAACAGCAATCAAAGCCACCGGGTAAGGAACCAGCTAAACCTGTAGAAGAGAAACCAATTGAAGTCAAGAAGACAGCACCCAAAGAAGAATCTGCACCACCACCAGTTGAAGAAAAACCCATAGCTGTTAAAAAGACCGCACCGAAAGAAGAGTCTGCGCCACCACCAGTTGAAGAAAAACCCATAGCTGTTAAAAAGACCGCACCCAAAGAGGAGTCTGCACCTCCACCAGTTGAAGAAAAACCACATGAAGTTAAAAAGACCGCACCGAAAGAGGAGGCTGCACCTCCAGCTCCGGAAAAGAAACCAGCTCCAAAGGACGAGAAGATAGAAGCCGTCAATAAAAAGGCAGCAGAGAAAGCGCCACCACCGGGCACGGGATCACCAGCAAAGGCTGTACCAGAGATCATAGTACCAGAAGAACCGAAAGGCTCACCAAGCAGACAACCAGCAGAGAATGGGTCACTAAGCAAGCAAGAACAGCTAGGTACGAATACATTATGTTTTCTTTTTCTTCACCAATTAATTTCAATTAAGTATTGTTTGTATTTTATGATTCTATACATTATTATGTTTTATCTTTTATCTTCTGTTTTGGTCTTTCAAAAATTGATTATTTTTCATTCCAATGACAGATTGGTTTGCACACTATGAAATTTTCTTCAGCCTTTATAATATATACATAGTGATTGTATTACATTAAACATGTATTTTGTTAATGTGTATGCCAAGTTTTGAAACAAAACTGAACATCTAGTTCAATTATTTTGTATTTGTTTAAGAACAAGGTTTTCTATTCCCTTTTAAAATAATATAAGAACAACTTTTGAATCAATTAGTCTCAGACAACATCTAAAGCCAAGAAACATCATTACATATTTAAACTTCTATTCCATGCTATTGCCTTTAAAATGGTGATAGGCTTTTAAGAAAATCTTGTTCTGTAACCAGTTCAAATGATTTTACCGTCATGCAGAGCAAGAACAAAAACTGTCACTAACGAACAAACAGACTGGACATCGAGGGTCAATCAGCTCCAGACGAGGTGACCTATAGAGTGTGGTTTACAGCAGAATTTGTTAGCATACTACTATCTGTTATTTGAAGCAATTTTCTTGTCAAATATTTTAAATTGGAGGTTAATTCATTAAAAATTACCACATACAATGTTGTGGCTCGATTTAATATTTGGTGAACGCGCAATACCTAACTGCTTTGGGCTAGCCAACTTGTCTTCCATTTTGCCTAGTTTAACCCCATAACCTCCTAATATTATAACAAAACAGTTACAAATTAAACAAATTCACTTACAAAGAGTAGCACAATATTCAAGATCTATGAATATTAAAGAAATGTTTTATAAGAAAATCGCTTCACGACTTTAATACTTAATCTTCTTAAGATGGCTAGTTTTCATCCATTATATCAAGATCTTATTACAACTCAACTGGTATATGTGTGTTTGTATCTGGTGGTCTCTGCCAAATGCCACAATGCTTAGTAGGGTTCAGCTGTGTTGCTCTGTACATTAACACCGCTTCTGCTACTGTATATTGTTCCTACATCATCTAATGATGAAAAAAGTTTATTGTCTGTTTATTTTGGTGTTTTATTGTATACTTTATTATACTATATAAAGGCTGCTTTTAATGTCATTTAATTATAAGTTCTAATATTTCTGTTTATTTTACAGTGTAATACTATATTGTCTATTTACAGCTTTTTAAAATAATATTGGCTAATTATAAAGAGTGAACTTTTGCTCATAATAATTAAAACAGTATATATACTGTATTACACTTTCATCAACATTATCATCAACATTGCTTCATCATCTCCATATCATCATTATCTCTTTCATATCATCATTGTCACTACCTCATCATAATCATCACTTCCTCATCATCATCATCATCATCATCACTACCTCATCATCATCACTACCTCATCATCATCATCACTACCTCATCATCATCATCACTACCTCATCATCATTACTACCGCATCATAATCATCACTACATCATCATTATTATCATCACTACCTCATCATCATCATCATCATCACTACATCATCATTATTATCATCACTACCTCATCATCATCACTACCTCATCATCATCATCATTATCATCACTACCTCATTCACATTCAGCGTATATGCACAACTAGCCAATGAAAGTGTTATAAAGATGGTTGAAATATATATTGTCCGTCTTGAAGGCTATACATACAGCAGAAAGTCTATAGATGAATTGGAAGACTCTGGTCAGCCATATTTCTTGCAGAGTCCTTGTAAGGCCCAAGTTACTCAAGGTACTAGGAATGTGTATATAAGCATTGATTCTACCTGTCAGTGATAACAACCGTGCCAGGAATTATTGACTTTTTACCAACGTTTTACCACAATTTTACAAAATACTAAAGTATATTTTTACTTTTTACTTCAAATTTTGCATTTACTAAAATTCATATAAATTATCAATTTTTGATAACAAATAAGTGATTCCAGCATTGTGTTACTCATTCACAGATAGAATCAATAAAAAAAGTTGTCATGGCATTATTTTAAATTTTTGATGATCTTCCTCCAAAAATCAACAATAGGCACACCACAGGGTTCACCAAAGCATTCCCCAACTAGAGGCAGAAATGCAGAACAGTTGGATAAAAACCCATGCTTCAAAATGGCCCCCACTAAGACTCAAGTTCTGGAAGGTAACAGAGTGTCCCTCCCCTTACCCTCCTCCTTTTCAACCAATCAGTCTCCGCTTGCTCACCCCCCTCAACCACCATTATATGTTATATCTTACTCAATACATTTATACAGTCAACTCTCCCAATACCAGACTTTTCTTGAAGTCCAAACAGTCCCAAATTCATTTTTACCATTAAAACACATTCCAAATACCAGACTCTCCGGAAAACTAGACATATTTGGCCAGCTTAAAGGTGTCCGTTATGGAGTTGACTGTAGGTGAATCCAGGGGCGTTAATAGAAAAGATATCCATCACTGGAACATATCAGAGTTGATCAAACTTTGCAGAAAAAAAAATTAATTGCATTATTCTAAAAATTGAACATGAAATATTTTTCGCTTTAACCAATTCTAAATTTGTCAACATTACCTGTACAGCACATAGCTATGATTGTGTAAGATATAACAAAGCTTCCGTGCCACGCCTTTCCTTCCTTCCAATTCATTGTGATTTGATTGACTCGCTTACCGGTGCTTTTTTTGGAGTGGGTTTTGAGTTGTGTACCCTACCCACCTTGTTTGTTTTTACAACGCTTATTCCAGAACCAGGTATGGAAAGCGGCAAATTTTATTTTATTCTTTTTTTATTTGCTGTTTTTGTCCTTGCCTTTTTTATTCTCATAAATCCTCTTTTCCTTTCGTATTCATTCCTTGCCATTTATTTGATGTGTACTTTGATGCCTTTTAAACATGTTTTCCAATAAAATACTGCTCTTAACGCTTGATTTGGAATGTTGTGTAAACAGGACAGTCAGTGAAGTTTGAGGCGATTGTAGCGGGCAACCCTAAACCAACGGTCAGCTGGTTTAAAGGAAATTCCAAAATTGAACATGCTTGGAAAGATCGCTATTTTGTAAGTTTGTTTGTTTTTTATTCTTTCTCTGCATACACATAACTTTTACAATGAAAGAACAAAATTACTCTAGTAAAAAAAAGTGTGCAGTAAGTCAAAGTCATTTGGCCAAAGTCGTATTGTTACCATCTGTATTTTCAAATTGGTTATTTTCTTTTTTATTATTGTTGGCGGAGAAGCTTTACTGTGACAACTAGTACCCCATGTCCTAAAGTAATCCCACTTTCAAGTATTTAATCCCACCCTTTAGGTTAAAGAACTTTACAAATCCATGATGATGCAATCCAAATATAATCTAATTTCTGTACTCGGTCATACCGTATGAATAGGAGAAGTAGAAAAAACCCATTAAACTGAAATTTAATCTAAAATTGAATCCACATTGAGGAACAAACAATTTTTGATTTTTTTTAAATTTTAAATACCGGTATATTAAATTTTCTTCTTACTTTTTGTAGCTTAAATACCATGCCCAACGAGATGTTCACATAATGGAAATTAGAAAAGCAAACAAAGTTGATGCAGCAGGACATTTTGTCTGTAAAGTAGAGAATGAGAACGGTAGAGATGAACGTATCTTCACCTTAATTGTTACAGGTAACTACTCACTTTTATTAGTTAGTCTAATATATTGCCCAATCTTCTTTAATACACAAATGTTTCATTATACCTTTTCTGTTTGACAATGACTTGGTGTAACTATATTGAAACTCAAATAATACAAGACTATATTCATATTACCCACCCGTAATACGCATTCATTCAATATTTGTTCATAATTCATTTCTATGGCGCTTTTAACAAAGGTTACAGATAACCTACTTTAATTGGTGTTTGTGGTGTTTAGTCTTAAGCCCAATGTTTCAAGGGCTGAACATTTTTAATTCTATTTTTAAAAAGTTCTATATGTTGTATTTAGTAGTTTATTTAATGTCATGTTTTAATGTTATTTATGTCTTCATGTTTTTTGATAAAATACATGAATTATTCCTGAACTTGTATGATGAATGAGTCAGTTTAGAAGAGTATAAGAGAGTAAAAAATATGACAAGTATATTTTTGTAACTGTAATCATTTTTAAATACTTTATTTCACTTGTTGATTTATTTGCTTCATTAGCCGAATCATCTAAGAAAGGTTAGTCAAGCGGTGGTAATTGGTAATTTGCTTGTTTACTATGGATATGAAACGGGAAACAAAAATAAATATCTTATTTTATAATTTATTTCTGAACTAATTCTATAGTAATGTGAATTTTGATTGACAGTAAAAACAAATCAATCAAGAAAAAAAATATTATTTTGAATAGTGCATGATTTATATTTTAAATGTTTTTACTAAGTGAATGTTTTTAAAAGTACTTTTAATCTATTCAATTATAGTTTTTGGAAACATTTGTTTTATACGATTTGATAGATGTGAAGGTTTTTTTTAATTTTATTTTAAATCAACTGACAGAGATAAAAACCTCCACTAAAGTTTACAGTTTGTAGTTAAGATGTCAAAACAGAGGTCAGGTCAAAGTTGATTTGAGGAGCAGCAACATCGACCATTACATGCATTACATTTTAATACAACTAAAAAATAGAATTTTTTATTTCTAAAAATTAAATAGAAGAAATGACAGTATGATATTACAGAACATACATTCTATAAATAGATTGTAAACAATTGTAATTACAGACAAAAAAATTGGTATGTCAAGTTCTCGGACAAACTCAGCAAGTTCCTCCAGAACATCTAGTGTTGAGGATCTCCTAGCACAAGGTTTAAGATTGCCATACATTCAATATCACTCAGTACACGGTATTCCTTAAGACATTGCACTCAATATCACTCAATACACGGTATTCCTTAAGGCAGTGCACAAATTAAGTCTATCAAAATATTTTGGAGCATTATCTGTTATACTTTTTGAGAGAAAGCCCAAATCTACCTGATTAATTTTCATTAGTTGCAAAAAAAGAAAAACAATTATTTTATAGTAATACCTAAGCACAAACCTGTTTTAATAAACTTGAATTTAGTCATCAACATTTAGTACATCAAAGGCCTTAGAATAGATATCATAATAAAGAACCAAAGAGCAATCACAAATTGTAGTTAGAGGAATACCATAGGTAGAATAGATAATTAAACATCAAACTAAAATTCCTTTTACCAACTTATATAAAAACCTTTTATATATATATAATTACAGCAATTTTTGGTGCAGGTTCCCGAAAGTCTACCCCATGTTCCTCTAGAAGGTCTAGTATGGATTTACTCGAAGAAGGTTAAAATTACTTACGATATTATGCACAAAATCTCACAAATATATTTTAGATACTTTTTAGACCTTTTTGTGTATCCCATCAAACAGTTGTTTAGAATCAATGTCTTCACAATCAAAAGATCACAAAAAATGCATCATATTGGTTGCACAGTTTGTTTTTAGAACTCATTTGTACATAGTGCAGCAGCCAAACTGGTTAGATCTGAATGTATGGTAGTTTTAGATACTTGTTGTCCTCCTCCGTATGTGTTTGTGATTTGCACATCATAAAGTTAATGTGATGTTTGCCAACTGTTGAGTTTCTCTATTTTTTGTTTTAGAAATTTAGTTTTATAGAAAAATTATAAACAGAACACATAACAACAAAATGTAAACAATTAAATTGTTAACAAGTTAAGTAATTAAATTAATTTCATTTATTTTCACTCGCCAGTGAAAATGCTGCTCTTCCCAGGTGCCCAACATCATAGTAAAAAATTCCCAGGGGCCATATGTCCAACATCACAGTACAAAATTCCCAGGGGCCATATGTTCAACATCACAGTACAAAATTCCCAGGGGCCATATGTTCAACATCACAGTACAAAATTCCCAGGGGCCATATGTTCAACATCACAGTACAAAATTCCCAGGGGCCATATGTTCAACATCACAGTATAAAATTCCCAGGGGCCATATGTTCAACATCACAGTACAAAATTCCCAGGGGCCATATGTTCAACATCACAGTACAAAATTCCCAGGGGCCGACATCACAGTAAAAAATTCCCAGGGGCCATATGTCCAACATCACAGTACAAAATTCCCAGGGGCCATAGTACAAAATTCCCAGTGGCCATATGTCCAACATCACAGTAGCAAATTCCCAGGGGCTATATGTCCAACATCACAGTAGCAAATTCACAGGTGCCATATGTCCAACATCACATTACAAAATTCTCAGGGACCAACATCGCAGTACAAAATTCCCAGGGGCCATTCATCCATCATCAAAATGAAATAAATATAAACTGATTCAACATTCATACACCTAAATATAATCGATAAAATAATCTGAAATATTGATTAGAGGGTAATACTTGGTTGGTTGATACTTGAGTGTTTTTAAGGTTTCGCTGATTATTCACATGTTATGCTTTAGTTTGTTGCACAGTGTTTTGTGTGTTAAACTATATGTATGTATATTTGTAAACTCTTGACGTTAACAGTTTCTATGGTCTTCTCCAACTTTTCTTTCTTCTTACATTAATTTAATTTGTTTATTTGCCTTTTTATTCTCCAAAGCGTCACCTCAATTACTTGGTAAAGTTATTATTCTTTTCCCCATTTTTCCTTTTATGAATTTTTAAAGTCAGCCCTCAACCTTTGTTTGGTTGTTTTAATGTTTTTGTTTGTATAATGTTCGGTATTTTGGTTGTATTTAAAGCACTTTTTAATACTAATGAGAAAACGTTTAATTAGTACAAATACCTTGCCTGTACAAATTAACAGGAATTAATTTTAGCACCTAGAATATTGCTTTTTTTATTCCTCTAAAGGTAAGTGTTTCTAAAAAACATCTTGGCAAGAACAGTAGCACCCTGTTTTAAACCAATTTTTACCTGTAGATTTAGACACAATTAAATTTAAAATAATAGAAAACCTCTTTTCTATCCAAATGTGTTTAAAATAGTTATAGTTCTTGATTATACCACATCCGCACACTTTTGAGTAAAGTTTTTCCTTAATTATAAACCCTATCTTTATAGTAGTCGTTTAAATTAATGTAAATGTTGATATTAGTACATGAATAGATGGATTGTACCTTCTTTTAACCCTGGTTCTTTTTTCCCATTAACATAAATAACTAGATTATTTATTTGAATATATGAAAATGAATATAAAAACCCCAAATACTTGACTTCAGTACTGTATAACTACAGTATTGTTGTAATGCAGAGTTAGTAAATAAATGATTCTCCCAGTAATATGAACACCCTCACAATGAAGTACCATTTAGAAAAAAAGTGTTGAGTGATGTTTATCTCTATATAAATGTACTAATTTATGCAATCGTTGACTTTGACAGATCGAAGCAGTGGAGGTGAGCTTGACTTTAGATCAATGCTTAAACATCGTGAAGTTGAGAGACGAGAGTCAAAGATCGATGTCCCTGACTGGGGTGAACTTAAACATGTTGAAGGGGAGGAGAAAAGGGTTAGTTTATTCTGAATTGGTTTCTAAAAGTGGTATTCTGACTTGTTACAGTAGTCCTCCTAGAGTCCTTGGTTCAAATTGTCATTAAGTCAGTTTTCTTGTGAATTACTACATATTCATATACTGTATGTGGATTAGTGATTAAACTTGGTACCTTAAAAAGAAAGTAAATATATATATATTTTATGTTAAGTCTTTAGAAACATTGCCAATAGTAAATTGTCCTATCATATAGGTGGTAATACCCCTGAAACCAGTTTACCGGGGTAACCCCATACTCGTCTTAAAGATGTATTGTCCCCCTGAAAAAATAATTTTTAACAACATTTTTGTTGAATATGCCATTTTAATGTCACCTAATAGTTATTTAGTTTGACCAAAAATTGGATTGAAAAAAAATGTATTTACCTGAAAAAACTGTAATTTAAAGCAAAAAATGGTCAATTTGTCTGCCAGCCAATGGATTTTTGGTTGAATTTAAGCATTTATTTTGTCATTTTATATGTGAAAATATTATTTTTGTGTGTTTTTTTTCCTACGGAAGTGATTAACTTTATTAAAACTACAAAATAATATATTCAAAGTCTGATTTAATTAATCTTCATTTTTCATGTTTTTGGGGCACAATACATCATTAAATGATGAACTGGGTTGTTTAAAGTGCACACACTTTTAATGAACTGGGTTGTTTAAAGTGCACACACTTTTAATGAACTGGGTTGTTTAAAGTGCACACACTTTTAATGAACTGGGTTGTTTAAAGTGCACACACTTTTAAACTATGTTAACAGTTGCCTATAAATGTAAAATGACTAAACCATTTCATTTGTTATATCATTGTTGTTAACATTTTACCTATTACATTGTATCATATCAATTTCTTAGGCTGCTGAAATCACTCGGCCACTTAAAGGTAAAAAAGTAAATGAGCGTGATGGACGCGCTCGTATGGACTGTGGAGTCAAGTTCACCGGTGTCAAACCACAATGGTACAAAAATGGTGACCCTATCAACCCTGGACGCAAGTACAAAATGTTTGCTCGTGGAGCTGAGGTGGAGCTTGAGATCCAGGACTTGAACATAAAAGATAGCGGCGAGTATGAAGTTGCATTTGAAGAGTTAGCTCATACATCTTGTGAACTGACTGTTGAACGTGAGTAACATAATGTTTTGTTTGCCTGGCCACACTTTAAATCATTAGTTTTGAGATTTTTAGCCCACATTTTCTATAAGAGGTAAACTAAATTAGAATACCATTGAAATAAGAATTTATTGTCACATATATGGCCAGCCCCTTATACAGTATGGCCAGCCCCTTATATGGCAAGCCCCTTATATGGCCAGCCCCATATATGGCCAGCCTTATATATGGCCAGCCCCTTATATGGCCAGCACTTTATACAATGGCGAGACCCATGTCTCGCATTTGTAGATATTGGAGTGTGTACTCACCTATGTTCCTTACCTCTTTATTTGGAGTGACTTTATTTATCATTTCATGACTTTATCTATTCCTACCCCTATTTACTAAAGTTATGAATAACTAAGTCCCCCACTAGAACCGTAAGCTTTTCTCACCAGACCCTATGCCTATGTCATTACTGTACTCATTCATCTAGGCAATTTCTAAGCACTGCTTATAAAGTATGGAATGAAATATAATGTGTTACTGACATTAAATGCTGCACATATTGCTTTAGATTATTACATTAAATGCCTCACATAGTAAAATTCGCATTCACTTTGTATTTAAATTAAAATTACCTTGACAAATGTTGCTGTCTCATTAGAAAAGAGTATCATTACACCTGTCTCTAATTAATGTGTTTTTTATACAGTAGTTCAATTTACTTCCAATGTACTATTATTTCTATGTACTGCTGTTTTTAAATACTCTATAGCTTATAAATTATCAGGAAATACTGGGCAAGGAGTGGAGAAAAAAACAACCTTAAACATTTTATGTTATTTCTGCATTTTATCCATCTATTTTTGTTTAAAAATTAAATAATTGTCGTTGCTTCATTCTTGCATATTGCTTGGCTGTTTGCTTTGCTTTGTGTTTCTTCATCTCCCGTTGCTTCTGCTCTTCTTTCGCTACCATGGTAACTTGACAGAGCATCACTGTTTGGCTACAATGAGCAATAAGGAATTTGCTAAGCTGGTTTCCACTGGAGAGTTACCTAAAGATGGTAGGCACGACTTGCTTTGTTTGTATATTCTATTTTCCTGTACTATGTGTCATGGTTGACGACCATGTCAACATTATTCTATTGCAGTTACTGCAGTAAAACTACACTTTCTTATTTAGCAAACTTTTTTGTGGGAATCATACACCCTGTTTATTGCTACCGCATAAACTAAAATCATATGTTATTGCAGTCAAAAATGTAGTTACTGCAGTAACTGCAGTAAAATGATTTTGACGTGATCCCTTACGATTACACCCTTTTGGAATAAATTAATTAATGTGTATACATATTGGACATATTTTTTGAGAAATCCCTGTACTACTCATTAAAATTGAGTACAAAATGAATAAAAACATGACACATAGAACAGCAAAATGATGATGCTACTTCATTTTATAAATCATAAAAGAAAATATTCATAATAACATTGCAGTTTGTATCATCATAAGCTAACATTAAAAAAATGTATTTTTGTTCTAAACAAGTTGATTGATACGAAAAACGAAATGATTAGATATTGCGGCATATTATTGTCAATAATATTTTATGTTAAGTAATTCACATATGAACAACGATAGTAAGTCGCTGTTTTTTATGACTAGCATATTTATAGAATTTGATAACAAAGTGACAAAATCAGCTAATACTTTCTGAAATATACAGTTTACTTTCCCAAAAATTGAAACTCTTCCAAAGTCCAATTTTTTTTCAAAATGTCTCAAATGCATTCCCTCTAAAAAACTAAACATTTTTGCCAAGATAGGTTACTAGTCTTATTTCACAAATATTTTGCTGATTTTGTTTCTTTTTGTTATCACTCTATTTCAAGTATGCAGATGTATATTCAGATTATGTTGTTAGTTGTCATTTCATCTTGCTTTATCATTTGCATGTAAATTAAGCTAATATATAAACATTATATAAATGTGTACATTATTTTATGTTCATATACTTTCTAAAGATTAACAGTTTATGATAACCATTCACATATCTCATCTGTTGCTTACTATCACTGTATATGTTTCAGTTAAGTATTTAGATTATTCATAATTATTTAAATAAAAATATTTACATAAATTACATATAACATAGAATTACTAACACCATAGTATATATAAATGTTACATTGTGTGTGCTTTATGTTCAAAGTTGAAAGCTGGCAAGTGAAGTTTTAAATAAAATATATGAATATTCAAATATAATATTAATATGCAAATTTTTCTTATGAATATGTAAACATCAATATATGAATATTCAAATGTAATAACATAAACATATGAATTTTCAAATATTATAGCATAAGTATATTAATATTCAAATATAACAATATATGTATATTAAAATATAATAATATATGAATATTCAAATATAATAACATAATATATGAATATTCATCAAATTTATGAATGTACAGAATGTTTAACTGTTTGATTCCACTGACAGCTAAGAAACCCAGAGCAGATTTCATAAGCCTTCTAAAGAACCAAGAAGTAAAAGAAAACGCAGATGCTAAGTTCTCAGTTGAAGTAAGCGCAGACAGGATTGAGTCAAGTTGGTATGTCAACGGCAAAAAGGTGACGTTCCGCGATGCAAAGAAATATGAAACAAAGAAACTTGGACGTAAACACACACTGATTATCAAGAAAGTTGCCATTGAAGATCAGGGTGATGTCAAAGTTGAACTTGAAGGTCGAGACAGCACAGCAACGTTGACTGTTAAAGGTATTTGAAACATCTTGCACACAAAATTAAGATTGAAAATTGAAACATATTGATTGAAATATTGAGAATCTCAATATTTGTGGATTACTGCAAACTTTATATCAATTGGAATTCATTGTATTTCTGTTTGTGCCATTTACAGACTCTTATATTGATTGATCACTTTACTTATATACAAAATTCCATATAAAAAACAAAAAATACAAAGAAAATGAAAAATCACACTAAAATAGGATTTTCATTTAGTGAAGAGATTTGAAAAATGTAAATTTGTTGAAATACTAATTTCTTCTCTCTTACAACGTGGTTTAATCCTTCAGTTGATCATCCAACCTTTTTTTTTTATTATCAAAAGCTCAACCAAAGTTTACCAAACCACTGAAAGATAAGACAGCTATAGAAAAACGCTCAACATCGTTGGAGTGCGAAGTCTCTGACTACACGTCTAAGGTAAAATGGACAAGGAACGGTAAACCATTAACTGAAAGTGATAACATTAAAATGGTTATGGATGGTCTTAAGCGTGTGCTTATTATTGACAAGTTGAACAAGGAGGATGCTGGGGAATATATGGCAGAATTTGAAGGCTTAAAGTCAGTTGCTAAGCTCACTGTTAGTGGTAAGTTTATCAAAACTTCAATCAATCCATCAATTTTTATAGCACTATTCCAATCATTGCTCATGGCGCTATTCATACAGATTAAAGAAAAGTGTTCATTGTAAACCAATACTGTTGGACAATTAAGGATAGTAGAATGGATAGTATGTATTTTACTAGTAATAATTAAAATTATTAAAAGTACATTATTGTTATTCAGATTCACCCAAGTTTTCTGCGCCAATGAAGCAAGTAGAAGGGTTTGCTGGGAAGGACGCCGTCTTTGAAGCCGAGGTAACAGACAAAGACGTTGACGTGTTGTGGGCTAAAGACGGTAAAGCGATACAACCTAGTGATAAGTACGAGATGATTCAGGAAGGCAAGATGCGTAAGTTGATTGTACATGACCTGAAAGCTGATGATGAGGGAGAATATCTATGTGGAATGGATGAAGACACTCTTACTACTGCTCCACTAACTGTCAATGGTATGTGTTAAGTTAATGTATATAATAACAAACTAACTAATATTTATGCTGCAAGAGCTGAATCCAATATGAAAGTAGATGTCATTTTCTGATAGATCAATTTTTCTTCCAAATGATGCAACACATTAAATATTACAAATAAAATGATGATGATAATATTTATCCTAAATGCCAGCTCAAATTTGAATGATTTACAGCAAAAGTGTGACAAATAATTTCTTATGAAATGTATGAGCATTCAAGAAAAGCCTCCAATTCTGGTTCAGACCAATTACGGTAATTACTGAATGTACTGTAATTCATGAATTCTGCATAAATAAAATTTAAAAAGCTATATCCATATTTTGTAAAGCCACAACTTAGAATCTCTCATGAACCATTAATACATCATCATACATCTCATCATATCAAAACTTGAATTGCTTAAATATTGATAAACAACATTTCCATCCTTGGACCCATTTAGACAAGAACCAATAAGATTTACTTAAGTTTATTATAAACCTGCTTATTAACGTAACTGGTTCCTTCTTTTCTTAAGAACCTCCAAGAGCTGTAGTCTCTAATGAACTTAAAAACATTGAAGTTGTTGCTGGCAAGCCTATCTCCCTGGATATTGACATCTATGGGTCACCTCCTCCTAAGGTCCAGTGGCTTAAAGATGGTAAACCGATAGTAGAGAATGACCGTGTCAAGGTCGAATGGGCACCAGAGTATGCTTCGCTTTTGATTGAGAATTCTGAACGTGGAGATACAGGAACTTTGACCTTAGTTCTCAATAATGCGCATGGAACAGAAAAGATTGATTTTAAGGCTACAGTTATTGGTAAGAATTACTTAATTGCCATCAAATAGGAATACAGTCAACTTTCTTAATATCGGACTCTCTGAAAAAAATTCTATGATACAGAACAAATAAAAATATTAATTACATTGAAAGGGTTGTATTCACTAAATTGATTTGTTTTAAAACACAGATAAGCCAGCAACACCAGAAAATGTTGTAATTGCCTCATACGATGAAAAGTCGGTGACTGTTGGTTGGGCCGCCCCACTTGATGATGGCGGTACTGAAATCGAAAACTATGTTGTGGAGTACAAAGAAGTGTACGCCACTGAATGGATAGTGGCGTCTGACAAAGAGACGGGCACACAATTGAAGATTCCGGATTTGATTGAGAAGAAGGAATATAAGTTCCGAGTGTCGGCTGTCAACAAAGTTGGCAAGAGCAAACCGCAAGAAGCTAACAAGTCACAGGTTGTCAAAGAACCATTTGGTAAGCTTGTTACTTAAAGGTTTAACTTTCAGTTTATTTTAAAATACATTTTGTGGGATGTAACAATAATAAATAAACTTTATTTGACTGAGATCCTACTATACTTAGCCCAGACATTTTCCTTTCAAAGTGCTTTTAATTCAGGCTAAACATTTTTTTGCAGACCCACCAGATCCACCAAAACCACCTGTTGTTACTGAGTGTCACGATGGTAAAATTGGACTCAAATGGGATCCTCCTAAATTTGACGGAGGATGTCCAATTCAGGGATACGTGTTAGAGAAGAAAGAACCGGGGTCTAAGCGCTGGACTAAAGTTAATAAAGATCCCATCAAAGAGACGGAGTTCATGGTTGACAATCTACCAGAGGATGGGGAGATCCAGTTCCGTGTTGCTGCAGTGAACAAAGCAGGGCCGAGTGAACCTAGTGAGGCATCAAAGCCTGCTGTGGCCAAGGAACCCATTGGTATGTTAGTTACACAACATACATAGTCTACCAATCTATTATATATCAATACAACTCTAGTCCCTAATTTTAATGGAGAGAAATTTGCTCAGTATAAAACTACTATACTATATTATATTATAAAACTGTAGAGAAAATGTTGAAGAATGTGGCAGTATTATGTTTTAAGTACAAATATGTTTCAGTTGATTTATATTATAAATTGCGATAATAAAGTTTAAGTTCAAGTACTCAATTTTGATACTTTAACCCTATTTTTTCATCAGAGCCTACATCTGCTCCTACTGAACTTAAAATTGGAGATGTTACCAAGAATTCAATGGAACTTAGTTGGACTAAGCCAGCAGAAGATGGTGGTAGCCCTATCAAAGGTTACCATGTTGAGAAGAAGAACCCAAAGACTGGTGAATGGGAGAGATTTAACAAATACCCCATCAAAGACACCCACTTGACCGTCCCTGACCTGGTAGAAGGTGAAGAGTATGAGTTAAGAGTGATTGCTGAGAATGAGGCTGGTATGAGCGAACCCAGTGAAGCGTCACAACCTACAGTCGCTAAAGATCCAGAAAGTATGTACACTTCTCTATTAGTAGTAATTTAAAAATATTTAAAGTTTTTTGTTTGTTTTAACCTCTATAAACATTTTTATTGTCTTTTTTTTAGCATCACAAAAAAGTTTTTTTTTTGTATTCTTCCAAAAGTGACAATAACAATATTTTGTATTTATTTTTATAATTTGCAGTAGCTAACCATTTGAAAGTCTCTTTTATTTTATCTTTATTCTTCAGGACTTTATATTATAATATGGTTCAGAAAATCTAATGTGTTAGTGTAATCGCAAATTCTTGACTGTAAATAGAACATTTAAATTTTTGTTTGTTAAAATTATTAATATATAAATTTGTCCCAACAGATTGAATTTACAATTATTGTAACTATTTGTTTAAATTTAAGAATTTAGTAAACAAACATTTCTTTAATTTAAATTCAATTTTCTATGTTGCTTTATTAGTTCCACCTTCTCTTGAAATCGGTGACCTCAAGGATGTCACCGTCAAAGCTGGCAACATGGTCAAATTTGAAGTCAAATTCAGTGGAAGTCCAACACCGACTTGTATCTGGACTAAGGATGATGGACCGCTGCAAGGAGATGACCACATCCGTGTCCAAACAAATGCTGTCCAGACCGCAGCAACGATCGCTACATGTGAACGTTCGGACACTGGCAAATATAAACTGTCCGTTTCAAATCCATTTGGAACTGAGACGGCATCAGTTACACTCACAGTGCTAGGTGAGTTTTTTGTTTTAGTACGATGTAGAAGTGTTTTTCGTTATTTAAATACAGGTGCTTGCAATATAAATGTTGTGCATACATTATGTATACTGTTTAGCTATTACATGCAGTTCTTATTTTAGTAACATCATTTTTTTTGGTAACAACTATTTTAGCTTGCATGTTAGGTGATGTTTTACTTGAAGACTTTTTTTGTTCTTGTGTTCCTATGGCATTATTAAAGAGTATATAAAAAAAAATCAAGACAATCATTGAAAACCACTAAATTATTAAATTGTAATTATTTGCTAATGGAAAGATTATGTAGTGCGGAACTTTCACTTTCAACTTTATTCACATATATAATATACATACAGTACAATATGTGAAAAGGAGAAAACGTAAGTACTAGTAATTTTTTGTTTTGAATTTGATTGTTTTAGACAAGCCTGAGCCACCACAAGGGCCTTTGGAAGCTAGCAAAGTGTTTGCTAATTACCTGACATTGTCCTGGAGTCCACCAGCTGATGATGGTGGAGTTCCAATCACTAATTATGTCATTGAGAAACGAGACACACGTAGATCCAACTGGTCTGTGGTTAATGACACTACGACAGACACGTCAATCCAAGTAAGCTTTAACTTTGTTTGTATGTCTTTGTAAACCTTGAAATTATTCATTTTATATGGTTGTCATCCTGGCATTAGTTTTATTGTACTATATCAACCAATTAGAATTAAAAATTTAACTTTTCATTTGTGATTTTCTGTTATGATTCATTTATTTATATCAGGTTCAAAAATTGGTAGAGGGTGTTGAGTATGCCTTTAGAGTATATGCTGAGAACGCACAAGGACAGAGTAAAGCATTGGACATGGTTAAGCCTGTTGTTGCCAAGAATCCATTTGGTAAGAATTAAATAATTTCAGGTTCATTTTGTGAGGTAGCACCTGTACGTGTACTTAATTTCACTCAAAAGAAAAATAGAAGAGTCAGCTGTTATGGTTTTCTGATGACCCGCTGCAGCAGCAGCAGCAGTGTATTGTCACCTTACACTTAACAAGATGTTTTCTAACAAAGTCTTATTCTGAGGCTTGCGAGGTGATCAATGCCAACAATTTGGCCCCATGCACCTTATCCACCAAGCAAGTTTTTTGTTTTTGTTGAGTTTTGTAATCTTTCCTTTTCTTCACAGTTGAGCCTGGTGTCCCAGGAACTCCAGAGGTCAAAGATTACGACAAAGACTTTGTCGAAATAGGTTGGACTAAGCCCAAGAGCGATGGTGGCGCCCCAATTGAGGGCTACATTGTAGAACGAAAGGAAAAGAATAGTAACCGCTGGGTTGAAGTCACTGATAAACCAATCAAAGGAGAGAAAATGAAAATTACAGATGTGGTACCAGGAAAAGAATATGAATTCCGTGTCACTGCTGTGAATAAAGCTGGACCAGGCAAGCCTAGCCAAGCATCTACCTCACAGAAAGTCAAACCTAAATTTGGTATGTTATTCTATTATAGTTATAGAACAGTATGCTAAACAATTTTTTTTTTTTTTTTTTTTCATGTATCAGATTCTTTTTCCCTTCTAAGTGTTCTGCGAGTGATATATTAGCTTGTACTAAATTCTATTCTATAAATTATCCAAACGTCTCTTTTTCTTTCCATTGCCTGAAGTATAACGTACACTGCCATTACCTCTTATGATTTGGCAAAAATAAAGTATCTAAGTTTATATACCTCTCCATCGATTTAAATATTTAAGTAGATACTTATTAACCTTGAATTTAGTTAGTAAACCAAGAAAAATATAGGCCAACAAAAAGGTAATTTATATTTACTTTTTTTGATACAGCTAAGCCAGAGATTGCAAAAGATGCAATGAGAGATCAAAAGGTCAGAGCAGGTCAACAGTTCAAACTGGAAGTACCAATCAGTGGTGAGCCACCTCCGACAGTCGTTTGGAAGAAGAACGGCAAGGTCATTGAACCTTCAGATCACGTCAAAATAGAGACAACAGAAGATAAGACAGTCTTGTGCATCCCAGATGCTTTACGCGACGACTTTGGCGATTATGAACTAGAGTTGGTTAACGATTCTGGTACTGTGTCAGAAAAATGCAAAATTAACGTCCTGGGTAGGTCATGTTTTTCATGTTTTATACTAACTCTATTTGAACAATGTACCACTGATCCAAAAATGTTCATCAATAAAGTTATAAAGTATTAGATATTATAGTAAAGATTTTTAATGTAGCTTGTGCAATCTCAAAGTTTATTTACTGATATCAGACACAGTTTATAAAGTGTGAAAAGACACACAGTTTTTACACTAATTTTAACAAATATTAAAGAGGTAAAAGGTGTTAAATAACCATTTCAGTTGTGTTTGTAATTTAATTTTTCTTAAATCCTTGTTTCAGATAAACCATCTCCACCAGAAGGTCCAATTGAGATCACGGAAATCACAGCTAACACATGCAAGTTGGCATGGAAACCACCGCTTGATGATGGCGGCAGCGAGATCTCAAATTACATCGTTGAGAAATGTGAAAACAACGATGGAGATTGGGAACGAGTTAGCGGCTATGTGAACACAACAAGTTTGCAAGTATCAAAGCTAAGAAAGGGATCAGCTTACAAGTTCAGAGTTGTTGCTGAAAATGGCCATGGAGGTATGAGCAGCCCATTGGAATCAGAGGAAATTATTGCAAAGAATGCATATGGTAAGTAACTAAGTGATGAAGAGAACATGACGATGTACATGCTGTATTTGTAGGAGTCAGCTGTGACAGACTTAATGAAGATCAACCTTGATTTGTAGACTTGATTCCAGTTAAGTACTGGCTAAAGCATTGCTAAGCTGGAGCTATTGACTTCACATTTCTTACAAAGAACAACTTCCATATTTGTCGAAAGTGTTCTCAATGGGTTTTTTATTTATTGTGATTAATTTTAATTCTCTAGATGAGCCAGATGCACCAGGCAAACCTAAAATCTTGGCTTACGATCGCGACCATGTCGACTTAGAATGGGAAACTCCAAAGTCCGATGGAGGAGACAAAATCTTTGGTTACACAGTTGAAAGAAAAGATCCCAGAAGTAACCGTTGGATTAAAGTGAATAAAAGTCCAGTGATGGGAAATAAGATGACAGCTAAAGGCTTGGTAGAAGGTAAAGAATACCAGTTTAGAGTGACCGCTGAGAACAAGGCTGGCTTAGGGAAACCTAGTGAGGAATCTGATGTTGTTACCGCAAAGCCTCAATTTGGTATGTACCAATTCATTTATTAGGTTCAGTTTCAGTTTTGTAAATTTCTTGAATTATATTAAAAAACAATTTAATATATGGCTGCTTCAATATCAATGTATAAAATAATAATTTAACAAATGTGTTGATAACATATGACTCTATGTCCAACAATACTACTAAATAATATCAAGTATATTATGCTTTTATGCCTATCTCACTCATATACTACCAATCCCACTATCAAATATTTATAATTTTTCAATTTAGAAAAACCCAAAGTGGACACCAATCTTATGTCTGGCAGAGAGATTAGAGTTCGTGCAGGAGAAACATTCGACTTCAAAGTACCATTTGTTGGAAGCCCGCCCCCAACGGCATCATGGTACAAAGATAATCGTGAACTGAAGCTGTCTGACCGTGTGTCGGTGGAGACTAGCGAGACGGACACTGTCATCTTCAACAAGAAAGCTGAAAGAGGAGATAGTGGGAATTATAAGATAAACTTAGAGAATAACAGAGGATCAGATTCTGTCAATGTTAAAGTTACAGTACTAGGTAAAAAAGCAATGTTCTTACATTGTAGGAGTTGGATAGCCGAGTGGTTAGGACACTTGACTGTCATACAGATAGACCCGGGTTCAATTCCCGACAACTCCCAGTCCACTCAGCTGTAAATGAGTACCTGGTTGAAAATACTAGGGAGAAAAAAGGCGACGTGGAAAGGAACTGGCCACCCTACCACATAATGCCGAGGCTTAGTACAATGAGCTGCTAACAGCTCATTCCCCTACATTCAGAGAACACGGGACTCACCTTCTTACATTGTATATAAATATGTTAACGAGTCTTGATATTTCAATCTTTGGTGGTAATTGATTAATTGAGTTTGAGTTTTATCATGACAAAAATAACAACTCCACTTTATTTAGAACATCTTGTGTGTTTTTTTTATAGGATTGCCACATTTAAAGAGAGTGAATGTATTGGTTTTAACAATTTGCCAAAATATATAAAAACAAAACATGATGTGATATTTATTTTTAAAAACGATTTGCTTAATTTTTAAGACAAGCCAACGGCACCTAAGGGACCAATCGCTTACTCAGAATTCACCAAGACGTCTGTCAAGCTATCCTGGGAGCCTCCAGAAGATGATGGTGGCTGCAACATCACAGGATATGTCGTAGAGGTCACTGAAGCTGGACATGACAAGTGGACAATAGCCACCTCCAGTGTCCATTCCACTAACTACACAGTACATGATCTCATTGAGCATCAGAACTACAAATTCCGTGTTTCTGCTACTAACCAGTGTGGAACTGGGGCACCACTGGATGGAAAACCAGTTAGGGTCAAACTTCCATTTGGTAAGTTTTGAAGATTTATAATTTACTGACCCTCTTCCATTACATGTAATAGTAAGTTGTTTGGGGGGGTTTTTGGAAGCGCTGTAATGTGGCTACCATGAGTCCATTGATCGCCTAATTTGAATATCGTCAATATTGAAGAAGAATAATGTAAACAAACAAACAAATAAAAATTTCATTTAAAAGTTTCTTTTATTGATATCCTTCAGATGAACCAGATTCCCCCAGCATTCCTGTGGTTGAAGAAATGTCAAAGAGCTCTGCCACAGTCGCTTGGACACCACCAGCAAACGATGGTGGATCGCCGATTACCGGTTACTTCGTTGAGTACAAAGAACCAGACTCAAATAAATGGATAAAAGCAAACAGTTTCCCATTGAAAGACAACAAACTTACAATACCAGGTTTAGATGAAGGCAAAGAGTATGAGTTTCGTGTTGCAGCCGAGAATGAGGCTGGTGTTGGTAAACCGAGTCGTGCTTCCTCACCGGCAGTCGCTGAGGATCCAGTGGGTATGTCTTCTCATTCATTCTGGTCTGCTTCTTCTTTTTTTTTTTCACATCAAATGAATGTTTGCTATTATTTATTTATACTGAGTGACCTCTTCAGTCACAGACTGGTCTCCCAGAAGGCCCAGCTTAGGATAAATACTACGGGAAATTAACAGTTTATATGGTAAAGTTCCGCGAATAAACAATTCTGTTGAAAAGGATCATTTAAATCACTAATCAACATTAGTGTATGTCTCAGACTGGGAGTTTGCTACTGTATGTCATTGGAACAAAATTAGTAGGCCTAGTATTAATTGTATAAAAATGGGTTAAAATTTACGATTTTGCAATGTGATAAACAATAATCAAATCTTTCCCAGTAACTGCTGATGCACCAGGAAAACCAGTCCTTTCCAAGATTCGTAAGAATTCTGCCAATGTTACGTGGACATCACCGATGTCAGATGGTGGCGCTAAAATCAGTGATTATGTCGTCCAGAAAAAGAAACCTGGATCAAAGGATGAGTGGCAAGATGTAATGTGATTTGTTACATTATCTTTCAAATTTCATATATTTAATATTTTATTTAACACCTAAATAGATTCCAGTCATTTAATTGTACGATTGTGGCAGCCCAATAATGTGCAGCTGGAAGAAGTCTCATGATGAACTTTGACATATTCGATATAATGTCTGACCTAATACTATTTTCCATTTTTTAACATGGGACAAAATTGAATATTAAATTAATGCATAATTATATTATATATGCTGTATCTAACATCATTTTGATTTTCACAATTAAACTCAATTTAATCCACTGAAAATTCAATCAATAAAATATTTTAAATATTGTACGTACGAGTACAATACACATGGCCCTACTCTAATGTCCTAACAATCTTAAACTATAGAAAAACAAGAATTTTGTTTTGTAAAATTCTTATTTCTTCTGCATAGGCTGTCACTGTGCCAGCAACTGAAACTTCAGCCACCGTACCAGATCTTGTTGAAGGAGATAAGTATGAATTCCGTGTGTTAGCAAAGAACGCAAAAGGATTAGGCACACCTAGCCAATCAAGTGGCATCATCACAGCCGAAGACCATCCAGAAGAACCTCAACTTGACATCGGCGACCTCACAGACTTTAAGGTCAAAGTCGGCGAACCATTTAAAATGTGTTTAAATTTCACAGGAATACCAATCCCTGTAATAACATGGAGTATGGACGGTCACACGGTGAAAGAAGACGGCACAAGAAAGACCATTACAAACTCAAGTACGGAAACTAAATTTGTGGTGGACAGTGCTAAACGATGCGATGGTGGTCGCTATACAGTATCGCTCAAAAATCAATCTGGGTCAGATAGTGCCAGAGTTAAAGTAACTGTATATGGTAAGTTAAACTTAAGAAACTTGATTGGATTAGACATGAGAAGCAGCAGCAAACAGAGGTCGCTAAAACTCTGTCTACACTATCAAACTAGTTTGACAATAAAGTGTGATGTGCGCAAATATGGTAGTGATATTCCCAAATATGGTAGTGATATGACATCATCATGTCCATATGGGCACATCACATTTTTTTGTCACATAAAGTTTGATATGTAGACAAGGCTTAACACACATTAAACTTGAAATAAAACAGCCAATTAAAAGCTGATCTTAAAATACTTGTCACACAGGTATACCAGACCCACCAGAGGGTCCTGTAGAGATCAGTGATGTTGGTCCTGATACAGTCACTCTCAGCTGGAAAGCGCCAGCACACGGCAAAGAAGACATCGACAACTACGTAGTAGAAAAGAAAGCAGCTGGCACTGGTGAATGGGAGAAAGTAAGTTCTTTCGTCCCTGGAACTACTTTTAAAGTCCGCAAACTTGACGAAGGAACTGAATATGAATTCCGTGTAAAGGCTGAGAATACATTTGGAGAAAGTGAACCTTTGAAATCGGAATCTGTGGTTGCCAAAAATCCTTTCGGTGAGTTCAATCGTTTTTATATATGATGATTTGAAATAAAATAATTGCATTATTTTTTAAGATTTTCTACTCAAACAAATTCAACCATTCTAAAGCTCATGTCTACACTATTAAACTAGTTTGACAAAAAAAGTTTCTCAGTTATAATATGAATGCATATGGAATATTGAAATATTGATATAGAGGTATTAACTGTATTTGTAGATGCACCTGGATCCCCAGGCACCCCAGTTGCCAAGGATACAGATAAGACAGCCATTACCATATCGTGGTCACCACCTAAGAATGATGGTGGTAGCCCTATTACAGGTTACATAGTAGAGAAAAAAGAAGCTGGGTCAAATAGATGGGTTCCAGCAACCAGGTAAGATCAGAAAAAGTTTGAGTTTTTGTTTTTGAGTTGATCAGGATGGTAGGTCAGCTCCTTTCATAGATAAAAGAATGTATTTTATAGTAGATATTGTAATTTTCTCCTATTTTACATCAATGAAGTGTTACTAAATTAGACACCGAACCTTATTGACAAGATACAACACGTACTCCAATAACGGAAATAAAAATATAGAATCTGTTATTTATTACACAAAACGAGGTACAAGCTATACGGTTTTCCGCTTACCGTTACAGCTTGTCTGTGTAAATTAGCTTTTACTGTATCTGCTGCCACCTACCTTCTCATTAATCTGCTATTCTGATTTCAGAGCTCCAATTCGTGAAACTACATTTACTGCTGGTAAACTAACTGAAGGCAAAGAATATGATTTCAGAGTTAAAGCACAAAACAAAGCAGGTGATGGTAAAGCTAGTGAGACAGCTGCTTCCATCACTGCTGCTCCTCCTGCAAGTAAGTAAACGTCTTATATGTGGTGAGTAATTAGTAATTGTAATTTGAGATGAGATAAAGCTGTGTCTTGTATAACCCAAACAGTTTTACGTAGCTAGATTATGGTCTGACAACCATTTAAGGTTTTATCCATCCTTCCATTCCATCTGTCTGTCTGTCAGTCAATGTATTACCTACCAATCCATGCATCCATCTATCTTTGCCATTCATCATCACCCATCTCATCCATCCATCCATCCACTATGCATTCATCCATCCATCCACCCACTATACATTCACCCACTATACATTCATCCATCCATTCATCCACTATGCATTTATCCACTACACATCCATCCCATCTCATCCCATCCATCCAATTTTTGTCTGTTGTTACCGAGGAGGATTTGTCTTTGAAGGAAAATTTAACTAATAGTTGGTCCTAGATATCAAGGTATATAATTTGTTGACTGTAACTCTTTCTATTTGATTGGATTCCTTCTTTACAGGTAAACCACGAGTACCAAGTGATGAGCGTTTCAAAGAGGTGAGAGCCCGAGCTGGAGAGCAGTACCGTGTAGTGATACCCTTCACAGGTGCTCCGGCACCTACAGTCACATGGGTTAGTGATGATAAAGGCGGTACTGCTGTTGAACCATCCACAAGGATTAAGTTTGAAACTAACACCGAAGAGACCGTGCTTATTAATTTGAACGCACAACGTGACGACACCGGAAAATATACCGTTACTTTGAAAAACCCGAAAGGAGAAGATACGGTGTCAGTTAGGGTTACTGTATTTGGTAAGGACTTGTATTGATACTTTTAATATCTTAAGCTCTGTCTACACTATCAAACTTTATGTGACAACAAAATATGATGTGCCCATATATGGACATGATGATGTCATATCACTACCATATTTTGGCACATCACACTTTAAATGTCACATAAAGTTTGATAGTGTAGACAGAGCTTAATATTTAAATGAATTCATGAAATATATCTTACACAATTTATTTAAGATATAATTCTAGACACTTTGTTACAAATACAAATACATTTATTCATCAAATCACAAATAAATTAATAGTATTTACAATGATTCAAGAACATGATGAAATGGTGTCTCAGGAAACCAGGAGGTTTGTATGATAGAGACTCCAGATTATTTTAACAAAATAATTAAAAAATTTAAAAATCCTGTATGGAATGTTGCTTTTGTTTCTAACCAAAACCCTCTATAATGAAGTGTGAATAAAAGGAACTTAACTTAGAACTTAACTTCTTTGATTTCAGACGCACCTGGCACACCTGAAGGTCCTTTGGAGGCATCTGACGTAACAGCAGAGTCTGTCAGGTTGTCATGGAAACCTCCAAAGGATGACGGAGGAACCGAAGTGAGTAACTACGTTGTAGAAAAAAGTGAAGAAGGTTCCGGTGTGTGGACAAAAGTTAGCGGCTTTGTTCGTAGTCCTAACTACGAGGTCACCGGTTTGGATGAAGGGGTGTCATACAACTTCCGAGTGTCTGCCGAGAATGAATTTGGAACCAGCGAGCCATTGGTGAAATCTGTTTCTGTCACTGCTAAAAATCCTTATGGTATGTTTGTCAACAGCAGCTATTTATAGCAATAAATGTAAATCATTGTCTGCTACTTCATTTTCATTTAAAAATAGAATCTCTAATCCAAGTCCAGTGACAGATCAATTTGACTTATTTACTAAGCTTTTCTTTTAAATAATAATTGAATACATTATTTTGACATCTTAATTACTGTAGATGCTGCTGACAAGCCTGGTAAACCAGAAATCAAAGAAGTTGATAAAGGTTTTGTGACGTTGGCATGGAAACCTCCAGATTCAGATGGTGGTAGTAGAATTACAGGCTATATTGTTGAGTCACGCTCTGATGACTCGGATTGGACACAGGTACTCATTGAAAACTTTTTAAATTTGATTTTATTTGCCTGGGTACTCTTATCTGGATCAACCTACAAATGGTATTTTTAATTTTTTAATAAAATAAACACCCTTATTGTAAAAAAATTAATTCATTTTGGTTTTCAATTCTGTGTTTCTTAAATGTTTGACTTGCTTAGTTGTACTTAAAATATCATGTTGCACTGATGCTTCTTTAATTCTTCTGTGTATAAATGTATTTATTGTGTTTACTTTCAGTGCAATATTTACCCAGTGAAAGACTGTTCATTCAGTGTTAGCAACCTGGATGAGAATGCTAAGTACGAATTCAGAGTACGAGCTAAGAACGCAGCTGGCCTGAGTCAGCCTAGTGCTTCCTCAGATACCGTCTTCCCCAAGTCTGCTTGTGGTGAGTATTTTTTAGTTTAGTATTAATTTTTTAAAATTATCATACACAATAGTCAGGTTCCTCATGTATGAAAATAGGGGTTCCGTAGGATTTTAATGCCCAAAGTGAGATTTCACTTGATTTCACTTTATTATGGTGCTAAGATACCAAAAATGTTAGGTAACAAATTTTCACGATCCCGTAACCATGGTAACAGTCCCAATTTCAAAATGGCGACCAAATGGCCATATCTCCATAACCCTTTCGTCTTTCGACAAAATATTGGTATCAAAATACTCGGAATATATATATAATATATTTATATTCGTTGTAATAGAACATTTTTACTAAATGCAACCGGAAATGCTATTTTTCTGTACTATTGACCCTTGACCTTGACTTGTACTGTATCTTAAAAACTGCTGGTCATAAAAATTTAAAAATGGTCTCAAATTGCTCAGACCTTATATATTTATATTTATTGTAATGCAATATTTTGTTAAAAAATGTCCGGAAGCAAAGTTATTGACCTTTGACATATATATAGCTTACAAGGATTTTTATTCAGTAGTCTCTGGTCATATCTCCATAACCCTTTGGTCTATTGACAAGATATTGGTATCAAAATACTCGGAATAAATATATTTATATTTGTTCTAATAGACCATTTTGACTAAATGTAACCGGAAATGCTATTTTTCTTTAATAGTGACCCTTGACCTTGACTCGCACTGTATCTAAAAAACGGCTGGTCATGGAAATTTAAAAATGGTCTCAAATTGCTCAGACCATACATATTTATATTTATTGTAATGCAATATTTTGTAAGAAAATGACCGGAAGTAAAGTTATTCACCATTGACATAGAGAATAGCTTTTACATTACAAGGATGGATAAACATTGGTCAGATTTTTTTGCCCTACTCTGACGTAATTTTCACTTTTACTAAGAATAATAATTAATACTTAAGTAATGTGGGACTCCAACAACCTCCAGATCACTAGCCTGGTGTTCACTTAGGATAATTATTATTATTATTCAGTTCTTTTCTAAACTCGCATTTTCAAATATTGTTTTCAATTGCCACTTTGAACCTCTATAAACGTATTAATTGAAGATTTCTGATTTGGCTAAAAGTAGTAAATGTCAGAATGAGATTTGATGGTAATTTTAACCTATTTTATTAGGAAGGTATCTTGCAGATTTGTTTTGCCCATAACTGGTTTTCATTTTTATATGCTCGTCTCTGACACATTGCCATCTAACACAAATGAAACAGCTTGGCTTGATGTAGATGACCCAATAACAGTGAATAAAAGATTGTAATTCATTTGAATGTAAAGAAAAAAAAATGTATTTAAATAGTGCTCTTTTTCCCGGATCAGGCTCTAGAACAGAATGAAAACAGTTAAAATGGGTTGGTGGTCTTGTTGGCACTACTTAAGATGAGGAAATCGAACTAGATATCCCATCGAACTCACTCTTCAACACAAAACACACAAATCCATCAAGATTTCATCAAAATACATTCATAACAAATAATAACACTTTTTTTAACATTGTCTTAGTAATAATTTCAAAAGAAGATAATAAAAAAAATAGGAGTTGAAGCTTTTTGAAATTTGTGAGTAAAGTCTGGTTGTGGACTATCTGAAAACATTTAGTAGCTTAAAGGAGGGAGATAAAATCATAAAATGCTGTAAACATCAAAAACCTCTTGGTCACTTCTAACAATCTCACTCATTAAATAGATTCCTTGGCTTGGCGATATGACTCACAAAATGGCAGTCAACGTTAGCATTGAAAGATTGCTTCTCATATCTCGAAACATCTAGGAAGAAAACCAAGGAACGTCTATAACTACGTAATAATGTATGGCCGGCAGCTGTTCAATGTATAAGAAACCTCCATATATGAAAATGCATTAAAGGTACAAAAGTTGAAGATCAACCACTCTCACTCATTGAGTGATTGCTGACACAATAAATGCATGGTATTGATGTAATTAAAGATGTTTTAATCCAATTTTGGAGCTCCAGTTTCTTATCAGGAAAAATGTAAAAAGTATAGCAATTAACATTTCAGGAAAAGTGCAGGAAGAATCAATTTGACTACGTCATTTAGTGAAGTGGATGGGAGAAAAATTACTACAGTGCAATGAATTTCTGCTTAAATTTTAACTATTGTCCAAAGTTGTTTACATAGATAAATGTGTTTACTTACACTATAAAGTATATACTAATATATATAAAAACTAAATATTTGAATTAGAAATTAAATATTCGAATGATAATAATAATGTATAAACTCATTTTTAATCTCCTACCACATTGCCGATACATGCTCAAATAGATAAATGCTTATACATAAAGTTCATGTTTATTAGGTCAAAGGTCAATAACTTTACTTCCGGTCATTTTCTAACAAAATGTTGCATTAAAATAAATATAAATATGTATGGTCTGAGCAATTTGAGACCATTTTTAAATTTCTATAATCAGCCGTTTTTTAGATACAGTGCGAGTCAAGGTCAAGGGTCAATAGTGCAGAAAAATAGCATTTCCGGTTATATTTAGTAAAAATGTTCTATTATAACGAATATAAATATATTTATTCCGAGTATTTTGATACCAATATATTGTCAATAGACCAAAGGGTTATGGAGATATGACCAGAGACTACTGAATAAAAATCCTTGCAAGCTATTCTTTATGTCAAAGGTCAATAACTTTGCTTCCGGACATTTTTTAACAAAATATTGCATTACAATAAAAATAAATATATAAGGTCTGAGCAATTTGAGACCATTTTTAAATTTATATGACCAGCCGTTTTTAAGATACAGTACAAGTCAAGGTCAAGGGTCAATAGTACAGAAAAATAGCATTTCCGGTTGCATTTAGTAAAAATGTTCTATTACAACGAATATAAATATATATATTCCGAGTATTTTGATACCAATATCTTGTCAATAGACCAAAGGGTTATGGAGATATGGCCATTTGGTCGCCATTTTGAAATTGGGGCTGTTACCATGGTTACGGGATCGTGAAAATTTGTTACCTAGCATTTTTGGTATCCTAGCACCATAATAAAGTGAAATCAAGTGAAATCTCACTTTGGGCATTAAAATCCTACGGAAATACACGAGGACCCTGACTACAATGTCTATTGTAAAAGATAATGAGATTATTTTTATGAATTTTTTCTTAAACTTCATTTTTTGTTTTTAGTACCACCTGGTAAGCCAGGAACACCTCAAATTGGTCAGGTGACACCAACGACAGTGGAACTAAACTGGACCAAACCAGTGTCTGATGGTGGCAGCAGAATCACAGGTAGGTGGCGCTAAAAAGTCTTAAGTAACAAATACCAGAATTAAATATGAAAAAACATAAATATTAAGAAAACTCCAATCTGAAAAAATTACAGGAGCTTGCAGTCAAAAGAGAAAATAAATATCTTGTTTAGAGATCTTGAGCTTTGTTGGGATTTCATTTTCTAATACTGTATTTCATTAACAGACCATGTCAAAATTATTCTACTGCAATTACTGCAGTAACTACATTTTGTTTAGCCTGAAATTATTTAGTAAACACTGTTTACTACAGTGACTGATACTTTTAAACGACCTAATTCATACATTAAGCAGTAAAAAATGTAGTTACTGAAGTAAAAAGAATTTTTACAAATGTATTAATTCATTTCAAGGTTATGTGGTTGAGTTGAAGCCAACAGATTCAGATAATTGGACAAAATCTAACAAATATCCTGTCAAGGAACCACACTTTACAGTAGATGATCTTACTCAAGGCAGAGAGTATGAGTTCAGAGTAAGAGCACAAAATGAGGCTGGAGTTAGTGAGCCTAGCAATGCTAGTCAACCAGTTGTACCCAAGGCAGCAAATGGTATGAAATTGCAAATTTTATAATAAATATTCTTTTTGTTGTGTCTTTTATAGGTTGTTTAAAATATTTTTCTTTAAATAGCTCATATTAAATTATATTTGTTTTTTTATTTTAGTTGGATCAGCGCCATACTTTGATAAACCGATTGATGACACATCAACACCAAAGGGAGAACAAGCTAAGTTTGAATGTAAGGTTGTAGGCAGACCAGCACCTCAAGTTAAATGGTAATATCCGCACTATGTGATTAAAGTTCAACAGTAACTAAACTCACTCTTTGTTCATATATGCTCTTCTATAACTGCAACTGTGTCCAAATTTGGTTGTGCCACCAAGACCTTTTTGACAATATGCTGCAATTTTAGGCCCCATTAGAATTTACTATCTTTCGGGATACCTCTGTACTGTCCACATGTAATTCAAACTTAAATTTCAGTGCTCAGTACATTTTTCAATTCAATTTATTTTCCACATACGCCACCCACAAGCATGTACATGGAGGATGCATATTTTAAAATATTGAACAAATAATAAAAATTGACAATAAAAATAAATAATAATAATAGTAATTAAAAATGAATAAATAAATATATAAATACCTTATGCACTGCTCTTACAGGTTCAAGAATGGTATTGAGTTGTACTCTGGTTTCCGTGTACACATGAGAGAAAACGACAATACATATTCATTAGTATTGGATGATATACAAGAATCTGACCAATCAGAAATCACTTGTGAAATTTCAAATAAAGCTGGAAAAGCAAGCTGCTCAGCCAAGCTAAAAGTAGAAGGTTAGTGTTACAATCTGTACATCATCATTGATGCTTCAGGCTTCTTTGTTGAAACAGCATTAATTGCTGTAACTTTGGTTATTTTTTGTCATCTCTATCATCGGTGTGTGTACATTGTCATCATTTTTGCTGTTGATATCATCATCAATGCCATCAACATCATCACTTCCATCAGTGTTGTCTATGACATCATAGTTATTGATGCTGTAGCATTATATCGTATCATCAACATGTTTTCATCATAGCCATTTCTTGTATATTTTATTGATTATTACCATTGTTAACATGTTTTATTATTCTCTTTCAGTTCCACCAAAAATAGCTGGGCCGCCTCGTGATGTCCAAGTGGAGTCAGGGTCACCATTTAAGGTCAAAGTTTTATATGATGGTAAAGGAAAGATTAACGCTCGCTGGACTAAAGATGGAGAGCCAGTTGAAGGTGCATTCACTTTATTTCTACTTACATACTCTTTGCTTTGTACAGTAATTATTTTGCACTTTTTTATCAGTTATCTAGGTCAGTGTTTTAATGATTTTGGTTTTTTTTCAGCTGATGCACGTATAAAACAAGTTGTATTTGATGACTATGTGATGTTCACTGCACGTGAAGCAGTGCCAGATGATGCTGGAGACTACAAAGTAGCAATTGGCAATGAAATCGGTGAAGATACTGTCACATTTACTGTAGATATTTTGTGTAAGTTTGCAGTATATTATCAATATATTTCATTCTTAATTATATCTTATCTGCCTACTGCTTTTTATTTAGATTACATTGTGTACCACAAATCTTAAGCTCTGTCTACACTATCAAACTTTGATGTGTTGTGCCCATGTATGGATACAATGATGTCATATCACTACCATATTTGGACACGTCATACTCTTTGATAGTGTAGACAGAGCTTTACTCTACAGTTCCTTTGCCATGTAAACCTGTATCAGAATAAATTAAATTCTATCATGACAGATTTTCCTAATAATGGTAAATAATTATTTTGATTGACAGCTCCACCTGGTCCTCCAGAAAACTTTGATGTTGGAAGAGTGACAGATACATCAATCACCATTGCATGGAAACCACCAAAGAAGAAGGGAGGTTGTCCAATCAAGAACTATGTTACAGAACGTAAAGAGGATGGTACAGAAGCTTGGGTCACAGGTCAGTTAGATGGTTTAAAGCTCTATCTACAATGTGCCCAAATATGGTAGTGATATGATGTCATTGTGTCCATATATGGGCACATCACATTCTGTATTATAAAGTTTTATAGTGTAGAAAGAGCTTAACAAGCCTATAGACAACTAATGCTCCTCATGTGTAATACTAGTTTTTAGCTTGAATTATTTGGGGTTTAGCAAGCAGATTGTCCAAAGATTTTCGGGGATTTTCCAAAATCTTACCAAATTTCTTGAATACTGTATCTCAATATCAATTCCTAAAGTTGGAATTGCTGAGGCCCGCATTTGATAACCATAAGTTTCCTGTAGTGCTGTGTTTATTTATCTAGAGTAGAATATCATATTCTAGTATTCTTTTTTTCTTCTTCTTTCAGTTGGTAGCTTCATAAAAGACACCACATATGTAGTACAAGGACTAACAACACATAAGTTATACCATTTAAGAGTGAGTGCTGAGAATGACATTGGTATTGGTGAACCTGTTGCTACAAGCTCTGCAATCCTTGCCAAGAATCCATTTGGTAACTTTTTGTTGTTTTTCATTATTTTAAAGGGACAGTTGTACTTGTACTTGTTGTACAATATTTAATGAGTATTCTTAAAATGAAATCTTAAGACCAATTTCAAGTGCAGATTATAAATGATCTTCTTAAACTTTCTTAAACTGTTTTTGAGGCATGCGGTCCTAAATTATGTTAATATACACAGTTAAGAAAGTACATGTTATATTATGTCATCAGGAATTGTATTTCATTGTATAGTATTATTATATCTTCATACACCACATGTATGTAATGTTTTTTTCTAGATGCACCAAGCAAACCAGGTGTGCCAGATGTCACAGAGGTCGGCAAAGACTTTGTAAACCTTATATGGGCGCGCCCAGAGTCTGATGGTGGA
This sequence comes from Antedon bifida, assembly GCF_963402885.1. Classification (NCBI taxonomy): domain Eukaryota; kingdom Metazoa; phylum Echinodermata; class Crinoidea; order Comatulida; family Antedonidae; genus Antedon; species Antedon bifida. The sequence goes on along the minus strand of NC_136229.1, from coordinate 349,058 downwards.
AGGCCCATATTAGGGTACTTTGTGGAAAAAGCTGAAGCAGGCACTGATAGATGGGTAAAGTAACACTTTGCATGAATTAAACTGTATTTTATTTTTATTTTATTCCTTTCAGCAAAAAGTTTAACAAAACAAACAAGCAAATAGCACAATAGAAGAGTGCTGAGGAGGATCAAAATCAGAAAAACCACTATCACCGTAAATGGTGTGACCTTCCAACTCCGAATTTAATCCTTATTATACAACAGCTGTACTTCACTGATTTCATTAAATATACATATGTTTCTTGTTTCCTTTTTGCTTTAGGTGCGTGTAAATAAAAATCCAGTAGTGTCATTATCGTATAATCTTCCAAATCTGATTGAAGATAGGAATTATGAATTCAGAGTGTTTGCCGTGAATGAAGGTGGACTTAGCGAACCGTCGACAGCAAGTACTGCCGTTAAAATCAAAGATCCAAAAGGTAAAATGTCAAAGCTTTGACATTTCTCAGATTATAATGTCTAAATATAATATTGTAACGTAAAAAAAAACCATTTCTGATAAACAAATTATGGGTTGAAAATAAAAGACAAAACTATGAGAATGATGATGTCATGCATGAGTGACTTTTATACAGCCTGCTACAGAGCCTGAACTCTTCCATTTTCTGTGTCCATATGGGAGTCAGGAAAGAGCCAAGATCTGTGAAAGGTGATTGGTTGTAAATATAACTGAGCTACTGTATTCACTCATAGACTACCGACACCACATTTGTGTAGTTTAAGTCATAATAAAACTTTGATATACTGAAATATGTAAATTAAAAGTTTAAATAAATCTATTATTGGTATTACAGAGGTGATCAGGCCAAGAATTCTAAAAGCATTGAAAGACACAACAGTAGAACAAGGCAAAGCTGCTACATTTGAGGTTTCATATACAGGAAAGCCTAAGCCAGATATTAGATGGTGTGTTTATTTATTTATTTTTTGTTATAAGCAGACTTTTTTTTCTCCACAGTTTTAGTTAGCAAACTTGCAAAGAGAAACAAACAGTTAACAACGATGAAAAAAAAGAACAACAAACTAAATAAAATTACAGAATATACCTATAAGTAGGAATTGTTCTTAAAACTAACCATGTGACATGTGTGTACTTTATTTAGGTTCAAAGGTCAGAGAGAAATATATTCAAATGATAAGTATTTGATATCATTTGATGGTGACACATGTATACTGAATATAAGTCAAGTATTTGGAGAAGATAGCGATGAATATTCATGTGAAATTAGTAATATTGGCGGCAAGAAGTTCAGTCGAGCTGATCTCATCATCAAATGTATGTAGTAAATGTTTTTAATATTATTATACCCTTTAAAGCAAGAATGAAAGAGCAATCAATGTTCAATTTAAAAAACACATCACATCAAGGTTTTCTCTGGTAAGGTCTAAAAACTGGTTGTTCAGTGTACACGTCTTGCTTATGTGCATTTTAATGAACCCAGTGCATCTTCTGAGAGTCATTGGCTACCCTGATGTACTGATCCGTCTGTCGTGGATAGATGAATTAGTGATGTTTGATAGCATCTCGACAACAAAGGGAGGGATGAAAGTTGTAACATCTAGTCCACTGTGTAAAGTGCAATATATATACGATGTAAAGCGTTTACAAACGGTTTTATTAGGCACTATTTACTGTCTGCAATTATTGTTATTATTAATACATTTTTTCCTAAACAGGTCCACCAAAAATTAAGTTACCACCACGTTTCCGAGATATAGTATATATTGAGAAAGGCCAGACAATCAAACTCAAAATACCAATCACAGGATTACCAAAGCCTAAGTCATCGTGGTCTAAAGACGGTACAAACGTAAACCGTGGTGTAGAAGCGGCCGATCGTTATTCCACATTGACAATAGACAGAGCAGATCGCCAACATTCTGGCTTGTATAAAATATCGGCTGAAAATGCATTAGGAAAAGATTCAGCAACAATCAATGTACAAGTATGTGGTAAGTAGTAGTATAGTATGATTATTATTCCTTCCTTAGACCAATGTCACGCATGGGAGGCTAAGATTAAATGTTGCTGGTGGACTAAAGGTCTACAATTTAAGCCTGGAACGCTATTAAGAATTAAATATTTATAACATTCATGAAAAAATGTCTAATCTGCATAGAAATCACAGAAGATGTCACTTATTATGTCACTTTATATTTTGTCACTTATTTAATGTCACTTATTTATGTCACTTATGTTTATAGATGTACCAGACCCTGCTACAAATCTGAAAGCACAAGATGTCACTTATTATGTCACTTTTTTATTTTGTCACTTATTTAATGTCACTTATTTAATGTCACTTATTTATGTCATTTATTTTATGTCACTTATTTAATGTCACTTATGTTTTATAGATGTGCCAGACCCTGCTTCAAATCTGAAAGCACAAGATGTCACTTTTGAATCTGTGGAGTTAACATGGAACGCACCAACAGAAGACGGTGGCAGTCCTATTACTGGATATGTCGTTGAGAAAAGGCCAGCAGACATGGACAGCTGGATCAGGGCTGCGTCGACCTCCATGACCTCTTGTATCGTCAGTATGCTTGATACTAATACGCCTTATAAGTTTAGATTACGAGTTGACAATGTGCATGGGTCCAGCGAGTACGCTGAAGTCTCTCATACAATAAGTATACCAGGTAGGCAATTACACAATTTATATTTTTAAAAGCTACTTTTAACAAGTGGCCTTTCATTTTTTCTACACACTTATCAAGTTGAAAAGAAAGCTCAGTATGCATAAAATTACTATTGGACTCGATCATCGATGATTACTTTGTAACAATAAAAGGTCGCTAGTGAGAGCAAGCAGTCTTGTTTCTTTTTAACAGAGTACATTTTGATGTTTGAAGTTTACTTAAGTTTTTATATTTAATGTTTTATTTTTAGAACCAGAAAGACTTACAAAGAGAATAGTAATTGAAGATGAAGCAGAAGGTAAAACTGACAGATTTAAAAAGTATAAACTAAGTTTATGCTTAACTACCAATCCTGGTTTAAATTTGCTTTTGGCAATCAATACACCAAAAGCTTACAACAAAATTACTTTTTTTTAAAAAGATCAAAATGTGATATCTTAATTCCAGTATTGTTATCTATAATTAAGATTTAGAGTCTATTTCGTGAGATCCCTACTTAGTAATTGATTTATTTGTTTTTTATTTGTCAGCTCCGTTAACATCTCGTGTTCCAAAAGTATCAGATTACGACAACATAGGTGAGTATATGTTTCCAAAAACTATTTTACTTTTTTTTATTAAGTTTAAGTATTTCTGATAATAATTGTTTATATATGCTGTATACATATAATTAAACACAATTTATTTTACATTCATACTTTGTTTGTTAATGCAGTTGACTTAGATGATCCATATGTAACACGGAAAGTAAAGCCCAGGAAATCGCCTGTTGAGAGTAGATATTACATTGGTGAAGAAATTGGAAGGTAAGATTTCAAACAAATATACAATAACTTATTTTTTGCAGCTTACATCCGGTTCTTGTTCATAACAACAAAGGATGACATAAATCAAGACTCTGTAATAACTTTCTACTCCATTTTTTACTTTAAAGTGCACTGGACCTCCAAGTATTCTCCAGTTTCCTTTGGCTTAATGTTGTAATCTAATATCTGCTTGCCTTATGCTTACTTGATAATGCAATAACTAGAAATATACTGTTTTTAGGGGTGATTTTGGAGTTGTATACAGAGCAGTAGAGAAGGCTACAGGCAAGAACTTTGCCGCCAAGTTCATAGACATTGATTCAGCAGATATACCATTCATACGTAAAGAAGTAGAAGCTATGACAAACCTCCAGTATCCTAGGTTACAACAATTACACGATGTCTTTGAAACTGATGACAAAATGGTGCTCATTCTAGACTTGTAAGTTGCCATTCGTTTTATTTATGACTGGGTGACACTCAAACTTTTTCAGTATATACAACAAACACATTTGAAATCTAAACGCTATTTCAAGACTTTGGCACCTTGAACTAAACATTTTGAAATATACCTTTTCTATTTTTCAACAATGTAAAATGTGTTCTGAAAGTTTTCTGGAGTAGAATTTGACTCTTTTTCTCTGATTTTATTAAATAAATTCTATTAATACTTTTTAAAGCTTTCATGTTAAATTACAAATGATAGTACTTTGCAAAATATTAATAACTAATAAATCTTATGGTGGTATTTTTTTCTTTTGTTCATAGTTTGTCAGGTGGTGATGCATTCCAACGATGCCTCAATAAAAACTATGTATTAACTGAAGCTGAAGTAGCAATGTACACAAAACAAGTATGTGAAGGTTTGAATCACATTCACACAAGAAACTACATGCATTTGGCTTTAAGGGTAAGTGTATGTGCTAATTACAGGTTAAGGGTGGATCAAGATTTTTTTCTAGGGAGATTATCGATAGACAAAGCTTTGAGACAAAGAGGTTCTTTTCTCTCATTAAGAAAAAAAGTTGGAGTACGAGAGACGAGCTCCTCTTTCACCACTGAAATATACTGGAATGCATTATGGAGGGTGTTGTAGTTTTTAAGAGGCTTCATGTATGGATATGTAACTATTGCTAATCTTTCATAACTGGTTTATGTAATTTACAGGGTACAATAATGTTTTAAATTGTATTTTTGTACATCATAGCCTCAAAGTGTTTTATTTGAAACCAAACGTACCAATGCTGTCAGATTAATTGACTATGGCATGGCAACCAAGCTAGATCCTGATCAAAGAGCAAAGTTAGCACAAGGAAGCACCGACTTCTTAGCACCAGAGGTCATTGAAGGGTCAGAGGTCGGGTTCTGTACTGACATGTGGACTGTTGGTGTTATCTGCTATATGCTGTAAGTTTCTTTTGATTTTCAATGACCTAATCACATTTCATTGTGCGCAAGCTTCTCTCACTTGATTTCCTGACATCATTTTGGTGGATTGTAGGATCAGGTGATGACCAACAGCACTATATGCGTATGTTATAGGTCATAGGTCATCACATTTCAAAAGCTTCCAATTACGAGCACAAAATGTTATTAAATTTTGTTACTGTTTTTACAGATTAAGTGGTATTCATCCTTTTGATGCTGACAAAGACAAAATAAAGGATTGTAAATGGCAGTTTGATAAAGATGCTTTCAAACCAATCTCAGATGAAGCTAAAGACTTTATTGAAAGATTACTCATAAAAGATAAAGAGTAAGTTATGCACTGCACGTCAGGTCTCGGGTTGCAAAATGTAAATTAAATTAAATTAAATTAAAATTCATATAATAGTAAAGGAAAGTAATAACAGCACTAGTAGAACTATAGACATTTACTTTTAATTGGAAACTTATTTATTACCAAGTCATATTCACATGTATTAAACCAATGATAACAATAAATAAGTCCATACTTTCTAAATTAAGTCCCAGACTAAAGTCATCCTCATTTTTTCTTTTTTTATTTCAGTAAAAGAATGGGAGCACATGAAGCACTAGAACATCCCTGGTTAAAGGTAATATTTCCATTTTTATTTCAAGTGAATAAAAAACAATTAAATCAAATATCATTTCAGATAGTAAGATTTATAGAATTTCATCATTATTTAATTATTTTGCATTGTTTTTAGGATCCAAGTAGAGGAGCTAAAACTAAGATTCCAACAGATAGACATCGATCCTTATTAGAAGGCAGGCCGTGGTTGGTAAGTTCATTTGAAAGAAAAAGAACAATGTTTTGTGTAAAATAATGTAAACATTCATATTATTGCATATTATAAAGTGATGCGAATAAATTCTTTTTTATTTGTTTAGGCAGACTGTGGTTGGTACGTTTATTTTCAACTATGTTAATTTAAAAAATAAGAATAAATGTTTTATGTAAGATTACATAACAATTTATAATTATGTAAATAAATGACTATGTTTTTATTTTTTAGGCTGGTACAGCAGTTGTAGGTGTTGGACGATTGGGTGACAGCAGCGGTCATCGACGTCGACGTCCACTTAAGAATGACTTTGTTGCAGATTGTGGCATTAGTAAGTTGGTTATATAACAATTGATATATGAGATAAGAATCTTATTATGACCTGACTAATTATCTATGTTGTTGTGACTTAAAACAGTAGCACTATTAAGTAACATTCATTATGAGACCATTCTTATGAGTTATTAAAGCTATTATGTTAAAGACCCCTTCCCTGCAATTTTGGACGTTTTTTGGAAAATAATACATATATATCACTTTAAAAACATTAAACCATGTCATTCCTTGTCTTAAATGTACGTTTTATGGTAAATTATGATAAAAAGTGAGAAACAATGCACTACCTAAGTAGCTCGCGGCGATCGACCTCTCGTGGACGGTCTTAGGCCTAGCCTAGCTAGGCTTAGTTTTGTAGGCCTAGCTGGTAAACATCGGTAACGTACGAACATCGTACGCTAGCTATATACCTAGCCTGACGTTGTATAGTTGCTGCATTAATTGTCTTTCTATTTTTGCCAGACTCCGTTGATACAAATTGGGGAAAACCCGGTATTTTCGCTGAAAAGTTAGGAGTCTTCCATTTGTTTTGGCCTCACGATCGATCGAAAAGTGGGCGAATTACAGGTGAAAAACAAAAATATCAATCCGCGCGCAATGCATTTTGGGATTTATAGCGGGCCGCTATAATTATTAGAATCGACTTATTTTTCACATTTTTAACCGTTTAAAGACGAAAAAAGTTATCGCAATAGGACCATATAGTATTATTTTTACATTAAATATAGTTTGTGATCTTAAATTAGATCTAAAAAACGTAGGGAAGGGGGCTTTAAAGTAAACAATTTGTTAATACTTGGCTATCTGCACAATGCTTTAACACCCTTAAAATTAAGAACAATTTCCTATCTAAATGATTACAAATTAAGGGAAATACTTAAATATTTATTGAGTTGAGTGAAATACTTAATATTTAAGGGAAGTACTTAAATATTTATTGAGTTGAGTAAAATACTTAATATTTAAGGGAAATACTTAAATATTTATTGAGTTGAGTGAAATACTTAATATTTAGGGAAATACTTAAATATTTATTGAGTTAATATTGAAAATTTAATTTAAAGGAAATCTCTTACTTAAGTCTGATTGGTGAATACAGGCCACAGTATCGTAAAGTAAAATTTGACAAATGTTTTATAGGTCGGAAGGATGCTAGGCCAAGGTTCATCAAGCGCCCTCACGATATGATGGTGAAGGAGGGAGGAGATGTTGCCCTGGAATGTCAAATAGCTGCAGCCTCAGCTCCTCTTATTACATGGTGGCGAGATGATGTAGAATTAAAACAGAGTTTGAAACATAAAAATAAACAAGATGGCATTAGGTACTGCTTACAAGTTGGTGTGTGTACCATGGATGATGCTGGAGAATATACAGTGAAAGCCAAGAATTCATTTGGAGACATTCAACATAAAGTTAAATTACAAGTTTTACGTGAGTTTCTATTTCTATTTCAATAATATTTATCCATTCTTTAGTTTCTCAGTAATTCACACCTTTTCTTCATATATATATTTCAATTTGCTAGCTACTTTACAAATACTTTTTAAGTAACTGCTATTTTAAATATTTATTGAACTAACTTACGATTGTTTAAAATTATGTTTTAGCTGATCCACTTAAAAGGCAAGATGATTCAGCCAGTATTAAAAGGTATTTAATTTTGAATATATAAAAAAAAACTGTAGGTACAATCATAGTCATAGCAGAAGAGATTCTGTAAAGTTATATTAATTTATAACTAATCTTGTTACTTTGCAGCATCCTAAAATATTTTCAGAAGATATTCTGTAAAGCTATGTAACTTTATAACTAATCTTGTTATTTTACAGGACATTTGTTCCTAAAGTATTTGCAGAAGAGATTCGTGATTGTAAAGCTATGTTTACTTTCCGATTGCGACACAGAAATATTCAATTGCACGACACTGTTAAATTATCTTGTATTGTAGAAGCTATTCCAGAAGCTAAGGTAAGCACTGTGATGAGAATTACATATGTGTTATATGACAATACTGTGATGTATGGTGAGAGTCAATAAAATAAATGTGTATTGTGCCAGTTCTGCAGTACATATCATTTCAAAACCTGAGCTGCACTGGAGATCTAATAAGATCGAATCTGCAGATTGGATATTATACATTTATATATTTTCCTTTAGATTACGTGGTTTGTGAATGATAAAGAAGTTACAAAGAATAGTTCTGAATATAGTATTGGTTATTCATCAGGACTTTGTACGTTAGATATTAGTAAAGTAAAAGAATCACATGCTGCCAAGTATAGTTGTAAAGCAGTGAATTCACTTGGAGAAGATATCACAGAATGTTTTGTTACCGTTGAAGGTAAATATAGTTTATATTTTGAGGTTCCTCTTACCTAAAACTGGTCGTCCCATAGTTTACTCCTATTGGTTTAACGGTAAACCCTATGTAAGAGATTGGAATAACTACAGTATTCATACTATAATATGCAATATTGTTCTTGATTTCTAAAAATAGATTATAATATTCTTTTATAGTTTTTAATTAATTTGTTATTTTCAATAATTCGTATGGATACACAGTGAATGTGTAATGAATGCAGGTTTGTGCTACAAAGAAATAGTGAAGATTTTACTTTCAACATGAGTTACTTCCTAAAGTCCTGAGAGCATTATTAGATAAAGTAGTTCCTCTTTCAGACCCTTTCCATTCTTTTCTCACAAGTTTCTTTATCTTCCTTTAACATTCCTCTATTTCTCATATCAATATTCTTAACAATGTTAGATCCTACATTAATTGCCTGCTCTTACTTTCCTTTATTTAAACTCAGAAAAAGCTGGTATGTTGCTTTCTCAGGATAAGTAAAACTAAAGCAGTTTGTTGTTGTTGCTGCACCCGATACTTTGTACTGTATCTCCACATATCTGTCCAGTATCATGGACGAATGCTGTAATACAGTGTCACACATGTACACATGTGATGCCTGTATTATGTTAAGGTTATGTGAGGCTTGTGGCCTATAATACAGGCATCACATGTGATACATATGTGACACTGTATTATAGAATCTGCCTATGATACTGGATAAACCATAGATACAGTACTGAGAATCGGCTAGTTGCTGCTTCTGTAGACCCTTATAATGTGCATTTGCATGTCTTAACCTGCATGTGTTGTGAAAGCAATTTTTCTTCTTTTTCATATTTTTGTACTTACTCAATATTTAATGTTCTGTGTATTAATATATCAATACATTATGGATATTTTTTCCTTATATAAAATATTTACATTTGTAATAATTGATTAATCATATCTACTTTGTTGACCAATCTTCTCCTAAAGCTCTGTCTACACTATCAAACTTTATGTGACAAAAAAATGTATGGACATGATGATGTCATATCACAAACATATTTGGGCTTATCACTAGCATATTTGGGCATATCACTAGCATATTTGGGCATATCACTAGCATATTTGGGGATATCACTCTTTCGTTTGTCAAACTACTTTGATAGTGTAGACAGAGCTTAATGTGTGCATGACTGTTGTTTATATATTTGTATATATATGTGTATAATATCTGTTGTTTGATTGGCTAACTTTGTTTACCTGTGGCAGCATGGGATGTCAGCGGTAGAAGATTAATTCATACGTTTACTCACTCTGACGTGACTAGCAGTAAGTTAATCCTTGTCTTTCTAATTCTAACTACCAATCTACCAATAGACACAAGGACCCCTGTTCTAAAAAGATTTTGCGAACTGTGAATATATATAATTAATGGAAGAAAAACATTGAGCATAGTTGAATAAGGGCCTTAATCAGTTCTAAAAACAGTTTCTGGGGAGTAACTTTTAGATTCAAACAAGTCTGTCGCTGTCGTCCCTCGTTATATACATAAGTACGTACACAGACATGACATGTTGAATGCCATGTTTTTTCTTATGGATTGTGATCCCAGAGGATGAGATGTTTGCTTTTTTTAAAATATATTTTATATTAACAAATTTTGAAAAAAAAAGAAAATTATATTTTATTTTTACATTGTAAAAATACTATTGTATATCTATTTATATTTAATCTGCTTAAACTAATATTATATATTTGTTTTTTAAATTGTATTCTTAATAATTATTATCAAGCTTTTATGATGTCAATCCTAAAGCTCTGTCTACACTATAAAACTACCAACAAAATGTGATGTGCCCATATATAGACATGATGATGTCATATCACAACCATATTTGGGCATATCAAACTTGTTTTTCATACTAGTTTGATAGTGTAGACAGAGCTTATATATTTTTTCATGCTGTTTTCCATTGATGTTTCTATTATATTACTATTGTAGCTTTTGATGTGTTTATTCTATATATTTGATGTTTTAAAGACAAATGTATCCGTTTATATGTTACATTTTTGGTCCACTACCAAATTCATAGATACCAAATTATAGATACCAAATTAGATGAAGATACTTCTTTGATATTTGAGGACAGTATTTAATTGTTTAATATAAAAGTAAAATCTTAAAATGTGTATATTAACAATTTGTTAGTGTATATCTAAAAACATGGTTATAGGAATTATACTAGGAATACTTTTTTAATATGATCTTAAATCATTTATTAATCATGCAGTTTGAAAACATTTTATAAATCTAAAAGACAATTGATTGGTTGATGGAAATACTTAATATTATGTTTTATTTTTGCATTTTCAGGTTTAACTAAATCATCAACACCTAAATCAAAACCAGCAAAGTCAGGTATGTTTACTTTTTTTTCATATGGTTTACTTAAGGTTAAAAGTTTTATTTATTTGTTATTTGGTTTAATGAGGGTGACTCAAAACAGCTGACATGCATGATGCTCTCAACACTTCACTAATGATGACTCATTAAAAATCTTTTTATTTAGAACCAAGTTACAAAGGTCCAATTATAATGGAAAAGCCAAAATCGCAAACATTTAAGGAAGGCGAACGAGTAAAATTAATATGCAAACTTGCTGATCCCGCAACGTCTTGTGAGTTGACCAAGTTGTTTATTTTTCATTCTTTTCATTTTACTTTTTTTTTATCCCAACAGCTTAAGTACATTATGTTGAGGTCCAGGTAAGTAAGACACTTACTTAGGCTTCAATTTAGTCTGCAGTATCTAGTATGACAAAATACACATTAGTATTTGTTATTTATTATTTTTACTGGGTATCCTCTTCAGTCAAAGACTGGTCTCCCAGAGGGCCCAGTTATGATCAGTAGCTGTGATGTACTAATACACCGGGGTAACTCACTACTTGTCTCGAAAGACGTACAAGGTTCTTTAAAGTGCACATCATGATTAATTAATCATTCAATTTTTTAAAAAAGCATAATAAAATAACAAATTATGTAATTTCTTTTATTTAAAAATTTGAGACATAATGAGGTGCGCATTGTTAATGATGATGATTATTGTTTATATTATATATCATTCTTTAAGCATAGGTTGTTTCACCATTGTTTGGTGTTATTCTCAGGCACGGCTTTAGGCGGGGCTAAACAGGCTTTAGCCCCCCCCCCCCTCCGGTATATAGTGGGGGCTATATGAAGTATTTAGCGCCCCCATCCCCTAGTGTAATGCTGTATCCTGTGTTGACATTATATAAAAGAAAGGTGGAGGAAAATGTACTAATTATATTATTATTATTAATTGTTATGCATTTACAGTTGAATGGCTCAAAGATAATGTTGTAGTTGAAAACAATGAGCGTATCATCTTAACATCAGAGGGCGCTGTTTATGGTCTTGAGATTCCTGTAACCTTAGCAACTGATGCTGGTAACTATTCCATCAAAGCAAAGAACAAGTTTGGAGAATGCCAAGCTAAGTTCTCACTTCAAAAACAGGATTCCAGTTAAGTCTGGTAGCAATATCTTAAATTTATATAAATATTTAATTTAATTTATTAGTTAGGTTCAGCAAAATTAATGAATTTTTCACCGAAGATTGTGTAAAATGCGTTGAATGCGGCCATGATGCCGGTGTATTTTGCTACAGTGTATAGGCTGCCTATTAAAGGCAGTAGTGTATTGAATTTTAATAACTAACATATTCAATGGAATGTTTTTAATTATATAAGAATTACATATATACAATATCTTCATATTTAATCAACTACACAGCTTTTCCTAAGTAATCCTTGTGTATAGGCCAGAACAACATTTATAATTATGCAAATTATATGCAAATTACATGCAGTGAATCAATCATAATTGATATTCTAATGGTCCATACTTTACTAAATATATATTTTTATCTATGTATTAATATTAAATTATGATATATATAGTATATAACCTATAAATAGGAGATTACTACATTGTCTAGTTACAGTGCTCTATACCATTGCTAGATATAATCAAAGATATATAAAACTTATCTTAGCCCTGTTACCATGGAAATAAAGTACCATGGAGTAAGATTAGTGTATAACCTATAATTAAAACCTTCAATGTTGATAATGTGTGTTTAGTATACAGTGTGTAATAAAGATGCTACACATTAATGTAGTATTTAAAAATATGATGATGTCACAAATAATAGCGACCTTTCATTTCCATGCGTGACCTAGTCTCAACGTCTGCGTAGACTAGTTGGGTCATGAATATCTGAATACTGAACTAATTATATCAGACACACATTACCAGTGGCGTAACGGCTATGAACGCTTACTGGCTAAACCCAGGACCCCGGAGCTTAGGTAGCAAAAAACAGCCGAGGTCTCCAACATTAGAGGGCCATTTAGGGTTCCTAAATCAGGGGCCTCACGCCACTATGTTACGCCACTGCACATTACCCTTTTTTAGTGATTAAAAAGAAGGATGTTTTTTAGGTAACCATGTCAAACAAACTGCAGTAGAGCAAGTTATTTTTGCAGTTAGCAACACACACACACCGTTTACTGCAATGACTGAATCTTAACATTCTAAAATCATGAATTGTTGTAGTAAAAATTGTAGTAGATAATGTTGACATGGTCCCTAAAGTTCTGTCTACACTATCAAACTTTATGTGACAACAAAATGTGATGTGCCCATATATAGTACTGATATGCACACATATAGTGCTATGACGTCATCATATATGGGCACATTACATTTTCATAGAATTTGATAGTGTAGACACTAAGACATCTTTTAAATGAAACATGTCAGCATTGTAAGTACACACTCAATATAGAATACCCATGTTAAACATTATTGCTCCTTACATTGATATATGCCAATATGTTTGTTATAGAAAATGTAGTATAGATTAATATTGGTTGCAGAAATTAAAAAGCAAACTTTAAAGCAATGTTTTTTTTTATTTTTTACTAGTTTAATTGTAAAAATTTTTAAAAATATTTTTCATATTGTAAGGCAGTTATATCGACAAATAAAAGGTCGAAATTGGGTCATTGAAAAATAGCCAAATTTCGACCTTTTTATTTTTCATATAAATGGTTACTATACATCTATAAGATGATTATAACGCAATATATGCGCATATATAGCAATATTATTGCATAATAATAGTATTTTGAAAAGTGCTTATTTTGGCAATTTTTCGAAAAAATAGCCAAATTTCGACTTTTTTATTTTTTGATATAAATGGTTACTATACGTCTATAAGATGATTATTATACAATATATGCGCATATATAGCAATATTATTGCATAATAATAGTATTTTGAAAAGTGCTTATTTTGGCCATTTTTCGAAAAAATAGCCAAATTTCGACTTTTTTATTTTTTGATATAAATGGTTACTATACGTCTATAAGATGATTATAACGCAATATGCGCATATATAGCAATATTATTGCATAATAATAGTATTTTAAAAAGTGCTTATTTTGGTCATTTTTCGGAAAAATCCATGTACTATAGTACAGGGATTTTCTCAAAAAATAGCCAAATTTCGACTTTTTTATTTTTGTATGTAAATGGTTACTATACGTCTATAAGATGATTATAACGCAATATATGCGCATATATAGCAATATTATTGCATAATAATAGTATTTTGAAAAGAGCTTATTTTGGCAATTTTTCGAAAAAATCCCTGTACTATAGTACAGGGATTTTTCCAAAAAATAGCCAAATTATGACTATTTTATTTTTTGATATAGATGGTTGCTATACGTCTATAAGATGATTATAACGCAATATATGCGCATATATAGCAATAATATTGCATAATAATAGTATTTTGAAAAGTGCTTATTTTGGCCATTTTTCTAAAAAATCCCTGTACTATAGTACAGGGATTTTTCTAAAAAATAGCCAAATTTCGACTTTTTTATTTTCTGATATAGATGGTTGCTATACGTCTATAAGATGATTATAACGCAATATATGCGCATATATAGCAATATTATTACATAATAATAGTATTTTGAAAAGTGCTTATTTTGGCCATTTTTCGAAAAAATCCCTGTACTATTTTTTTAAAAAATAGCAAAATTTCGACTTTTTTATTTTTTTATATAAATGGTTACTATACGTCTATTAGATGATTATAACGCAATATATGCGCATATATAGCAATATTATTACATAATATTAGCATTTTGAAAAGTGCTTATTTTGGCCATTTTTCGAAAAAATCCCTGTACTATAGTACAGGGATTTTTTTCGGAAAATAGCCAAATTTTGACCTTTTTATTTTTTGATATAAATGGTTACTATACGTCTATAAGATGATGATAACGCAATATATTCGCATATATAGCAATATTATTGCATAATAATAGTATTTTGAAAAGTGCACATTTTGGCCCTTTTTTGTCGACCCGTTTATTTGTTTACATTAACTGCTTACTATAATTAACATGCACAGAGTTGAATAATGTGTTCTGCGCATGTCAATTATGCTATAGTCGAAAAATAAAAAGGTTGAAATTTTGCCATTTTTAAAAATTCCCTTTAGTAAAGTAGTAAAATTGCCAATTTCGACCATTTGCATGATGGCCTGCGGCGCATGTTACCTTTATTATTTGTCGACATAACTGGTTACTATGACTACAACACAATATATGCCCATATATAGCAATAGCAAAGCATAATAATTTAATTTTGCATTTAAGTCGATATTTTGATTACAGATGTACTGTAAGATTTTACTGAAAACCTTTTATTTGAATTTAAATCTTTCAAAATATTCACTTTATTTTTAAGTTTTAACTATAACCTATACTGAATTTAAAAAAAAAAACAATTGATTTCTATAGAAAAATAGTGTGGTTTGTTCAAATTAAATATTCTATAATTTTGCTGTAGAATCTAGTTACTATAAATCATAAACATACATTTATTTTTTTAACTTACAAAACTTATATACATATAATGTGAGATATGAGATGTTCCTACTGTATTAGACTTTTGTAGTAGACTTGCTTTAAGTTTATGTTTGTCCACCAGGCAATCAGCGTATCGATTTTTGTATGGAAATACAAGCTCATGTATTATAAGTATGAAACACCATGTGCCAAAATATTTATTATTATTCATTTCGGTCTAGAACATAGACTAATATGGTATATAGTAGTGAACTTATTGTTGGATATACAGGATATTTCATGGCCAACCCCTACACACCTATAAGGGCCCCAAGGGGACACTTTGTTATTACGTATAAAGGCCCTAAGGGGACACTTGGTGACTGATGAGGTTCTACTATATAGTTCATCCATCCTATAATTGGGCAGTGAATCTGTTACTGAATATGTATGAAATAAATAAAAAATACCATGAATGAAAAAGTACTGTAATTTATATTCTAAAAGGAATGCATACACACTGTTTTAATCATTCCTGAGGATTTGTTGCATAATGTTCATTTATATAATAACAAATAAAACAGTATCCTAAGTAACATTATTGCAAATTATGCTGCAAACTACTGTATTACTTACCACCCACCTTCATCTATTACTGTTATAGTGATTATTCTCTATAAAGATATTGGCGAATACACCCAGAGCCATAGTTTGAGGATTCAAACAAACCCTCCTTTTTCTGAAGTACCCTTTTAAAACTAGATATCAGCAGTGAAAGATCTAGGCCTAAACTAGACTAGCTCAATGAACATTTTTGTGGAAAAACCCCCTTGCTACAGGCTTGTATCCATGAAGATTTTCTAGTCTTTTCATGGCCGTAACCACCCTGAGGCAGACGAAGCTCTCAACTAATCTGAAATTCTTAATTTTCACTAAAAAACCCTAATTCCCAGCACAGATCATTATACTATTACTTACTGTATATACTGTACATATTACGTAAGTTCTTATAGTAAATAGCATTCTCACTCCTGAGGATAATTGAAGTATATTGATCGAAACGTCGAAAAACTTGATCGACAATTCTTTTCTGTACCGAAAACTACTGTATATCAACAAAGTTATTACAATATGGATAAATAACAAATAATATTCTAGATACCTTATATCAAGGCGAAGTTTTTGATTTACTTATATTTAGTGAATTTAGAGTTTATGAGTACATGACTTAAGTTAAGATGGATTATGGAATATTCAAGAAATATATTAATGATGTGTTTTTCAACTAACAAGAATCAAATATTTCAGTGTACAATTATTGTAATTTAATAAAATGAAAATTAAGTTAAGACTGCAATAATTGGAAAGTGTCTACAATGTACACTATATAAAAAACTATCATAAAAAATATAAAATGTATTTATTGTTAATAAGAATTAAATATTTCAGTATACAATTATCATAATAGATATAATGAAATCATCATCACTATATCCTCACTCTCTCCTTAATACCTTTATTTTTTACATCAACTGCACTACATCGCTTGCACTATTTGGATAATGGAATATACCCATAAAATGGAATACATAAAAAACACTCACAACTTATATCTCTTTAGAACACCTTCCTGAAATGATTTCTGAAAACTTCATAACTTTGCATTGTGTGCGAGCTCCCTGCCATTTGCAGGCTGTTGACTGTATATGTTGTCCAGAATCATCTAGTCACATGTAAACTGAATACATCTGTCAAAGCCAGTATCACAATGTCCAGACACTAGTAACAAGTAGTCCTCACTTGTACTAGCAATTGGCACCAAGTAAAGGTGCTCTTTCATCATCTAATACAGTAACTACTTGCGATGGTGTGTTTGGTGCTGGTCGTCGTCTATTGAGGGAAAAACATGAATCAATAATTGTGGAAAATACAAGAGGTTGCAAGAGGTAAAATCATTAAAAATACATAGGTAATAGAATGGTATTGCAGTCAACTACAGAAACCAGATATGTTGGGTCAGCCCAAGGGTATCTGGTGTTGGGAGAGTTAACTCTATAAAAAATGTTCAATTTCTACTCAGAAAAATCAGAAGATAACCACTATAGCTTGGTTCCCACTTCTTGGACACAAGGACGTAAGTGTGCCGCAAATAATTTGACCAATCATGACATGATGGATCATTAGAACTGTCACTTGTGATTGGTCAACTCACTTGCAATATGCTTACATATTTGCCAAGCTTATATAAGAAATTAACTTTCACAAAATAATTTCTTAACACTTACCCTTTAAAAAATCTAAATTCCCATAGACTGAATGTCAGAAAGAGGACACACAACGTTATATTTATGCCTCCAAATATCGTCGCTGCCCACTTAAATGTAAGATTATCAACCAGAAACCCTCCTAGAACTGGTCCTATAAATGTTCTAGAAAGATAAACAATTGTAATTACTATAGTGGGTCAGTAGCTTTGGAAAGATTTTGAAATGATTGTATAAACCACCAAGAAGCTATCAATATTCTAAACTATATTTGGGTTGGAAACTATGGCAAGCCTCAGCTGTCAAAAGTTCTCAAAATATATTATATACTTTGTGTATCTGATCATATTAGATGTCCTTATCTTCATAAAGCTCTGTCTACACTATCAAACTTTATGTGACAAAAAAAATGGAATGTGCCCATATATGGACATGATGGTTTCATATCACTACCATATTTGGGCATATCACTACCATATTTGGGCACATCACACTTTTTTTTTAGTTTGATAGTATAGACAGAGCTTAAAAGTTAAATGTATTATATTATTTTATGTTTTTTTTTTTTATTAATTTCAGCATTATAGAACACTGGAAATACATGTTTCTATGAAAGATTAATTATGGAAGAAATGTGACTTAGATCCACTTACCCAATTGAAAATACACTGTTAAACTGGCCTGAGATTATACTGTATGTTGTCATATCGTCTGCTAGTCCATACCACCTAACAAGTAAAAATAACCATTTAATACAAAAGCCGTATTAGTATAAATTAACAGATGTTATTTGTAAGGATTTTAAACCAACTTACTTGGCAGAAACAAGCATGTCCTGATAAGCTGGGGTCAACCCGCAGCCAATAGAAAGTCCTAGGCAACCAAGACCGATACATATTACCCATAATTCCCTATAAAAAGAAACATTTACATTTATTCGTTTACAATAAGCATACTGTATAATTTTTTACTTTTATTTTGAATAAATAAATTAAATTCAAACTTTTAATATTTAAGAATAATAAACATAACTTTTGTATAAATTAACAATTTCAATAAAAGTACATAAATGACATTATGACAGGCTCTCATCTTAGAATACTATTCCATCTGGAGAGCATCTTAGACTTATTGTTGAGACTAATACATTTCACTTTTATTAAGTCTATATACACCAGGCCATGTATCCATTCGGTTAAAAAAACTAAATTATATACATACGTTGGTAAATGAAGTAGAGGAGAAGGTCCAATCAATAGATAAGAAACACATGCACAAAAGAAGCCAGAAACTATCATAGGTCTGGTTGCATTCTGTAACAAAATAAACATTTATGACATATTTAGGCCTATTGAAGCTTTATGCATATTTATCTAGACAATGTGCTGGGAGTGGAGTTCATTAAACAGTAGTTTCAAGACTGGAATTTCAACCTAGGATCTGGGATCAAAGAACATACCAGATTTAAAAGTTATAAATTAAAAATTTTCTAGCATTATCTTGTCAAATGAGATTGAGGAAAACTAACTAAGTGTGGTATGACTGTGGTGTATACTGTAAAGTATATACATTAAACATTAGGCCTACATCCACACTTATTTTACACTTAACTTTTATTTATCTAATTTATACATAATCTGTTTAGTTGTTTTAGTTTGTGTGCGGTAAAACAATAAACTATATAAAAACAAACATTGGTATTCATATTCATACGTACCTTTTTGTCCGCTAACCATCCCCAGAACGGACTTGAGATTGCGTACATTCCACCAATCAAAAGAAACATGGCACCAATTTGGGTTGGGTTTAATGAACTGTTGACATCTTTCAGATGGTTTGATAAAGTAGGATCTAGAAAGCCAAGGGCCAACGCTCCAGCAAATGCTGTCACAGAAGTGCACCAAATTGCTGGGATCTTCCACAGTGTTTTGAATGAGCCTAATTCTGTCTTTTGACCTGTAAGTTAAGTAAATTTGTGTTTTCGTATTCGTAAATATGATATTTGTTATTCCAAATCAGATCAGATTTAAAATTATAGTGTTACCAATGATATAAATTCTGGAATTTTATTTCCATTTTATTTATAGAGCCTAATCAGAGAACCTGTCGACTCTCCCATCACCAGACTCTCACTCTCCCAAAAAAAGAGTTCCTTGACATCTAATAGGAATTTCTGGAAAACCAGACACTTTGGCCAGCTAGAGGATGTCCAGTATGGTATAATTAATATTCAGGGACCATCTTTAAACATTAAAAATGCCAGTCAGGGAGTCTCTTCAAAATTGCAAAGAGTAAACAAAATTATTAAATTGAAAAATCTCAAGTAGCATGGATTACAGTTTAAACAAGAACTAACACAAAAGGTTTAGAAGGGTGTGGAGGAGGAGACTAAGATACTAGTACTGATGCAGCTGGGGATTGAATTTATATAAAATGTACACAATAAAGTGGAATGGTAGACTTACCCTTATCATCATTTGGCAACAGAAATACATTGATAACAATGATAGTCATGACTGCTAAGCCAATCACCAAGAACGGCAAACTGTAACCACCAACCTAAAGTAACATGAAATAGATTTTTCATTTTCACAGAAATTAACAATATTTGTAAAGGTTGTCATGGCAAATAAAGACTAGTAAAGTAAGTGTGTACAACTTCCTAAGGAAATAAAAAATAAATACATTTCTTGATGTTTCAGTTGTTTTGGCTACAAAACATTACTTATTATTTAATGATGCAATTTAAAACTTAAAAGTTTATTTTTAAAGGTAATCATAACAGAATGAAATGAGTTTGTTACCTGATCAAGGACTCCTCCTATTAGGGGACCTATCATGTACCCCATTCCTGAGAACACCTCCAGAATACCCTAAAAAAAAAAAAAAAAAAAAACACAAAAATATAATAATAATACTATTGTCACTCACAAATAATGGCTTGATTTGAATACTAAAAGGACTAGGATATGTATTATTTAGTGTCACAACAAAATTTTACTACTGTCTCATAGACTAATAACACATGACGTCTAAACCCACACAATTTATATGTAAAGGCTTCTATTTCTTTGGCAGTTACCATCACATGCTCAACCAGTTTAATCCACAAAAGGCTAGGAATATTGTATACCAGCCAGCCAAGTGTGGAAACTTGAAATAAATACAGGGTGGCTATAGCCAGCATGAGACAGACGAGGTGCTCGCATCGTCTGAAAATTTTAATTTTCACTACCCACCCCAATTCCACAGCAGAGATTGTCATATTTTATATTAATAATTGTATTTAAAGCATCTTTGCCTCGTCTGTTTTTAACCCCTCACTATGGCCTTGAAATAAGTATATCATAATGGATTCTATTGCTGTTTCACACACCAGGATCTCCCTGCACAACAAAACATTAAAATAATATATAAAGCAATTACATTTTATGACATTTGAATTCCTTTGTGCTATAGGATATGTGTCATAATGACATGCAATTTATGCTTTACAAACAAACTAATAAATTACTCAGTTATAAGAGGCAATTTCACCATTTTAACATGAGTTCAAAAGGTTTCACAGGTAAGAGTACACACTTAACTTAAGTATTACCAGATTATTATTGCAACAGGTCTTGTTTGATTTGTGTATTAATTTGTGGTTTTTAAAATATTGCTTACAAAGCGCTTTTATGAAGGTACTTCACAATAGATTGCTGGTGTTCTGATTATTGTTTCCTTTTGAAGTTGACCATGGGATAAGTCTGTACTTAAGTTCAATACTTAAATATGAATTAAGAATTTAAATCCTTGAAACCAGGATGTACAAAATCCTTATTAGCACAATGTTGTAAAAGTAGACAAAGAACATGAGAAAAATGAAATAAAATGTAAGCAAAAAATGACAATAGTTTGCGATAAAATTTAAGCAAAAACTGACAAAAGTTTGAGAAAAAATTTAAGCAAAAACTGACAATAGTTTGAGATAAAATTTAAGGAAAAAAAAAAAAAATTACAATAGTTTGAGATAAAATTTAAGTAAAAACTTTGAGATAAAATTCAAGCAAAAACTTACAATAGTTTGTGATAAAATTTAAGGAAAAAAAAAATACAATAGTTTAAGATAAAATTTAAGTAAAAACTTTGAGATAAAATTCAAGCAAAAACTTACAATAGTTTGAGCAACGTTGTTTGGAAATGTGTTGGCGATAATTGCCATGAGGGCAGTGACTGCTGCAGCTGTACCCGCTGCTCCTACAGCTCTGATTGCGAAACTAAACATAATGAACTCCATTCCACTATCCATCTTGTTTACAAACCTACAAAAATAGTAACAAATATTAGTGTTTTGGGACAATCTAATCTGATAATCTAATGGTTAAAAGCGCTATATAAATTTTGAAAACATTAACATCATCATTCATTAAATCAATAAGGGTTTAAATGAATTTGTTTTTTACTTTTGACTTCTTTAGTATCAAGCTTCTTAAGCTCTGTCTACACTATCAAACTAATTTACAAAAAAGTGTGATGTACCCAAATATGGTAGTGATATGCCCATATATGGTAGTGATATGACATCATCATGTCCATATATGGGCAAATTACATCACATTTTTTTGTCACATAAAGTTTGATGGTGTACTGTAGACAGAGCTTAACAACTGCCCCCTTTTTTTAACAACATGGTAATTAAACTATAATATTTAGACCTTACCCAAACAATATATTTGCACCAGCGCACACAAATTCACCTGATATGAACATGAATTTGGCTCCAACTTTTGGCATCTATAACAAATATAGTGAAAACATATAGTGAAAAATATCAGGCGTCAGACTCTGGAGGTTGAGGGTTCGAGTCCCACCCAGGAATTTTTTGAAAGGTGTTCTCAATATGTACTTAAACATAAAATACAATTATGTGGGTAGTGGGGAAAACATCTGACATCTATCTGGTTAAAAATAAATATTTTTTTAAATGGTTGTTATGCTTTCAGTTTGCGATATCCTACATACTAATAATACCATTCACACCTATTTTGTTTCATGAAACAGAAGTCAGTACAGAGTGTCACATTATTGTCTTTATGGCTTCATTTTGGGACATTCTGCATTATCTACTGTACATCTATTATTTACCATTCACACCTGTTTTGTTTCATGGAACAAAAGACAGGTGTCACATTATTCAAATAAAAACAGACTTACGATTTTTCCACAAATTGGTGAAACAATAAACATGACGAAGGAGAATGAACCAAAAATGAAGCCAGTCACTGTTGACCCTACGCCTTTGTCGTCAGCCTGAAAATAAAAACAGAGTGGATTATTTGAAGGTTTTCATGGTTGATTATCATTTTTCAGCATTGCTCAAATTTTAGCATTAGAATTTTCAAATTTGCTGGAATTATGTTGTTTCTTGAGCAAAAATTGAATGTGTCAATACTGTTTTCCAATTGAATAACATATTTATTTTAAGATTATGTAAGGTTTTCATGATCGATTATTATTTTTCAGCAGTTCCAACATTACATTTTAGCATTAGAATTTTTTAATTTGTGGGAATTATATGTTATTTCGTGAGCAAAAATTGAATGTGTTTTCCAAATGAATAACAAATTATAAGATTATGTAACTTACTTCTTGTGGGTATATAGGGGCAATGATTGAATAGGAACAACAGTCAAAGAAGTTAGCCAGAGACAGGCTTATAAAAGTTAAAATCTGACGTCTGGTAAATTTTGGTGAAGCCTCCTTCTTCTGTTCCTGATCTTCCTCTTTAGTTGATTGGATCTGAACTGATCCATTCGTACCAACACCTTCTTTATTGTCTGCAGTCGTCTGTTCGACACTTTCTTCTTTATTTTCTGGTAAAGTCATCCTGTGAAGTGAATGTAACAATCTATCCCATTGAATTGTTATTAATAATTTTTAATTTATAGTTATACACAGTCCCAGGCTGTGGGCACTATATGAAATTTGGTGAAAATTAGGCGAGCCTGTGGGACTGATGAGATTCAATAGATTTTACTCATTGTGGAATACTTCATTTTTTGATATAACAATTGGAGAAAAACTGTAATACACTATTACACTCCAGTGCTGTTTATTTATGTAGGCCTAAAGTTAGCTTATTGGAGTCGAAAGTGCAGTAGGTCCTCCCAGTCAGTGACCACTATCCACATTCTTTACCCGGGATCCGGTGGCCGAATTGTCATAACCCGGCCTATGATAGCCACTACACCTAGGCTGGCTGGTTTGTTGTACTAAAAAAATGAATCAACCAGCAAGCCTAGCATTCATAAAGTACAACCTACGCTACACGAATAATATGGACTTACCTGATAAATTGTATAATTTAAATTAATTAAAGACGATGAGATGCCTTCTATATACTGGTATTACATTCAGCGTAAATTAAGCATGTACTAACAAATTGTTGTATTTGTACTACACTGTGTCATTATTGCACAACATCATGCCATAGTTGAGTGCACTTTGACTATGATGTCATTCAGATACCAAATAGCCAATCACAGTCGAGTATTTTATCAATATAGAATTTGTATCTCCATTGATGAGATCAGCCACTGATATCCACAGAATTGTCATTTTTTGCCTTTGGATTTACAATATTATTGTATAGTAAATACCTGTATAAGATAATGTGCTCTATAAATACGTATTTTGATGAAAATACCACACAAAAAAAAGAAAGCACACTTCTGTGAAACGATTTTACCGATTATTTTAATATAATCTCACGACCAATTGTCAGCACAATCAATTTTTATTATTGATTTTTTTGAAAGATTGACAAGTCCATCCAGGACAGGGGGCAAACAAATAGGTTAGTTAGAGCATATTTACTTTCATGCATACACCCAAATAAATAAAAAGAATGATTAAAATCATTTTTTTGCCTTGCAGGTGAGTGCATACACGATTTTATTACTGCTTTCAACAAGGACCAGAAGAACAACTGGAGAGTCTCAAACAATTAGTTTTGCAATCGGATTCTACACTACATCATCCAGTTGTTCACCTCCCCAAATCGCACAGATTCTCTCTTCTTTCATTTTCTTCACCCTCAATATAGTATGGTGGACGTTACTGTGTTGATTTTCTTACTAATGTAAAGCTCTGTCTACACTAACAAACTAGTTTGACAAAAAAAGTGTTATGTGCCATAATATGGTAGTTATATGCTCAAATATGGTAGTGAAATGACATCATCATGTCCATATATGGGCACATCACATTTTTTTGTCACAAAGTGCAGACAGTGCTTAATGAAAACTTGATTTGTCCTTTTTATCAAATACAATCAAAATATTTATTTCTGATGAAATTATTAATTATTACACAATGTTTAAGTTGCTTTACAAAAATATAACACAGAGAAAGGATGTAAACTAAAAGTAGAAAATGTTAGCTTTTATTCAGACACAAAAAAAAGATCCATCACCATGTGAAATGTGTATTTCAAACAGACATGTTAAAATAACATTCACTTACATAATAAATAACATCATTGCCTATCACAAATTTATCATAAATGAAAAATTACATCTAGCTTTTAGCATATTAAGTGCAGACTTCATTTTGGGTCAGCGATACTCAGCGAACATTCTTACACACATATACTGCATGTAGACACGCATGTACTGTACTGTATGTAGTGTCAGTAGTGGAATACTTTATCTCCATTCCAAATTGAGATTCTCTGCTACAAAAGCAAAAATGTCTGCATATTCTTGAATCTAAAATTTAAAAAAAAATATTTGTGTAATGAATCATTGGATCAGTTCACACAGGATGGCAAAACACTTTTTAAAAACGTAAACGTAGAACCACCTGCTACTAGGATTAATTGCACACAGGTGTTCAGGCAACTTTCTAAGTCCTTACAAGAGAAGACTTGATCCACCTGGACCATATGGACGAAGCAAGTCTCAACCTGCAGCCATTTTATTTCTATATGTTGTGGTGTCAGTGCCTAATTACACAGCCACTTATGTTTAGAATTATGAAGATACATGTTAGGATGTGATTGATACTAGATAAATTCTGAGCTCACTACTATAATCACAAATTTAAAAGAAATCTGGATAACAATAATTTTCGTACATTTCCTAATATAAGTAGTAGTTTACTGTATTTATGTATTTTATGTGTGATGTTTGTCAGTGTTCCACCTGTAAGTAGTGAACCTTGAGTTCAGTGTTGGTTTGGAAAATAAGTAAATATTTTCCATAGAAATGAATACTCACAACTTTAGCTGTAGGCTTGCCGGCACCATGGCCAGCCTCTGTGTCTACTTTGATGACTAGAGGGTTGGTTTGTGTCTTTACATCTCTCATTGTGTCTTGTAAGGTTGCAATGAACTTTAATGAATGCAGTGGTACAACACGGTCATCATGGTCAGCTGTTAACAGTAATGTGCTTGGGTATTGTATACCATCTTCAGGTACATTAATGTTATGTAGAGGTGAGTATCTGAAACAGATTAGATATATACCTTGCTTACTTCTACTTGAGAATGTTTGAATACTGGTTATAAATACACAATAATATTACATATACAATGCCAGTAAATATTCTACATTCTGGTACAGTAGAAAATATCATACTAGAATAAATACCAAGTATCACTGCCACTGCATTGTGTTGCTATATATAGTTTATCAAATTATATAACATGAAAAGGTTCATAGTAAAGTTACAGGCATCAAAATAAACTCATTGTGTAATCTAATGTAAATAAACACGTTTTTGTATTGATGTGTATTGTATTTGATGAATAAAAGATATTGATTATCATAATGTACTTACTTCCTAAGCCATTCAAACTCTTCTTTTTTATCTGAGCATCCAAAGTCTGTAGTCCATGCATGTCCAATTGTGAATTTGTGAAACTTCAGCATGTCTAAAACTCTGAAAATAATAATCAACAAAGTGCTTCATAACATTTAAAGTTGACTGGTTGAAATTGTAGCGACTTTTGTTCCATTGGAACACATTTATATACATTTCATTTTATGCATATTTAGTTTATTTTCAAAACCTATTTTCTTTGAATGATATTTTTGTATACATAATGCTATTTAGAATTGAACACTACCTCACACTTATGTCATTATTTGTGACGCGACGTGTAGTGGCCCTACAGTCACTAAAACATAACAATGCTCCCAGAGCACTATTTGTAGTGGCCCTACAGTCACTAAAACACAACAATACTCCCAGAGCACTATTTGTACCCTAGGAGCTGTTACTTAATTGATTACTTACCCAACCTGGCCTATAACACAGCCAAACCAGCTAGGTTGTTGGTTGGCACAGGCTGCCACTAGCAACCCACCATTTGACCCTCCATTTATGGTTATCCTACACAAAATAAATATGCATGCTCTTTATTTGAACAGTTGTTTTTTATGAAGATGAATAAAGTTTCTTTTATCTTGTACACTCACCCAACTAAACCCAAACTTTACAAATTTGATTTTTATTCATTAAAATGAAGAAGAAAATTGTACTGCAGAGAGTAGATGAATAAATAAATAAGAAACATAAGCAAATCAGCGCATCTAGAGCCTGCTTTGCTCTTAATAATCATTAAGTCAGAATACATACTTGTTAGCAGATGTGTATTTGGTATCTACAAGGTATTTAGCAGCATACTGGAAGTCATCAAAGCAATTCTGCTTGTTGCCTAGACTACCTCCTTTGTGCCACATCTCTCCATATTCACTACATTCAAGAAAAAATATCCAATGGTCAACTCAATCTTTTCAATAAGTCAAAAACTTAATTATGAAAAGCTTTTCGTCACACAAAGAGCATACTCTACGAGTTATTCATTTACTCACCCTCCACCACGGATATTTGGTACCGCAAGGATGCCACCAAATGATTTGATAAAGACAAGTCTAGACACGCTGAAGCTTGGGGTGATGGAGATGTTGAAGCCACCGTACCCATACAACCATACAGGGTGTGATCCATCCAACTCAATATCCTATCAAACAAAACAAACATCTGTATTCTATATTACGAAATTGCTTTCTTTCATTACAATATGCCTAAATCTGTAACATTTCTATCACATGTGCACAACATGTGTTACTGTATCACGGAAACAACACTGCATTTACCCCAACCTTAAATACAATTCCTATGATACATTGTATCAGAGAATGGATAATATATAAAATCCCCTTTACCACTTTTGAGACCAAATATAAAGTTTGATAGTGTAGACAGACCTATATACAGTACAGTACCTATATATTCTGATAGCACAATCTTCCTTATTGCAAAATAGACCAAACTAGTAGGCTAGGCTTCTTTTTAACTTTATCATTTTAGTAACTAAATATTGACTAGGAAGCTTTAAAATTCAAGTAATTACCTTTTTATGCACAATAAACATTGGAACTTTAGTTGAGTCTTTGCTTGAGTAGAACACCTGAGTTGTCTGAAATAATGTTGCATCAAAATCTTTAACCTTGATCTCCCTGAAGACTACCGGGTCAAGCGGGTCCTTCGTCAGGTCACAATGGTAAATTATACCAGGAGTTAAGAATGACGTAAACAGGTAAAAGATCTACAACAAAGAATAAAGCATACATAAAAAACATATCATAATTTCATGTACAGAGAGACCACAAATGGGCAATTACCACACTACTTTTGGTTCTATAATTATAGAGGAACTTGAATTGACAAAATGATCTCATCCATGTCACTTAATAGCAGTTGCAACTACCAGTTGTTATACTTATAGCAAACATAGAAAAGTGATAAACAATTGATGTGTTTACCTCAGTATCTTTCTTTCTACCAGAGAAACCAGTAACAGATCCAGCATCCAAAGGAAACCTGAGTACAAGCTCACCAGTGTTTAAAGCATGCAGTTGAAGTACACTCTGAAACAAAAATGCACAATATTTCTAGTTAAAAATAAAATGCTTTTTAAAAAATATTATAGGAAATGCCCTTGTGTGAACCATGCAAGAGTTGACAGCAATTTTTATTGTATGTATATTTTTATCTCTTCCGAGTCAGAGTATTTTTATACTCTCCTATCCTAATAAATTGAAATAAATTGAAAGTTTACTCGAGTAATATCACTTTACTGCATTACAGTGCAGTATTAGGTACCTTAACATCATGTAAATATCCCAACACCATCTTGTCATTATAAACACAGCCAGCCCATTCTAGTACATCAACATCTGACTCTTTTATAAGATCTTTCCAGTTAGCCTAGTAAAATTATTATTATCAAATTAAATGTACAGTAAAACAATTTATTTAACAGTCAATCTCATCTACAATATAAAGGAATATTACTGTATCATCATATTGATATGAATATCAATCATAGAGGTGCCTCTATACGAAATTTAGTGAGGGGGGGGGGGGAGGGTTTGAAAGGGTGGATACATGGATTGCAATAACAATGTATTTATCTCTCTCAAAATTTATCCTAAATTATGGAGTGAGATTAAATTTGAGTATGGGTTATGATCGGTTGTACACAGTAATAATAATAATATTTATTCGGTCACTAATGAAAAATAAGGAGTGAGAATAGGCTACTTATGTAATAAAGATAGTATTTATATAATATTAATAACTTATAAAATGTAAATAAAGCACCCACCTTTTCTGGATTTTGTAAATCAATGTTTAACAGCTTGTAACGAGGAGCATTTAAGTTGGTCTTAAAAGTGAAAACACTTCCAACATTTGTAATGTATTCATACTCCGCTTCAAAGTTGTCTATCAGCTTAACCCATGGTAACTTTTCTAAAAACAAGAATGAAATGAAAAATAAATGCGCTATATAAGCCCCATTTATTATTATTATTAAATATCAACCTTTAACAATTTCAAAGGTTTTATAATCTAAAAACTCAGGAATGTCAAACAATTATTCTACTTCAGTTATTGCAGTAATAAGTACATTTTTTACTTCAATAAATATGATGATGATGATATGGTTTCAATGTAGAAGTTTATGAGGCAGTCTCTGCAATAAACAGTATGTATGAATACCCAGAAATAGTTAGCAGGTTAAATAGGTTAAAGAATAAACAAGATGTAGTTACTGCAGTAGTAGACATTGTCCTCATTTTACCTTTTATTTTGTGGTCAATTGTCTCTAGATGACAATAGTAAAGTCTATTGACTGGATCACAGCCTTCTGAGATTGACAAGACAACATACTGACCATCATCAGATACTTCTGCTCCTCTATAAAACAAACACTTATACTATTAGTTTACATAGAAGCTTGTAGAGAATATTGGGTAAAAATTGAATTTCACTGTGCCAACTTTTTGTAATATTGAGGTGAGGTTGCCTAGCAACAAAAGTCTGTAGATGGATAGAGAAGTCTGATCTTTAATGTAGTTAGTTGAAGACTGATTGATTTTATTCAATATAAATAGTAAAATGTACAGAGTATAGAATATCTGGATAACCCATGTCAACTCATTTCCAATGGGGTCAAAGGTTAAGATAATTGATAAAATAGAAAGTCGGAATATTAACTACAATATATAAATGTAATTATATAGCTTGGTTTGTCAAATATATATTACAACCTTACCCCATCCATTTAGCATGATCAGGAAATTCAGCGCACAAAATATCGTCAGACTGTGGTGTATCCAACACGTGGTAGAAGAGTTTTTGAAAAACATTGGATGTAGTCTCAGTTCCATCTGACTTGCCTTCTTGTGAAGGGTAGCACTGCAAAATGAAGTTGCAAAGCATACAGTAAATTAAATATATTAACCAATAAAATACTACATTTTGTTAATATCCTTATTTAATATCAACATAGTAAAAAAACAGCCACTATAATGAATTCTTGATTCTCAAAAATTTGACTTACATTATAGAAAAGTCCTTTACCATCGTGCGTCCATGACATGCAGCTAAACTTGACACGCTCCAATACATCGGGAAGATCTTTGATTTCTGCCACTTTCATGAACTAATCCATAGAAGAAAAACAATCATCAAAATACAATCTAACATTAACAATGTGATCCACTAATTCTAACATTAACAATGTGATCCACTAATTCTAACATTAACAATGTGATCCACTAATTCTAACATTAACAATGTGATCCACTAATTCTAACATTAACAATGTGATCCACTAATTCTAAATGTTTTGGCAAGTGCACTTAATGCAAAAAGAAATATTGCAATTATTAGAATTTACAGATTCACAAATAATTTAAGGAATTAATTGTTTTTCTGGGCAATAGTGTACATAGAGCATCATATAATATTTATGAATCTCTGTAATTTGATGTAGGTATATTGTATATTTGTTTCATTTCATTACATTATTTATTTGGTCTGAAACTGAATTGGGGAGACCTAAGTGAACTAAATCACTGTGGCAGAGCCGGTTTGTATTCTTTTAAGAGGGCCTTTTCAAGTCAGCTGTACTGATGTAGTACGGCTGTAAGCACTACCCTTGTAAAACAAAGTTGACTAGATATAGTATCACTACCTTAATAGTAACCCAATCTGATCCACTAGCACTAAGACCATATGCAAAGTACTCGCCATCTTCACTGAATGCATAGCCTCTTATTGCTACTGTTCCATCTTCTGACAACTTGTTTGGATCCAGGAACACCTTGGCTTCAGCTGAGATCGACTCTTGAACGTACATTACACTAAGAAATAAAATAACGTACATTACACTAAGAAATAAAATTAGTATCAATGAATTGCATACTCACTTAAAGCAACAATTATGCCTCTTCAAAATTACATTTTTTCTGCAAATTAACAGACATTTATTTTATAATTTGTACTTATTATATTTTATTCATTTCATTCATACAAGGATAAGGCTTGCCACACCAACACTCAAAGCATAAAATAAAAAAACAATTATATAAACATAAAATGTATAATTTAGAAATGCTGATCCTTCTTCATTTTGTTTTGTTTTTATTTTATTCATTTTAGACTCATATTTAAAACACATAGACTATGAGTGTGCCAGGCATGTCACAAGAGGGCACAGGACCACTGTCTCCATAAAGCTTGCCACACTAACACTCAAAGCATACCTTATACAAAATTATAAAGTATTATACAGTATTATTTGTCAATAAAACAAAGATTTGCTAATTTTATAAAACGAGTTGAAATACATACCTCTGATTTTGAAGCCCGGTGTTCATGAAGTAAAAGTAACGAGAACCTCGCTTGAAAGGGCAACTATATTTAGCAAAATCCCACACTTCGGTTAACCTATTGCAAGTATAAGCATTGGATTGCAAATGAAATTTTAACAAATTTTTATTTATTTTTTATTTCATACACATCCAATCAGCGAGTATTAACTCATCAATATCACAGGATAGATGTGGAAAAATGTGATGTGTTGTTGATATATGGAGACAGTACCAACTACTGCATTTTGTCACTGGTCTTCAACATTAAGTTATCAATATTAGCAAAGCTCTTGTTTGTTATTATACCTTTCATTTAATTTCTTATGATATCGACACTTTTCTATATAAGGTGAAGTGACATCATTTTGAGCCTTAACAAAAGCCTTGGTCTCTTCAGCGTCTGGATCTTCCATCCATTTATATGGATCGGCAATCTGAAAGATAAAACAAAAGTCAATTTTAATTTATATTGTAAAATACAGCTCCACAAAGCACAAATAAAGTAGGCCTACAGCCCCATCACATTATCATAAAGACCGTTCACTTTTTTGGGGGGAATTTTTCTCTCTCTCCCCCTTTTAAAAATATAAACATTTTTTGGTGATGGTAAATTTTCATAGCCTAGGCCTAGACTAGCCTATGAAGTTTTAGGTAGCTCAGACTAGGTCCTACCTAGCTAGGTACTATAACCTAGCCTCGATCCTCTAGCCCAGGCCTGGCAGCTGGCTAAGTAGAGCTCTCGCTCAGCTGGCCTCAGAGTGGAGTGTGAGCAGTAACAGTACAAGGCCTAGCCTCTAGCTAGACCCTGTATAGTAAGAACAGTTTTATTTGGTTTGAATTTCAATTATTTAAAATGTTTACCTTTGTACCATGGTATTCATCAATTGAAGACTCATCTTTTCGGGGTTGTGGATATTTTAAACTCATTTCTTTTTACTATACAGTACTTTTTAGTTGCCGCTAAAAAATGTAGACAAAAACCAACACATGGGATCAGTCGGAAAGCCGCGTTGGTAACGCATCACTGATTTCATTCATTGTGAGGGCGCGCTTCGTGGAAAATGTTGGAATTTTTGCTATTTTAGTACACTTAGAAAATGGTATAATTTTGATATTAAATGAAATCAATAAACGTATTTCAATAGTTGAACTACAAGCGTAAATAATGATAAAAACTGTGATCTAAATTCCACAGATTTTTTGTTTCAAGAAATATCATTATTTTATGTATAAACTTTTTTACTTTAATTTTTTTTTAAATGATGGTAAAAAATCATTAAATTTCATATTTTCTAGATAAGGTTTCAAAGCGAATTTAAAATCCTTTCAAGATAAACTATTAAGCTATCTATTAAAATAAAAATCTAATTTTAAGCTTTCTTGGGATGCAACTCCCACTAATCAAACCAAACCTACTACATTTCTGTTCTGTTTCGATCGAAAAATCGCCATTTTGAAACTTTGTTTACGTTTTACGAAGCTGGTACGAATCGTCCCGGACCGAATCGTGTCTGTGTTCAATACGGTTTTCATGCAGGCGTATTACGTCATAGGCCTAAGATTTCAATTTGCTCCCCGATTATTGTTCTATTTGGTTTCTGAGCTAGGAAAGGCTACCTACTATAATTACTTACTTGATTTCTAGCCTAGCTAGGCCTAAAAATAGTATTTTCTAGGCCTAGCTAGGCTGAGTAATTCTGATATAATACTAATATTAGATAGGTAGGCCTACCCTAGTGAGTGTTAATAATAATAGTAGCTGGGTATTCTATAGTCTAGGCTGGTGGTAGGTCTATCCCAGCTCTGCTCATATACCAAGCAAGAAGAAGCCTGAAGGAGAAACTAGGCCCAGAACAAATAAAAAACTGTTAAAAAAACAATAAATGGAAAAATAAAAATAAATAACCCATTTTCAATTTATATATGGGGAATGTTTTATAAAATCGGGCATGTTTGTTTCAGAGACTCAAACGTGTATTTTTATATGGTCATGTTTTTAAAAAAGATAATTATGGGCCCAGCTGAAACCAAGATATAAAAATATAAGTCCATCATTTACTTGTATATAAATATTACTTTATTAGATACAACTTGCATTTCACACAAGCAACCAATTTTTTTTTTACGTATACAGAATGTGAAAAAGCAGTTTTTAATACAAATATCTTTCAAACAATACTGATATAAATAGTAAATACTACTACTGTATATATTATTTAAATAGCACCTTGTTCATCAAACATAACAAACTAGCTAGGCCTATATCATATTAACTTACGTGAGTCTTACGGTTGTACTGATTTTATGATTGTTTTATATGTTTATATTGTATGTATCTGTGTGACTCTGGTTAATAATAATAAAGTAAATCAATCAATCAATTGCAACTTAATTTATATCTTATCATTGACTGATCTGAAACGCTTCTAAAACTTGAATGCGCATGAATGTGTATGTTATATTATTATTAGCGAATAAAATGAAAAACTATCAGCTGCAGCAATGATATTGAAATCGAGAAAACCATTACAGCTTCCACCGTCCAACCTCATATTGAAGAACGAGACAGAAAATCGTCGAGTCTTGATACCAACAAAAAACCTAAAATGAAAATGAATAGCTGAAATGTAATGAATGAAACTATTTAAATAATTGTCACTATGATATGAACAAAACATTGCATCGTTATACAGTATAATTATTCAACATAGGCCTACCATGAAAAAGCAGCAAATACAAAATTTCCTTATGTCTGTTTATTGTAATAATTATTAATATTATAAATAAATTGTACCCCTCAGTTGTCAATAATTTTACTATAAATAAATATTTAACTATATAGAATATGTAGGCCTATACCTGTATCAGGCTGCGATTTGCTTAATTATCTTTTTAAAACTCCCCAATGCATCTTCAATATAGAGTAGGATTGTAACGATACTTTAATAATACTAAATTGTAACTAAAGTATTTAAATTATTAACAGAACATGTTACTAGGCCTAGGCCGATATAATACGACAACGATCCACCAGGTCGTGCATATACTCACCTACAACAACCACAATCAACACACCATGCACCACACACGACGGAACTAGTGCCGCGAGACGTAACAATATATGACATGAGGACCTTTTTTAAAATGTTCGCTATAGGAAGCTTAAATAGGGTTTCAAGCCAATTTTAACGTAAAACAGACTATTGATACTTACTCTATCCATATACGTCGGTTTTTTGGTAATTCACTGTATGGGATGCAAATCCCACTAATGGAAAATTTGTAAACAAACACCTGTTAGAAAACTTCAGTTTTGACGGACGCACACGAACTTTGGAAAGAAATTGTCCCTGACAACAAATCCAACAAATTATTCAGAAAATTAGGTGACCTGCGACATCTTAAACATATAAGGAACTGATCTTACCATATATGGTTAATTTTTCGCCTACTAATGTTTATTAAACAGCTATTAAATGACGTATACTTTATGCTAATGTTTTCGCGCGAAACGTTGATGCTTCTGTGCCGAGAGAGGGCTTCTAAAATTTATGACGTCATGCGAAGTCGAAAATTCAGCGATAACGGTCATATTTCCCAACGCGGCTCTCCGACTGGGATGACTTGAGAAAATAACACCTGAACTTTTCATTCAACCACAGAACGTCTGTACGAAAGTCTAACAGGCGGTACTTATTTCTCATTGGTTAATTATAGTGTACTGAATTATGATTGGTTAAGTATATTGTGTACTTAATTATGATTGGTTAATTATATTGTGTACTGTATTATGATTACTATTAGTAGTCATGGAGAGTAATATATTTAGACTAAGAATGTATGGCAGAGGTATATAATACTAGGAATGAGCATTTTTACATTACACAATTATGTAAACAAAACTACTGTACTTTATGAATACTCGAGCATAAAAATAAATAAGTCCAGTGTTTATTTTGCCGTACTTTTGTCACTCACTGAGAGAGACACATATGAAACATACTTTTACTGCATTTGTGTTACAATTTATCAAAATAATTCATAACAATAAACCCTGCTGAATACAAAATAATAATTCTTTTTAAATAACATTTATTATAAAACTATAAAAACAACAATTGGAAAAACAATAACTGATTGAACTGCAAGTTTGTGCTTACTTTTTCTTTCCTCCTTAAGTTCTTATATATTTTAAGTAATAAAAATATTTTTTTTCAGTTAAATTATCACTATTTGTTGGTAGAACATGTTTTGTTAGATTTATTCAAGAGGTAGAAATGCTTAATAACACATCCCGTTAGAGTACAATTGTAAGGCAGTCATATTTTCATATATATTTTATTGCATGTGTAAATGTACAGAAAAAAAGATTTAGTATATAACCCAACATAATTTAAAATCTTATAAATGTTGCTTTAAAATCGTTGCTATTTGATCTTTAAGTGAATCGTAAAAAATTCCTTTAATATAGTGCGCCCTCACAAGTCCAGATTCACCACCAGTAAGTACCCAACCGACAGCACATAAGTTAGGATTCCAGCTTGCCTGTTGGAAAAGAACAATAAAAGAATTTAAAGTGAATTGCCTTTTAAAAATTAAGTAAATGATGTATATTGTAACTTTATTAAGGAATAGCAGTTTCTCCATGATCAATTAACTAGCGAATTCTTAATGATGTCACCAAATCTCGATTGTAAAATTGGTATGGATAAAAGGGTGCCCAATCTCATCTCCATAATGTGGTTTAGGAGGAGTAGAGTAACAAATTTCAGCTAAGTGCTATTATATCATTTTTTTATAATTCTATTCATGTATATAATATTAATTGTTTGTAAGATCTCTTTAGATTCATTGGTTAAACACTTTTTTTAAAATTCATTGTACATTGCATGTAAATCAAAATGTAAACCAACCAAATTTCATTTGTACCTAATTGTTAAAATGACAACAAATAATATCGTATCGTATATCGATTTATTATCTTTATTGAAACAGAAAATAATATTTACTCTTTGAACAGATGCTAACAGTGGCTTGTAGAGTTGGAAGTGCGATACTTTATCCAACTGGTGCAACCTCTTTACAATAGCAGGCACAGTGTTGCCAATAGGACCCTGGAAAACAAAAAGTAAATGTCTATGGTATCACAAAATACAACCACAGAAAAAGTATCATTTGGTTGAGTCGTAGCAATCAACAGGAGTTTTATGATGGAGGGGTTTGAATTTGGTAAAAGTGAAGATTGATGGACCAATTGTATTTAAAAAAAGAAAAAAAAAGTGTGTGTTATTTACCCTGACTGCATCATGGAAAATAAGAACAGACTCATCGTAAGCACTTGCTAAGCTTGTTGATTTGTCATTCCTTTCTTCTTCATCATCTTCTTGGAGTACACACGCATTTTCCTTATTTCCAGAATCAGTACTATCATTCTTGCTTTTGTTTCTTATGTGTTTAATTGTCGTTCTATAAATAGGCTATTAATAATAACAATAATAATATCGAACATTTATTAAAGTGCTCTTTACCGGAGTCTCACAGCGCAATATGAAAAGAATAACTATTGAAATAGGTGAGTTTTCAGGAGAGATTTGAATTAAAAGGGGATGGAGTGTAACGAATGGAATGAGGAAGTTGGTCCCAGATCTCTGGTGCCTGAGCAAAGAAGTCTTTAGACAGGAAGAATTGATATCAGAATCAGGATATTCATTTTTAATATTATGCAATATTTTTAATGTAACTCACAAACATGTATTGCCAGCGATTGTTTGATCTTTTAGATAATTTCAACACCTGACAACGAACATCACCAAGAACGTCTCCGGCCACGATGCCATTCAGCCAGTTTGAAGCGTCAAGTGCCTGAAATAGTCATGTGATATGAAATCAACCAACCAAATGGCAAAGATATACTTAGGCATGTACAGTATAGGCCTAACATCAAAGTAAACAGTGCTACAGTACGAGCAATGATCTATCATTCGAATGGCGCTATACAGCAATACTCACTAACATACAGGACTGCTTCTGAATGATTGTCTGAGTTTTATGATAAAAAGCTCCGTAGTCCTGAAAAGTAACTGATGCACTACAAAAAAAAATTGTTTAGTAAATTTAAGAAATAAATATTGGATGTAGAATTGAAATGTTAACAGTAGTTTAACATAGGCCTATAACAGTAGTTTAACATAGGCCTATAACAGTAGTTTAACATAGGCCTATAACAGTAGTTTAACATAGGCCTATAAATAGTATTTTAACATTGCCTTTTGCAATTTGATGTATTTTTCTTTGTTGTTTTATTGTCTTAATTACGCCAACCAAAACAAATTTCCATTTTAAAGTAGACCAATAACATTTCTTGCATCTTTAATCTTTAAACTAAAACATACTGGCCAGATGTGATTGTGTCGCGGCAGCATACAATTCCCTTGCTGTGTACCATCCATCGGCACACAAGAGGGTGTGGTCTCTCTAGCGTCAACAACGGCTGGTAGGAGTCTTGAAGATTCCAGAAGTGAATTCTACCATCGTAACCAACTGACGCCAGGAAATTAATATCTGTAAAAAAAGATGTGAATATTATAATAAACTGAACTTTATAAACATTATCAGCTCTACTGACTATGACCACATGCTGCCTACAACCAAATTCATCCATGACGCATTTTTTTTTTACTCATGGAATTGATAAATTGAATTGAATACTGGACACCTTTTGGCTGGCCAAATATGTCTTCTTTTCCAGAAAGTCTGGTATTCAGAATGTGTTTTTAATGGTAAAGAAAATTTGGGACCCTTTGGACTGGTCTGGTTTTGGGAGAGTTTCCGGTTTTCAGAGAGTCCCGTATTGGGAGAGTTGACCGTACCCTAATTACTTCAATATTATTTTGGATTTTCTTGCAAAATTGATAAAACCGAAAACATTCAAACATACCAGAAGGGCACCAGGATATGCTTGACACTTGGTTTCCATGAGCTAGTATGGTTTTATACGGGTATAGTGTGTTACTGCTTCCTTCTCTGAGAAGAGGTGATGACGTTGTCAGGTTCCAAAATGCAATCAAACCTAAATAATCAGAAATATTGTACTTATTACTCTATTTATTGAGGGTGGCCTTCCTGTTTCTATGTAGAAACTGATGATTTAGGGTCCTTAATAAAACGTATAGAAAAACAATAACAACATAATATAATATAACAATACTGAATATCCAGTGACGAAGGTAAAAAAGAAATATGTATATATATATTTTTTACAAAATTTGAATTTTATTTTAATTCAGTAATAATCAAATAATTTACCATTGGAAAATCCTGCAACAATAAGGTTATGTGGTTGGCATGGCAACCAATCTAGGCACCAACATTGGCCAATAGTTGTCCAATCACTTGCGCTGGATGATGGTCTCAGGGTTAATGTTGGTTCAACTTCATAAAAATCTGAAAATACAATTGCTATCTTAAATTTGATTTTCTCAATTTAAGAATATAATTGCCAAGGATAACCAGAAGTGATTTCATTCCCTTCCTTCATCAAAGGTGTCCATCCTGTTCACAGGACAAACATATACACAAGAATCTCTACATGTGTACTTTAGTTCACCCTCATTAAGAGCCTGTGTAGAGGTGCTAGTTTCAACATTAGTGTTTAGAATAACATTTTTTTACCATGTTGTCCTTCATTTCCTTCAGTATTTAGTGCCTCTTCATGTGGAGCTGCAAATACAGACACAGTAGAGTTGGAGCATGCAACTGCAAACACCCCTAAACGAGGAATGGATCCTTCCTTAATATCTGTAGGGTCATCCCAGCAACCTGATGGACACCATTTTAAGTCCCACAATGCACCACAGTTATGAGCTATGCCATAGGATAATACAGGCATCCTATGCTTCCTGAAATTTGAAATAAAGATTAAATTTTTAATTTAACATAAAAAACACAATTACAAGCTTTAATCATATTATCAAAATGTTTGCTTTAGGTTTATATTCATTAATAATTATTAATTTTATTAGTAGAAGCATTTCTGTTCATAATGCCCCTATGCCCCATGCTAACAAACTTATAAACAACTTTAATTAATGGAGCATGAAACTGTAAACACTCCTAAACAAGGAATTGAGTCTTCCTTACTATCTGTACAGTTATGCCAGCAGACTACAGTTAATATAGTAAACAATGTGTATCTGTACAGTTATGCCAGCAGACTACAGTTATGCCAGCAGACTACAGTTATGCCAGCAGACTACAGTTATGCCAGCAGACTACAGTTAATATAGTAAACAATGTGTATCTGTACAGTTATGCCAGCAGACTACAGTTATGCCAGCAGACTACAGTTAATATAGTAAACAATGTGTATCTGTACAGTTATGTCAGCAGACTACAGTTAATATAGTAAACAATGTGTATCTGTACAGTTATGCCAGCAGACTACAGTTATGCCAGCAGACTACAGTTATGCCAGCAGACTACAGTTAATATAGTAAACAATGTGTATCTGTACAGTTATGTCAGCAGACTACAGTTAATATAGTAAACAATGTGTATCTGTACAGTTATGCCAGCAGACTACAGTTATGCCAGCAGACTACAGTTATGCCAGCAGACTACAGTTAATATAGTAAACAATGTGTAGCTAGTTTACTTACGTTTTATCCAAAAGAGAACCAAAGTTCCACATCTGGATAACACCTGGATATTCATAACGTGTACAGTTTTTGTGGGTGGAGTCAAAATATGAGTGACAGCTGATTGCTGCATACTGATTGGCTGATGGTTTACCATGTGGAGTTGGACACCAAGCAATAGCCCATACAGGCCCACCAACAAATATAGTTTTAGGAGCATACTTATCTAGATAAAAGAAACACAAAACTATTTTAAGCTTTCATAATAAAAGTACATATTCTTGATTTGATAGCGTCATGCATTAGTTAAATTTGGTATAAACATTATTCAATTTCTGTAACATGCATATATCAAATCTTTATAGTGATATGCCCAAATATGATAGTGATATGTCCAAATATGGTAGTGATATGCCCAAATATGGTATTGTAAACTTGTTTTCTCAATTATATAACTAAAATGCTTACTTGCACTTGTCTGTTCTAAACACTGATAACGCTCCAATATAAAAGGCTTTTCGGACTCATCATAAGTGATGTTCTCAATATCAGTGCTTCCATTATCAACTTTGACCTTAAACCTTGGTGACCTCATACACTTTGGTTCTGCTTTTGCGGATTCACTGAAAAAAAAAATTTTTACTAACTATATAAAAATGAGAAACTATGTATTTTGTGTAGCATGTCATTTGGAAACGCTGTCTTTCATAAACTTAATTAACTATTAAAATAAACTACAGTCGGCTCTCCCAATACTGGACACTCTGAAAACTGGAACCTCTCCCAAAACCAGACTTTCCTTGAAGTCCAAAAGGTCCAAATTTCTTTTTACCATTAAAACACATTCTGAATATCAGATTTTCCGAAAAACCAGACATACTTGGCCAGCCCAAGGGTGTCTGGTATGGGAGAGTTGATTGTATTTTGATTTGTACCTTTTAGATAACAGTTTCCACTCTTTCAATTGTTGACTGGATTCTTCAAACAATCTTTTCTCTAGGTCACAGTGGTTTGTTTTCTTCCTAAAACAATTACAAC
The DNA here is from genome assembly GCF_963402885.1 of Antedon bifida. Lineage (NCBI taxonomy): Eukaryota > Metazoa > Echinodermata > Crinoidea > Comatulida > Antedonidae > Antedon > Antedon bifida. The sequence continues at coordinate 307,542 of NC_136229.1, read as the reverse complement.
ATTAAATTAGATTAAGGTGTTAATCAACTAGCCTTATTGTAACGAATAACGTTACCTCATTCTATGAATATTGGAGGAACTCTATACATAGTTTTAAGAACAGGATTCATGACAGTTGTAATAGTCTGATTCAAACCATAATTAACGTACTTCCACAATCCAACCTACATCAACGCTGGTGCAAATTGATATTTTAGAATATTGTAGGTGTGTGGAAGTTGCTATTGGTAATTCCTTGGTGAGATTTTTTCTCTTTTTGTTTTGTATGATTTGTATATGGATGTAAAATCCAAAATAAAGAAAATGAAAGAATGAATGAATTGCAAGATTAAAAACAAAGTGTAAACTTACCACTTGAGAAAATGCTCAACACACTGACCAGCCAAAACCATATTTTGCCTTAGAGATACTACAAAATATAAAAAATGTGCTGTAATAGGAGGCTTTATTATTTTATTTTTTGTTATTGATGATAAACAAAGCATTTTGGAAACATCTTAAATTGTTGCCTTTTTTCTGTCTTGTTTGATATGGTAAATAGTTTTCATATATTGTGAATTGTAATTATCAATCTTATATATTTTTTTTAATTAATAAAGATTATTTGAATTAAATGAAAACTCAACTGTGAATTATAATTTACCTGCTGGTATGAGATCATCACACTCTCCAAACTCCAAGCTGACATCATCTTCTAAATCCTCCTCATCCTCACCTTCTGTCACTACCTTGTCCTCATCACTATCTGATGATTCAAATTCTGCTATGTTGTGCTCAGTAAAATATTTCTGTCTGTCTTCCTAAGTATAAAAGTGTGAGAATTTGTACAATTTAAAAATTATTATTATTATTAGTGAATAGGTGTTCAACTCCAGCTCTACAATGTAGAAGAGGAGGATCTCATATATTGTATGTATGTAAAATCACCAACAATAAATATCATCTGTCAAATGCTGATAAAACAATAATGAAAACAATATCATTATAAATACAATATCTCTTTTTTAATATTCTGCTACTACATGTTCCGTCAGGCGATACAGAGCCATTTGTTTTTTGGAAAGTGACATTGAGAGACTGGGAGGATGTCATTCTCTTTAGGAAACGTTTGTTGATGTACCGTACACCTCTTTTGTTGACAGAAATATGACAAATGTTAGGAGGGAGGGAGGTCAAAAGACTAACCTACAAGCATATATGATGAGTATAATTGTTACTAACTGTACAAATATGATTTATAAATACCTGTCTATGGAACTTAACATGACTTTTAATTGATGGTTTGCTGGTGTATTCCTTACCACAAAGATTGCATTTATAAGGCTCACAATTAGCAATATTAGGATTCTGTAAAACAAAAGTAAACACATTATACTAACTAGAAATCCTCCTTTGGGACACTTCTATTCAAATCCTATAACATCTCTGTCCACACTATCAAACTAGTTTGACAAAAACAGAGTGATACAGTATGCCCAAATATGGTAGTGATATGACATCATCATGTCTATATAATGGTTAGTCAAATGGGAAACTGACTCATTCCTTAATAATGTGTACAAAACTTACATTTTTGCATGAATTATAGTGATCCTTGAGTGCTGCAAGTAGACTGCTTTCATAATCACAGTCAAACGGGCAACTCACTCGATTCTTTTTCGAAAACAACATTTTCCACTTTTGCACCAAATCCGTGTCAATCACAATGTTTGGTGAAGTAAACAGCTAGTAGAAAAAGAACATTGATATTTTATGAAACATTACATATTTAGATCATCATCAGAAATGGCAATAATTCCAGTTTAAAGTCATATTATGCAATAAGACTCCTCAAGAGCGAGTAATTCACCAATTATTTCATAATTTATCGTGCTTAAACTAAGTCTTGTTTTAGGCTTATGGAGTGGAATTGAAAATGAGTTACAACCCTGGCACTAGGTCAGGATTGAACCCTGGACCTTGGGATTGGAAGGCAAACACATTAACCACTAAGCTACAGCTCCACTCCTATACATAACACTATCAGAAATACTTGTAGCAGTACTTAAAAAATGGTATTAAGTATGTACTTACATGGAAGTCATACTTGGATGTTGTTTCTTTTTCTGTATCTTTTATTTCTACAAATCCTTTTTCTTTCAGTTCCTTCATTGATGCCATTGCTCTGTAATTAATTGAAAGTTGTAGCCAAATTAAAAGTAATCCAAAACATCTGAAAACCTTTTAAATTTGGAAAAGAGTAGTATGAACAATCATTGTACATTGTTCGTACCTGGATACCTCAAACTTCTATACAGTAATTATAGTATTGAAGAAGAAAGAAAAGGAAGGATCAAGCAAGTTTATTCTAAGCAGGTCATTTGATACCCTACGTCTGGATCAACATTACAGTTTAGTGGTCTGGGTCATAGTTCAGCGATCTGCTAGTAAAAGTTGTATTTTTTTTAAATTTCTTTTCTTTCCTAGTCAACAATATACTCAAGGTTTACAACATGGGAGAACATCACTTTATATCTATAGATTGAACAAATTATTTAGTATTTCTAAAATATTTGCACCATAGTGTCTTACTTATGAGCTGCTGGTCTCCTACGTTTTCCTGAAGCATTGACTCCTATATCCACTTCCTCTTTGTCTTCCTTGATAGGCTCAACAACTGGTGTGCTTTTGGTATGCATAGATTTAATATGATACTTAAGTCCTGCTTCAGAAATGTAAGTGCCTTCACAAAATGCACATGGATACTTGACTACTTCCTTCCCACACCTTTCTCTATGATACAGGTAGCCATGAACTGTTGTAAAGGACTTATTACATGATGTAACTTTGCACTGAAGTTTCTTCTTTTGACGGAGAAGTTGTTTAAGAAGTGTTTTTTCGCTTTTTACCTTTCCGTGTTTATCTAACTTACGTTCTTCTAACTGGTTATTAAAAACAAAATTAATCAAAAACATTCAGCTGATTCTTGTACAGTATCGTTATCTAGCGAAAATAACAATCTTACAGTATCGTAACTGGCCCTGAACCATATAGCCCCTAACTCTTAAATATTAACTTATACCAACCCTCTAAATATTCTTTACTATACTGGGATGAAGATTGCTGTAAGATACTGCAAATGTTTATTGTCTCTAGACACGATACCACTCATTTTATTAGGTACAAGTTTATGTTGTACAAATAGTATATGATATTAAAGATGATTATGATGATAATGATGATGATAACGATTATGATGATTATGATAATGATTATGATGATTATGATTATGATGATAATGATGATTATGATGATGATAACGATTATGATGATGATGATTATGTTAATGATTATGATGATAATGATGATTATGATGATGATGATATTGATAAAATCAAATACTATAAACTTACTACTTCAGTTGTATGATTTGCAAGTACGTGGTAATTTAAACTAGCTGGCGACTTAAATACACCGCCACACACCTTGCAAACAAAACCACTTTTCTGAAAAATAAAAACACAAACAAGCCGGCTATAAATAATCAACTACTACTGTAAAGGCTGTTTTATTTTTTCTCTACTTCACTTCAAAAGTTTGAGTTAACTAAGAAATGTTTTTTTATTTATTTAATTATTTTTTAATTGAATTGAAGAAGAAAAACACTAGCATATAATTTGTGTCATTATGCTTCAATATAGATTTAAGTTGACAGAGCACCATCGACGTCATATTATGCTCCTTGAAAAAACAATTATTTTTAATTGAATTGAAACGACTTACAACTACTTACATATAATTCATTACATCTATCATGATGCTTCAATATTGATTTAAGTTTACAGAGCACCATCGACATCATTTTATGCTCGAGATAACAATTATTTTTAATTGAATTGAAAAAGCAGAACAACTACTTACATATAATTCATTACATCTATCATGATGCTTTAATATTGATTTAAGTTTCCTAAAGTTTACAGAGCACCATGGACACTTGGCACTGCCTCTTCCATTCAAATCCTCAACCCAAACTTCTGCTTTTTCTTTAAACTTTTCATACAGCTTTTTGTAATGTTCGTCTAGGTTTGAGATGTCAATATGAGTACTTCCTCCTCCTTCTTGTTCAGTATCAGATTCTGTGGAAGTTGTAAACGTCGAATCGTCGTCTGTGTGTCTATTTCTTGTGACCTTACGACCTGATTTAGTTGTGTATCTCAAACTAGTCTCGTCTGCATTATCATTCTTTCTTGCCTTTTTTGGTTCAAGTTCATCTGAAGTGCTTTCTGGATCTTTAGGCTTTCTTGGTCTTCCCCTCTTTTTCTTAACTACAGGACTATCATCGTCTATTCTTCCTTTTTTATTTTCAAGATTCGGATTTTGTTCTTGTTTAAATTGTGTTCCTTTTTCACATTCTAAAATCAAAAATGGTTATACAAAATAAATGAACAACAGTTGTAGTAGGTATACTCTATGCAAAAATAATAATTTTTATTTCTTTCAATAATTTTAACTGTAAATATGTGAAAAATGTAAAGTGTTCCAGGAAGAAATAAATAGAAATAAAATTTGTCATGAAACTTAAGCTATAATGCTTTTTGTCCAGTTAAGCAGGGCGTGCGGCAAATCATAGCCCTACAATCGCTCGCTAGATTTGGTCAAGTGTACAGTACACAAATAAATCATTTTGTTTGACAAATCCAAAAGAAATTACTCACATTCTTTAGCTTTCGCCATCTTGGCTGATGGCTTGATCACAAGTGATCCGGTCCACTGCTACTTGTGATCAAGCCATCAGCCAAGATGGCGAAAGCTAAAGAATGTGAGTAATTTCTTTTGGATTTGTCAAACAAAATGATTTATTTATTATCTACAATCCTACAAAATGCACTTATTCATGTACAGTACACATATTATAACATATCACAAAATAATGCATTTTTCGGAAGAGTATGGGGATACCCCAGTGTACTGGTCCATCCCCCTTCATTCATGGTAGGCGCTGCACTGTGGCTGCAAAATTTCCTGAATTGAGGACGAACATAATAAGCAAACAATAAAGCTACCTGATGAAGACACGCTATGATCTGCGACAAATTGCTTTTTAGGTCTTCCTCTCTTCCTTGTTGGCATTTCTTTTTTTAGTTTTTCCACTTCATTGTCCAACAGATTCTCATTATTTCCTTGCTGAAATTGCATTCCTCCTTCACATTCTATAAACAAGAATTTATATGGAAATTAATCAACAACAATAGTACGCCTAATCTATGCAGAATGAAAAATAAATATAATTAATTACTGATATCTTCTGCATAAAAAAGCTACCGATACTCCTACTACTAACATTCATACCTATTGAAGGTAAACTCTTATCTTCTGCAGCTTCATCAATGACTTTTTTTTTAGGTCTTCCTCTCTTCCGTGTTGGCGTTTCTGTAGACGGTTCCTTTTGTGAACTTCCTCCTCCTTCCATTCTTCCTTTTTTTTGTTTTTCTTCAACTCTGTCCACCAATAAATTCTCATTATTTTCTTGCTCACATTGCATTCCTCTTTCACGTTCTAAAATTAAGAATTTGGAAATCAATCAAAAACATTAGTACTTGTACTGAGTTCATACTATTGGGAAGCAGAGCTCAACTCCTGAAATGCGAGAAAGATCATATCATCGTATGTCAGGACAGAATACCACGTGGTTCATCTGTAAAATACCTTGGTGTTAATATCGACGACCAGCTATCTTTCAAGAACCATATACGCGATAAATGCAGAACGATAGCTGTTAATTTATACTATATTCGTCAAATTCGCAAATTTCTCTCCAAGGACCTTTGCCAACAACTAGTTCAATCGCTCGTGCTGTCACATATTGATTACGCCAATGCATTGTATTATGGTCTACCTGCTAATACCCTTGCTCCAATGAAGAGGTTACTGCACCAAGCTGCGAAAATTATTGTCAGGAAAGGTCGGTATGACAGTGCAACTAACGCCATGCGATCCTTGCACTGGCTTCCGATGTCTCATAGATGTCAATTCAAAATAGCGTGTCTTGTATGGCGTTCGCTTAAAGGTTCCGCTCCAAGTTACCTGAGAGATATTCTTACTGTGCGGAATGTTTCTCGCAGTACTCGTTCAAGCACCAGCAATTATAACCTGACAATCCCACGAACTAAACGAAAGACATTTGCTGACCGTTCGTTCGCCGTAGCAGGACCCAAAATTTGGAACAGTTTACCAAGTCACATTAAACACTTAGACGACTATAATCAGTTTAAAAAACATTTAAAAGCACTATATTTCAAACAATGTTACGATACTAATTGATGTGAAGCGCCGCTGATTATAATTAAATGTTGTATAAATGTGCGCTATACAAGTAATAATAATAATAATAATAATAAATAACCATTTACATAGAGACATCAAGTTGGCAATTACATAATTGCTACTTTTAAGTAGGCCTAATTTATGCAGAATTGAATTTGTCTTCCATAAACAAAAGCTACTGATCACTACATACCTATCGAAGATAAGCTCTTATCTCCTGCAGCCTCATCAATAACTTTTTTTTTCGGTCTTCCCCGCTTCCGTGCTGGCGTTTCTTTAGATGGTACCTTTTGAGAACTACCTTCTTCTCTCATATTTTGTTGCATTGTACCTTTTTTTAGTGTTTTCTCCTCACTATCTAACTGATTTTCATTATCTTCACATTCTATAAACAACAATGAAAATCAACAACAATAGTAGGCCTATTCTATGCAGAAATAATGATTACAAATTTGTCTACCGTAAAACAAGCTACCAGTATCAGTACTAATGATATATACCTGTTGAATGTAGACTCCGTTCTTCAATAATCTTATCAGTAACTTGTTTTTTCGGTCTTCCACGCTTCCGTGTTGGCGTTTCTTTTGACGTTTTAACTTGTTTTATGGTTTTCTCTTTTTTCTTCTCAGAGGATGTTTGCACCAGATCTTTTATCACCTGTTCTTTTATCACATGTTCTTCATTTTCCGTAATTTTTGGATCGTCGCAAGACATTTTTACATAAAAAATCTATAGAAAAATGTCATATTAAAGAAAAGCCGGTGCACACTTAGTAAGCATTCACAACTGAAGTATCAAATGGAACTTAATTTTACAAGACAAAAAAACATTTCAATGTGAACATAAATCGTGAAACAATCGCGCAGTCATTTTGTCATTTCTCTTTCTTACTTTCAATCCAGTGAATTCGGAACATGCACAAAGTCTTCAAGCTATGCGCGACTCACTTTGTTTTGACGCTTGACCCATGCTGCTTCGCATGCTCAGTGTGCACCAGCCGGCCTGGGAAGTTGGCGTATTTTACTTTTGCACCTCAATCTAGGCCTGCCAATTAACTTGGTAGTTGGATTGAGTACAGTATAGCCTCATACGGATGCTACTGCACTTTCGCACCTCAATCTCTCGAGCTTATACAATTTAAAAACATTCACCCGCTATGCAGCGGTGATGGTGAGAGGCCGTGAAGTCTTATGATGCCCAGGGAGGTAGGTGCGAAAGTACAGCAGAGCGCCGCCTAACCTAGCTAAATTGAATCCCGCTAAATTTGCCTGCATGAAGGCCTACAGTATATTGTATTATTAGCCTGCGATATTTTAATTTCTACTACAACCCATTAAACCTGGGCTTACGTACCTCCCCTTACTTGTCAACGCGTTGTTTTGAAAACCCCAAAACTCGTGTGTGTGTCGCTCTCGCGCGAGGATTGAGAGTCGAGCGTATTTTTTGTGTGGAATTCCAGTGAACTATGGAACGCCAAACTTGTCTAATGACCACTACGATATATGGCGACAATTTTGTATTCACATCTATCAGTAGATTGATCATTGTAAATGTAATATTAAGCCACACATATTTAAATTTAAATTATTAATAATAAATTTCAAATTTTAATATCATCAAGAAATCAGAGGGTCCACAAAGAGCCTTTCATATTTCACTATTTCATTATTAAACTATTCATTCCTGAAGAAGAACATAAAAAAAGTTTAAAAAAATATTGAATCATATTTCATTTATTCATAGTTTGTTTTGTTTTATATCGTATCATAATAATTATAATATTCTTGTTAAATTTGTTTTGGTGTATGTTTTGTTATTTGTATTTGAATTGGACGGTGAATACAATTGATCTGTAGGCGTATAGAGGGCGGTAAAGACAGAATAACAGTCTATAGATGACAAATATTTATAAAATTGTTATTGTAATTTGTTGATCATGTAAACAAACATAATAAAAGACAGACTCAGTACACATAATTAATTTGAACAAAATGTTTATTACACCACTACACTTCAAGGTCAAACTTAAGATAACCTAGCAAATCTGCATAATACTTGCATACATTCTTTATAATATATTTAATCTTTAATTTAATATTTTATTTGCAAGATGTAAAACATTTTACTAACTGCATGTTGTGTGTCTGTAAGTGTGCTTAATTAAGTCTACATGCATTCATTCATACTCATTCTTATTTAACATACATTACATTTATTTAACATAGATACGATATCATTATTAATTCATTTGCACCAAGGAAGAATTATTAGTTTAAGCTTTTTTCCTACTAAGATGCACCACAAGGATATAAGGGAAACGCAAGTAATCTGACCAATGGATCATCTGAACTGGCGCTTGTGATTGGTCAACTCACTTGCGTTGTGCTTACGTCGCTGCGTTGCGTACAAGTGGAAACCAAGCTTTAGACTAATTCCACCAAGTTTGTACTAAGTTTGTGCATGTTAACATTAATGTAATAATCAATACATTTCATTAATAATTTTGATGTCATTTTTCATTTCAATACATAGAGTTAAATCAAATAGTAAAGGAAATTAAACAATATTGTATAATCTTAATACCTAAATGCAATGAAAATTTAATATACAAATACAGTAATCATTCTCTTACAATCCATTTAATACCAATGAAGCGATACACAGAATAGGTTTAAACAGTAAGTATACTTTAAAAATGATTGTAATTAGGTGACACCATAAGGGTGGTTTAGAATGGGTGTTGTCCCTCTAAGTTTCTATCAATCAAGACTACCAAAAGTGGGTGGAGCTGTACAATTACATTCCAAAATATTTTTTTTTAAAACAAACATTCAATTTGGCACATAGGGGAATATACGACCTCTAGGGTTAAATTTGTGGCGACCTTATGACAACCAAAATAAGCAGTTTGTAAATTAAATGCAGGTTTCTGATTGGTCAACAGTATTCTGTGCGTATATTACTATTCTTACATAACATGGTTTGTTCATACACTCTCATATTACATACTTTCTTAACCTCTATCGGTCAAGCTATTGGTCAAGCTATAGCTTAAATTTACACATCTAGCTAGTCTAAGAACAACTCACTTCCACTCAATATATATGCTCATCATTTTTATAGCAACATTTAGAGACAGCAAAAACATAAATCATTGTTGCTTATATAGTGATTATTAGTGATTGTCAGTGAAACTGATTATGAAACTAAGCATTAATTTATTTTAGAGAAACAATAGTATTTTGTCAGTGTAGTGTTTTTAATTACATTGTGTGATGTATACAGTCAACCTTCTCATTTAAAAACCTTGGCTGGTTTAGGGACGATCATTGGCTACATTTGGAAAACTTAAGAGTTTTGTGAAAGAATTTAATAATTTGAATGATGAATAAAGGTGACTTTGTCTTTGAATAATATTGAAATAAAATTTGCATTTACCAACTGCTTTCAGACCAAGGGTTATGTAAATTGGAAGGTTGATTCATCAAACCAAAATTGTACATGTTATTTATTTTACAATGGTGCACAGATTGAACAAAAAACTCAAAGTTCAACAATTTCATATCAGTAAAAATGAAATATTATAAGTAAATTTACAAGTTCTTCACAAATAACTAAAATGTTATGTTTTTAAATTTGGATTTATTAAGTAAAATACTGAACAATCTGAGTGAGAATAAAAATATAAACTTTTGTATTTAAAATAATTTATATTTATGGAAGGTGAGAACTGCAGTTTCTGTAATCTGTTATTTACATTCAAAATGAGATAAAAATTAAAATTGTTATTATTAATCAAGTTCCCCATATTTAAAATGATAATGTTATTAACTAAATATTATTGAATAAACATTAGTTAATTGTAGCAGGGAAGAGTAAAATTACATTTCAATCTCCCCTGATTGTAGCCCTTTCACAACGTCTAGCAAAACCTAGAGTTCACACACACATCGGGGAGCACACCATACTAAACACTGGTGTTGACGCCCTGGTGTTGAAGCACTGGTGTTGACACCCTTGTGTGTTTAAACTCTAGAGTTTTGATATGCGATGTGAAAGGGGTATTAGGTGCATTAAACAGATTTAACGAAGAATGGTAGAAGGCAATTATAATGAGTGTGATTTAAGATAAACTTAATAACATAATATGGGAAACTAAGTAGCATCTCAAACGTCTTCAAGCCGATGATACTGGCCGTCATCGTCTGTTGTCAAGCCTGAAGCACAACAAAAGAAATTTGTAAAAGCAAATGAATAAAGAGTGCATTGTGTAAAAAGCAAAGAACAAATAAAATATGGAATTAACAAACCATAATAATAAGCTCTGTCTACACTACCAAACTTTATGTGACAACAACAAAATGTGATGATGATGGCATATCACTACCATATTTGTGCACATCACACTTTTTCGTCAAACTAGTATGACAGTGTAAACAGAGCTTTAAACAAAAACATATTTGCAAATTAATTTGAAATCAATTTTGGTTCAATATGGCATCATTGTTGTTGTTGGTATGGTAACCTGGGAGAATTTTTACCAATATTAAAGTGAATACCTTTGAACAACCATATTACAATTTTGTAATAGGAACTAAGCTGGAACTAAGCTGGAATTAAAGCTGAAAACAATATTTGAACATAAGCTGTTATAAGCACACACTTATGCTTATACATGGTCATTACATGGTACATACCACTGTACATTTATGTCCACAGTCCATCAACTCAACATTATGAAACATAGGAATGGTTGGAGATTGCACCTTAAAATTATTATCTTTCATTAAAGAAATTATGTTTTGTTTAAAAACATTAGACATTTCAGAAAATTGGAATGTTAATAAGGTGATGAAGTGTGGAAAGTCATTAAGCAATGGAAGAATGAAATGAGAAGAGAAAGAAGCAAATATCATTTACTGACTACACAAAAAAAAACAAAAACAAAAGGTTAATCTAAAAATTAGCAAAGCGATTTAGATTATCCTATAATCTAACATTTAAGGCTTCACAATTTCTGTTAAATTTTTAAAAGATACCTTTTCTAGATTTTAATTTCTTAGCAAGTTTATAATTATTTTCTTTGTCAAAAATTAATTGAATATTAATATGCTATGTTTAAGAGTTAATATTAATTTTATCATATAAGCTATAATTTAAGAGTTGCTGTTAAATTTTAAACAGTTATTTAGATTTTAATTTATTAGCAAGATTATAATTATTTTCCTGGTCAAAAATTAATTTAATAATATTCTATGTTCAAGTGTTAACATTTCAATCATAGTGCTTTAGTTTACATTACAAATTAATATAATGTATCCAGTTAGTTGACCTTTAACCTAAATAATTATTTGCATATACACATTAGCTTTTAAGTACATCATCTGCATTATTTATTATTTTAAGTACCATATGCAGCGGCAGACAAATGAATTGTGAATATGAATATCCTTCACAAGACAGAAGACATCAACAAAACAGGTCTATTCACAGCGACATTTATTTTTGTTGGAATGTAAAACAAGTCTTAAACAAAATCAACAGACGCTGTATTATCCTTTCTTATAATTGTCCTAGATAAATATTTCTTTCTAAATAAATATTGCATACATATGTAGAGTAACTGCAAATTAAACATCTAAATGTTATCTAATTGAGCATGATTTACACTACAACATCATTCATACAATCTCTCCCTACCTTTATAACGAAAGCTTACAAAATGTCTTTATCTAATTCTACAAGCAAAATATAAACCAAATATTTCTTATTTAAATTTTAACAAAAACATAACGAAGACAGGTTGATGAGAAGAATGAGAAAGAAGGAGGAAGGTAGATCAGTCACTGCCATCGTCATGTAAAAGACCTGTGAAGTAGTTTACGTATTCATTATATTCAAATTATTTTGTGATGACGTTTTTTACTTTTTATTCTTTGTAAATTGTTTTGGTACGTTATTATTGCAATTTTGAAGGTTATTTTTAATTTGTTTATGAGCATTATTAATATTCTAATTCTATTTTAATGTTAAGTACATTAAAATTGGTGAATTCAATGAAATGATATTTTTTAAACAAAGGTGATATGATTGGCAGAAAAATATTGAAAATGAAGACAACACTTGCAAATTTGACAAAATTAACAATTTTCTTTCAAAACGAATTTAGTTCTAAAGAATAATTAACATATTATTATTAACATAAAGCCAACGGGTTGCTACCGTATGGATTTTATTCAAATTTGGAATGTGTTTTCTGCTGAGCATGAATAAATAGAAATAAGTATGAGGAATGGGTTTTTTTCAGGGTTGGAATGTTGATTCCTTCTTATTATTTCAAAGAATTCTGTTTTGTAATTCTTTTTGTATTTATTTACTGCATGTATCCTGTTTTGACGGGACCATATAAAAGGGTTTATTATTTGATATACAAATAGACCCTCATTTAAATATCAAAGGTGATTTGGAAACTTGCCAGGAGTGGTTTAGATTTACAAGCAGTATTGTTCAATTGTTCTATTTACATATGAAGTTTATGGTTCTTTGTATTTAAGTCTATGCTTACCATATTTACGCCTAATTTCATCATTTCTGGCCTTTCTGTCTGCTTTCCTAAAAGACAATATACATTTGTAAGTTAAGAATAAAATGACTGTATCAATGCACAGGTGCTTTTGTGTCCTATAAAATGATATAAACTATAAATTACATAATTAGAATGAAGGGATACAACCAAGGGTAAAGGGAAGTGCTGACATAATCCATGATGCTCTTAGAGTGCAACATGGTCCGATAAGTACTGTACTTAAGTTAAAAAGGTCGAGGGTGATATAGATGAAATAAATTCACATACTTCTGATCATGTCTTAATTGTCTGTCTTCTTTTTGGCGTTCAACTTTTGCATCTTCTTTAGCCCATCTTTAGGAAGAAAAACAAGCAATTGATGAGAATAGAATTATATATATTGTCTGATCCATTTTAGTTATTAGTGACGGTGACAAATCATGTTAGTTGCCAGCTTAAAATGCAACACTTTGTACCTTGTTGAAAATAAGTCAACTGCTGATGTTGGGTTTATTAGTTTGTATTGTTTGTACTTTGTGGAACAAAGTCAATAATGCAATAGATTAGAATCAGGCTAACAACTGATGTCAATCATTTATGATCCATTATACAGTATGAGCAGAACATTCATTACTATTTTTCACGAAAATTGCAATGTAAAAGTTCAAGTTCAAAAAACATTTATTTGTTCAACAATGGCATTATACAGTATAATATATAGGTGTGTACATAAATGAAAAACATAGTAATAAGCCATCATTTGGGGTCTTCTCTAGAAGAAATCAAGTTTCTTGTCTCGAGAAAGACCCCAGAAACAATACACATACATTTAAACTAATACAATTTACTACATAAAATAATAAATAAGAACAAAAACGATGAAATAAAAATAGATACTTTCAGTGTACTACAATCATGATAATATTAAAATTAGTATAAAGAAATAAGATATTTTTTTAAATTTTTACAAAAAGTATAAAGAGATTTAAAATGCTTTAGTTTGTCATCAAGATCATTCCAGATTCGCGGTCCTGAAACAGAAATAAAATATTTCAGAAATTTTCAGTCTAAAAGGAGGTACATCAAGATGCTGAAATTTATTGTCGATACGTAAATTGTACTTGTGTGATAGAATTAGTTCTGGTTCTACCACTGCTGCAGGACCATTACGTTAAAATCCTCCCCCATACAATAATATATTCACTTGACACAATGTAATTGATAATATACTCACTTGGCACTGTTGTTACTCTTACAACAACAACATCTACAGACACAATATGTAATTGCTATAAGGATGATGCCTGCAATCACTCCCATACTAATCAGTAAGGCTTGAAAGTTTACTAGAAAAAAATACAGTTAATAATAAAAATTGCCCCAAATTTACTGTTTCACTGCAGTGTGATTAATAAATCAAATGAATGTTGAGATGAAACAACCAATATTTCCTCATCTTGACTAAAGCACACAATATACACAGTCCCAATAGAAACATTGGGCAAGAAACATAATTTAATATCTATATCTAATTTGTAACAACAGCTTACTTTTACATGTTCCCCATCTTGCATTTTTCAATTTACAATCTTTGGTTGGAAAAATATCTCCGACTGGATAATCCGCACATTTGTTCTCAGTTGAACAATAGAAACACTTTTAAAGAAAGAACAGTATAATAATAATAATATCGAACATTTATAAAGCGTTCTTTACCAGAATATCACAGCGCAACTATTGAAATAGGCGAGTTTTTAGGAGAGATTTGAGTTGAAAAGGGGACAGAGTGTAACAGATGGAACAAGGAAGTTGGTTCTGGTTCCATTTATTTTGGTTCTAAAAACTATATTAATTTGATTATTTATCCCCAATGCTTGGTTTCCACTAGAGACGCAACACAAGGATGTAATGCAACGACAATATGAAAACTGTATATTAATGATTATCTATCTCTTAGTATCAGTTTAATTTTTAATAATTGTGTGTTGAAAAAAATATATTCTCTATTTTGACCTTTTTTTTTTTAAGTTTTTGTAATAACATCTATAATATAACCTCCTTGGCGGAGGTAATAATGATAAAGTAAATAAATATCTTAATATTAATTCTTTTAAAAACATTATTTTTAATCTATTTCTATATTGATGATCGTAACTGTATGTAAACAAATGAAGATTTTGGTGACACATGATGGACATGTCTATGATGAAAATGTAGAATTAATATCAAATGACTCAAATAATTGTACAATAATAATTTTACTTTATAAAGAACTCACTTTTCCACCAGGAATACTAAGACACTTGTCACAATCTGAACCACTCATATCTGCACATGCTACACAAATAAAAACAAATCAGTGCTATTTAATTATAAACAATAAATTTTAATTTTGTTTAATAATTATAATAACTTTGTGACTTGTCATCATCATGTGATGACTTGGTCTACTTTCTACACGACTACCTGAATGTACTACTACTAGGCCTATTCATGATTGCCACCATAATAAGCAAATATAAATCTATATTTGCTTCCACTATTACAAGTAGCATACTCCACACACATAGCTTAACCTGGGCTCTAGGCCTATCTATGTACTTACTTGGCGCAGGCGTCGTTGGGTTAGCCGAAGTCGGTTCATCAGTGGCTGTTGATAATACAGACGACAGCAGTGTGCCTAGCACCACCAACAATAAAACGCTTTTTAAACACATCATAACGTTTTTTTATTTACACCACACGGTAGTATTAGATAGTTTAGATATTCAACGCAATAATTAATTTCTCTTTCCAATTTATATTTTAACGAAAGTACTAAAATATCAATCGAAAACAACGCAATAAAAAAATCAACCCAATTATCAAAAATGTTTTCTTTCTTACGTACGTACGTTGTCGATAATTCGATCACTTCCGTATTGTTTACAAAGGTCATTAAACTTATTTTTATCGTCCGATTGATACGCATCGGTGAACATTGTTTGGTTATCTTTGTTTTTTAAACTTTAGAACACGATATAAATAGATAAAAACAATGATGATTTACTTAATAAATATGACGATAATAAATAATGATATTGAATCATTCATTTTAAATTTAATATTTTATAAATTTTAAAAGTAAAATTGTGTTTCATATCAAGAGGGCGACATCACCTTCCGCAGGTCAAACACAACTCATTAACCCGTGACTAAAAAAACAAAAGTTACATAATAGTAAGTGATGGGGCTACTGAAAACAAAGAAATGTAGTTTACATTTGTAGTTTCAACCACCATTTAATGCATAGTATGGGAGAAGTCTGTTTAATAGACTCTCTCTGATTGAACGCCTACCAGCAAGTCATTCTAAAACTAGGCCTACTATTACTGAACTTCCAATAGATAGAGGCAAAGCAATTGTAGGTTGTTTAAAAACACAACAATTCAGTTTGTAGTAATCTTCTTTACTCAGCCAAATTTATTCAATTAAGAAAAGTGCCTTTTTAGTCTAAGTAGTATACTGTGATAATGAATGGATAATTTCTATGTATATATTTTGTTTTACTGTATATGCAAATGACAATAAAAGGAAATGATGCTTTCCACTTATGAATGAATGAATATGATATTGTAGTGTAGTTTCTTTTTCAAATTTACATTTTAGATTTCACATTTCATTTGGGAAAGTTTGGAAAAAATTATAAATCTGTCACTGTTACTATGAAGTTCTAAAATATAAAAGTTTATCTGTTTTTAGGTCACAGCATTATTTATCGAGACAATAGTTGAGAAAATGACTTTCAACGAAGAAAAAACAGCTGTAAAACAATGGCATGATGGGATTGACGGCTTACTATTCGAGACAAAGACAGGTGTGTATGTTATGGCTTCTACAATTTCCATGACTACAGTATATGACTGCCACAACTCTAACAAATAATTGATTGAGAAACGTTATCATGTGTGATGTTTCCAATTACATAAAGTCAGATAATAATAATAAAGAGAATAGTTTTACCTTTTCTTTTATAAATTTCATACATACATGCCAACACTCTTGGCGAGACTGCATTAAAATATAACAAAAAGGCTTTCACACAAGCAAATTAACGATATTTAAGCCATTGTAGGACCATTTGAGGTCATAAATTTTTTGATTCCCCTCATATAGCCATTACGCGATACTGCTTGTGATGTCACACACTGCACCCCTTACCTCTCGATAATAAAGAGGGCGCTGTTGACCCAAAAACACACCACCTCCCGTTTTTTTGTAACTTCAGACGTTGGCATGTATGTTAATATATATATATATTATTCACAGGTTCTCTCAACTGGTATTCATTTACTAAAATATTTGTGATGTTGTTTGATAAAGATTGGAATGGTCTCATAGTGCAGAAACTGAGTGATGGTTTGGTGTTTGTCCGAAATCAGCATGTTAGCATTAACCCAAATGCATACAAGTATCTTACCCATCCTAATGTTGGTCTTCTGCATTCTATAGACATCATACATTGTGGAAAATCATCTTATTCAGCCTTGGAACTTCTATCGGATAACCATGGTAACACCCTTGCATCTAATCGCACAAATCTTGTTTACGTTGACATGGAAACACGTAAGAGTATTCACTTGCCCGAGTTTTTTCGCAAAGCAGTGATAAAATCAAACTCTTCTTCAAAAGCACACCCGAAATTTGACTTGAAAGAATTTACTTGTCCAGTAGATTATTTTAAGATGGATTTTACGGTTGTTTACACAGACCTCGACACAAATGGTCATGCTACGCAAACTTCGTATATCAGAAATGTTTTGAATACTTTCATAGCAGGTGTTGATTCAACGGTGCTAGGTAGCTTAACAATTAATGATATCTTGACAATGCAGGATTTTAGGTCTTCGTATGAAAATGAAGCCAATCTTGGTGATAAACTTCTTGTTAAAGTTTGGTACGATAAATACACTGGGCTTCATGCTCATATTGTTGACAAAATAAATCCAGAAAAGATTTTCATTCGCGCAAATCTTGGAGTAGGAAATATTGTAGCTAAGCTATAATGATTATTATTGATTATTTAATTACAATCATGTAATGTAGAAACGAAATTACCTACTGTATATAATTGTTTGTTGTAATGATTTTGATTTGAGGGCCCTTGAATATTAGTCAACCCACCAGGCTAAACTGGAAGGGTTACCCTCTTTAAAATGGGTGAAATAAAAATATATCATTTGTACTTTGGTAGGATACTGTTATTAAAAAACTGAGAATAATAAATGTACATGGTTTAATCATATCATGTCTAACAATTATGTAATTGATCATATCATGTCTAACAATTATGTAATTGATCATATCATGTCTAACAATTATGTAATTGATCGTATCATGTCTAACAATTATGTAATTGATCAAATCATGTCTAACAATTATGTAATTGATCATATCATGTCTAACAATTATGTAATTGATCATATCATGTCTAACAATTATGTAATTGATCAAATCATGTCTAACAATTATGTAATTGATCATATCATGTCTAACAATTATGTAATTGATCAAATCATGGGTAGTATGTCATTAGTATGTCATTTAATACATTGTAAAATTTCACATTAATTCCACAAGATAGTAAATGTTTAATTATTTAACATTATGTATTTATTTTTCTAGTTTGTGTTATGAAGAGTAAGTAACAATAATCGTGATCCTAACAAGAAAAAAAAATTAAAATTATTATTATGATGTCATACTTGTTACCCTAAAAATCAATAATTAGTTAAACAGCAAACATTTAGAATAGAATTATTATTATTTCTCAAACTAAATCACATAAATTAAAGTTCTTTAAATATAATAATAAAGTTAAATTAATATATGCCCATTATATATGGTGAAATATCTATGTATATTACAAACAATGTTTTGTAGTAGGTCTAAACCTACATACAGCACAGCCTTGGGTTTGTGCGGATTAACTTCACAGTAGAACACGATTTTAGCCAACTAACACACACAGAAGATTACTTGTTTTATGTTATTTTTCTACTCTAGAATATTTTATATGTGTTAGAATTAAATGTTTAGTTAGATAAACTTTCAAATCTGTTATTGCACACAAAAGCCATAGAAATTATGTTTCCATTTCTCAAACCAACAATTATGACACTATTAAAATACCTGTATTTCATAAAATCTAAGCAAACTAAATCCATAATAAACAGCATTTCTCTATTAAATTCAGAAATGATTTATGAAACTTTTTCTAACTGGAGAAAATCTTTTTTTGTTGATTTTGTTTAATGATCTTTTCAGCTAATTTCTAGTATAGGTTCATTATTAGCCCTTTGCAGTTGTGATCCAGTGTGTGATTCCTCCATAAATTCTCAAGGAATGAATAACGTGCTTCATTTAAGATAAGAGGCTTACCCCTCCTGTAAAAAGAACAAAATGTAAAATTCAATCCTTCACTCAAACAGAAGAATTTATCAGAGGCTCTTGGTAAAGATATTTATTACATACAGTAATATATAATTTCAATGGGTTTTTTTCGTTTCTTCTTTAATGTCACTAATAATATAATTTTTTGCCACCTTGAAAGATCCTAAACAGCATCCAAGGAACCTCTGGATATAAGAAAGTAGGCCTACAGTTTATCTTTTATTTCCCACCCACCACTAACTAAGTTTTGAAATTGTATCTACATGATAAATAGAAGCAGCATAGTATAAAACTGACTCTAAATAAGCTATGATTTTGATCATTATTTAATCATTTTTCTTCAATCAAATAAAGATCGAAACATTGAATCATGACTCTCATTATTTGGAGTCAGTTTTATACTAACATAATCAGTGCGTTTATTGGTAAATGGAAACAGGGTGTGGCAGATAAACTGGAGTTTATTATATTTATTATACAATGATAATTTCTTACTTGAGTCCACGATCTTCTTCTCCATAATGGTCAAGGTAAACAGATGACCAAGTACAGGACCGATTGCCTCGATATATCATTATATTTGAGGAGTCAATGGAGAGGTATATGGCAGTACCAGATCCACAGACACCTGCATGCTGAAACAAAACACACAAAATACAGAACATACTGCAACCAATCAAGACATCAATGGGGCCCCTGGTTTTGGAACCCTAAATGGCCCTCCAATGCTGGAGGCCTCATTCATTTTTGGCCTTTTTCTACATATTTTAATTCCTGTTTTTTTCCTCTGGGCACTGCTCATGGGCCCTATAAGCTCCAGGGCCCCTTGGTTTAGCCAGTGAGCCACTGGTTGTATGCAACCAATCGTAATACCAATTCTACAATTCATATCAATTTTAAAATATTGTTAGATCAGTGACTTGAGTAACCTCTAGTTAGAGATCAAAGATATTAATAGGAAAAAGAAAAACAGCTACATATAAAACCATTAAAATTTAATGAATATTTCATTTGTTAGCCATAACATTAGCAAGGATCTCACTCGCTTCATGGTTCTGGTGGTAGAACAAGTCTTCCCGGATAAGGACTATAAACCGTAGGTCCAGTGTACACATCTAGCTCATGTGCACTCAAGAACAAGGTGTACAGTACATCACAGCCACTGATCATTACTGGGCCCTTTGGGAGATCTGATTTGACTGAAGAGGTCACACAGTATAAATAAAATATTTCAATTCAATTATCTGTTTTGTTCTCGGATTGTTAAATAGAGTAGCAGTCAATCTCAATCATGAAATATTTTCCTCAGTTCACTCAAAAACAGATTTTTCATTTTCATTTAATTAAAAATGTTTATCTAAAAGTTAAACCTTACCAATCCGCCTTCATTCTTGGGCCTCAGCTTGCAGCATGTAGCGTTTAAACTTATGAGGTTGCCGCATACTAGACAAAGTGCTGGACTCTTGAGGGCAGCATAACACAAATTGCACTTTTGCTTGCTGTAGTGTTGAAACAATTTGCTGAAGTCATGAGGAAGGTGGATGAGATGTGGTACAGAGTAGTTAGCATGATTTAATGCCAGTAATTGCTGTAAAATAATTTATTTAACAAAATATATACACAGTATACAAGAATATAAATATAAATCAAAGAGCTGCATAGCCAGGGTAGATAGAAAAAATCAAAATCAAACAAGTTAAATCTGCCTCAATATAAATTTATTAAAACGACATGTTTTGGGCATAGCCCATCATCAGGTCTAGTATACAAAAAGTTGTCTTTCTTATGTAACAGGAAAACCCAGGAAAACCCCAAATTATGGTTTTTCCAAGCCCTCAACTCACAAAATAAAAACAAACCTGAGTTTGTGAAACAGATCGTATTGCTACATTGTCAAGTTCCGTACACCATTTTAAAATGGTTGCCAGGTGACCAGCTTCAACATTGTCATTCCTTACTACGTTTGTTAGCTTCAAATAGTTCAGGAGTGTGTCAAATTCAGATTCTCCTTCCTAAAATATAAATATAAGAACATTATATTAGGTTTTTGATTTTTACTGACAATCTGATAAATTTCCTTTTAAATTATTTTTAATTAGCACATTGGGCCTGTAGATTAGCTTTCACACTAGCCCAAACTCAATTTTACCAGCCATACATAATTTTAAGACAAAGTTTGTTTAATAAATTGTTGTATGTCAGAAATCAATAACAAACATTCTCATAAATAACTGTTATGGAAAAAAATTGACTATCCAAAGTTAGTTGCTTTGAGATTTTACAGACGCACGGTGAGTTTACCGGTCATTGGTCAACGGACTAAATCGGACACTGATACCTTTGAAGCTGGAAGGTCAACACGATACAAATAATGCTGTAGTAAAGATGCTATCTGAATAAAGTTCAATGACCCTTGCTCTACTTCATTCAAGATACTGCCTCTTGTCCACACTGTTGAAGTTATCTGAAAGATGAAATACAACAAGGTTGATTGGAGATACCATTATATCAATTAACACAAAGAAAAAATAGAAAAATCAAATAGTTTTATGTTTTAACTCAACATTAGTTAGGGATTGCGGACACCCATGTGTCATGGCACATTGTTGCCATCGCAACCCCTTGACCGATTGTGTTGAATAAATAAATGAAATGAGAAATGAAAGATCCGTAAACAAGGTTGATTGGAGATACCTAACCCTATATCAACAACACAAAGAAAAAATAAAACAAATTAAAATGTTATGTTTTACCTCAACATCCGTTTTCATGCATGCACTCTCTTGGTATAGTTTACCCCGAATAAAATATCCAATCACAGAACTCAGGATTTTCTCAACAGGGCACACACCACCTGAAACCTGTAAAATACAAAAAGATCATCTGTAAAAATATTATTCCTATTTATTCCATATAGAGCCTATGATCAATTAGTGTCTCGAACCTGTGCCACCGATATTATGACTGTGGTTATGGCCATCAAACCATGAAGTAAATAATTACTCTATGATCAAACAACCTGAAACCTGTAAAATATATTTAAATTTAAATAAATTTATTTATCACTCATCTATTAAAATACAAAAATAGTTCCTATTCACACATTGAGACAGAATCTATGATTGTTCTGTGCTGAAATGGTTGTGGTTATGGTCCATTTAACAACCTACACTTATGAAACATAAATAACGCTCTGTCTAAACCTTATTTGACAATATTGTGATATGCCCATATATGGACACGATGATGTCATATCACTACCACATTTGAGCATATCACTACTATGTTTGGGCACATCAAACTTTTTTTGTCAAACTAGTTTGATAGTGTAGACAGAGCTTAAGATAGAATGAAATGGGTAGATGTTTACAAGAGCAGTTTTCATTATTTGGTACAATCAACAACAAGTAAATGGCATTGAAACCTAAAACAGTTTGTATGACTAAATAGCAGCATAGACAGTGTTCATGTCAGGTGGCAGCAACGTCAGGAAACAGTAGGAAGGAAATAATCATATATATATTTAAATTTCCAAAGTAAAAACAGCTAAATATTAACAAGAATTGTCATCAAAGATCAGAAACAGATTGATTCAATTGGTTAAGGTTATAACAATGCTGCCCTCATATTTAAGAATCTTTAAATCAGAATAAACTATTCTGCATGCTTTTAAAACTAATTTCTACTACAATATCTGAAGTGAACTAATCCTAATTTATTTATATATCTATATTTTAAGTTTACAATTTAATATGTATGTTACTTCAAGTTCCAGCTTCCCTTTTCTTGTAAACAAATGTTAATCTATATATTAAAACATGTTAAATAAAAACAATGGAATTAATGTTCTACCAATTTTAATTAGAAGCAAACTAAATGGAGATTTTTCCCATGTATATTTCTAGATGAGATTTACAACACATGATATCTGAAAGATTTCAGGAAGTCAGTATATTAAAGACAGTACAACTAAAATTACTCATAGAGAATAAGTTGCCTGGCCGGAAGAGAATTTAACGATGATGATAGAACCCGTAGCCAGGATTTTTACAGGGGGGTTCGTTTTTGCACAAAAGAAGCAAAAATCATCATAAAGCTCTGTCTACTCTGTCTACAAATATGGTAGTGATATGATGTCATCGTGTCCATATATGGGCACATCACATTTTTGTTGTCACAAAGCTACGCTAGTTAGGCTTATTTACCATTACTTCCAATACAGGTCTCTAGATGGAAAGGGGACCTCAGGCAAAAAAAAAAGAAAGAAAAGGGGGAGGGGTAGGCTTGTTCGTATGTGTTTTAAGCATGTCGATACATTTCTTGAATGTTTATTAGTTTCTTTCGGATCACACAAATAAGCATGCATACTAACTATATTGGTACTAAAGGTACTAAATACTTGTACTAAACGCACAAGTATAAATCCATGCTCCATACAGTATAGTAGTATGTAGGTCTCTATGTGTGTGTGACCTGATCATCAACATAACAATTAATGAATTAATACAAGCAATTATACAAAGTCTATACATACCCTAAAGCATAAATCCAAATACTTAACTTCTTATCTTAATTACATTAATTAGACTATCTATAAAAACGATTTTTACAGATTGGAATTTAAGATATGTTATCCAGGTGTCCCAGGTGACAGGATGTAAATTGCATGTTCAAGTTCAATGTAGACTAGCACACAAAGTATTAACGATTAGTACAATTATATTGAATTTATATAGTATCCTCCAATGGGGAAGTTTGATAACAAAAAACCCACAGAAAAATATACCTCGGAGCAAAATGAATTTAATCAGTAAAAATAAAATGAATCCTGATAGTTCACTTAATATTATGAGGGAAATAAAGATTTTGGACTTAATGATTCATAATTAGTTGAGATCTTGAAATCATGTTGAGTATTGAGTTGTATTTGCCTTATACCCAAAGGATAAATGTAGTTGCGGCAAAAAAAGACACATTTTACTATGATTTTTTCACGCTTTTACAAGAAACAGTTATAATTCAAACGAAAAAAAAAAGGTAAATATTACAGAAAGAAATATAAACAAAGCAATTCTATGATACTATATTTATTAAATTGCTCTTGATCATATTGCACTATAGATACGAAAAAATATGAGAAAAACAATGAATATTTTTTAAGTTAATATGAATAAAAGTAGTGGTGAACGCCACAAAAGAGAAAAAAAAACCAAACCAACAAGATGTACAACATTGGGTGTTCTCTAAACCTCTATCTACGCTATCAAACTTTATGTGACAACAAAATGTGATGTGGCCATATATGGACATGATGATGTCATATCACTACCATATTTTGGGCATATCACTACCATATTTGGGCACATCACACCTTTTTTGTCACATAAAGTTTGATAGCGTTAATACATTTATGTAGTACTTCTCAATTTTGAGTCTACATCCAATGGTGTGAAAATAGTAAGATTTTTTCACTGTAATTCATGTGTGATTTTTTATTATTTTAATTTCTGTAGAACAAGAACTAAACGAAAAAGATGTACAACACTCTGGGTGTTCTAATACATCTATGTAGTACTTCTCAATTTTGAGTCTACATCCAATAGTGTGCAAATAGTCTGATTTTTTCACTGTAATTCATGTGTGCTTTTTTATTATTTTAATTACTGTAGAACTAAATATAATAGTACTTCACTTTCACGAGATAAAGACGTTTATCTTTATGAACATAAAAGTATTATCACTAAATTTAAATCCATTCTGTCAACATGAAGAATATTCTGCAAACTACCTATTTTTAAATACCTGTTTTTGCTGGATGTTTTTTACATGGTGAGTTACTGGCACATGAAAGGATGTGCGTAGGGCCTTCTGAATATTAGTAACAATTGACGTCAACTACATCATCTATACATTCAATTATATATATAAAAAAAGTATAAACCTAATTCAAAATTGAGTCAAAAGTTATATTTATTTCTCTTGTAAATTCATGATATAAATAAAGTACAATCATTTGGTAACAAAAATGGGTAAAATCTAGGCAGCCTATGAACTGAAAAAGACAACACGGAACAATACGGAACAACACGGGACAACACGGGACAATACGGGACAACACGGGACAATACGGAACCGGACAGGACAAACAACTGTCAGAAAACTTATCATTTTACAGAACCAAAGGAGTAAAATATAAAATACCTATTTTTTTTTTTATTACCTTCAAGAAAAACAAAGTCATTATGAACAGTATGGGGTTATTAAATGGATTAAAATTGATACTATAATTGTAAATATTATTTAAGCCCTGAAGTTCTCCTTGTGGTCCTAACGACCTTTGAAGAGTAAGAGGGTAGTTTTAAATTAAGTACCATAGAATTTAAAATTTCAAAGGAAGAAAATAAGTTCAGAACAAGTTAATAGATTAATTCAATAATTAGATTGTTGATTGAAGGTTGTGATTAAACTGAAAATAGTTGTTTAGAAAAAACATTAAGAATTACTGTACTTTCACTTTTCAGCTTCTCATATAATTGTAAGTTTCATGCCTGTCTTCATAGTTTCTAAAATACTTGTTTATTTGGTTTCCACACAAAATTTTATATAATAATAAATAATTATCAATATATTATTAAATTCCTTTATTTATTTATTTATGACCATATGCTTCACCGTTGGAATGGGGGAAAACTTTTTTCTCTATAGGAGTTAAATTGAGTTACATTGTTGAAACGCACAAATTAAATCACATATTCTTCCATTGTTATCAAGGAAGTAAATCAGAGTTAATGTATGTAAAGAATAAGATAGTTATTTCTGACCACACTACCACTAAAGTTTGGTTTCTACTTGAGATGACGTAG
The DNA here is from genome assembly GCF_963402885.1 of Antedon bifida. Classification (NCBI taxonomy): domain Eukaryota; kingdom Metazoa; phylum Echinodermata; class Crinoidea; order Comatulida; family Antedonidae; genus Antedon; species Antedon bifida. The sequence goes on along the minus strand of NC_136229.1, from coordinate 281,376 downwards.
ATGCAAGCAAGTGCATTGACCAATGACAAGCGACAGTTTTACTAATCCATCGCTTGTGATTGGTCAAATCACTTACGTCATTGCGTTGCATCCCTAGTGGAAACCAAGCTTTAAGTCAGTTGTAAGTAACTTAGACATTATTTGGATCAGCTTAACATAATTGAAAGACAATGTACACATTATGACATTCTTTTGTTTGATGATGTTTGACTCAAATTACCTTGATTAATGACATTGAATTCTGCTGATGTAATGTACCAAAGGTCAATGTAACATACAATGTCAATTCACCTCATCAAGGCTAACGATTTGACTAAGGGCCTTTTTCTGCTGCATAATGCCAAATAACTAATAATTGATTAAGAAGCGCTCAAAGGGTCAAGACGCCGCTATGGTAGTCAACTCAACATGTCACAATGATACTCTCCATTGCTGCTAAAGTCGAACAGCATAAACCGGTTTACAACTGTGAAAATGTCACTTAACAGGTTATTTAATTAAATTTTTTTTTGTAAAATTAAAATCCAGGTCAGCCCTTTACTTGCGTGGTATTTCCAGGCCGCAATAGCGGTATATTGCATCTAAATATATAAGTCAATATTTTGTAGAAGTTATTTCCACAAACTTTTTAGGAGAGAGCTTACACCTATCAGCCACCGAAATAAAATAAAATGGCAGTATGGTAGTTACAACAATTAATTGTTTCAGTATATTCTCAATGTATCATAAAAGACAATAAAATATATTTACTTTTCTAAAGCAAAATAATTTTAATTGTATTTCTTTTTGGGAATTCTACAATTCTGAACACAGAGGAATTTGTTCAAAATTAGAACAGAAAAAGTGATTGAATTAATTAAATAAGATTTTCAGATTAAATCTAAAAATTGTAAAAGCACGTTTGTAGTTTGCACAATCAGTTTATAACATACGTTGTCACGGTAATAAGGGGAGGAAAGAAAACACATCGAGGGGGTTTAACAGGGCTTTATTACGAATGATTAAATAATTCCTTACGACAGAAAGTGGGATGGTTGCCATGGAGGCGATGAGAACGACAACAGCTACAGGATTAATTTAATTAATAAAAAAATAATTTATCATGTTATTTATTTGAGTTAATTTAATACAAATAACGAAAGTTATTACAAAAATAAATAAAAATTGCATTCATTGGATTTCTTGAGATAAATGTTCATCTACCTGTGAGGAAAACTTCGCCAAGAGTGACTCTTAAAAAAGTCTTTCTGAGAGACAGACGAAAAATAAAAGGATTAAAAACAAAAATAAATTTTTAGGTACCATTTGTTTGGTGCCCTAAATTGTGGTATGAACTGGTACCACTTGCAAATATAACAAGTTTTCTTGATAAAATAAGATATTAAGCAATAGTTATTGAAAGTATTTTAAGTTGCATTGAACTCCTTTGTGCTTTAAACTTTGCGAATGAAGCTGTTTGCAACAACTCAACAATTATTAACAATTAATACTCTCTGGTCAAAGGATAATTCCGACCAACAGGCCTGTGAAAAATATTCGTTTGCGGTTTCAGAAGTCAACTGATGAAAGAAATAAACTTCCTAATAATGTGCTATTCCTGTCTGGTAGTCTAGGTCTTAGTTCTTAACTCGCTGTTTCTAATTTATAACTACAATTGAGAAATATAAAACAATAAGCTGTTATCCAAAACAGATGAAACTGAGAACGTTTATCGTTCTCAACATATGGTAATTGTCTCAACTCAAGAATCAACACATATTCTATGAAGATAAACAGTATTTAAAGGACTGAGATAAAGCTACTTATAAAATTAAAATAAAGAAATCCAGATAAAATACCTTTCTTTATAGTGTTTAGATGCCTCATGCAAACTCTCACAACAAATATAAAACAGTTCTAGTAAAGTTTAAAATAAAATCTATTCTAGTCCGTGCAAAAAAGGAGGTATAGTTGTAAAACTTGTTTTATATTTATTGTATAGTAATCAGGTTTTAGTGGGCAATACAATTTATATAGATATTCTTGATGTTCACAAAGACATGAGTATATAAATTATATTTAAGCAAAAATCAAAATGTAATCAATTCATAATAATCCATTTGAAAGTCAAAATATTAATCGAAATTTGTAGATAAAAGTTGCATAAATATCTACATGGTTGAGGGCAGTGTACCTGATATCTACATGGTTGAGGTCAGTGTATCTGTGAATAGGGTGAGTCAGAGAGACGCGTTATTTGGTTTCCGTGAAGTCGTGAAATCTGATGTTTCAAATTGCAGATTAATACTTTTAAGGAACAAAACTGAAGACACAAGCAACAAATACTAATCGTGCCTCATTAATTTAACTAATTAAAAATACTATTTTATTTGTATGTGGTTTTTAGGGGAAAGTTTAGATTGAACAAAACAGGCCCATGGATGAGTTGAAGGTCATACCAAAGACAGGTGTCAGTCAAGGTCAATTAGGCTCTTTTATTGACCTATATTTGTAATGTTAAAACATTGGTAATTAAAATAGGCCTATATGCTTAAAAGTCAATATCAATTTTTGTGAGTTAATCAAGTTTAATCTTTTCAGTATGTGATCACTGGTAAATATCATTAATTTTAAACAAATATTACGAAAAAACAACCCTCTAAAATGACCTAAATTCTGATATCAATCAACCTCAATTACATTTTCATTTTCTTCTTTTTTCCATTATTATTTCCTGTCTTTATTATTAATTTCCTGCTACCTCTTTTCATCTTTTCCCTCAGTGCGTACCTCGACCACGGCAATTTATACCTCCTGCCCTCTATACTCTAATCACTCATTGATTGTCGTAAAATCAATTTAAAAAGTAGTGAGGTATCATTTGCGTAATTTTAGTAATAGTCACTAGTAAATGATAGAACAACTTACTCAACTAAATCAGGTGACATTGTAACGTCGTCATCACCTTCATAAATACACAAAGAATCTAAATATTGTACATTTAATTAAAACTAATTACTTTTTCTAATTGGCCAAATCATTGAAACAAAAGTGAGTAGTCACTAAATTAAAGTTACTTGCCAACATAAAAAAACACAACTCCATCCGATAGTAATAATATAATCAAATTGACAACATCTAAATTGTTTTTTACCATAAAAAAAACCATTTGACTTCTCATCAAAAAAATGTAATGGTGTATAAGACTGTATGAAAAAAACCAGTAGCAGAGACTTCTCTGAAATCTTACTAAATACTTTACAATGAATCAGAAAGAACCTTGGTACATGTGAGCTATTTATCTGTAAATAACTGTATAAGATCTTGTAACAAGGTACGAAGACTGACGTCTCAAAGCTAGGCTAGTGACTGATTCAACAGGAAGCAAAGTGGCCCCTCTGGGGATTCATAATCAGATCTCTCCCCTAGAAATTACGATCATTGCGCTACCTATTCTAGGCCTTCAATTCACTCATTCATATGATGACATCATCGTGTCTACAAGTGATCGGTTTTGTCAGGTTTATAGTGAAATTACATTTTGGATTTTTAGTCATTCTTTAGTCTGCCACCATTCTAAGAACACAGTCTGAATTCTTCCCAGCAATCGGGGGATATGTCCGCGGCAGGACACTCATTATGGATAACCAACAGAGTGATGAAACGGGTTTTACCATACTTTCATTCTAAAGGTTTGGCTTATTGACAAAGAAACTGTCACAGTACGTACATTAAGTTAAATTGAAAGTGTCGCTTTGCATTTTGTAAAGATCATATGTGTTTGAACATTTGACCAGATGGCATTCACTCCAGAAGAATTTCAGAAGATCGAGGGGTTTTTTGGAAGTACACAACCCCGCATTGGATCACGAATCCGCAGCGGTAATAAATGTATTCGACATTCAATTGACAGCATTTACAGTTTAAGTACGTACGATACTGAATATGAAACACTGTCTCAACTGTTAGATTCATCTAGTCGCAGAGCTGGCCAAATTTTCAACGATAAGTTTACTGTGATTGATTCCGTGCTAAAACTATCTCTGATGCGCAGATTGCGCTCACTGGTGAAATTCTCAAACGCAAGCTTCACGTCAAGTAAATTTACAAGCGATAGTGGATTTGAAACTGCTTGTTCTCATTGCGTTTCTCCAAATTACAGCGAGGCAGCTGATTCGGATGGTGATACATCTGCCAACTTAAACGATTTACTAGCGAGTAACGAGTTTAACGGGTACGACTTATGTGAGGAGGTGAAACAGCACGATTACGAGACAACTGACGAGTGTCCCGTTGAGAACATTTACCAAGATCCCGACCTCTTAATGGCAGGAATGGATGAATCAAACGTATACCAGGATCTAAATGACGTTGATTTTGAAATAACTCAGTCGGGAGATTCAACAAATCCGATGTGTTTTTATCAAAATTCAAACAGTGTTCACAAATCAATGTTGTTTGACGAATCAGGTGAATCGATGACATCATTTTCCAGCACCGCATCTGGAAACAATGGCTTGTTGGACTCAATAACACAAGCGTACATGATGTGTACCTTACACAAAAATCAAGCACTGACATTATTCTGCAGCAGTCATAACTGCCGTGTAGCCGCTTGCGGTGTTTGCGCGGTAGAATTCCATAAAGGATCTCACCACAAACTTATTGCTATCTCACAAATTCCGAAAGTTCAGAATGAAGAAGATATTGAACATCTTACGCATAAGATTAAAGACAGAAGGAATTTTATTCAACAAAGTTTACGAAAGATGGACACGAAAGGAAAACAATTGAACACAAACTTGACGATTATTCAGAAAGAAGTCATGAAAACATTTCAAAATTGTCGGGATGTTATCGACCAACGAGAACAAGAAATGCTAACAGAGGTCAGTATGTCATACAGGGATTTACGCAGTAAAATATTTGATAAACGCAACGAGATGAAAAAGAGTTTAGTTTTGCTAGATGAAAGAGCACCAGAAAGATCGCGGACTCTCGGACAAACTAAGCAATCAAGATCAAAAAGCCAACGAATGCGTAATACACTCAATGAACTGAGCATGCTCGAACAAAAGGAAAAGAAAGAGAAGATTGGTGTACTGGGATATATCCGCAATATGAATGTGTTTACAAATGCATTGAAGGATTTGGGTAACGTTGTTGTTCTGAATCGCAAACCTACTATGTTTATTATTGACAAAGGATTAGCTTTACAAGGATGGTTGTTTAAATTTAAGTTTGAGTTGGTCAACACAGATGGACATCCAGTTAGTGAACTGTTAACTGTAGCTCTTGCGGGACCAACTGGTCAGTCACTTCCTACAGAACTAATTGATAACAAAGATGGTACGCATACCATCTCATTCACACCACAAACACTGGGCACGTACAAACTTAACCCAACAGTGTTTGGACATTCACTGTTTGATAAACCTATCGATATTCCAGTATGGGTACCAACGCTGGTACCAGAACACCATGGTAGCACACGACCGTACCGAGTAAAGGTTGTTGCAATGGACGTTGACGGTTGTGCGCAGATGTTTCCGCCTAATCTACCATTTGTTGCTCAGTTTTATCGGAATCAGGTTGAAGAGGTCTATTGCAATTTATCGTACTCCGAGGGAAAATACTGCGTTACGTACAGCTTGCGTAAACAGGGAGATTATCGCATGAATATATTACTGAATGATCAACATATTATGTACAGCCCTATGCATGTTACCTATCAAACCAGACCAATAAACAAGGCTACGATCCACAGTGAAAGAAAATCACAGAAAAAAAAGAATGACCGTTGAAAATCTGATGAAGTTGTTTTGTGCATAAACTTGTTATTTTGCTTTTTATTAAATTCTGAGCAAATAATGGTCTAATTTACATGCTTTTTACTGCAAAATAAAATTACTTAACAGTAAAAAATAACATTTTGTATGTACTGTAATAAACATAGACCAAAGTTGACTGCAGGCGCGGATTTAGGCGGGGGCTAAACAGGCTTTAGCTCCCCACCCCACCCTAAAAGAAAAAACAGTCATGTCTTTTTCAATTAAAATAATGACTTTTTTTTTCATTTATGAAATATTTAGCCCCCCTAATCTATAATGCTCGATCCGCCCCTGTACTGTACAACTAAAACTCATAGATTGATTTTTAATTGAGACCAAAAACACAGTAAACTTTTATTCAAATTGTACCTGTGGAATAAAGGCCAAAAATAACTAAGGTTTTAATAACTGGTATTTATCTGCTTTAAATGTTCATTTTTAGTTATAATTATGATTTTAATCAGGTAATTTTACATCGGCAACAGCTGATACTGTTTTACAATTTATTTTTTATCATAACGACATGCTAGTAAATTTTGTAATTCTTGTTGGCATTTGGAAATTAGTGTCCAAAATTGTCAAAATATGCGATATTAAATTAGCCAGATTCACCAACTATAATGAACAGTTTCACTTTATGAAAACAATCACTGAATTGCAAAGTCAATTATAATTGGAAAAAGTGTCACTTGAGAATTCATATTAGACATCACATAGAGTTTCATCTTGTAAATTGTGTCAAAGTTAACAAATACTACATTCATGTTTCTCATTGTATTCATAAATATTTAAATAATTTTTAAAATATGAACCAAAATATGTACTTTGTGGATAAACCACAATGTGTCTATTTTTAAATCAATGGATCACATTACTATAATTATATATTTATCTTTTTGAATGTGGTGGCTTCTCGTTATGGCTCTGTATTGAAGTAAAATTTCATATTATATAATAAAGTTAAGAAATTAAACTAAATGCATTATAGTCTGTGATATTACTGTCTCAAAGTTTAATAAGATTGTTGAATTTACAGAATCAAGTGAGAAGGAGAGGTGCAAACACTCGCTCATTCCATAATAGAGCATCACATGTGTTTCAAATTATTGCCTAGTATCATAACCTTAATCTAACCTTATATGATACAGGCATCACATGTGATACACATGGTATCCTATATTGTGGAAATTTCTTATGATACTGTGCAAATATTGTCGTATTTGGAGATACAGAACTGAAAATCTGGTAAAGAACTGTTTTTTTTGGCCGGTCAGTGGGTCATTAAACTCTAAAAGGATTGGTCAAACATCTTTCAGCACCGCACTCCCACACCCCTGGATTCATCTGCACTTACATGAGAAGATAATCACATTCCAACAGACAAAATGACTACAACAAATTCAATAGATTGACAAGCTTCCGAAGTAAAATTAGGAAACTTTTCAAAATAGAAGCCTTAATTGATCAATCGTCAAAATTTGAAAGTATAAAATCTTTCCTGTCAAGATTGTATTTAAAATTGCTTGAAGGTAAAAACTCATTATCAGCTGTTTACGAGAATATTAGAAATATTAATTATCTTCCAGAAATAAATTCTGATTGATATTTTGTAAATGAAATTAATCATACTGTATACACTTTTAAAATATTGACTATTTAAGAGATTTAATTTTAGGGAAGTTGCAAGGTATATGAAACGGATGCGATAATGATGGATAGAGTGAAAGAAAAAACAAATAAAGAGAATAGGAAGGACGTGAGTAGCAGAATTAAAAGAGGGATTTAAAAGTGGAATACAGTGGGAAAAGGAGGTAGTTAATAAATAAAAGTGGAATATCATCTAGGATGTAATGAAGACAAGAAATAGAGTGAACAAAACAAGGAGGAAGTTGTACTAGGGTTTAGAATGCTAGACATGGTTGAAAGAAAAAAATCACACCATAAGACCATTTCTATTTTTTTTTTAAACTTCATTTACAGAGGACAATTCCCTCCCATCTAAACTCATAAGTTTAAAAAGCCAGCTGATATCAAGGGGCTATCTGATATCAAGGGGCTAGCTGATATCAAGGGGCCAGCTGATATGGCTCTCCAATATAAGCAAATACGAACCTAATAATTAAAGGTAGAATAATATTAAAAGAAAAATAATAGATAAATAAATCGATAAAAAATATATCAAAATTCTACAGTGTAACAATAACATCAGTATGAAGTAAACATAAAATAATGTAAGTAATTTAATGTAATTAATTGAAATAACGTCTTAATAACTAGGTATTTAATTAATTAAATCATTTAAGTTTATTTATTGCTGAATGATGAGTTTTAAATTGGTTTAGTCTTTAATGGTGTTTATGATAGTGTTCTCACAATTTGTATGTTAATATAATAATCTAATTAAAAGTAAGTTAATGGTGATGTATTGATGAAGTCTTGTACATGTCTTTATTACCAAACATCTTATCATTTATCAACAAGACATGCTTAATAAGATTATAATAATCCCGTTCTCACCTTGATCAATTTATTTAATCTTGTAATGATCCAGCAGGTATGTGCTTTACTTCCTATGGAAGGGTTGTTGGTTCAAGTCTGTCTTAGGGTCAAGGGTATTGGTATACAAGACAGGATATGAACAAACTAGCATTTGCCATTGACAATATTAAGCTAAATATACCGCCTGTTTTATAGATATTACAATCTAATTCTAAACAATTATAAATGGATGGAGACATAAGCATAGACTTAAGCATCAGAAAACGTCTTACCCGAATGCTAAAGTACAGGTCACAGGGGCTAGCACACGGGATGAAATTGTATACACGAGGGACACTTTAATTTACAAAAGTAGTGAAAACAGGAAAGTACCCTTTTCTTGTTAGGCATCAGTATGTATGGAGCCTTACTCAAAAAAAAATTATTACAAAATGCTATTCACCTCCCAATGGCATGTTTTGAAATTATTCCCTCAAAGTGAATTTCATTCAACAACAAATATTTTCTAGTTTTTCTCCTTCTTTATTAAGTAAAAGAAAAGGTTGTAGCGTTATAAACGAACAGTAAGTATTCAAAGTAGATGCAGCTAATATTACAATGGAATCTTATGGAGAAACTTAGGTTAGTCCTATAGTTTGGTACAACTAGAGGGTGGGAATCCAGAAGTGACTACGAAGCAAATCTGTTTAAACCGTGTGTCAACGAAATTTAAAGATTGTTTTAAACTATTCATGATGTTTGAAAACAATAATAGATTGCTGTAGTCCATGTATCCTCAACGGTTATTTCCCAAAAAGTTTTTGCATTGTGTCCACCTGACCTGAATTAAGTATAATTTATATATACTTAATTGGATACTACTAAATAAAATGTTACCTTTCTTTGGCCTCACTACCTTTCATAATCAGCCAAAAAAGACGTGGAAACGGAACGCCGAGTACCATTCTTTAATCAGTCTAGCCAACAACATTATGATAACTCAAACTGAAAATCTTAAATTTAATTTAATTAACATTTCGAATTAACCTCAGTTTTAAGTAGAATGTAAATAGAGGAATGAATTCATAGGATGTTTTATTCGATTCTGACTCAAGTAGGCCATGCTCACAATGATATGACACAAATAATTCAATTCAATTTAAATAACATTTAATAATTTAAAAGTTATTTATATTCGAGTGTGAGGGTTGAAGTGAACAGGGTCTGTTCCTGCTGTTTATTATTAAAAAGTTTTTTAAATGTCCTAAATTTTTAAATGAGTAATATTTTACAGCATCTGTCAATCATATGCGGATACAATGAACACTAATTTTATATTTCTAGTGTGCCAGGCTTATCAAGGATTCTATGCACTTTTAATTGTTTTCTGTTTAAACTAAATGTGATAATCACATCACATTAATTGTCAGAAATTAACTTGTAAGGAAAATAAATAATTAAGTTGTCATTAGTATTTGAGTAAAGACTTAGTAGTCAAGGTTACTTAGCATTGTGATTCTAAGTATATGAACATTAATATAAGAATATTGATAATATTACTTTTCACATGTATTTTCAGGTTGGGGAGTCATATCCCTTTGATTGTAATCTGTATCAGCTGTTTCTCAACTACCTTGGTTAAGCCATAGCGTTTGAATCTTTACACCCCATTCACATTGCATACCAAAACTCCAGACTTTACTACTCCGGTAAACACATCAAACAAAATGTAGATGTTGGTACCCCTATGTGTGTGAATTAGACTTATCAACGGAGATGGACAAAGATGAACACTAAAGAAAGTGTTAATTTATTGTAATCTAAAATCTTAAAGAGACGGTAGGAACTCTAGGTCAAAAGTTCATCTTTTCTTGAATCAATTTAATTTAGTTTTGTCATTATCTTTGTCATTATCTTCACCTGACTCATCTTGTCATTTTTAACATGAAATAAAGTATTTCTATATCAGCTTTACATAGTAATCACCTGATTCTCAGTACTGTATCTCTACATATGGCATTAATAGGTGATACAGGTATCACATGTGATACATATGTGACACTTTATTACAGAATTTGCCTAGAACACAGTACAAATTATAAATAAGTACAGAGAATCAGCTATACACATGGCATTCGGTACAATATGATACAATATTATTGTCATTTTAACGACGAGGTACAAATGACATTTGGTTGGTTGGTTTACATTCTGATTTACATACAATACCAGTATCATTGGCAAATGCAGTGTATCACATGGTGGTGCCTGCATTGGTGTATGTTAATGTTAGGGCTATGGCCTATAAATAATACATATATAATGGCCTATATGTATCACATGTGATACAGTATTTTAGAATTTGAATAGAACACAGTACAATAGTAAATTGTATATTTCTGAAATTCAATCTTTTTTCTACTAAATGACAGAAGTGTGTTGATAAACTAGTGAAAAGTACACCTAATTAAATATGAATTAATTTTTAGGAGTTGCAAGTCATATTACTGTCTATTAAATAATTATATTTCATGGTTAAACAAATTGCCATCGTGATAAATATTAAATGATCATAATTATATTTAATAAATGTCCTTGTAAATGGCTTTAAGATGACCATTGTGAGAGCAGTTGCTGCCGTAATTATGATTAAAAGTTTGAAGTCAAAATTTTGTAAATAAAATAAGGGTTATGGTCTTTGTCTAAGACTTGAGTGATAATTGTTGCCGCAATAATTGTCTTTGTTTAATATTTAAAATATTGATGAATAAGTTATTAAATTTATGGAAATAAATGGTGGTACAGCATCAAACAAAAAATCTGACTAAAAAACTGAGGAATCTCACTTTTTAAAGTAGTAATGGAAACAGTATACCGTACATCGTGATCAATATTTTAATAAATTTAAAAAGAGTAAAAACAAAGAAGATCATGATATGTATTGTAAATTAAGAAACAAGGTCAAGCGCAATGTTAAAAAAGCTAAATCAACATATTTTCGAAATAAAATAATTGAAAATAAAAACAATCCAAAGAAATTATGGCAACATCTTAAGAAATTAGGATATAGTGAAAAGACGTCTGAACAAGCTAAAGTTGTTTTGGAAATAAACGAATCAAAAATTTACAATCCACAAGAGGTTGCTACACATTTTAATAATCATTTTACCAATGTAGCAAGATATCTTGTTGATAAACTTCCACCCATGAGTAACATGTTTAACTATGGTTCCAAAATTGTAAAAGACTTTTATTCTTCAAAAGTTACAACTCTTTTTAGCCTTAAACCTGTGTCAGAAGAATTCATTCTTAAACAACTTGAAAGTCTTGACCCTACGAAAAGTACAGGTCTCGATGGGCTACCAGCTAAATTCCTTAAAGATGGCGCCGGTGTACTGGCTTCCCCTTTAACGTATTTTATCAATTTGTCAATTAATACTGGAGTTGTTCCGAGTGATTTTAAAATAGCTAAAGTCATCCCACTGTATAAAAAAAAATGTCGTAAAAATCCAGAAAACTATAGACCCATCAGCGTCTTAAGTGTTGTCTCAAAAATTCTCGAAAGGTCGGTTCATGTTCAGTTAGAACAGTACCTTGTGGAAAATGACCTTATTTATCAATATCAGTCAGGTTTTCGGCAATTTCATTCTACCGAAAGTACTTTAATTAATCTATTAGACACAATTAAATTAAATAACTCCGAAGGTACACATACTGGTATGGTACTTATAGATTTATGTAAGGCATTCGACACTGTCGATCATGATATATTGTGTGAAAAACTGTTGTTAATGGGCATCACCTCATTAGACTGGTTTCGTTCATATTTGTCAAACAGAAGCCAAATTGTTAAAATCGAAGACTCCTTATCCGTTCCCATGGATATTTCATGTGGAGTTCCACAGGGTAGCATATTGGGTCCTTTGCTTTTTTTATGTTTTATAAACGATATGGTTGTAAGTATCGACCCTGAATGCAAATTGCTGTTATATGCTGATGACAGTGCAATTGTTTTTTGGCACAAAGATCCGACTGTCGTCGCTGATAAACTTAGTAAAGCTCTTGATTCATGTAGAGTATGGCTTGTCGATAACAAACTATCTATCAATATCAGTAAAACTGAATCTATCATCTTTTGTACCCAAAAAAGGCTTCAACGTTTACGATCTTTCAATATTATTTCTCATGGCCTTACTTTAACGGGTTCAAAATCAGTAAAATATTTAGGTATACAGTAGAACTTGATAGTTCTGCCTCTTGTAACAACATCGCCAAAAGTGTAATAAAAAAGGCGAATAGTAGATTAAGGTATTTATATCGTCAGGCTAGTTGCTTGGACAAAAATACGAAAAAACTGTTATGCTCTGCCTTAATTCAATGCTTGTTTGATTATTGTGCTTCGACTTGGTATGAAGGTATTGACAAAGTTTTGAAGCAAAAACTACAGACCACTCAGAACAAATTTGTACGTTTTATTTACGGTTTCGGACCACGATCTCATATTGGTCAGAAGGAGTTATCAGACATTGGCTTGCTTAAGGTGGAAAGTAGAGTAAGATTTCTCAGGCTTTGTAATGTTCATAAAATTGTCAATAACAATGCAGCTCCATATCTATCTGAACATTTCTCACGGACATCCACAATCCACACACATAACACACGCCAACGTAATGTTAATCTGGTTTTACCTCTACTTAAAGGAAACAAACAGTCTCATTCTACTTTTTTCTTCTCTGCTATCAAAGACTGGAACGCTCTTCCATCTAACTTAAAATTAATTTCCAACATAACTACCTTCAAATCTCATATTAAAAAACATTTTGAACGCAATATTTAATATTTATAACAATTTTGATAACTATATGGTCTTGATGACGTGCAATCTTCTCATTACTTGTTTGTTTTCTCTTTAAATTTTTCTGTTTTACTGGGCTTTATTTTTTATGTATATATATATATATATTTTTTATAAATGTTGTATTTTTTATTGTTTGTTATGTGCAATTTGGACCCCATTGGAAATGGGCTGGTTTTTCCGGCCTAATGGGTGTTCCTGATGCTCGTTATTTTGTCTTTAGTCTGCTTGTTATTTTAATGTTGAGCATCAAATAAATTCAATCAATCAATCAATCAACATCCCCGGTTATAATCCCACTTCACTTTGGGTCTAATCCCACTCCCTACTTTATGTCTGGCACATCCCCGGGTATAGTCCCAGTATTGACTTTTGGTCTGAACTGTATCCAGTTCAGATGAGTTTTTACAAGAAATGTTTACCAATCAATTTTTTCGTGAACCAAGGTTTTCCTGGGTGTAGTCCCACACCAAAGTCGGCTCAATTTTGTGTTCTAGTAGGTGGAATTATACCAGAGAATATACGGTATATTGGCAACCAGATAGATATAAAGTCTCATTTGAGGCCTAGTGGAGTTGTTAGTTACAACCCTTGCACTATGTCAGGATTGAACCCTGTATCTTGGGATTGGAAAGCAATTGTTAACCACCAAGCTATAGCTCCACTAAAATATGAAGAAGTCCATCCCTTAAAAATGATATAAAATAGTAATATCACAGAGAGGATCCCTGACGGTATCATGACTGGAAAAAAGAAATACTAAATACGAGGGCAGGAAAAAGATCACTAATACCAAACAGCTGCAGAACCTATGTACAAAATCCTTGCATTTCAAACTAAAAATGGTCATATAAGCTAAGTAAAGGTTTGCACACGTTTCAGCCTTAGAAGTCAATGCCACTACTTGGGGAAGGACAGGGGCAAGGGTGTAAACTGTGTATAGTTAGATAAACCCCTCTATATTTCTCCTCTTTCTCACAGTCATCAAAGTAAAGCTGTACAGCAACAAGTAAACAATTAATATTATTTGTGTACTGCGTTTCAGATGTCAGTATGAATAAGTTTCTAGACTTTTAATGTTTGTTAATAATTAAAATAACGGACATGTTGTATATTAACATTCAGGAATTAGGACAAGTTCTAAATATAGATCATAATCATACATGCACATGGGAAAATTTTCCAAAATTGTCTTTGTGAAAGTTTTACAATCGTATCATGAAGCATCCTAGAATTAAAGGAAATACAGAGCTTGGTATTAAACAACATTTTTTTTTGTCAAACTAATTTGCTTAAGATTGTATGTATAGTTTCCATCTTCATACTCATTCAAGGATGCTTAACAACAAACACAACAATATTGGGCAAACAAATCCATGTGATTCATATTCATATAGAATTAAATTTGGGGAAAAGGAATCTATTAAAAAGTTTACCTTCAAAACAATTGTTGGTAATCATAATGTGACTAGATGGCAATGTTGTGCCTTTCAACAAATTATAACACAAAAATCATTGAAAAATAATTTAATTTATTAGTAAAAACTCTTTGAATCCTCGGGGGGACTGTTTATATCTTGAAAGTAACCAGAAGGATTAGTGACACCGGTAACTGGGTAGCGGTTTCTGGAAAACAACGTACCCCTGAAGGTTACCGGGGTAACACTAGCGCCATCACTGGGGACTAACAGACTTGGTCATTTAAATATTTACCACAGTTGTCAATCAAATAGTTAGAAAAATTATAATTTTTGAAATTCAAGGCTAGAAATTGCATAGAACAATGTAGTATTAATATTTTATATAATTAAATAAATTTAATAAAATTTGAATACGTGACAAATATTCACCTTGTATTTTGTAGCTATACTATTAGTGATGAGGGTCTTTACAGTACCTCTAGTTATTTTCTTTTTTATTTCGTTAGTCCACCAGTCGGCATTTCAATTTTGTCCTGATATTTTTTTGATGTATTATAAGTATGAAACGACATGTGTGCCAAAATATTTATCTTTCTACCAATAGTAAGTTGAAATGTCATACAGAACCTTCACATGGTAGGTAGTATACTACTGTAGTAAAAATACTTTGAATTTTATAGACTATAAATCTTTTCAAAGACTGAATGTATAGTTAATGATTTGGAGGATGTGGGTTCAAATACCAATCACAGTACAGTACATATTTTGTTGAGCAAAAAATCTTTACACTGAAAAGTTGTGTGAAAGCACATGTTGATCATTTTATGCTATACACTTAAGCTACACTATCAAACTTTATGTGACAAAAATGTGATGTGCCCATATATGGACATGATGATATCATAATATTACCATATTTGGGCACATCACACTTATTTTGTCAATTTAGTTTGATCGTGTAGACAGAGCTTTACACACAATCAATCTTGCTTGTATTTTGTATTTTAAACGATGTATTTTATCTGTATTTTACCAAACCTGCCAACTATTCCTTGTCAAGTTCATTTTCAAAAGTCAAGAAAATCAATTAAGTAGTTAAAATATAATCCCTTGTACACCTACAGTCTTGTGTAAGTGGACGCTTGTTGAATTGTGGGACTATCACACATACCCAGTTGCATGTCACCTAAATGAATGTTTCCTTAAAGCATACCTAGAAAGTTTATGTTTTAAAAATATTCAAACCCAGAGGAAATACTGGGTTTTGTCTGTATCACAAAACAGAAAGTTCAGATAAATTGGCAAAGTACATGTGGTGAAGTGTGTACTGAACTATCATGTTGCTGGGTACTATAGGCATGACTGTTGAAGGCATGTTATACAAATATTTCCTCCAAGCAAGAATTTCTTGGCAACCCAGACCATGTTTTTAAGTGTGTACTTATGTATCAATTTCAATTTTAGATTGCAAAGCTGGCCTACTGTGTAGATAAGTCAGTTAGAATGTTTGACGAAACTTTGGTACACTGGAGCTTCAATATCATCTAGGATTAGGAAATCGCATTAGAATGTGTCCAACCTACACACAATATAAGAATGTACCCAGTATATAAATAAAATAAAGTCATAATATTGTGAATTTAAAAACTTTGTTCATCTTCAGGTTTGAAATACAGAATTATAATGGCTTGGCTCTTTTTTTTAAAGTTTGTTTTATATTATAATATAAGAATGTCGTTGAAGCAAAATAAAACATAAATGCTATATTGAACCATGAACCTAATCTAATTCATAGGTCTATAACATTCATAGGTCTATAACATTCATAGGGCCATCATTAAACCATGAAGGTATGATCAATATAGTCTACAATTCTCTGTATAAAAAACAAGACTAAAGCTCTGTCTACACTATCAAAGTTTATGCGACAAACAAATGTGGACATGATGATGTCACATCACTACCATATTTGGGCATATCACTACCAAATTTGAGAACATCACAGTTTTAGTTTGATAGTGTAGACAGAGCTTTAGTTAAACAAAGAGTAGGCATTAAAATAGAAACATAGATTGTGTTGTTGCAGTTATTTGTTTAATTATAAAGTAAGTAGCCGTAGGCTTACCATTCTCTCTGGTTTCTCTTTCCATGCCAGTCTTTCTTCCTGTGTGAACCGACAACTTAAGGCAGTTAAGATTTGGGTGCATGTTAACCTCCACACGACTTTCGCAATGTATTGAAAATGATCTGCAAATAGTAAATCAATGGAAATTATTGTTAATTGAATTATCATTTTCTTCACGTATTATTATGCATTCACCTATTTTTCGTACTCTACTGTGTCTATACAGTACAAGATATGAACTCTTGAACTTTACCATATAGCTTCATCTAAAGCTCTGTCTACACTATCAAACTAGTTTTTGTGCCCAAATATGGTAGTGATATGTTCAAATATGGTAGAGATATGACATCATCATGTCCATATACGGGCACATCACATTTTTTTGTCACATAAAGTTTGATAGTGTCGGGGATAGTGTAGTGTAGCTCTGTCTACACTACAAAAGTGTGATGTGCCGATATGATATAATGTTTAACAGTGTGGAATCTTAATGTCAAGGTGAATGTTTCTACTATTTTTACCCTTTTTATGATCATGTATCATTGTATGACATTTTGAATATTGATTTAGCTTTTTGCTTTCATCCATTCAAATCCAGCCACTGATACTCACAATATTGTCATTTTTCAGTATTTTACTTTTGAACTTAAATTCATAATTGTTAAGATATCTTACTAATGTCAATATTTTTAATAAAATGATATTTAATGATCATATCTGTTTCATTTGAAATATCCTTTCTTTCCATGCAATACTGTCTGTATTTTACCCATTTTTGATATTTACTATTAGCATTTTATGGTGTTTATTACTGTTACATGGAAAAGCAAGGCAACGTTCAAGCCATGCTCATGGGGCTGAACATATAAATTGATTTGAAATTATAGAACACAATTAACATGCAATTAATAGTGGAAAGTACACATGAGCAAATTGTACTCATCATCTAACTGTATCCTGTTATTGTTAAGCCCAGATGATACAAAAAATAAAGGAGGACTATGATTGGCTAACAGTTGATGACCAGACATCATAGCCAGTATACCCTGGATTTGGTAACATTGCGTGATGGGCTGACACCCTCATTGGAAACAAGGTTATTAGATAGGATGACTAAGGGTCTAACCCCTGGAGAGAAAATTATTTGGGAGGCCTAAAAAAGTAAGCTTTCTCCACAGACAGATGTGAGTCAAAGGGGTTCATTACTACTAAAGCCCTGTGAAGCACCCTAGTGATTGTATGGCTTAGAAATAGGATTAAGTTTTCTGACCATCTTAAATCTATCTAGCCTTGATTATATAGAGTTGTGTTAACCAATGCTAGCATGATCAAATGCAAAAGAAGAAGCTTAAACTCTATCTTCACTATCACTATCAAACTTTATATGACAAAATAATGTGATGTGCCCATATATGGACATGATGATGTCATATCACTACCATATTTGGGTATATCACTACCATATTTGGGCACATCACACTTTTTTGTCAAACTAATTTGATAGTGTAGACTGAGCTTTACTAATATTGTTTGATAACAAGTTGAAAACACTGCAAATGATTGGTTTCAGATATCAGAACATTAAACTGTATTAAAAGGTTTGTAATTGTACTAATAACTGTGGCACCATACTGGCTGTTAATAATGTAATTATATCAAATAACTATTGTCAAAAGGAACCACGATTTAAAATGTATTTTAGGTAATTAAAAAACTGTAAATTTCTTAATAGCCCGTACACTGACCTCTTGACCTTTATCATATAAATTGACCTTTAGTGTCATATCCAACACAAAGAAAGACTTTGTTAGTTTAAAACTAAAATAAATAAATTAAATTAAAATAATTTGATCATAACAAACGATAAAAAGTAGTGAATCAGCAATTCTTATAAACACTAAATACATAAACACAATATAGTTTATATTTCACAGGTAATTGTCGAATCACCGATTGAATTTCAGAAAAGTAACTTATTTCTGCTTTAAATTAAGTAATTTGGTGAAATATGAACGCACATTAATTTAGGAAAATAGCCTCACATGTATTTAAGAGTATTGAGAGTGTTTTGATAATAACACAATTTTGTGAAGACTTCAATTATTTGCGCTTAGAAAGTTACGGTGAAAAAAAACAACTAAATAATTATTTTGTACTTTTAATACTGTTGCCTCACAAACATCTATAATTTGGAATTATTGGTTAAGTGTATGAATGCGATTTGACTTGTGAATTGTTGGAAATACATTGAAAGTGCGATTTTGGATCTAAAGTGTTCAGCAACACAAAAACAAAATGGAAAACTCTCAGAATATCTCTTTAGAAGATTTTTTCAACAGTGACTCTTATTGGTATTACTCAATGCTAAGTTATGCATCTCAAAACTCTGTCTACGCAATATTGTTAAAAACATTTGGATTATTTGCCATATTTGGTAATTTGTTTGTGATGTGGGTTATTATTTCTACAAAAACGTTACATAGTCCAAGTAACTTTTTATTGTGTAACCTGGCGGTCATTGACTTCACAACTGGAACTCTAATGGTCATCATGTCTGAATATGTTTCTATAGATTATTTGACTGAATTTACAATTTTAGGAACAATTTCAATTGTATGCTTAAGTACGTCACTTTTAAATTTATTCTTCGTTGGATTAGATCGAATATTAACTCTTTCATTTCCACTGAAATATTTGAATATTAGGGATGAAGTAAAAACTAGATTGTTTATCACTACAACGTGGATAGGCGGGGTACTTCAAATGTTTCTCTACATGTCCACACCTGAATATGACATAGTTGAATGTGAGGGACTTGTATATAATATGACAACTGATGATATAATATTATTTTCAATATTAGGTGCTACTGAAACAGCTACAGTTTCAATCAATATCAAAGTGTATTTTATTGCATTGAAACAAGCAAGACAGATAGCTGTATCACAAAACAGACAAAGAAGTACAGTTAACATAAAAGCAGTTAAATCCACCATGCTGATGCTTGCAGTTTTTATTTTGTGTTATTTCCCATGTTTTATGTTTGAAATCTCATTATATTACTGTTATAACTCAGGATTGACGCAATCAATTGCTCTACTTATAGCATTCAGTGGATGCAACATAAACCCTATTATTCACATACTGCAGAGGAAAGAGTTCAGAAAGAAAATTGTTCAGTTCATCAACAAATGTAACTTTTCTAGATGTTGCTAGGGATGTCAAATCCAAGAGGGGAACCTACAGCTTCTCCAAAGGTAAAGGTATTTATATTTGTCCTCAAGTTGAACTGAAAACTGAGGAAATTCGGATTAGGCCCTCTACGGACCCATGGCAGCCAGCAGTGCAGCGCCTACCAGATCAGCACACCCAGAGACGATTTCTTTGCGAATAGTGTACCAAGTTCTTTAACATGCACTATGTACACGGGACCAACAACTTTACGTCCCATCCGAAGGACAAGGCAATTAGAGAAAAGCATCTTGCCTAAGGATACATTTAGTATGATACAGATAGGCTCAAACCCATGTCTATCACATGCTATTCTTAAGTAAAACTGGTGACTTTTGAGTTACTTACGTATTGATAGTGGCAGTCTGATTGAAACAATCAACTGTAGAAGTAGATTAACTGGATTCCTCAGCAAAGCTGGTGGACTATCGGATCCATCTGGTCTTCCTTTAGTATGGTACAGCCAGGCTTAAACCCATGCCTATCACATGCTATTCTTAAGTAAAACTGGTGACTTTTTGAGTTACTTACGTATTGATAGTGGCAGTCTGATTGAAACAATCAACTGTAGAAGTAGATTAACTGGATTCCTCAGCAAAGCTGGTGGACTATCGGATCCATCTGGTGTCCCCTTCAAGAGAAGCCCCCAAAGTTCTTGTAGTTTTGACCGTAAAGTACTTTGGTATTGGGCACGAATGCCGTGTAAAAGCATTCCTATTCAAATATAAACAAATTTGAGTTAAGAAATAGAAATTTAACAACATTAACATCATTTTAAACAATTCTCTCTTCATTTGCACTCCTTTTGTGTGTTTCTTGTAAAGTTTAATACATAAATATAATCTATCTAACTTTAATTAATGTTGTTTAAAATGTAATTAGTAAATGTTAATGCTTTTTCACAATGTTCATGGAATATAAGTACAACTCAATCCAACATGCATTTCATTTAAATGCGTTCATAACATTTTTTTTTATTAGTGTACAATGTTTGAAATTGATAATAGCACAGAATTACCATAGCTGCTATAAGGCTGAAAAGCTTTAATTGCATGATTGAGGCATTGGAACATATTTAGGTCAATTTATAATTAAATAAATTAAGAGAAAACTTGGGAATGATTCAGCGAATGTATGAAATACAGCATGAATAAAACATCATAGACTGCTGGTAAAACATGAAACAAATGTCACTAAACAAGGGACACAAAAAGGTACAATGATGTTAATGTGTATTCAGTTAACATCAATTCAGTTAAATATATAATTTAACTGCAGGGCTACATTCTGGCTAGAAGGTCAACTTGTCTCACAAGACCCAAACGAGAAATACTACAAATAACATTAACAGGATGACAAATGATAAACTGACTCTCACACTCACAGAGGTAAATAATAAAAAATGAGAAATACTTATTAAGTATAACAAAATGTAATATGGTGTGTATAGATATTTATAATTAAATAGTCTCTGTGTCAGAGGGATTACCACCTGATAGGACAGTGATTAATTTACTATTGTTGGTAATCCTAGGCCAACTATGCCTAAATATATCAAATAAAAAAAAAATAATATTTAAAGATTTTAAAAAGTAACTGTATGTGAATATATTAGGAAGTTGCCATCGGAATCGGTTAAACTACTTTGTGCAGACATTGCCCGTAATAGAGACAAACATATTTATCTAGTACATTTACATAGTACATATGGCAAGTAACTATCAGTAGAAAGAAATACAGAAAAGGGCACAATGACATATGTCAGAAAATGCATACAAAATGTCACATTTTATTTAGCTTTTAATTTTAAAAAGTAATTCAGTGACATTATTTCTTTAGGCAACTAATTTAAAGACAATTTAGTATAAAGGCAGACAGCAGATTTCATTATAGAGAAAGTATTACAAATGACCGCCAAATGAAGTTAAGTATTGTGTATACCATACTTATTTTTTTACAGTTTACTCAACACAAATATTCCAAAATAAGCCCACTACAAATGAATATTTTACTTAAGTAATTTTGTGTATACCATGTTGTTTTTTACAGTCACTCAACAAATATTAAAAAATAAGCACACTTTAAAGCTGGTTTTACAAATGCCCACCTAAAGGCGGGCATACACAGTCATACATTGTATGATGTGTATGACAGACAAATGTATGACTGTGTATGCCTGCCTTAAGACTATAGTTAAGTATTGCGTATACCATACTCACGTTTTTTAATAGTCACTCAAAACAAGTATATATATATTGATTTATATAATTATATTTTTATAATATAAAAATATTTATTTAATTTTTATATAATTCATGTAATTTTATTCAAATCGATATTTTCTTTTTCTTAATTTCCACTTTGCTTCATTTGCTCTTTTTGTCAAATATGCTTTAAAAGAGAGTGAGACTAGTGGATGCACTATGTAACTTCCGGCCAATATAATAAACATATATAAATCATGTTGTTCTCATTACCGTACCCAGGAAAACATTTACAAAAATGGAAAGTATATAAAGGACAGAGAAAAGTAGAAACAGGAAACTTCAAATAAAGAAATAACTTGCAATTGCCATAAATAGTAAATGACGAGGCGGCACAAGTGGTGAACACCAGTACGTCTCCACGATGAGCCTTCTGACTCACGCAACTCGGTTTTAATCCTATCAGTGGATTCTATAAATCTCACCCTCATGTCATGAACCAACACAATGTACAGATACCGTAAAAAGACCAATTTACAGACGAGCGGTAAACTAACAGTAAGCGGAAAATGATGTACAGTAGCTTGTTCCACATTGAATCTGTATCTATCCTAAGCAGAAACCTCCTGTGTAAATGGTGATAAGGAATATACATAGATTCTATATATTTATTACCTTTACACTGAGTTACTATTATTTTATTGTGTTTTTTTAGTGGGTTACGATTAGAGTAGGGCCTACTGTCTTCAGTAGTAGGTTACTAATTACAAAGCTTAATCTGGGCACGTAAAATAGTAACCCACACCACCATTTAATTTACTATATTTGTTTTAATGAGAATTTATATAAAATAAACCTTACTAACTTTGATGATAGACAACCAAATACCTCTTAGGCACAACTTGATACAACAAACTTTTAATTTGATTTGAATGTCATTTTTTGTAATTTTTAGTAATGAAGGTACTAACCTAAGTACAGTAGAAGTTTGTAATGGTATATTGAATTGGTATAAGATGTTAGATGTCTTATTGTTTCATTAAACATTCATAGAAAGTGTATGCTTGATTCCAGCAGGGAGAGGCCACACTAAAAGAAAGAGTGCCACTTACCAACACATGAACGTTTGGGTACTGGGCATGGTTGCTTGGAAACAAGACATCCATTCCTATTGATAAGGTCCAGCTCCAAATTTGTTCTAAATGAAAGATAAAGAAAAAATACATGATACAACATAACTTAGATGGAATTGATTGTGTGTGATACAGGCTGTATGACTTATACAATATTTATTTTGCAATCACATAGGACTAGGTTACTAGGTTGTAAAACTTGATTAATGCAAAACATAACTAGAGGCAATTGCAGAATTGAAGTACTTGTCAAATAATACAGTAATTCTATATGAAAATTGTTCTTAAATTGGTATGACTAGAAGTTCACTTTTGATCAATGTTTTTGGATGAACTAAATAAAAGTAAATCTGCCAATAGCAATTTGTATCATGAGTGGTCATATCGTCTACAAGTGTCATTCATACATGTGGCTATCACTGGCTGCCAATCACAGCTGCTTAAACCAAGCACATACAAACTTAAAAAGACCAGTGGCACATTACGTTAATACACATGGCTTTATATCTGGCTGCCAATCTCAGCTGCTTAAAATAAGCACAAACTTATAATACCAAGACCAGTGGCACTTTAAGTGACATTCAGACACATGATTGCCAAGCAGCTGCTTAAAGCAAGCTCTTGCTTTGATTTTATTTAAAGCAAATTTTTAAATCTGTTTAAAACATATTTATTGTTTAATGTTAATGTCTTAAACATGATTCACACATGACACATTCCACAAAATACCATTAAAAACAGCAATGACATTATTATTACATTTTTGCTGTAAAACTGATCATGTTAACTTTTCACACAATTTCTACAATGTAGATAAAATAATTTAATATAATTTCAAAATGTAATTCTATAACAAACTATTAAGATTACAACTACAATGATTTGCTTAATCCAATTTCCTTAATTCACTTTCATTTTCCTGACCAAAAAAATTTCTTTTTTGAAATAATGCATAATACCTTTAGGAAAAACAATTACCATTTGAGGTGAATGTAACCTTTGAATAGAAGTAAATGATGCATGTACATCATAAGGGAGACAACACAACACACACCCTATTACAAATGTTCACATAACACTCACATTAATGTACATACATTATGTTTAAATATAGTAAATGAATGTCATTGTCATGCGACTCAGGGTATCGGAAAGTGAACTATGCTAAATGTGTCATCAGTTAATAGAAAGTTACTCCTTGTGTACACTGGTACTGATTCATTTCAGTGTGGTGAAAAAAGCTGGTTAAAAAAAATCATTTTATACAAATAATGAATGTTTATGAGTGCAAAGGGGGAAATAATGTCATGAGGTCAAAGATTAGAGGTTATATGGAAACAATCTGAAAAAATACTATTACAGTTTAATAGTATATTATGTCTATTGAACATCATGTGACCCACAATCCTCCAATCAAATGGCAAGTATCTATTTATGTGCATACTTTCTATGTCCTATTGTATATGTTAATGAAGAGCAGTAAATTTGTTCAGACTCATAATTATTATTAGTTCCTCGTATATTGTTTACTTTTAGTTTGCCGGATAAATATTATCATCATTATGGAAGAAAGCAATACATTATGGGTACCTAAAGTCACAAAAGACCAGGCAAAACCACAATAAAACCTCAAGGAGTTTAAAAGTTAAAAAAAGAAGTTTGAATGTGTGAAATAGCACATGATTAAAACATGAAGGTTGAAATCACATGCTGAATGAGTAATAGTGTAATTAGTAACAGTAATGAATATGGCCTAATAATATCAAAGGAAAACATACATTTCTTGGCTAATACTACAAATCTCTGGTGGATAAAATTTATAAGAAAAACCAAAAAAGTGATGAAACATAAGATTAACCCTTTTTGTGAGTACTTTAAAGTTTAAGAAATAAACACGATTGTTAATAATTGAAATTACTTGAAGGTGGTTTACGAGACGTCAACAGCCGTGAATTGCAATAATCAAACCCTTGTGGGAATTACACAATTAATGATTACAGATTTAATGATTATTATTACAAATTTTAAAAACAACTGAAATTGTTTAGTTTTTAAATGATGCAGCGTTTTAATAGGCATTTATCAAACCATTTCTGATATATAAATTCCTCCTGTAAAAAAACTAAAATATTAATTTTGTTATTTTTAACAGATTGATAACTACCTGACTGTGTTAATCAGTGCGACACCATTGATACGTTCTAAGAATTCTTTGGGTTTCAAAATTTGCATCAAGAAATTCCTCACAGAGTCTGGAAGAATCTAGAAAATAAGAGTAATGACGTTATTTTTATTTTTGTTTTCAGTTTATTTAATTTTAAAAGCATACAAGTTGTAATATCATAAAAAGGCATAGTGTTAGTGAATCAGGCACGCCTGTCTACACAGAAGCAGTGGCGTAACGACTATGAGCACTGACTGGCTAAACCTAGGGGCCCCCTGAGCAGTGCCAAGAGGAAAAAACAGGCATTACAGTATGGCCGAGGCCTCCAGCATTGGAGGGCCTTAACCAGGGGGGTCAGGTCTGCACAGAAGATGTAGCAGAAACGATGTTTAGTACACAGGATCAAACTTCTAACATTTAACTATGAATTATTTCACATTCAAATGAAATGAATACTGAGCCAAAAAATACATACACATAAAAGAATCTAATTTATTTTTGTACAAATTGCGTGATATATATTGGCCAGGAAAGTGTTTAATCCGGTTCCCATGGGTGTTGTACAGTAGAAGAATATATTTTATAATTTTTATTTTGCAAAACTCTTGGCAGAATTACATTAATTGTCAAAAAGTTTACAAAAAACCTTGAGACTGTATTGGTAAGACGTGTATCTTCCTAAATAACCAGATCATTGTAATATAGCACGCAAACAAGATTCAGCTTGCAAAACATTTTAATGTAAATAAATTTGCAAAACTAAGAATTCATTTCATTTCATTCGTTCTTTATTTACCATATAGCAAATTGGAGAAAACAAAATAGCTTTCGCTAATCAAAGGTTTGCTGCATACTAACAAATACATTAACAATACATATCAATGAAATTAACATAATAAAGAAAATATACTGCTTCAAAACTTACATTCAATTTGAAATCTTTTCGGAAACTGCCTTCAATTTGCTGTCTGATACGATGGTCATCCAGCTCCCTGGTGGAGTCCACCTGACTGCCATCTGGGTCATCCTGAAGGCTCTGTTTTGAGCATGGTAAGAATGAGTTGGCCAGCTGTCGGCACATCGGGCATAGGTACTCTCCTTGTTTCAGATTATGTCTCTGGAGAAATAAAAAATAAAAAATTAAAGAGGAATATGAGCAATTATAACATCAAAATGAAGAAAATATAAGTAGAAAGTATAACTAGAGGTCACCGATTGTGAAAACAATCTCAACTGGTTTGATTACTTATTATTAAATCACAGAATGTATTGCATTATTTGATAACCTGACACTGCACACAATAAACAATGTGAGAAACAAAGTCAACAAAATTAGTAACTCTGTAAAATTATAAATATTATACTAATAATTACAGTAATGAGTACTTCTTTCTAGCTAACTTGTTATCATCATAGATGATATAAATTTATAAATATGTCTTCTAGATTTGAGATTTCCTTGTCAACTTACAAAAATGAAAATGAAAGTACAAAAAACAGGTTTGGAGCAAATTATAATAAGCTGGATAAACAAAAGAAAATATAAACAGTCTTCAATAATCATGTGGATTATTGTACCACATAAAAATAGTAACTCTCAGTTCATTTCTGTGTGAATAATAAATAATTTTCAAGCTTATTTTATGTTTTTTTTATAATCAATCAATCAAATTGAAAAATATGACAATGGATGAGAAAACCCATAAATTCTGATTTTAAACTTTTGTTCAGATTGAATTTAAGCCTTGATAAATGTTATACATACTGTACTAGGTATAGTTTGTTAATTTTAGT
The DNA here is from genome assembly GCF_963402885.1 of Antedon bifida. Taxonomy (NCBI): domain Eukaryota; kingdom Metazoa; phylum Echinodermata; class Crinoidea; order Comatulida; family Antedonidae; genus Antedon; species Antedon bifida. The sequence continues at coordinate 254,161 of NC_136229.1, read as the reverse complement.
TAAATTTTGGTTCATTGTGTTGAGATGAATTATCACTGAAAAACCAAATTATCTATTTCAAATCAATTTTATGACTCATCTATTGGACAGTGGTAGTCCCTAACAACCAGTCATGTGACCTTCTAAAAATGATGTCTACAAAATATAATTATTTAATCATGTTTGCAAGTATAACTTGGCAATAACTGCAATTTTAAAATAACTTTAGCCTTCTTAATATAGTTATGGATTAGGGAGTGTCTCAGTTAGTCATGGAGTAAGTGGGAATGGGAATCAATCAATACCTACAGTAGTATCACGCTTAAAAACCCTAAAGCTCTGTCTACACTATCAAACTTTGTGTAACAAAAAAATTTGATGTGGCCATATATGGACATGATGATGTCATATCACTACCATATTTAAGCATATCACTACCACATTTTGAGCACATCACACTTTTTTGTCACATTAAGTTTGATAGTGTAGACAGAGCTTTAGAAATTCAACGAAAATGTGCATACCATTCTTCAGACTAGTTATTAATCAAAACCACCACTAGCTCTTTATATTGTTAAGATAACTAAAATAGCAATTTTAGTTGTCATTTGCACCCCTATAAAACCTTGGTTTTCACTAAGATGCAATGAAAGGACAAGTAATTTGGCCAATCACAAGTGATGGATTAATCAAACTGTAGATTGTCAATTGGTAAATTTGCTTGTGTAGCGCTTTACGTCCTTGCGCTGCATTCTAGGAGACCAAACTTAAGGGGACATCTTCAGATCCCAACAAAGTGTTCCTTTAAAAATTGGTCCTTGGGAAAATGTCCCTTTAATAGAGTGGGGTTCTACTGTATGCTTTGCTTTCTACTTGCATTCTCTATTGAACAACTGCACATGACCGAGAGTAGTCCCAGCGGGCCTGTGTACGATTATACTCAGCTTGCATTAACAATGGCTTTACCCAAGTCTAGCATAAGTTTTTTAAAGTATTCTTAATACTTATCTATTATAATTGACAATTGCATTAGTATTCTTAATACTTATCTATTATAATTGCCAATTTCATTTGTAATTGAGGGGATGGCAGAGTGCCTGCATTGTCTGTTTGACAAAGGGGGACATTAAGTTGATTTACTTGAGCATGAGATTATACTCATATATATATATATATATAGTAATGAGTAAGAAGATAACACTCACTACAGCACTGTTACTTAAGCATTATATACTTACACTTAGTCTTAGAGATTTGACATAATTTGCATGGCATTGCAGGTGCAGAAAATGACCACATGTTTGAATATGAACATCAGAAGATGAACATCCCAAAGAAGCTGCAAAGTATGACGACTCCTGAAAACACAAAATGAAACATAGTTAAGGTAAAAAAAGTATAACTGAACATGGATAATTGTACTGGAGGATCCAGGATTTTAAAATAAGGAGAGAAAAGGGGTAGAGTGGTTTGTTAGTGAAATGAAGCAAGTACTGAACCTAACATAATGTCCTATATTTTAAATTGTAGCATATGGACACAATTTATTTATTAGCAGAAATTTATCTAGTATTTTTTGATCCAAAAGATCAAAGTGCGCGATAAAAAAGTCAGCAAATGGGGTTGCAAACTGACACATTTTCTTGCGGACAATTTCAACATTTTATATTGGTTTTATTTATCAAAATACCCATATTCAAAAATATGTGGAAATGTGAAACAGCTGCGGATACAATACATGAATGGATTCATAGAGACGCTGTCAATTCCAAATAACATAGTAAAGGAAATATTCAATAACAGATGTAACATGAATCATGTTGCCTGCATTCACTACATTAACATATAAGTGTACTATGGATATTGTTGACCATCCTCTGGAAGTCCTTAGACCTCTTAAATTCTATTATTACTTTGGTAATTCACTTGAGCTTACAAGTCAAGGAGTCCTAATAGATAGTTCACTAAACCTCATTCACAATACAAGATGATCTATACACTGAACCAAATCTAATTTTGTGGAATTGTAGGATAACAATTATAGAGAAAGAAAAAGAAAACACAGGCATTTGGAGGCATCTTACCACTTATAAATTTCATATCAATGAGAGTAAGAAAATGTCAAATTAGTATGGAAAAAAAGTTTTTGCCTCTATTTTCTAATGGTAAAAGGACAGTTTGGCACACATGGCGTTTCATATAATACTTAAGCTGTAGAGACAAACATTTAAATGTAATTTTAATTTAATGCCTGGTTTGAGAGTGAAAACCAAATTTGTTTGCATTGTATAAATTATTAATTTATTGTGACATTTGATTTCTTGGGAGAATCAAAAAAACAAAGTCATCATGATAAAAGTCTGAGGTCCTCTAAAAAAAAGTTATTACTGTACAACATTTTGAACTATGTTAGTAACAGTAACACAAGACAATATAGAAAGTGTTAGACCTAAACATAAATGTCCTTAAATTTGTTATAAACAACATGTCAAGGGGGAGCACTGTGAGTACCTGATATTCATTTCACATACAATGAAATGAAAGTATACTGAGGGGGCAGTTAAAATGATTGAATAAAACGAGTAGGAGAATGAAATGTAACAGACATCAGTCAGAAAAGAAAAACACATACAATAAATACTCTGATGAATATCCCGCAATAAGGCATCAATTAAAACTAATTGCTTGATCTAATAGTTGCATTTCAAAATTTAATTTTTAATAATTTCACCTGGTTTTAATAAATATAATTATTATGGGATATTGATTAATTATGAATGAAATCCATAAGATTATTATATACCAGGAAAATAGGAAATTGATTGATATCATTAAAATGAAAATTAAATTAAATCTAATTGCTCTATTTTTCATAATCAGAAGACATTGTATATTAACATAATAAATGCCCTGTGTCTCTGATATTGGCTATGTGTGTTGACAACATTGTACACTAACATAATAATTGCCCTGTGTCTCTGATATTGGCTGTGTGTGTTGCCAACATTGTACACTAACATAATAAATGCCCTGTGTCTCTGATATTGGCTGTGTGTGTTGACAACATTGTACACTAACATAATAAATGCCCTGTGTCTCTGATATTGGCTGTGTGTGTTGACAACATTGTATACTAACATAATAATTGCCCTATGTCTCCGATATTGTGTGTTGCCAACATTGTACACTAACATAATAAATGCCCTATGTCTGGGTGGGTGTGTTGAAAACATTCAATTATTAATTTAATAGGAACATATACAAAGTCTAAAACAAAAACAAAGGATAAGATTAAATAGCAATCTTACTTCCTTGAAGAACTGTGTCAGAATAACTTTCTTTTGTTGGTTGATGACATGACTTGTTTTAGTTGGTTTCCGAATGACATCATTTGAACAGCCTGCTTCATGCTCTAACGCATCACCAACCACTGACCTGTGGTTTAACACTGGTTAAAACAAAAAAAGAAAGGTAAATAAAAAAAATTATATCACTTGACACTAACATTGATTTTTTTTTTTAAATCACGGAGAAAATTCAATTCAATTTTATTTTCATAAGATACATCATTATGTAATAACAAACAACATTTTGATATTGTAAGGCCACTTCACATGGTAGTAATACACTTGTATCTTCAAAAACCAGCCGACATTGTTTGCAAAAATTTCTTTATTTTAAAAACACAAATTACCGTTGGTCGTTTGAACAAGCACAACAGCTCCTAATGGATTGTCCTCTGACGCTGGAATAGGTTGAGTACATATCACACACTCAATCTGTTCCTCTAATGACGATATTGGATCAGTTTCCATAGAAAAAGATTCAACTTGCTTTGCACTTTCAACTGAAAAGAAACAAATATTACTAAAATTTTGTGCCCTATTAAATTTTCGACTTAAAAACAATAAATTAACTTGTTCACATTTTAATACTAAACCTGAAATTTGAGGATTTTCTTCCAAAAACTGCTTTTGTTGTGATGCAAATTTTGCTAACAAATGTTGTTGTCTTTCTAGTGCTTTCCTTTTTCTGAAAATACAAAATGTTTGTTGTTATACAATTTGTATAAATTGAATTAAATAAATTGTACTGTACTAATGATACTATTACTTTTGGATCTAGTCAATATATATAGTCATAATATTTTTTCACAAAAATATTGATATCACAAAAATTTAAGTGGTTTAAAAGTTATTCTTTATTTATAAATCTTATTCATTATCTGCAAACTTTTAGATGCATTTGTAAAGCTCTGTCTACACTATCAAACTAGTTTGACAAAAAAAGTGTGATGTGCCCAAATATGGTAGTGATATGACATCATCATGTCCATATATGGGCACATCACATTTTTTTGTCATATAAAGTTTGATAGTGTAGATAGAGCTTTAGAAACAGCAGTATGAGATACCTTTCACTGACGGCATCAACATTATCCTCTTCCTGTCTTTTCTTTGGCTGGACCTGCAATCTATCCGCACATTCCTTGCTCAGTTCTGCCAATCTGTCTAACAGCTTCCCAATGTAGTACGGTCCAGACCCGGCCTTTGGGTCAGTGCTTCCTGTCGCCTGTCGCTTATAAACTTTATCAGTTGATAATTTAGAGTACAGTTTCACAAGCAAACTTAACATACTTTCATTGATGTCCACAGAGGTACATTTGGCAGTGTCTGTAGCACTTGGTTGGTTGATAGGTATTGGGGCCTTTGCTTCTTCATCATAAGCAGTAGCCTCTGGTGGAATCTCAATCACACCAGTCATCTCAATGATGTCCATGGCATTTTGAATGGCATCAAAGAACTCCTCCTCCTCTTCGTCATCTTCTTCATCATCAATATCATCATTATCTGCCATTTCCATGTGGATGTCATCGACATCTGGTCCGAGGTTCCCGGCAAAGGCTGCCTGTACTGGTGGTTCTACTGGGAATGTGGAGTTTTCCGCATGGAGGTCCTTCAGCAACGCCCTCTACATTTGAGATGTACAAACAATGGAATGATTTTGGACTTTGATTTTGGTTGTTTATTCTTTTCAAATCCTTTTTTTTATTTGTTGTTTTTGTTTTATTTTTCATATGTTTACTTTCTGTGAGGCGAAAGTCAATAAATGAATTGATATAAATATACAATAAAATATTTTCAATGAGATACAATAATGTATATCATTACAAATGAAATTGTGAGTTAAAATACTATACGTATAAAAGGCCATATGTGACATAATATTTCACTTACAAATGGATTGCTGGAATCAGTTTTTTCTTTCCTTGTCAGTTCAATGGTCTTAATAGTATATGAGATGTTCTTTAGCATGTTGTTATATGGGAACCAATCAGAAAGCTCCATATCATTACAGGTGTCACCAACCTCCACCTGTATGACAAAAAATACCAACAACATTTCAAGGAAAACAACTTTTGTTGTTCTCGTAAGCAATTGAAAAATAAATGTTTTCAAGTATTCAACTCAGAACTTGACGTTGTTTAAAGTGTGGTTTTAAGAAGCATACTGAGTACTTACTTGAGTAATGTCATTTGGTTGACATTGTAAAGCTAATGATATAAGAGCAATACATTGATACATCACTGGTTCACTAACATCTTTCACATTCACAGCCTACAAATAAACAAGTAAACTAACATTTGAGACACAAGGTTTTACCTAAAATATCAATCCCTTTAGAAATATCAAACTTATCTTTTGTTTATCTGGGAAATATTGGAAATATTTATTTATATTTGCTCTTTTTACTAATTTATCATCTTACTGTTATAAAGTAAAATAGTATTAAAATACCTTGTGAAGTACAAGAAACAAGGCAGCATGTAATGTCCTGGAATGGAGTAGTTGTTGAACTGGTTTAAACTCTTGGTTGATGTCTTTCAGTGGTTGGTACGCTGGCCACAACACATCACTACCTGTGTGTTTACCACTCTGCTTCATTCTTTGGAAATAAACATATCGTTATCATTGTAGCACGAAGTAAAGCTCTTTCTACACTATAAAACTTTATGTGACAAAACAAATGTGATGTGCCCATATATGGACATGATGATGTCATATCACTACCATATTTTGGCATATCACACTTTTGTCAAACTAGTTTGATAGTGTAGACAAAGCTTAAGATTGTATTGTGCCCATACAACATAGTACAAGATCCTTTGTAAATAAACATCATACAGCAGTTAGAGATTTGTAGAAAGTTAGCCATGTGGATGATTTTGAGAATTATGATATAATGATTGGCTGTTTATGTTATTTATATTATTGATGATGATGATGAGATAATGACAATAATGTTATGATAATGATAATAATTTCATTCCATTTATTTCTTTGACATAAAGTTTGGGACTTTAAAGCTTGGTTTCCCTAGCAACGTAACCCAACGTAAGTTATTTGACCAATCACAAGCGATGGATTATTCGAAAAATGGCTTGTAATTGGTCAACTTGCTTGCGTTGACAGTACATCCTTGCGTTGCGTCTCTAGTTGGAATCACGCTTAAGCAACAATGAAGTGATATGTGCCTTACAACAATGACAAGCCACGTTGGTGATCATGTTGATGATGAATATTTTACTAATTTATTTCCAGCTTACATTGCAGTGTAGTTATCCAGCGCTCCTTGGTAGTCCTTTCTTTGCATTGACCTCATCTGAACCATAATTGGGTCAAACTCTGACGTCCAAAGCTCTGGTTTAAGTACGTACTGTCCCTGTCTAAAATTTCCACCAGATAACTGGGTAGGGTCCTTAAAATCGGCTACCTAAAATATAAGTTAAAAAAAGCCAATAATGAACATCACCACTTACAGGATGGTATCTTAACATATATCATACACATTTTAGCCAGGTCTCCTGACACTATGTGTTTTATTTGTATTTTACCAAATTTTAACCTTTTTGACTTTTTATATTTTTATTTGAATTTTTAGTTTTTAACAAACCATGTATATATATTACTGTGTTTGACTATGAATAAATGAATACTGAATGAATACTAAACTTGGGCATATACGGTATTTTGTTAATGCATATTGTAATAAAATTATCACAATTGGTATCAGAAACATGAACAAGTGAGAAACGCACAAAATATTGCAGTCTGCGTAATAGCACTCCAAGATGATCTTTGACCTTAGTGGATTAATTGGAACACATCTAAGGATGCCAATTGGTAAAATATTGTGAATGTAAATAAAATGCACTTGATTTTATGATGGCGAGCTAGTACATACTCTTATGGATTAATTGCAATAAGCATACCTCTTTTAAGATGTCTTCAAACATATCTGAAATGCTGAGAACTTCACTTCTCTCAGGAATGTAAAGAAAGTTAAGGACTGGTGAACAACTTTGTGATTTATTCTGTGTACTGTACACGCTTCAACATTCTAGTTAAATTACAGCTATTTCTTTCTTTGATGATAATGGTTTAATAAGTTAATAAAGTAATTCAATCAATCAATCAATCAAAAACACAATTTCAAAGGATATTTGATCAAGTAGTTGACTGTGTGTTTTATCTTTCATACACAGCATTGCGATAACTTCACTTTTTAGCAATTCATAATTTGACATACCTGGAATTAAATAACAAAATTAATTTGCATATTTAAAGAGTATGATCTTTCTGTCGAAGAGTCTTGTTGTTATGACTTATATGGCTATGAATAATTAATTATATTTTTTATAATTGATTTCCATTAAAAAAAAATTAATTATGTATTTTATAGTATATTTAATACAAGGGGTAATTAGGGCTACATATAGTAATTAGGGCTACAGATAATATTTTGCTTAAGCTGCCCCTGGCATTTATATTTCACAATGTATGTTACTGTAATCAAATAAATAATCAAATCATGATTCATCCACATTCAAAATTTGTAAAAATTAAATTTGACATTTTTAACAATAAACGCCAATTATATCCACCAACCCGAGATGATCGAAACAAATCAATTTCGAGAAATATACACACTAACCTAAGTGTATTCTTGTGTTGATCACGGCAAGTAATAAATATAGAGCGCCCTCTAGCATCACCATCTCCTGTCCTTCCTTCTTTAGGAATGTGTTAGTGTGTCTGGGATTCAGTGACAAATAGTCCAATACATGGTACCTATGAGTTAATAACAAACAACATTATATATTTGTATCATTATTATAATTACACATTTAGTCACAAAATCAGAATTACCAGTAACATGGATATATTCATACCTTTCCAGTATTGTAGTGATTACAACATCAGATTTTAATTTACAAGTGCATAACTGAAAAAAAAGAGTACAAATATTTATAATTAGAAAAGTTACAAAACAAAATATCATATCAAATATACCCTGGCATTTTTTATTTAAATTACATCTGAAAAATGTACACCTTTTACCGTGTAAGTGATGCGGAATGTATTCAGCATCAACAACATTTTATCTGGAAACAACACAGGCTTGTTTTTAGCTTGGCAGAGTAAAGGGTTATCAGTAGATCTCTACTCTTTTTGAATAGTCTACCAAGTTCTTTAACCGATGTATATATATATGGAACCAACAGCTTTAAGTCTCATCAGAAGGACTTACCTGAAGCAAGAAGATATCAAGGTCCAACATTGAAGAGCAGAAATGGCACTGGCTGTAAGTCATGGCTTGGGCTTTAATCTGAAGACCGTTCCTTATCCACATTCCAGCAAAGATTTCATACAAACATACCTAGAAACATAGGATGAAAGATTTCATACAAACATACCTTGAAACATAGGATGAAATATTGCAATACAGTACACACGCTTAACTTAACTTAACTTAACTTAACTTAACTACTCAAACTTAAGATTCAATTTTGTTTTCATTTCAAATTTCAAACTCTGTCTACACTATCAAACAAGTTTGACAAAAAAGTGTGATATACCTAAATATGGTAGTGATATGCTTAAATATGGCAGTGATATGACATCATCATGTCCCTATATGGGTGCATCACATTGTTTTGTTTGATAGTGTAGACAGAGCTTTAGTTACAGTATCTTACCTGTATTTGTAATGGAAACATCATCAATTGCAACATATAGCCATCTGTATTTGGTAACAATGGCTGTAGAACATGGGATTGCTTATTTACTGCCTATTAGATAAAATGAAGATATAATTAGAAAAGCTTGTAAGGTTAGTAAAATCATCATTGACAAGAAGCAGCAACCCACTAAAAAACATTTATGTTTATGTCATTGACAAGAAGCAGCAAATCCACTAAATAACATTTATGTTTATGTCATGCAATACTTGTGCTATGTTTATTGACACAGTTACAATTTTCAATAGGCACCAAAAGAAGTGGGTGCTAGTCAGTTAGGATACCATTTACCTATACACACAGATCAGACCAGAACAAAGACATAAACAAACTTAAATAGAATATATACATAATAATATACTTTTCTGGTATAACTGCCAGTTGACAAAAAATATGAAGGCTGAGAAAGTATGCACCAAAATACATTCAAAGTTACCCATGTTAAGGGACACCTTTTGGAACCAACAAAGTGTCCCCTTAATAATAAGCCTAAGTCTCCTGAATAGGGGGTTAGCCATTATAGTGTTAAAACTACCCTTCTACGTTTCAGTTTCCCCTTAATAGGGGGTACCTGGAATAGGAGTGACCCCAGAAAACGGATATTCTACTGTATGTACGTAGAAAAGAATGTAGTCAACTTACAAAACTAATGAATAGTGCTAGGTGCCTCAAAAGAGGAAGATGAAAAGAAAATTGCATTGGTGAGGGGGCACTATTCAAGTTAAGAGCATCAAACCAGTCCTGGATTTCTTCCGCACACACCGATATCATCATCTTGGAGAATTCTATCGTCTCTGATGTTTTGCAGTGACTAACAAGCTGCCACATGGGGGCAGCACAAGCTTCGACTTCGGCCGTGAATGCGGCGTAGTAATGAGGAGCAAACTCTAAATGCTGTTCACGTTCTCTTTCATTAAGATTAATTCCTAAAAAATAAAATCCATTTGGAAGTTAGTGGTGCAATTTATCATAAATTAGATTTCTCTCTTCTAATTATTTTCAAGGATAACCATAAGCGAATTAATTTACTATCCTTCTTAAAAGTTACAATCCTGTTTACACATAGATACAAGATGCTCTACATAAACAAAGTCTTGTGACAAAAATTGTGATGTGGCACATCACATCTAGTTTGATAGTGTAGACAGAACTTTAAACAAATCTTTGAAAGTGGAGTTGTTTTTTGTCATGAGAACACATTATGACATCTGACAGGATTTGAACCCAGATAAACCATAGCAAACTCAGGTAACTTGTAACATACCAGTAAACTCTGGTAACTTGTAACATACCAGTAAACTCTGGTAACTTGTAACATACCAGTAAACTCTGGTAACTTGTAACATACCAGTGAAAGTAAGTAATAAAGATGTCCACATCCTAATGAGATCAGGGCTTGCAAAGAACACATCTACACATGGCTTATGTGACATCAGGTTGGTCAGGTCACTGATGATTGGCCAATAAGAATGGTTTCTGATCACATGATTTGAACAGGAGACAACTTGGTGAAAGTTCACATTTGTGCCATATTCATCTGTGATAAAAGAAAACCAAACCAAAAGATATAACTCTATAATTTTCTCTTCAACTAGGTGCTGATAAATGGCTCCTCATTTGGGAGTTACTTGTAATGAAAAGTATTTCAATGAAGGAAGTTACTGAATTATTATTAATTATTTTTTGTTATAAATGAACTTGATTAAAACTACAAAATAAACTATTAAAAGTCTGATTTAATTAATCTTCATTTTTCATGTTTTTGGGGGACAATACATCTTTAATAATAGTAGTTGACAAATGAGATGTGCTGCTCTGTTACATACCTTTAATTTTGCAGTCTGTCAGTGAGCTACGTACCATCTCCTGAATTGATAGAATCATGATATGGAACAGTTGACAATTCTTAACGACGTGAGTAGCTAGGATTTCATTACTTAAGACCTGAACACTTATATGAACCACACGATCTGGAATCACTTCTGGAGAACGTACTAAGGACATGCAGATGCGAGAGTAATGCATCACAAATGCATCTGTGAAGGGTTTCTGAAATAGAGATTTTCAGTTATATATTGCCTGTTTTATTTTCCCTGTTCTTTATGGCTTTAAATGACAGAATGTTATAAATGATCTGTGGTTGTATAAAGTACTATATAAGAACATTCTGATTTAAAAATATAAATTAGACATCTTATACAATTACTTTGTATGATCGAGCGTAGTTCCATGAGGCTTGGATATGGAATTAGGGGTGGGATTATACTGAGATTGTATTATGTAAATGAAAGTTTTGTATCTAAATTTTGCCTAAACTAGAAGGTAGGATTATACTCAAGCACAGCCTTACACAAAAACTACTTTGAGATACCTTTATGAAGGGGACACATAGCTGTGAAGCAATATATGTTATGTGTCCCCCTAATAGGGGTTTTAATGTATTTGTATATCTAACTACTTGCTTTATATTCCACATCTGTAAGAAGGCTGAGAAGAAATGTGATGATTTTCTCTGGGAACTCATACTTGACCATCCAAAACATAATCTCTTGAAGAAAACTAGTGTGAACTAATATTTGTGACAATCCCGGGCAATCTAAATTGATGAAAAAAAATGAAATATCAAATTCATGAGTCAAAGTTTGACTGACGTTTTGTACGTTACTTAGTTTCACAGATTCTCTTCCCTTTAAAATTAAATGCAATAATATATTTTATTCTCATTTTTAAACAAGGTTAAAATTATATCTCAAAGATAAGCAATAATATAAGCAATATATGGTACCAATGTCCTTTTATATGAAGTTTTATTTTTTAATGGATTTTAACATTTTTCTAATTTATTGTACCATGAATTTTAACATTTTTTAATCTGAATTTAAAATTTTATGTTTGAATGTCGTTTTATATTGTTTTTAAGAGGGCCTCTTCAAGTCAGCTGTAGTACAGCTACCCTTGAATAAACCAAAGCTGGGTTAATTCTTATACCTTGTAAAATCTCTGGAATTGATGGTGTTGGCAAGGTCAATAAAGCTGCATAATATTCATCAATGGAACTTTCTTTGAACTTCTTTTTATCATCATTTGGCAGTACTGCTAAATCCTCTACGAAAAAAAAATGATGATGAATATCTATTTAATTCATCTAAGCGCTTGGTGGTTATGATGCTTGGCTACCAATTCAAAGGTCTTGAGTTCAAGCCTTTCATGTCAGGATGTTTTTAATGACAATTTACAACTCAACTCCAAAAGGATCTTGTGTATATGTTTATCTAAACAGGATTGCCACCTTTAAGAAGGATATTGAATGAATTTGCTTATGGTATCCTTGGCAATTTGCCTAAATGTATAAACAAAACTAAACATGTATAGGTGGAATGGAATACAGATAACATTTTATAACTGAGAGCAACCACATACAATTAAAAACAAGAAGTGGAATCTGATTGTTCTATTGCCCAAAAAACAGAATCTTTCATCATTCACAATACCTGTACTTGACAGTATTTTGTAGTTCTCAGGATTGCATAGTGATTGACAGATTACATGCTTCATAGCTCCTCCCATTTTGCTGAGATCGTCCAATAGCTGTGACACTTGCGTGTATTGCTCTTTCATTACTTCTGTAAGTTTATAACTGCCGTTTCTTTCTGTAAACAATAATAAATAACAATTTTATAATATTTACAAATGAACTTTTACAAAGACATTCAAAAGAAATGTGATGAACATATATTTCACAATGCACAGACACAAGAATGATGTACCTGGTTGACAAAGTTTTCGTAATCGAAGAACAAAATGGTAGACAATTCTAGGAACAACCAATTCAGCCATGGCAAGCAGATGAGATGGTGGCTTCTGAACAGATCTTTTTCCAGGGACATGATTGCTGCAAAATCTAGAAAAATAGTTTTTAGGATTATGTCACTGAATAAATAAATTGCAAATTTTGTCTGAGCATTCACACCCAACTATTCATTAACTATCGTCAACAGTTGGTTAGGTTATCACACAAAACCATCCTTTAGGATTTTATAAATATAGTTGACTTGCTGTCACAATCCGATGACCTCACAACACACTAACACAGATGTTGATGATCAGATGTCAAAGTCATTATCAATCCTCAATTGATGCTATTTTGACCAATCACATTACTCGTATTTATTTATGCTATGAAATATTACTTGTCTCTTCATATAATCTTTTCCTATGAATGGAGACAGTTTGGCCTATATTATAGGCCTAGTTAGAATATATATTAATTATTATATAGGATTCTGCGTACCCAGTATGTCGCATGGCATGAACATCTCCACAATCACAAGCTCCTCCCGCATGACTACGGAACATATTGAAGTCATGACCAGTGTGATCACTATTGTGAAAACAATCTGAGCATATGGACATACAAGGGGTTACTCCACAAGTTCTACATCTGTAGGCCACAAAGTTTGCAGTCCACACCAGGCCGCATCTTGACGCATCGTCGTACTTCAGTACCTCGCTCTTGAAATCATAGAACTCATTTCCTGCAGCCACTAAATACCGATACCAAACAACACAATCCGTATCGTCATTTGTGTCTAGCAGACGATGTAAAAGAAGATTAACATGTTTTTTAGCTAATTGAAGGGATACTTTTAATTTTTTGTCGATGTGAATTGCTGCAAACTTAGGCCCTAGTTTGGCAATTCCGTCCACTTCGTCGTCGATCGCCTCCGCCATATTTGTTGTTTTTATTTTCATAATGAGCGCCACCAACGACGACTCAAACTGACTAAAGTTACAAATTAAAGCCTCTGTCTGCACTATCAAACTTTATGTGATAAAAAAAATGTGATATGCCCATATATGGACATGATGACATCGTATCACTATCATATTTGGGCACATCACCACAATATTTGGGAACATCACACTTTTTTTTGTCAAACTGGTTTGATAGTACAGTATATACAGAGCTTTATAAACCAGTGATAAAGTACAGTTCAACCCGACCGTTAATTAGCCTGACCACCTTCCGTAAGCACTTTGAAAAGCCCGTTTGTTCTTCCTATCTAATTAGTGTATTTGGTATCTGTAAAGATATATAAAACAAAAAACATTTAATATGTATATTATTATAAAACATAATTCAGTATAAATTATTCAATAAACACATATGGGCAAAACTATCCATTTAAATTCAATATCCATAGACAATAAGTGATTTTTGCCGTAGGACAATTACAATATTCAAATTTCAACTATCCAGATGCAACTTCAACATTTTAGGTGGGGTTTTCTACTTAAAAAACTAAGGCCTAGCTCCAATTTCGAGGTTGGTATGATCGGCATCATTAATGTTCTATATTTGATCTCATCAGTCCTCATAACCCCAAGAACAGAGACAAACTATCTGTTTAAAACACATTTAAACTTGTATTCATAACATATTAATACAATGCAATACGACTGGTCTTAGAATAGAGGAAGAAAAGTTTCCCTAATGGTACAATAAGGCATGGGGTACAGGCCTATACCATTGAACAACATCGACAACCGTATTTCGCGCAAAAACTATTTCGTAAAAACTATTTATAAAACTTTATAAGAGTTTGACTGGCTGTCTGACTGGCTTATAATATAAAATGGTATTAATCCATTTACCAAGATAGGCCTACTTCTTCGTTCCAATGTGTATTAAAATTAAATTCCTCTAAATTCCTCTATCAACAATGCAAATATATTTTCTTCTGATTATTTCAAATTGTTGTTCCTTTGATTGATTGGATTGGTGTTTTCAGATACTACTACTCGATTCGTGACCAAAATAGTTGACAGACGGAACCTCATCAAATTGATTCATTTAATCTTTCAGATAAACAATTCAATTAGACAAACAGGAGTGATGTATTCGGTGTAATCAGTCTTTATTTATGAAATGGGCGTAAATAACGAGAAATTGCATATTGTTGTTTGATAAACAAAAACTGGCGTCGTAGGCCCAGGGAAGAGTGTAGTTTATTAACTCTTCCCTGGTAGGCCTAAATAAACATATAATAGTAATTGATTAAGAAATAGGCTTACTCATCATTCGATATCTACATAGTCCACGAAATTACCTTTAAAGATAATGAGGAAAGTGTAAATTATTATTTTAAAAATGAATCATTGTGCAAACAAATAATTTCTGATATATAGTAAGTTGAACAAGATTTTCTCCACATTGTCGACGGAACTAGGCCAACAAAACTATATTCAGCGGCAGCTTAGTGTAGCCTATACTCACCGTTTAAACAATTTCAACCTCTACAAAACTACCGAATAATTCTGTGAAGAACACTGGTGATCTGCCTGAAAAATAGTGAGTTTGTTTACTGATATAACATTTAAATGTTTTTAAATAACAGTTATTTACTTTGACCAAAAATTGAACGAAAAAATTATTTACCTGAAAATATTTCTATAGGCCTTTAATGCAAAACATAGTCAAATTGGCCAGTAAAGAGATTTTTAGTTGGATTTAACCGTTGTCTTTTAAGTGAAAACATGATTATACCCTCCTCCATTTTTCTACGAAAGTATCCATTATTAGAACTAAAAAATGGCCTATTCAAATCTTATTTTACAAATCTTAATTTTTCATGTTTTTGAGGGACAATATCATCTTTAAAAGTTGCGATTATAAATTATTCAGTTTTTTCCTGTTTTCTGTTTTAAGCAATGACAGTGTAGTATGTTCATAATCATAGTTTTACACTACCTTTTAGATCACTCTTCTAATTAAATGATAGCTATGTAGTATCATCACGTAAATTATAAAGTTTGCATTTTTAAATAAATTTTAATTATCTGTGGAGATTTTTTTTTATATATTTTATGCGATATTAATATTTTTGTTGACATGTTATTTATACGCAATTTTGGTAAACCTGGTCTGTGTTTGTATTTATATTTTTGGAAATAAAGAGAATAATAATGATACAATAAAGAACGAGAAGCTATCTTCTTAAAGGCCCATTCACACGATAACGATCGACGACTGAGACAAATATGCATTTTTCATACATAAAACAAAAGAAATATAAAAACTTTTCATTCTAGAACTATAGAACAACCATCTATGCTTCCTTTGATGAAAATGATATTTTTATACGTCTAATCAAATGACGTCATTTAGTCTTTAGTAAGAGCAATAATATCGTGACAATACAACGATTTTCTAATTTCTTTTGTTTTATGTAATAAATGCATACGATACGACAAATACATATAGGAGTATGTTTACAATTAAATTGATTTCGCATTAATGTTTTTTGTTTTCTATTAAGTTAATAGAATCATGGCGGCTCTAGCAGCATCAGGAGCAACAGCAGCAGGCGCACTAAAAGCAGCCTACAACATTGGGATGAAGGCTCTTGATGACATATCAGAATACTATTACGAAAATGAAGCCATGATTGCGTGGTGGAACGACTGGAAGTCAAGAGATCAGAGGGCTCGTATTGAGAAGACGTACAATCATGGAAGATTCTCGAGAGAAAGGCGAACCTTAATTTTTCCCAATGGAAGATGGTACTGCTGCTTTACACAGCAAGGTCTGCTCTCAAAGAATCAGCCTTTAGATAGATAACTGATTCCCAGTTGTTAAATAGTACGGTCTATTGAACGACATGTGACCCACTTGCAGTACCAGACCTAATACATTTTTGTTATCAAAATGAATTTAATTAACTGCTCACTTTTAGTTTAGAAATAGGTGATAATTAAAACAGGTGGTGGCTTTTATGCAAATATTGACTGTAATTTAAACGATACCGATCGTGAATGATTGTAGGCTTTTCAATTGCAAGAATTTTGACGTTAAACGACAATTTATAATTATTTACAATGAATTCAACACTTGAAATAATGGTAAATATGAATATGTAACACAAATGATATTGATAAACTAACAGCAAAATGATAGAGTAATGTCCTCATCATAATCAGTTTTGCTTTGTGATTGTTTTTTTATTTTTGATTACAACCATCATTGAAATTAGTTGGTATTTTGGTACTTATATATAATTATGTTGATGTGTTTTTCTAAAATAAATAAATATATTTAATAAAATTGATTATTACACAACCATGAATATTAGGATCAGTTAAGTTGTTTGTTGTTCCATCACAAATCAATGCAACCTATTTATGAAATAAAAGATATTGATTGTAATGAATCATTAATTGCTGTTAATATATTATTTTTGATTGTGATAGATAATCTCTCTTTTCATAATTGGTATAATTAAATTGATTATTATTGGATAATAAAAGATAAGCGGATTGTCTATTGAGGTTAATATTCATGAGTTGATATCCAACGTGTAAAATTACCTACTAAAACTAAAATCCTAGACCCAAACAGAATATGAAAAACTAGACATAAAAAAGTTACTTTGTAAATAAAATAGTTTATTTATGTCTGTATAATATACATCTGTAGATAATAATCTGATCGTCATCCCATCAACTTAAGTAGAAAAATACATTTTAAGTATAAAACATGATTTTAAGAACAACATCTCTGGTACCTCTGATACATTACAGTACACAATTGTGTTTTCACAATCATCGTTGAAATATTAAAATAATTATTAAGTACAGTATATAAACCATAATAGTTTCATAGGTATTATTATCAAGCGAACTTTGACCTTTCTAAGCATACCACAAACAATAAACAAATACTACAGAATGGTATTTACTAAAGCTTGGTTCCTATTAAATTGTGAGCAAGGGCTTATCTGTATCAAAAGTGTATTGACCAATCAGGAGGGAGCAACGGCCATTCATAAAATGTAACCAACTAGATAATAGTACATAATACACCAAATATTCCATTCTAACTAAACACTATCCTACTGACAATGTCCCCAATCATACCCTATTCAACCAAATTGGTATCATTTACTATTCAACCCATTATACTCTAACCAATTCTACCAATCTCTTTTCCCCCAATCATACCCTATTCAACCAAATTGGCATCACTTACTATTCAACCCAATTCTACTAACCTCTTTTCCCAAATCATACCCTATTCAACCAAATTGGCATCACTTACTATTCAACCCAATTCTACTAACCTCTTTTCCCCAATCATACCCTATTCAACCGAATTGGCATCACTTACTATTCAAACCAATTCTACCAACCTCTTTTTCCCCAATCATAACCTATTCAACCGAATTGGCATCACTTACTATTCAACCCAATTCTACTAACCTCTTTTCCCAAATCATACCCTATTCAACCAAATTGGCATCACTTACTATTCAACCCATTATACTCTACCCAATTCTACCAACCTCTTTTCCCCAATCAACCCATATCATATCAACCCATATCATATCAACCCATATCATATCATATCAACCCATATCATATCAACCCATATCATATCAACCCATATCATATCATATCATATCAACCCATATCATATCAACCCATATCATATCAACCCATATCATATCAACCCATATCATATCAACCCATATCATATCAACCCATATCATATCAACCCATATCATATCAACCCATATCATATCATATCATATCAACCCATATCATATCAACCCATATCATATCAACCCATATCATATCAACCCATATCATATCAACCCATATCATATCAACCCATATCATATCAACCCATATCATATCAACCCATATCATATCAACCCATATCATATCAACCCATATCATATCATATCATATCATATCAACCCATATCATATCAACCCATATCATATCAACCCATATCATATCAACCCATATCATATCAACCCATATCATATCATATCATATCAACCCATATCATATCAACCCATATCATATCAACCCATATCATATCAACCCATATCATATCAACCCATATCATATCAACCCATATCATATCAACCCATATCATATCAACCCATATCATATCAACCCATATCATATCAACCCATATCATATCATATCATATCATATCAACCCATATCATATCATATCATATCAACCCATATCATATCATATCATATCATATCATATCAACCCATATCATATCAACCCATATCATATCATATCATATCAACCCATATCATATCATATCATATCATATCAACCCATATCATATCATATATCATATCATATCAACCCATATCATATCAACCCATATCATATCATATCATATCATATCAACCCATATCATATCATATCATATCAACCCATATCATATCAACCCATATCATATCATATCATATCAACCCATATCATATCATATCATATCAACCCATATCATATCATATCATATCATATCAACCCATATCATATCAACCCATATCATATCAACCCATATCATATCAACCCATATCATATCAACCCATATCATATCATATCATATCATATCATATCATATCATATCATATCATTTTATTAAGTAAAACAAAGTTGAACTAGAAAGAGCAGGAGCAGCTCATTTTTTTTTTCTATTAACTATAAAAAAACAAACATAAAATATCTAAAAAAATATATAAATATGGTGTAATTTTAAAAAAATACTATAAAAATGTTAAAATATGATATGTAAATTGCAATGCAAAATTGCATTACAGATATAGGTACGGTACCTTAATCTTAAGTATGTACTTAACCTTTGGATAAAATAGTTAATATGGTGTTTGCATATGAAACCATTTGGCATGCTGGTGGGCAAGTCCAGCTTTAAATTATGTTAAAATTTGTTTTTTAACCCTTAAAAATAGTAGGGCTAGAAAACAATTTTATCTTTTTTTTAAAATTTGGTAATAAATTGAGGGATATATTTAATTATAAATTGCATCCATATATAAAACTGCATATTGAGTAATTTTTTCTGCAATGTCACCAATAACGTACCTCACACTTTACTTAAGTTCTATCTACAGTTTTTACTTAAAATTGATAATTAAATTGAAACTGTCAAAATGGTTATAATTTGGCATTATATTTTCCCTGATATTTTTTAGCATTTACCTTGTTATAAAAGTTTTGGTAAATTATTTGTAAAATATAGAATTATGCTACTTCTTTGCGAAAAAACTTGTTTATTTTAAAATGTCTTTTTGAATTTGTTGCTTCTCTATAAATGAAAACAGACTTTATTTATAATAAATTGTATATACATAATATACATTTAAACACACTGTATAATGAATTGAATATTTACATTTTGATATATATACAAGCCACAATGAATAAATTATAAAAAATACACTGTGACATGTCCAAGACCCTTGTTTGTCACAACCCATAAGTGGCCGGGTAAACAAACTTAAGTGTAAGGTCTTAAGACCCTAGTTTGTCACATGTTTTACCCAATAAGTGGCATTTAAATTTATAATTAGGCAAGAGATTAATATTGATCTTCTTCCTCTTTCCACTGCTTTTTGAATAACTTAAGTGTAAGGTCTGAAGACCCTAGTCTGGCTCACATATTTTCTAGCAAACAATTTCAGAATAGCTTAAAACACACTAATGTACTAAACTTGATAGAAATGGTTATAACCCTAATACCTTTGTTACTGTGTTAAAAACAAAACCAGTTCGTTTAAAAAGAATACTAATTTAATTCTAAAATCTATCTTAAAGGATATTTATATTTTAAGCATCTTCACACCCAGGCGTTTCCATTTCGACCTCCTCTTTAATATCTAACGTTGAGGGCGACACCCAATGACCGTTGCTAGCGTTGAATATGCACTTGTATATAAAAGCAGCAAGGACACTACCACATACCGGTGCGACAATATATACCTACAAAATAAAGGCAGTAAGTTACGTAGAGAATTTGAATGTAAGATACACTATATACTACAGTATTACTAGTATCAAAGCATAGTGATAACAGTGATACCACAAACAACTGATGTGCCCAAATATTGTAGTGATATGCCCAAATATGGTAGTAATATGACATCATCATGTCCATATATGGGCACATCACATTTTGTTGTCACATAAACTTTGATAGTGTAGACAGAGCTTAGCAAAGACTGTGATGGTGGTGTGGGAACCATGCTTCAATGCAGAAGTAAATTAAATCATGAAGCTATCAAAAAGTTGGTTTAAGATAAGAAAATATTTGTTAACAAATTTAAGCTATTTTAAAAGTTTCTCCCATACTTACCCAAATGTTCTGGAAATCACCAAGGAAAATATTTATCATTTGTTAAAAAATTTTATATTTTATCTAGATATTTCAAAATTTCCTCTCATACTTACCCAAATGTTCTTGAAATCACCAAGGAATACTAATGGTCCCAGAATCCTAATTGGATTCATACTTGCTCCAGTAAATTTAAACTAAAATTTAAAAAAATCAAGTTTAGACAAAGTTACTTGCACATTTTCAGAGAAAACTGAAAACTAAGGAGACTAAAGCAGCCATTTCATTTAAAGTTCAACTGTATTTAACCATGGAAACTCAAACATTTCAACACAATGTCTTAAGCTCTGTCTACACTATCAAACTAGTTTGATGAAAAAAAGGGTGTTGTGGCCAAATATGGTAGTGATATGCTTATATATGGTAGTGATATGACATCATCATGTCCATATATGGGCACATCACATTTTTTTTGTCACATAAAGTTTGATAGTGTAGACAAGGCTTTACTTTTTAAATTTAGATAATGTTTAAGATTTATTATATTTATATTAATGTTTTTTTTATTCCCAAAAATGAAATGAAAAATGAAAGAGAATTAGGTAGTTAATTTGACAAGCCGGAATATTGGCAAGTCAAGACTACTTACGCCCCATAACGTGTTTAGAAGGAAGGCAAGACCGACAGACACAGCTGCTGATGGCCGATGACCCAACAGATTAGAATCCTCAGTTGCCGCAACAAATGTAAACATTAAGATGAACGTCATTATCAATTCTAACGCAAACCCTTGAAAATTGTTGATAATACCGAGTTGAAGATCATTCATTGCTACGTTTGTTTGAACCAAGTCTGGAAGGCACCTATAAAGAAATACCAACACATATTTGTTATAAAGAATAATATTAAAGAGGAAGGTAATTGAGAGTTTTTAAAAAGGAGGGTCACAGTTGATCAAGATTTTGTAGTATTAGTTTGAACCAAGTTGGCAAGACACCTGTACAGAAATACCAACACATAATCTTTGTATGACGACGAAGGTAATTGATGAGTTTTTAAAAGGAGGGTCAAAATTGATCAATATTTTGCAGACTAACAAATAACATATTATTTACCTGATAAATACTCACTTTCAAGCTCATGGCCATTTTCGTATTTTTTAATTGAAATAGAATTAAAAGTTTTCTTATAATTGGTTTTTAAGAACATAAGGAAGTTGTGAGAACCCTCGTCACCACATTGGTTATAGGCATTGCTATTGTATGGTTCAATGAACTAAATGGTGCACTATGGACCTATTATCTATAAGTATAGGTACATGGATGCACTATGGTTTAGACTCTATTCAAGCAAAAATGCTTGATGATGTATCTTGTGTATATGTTTGTCTTGTGAACAGGATTGCCACCTTTAGGAAGGATAGTGAATGAATTCGCTTATGTTATCCTTGGCAATTTGCTATATAAAACAACACAAAAACAAAGCAGAGATATTATATTGATTGAAGCTTACCCCTTCAGAAGAGCTGTTCCAGTAAGAGCTCCCACACCCTGTGCTACGATGTACACAACACCAGTTAACAGACTTATCCTCCTAGCTGTTACCATGCCGATACTTACAGCAGGATTCATATGTGCTCCACTTATCCTCTCAAAACAATGCATTAATGTTACAACTAAAAAAAAAATATTATTCAAAATTATTATTTAAATATACATTTTTGAAACATTAATTAAGAACAGGATAGCCTTGAACATATTTGTATTTATACTGCTATATTTCCCCTTTTTGGAAAAACAAAATTGGATCGAAAGGAAAGTTACACTGAATTTAACTGAAAAAAAACCCCATCTATATAAGAACA
Source organism: Antedon bifida (assembly GCF_963402885.1). NCBI lineage: Eukaryota > Metazoa > Echinodermata > Crinoidea > Comatulida > Antedonidae > Antedon > Antedon bifida. Next base: position 231,076 of record NC_136229.1, on the reverse strand, counting down.
AGTATTTTGTCTTTTTATAAGTAAAATAATTATTTTCCCCCAGCTTTGTGAATATTCCACAAAATGACCTATTTAAAGTGTGATTTTACTAATATCTTTACTTTCCATGTTTTAAATTTTTGTTTTCAATTTAATCACGTGGCAAATATTTACCACAAGAAAACTGATAACAAAGCTGAACACATAATATGTTTACCAAAATACTGTACACTGTTCATTCCTCTAAGGCTAAGGCTTCCTTTTGGTTAATCTATAGCTTGTCTGATGGCATGATAATATGTACTTTAAACATGAACCATACAATGGCTAACCCCTAATCTATTCAACATTGAATTATTCAATACACACAGCCTTTTCCGGGGAAACTTGTTATATTGTTAAAGCTACTGTGCATTATGTACTGAATAATGGTTATGATGAAAAGTTTTTTTGTCTTTTGTCAACATGTTTTGTTGTATGGAACTAAAAATTTACCAAACCTGGTACCACGTTATACACCTTCCATTCTTTACAAAACTGTATGAACAGCTAAAATCAACTATAAGGAATTACCAGACTGTCCGTAGGCACCTATCGCCTTATTTGGCGCGTTATTTTATCGTTTAAAATAACCTAAATAGTACAATAACTTTATAATTTTATCTTTAAGATATCCTTCTAAAAATCTAACTGACAATGGATAATATTTTAATATCAAATCTAAAACGACCGGAGAAGAAACAGATTTCCAAACATTTAATGACAATGAAAATATTAAATCAAGTGTTAAAATTTAAACAATAGATTCTATAAGAGACAAATGGAGCGGAAAGACGTGAAAGCTGACGACTGGTATTCTATTCAGCGGTTTGACAATAAGGAAACTATGAACACACAATATAACCTACAATTTACAAGTTGGATTCATTATGATGAACCAATTAAAGTTTATTCTTTCTGTTTTCAGCAATGAAATACTTTACCAAATCAAAAACAATCAAACAAATGTAAGGCTATTAGATCAATTGCTATAGTGTTCAGTATTAGGCAGGAATCTTTTTGTACAAAGTACGTTCTGATGTTGAATTAAGTCTATCACAAAATGTTGAGTGATTTGTTTTTGATTATAAAAAGGACCCTTAAACTTCATTTAATTTTGTATTAAAGGGAAATGGATTAATATATATCCATTAAAGGTAATGGATATATATTTCAGTATTAGGCAGTAATCTTTTTGTAAAAGTACGTTTTGATGTTGAATTAAGTCACAAACTTTTGAGTGATTTTGGTTTTTTATTATAAAAAGGACTCTAAAACTTGATTTAATTTTGTATAAAAGGGTAATGGATAAATATTTAAATGGTAAGGTCTGTTGGCAAGCTTCAACGACGGGTCAAAACAAAATAAACTCTACGATTTACAATTTTGTAATTCTGAGCCGAGAGATCTCTAAGGACTGTGAGAGAGTTTAAACATTGCAATAAATGTATCAAATTTAGCTCCATCCTGTTTTTATAGAAGTTTCCTATTAATTAATATGATCTGCCTGGATGTGATACATTTATAATTTGATCTGTTGTTTTTTGTTTCATGCCTCAAAATGTCTTGAAGTCTAAAATCAAAAAGAATGGCAGGATTGAAAAATATGAGTGTGCACTATTATTGTAAAGGGATGTATGGTTTTAATTAATATAAGGAGTATTGTCTTAAGTTTTTAATTAACATGTTGTGAAGTTTGTGATGGTAAAAACATGCTAAAGACAAGTCACCTTAAGTAACCTTGGTTAAGCACTTACTTATAATTAACAAAAGAAGGTGGAATTAAATGAAAGTGCTTGTTTGAAAATAAAGCAGCCACTTTGAAACCACAAACTCAATTATATTATCAATTGAACTTTTATCTCCCTACTCAATCAATTAAACACATCAATTTCATATTTTTATGCATAAAAATTGATTTAATGAAATAAAAAAGTTAAGATAACCAATAAGATAAGATTTATAAAGCATAGCTCAAGAAACGGCAACCCAATTAACATCATATTAAATATCAAGAATCTTATTTTTAGTGTTCAAAAGCATATTAAAGTCTTATGCATTTCAATTTGATCCAATGAAATAAAAACATTAAAAAAAACACATTCAACCCAATTAACACCTTATTAAATATTGAATTTCATTTTTTTCTTAGCAATATTTCAGCAGCAGTAGCAACATGGTACAAATAGTGCAGTGTTTAGCACCTATCAAGCTTTTTTTTTTTTTATCTTTTATGGGTCTCTCCCATCTTTATTCATTCAATCTTTATTCATTCAATAATGTATATACAAAATTCATTATTATATAATATAATAAAATACTATCATAGAAGAAGTTGTTAATATAAGACAGCACACATTCAAACAATCTTTTTATAGTACTGTATATAAATATTGCACATACATTAAAGTAAACTTTATAATATTATATCTTATGAATATTGTTTCAAAAAGAACATTAATTTTTTTTATTTATACAATTTTTCAGGTAAGTAATACGTTTCATTATTTTTATACATAATTGTTGTTTATAGCCTATCAAGCTTAAACCAAAAACAATCAACTATTGTAATTGTTTAAAAAGCTTTCATTTTAAAACAGTATTGGTCATATCAGAGTAAATTTACACAATTAAACTTCGCCAGAATTTATAAAATCTGAAGATCTAAATGTCTTCTCATTAATATAGAAGAAAAAGACATTTCTTGATATTTTATTGATTTTATTTAAGTCTCACAATTAATTTGAAATATTAGAAGCAGCTGCAAGTTTATTTGATTTTAGGATTTCTCCAAGGGAACAATAAACATACAAAACCCACAATTCATTTCAATGCATTCTACTTGAGTAAATTAAGTTAAGAATCTCAATATAGTTTTCATACAATAAAAGTCATTTTCTATCAAACACCTTGAACCTTTATTTCTAACGGCTCAAAATTATCCCAACATTTTGGATGTTTTTAGAAAAGTTAAATATACTGTACTGTATTCTAAAATAAAATTCATTATTCACTAAAAATTGTGAAAAAACTGAAAGTCTGTATATAATAAAGAAAGGTAATTAAAACAAAAAGTGTATTAGGGCGTGTTACAGTGAAACATTCTTTAAAGATTAAAGATTCTATTTTGGTTGACTCTCTCTTGTACATCTTTACTACACATCAGCAACACACAAAGTCTGACCACAATTCTATTTTGGTGGGCTCTCTCTTGTACATCTTTACTACACATCAGCAACACACAAAGTCTGACCACAATTTGATTGAATTGCTGAACACTATTTTATACAAAGTTTGCTCTATTCTATATGCATAAGCCAACATGTGACTTCGTGATTGAAGGTTTTATCATCCATTCAAGACAAGGTGAGGAGGTTTTATAATCAATTCAAGGCCAGGTGAGGTGCTCAAGTGGTGGAGAGGAATCACTCTAACAAAAAACTTTGATGTAAAATCTAATGAAAATAAAATGCAGATGCCCATATAGTCTGAATAGTAAATTTGCTTGTTTTTTTAGTATTTTAATGCAGAAAACAATATTTTAAAATCCACTTATCATTGTAACCAGGGAGAAAATGTGAAATGTTAGGGGGGGGGGGGGGTAAAAGAATAATACAGGGGTCTTAGGGGTAGTACCACTAACTACATTTACCAAGTTGGCCTCATATTTACTGTACAATAGGACACAGGGGTATAGTGTACCAACTGGGTTGATTGTAGCAGTAGAGCAAACAGTAATTGAATGGGTCAAGTCTACTGATCTTTGTAATTTAAATATAATGGAATCTCTACAGTAGGAGTGGAGTACAGTAGCTGGAGACAAGGATACTCAGCAATACACTACTGTAAACTATAAACATAAACACACTCTAACTTTGCAAATGTAATTTCTAAAGCTCTGTGTACAATATAAAACTTTATGTGACAACAAAATGTGATGTGGCCAGATATGATTATGATGATGTCATATCACTACCATATTTGGGCATACCACTATCATATTTGAGCATATGACACTTTTTTGTCAAACTAGTTTGATAGTGTAGACAGAGCTTAACAATAATGTTGTAGAACAGGTATAGGTAGGTGTAGTCATGAAATCAGTTAAGAGAGCAATAATCCATTTTTATAGTTTGTGGCCGATTTAGAGAATTTAAAAATATGTTTCATTTTTTTGGGAATTATGATAGTGAAAGTGGCTTATGGTGTTCCCTGGTGGTACAAAATGTTTTACATGGATGGTATGTTTTACATGGTACACATGGTGTTTTACATGGATGGTATGTTTTACATGGTACAAGAGTGTTTTACATGGATGGTATGTTTTACATGGTACACAGTGTGTTTTACATGGATGGTATGTTTTACATGGTACACAGTGTGTTTTTACATGGATGGTATGTTTTACATGGTATACAGTGTGTTTTACATGGATGGTATGTTTTACATGGTACACAGTGTGTTTTTACATGGTAACTGTACTGTATGCGTTTCTCATGGTATATTTCACATACAGTATATGTTTAATTATTAAAGTCAACAGGTGAAGATTCAGCAGGTCTCAACAAGTTTTATATCACAGGAAATTTGGGATTTATAAGTATTTTATGGTTATTGTTCTGAAACTGGAATACAAATACAAAGTAGGTTATTAACCTTCAATGTATTCTTTATTATTATCAGGCAGCCATCTTTAATGTTTGCCTACAAACAGTGCTCCTGTTGTAAAGCTATGTCTACACTATCAAACTAGTTATACAAAGTGTGATATAATGTCTAAATTTTGTAGTGCTTTCTGCAAAATTAGTAGGTCAACAGTTTCTACTTGTTAAAAATTCGCAACCAACCAATCTGAGCTCAGGAAATGATTCGCACTCGTGTGAATCAAAAAGCTCAGCAAACCCCCGATGAAAATCGCAGCTATTAGCAAATTTTTCTTTGTGGAAACATTGGATTCATGCGTGACAAACCTCCTATAAACCATAAGCCAATACTCACACAGATAAGTGTATCGTAGAATACAATAGGCTACATTAATGCATGTTTTTAATGAATGATGTGTTCTTTAGCCAATTTTGGCCAAACACATACCAAATTCTCATTTTACATGTCATACATTTAAGTTGCATGCAGGTTAAAAAATAAATGTTATTAAATACTGTAGCGTTCCCAATCCTTTCTAAAATGTTGTTTCATAAAGTTTGAAAAGTTTATTACTAATTACTGAGAATATATTTTAAGTTTTATCGCCAAAGAGAAAGAATAAGTATATAGACCATTGTGCTAAAATAACCAAACCCAATATAATATAGCCCAGAACAAGTAGGCATACTGTACATGATACAAAATTAAAATTATTTTATTAGTAATATTATTTTTAAAGCAATTGCAAAACAATAAAATCAAGAACGAGTAAAATAAGTAGTACTAGCTGTAGAAGTGTACTTAACGGCGGATGGCTTCCTACAAACATCTAAGCCGAATGTCCCATTTATTATGGTAGTAACAAACGGTGCTAGGCATAGCCGTCCAGGCCTAGAATAAACAAATACAAGGGCCGTTTACCTGCCATTCCGAGCGTTAGGCTTGTTTTCATAATATCGGTGTCTGACTGATCCCCACTAGGCGTGGCGACTCCGACGATTAAAATGAACAGAAACGTACATAAAAACTCAGCGATTAAACGTCTAAATAAATCTACAGTAAAAACGCAAGATTTTGCGGATTTAACACTTGAATTTGACTCTGCATCGTGGGTACTTCGCCTCCTACCCGCCATAGTCACGACCGACAAAACTTCGCTTTGCTTTTTGATTGAGTTGTTGTTGAGTAAGTAAGTACTTACTTTACTACTTGTTGGTGTTTGTTTTCAAAAGTATAGAGGGCGGGCAGCAATTTTTTACTGTCCATAGAGACAATGATTGATTGAAGTCGAACTTGTTCAGAATAAAATGTCACGTCACAAACATAAAAAAAAAACTAAATTAAATATAGTTATTAAAAATAAACAAAAAATAACATGACATTCGCGTTATTAGCAGGACGCTCTGCCGATTGAGCTAACCGGCCGGTTGGATACAATGATGTCACATTTCTATGATTCCTGGTTAAACATACTCTATGACTAAAAAGACGACAAAAATACATTACTGACCAATATGGGGCTCGAACCCATGACATTCGCGTTATTAGCACGACGCTCTGCCGACTGAGCTAACCGGCCGGTTGGTAACATTGATGTCACATTTCTATGATTCCTGGTTAAACATATTCTATGACTGAAAAGACGACAAAAATACATTACTGGCCGATATGGGGCTCGAACCCATGACATTCGCGTTATTAGCACGACGCTCTGCCGACTGAGCTAACCGGCCGGTTGGTTACATTAATGTCACATTTCTATAATTCCTGGTTAAACATACTCTATGACTGAAAAGACGACAAAAATACATTACTGGACGATATGGGGCTCGAATCCATGACATTCGCGTTATTAACACGACGCTCTACCGACTGAGCTAAGCGGCCGGTTGGATACATTGATGTCACATTTCTATGATTCCTGGTTAAAAATACTCTATGGCTGAAAAGACGACAAAAATACATTACTGGCCGATATGGGACTCGAACCCATGACAATCGCGTTATTAGCACGACGCTCTGCAGACTGAGCTAACCGGCCGGTTGGATAGATTGATGTCACATTTCTATGATTCCTGGTTAAAAATACTGTATGACTAAAAAGACGACAAAAATACATTACTGGCCGATATGGGGCTCGAACCCATGACAATCGCGTTATTAGCACGACGCTCTGCAGACTGAGCTAACCGGCCGGTTGGATACATTTGATGTCACATTTCTATGATTCCTGGTTAAAAATACTGTATGACTAAAAAGACGACAAAAATACATTACTGGCCGATATGGGGCTCGAATCCATGACATTCGCGTTATTAGCACGACGCTCTGCCGACTGAGCTAACCGGCCGGTTGGATACAATGATGTCACATTTCTATGATTCCTGGTTAAACATACTGTATGACTGAAAAGACGACAAAAATACATTACTAGCCGATATGGGGCTCGAACCCATGACATTCGCGTTATTAGCACGACGCTCTGCCGACTGAGCTAACCGGCCGGTTGGATACAATGATGTCACATTTCTATGATTCCTGGTTAAACATCTGTATGACTGAAAAGACGACAAAAATACATTACTGGCCGATATGGGGCTCGAACCCATGACATTCGCGTTATTAGCACGACGCTCTGCCGACTGAGCTAACCGGCCGGTTGGATACAATGATGTCACATTTCTATGATTCCTGGTTAAACATCTGTATGACTGAAAAGACGACAAAAATACATTACTGGCCGATATGGGGCTCGAACCCATGACATTCGCGTTATTAGCACGACGCTCTGCCGACTGAGCTAACCGGCCGGTTGGATACATTGATGTCACATTTCTATGATTCCTGGTTAAAAATACCGTATGACTGAAAAGACGACAAAAATACATTACTGGCCGATATGGGGCTCGAACCCATGACATTCGCGTTATTAGCACGACGCTCTGCCGACTGAGCTAACCGGCCGGTTGGATACATTGATGTCACATTTGTATGATTTCTGGTTAAACATACTGTATGACTGAAAAGACGACAAAAATACATTACTGGCCGATATGGGGCTCGAACCCATGACATTCGCGTTATTAGCACGACGCTCTGCCGACTGAGCTAAACGGCCGGTTGGATACAATGACGTCACATTTCTATGATTCCTGGTTAAACATACTCTATGACTGAAAAGACGACAAAAATACATTACTGACCGATATGGGGCTCGCACCCATGACATTCGCGTTATTAGCACGACGCTCTGCCGACTGAGCTAACCGGCCGGTTTGGATACAATGATGTCACATTTCTATGATTCCTGGTTAAACATACTGTATGACTGAAAAGACGACAAAAATACATTACTGGCCGATATGGGGCTCGAACCCATGACATTCGCGTTATTAGCACGACGCTCTGCCGACTGAGCTAACCGGCCGGTCGGATAGAATGATGTCACATTTCTATGATTCCTGGTTAAACTTACTCTATGACAAAAAAGACGACAAAAATACATTACTGGCCGATATGGGGCTCGAACCCATGACATTCGCGTTATTAGCACGACGCTCTGCCGACTGAGCTAACCGGCCGGTTTGATACATTGATGTCACATGTCTATGATTTCTGGTTAAAAATACTGTATGACTAAAAAGACGACAAAAATACATTACTGACCGATATGGGGCTCGAACCCATGACATTCGCGTTATTAGCACGACGCTCTGCCGACTGAGCTAACCGGCCGGTTGGTAACATTGATGTCACATTTCTATGATTCCTGGTTAAACATATTCTATGACTGAAAAGACGACAAAAATACATTACTGGCCGATATGGGGCTCGAACCCATGACATTCGCGTTATTAGCACGACGCTCTGCCGACTGAGCTAACCGGCCGGTTGGTTACATTGATGTCACATTTCTATAATTCCTGGTTAAACATACTCTATGACTGAAAAGACGACAAAAATACATTACTGGACGATATGGGGCTCGAATCCATGACATTCGCGTTATTAACACGACGCTCTACCGACTGAGCTAACCGGCCGGTTGGATACAATGACGTCACATTTCTATGATTCCTGGTTAAAAATACTCTATGGCTGAAAAGACGACAAAAATACATTACTGGCCGATATGGGACTCGAACCCATGACAATCGCGTTATTAGCACGACGCTCTGCAGACTGAGCTAACCGGCCGGTTGGATACATTGATGTCACATTTCTATGATTCCTGGTTAAAAATACTGTATGACTAAAAAGACGACAAAAATACATTACTGGCCGATATGGGGCTCGAACCCATGACAATCGCGTTATTAGCACGACGCTCTGCAGACTGAGCTAACCGGCCGGTTGGATACATTTGATGTCACATTTCTATGATTCCTGGTTAAAAATACTGTATGACTAAAAAGACGACAAAAATACATTACTGGCCGATATGGGGCTCGAATCCATGACATTCGCGTTATTAGCACGACGCTCTGCCGACTGAGCTAACCGGCCGGTTGGATACAATGATGTCACATTTCTATGATTCCTGGTTAAACATATTCTATGACTGAAAAGACGACAAAAATACATTACTGGCCGATATGGGGCTCGAACCCATGACATTCGCGTTATTAGCACGACGCTCTGCCGACTGAGCTAACCGGCCGGTTGGATACAATGACGTCACATTTCTATGATTTCTGGTTAAACATCTGTATGACTGAAAAGACGACAAAAATACATTACTGGCCGATATGGGGCTCGAACCCATGACATTCGCGTTATTAGCACGACGCTCTGCCGACTGAGCTAACCGGCCGGTTGGATACAATGACGTCACATTTCTATGATTCCTGGTTAAACATCTGTATGACTGAAAAGACGACAAAAATACATTACTGGCCGATATGGGGCTCGAACCCATGACATTCGCGTTATTAGCACGACGCTCTGCCGACTGAGCTAACCGGCCGGTTGGATACAATGATGTCACATTTCTATGATTCCTGGTTAAAAATACTGTATGACTGAAAAGACGACAAAAATACATTACTGGCCGATATGGGGCTCGAACCCATGACATTCGCGTTATTAGCACGACGCTCTGCCGACTGAGCTAACCGGCCGGTTGGATACATTGATGTCACATTTCTATGATTCCTGGTTAAAAATACTGTATGACTGAAAAGACGACAAAAATACATTACTGGCCGATATGGGGCTCGAACCCATGACATTCGCGTTATTAGCACGACGCTCTGCCGACTGAGCTAACCGGCCGGTTGGATACATTGATGTCACATTTCTATGATTTCTGGTTAAACATACTGTATGACTGAAAAGACGACAAAAATACATTACTGGCCGATATGGGGCTCGAACCCATGACATTCGCGTTATTAGCACGACGCTCTGCCGACTGAGCTAAACGGCCGGTTGGATACAATGACGTCACATTTCTATGATTCCTGGTTAAACATACTCTATGACTGAAAAGACGACAAAAATACATTACTGGCCGATATGGGGCTCGAACCCATGACATTCGCGTTATTAGCACGACGCTCTGCCGACTGAGCTAACCGGCCGGTTGGTTACATTGGTGTCACATTTCTATGATTCCTGGTTAAAAATACTGTATGACTGAAAAGACGACAAAAATAAAGTAATGGCCGATATGGGGCTCGAACCCATGACATTCGCGTTATTAGCACGACGCTCTGCAGACTGAGCTAACCGGCCGGTTGGATACATTTGATGTCACATTTCTATGATTCCTGGTTAAAAATACTGTATGACTAAAAAGACGACAAAAATACATTACTGGCCGATATGGGGCTCGAATCCATGACATTCGCGTTATTAGCACGACGCTCTGCCGACTGAGCTAACCGGCCGGTTGGTAACATTGATGTCACATTTCTATGATTCCTGGTTAAACATACTCTATGACTGAAAAGACGACAAAAATACATTACTGGCCGATATGGGGCTCGAACCCATGACATTCGCGTTATTAGCACGACGCTCTGCCGACTGAGCTAAACGGCCGGTTGGATACAATGACGTCACATTTCTATGATTCCTGGTTAAACATACTCTATGACTGAAAAGACGACAAAAATACATTACTGGCCGATATGGGGCTCGAACCCATGACATTCGCGTTATTAGCACGACGCTCTGCCGACTGAGCTAACCGGCCGGTTGGTTACATTGGTGTCACATTTCTATGATTCCTGGTTAAAAATACTGTATGACTGAAAAGACGACAAAAATAAAGTAATGGCCGATATGGGGCTCGAACCCATGACATTCGCGTTATTAGCACGACGCTCTGCCGACTGAGCTAACCGGCCGGTTGGATACATTGATGTCACATTTCTATGATTTCTGGTTAAACATACTGTATGACGGAAAAGACGACAAAAATACATTACTGGCCGATATGGGGCTCGAACCCATGACATTCGCGTTATTAGCACGACGCTCTGCCGACTGAGCTAACCGGCCGGTTGGATACAATGATGTCACATTTCTATGATTCCTGGTTAAACATACTCTATGACTGAAAAGACGACAAAAATACATTACTGGCCGATATGGGGCTCGAACCCATGACATTCGCGTTTTTAGCACGACGCTCTGCCGACTGAGCTAAGCGGCCGGTTGGATACATTGATGTCACATTTCTATGATTCCTGGTTAAAAATACTGTATGACTGAAAAGACGACAAAAATACATTACTGGCCGATATGGGGCTCGAACCCATGACATTCGCGTTATTAGCACGACGCTCTGCCGACTGAGCTAAACGGCCGGTTGGATACAATGACGTCACATTTCTATGATTCCTGGTTAAACATACTCTATGACTGAAAAGACGACAAAAATACATTACTGGCCGATATGGGGCTCGAACCCATGACATTCGCGTTATTAGCACGACGCTCTGCCGACTGAGCTAACCGGCCGGTTGGATACAATGATGTCACATTTCTATGATTCCTGGTTAAACATACTCTATGACTGAAAAGACGACAAAAATACATTACTGGCCGATATGGGGCTCGAACCCATGACATTCGCGTTATTAGCACGACGCTCTGCCGACTGAGCTAACCGGCCGGTTGGTTACATTGATGTCACATTTCTATGATTCCTGGTTAAAAATACTGTATGACTGAAAAGACGACAAAAATAAAGTAATGGCCGATATGGGGCCGGCTCGAACCCATGACATTCGCGTTATTAGCACGACGCTCTGCCGACTGAGCTAACCGGCCGGTTGGATACAATGATGTCACATTTCTATGATTCCTGGTTAAACATACTCTATGACTGAAAAGACGACAAAAATACATTACTGGCCGATATGGGGCTCGAACCCATGACATTCGCGTTATTAGCACGACGCTCTGCCGACTGAGCTAACCGGCCGGTTGGATACAATGACGTCACATTTCTATGATTCCTGGTTAAACATACTCTATGACTGAAAAGACGACAAAAATACATTACTGGCCGATATGGGGCTCGAACCCATGACATTCGCGTTATTAGCACGACGCTCTGCCGACTGAGCTAACCGGCCGGTTGCATACAATGATGTCACATTTCTATGATTCCTGGTTAAACATACTCTATGACTGAAAAGACGACAAAAATACATTACTGGCCGATATGGGGCTCGAACCCATGACATTCGCGTTATTAGCACGACGCTCTGCCGACTGAGCTAACCGGCCGGTTGGATACATTGATGTCACATTTCTATGATTCCTGGTAAACATACTCTATGACTGAAAAGACGACAAAAATACATTACTGGCCGATATGGGGCTCGAACCCATGACATTCGCGTTATTAGCACGACGCTCTGCCGACTGAGCTAAACGGCCGGTTGGATACATTGATGTCACATTTCTATGATTCCTGGTTAAACATACTCTATGACTGAAAAGACGACAAAAATACATTACTGGCCGATATGGGGCTCGAACCCATGACATTCGCGTTATTAGCACGACGCTCTGCCGACTGAGCTAACCGGCCGGTTGGATACATTGATGTCACATTTCTATGATTTCTGGTTAAACATACTGTATGACGGAAAAGACGACAAAAATACATTACTGGCCGATATGGGGCTCGAACCCATGACATTCGCGTTATTAGAACGACGCTCTGCCGACTGAGCTAACCGGTCGGTTGGATACAATGATGTCACATTTCTATGATTCCTGGTTAAACATACTCTATGACTGAAAAGACGACAAAAATACATTACTGGCCGATATGGGGCTCGAACCCATGACATTCGCGTTTTTAGCACGACGCTCTGCCGACTGAGCTAAGCGGCCGGTTGGATACATTGATGTCACATTTCTATGATTCCTGGTTAAAAATACTGTATGACTGAAAAGACGACAAAAATACATTACTGGCCGATATGGGGCTCGAACCCATGACATTCGCGTTATTAGCACGACGCTCTGCCGACTGAGCTAAACGGCCGGTTGGATACAATGACGTCACATTTCTATGATTCCTGGTTAAACATACTCTATGACTGAAAAGACGACAAAAATACATTACTGGCCGATATGGGGCTCGAACCCATGACATTCGCGTTATTAGCACGACGCTCTGCCGACTGAGCTAACCGGCCGGTTGGATACAATGATGTCACATTTCTATGATTCCTGGTTAAACATACTCTATGACTGAAAAGACGACAAAAATACATTACTGGCCGATATGGGGCTCGAACCCATGACATTCGCGTTATTAGCACGACGCTCTGCCGACTGAGCTAACCGGCCGGTTGGTTACATTGATGTCACATTTCTATGATTCCTGGTTAAAAATACTGTATGACTGAAAAGACGACAAAAATAAAGTAATGGCCGATATGGGGCCGGCTCGAACCCATGACATTCGCGTTATTAGCACGACGCTCTGCCGACTGAGCTAACCGGCCGGTTGGATACAATGATGTCACATTTCTATGATTCCTGGTTAAACATACTCTATGACTGAAAAGACGACAAAAATACATTACTGGCCGATATGGGGCTCGAACCCATGACATTCGCGTTATTAGCACGACGCTCTGCCGACTGAGCTAACCGGCCGGTTGGATACAATGATGTCACATTTCTATGATTCCTGGTTAAACATACTCTATGACTGAAAAGACGACAAAAATACATTACTGGCCGATATGGGGCTCGAACCCATGACATTCGCGTTATTAGCACGACGCTCTGCCGACTGAGCTAACCGGCCGGTTGGATACATTGATGTCACATTTCTATGATTCCTGGTTAAAAATATTGTATGACTGAAAAGACGACAAAAATACATTACTGGCCGATATGGGGCTCGAACCCATGACATTCGCGGTATTAGCACGACGCTCTGCCGACTGAGCTAACCGGCCGGTTGGATACATTGATGTCACATTTCTATGATTCCTGGTTAAAAATACTGTATGACTGAAAAGACGACAAAAATAAAGTAATGGCCGATATGGGGCTCGAACCCATGACATTCGCGTTATTAGCACGACGCTCTGCCGACTGAGCTAACCGGCCGGTTGGATACATTGATGTCACATTTCTATGATTCCTGGTTAAACATACTCTATGACTGAAAAGACGACAAAAATACATTACTGGCCGATATGGGGCTCGAACCCATGACATTCGCGTTATTAGCACGACGCTCTGCCGACTGAGCTAACCGGCCGGTTGGTTACATTGATGTCACATTTCTATGATTCCTGGTTACACATACTGTATGACTAAAAAGACGACAAAAATACATTACTGGCCGATATGGGGCTCGAACCCATGACATTCGCGTTATTAGCACGACGCTCTGCCGACTGAGCTAACCGGCCGGTTGGATACATTGATGTCACATTTCTATGATTCCTGGTAAACATACTCTATGACTGAAAAGACGACAAAAATACATTACTGGCCGATATGGGGCTCGAACCCATGACATTCGCGTTATTAGCACGACGCTCTGCCGACTGAGCTAACCGGCCGGTTGGATACAATGATGTCACATTTCTATGATTCCTGGTTAAACATACTCTATGACTGAAAAGACGACAAAAATACATTACTGGCCGATATGGGGCTCGAACCCATGACATTCGCGTTATTAGCACGACGCTCTGCCGACTGAGATAACCGGCCGGTTTGACACAATGATGTCAAATTTCTATGATTCCTGGTTAAACATACTGTTGTATGACTGAAAAGACGACAAAAATACATTACTGGCCGATATGGGGCTCGAACCCATGACATTCGCGTTATTAGCACGACGCTCTGCCGACTGAGCTAACCGGCCGGTTGGATACATTGATGTCACATTTCTATGATTCCTGGTTAAAAATACTGTATGACTGAAAAGACGACAAAAATACATTACTGGCCGATATGGGGCTCGAACCCATGACATTCGCGTTATTAGCACGACGCTCTGCCGACTGAGCTAACCGGCCGGTTTGACACAATGATGTCAAATTTCTATGATTCCTGGTTAAACATACTGTATGACTGAAAAGACGACAAAAATACATTACTGGCCGATATGGGGCTCGAACCCATGACATTCGCGTTATTAGCACGACGCTCTGCCGACTGAGCTAACCGGCCGGTTATTAGTTACAACGATGTCAAATCTCTATGTACTGTACGGCTAAAACGAGGAAAAAAATTCAGTACTGGTCTATGTGGGGTGAACTTCTATCAGCAAAACTATTTTACACCAATGTAATTTAAAGATAAAGATAATATATTTGTAGTGTGACCAACAGACAGATAGATAGACAGCCAAACAGTATAGTTTTTCTTTTATTATGGGTCACTTTTGCAAACATCAAGAAATATCAAGTAACCAATCAAACTTGTAGAAAAAAGATTGTAAATTTGACCGAACTGGTTTTTTATATTAGATCCAAATGGATAAATTGAAAAACATGATTGAAACATTTCATAAAATATAAAATATAGAAAACTAAATCTATACAAAGTTTGGAAATCAGCAGAAAGAAGATAACATAAGATTACTACTAGTAAAGCCAAGAAACACTGTTCCAACATTGAATGCATTGCAATGCGGGGATTATTCGTGGCCATTTGCGGAAGGCTGCAGCGTATTTAACAATGCTAGTCGTGTGTTCACAGAAAATGTAAACAGTTTGTTACATGTATGTGTGGCAATACGTAGCATTTAATGTAACACGTTGCAAGTGGAGCAATGAGGAACAAAATAAATGTGGTAACAATATTAATTAATTTCTTTTTTATAAAAACAATCTTGAAATAAATAAAATTCTGATGGTAAAAGTTATCTTGACAGTTTCTTTATACAGTTTTTTAAAAAAAGAATGACAAGCTATAATTAAACAAACTGACCTCTAGAGGGCCAAATACATGGTCAAGAGTCCAGTTTGAGGATAGTTACCTGTCATGATAAATTTCAAAACAGTTTTTCTACAGTTATTTTCAGATGCATCTTATAATTTTAGATTATTGTTCCCATGACAACATTAATATGTTTTATAAACACTCTAAACATAGCTTAGTCTACGACGGTTGTCGTGGTATATCTATTTCGAGGGTTGCTTAATATTTCAATCGTTGGTTTAAATAGTTTAGCACCACGTGATTTAAATATACTTAAAACACTTTTGTTTATCGTGAGGTATTCTTGTTTTAAAAAGCACGGAGTCAACACGAAATTGCGTGTTTAGCAGAGGCGTGTATCCAAACACTTTTGTAAAAAATTTGATGCATGTGTGTCGCTCATTAAAATGAGACTCGTCTAACGAGAGGGCATCTGGACAACCTGGACAACGGAACGTCCACCTTGAAGTGACCTGTGGAAAACAAATGGAAACAAATATTACGATAACAACTTTTTACTTATAGTAACTCAACTGCAAGCTTTTCTCAGTAATAAAAAAAGGCAAAAGATGAACTTGGTTAATTAAAAAAGATAGATGATAATGACAGAAATACTTGACAAGGATCATAACGCTGTGCATGATATATTCTATACACCATTCATCAGCGCAATATACTTCATTCCAATACAACACTTGTTAATTATACATAAATTTAAGTTTTGCTTGATATATTCTATAAACCTTTGATCAGCACAATATAATTCATCTACATAACACTTGCCAATTACATATCAAATTAAAGTCTTGCTTGATAAATTTCATGGATCTGCTCTATGCAATAACTAGGCAATATAAATCAACCTAATTATAACATTTGTCAATTTCAGGAGTTTAATAGAATATGGAAAAGAGAAATGGAATGCAGAATGGAGGAGGAAAGAAAGAGAGAAGGGGAGGGAGAGAAGAGGAGGGAGAGAAGAGGAGGAGAGAAGAGGAGGGAGAGAAGAGGAGGGAGAGAAGAGGAGGGAGAAAATAAAGAGAGAAGGGGAGGGAGAGAAGAGGAGGAGAGAAGAGGAGGGAGAGAAGAGGAGGGAGAGAAGAGGAGGGAGAGAAGAGGAGGGAGAGAAGAGGAGGGAGAGAAGAGGAGGGAGAGAAGAGGAGGGAGAGAAGAGGAGGGAGAGAAGAGGAGGGAGAGAAGAGGAGGGAGAGAAGAGGAGGGAGAGAAGAGGAGGGAGAGAAGAGGAAGAGTAGACGAAGAGTAGACGAAGAAGAGAGGAGGAAAAAGAGAAGAGGTGGAAAAGAAAGGCAAGAAGAGGAATGAGAGAAGAAGAGGGAGATAAAAAAGGAGGGATTAAGTTTCATTCAACCAATTTTGATGTCAAGTTGATTATTTCCATACATATTCTGATTGTTAAGACTCTGACTAAATAATAAATACTATCTTGTACAAACCTTAATTGGAGGTTTACGAGTGATATGGGAGACTAGAAAGTTCATAGCAATGTCTTCACAGTTAATGTACTCATCAACCTTGTCTCTGATAACCTTAGGCATTATGTAGCTGTACACGTACGAATAATACTGAAAAGAGAAAGAAACATTTACCAATACTACATGTACGAATAATTCTGAAAAGAGTGTTGTAATGTTTAACACCACACATGTATGAATAATACTGAAAATAGAAACAAGTTGTGAAAGATCCACAGATAATTTAACATGTGATATTATGTGTAAAGTTCTGTCTACACTATCAAACTTTATGTGACAAAAAAGGTGATGTGCCCATATATGGACATGATGATTTCATTTCACTACCATATTTGGGCATATCACTACTATATACGGGCACATAATTATTCACATAAATTTGATAGTGTAGACAGAGCTTAAGGTTAAAATGACATTTTGGTGTGTTAGATTAGCCCTCATAAAAAGAGTAGTTCAATTATACCGGTATCATCATTATGCTTTAAGTCACAAATGAGCTTTAGTTTGGAATAATTAAATGCAGTCTAAACAATCACCAACAAAAGACAATAACTGGATTTGTCATTGGCCTACTAAATACAAACTGATAGCATTGCCTTCCTTTATGCTTAGTATCCACCCATCCATGATTCCTATTGGGAAACAATAGCTTGTTTTTAAATGATTTGCAATACATCTTCTTCACGCTATTATTAGTGTTAATGAAAACATCAAGTTGTGTATTTTAACCAGGAATTAAGTACGCTTGGAATAGGGGAATGTGGTACTGATAATGCCCAAATTGTTGAAATGTGGGTATAGGACAGGCCGCTACATTTTGACACTCAAGTCGCTCCCACTTCCAGTTTAACTTAAGAAACTATGAGATAAGACTTGAGTACTGTACTTTACCTTATGACAGAAAGTATGAGATAAGACTTGAGTACTGTACTTTACCTTATGACAGAAAGTATGAGATAAGACTTGAGTACTGTACTTTACCTTATCAAAGAAAGTATGAGATAAGACTTGAGTACTGTACTTTACCTTATCAAAGAAAGTATGAGATAAGACTTGAGTACTGTACTTTACCTTATCAAAGAAAGTATGAGATAAGACTTGAGTACTGTACTTTACCTTATCAAAGAAAGTATGAGATAAGACTTGAGTACTGTACTTTACCTTATCAAAGAAAGTATGAGATAAGACTTGAGTACTGTACTTTACCTTATCAAAGAAAGTATGAGATAAGACTTGAGTACTGTACTTTACCTTATGACAGAAAGTATGAGATAAGACTTGAGTACTGTACTTTACCTTATCAAAGAAAGTATGAGATAAGACTTGAGTACTGTACTTTACCTTATGACAAAAAGTATGAGATAAGACTTGAGTACTGTACTTTACCTTATGACAGAAAGTATGAGATAAGACTTGAGTACTGTACTTTACCTTATCAAAGAAAGTATGAGATAAGACTTGAGTACTGTACTTTACCTTATCAAAGAAAGTATGAGATAAGACTTGAGTACTGTACTTTACCTTATGACAGAAAGTATGAGATAAGACTTGAGTACTGTACTTTACCTTATCAAAGAAAGTATGAGATAAGACTTTTGTACTGTACTTTACCTTATGAAAGAAAGCAGCTCCCGTCAGGACCATAGATAGTTCACATGAATAGTTTGAGTTATATAAGAAGCCATCTTTGTTTGACAAATCCCACGCATGAAACCGGCCAGGAAATCCAACAATACGATCTCTAGCTTCTCGCCACACCCTGAAAAATGACAATACACAATTGTCAACACCTTAGTAAAACACTTCAGTTTAGTTATTTTCTCATTGTTTACCTATATTCGCATTTTTAAAAATGTAGGCACAAGTATTCACTCCAGTTATACTTTTAAAAGTAAAGTTGCACCGTCATATTACAGTCAACTCTCCCAATGCCAGGAAACTGGAAACTCTTCCAAAACCTGTCCCAAATTTGTACCATTAGAAAACATTCTGAATACCAGACTTCCCAGACATGTTAGGCCAGTCCAAAGGTGTCCAGTATTAGGAGAATTGACTGCTACTTAGAATGAACATCATTTTGGTGAAGAAGTAAAAGAAATACATAATTTATTATTATTTATTACATTAAACACAAGATATAATAATGCCATTTCATCTCCTCTTCATATACTACTCTAAAATGATTAAATTCTACATAGAGATGACAACTAATGGTCTTCTTGGAGATTACATTCATTTTTATTTTTGCTATTTATGATTTTTGATTCAGCTGTTCAAGGCCATATTACCACTTGGGTATAGAACTAGCATAGTTTATAACTTTTCAAGGCAAAAACAAACTATTTCTGCAACATTTCGTGCTTTCACTTCCTTCCTATCAGCTTCAGAGGACGAGTACCGGGTGTGTCTGCAAGGTACGTTTTGAAATTAATAATTCTAATAGGGGTGATTGACCCAATTGACGATGATTGTCCGGAAAAAAGTGTAATACAACAGGGTCAACAAGATAGGCAGTGCATCATATTAGTGTACAATTATACTATTTTTATCTTTACTAACATTGTTATAATTTTTTTAAAAATGTTATTATATTCATAAATTGAGATTTAAAAAAACATATACGTGTTTAGCTATCATACAAAACAAGTTTGTTGTGTAATAAAGTACTATGAAATAACTAAGTTTTATGTTTTTTCAGTCTGTGTCTGTTTGTCTCTTGCTATTGCTTTAAAATACATTTTTTATTTCATCCAACTACTTGAATCAATATGTGTTACACACACACTGACGACATAGTATTAGTCATACTAGCTTGTTTCCAGTACAGTTTGCTGAGAACTCAATGATGCTTTATAATTTACCCTAAACTACAAATGGCGTTGACTAGGAACAGAACGAATCCAGCGTATTGACCATTGAGTAACTTTATAAATTAATTATCATTATATCACCGTGACAATCCAGCGTACAATGTATTATTCAAAGGTAAAGGAATTAAACATTTAAAACACCTGCTCACAAAATTGATCAAAACAGTCATCAGCTGCCAAAATGCAGAGAGAAGAAAATATAAATATTCATTTGACAGAAAGCATATAACATTTGTTTTTTGTCCATAAACATTATATGGAGAACAAACTATACATGAATAATGTATTAACATTTTTTTTAAACATTACTTTACATTGTAAACAATATATGTTGTCCCTCTTTTTATTTCATTATTTATGACCACTATAATTAATTTGTTTAAAGCTGTAATTATCGATTGAAAAAAAACCATTTGTTTTGCAATGCCACACAAATTGTGTTTGAATAAATAAATCATTGTACATTATCCTAAGGGTATTGCCACTTAATTTAACTTTAAATCTGATGTTGAATATTCTCTCTATGCTGACGTACAAATCAATAATTCTGAATATATAACTGAATTGTATACATAATAACAGGCTTATTTATTGTAACAGAATAGACTGTAGTGTAAGTAATTTATGTAGTACCTAAATGACTCACTGTTACATGTGTTTCTACAATGTGTCATTTGTACCATTCTACAAATCTAGATTGTTCTAGTGTACTCGTCAGGAGGGCAAATGGGAAAATGGCAGGGTTCAATTTAGACCACCAATGGACACTGTTGAATACCATATGTTACAAAAAAATAATAATGATAAAATGAAAAAAGTTATAAAGTAAACATCTTTGTAGGAGTAGCGCTAAGGGTGGAATAATCTACAGGTTATTATTTTCTAATGTTAAACTTAAGTTGAGAAATCCTCAGACAAGGTGGAGAGGATTGAAAGGGCTAGTGGAAAGATCTCTACAAACACGATTACATCCTGAGCTGTAAGACATAAATTAAAGTACTGTAAATTCTCCTGTCATGAACATAAAAATAATCATCTCATATTCCTTACCGAAAGCCAAATAGAATCTCATCATGTCTGAGATGAGCATCGTCGTCAATAGACAGAAGCGCATCCGTTTCTATCTCATCATACGGAAGAAACCGGTTATTCAAACTGTTCTTTTTTGTCTTGATAACCTGTAATTTATAAACACATTTCTTCAAATTATTCTGGTGAGATGAAAAACTTAATGCATGTTTTTGTATTATTAACTGCAGTCTCAATGGCCACCTCTTTGAGTTGAGTTAATACATTATGAAAACACAAAAGGCTTGCAATAATGCCATAGTATTTAGTAAAGATTTTATTCTATAACTTCTTTCTTTTTTATTTCAATCGCATCCAACATCGAGTAACTCGGCAATTACAGGATGGATAAACTATTTCATAATTTATCGTGCTAATAAACTTTGAGGCTTAGAGGTTGGAGTTGAAAGAGTTGTGAGTTATAACTCTGGCACTAGGTCAGGATTGAACCCTGGACCTTGGGTTTGAAGGCCAAATACAGTACTGTACATTTATTCATCAAATCACAGTAAAAATAGTAATAATATATACAATGTTTCAAGAAACCTCCACTGCAGTAAATTTTTTTTTTACTGTAGTAAAATGCAACAACCTATCTATCACAATGTACAATGTAACAACCTATCTATCACAATGTACAATGTAACAACCTATCTACCACAATGTACAATGTAACAACCTATCTATCACAATGTACAATGTAACAACCTATCTATCACAATGTACAATGTAAAGACTTATACTCTGGCATCATCTCAACTAACCACACTAGCTAGTAAATTCAAAACGTATGTCAGCATCACATACAGTAACATTTTATTGCAAATTATTAACCATTCTACAATCGTAAAGAAAGTATTTAAGATCGCTTCTTCTGATTAAAATTCAAGACACCAACTTTAATGTTTCTGTGTCATCCTATTACTAAACAATTTATATTTACAACCACCAGCATCTGACAATCATTTTGTATGTTGCTATACTACAACAAATGGCTATATGCGTCATTAAACACAAGAAGACACACAGCAAGGACAAACAAATTGAATTGTGTTACTACTTTATGACAAATGAAAGCAAAGGATATTAAAAAACTGTCATCAATTTAATTACCTTTATCGTAAATTCTAATATATGCTCTTATTATATATCGCAAAGCACTTACCTTCTCATCTAAGCACTACTCTATAAAAACACGCTAATTCCTATTATCGATTAAACGTTGCTTTTTGATTAGTAAGTATGTTCTTAAATTCATTTATGTAAAACATGGCACAGTATTCAACAATAGGTCTACTGTATCCCAATAAATTAATAACTTTTTACTGATTCTTAATTAGCTAATCACAAAGTCATTTAAACAAATTCATTCTGTATTATAATAAATGTTGCAATATTTTGTATAGTATTTTAAATGCATTGTATAAATATTTTAAATGTATTTTAATATCCTATATTGACAAGGACGATATCTTGCCATTTTGACAAATAAAGTATTATCTGTGTCAAGTCTAAAAAAGCTGGTATACAAACATAGATAGAGTATTGTTACTGTACCTTGATGGGCACATGGATACGGGGCCAAAGCAGGTCATCTTTGGGAGGCTCTGGTGAATTCCATACAACAATTACCTGCAAGAATAATTCATATAGTGTTGTACAGTATTAATAAACAATGTATAAAATTTATTTTAGGTAGATGGGTAAATAGTAATTTAGAGTGCTTTTAATTCCTTACTTAGTATTGTTAAGAGGGAGATACATGTACTGTATACCTGTCTCTTTTAATCTTACTTTTTAAAATATATGAATTTGCTGCTTTTATAGTATTTATCATCCAATATAATTTACATCAAGAAGTTGTTTTTTGTATATTACCTAAAAAAAACTAGTACCATTAACAAACTATGTACAAAAATAATTATATAGCACTGCATGTATAAAAGACATAATTCAGGAGTTGATATGACAAACTTTCTCTAGCTAGAAGATGACCTTGTTTGAACTCTCAGCAAGACCTCTGAGGGTGGCGGAGGTCAAATGAGAACTAATTGCCAGGATCTTGCATATACATCTAGGCATAGGTCAAGCATGTGCAATGTATGTCAATTAACAATAATAATCTAAATATTTTATGAAATGATATGATGATAGATAGTGATAGAAGTTTTAGAGGAAAAGTGATTTATGTTCTATACCTGTTGATCAAGTTAGGTTTGCTATGGAAAATATGTTAATAATATAACTTAAATGTTTCACTTAACAAGTAACTTGAGAATCGAGTATCTAGTTACAAAAGTCTCAGATATCAACATCAAGGGACAGAGCGGAATTAATTGCAGTATCTATTATAAATTAATCAATAGTAATTAATATTATTTGATTGAATGACTGCGGTTTCATTGATGCAATTTCAAATAAATACAAAATAAATATTTATAAAAATAAATGGATTTTACTTTACTCTGTAAGATTTTCAATTTGATGTAATATTTTTATCATCAATCTTAGTGACTGAAACAATCTTTAAAAAGGTTCTAATAATATTTAAAACGCCACAGGCACAGTCTGCGAGGATCTAGGCCACAGTTCGGCTGGTAATTCATGTGTTTTCTTTCATTTCAACATTTAAGACTGAAGTGAATGAAATTTAAAATTAATTTTAAATTCTGAGATTTTATCCACATATTGCATTTCAATTTCATACTGAAGTATTCTTTACATTTACGACAAAACGGATTAGAATATTCAAGAAATTTAAAATGAATAAATGGAAAGGTACCATAACATATGTGAAATAGTAACTTCATTAAAAAATATTTATCAATTAAATAGTATACTTCTTTATCAAAAAGATTTATCAATTCACAATGACAGGCATATACAATAAACTTGCTAATACTAGTAGTAGGTGTGTACAGTTACTGTAGGTGTGTCAAGACAAATGAGAGGCATATACAGTTTTAATCTCTGCTTTAGGTGTGTGTACAGTTAGGTGTGTCAAATGAGAGGCATATACAGTAATCTGTGCTTGCTAATCATAGGTGGTGTGTACAGTTACTGTAGGTGTGCTAGGACAAATGGCCCTGGAGTAAATCCTACAAAGGTAGTGATAGATTAACATATGGAGATAACATTTTCACTAATTTATATTTAAGCACTGGTAGATTATGATCATGCTTAAATTTAAATCAGTCTTTAATAATGAATTTTAGAAAACATTGTAAAGATTGAATTTTAGCGTGTATTTAGCTATTTTGGTCTTTCTAAACTAATTTAATTGATGACAAACTGAATGCAGTAGACTGGCAAAACATTGCACACTTTTATTTGCAGCAAACAACACTTGAAAATAAACAAGACTCTCACGAACTTGAATCATGTGTCAGATAATCCAAACAGCAAACAACTTGAATTATTGCATGACACAAATTTAAAAGCATCATCAATGCTACTGAATTAACATTGACATCGTGGACATCAGTGATTCAAGGGACTAAGAATAGACAGACTTGGTTAAATAACATGATGAATACTAACGACAAGGCCAACGTATCACAAACATCATGTTTATTAAACTGAAGAACCGGTTAATATTATGACTAATAATCCAATGTTACAGAATGACAGAACATTAGTTATTTAAGGCAATAGACAGTGGTTAATGAAGACAAACTACTAGGCCCAAGCATCACAAACAACATTCATGTTATTAAACAGAAGAACATCTAGTACTGTAAGTCCACTGGTTATTATGATGAATGTTACTAATTCTAATCAATAATTACAGAATGAACATCAATTTTAAGGCGCTAAGAATAGACAGACTTGTTTTAATAACATGATGAATAGTCTACAAGGCCCAACATCATCCATGTAAAAGCTAAATTTTGTTGTATTGGATTTGTCCATGATAAAATATCTGAAGAAAAATGAATATAAAGATGTACAGTACTAATATTATTTGTGTTTATTTAAAGCCTGTGTGTTAAACATCCTGTTGATAGCTAATGCAGCACATGTTACAAACTGATACAAGTGGATGTGTGGAATAGGTCTACCAAGCACATACAGTACTCAATATCCTGTATTTACACACTATATTTATATAAGAAATAAGTAATCTATCTTGTTCCAATACCAGATGAAATTATTTCAATATAAATTCATCTACCATTATTCTTTAAATATCAAAGTTGATAATTTCATACACTAAAAAATACAAGACTGTACACTTTAAAGTTTAATCATACAGTAGCTCCGTGCTTTAATTGTACAAAATCAATAATTTGATGCAAATCCAGATTCATTAGATGAGATATTCATTAAGATAATGAAATGTACAGACATTATGCATTTAGAATACAATTCTCTCACTTATAACAGCACACATACATTGAAAGAGTTGCATTTACAATGCAGCTATTAAAACCATGGATCGTAATTGTTCAGACTCACAAACCCTAAATTCACCAATTCAGTTTTTATGGTTTTCATTCAAACGCTCAAATAACTTTCAAATATATTTTTTGTATATATTTGAATGCCAAGACTAGATAAGACCAAGTATAGTCTTTATAATAGATTGCTATATTAAACTTAATGATGAATGATGTGTATATGTTAAATTGCTAAATTTAGGTGTATATTACGCATGTGATTTACAAATCCTGTTAACATGTATGGTGGTAAACATTATTAATCAGAAGAGAATCTTACATTTACAAAATCATGATGCCTTCTATTTCTGCCTTTTATCTTCTAGCATTTCCTAATATCTGAAAACACTACACTCAATCAAAACAATAATATAGCTAGTGGATAAAGCAGAATTATTATCAGCTTTTACACAGATGCCCTGAAGATTCTGTCTGTTCCAACAAGGTTACAATACAATCAATGGAATATCTCACAAGATGAAATACATATTCAATTGTCATGTCATATTCATCAATCAGTTGTGTGGTTTGTGTATTTTAACTTCTGTATAGAATTATTTTCAAGCTTCGATATAAGGGAAGTGATGACACATGGTACAGACTTTAATGTCAGATTTAAAGATATATTCAATTAAATATTTGAACAAGTAGAGTTAAGCCAATCGAAATAGTAATATCCGGTATAACAATTTTTTTTTATACACAGTATGTTTGCAGTGGATACACAATAACCTGGCTAATGTGTTAATATTAGGTTGCCTTCAAAGGCCACTTCTAGATTCAACCTCACCTACTGTGGATGTATTTTAATAATTGCAATGTAAAATAGTATGTTCATTTACCTTGTTTAAGTATGGCAGTCCAACAAGTCTTTCCAAAGCAGACATCAGAACCTTTTCTCTTTCGTACGTCAGCATCACAATCGTAAACTGCTCTCGAGGAACGTTGCCACCAATTGCTTCCTGGAATTCCTTCCCAGCACCCCCCACACCGCCCCCAATCGGTCGGAATCCGTGCTGTGACCCAATAAACCTTGCATCAGTTGGAAGCAGAGGATCGTTTGGCAATGACGGAAATAAGTATTGAGGTCCAGGTGGATTATTCCATATGTATTCTTGATCCACGATAGTTGTGGTGAAGTTACGCAGATACTTTGGTGAAGCAAACGGGGGATCAATTGGGCCTAACAATTCCTCTGGGTCTATCACTACTTTTATTTTCTCCTCTTTTATTGGATGACCAGACGGGAAAATATTAGGAGAGGGTTCACTGGGTAAAATACTAGCTGGAATTGAGAGTCTAGTCCTTATTGTGGCTAACAATGCGTTTGTTACGGCTTCTGTTGATGATAGGTACGTCGACCAGACAAACCAACCCTGTCGCCGCATTGACAATATATCTTTATCAGAAATTGTTTTAAGAAAAAAATAAAGCTCTGTTATCCGAGATTTGGGTAAAATAATCGCGCACTTTTTCCAAGAAATAAATTCGTTAAAAGGTAGTTGTATTTGTTCACCTAATATAACAGGTATTGCACCGTATCGTAATGCTTCATAAAGTCGAATATAAAGATGAGTTGAAAAAGCTATAGAGTTGTTGGTAGCAAGAATCAATGCAAATGTAGATTGTTGTAATGTACTAACACGTTCTGTATGTTCCCCACATAACCCCCATTCAACATTCTGTGTTTCCTGTACTTCAAAATTTGATTTTGTACAAATAAAATCTATAAAAAACTTATCTTCTTTTATCTTTTTTAACTTTTCAAGTTCTTCTGTCATAAATAAAATCTCTTCTGCTTCTTCTTTCGTTAAAGTTAAGTCTGCTTTAACTTGTTTACCGTTAACATTATTTTGTTCTACATTAATGAATGCAATGTTATCTTCTGAAGGTGCCATGTTCTTTGAAAAACTCTTGCCTTGGAATGTTAAAAAGTAAGTCCTTAGAGCAGGCACTTGGATGGGCGTGTCTTTCCAATCAAATTTGGAGTCTAAATTCAAGAGCATCGGCGCTACAATGTCAAATCCCGATCGAAACTGACTGGTTTCAAAATTTGTTTGAACAACAATTGCACGACCTGTGTTTGTATTTTTTAAATTATTCGATAGCGTTTCATATCTTTGGAGATTTAGAAGAACATGATTACGACCATCACCGTTCCAATTTGGCAATTTATTTAAATTTGTTTCTAATTTTGCTATAGCACCTCTAGCAGTACTATCTCCAACACACACTAAATAAATGCAGGCCATGTGGGCGTCATAAGCAATGTACGGGCTCGTGGCAAGTATATGCAATAAAGACGTCCTTATACTTGATTCTACCATTTCAGAAATTGGATGACTGTTAGGTTTGTAAAAATAAACTGGAAAATGAGACGTGACAGAACAACGTGAATAATCAAAACAATTGTACTGTCGGCAGCGTTTACTCGACCCTGGTGGCGCTATTTCGACATTATCATCTAAGCTAGGAAGAATTCGTTTTGGTGCAACTATATGCGAGATGGCTTGTAACGCCACTTCCTCTTTCTCCTTTCTCATATTACTCACCTGCATATGCAAATGATCAAGTTCCTTCTGCGAATGAACAAGTACAGATTGCATGGATTCTTTCTCTTCATACAATGCATGTATATCATTATTCATTGACTGACGACGACTTTCCATTTCACGTAACTCATTTGATACGGAAATACGTATACGACATAACTCTTCTAAATGCGTTTTAAGATCACTCGGTTCCATTGATGTAATACCGTCACAACTTGTTAACGAAAACGGACCGTAACTAATGGCGTCAGAGTTTGTTAGATAATAATGCGTAAGTAGAGGTAACACTATTAAAATCACTAAAAGAATTGTTATCAGCCGCGATAAAAACTTGTTTCGACTCAACCACCGAGCAAACGATATCTGAGGCGACGGACGCATTGCGGGCGGTTCTTTGCGTGTGGCAAACTCCATCCTATTTATAAGCATCCTCTAAGAATTTTACAAACATTTTAAAGTCAAAGGTCAAATACTTTTCCATTGAAAATTTGTTGACAGTATGCGAACACAATCCAGTTTCAGTGGAAGTGTACAGAGTTCATACAGATTCATTGTGAGATTGTTGGGTTACACCATCTGAAATACAAAATAAAAATGTTCTTTTTTATAAAATGAAAATTACTTTCCAATACAGTACGTTATTTAATTAATATTAAATATTAAATCTTTCTTTATAACTTTGAATTAGTTTTCTAGATTGTTTATTCCACATTCATTACATTATAATGAGTATATTTATGCTGGCAGTCGTAGATGTGATATAGTAAACATTTATTATATTTTTGCCTTTGAAAAATTGCTTTAATATTTTCTTTATTATCCAGGGTAATGTTCAGAGCTTACACATAGAGTAAACTAAAATATTGGGAACAATATTTACAATTTGATTGCTTATATTGTTAATTTTATGGTGAAATTGTTTCTCTTTTTGTTTTTTTGTATGATTTGTAATGGATGTACATCCATAAATAATGTACTATCCGAAATAAAGAAAATGAATAATGATACAAAATGTCCAAAGCAAGCAGTATGTAGGTCTGAAGTCAGAATATTTAATGTGTTTATCATCATAAGTTATGAATGTAAGCCACATTGTGAATTTAATATTGAATGCTTTCTATCTAGTCTTTGTCTTTTAAGTTTAAGCACTTATTTATGACCAGTATAACTATAATTAAATATTCTGCTTCAAGACAAATTGTATAACATAGACACACTGAAATACAGTAATACTATGCTTTACACTTTTCCCAGAAGGATTATTAAATGATAAAATATAGTATGGCTGAGTACAAATCTACTAATAAAGAATTAAATTACAGATAATAATCTATCACTACAATAGATTGAGAATGTCTTTGTACTGTAGGTTTTTTTAAAAATTCTTTGCCAATTATCCCACAGGTACTGCTGTCCCATTGCACCTTTCATTTTAGAATCCCTGGATATTTCTCTAAGCTCAATGACTATACAATTCATGAAGTGAAACATTAACTTTGTTCACATAGTGTATTATGTAGCGTCACAAATGATGGATTTAATGTTTTTTTGAGAATATTAAATCTTCTTTTATAGCTAATAATTAATATTCAACCTTGACACTTGCAGGGATTTACTTTCAGTATTTAACATCAATATTGTGAAATGTTACCTGATTGTTATTGAACATTACTGTTTGTTGAGATACTTTGCTGTTAAGCTATTCTAATTTTAGACCTGTTATTGTAACTGTGTGCATTGTAATATATAGGCCTAGTTACACTGATGTATTTAATTTAAGGCATCTTTCTTTGTTCAAATTAACTGATGTTACACTTATATTATATATAACATGTTATAACACAGGGAATAAAAACAATTCTGAAAAATCAGATTGTAAAAATGGAGAAAAGTATTTAAATATATAATATCATTACTTAATAAGTATTATTAATATTAAAATACAATAATAAAAATTTAATTGATGGTCATGGGAATTGTACTACAAACAAAAATCAAGATTATCAACATACACTATCAAACAAAAGATACAGAAAATACCTGTAAACAGTAATTAAGTTGTACTGTAAACTTAATTTATTTGGAGAATAGTGATGCCATATATTACTTAAATTACATAAACAAAAATACACTTACCTGTACATGAGGTATTAATATTTAGACAATAATCATGGTTGTACTTTAGAGTTAATCTCTTCTAACACAATGTAGTAAGGTCAGGAATGAGTAAAAACGCTGTAAATATCATACTAACTGCACTGCCTCGCCTCCTGCGATTGGATAGCTGCACCCGTTGGACCTGACAGGAAGATATTAATTCAGCTAAAAAGTCTAAACATCCTGTAAAGGAAAATACATTACAATATGATTATAACAATGTTGATGGAATTACTGCCACAATGTAAATGTTTTTAGAATATCAATCCAAAAACGAGATCATTAAGATCCTGTGTGTATGTCCTGGTGTAAACATTAACATCATCTTTCATGTGAACTTTGAACAGTTTGATATGTTTATAAAGTAAATCTAAAATATGTGTTAATACTTACAGTACATACCAAAACTAAATAGTGGATTATGTTTGGCAAAGAAATTCTTGGTAGGATTTGAGATAAAAATGTTAAGTAATGTCAAATGTGTTGCAAATACTTTGAGATGTTCACTGTGTCAAGGCTGGGGTTATTAAGGTCCACTTACAACACCCCAGCAGCAATGGTGGTTGTAAAATTGCCAAAATAAAGCTTTGAAGATTATAATGTTACATAATAAGTAATTCAAATATTAAATATCTTATTAAATTTCATGAATATAGTACTAATGGATTCGAAACTATAAAGTGACCTTACAGGTCAAACAGGTCATCTTGTGAGCTGATGCTTGAGCTTTGAAGTCCACATTACTGTAAATAAAGACTGGGCTTACTTTTAGTTAATTTACACTATAGCAGAATATTTCTATTAATCCATGCCTTGGAGGAAGTACAGTACTATTCCCTTATGGTATGTAGCAATATATTTCTTATTTATAGTTCCATGGTAACCAAGGAAATTAAACTATTTTTGAAAAGGAATGACATTTTTCATGAATTTTTTCTATTTGAGAAATTTGTAAATGTAATGAAACAACGATTTAATGAATGAAAATTTGTGACTTGGTGAGGCTTGCTCTGTCATCAACATCTGGAATGAGGAAGCCATTAGTGTCAACAATGTTGTGTATACTAGGATTTGATTGAAGGCTATGGAACATAAACATTCTTCTGACTACATACAGGAGAACATACTACTGTAATTACATGCGTTTCCTGAAACACTATAGCAGCAATTAAAATAAATGTAGGAAGGAATTAAAATTATTAATTTATTTGTATAGGTACCAAAAATTTAGATTTTTAAAAATAATAATAATGTTGTTAACTCAAATCTATGTTGTGTTATGATGATATCGTCATAGTTTACTGTAGGTATCAAAGATTTAGATTTTTATCCATTATACCGTATTATAATGGTATAAGTACATGTAACTCAAATCATATGGTTGTGTTATAATATCATCACAGACAAGAATCTAGCAACGATGAAATAAAAATATGTACCCTGCAAAAATCAGATACTGTCTAGATAACCCCAAGGATAAATCTAGGTTAATCTGGGCTGTAATTTATACAGAATTTTATCAAACTACACATCACAATGTGCATTTCAGACAAAAACATTGAAATATGATGTAGAAGAATAGATGATTGCACACAGGCAGGACAAACAAAATATAAATTGAGGATTTATTTTTGACAAATAATGGAGTAATGTATCATGTGTTCAAGATCCTAGTCTGCTTCACTTGATTAGGCACATTAATCAACAGTTACAGCATTAATCTACAGTTACATTAATAACATGAGTAAGATGACATGATCATTTCAAACATTGTAACAAAGAAGATCAGTAACATAGACACATGAATTATGTTAATAACGGTAACATGATATGTTTAGCTCAAAGAAGAAACAATAAAATCTAAATTTAGTCCAATAGACAATGGACGAGTGCTCTATGCATGCAATTATTCAAAATTAATACTAAATTCAGATTAATAAATCTTTCTCATGAGTTAAGTAATTAAGTGAGTTACAGATTACAATAATAATACAGTTAATCTCTTTTTTAGAGTAATCAGAATTGCCATATCTAAAAAAAAAAATTAAATGAAATTAAGAATTTATTTATAAATTGCTAATTTTGTATTTATCCAGAATTAAGATATTAGAATAAATTATAAAATATTTAAGAGAGTTTTATATTTAAATTAATTATTTTGCTTTCATTTTGAATGTAATTGAAATTAAATGCATTAATTTGTATAATACAAAGAGTGGAAATAAGACAAAAAAAACACCTTTTATTATTTTATTTCATAAAAATCAAAGCTCCTTATATTAATCAGAGCATTCTTGTATGCATGTTTCTGATTAAACATTTTGTTATAAAATAGATCTAATCAACCCAACCCTTCGAATATTATTTGCATTAACTAGGACATTACTGTGTTTGACATTTAACCAATTAATTAGCAGACTTAATTTATGATTGTTGAGACTGTGTTGACAAATTTTATTGGCAAATTTGCCAACCTGTCAAAAAAAAGTAAATAAAAAAGGCTTTAAATACAAATACACTGCGCTTCTAATGTAATAATTAAATATAAAGATAGTTAGACCTAAAAAACAATTTGAACTCTCTTTTATTTCTGTCGAGTTTAGCAGAGTTTTGTGTGTGCAGCCCAACTCACTCAGTTAGTACACTCACGCACCTGCTGGATGGCACAGTCAGGCCTACTTACTAACTAGGCTAGCCGAACGGCGTGAAGTTGCAGACATATAAATACATTTTAAATACAAACTAACGCAATTTATTGGAGCAATGTGTAATCAACTATCCTATAATAATGTAAAATCCAAAGATACTAAACTTACCGAATAATTATTTAAGATATTTCGAGACTAATCCTAGACAACACATTTGTCACATATTAAGAACATACTTGACACACACGTCTTTCTGTCCTGTCTTGTTTTGTGTTTGCTGCCCTCTATAAGAGTATCCAATAGCGCTTCTCAAAAACTAAAATCAATCTTTCTTGTTTCCCACATGTTTTTTTTAATCGTAAAAAAAAAAACCGTCTTCTTATCCCTCGTCACACATTGTTAGCAATATACACACACATACATATTTTCAATATTACCGCTTGATATGATTTTTTGCTCCAATTATGAAATTTTTAAATAACTATCAAGAACATGTCAATAACAATAATGACCAAAACACCCTTTTCTATTGTTTTATTTCTTTCAATTATTACATATATAGTTTTACAGTTCCATGAAGATGCAGATTTAGAGGGGGACCACGTCAGGTCCAGCTCCCCCTTTGAAGAAGTGGATTTAGCAAGGGAACCAATTCAGATTCAATTTTTGAAAGGTTATACTAATTTCAAATTATTTAATTGAAGTTCTTAATTATAATGAACTTGTTCCAGTACAAGAAAAGCATTGGACACAATGTTCATTTATTACTATAGCAATACAATTTCAATTGTCTAACAATGATTGAAATTTTAATTCTGCTAACTGATTGGCTCGTCGATCTCGTTGTATACTTTCCCGTAATTCTTGGAGTTTGTCCTCTATTGTGCTTCCAACGTATTCAAACGGCTTTGTTAACTTGCTCTCTTGTGGTAGCTTAAAACAAAAACAAAATTGTGGTTAAAACAAGAAGCATTGTTTATTACTTTTAATTATTGTTCTAGTAAGATTCAATACTGTATTAAAATATATAGTGTACAATGTAAAGCTCTGTCTACACTATCAAACTTTATGTGACAAAAAAATGTGATGTGCCCATATATGGACATGATGATGTCATATCACTACCATATTTGGGCACATCACACTTTTTCTGTCAAACTAGTTTGATAGTGTAGACAGAGCTTTATTGCAAGATACCACATGCAAATGGTTAAGAACACTGCCTTAAGTACAGTACCAACGTATCCATTAAATACAATGCAACTTAGCAATATACCTTTAATTGAAATGTTGGAGTAAAGTGTGCTAGTGGGTCTTCAACAGGTTCACTGCATGCTGTCAACAGCTTGTCCAATCTGTAAAAAGAAAACAGTATTTTGAAAATATACATTTAAAGTGTTGATTTATTATAGAGATGGAAGCAATCATTTTATTTAGTTTGGTAATTTTATTTCTAGCTGACATTAGAGGCCATCAGATCAAAGAAAATTCTATAAAAATTAAATTATTCTTATTGAGTGTGCTGTAGTTATAAGCATATGCCCATATATGGGTATGATGTCATACCACTACCATATTTGGGCACATCATACTTTTTTTTGTCAAATTAGTTTGACAGTGTAGACAGAGCCTTAGGACCATGTACTGAATGAGGGTTTCTTTTACAACCAATCAATGTATTTCTGTTAGTTACCACTACCCCTACAACTTCTTCATTCAGACAAAGCCTTCAATATGACCTCTGCAATAACTTCTCAATTACCTTTTCATTTCTTCTTTTTCTTTGGTAAGTTGATGTTTAAAATCTTCAACAGTCTCAGTTGTTTCTTTCACAATAGCAATTGGTTTTGAAATCACTTTAATTGCTTTTGGCACGTCAGCACCATCAGTTTGCTCATTACTCTCGTCCCTCTTTTTGTTTGCACTTTCATAGAATGACTTGACAATTCTTAAAAAATACAATCAAAATTCACAATTAATAATATTCCTGCAAAACATAAAAACTAATATGACATAACTAACATTTTCCTTAACCTATGATGATAAAGACAAACACTCATATAGGATTATGATAATAGTGAAAACATTTTCAATTATTATATTGAAATGTAGTTCATTAATTGTAAACCAAAAACATACAGTGGCTGGAAAGGAGGCCAATCGGCGTAGTAACAACACACAACAACTGACTGAAGTTAAATTTACAGGTATACTAGTTTAAAATCAATAATTATGATGTCACAAGTGTGAGGAGATTGTATGATTTCTTACTTCTCAGAGTGAAAGCGGCTATCATCAGCCGTCTGCTTAGTTGCCAGTTTCCAGGAACTTGGTAGTTTGTAGGTATTTAAGTCAGATTCTAGATAATATACTAAAAACAAGCGTGGGTCTCCATCTAATTCTACAAAAGAAACAAATTAATTTTCACCTCATGAAAATAGTTTTTTTTTGTACAATATTTACTTTGTTGCAATAAAATAATTTGAATCGTTAATGAAATTATTTGTACTATGTAGATGCTAAAATAACTAAGTGGAGTTGATAGGGCCTTACCTTCTTGATACTGCATGGCATCTTGCAGCATTGCCAACTTATAGCTAATACATGTCTCTACTATCTGAATCCATGGAATATGCGCTACAGTCGGCACACAGCCACTTTGATCAAAACTTAAGTAGCATGTATTCTCAAACTCACGTTGTCTTCTCTCCAAGATCCTCTTTACTCTGTCAAAATATAATTACAATGTTACAATTGTTAGTTACATTGGATTTCAAAGATAGTATTCTTGAATCTTTTATTTATGAAGATGTAACATCTTATTCTAACCAGCTGACGAGCATGCGTTGAATCACGAGTGATGGTAGTCATTAATAACAAGTTAAACAGATAATTACTGTACCTGTTGATGAGGGGTGCCTTTGTTCTTGAGTCGGTAGTAATGGTCTTAACATAATTACTGTACCTGTTGATGAGGGGTGCCTTTGTTCTTGAGTCGGTAGTAATGGTCTTGACATAATTACTGTACCTGTTGATGAGGGGTGCCTTTGTTCTTGAGTCGGTAGTGATGGTCTTAACATAATTACTGTACCTGTTGATGAGGGGTGCCTTTGTTCTTGAGTCGGTAGTGATGGTCTTAACATAATTACTGTACCTGTTGATGAGGGGTGCCTTTGTTCTTGAGTCGGTAGTAATGGTCTTGACATAATTACTGTACCTGTTGATGAGGGGTGCCTTTGTTCTTGAGTCAATAGTGATGGTCTTAACATAATTACTGTACCTGTTGATGAGGGGTGCCTTTGTTCTTGAGTCGGTAGTAATGGTCTTAACATAATTACTGTACCTGTTGATGAGGGGTGCCTTTGTTCTTGAGTCGGTAGTGATGGTCTTAACATAATTACTGTACCTGTTGATGAGGGGTGCCTTTGTTCTTGAGTCGGTAGTAATGGTCTTGACATAATTACTGTACCTGTTGATGAGGGGTGCCTTTGTTCTTGAGTCGGTAGTAATGGTCTTGACATAATTACTGTACCTGTTGATGAGGGGTGCCTTTGTTCTTGAGTCGGTAGTAATGGTCTTGACATAATTACTGTACCTGTTGATGAGGGGTGCCTTTGTTCTTGAGTCGGTAGTAATGGTCTTGACATAATTACTGTACCTGTTGATGAGGGGTGCCTTTGTTCTTGAGTCAATAGTGATGGTCTTGACATAATTACTGTACCTGTTGATGAGGGGTGCCTTTGTTCTTGAGTCGGTAGTAATGGTCTTGACATAATTACTGTACCTGTTGATGAGGGGTGCCTTTGTTCTTGAGTCGGTAGTAATGGTCTTGACATAATTACTGTACCTGTTGATGAGGGGTGCCTTTGTTCTTGAGTCAATAGTGATGGTCTTGACATAATTACTGTACCTGTTGATGAGGGGTGCCTTTGTTCTTGAGTCAATAGTGATGGTCTTAACATAATTACTGTACCTGTTGATGAGGGGTGCCTTTGTTCTTGAGTCGGTAGTGATGGTCTTAACATAATTACTGTACCTGTTGATGAGGGGTGCCTTTGTTCTTGAGTCGGTAGTGATGGTCTTAACATAATTACTGTACCTGTTGATGAGGGGTGCCTTTGTTCTTGAGTCGGTAGTGATGGTCTTAACATAATTACTGTACCTGTTGATGAGGGGTGCCTTTGTTCTTGAGTCAATAGTGATGGTCTTAACATAATTACTGTACCTGTTGATGAGGGGTGCCTTTGTTCTTGAGTCGGTAGTGATGGTCTTAACATAATTACTGTACCTGTTGATGAGGGGTGCCTTTGTTCTTGAGTCGGTAGTGATGGTCTTAACATAATTACTGTACCTGTTGATGAGGGGTGCCTTTGTTCTTGAGTCGGTAGTGATGGTCTTAACATAATTACTGTACCTGTTGATGAGGGGTGCCTTTGTTCTTGAGTCGGTAGTGATGGTCTTAACATAATTACTGTACCTGTTGATGAGCGGTGCCTTTGTTCTTGAGTCGGTAGTGATGGTCTTAACATAATTACTGTACCTGTTGATGAGGGGTGCCTTTGTTCTTGAGTCGGTAGTGATGGTCTTAACATAATTACTGTACCTGTTGATGAGGGGTGCCTTTGTTCTTGAGTCGGTAGTGATGGTCTTAACATAATTACTGTACCTGTTGATGAGGGGTGCCTTTGTTCTTGAGTCGGTAGTGATGGTCTTAACATAATTACTGTACCTGTTGATGAGGGGTGCCTTTGTTCTTGAGTCGGTAGTAATGGTCTTGACATAATTACTGTACCTGTTGATGAGGGGTGCCTTTGTTCTTGAGTCGGTAGTGATGGTCTTAACATAATTACTGTACCTGTTGATGAGGGGTGCCTTTGTTCTTGAGTCGGTAGTGATGGTCTTAACATAATTACTGTACCTGTTGATGAGGGGTGCCTTTGTTCTTGAGTCGGTAGTGATGGTCTTAACATAATTACTGTACCTGTTGATGAGCGGTGCCTTTGTTCTTGAGTCGGTAGTGATGGTCTTAACATAATTACTGTACCTGTTGATGAGGGGTGCCTTTGTTCTTGAGTCGGTAGTGATGGTCTTAACATAATTACTGTACCTGTTGATGAGGGGTGCCTTTGTTCTTGAGTCGGTAGTGATGGTCTTAACATAATTACTGTACCTGTTGATGAGGGGTGCCTTTGTTCTTGAGTCGGTAGTGATGGTCTTAACATACTGTAAGCATACTGAGCATGCGTTATACCAATCATCTGTAAAATAAGCACAGCTACTATTATACCAGAAAACACTGTGATCTTTATTGGTATACTGTTTTACTAATGTCATGTTGTTGCATAGTAATGCCTATAATACTTAGATTGTATATATCAAGAATTACATCAAACATGTGCAGATACCATTGTGGAATGTAGAGAGAAAAAAACATTTAAAAGGTATAAATAAAAAAAAAAATAAAATGACAAATACCTAAGAAATCAGGAGGATCAGGTAACTGTAGACTACTAATCCTGGACTTGAGCCTCAACATTTGAGAATCACTATTCCAGTCAAGATGTGCTCCATCTACAAAAACAAAAATGAAGAGCTAGAAGAGCTCAAGTTAAACTAGACTATCAGTTTAATTTAATATTATTACAACTTTTATGAAACTAAACTATTATCCCTGAAAATGCCTGAAATCTTGGC
This sequence comes from Antedon bifida, assembly GCF_963402885.1. NCBI lineage: Eukaryota > Metazoa > Echinodermata > Crinoidea > Comatulida > Antedonidae > Antedon > Antedon bifida. The sequence goes on along the minus strand of NC_136229.1, from coordinate 192,066 downwards.
ATGTTTTCATTCCGACTGTTTACCTATTGATTCATGATTCTTGATAGAGAATTCAGCGACAGGCCAGGAAATAGATGCAAGATGGGGTGAGGTAGCAACTTGACATAAATGACAGATTACAGAATTGTACAACCCAACAATATCCTCTGGATTCTGAAATAATTTAAAAAAAATAATAATGATTACAATGACACTGATAATCATGAGAATTATATGATTATATATTGATAATGAAAACATTGCATCTAAAGACCTTTTGTTCTGTAAAAAAAAATAAAAGTTTGAACTCACTTGATCTGGAAGACCGGCTTGTTTCCTATCTCTGACGTCATCATACAGACTAGTGGTAAAGAACAGCATCAAACCGTGGTCGACAAACGCCCTCAACGGAAGCTGCTTTAAAACTGGTAGTTTTGGTTGATGTAGTGCAAGCCACTCAACACTTTTTGACAACTTTAGAGAAAAAAAATTAGTATTAACTTTCATGGTAAAATATAAACAAAACTCATGTATAAAGATAAAGAATTAACACAGTAATAAAATAATAGTCCTTTCTCAAAATTGCCAGTTCACATTATTTACAAACAAAAAATATTCATTGAAAATTTAATATTATTAAGCAATAGGAAATGTAATTTAGAGAATCTGGTATTGCTATAAACTTTCAAATACATTTAACAAAAATGATGATATATGTAAGTGTACTAATGTTAACTAAAATTATTCATTGTTAAAATCTGGACACAGTTGTTTTAGCTCATTGCAGAACGTTGCAGAAAAAAATCATTCATTCTTTTGTCAACATTTGAGGTAGGATTCTCACCGTTTCACTAGTCTTAAGGTCCAGTATATCTCCCAAGAGTGGCTGTATCTTATATACAGACAACAATCCTTCTTGTTCCAGCTGTTCTAGGCCTAGATTCTGAGAGCACATATCAACATCAGGACAGGTCCATCCAAGCAGGCAAACTACCAATGGGATAGCAGGTAACAGAGGCTTAGCTTGCAGAAGGTTTTTCAGTCGTAATTGTGCTAACAACCAGTATTCCTAAAAACAAAATTTCTTATTTATTACTATTTAGAAAAGAGCAAAGTAAGCTTTCTTAGGACTATAAACATAATTGTCCATGCGCACTTTTAAAAACCTTAATAAATAGTAAAGGGGTTTTACAATTGACTCTAGAACATTAATATACATAAATCTATTTGCCAGTGAGTCAAAAACAGTAATTGTCTGTTTTTTTTATTGCTAGCTTAGATCTAAAAGCTCATTCTCAAATATATCCATTATTTCTTACCTGGTCATCTATATTCTCTGGCATCTCCAATGCTAAGATAATCGCAGACATTCCAAGAAACTGATGGCGCTGTTCAACTTCTTTAACTGTAGATTGCGCAAGATCACCTTTAACACACTTCACACATATTGATAAATTCTGTTTGTTGTAATTATGGTGATTGATTGGACTAGTATAGAGACTTATTGTGTTCACCTGAAGAGAGTGAAAATACAAATAAAGTATTGAAGTCACTACAAAACATAATCTGACTAAACTACCAGATTATACATATGCATTATCTCTCTAGTATCATACTTTAGGCAAATTCTGTAATACAGTACACTGGTCTTTTCCAATACTGGACTCTCCCAAAACCAGGTCCAAAAGGTCTCATATTTGTATGCACCACATACGCTTGAATTATGTTATGGTTAGGTTAGACTTATGTGACACCTGTATTAGAGAATTTACCTATAATACTGTAGATACACAACCACTCGGAATGTACTTTATATATACCTTGTCATTATCTATAAGGACATTGCTTTTGAAACTTTCACTAATCTTCCCTTTTGTAAACTTAGACTCTAACCAGTCACATAAGATCTCTACATCACCAGATATATCCTGTTCATCATCAAAAACCTCTGGAATGGAGACTACAAGCTTCCAGTAGATATTGGTAGCATTTATGTCCGAGGTAGTAAGTAGTTTGCTTAAGACAGTAGCTAAGTCCAACGGAGACCACGCCTTTTGATGTTGGTGGTAAGCTAAGTAGTGATGTTGAAGGATGCTATGGGCTATGTTGGTCCTGCTATCAATGACACTGTACAATAACAATGAATAAAAGAATCTTAAGCTCTGTCTACACAATCAAACTTTATGTGACAAAAAATGTGATGTGCCCATATATAGACATGATGATGTCATATCACTACTATATTTGGGCACATCACTACTATATTTGGGCACATCACACTTTTTTTTGTCAAACTAGTTTGATAGTGTAGACAGAGCTTTACACTGTGGTCGGCTCAACACAAGTGGAAGTACACAAAGCTGTAAGATTAAGATAGCTATAATATATACAAAATTATAAAGTTTACCTAACAGGTGTTTCCAATGACATCTTCGCTTTCTTACTAACTAGCATTGCACCGCCCTCTAGTGTTGGTGATACGGATGAACGAAACGGTAGCAATGCTTCTATCTGTTCCTTCATCGATATACTTGCAGGGGCTGATGGGAACTCGTACATCGCCCTTTTAAGACGAATTCTTGCAGCGTGCATATTTTTCCATCTGCAGTTAAATTAAAGATATATCTTAGTCATTAGGTTATAAACTTATCATTTAGTACTTGAAATGGGAGGGGGGTGGGAAAGAAGGAGGGCATATGGTGTTAAGGCACATTCCAGAAATCCTCATTTGGTCTTAGTGATTGGGCTTATGTTACTCAACGTTTTAATCAAAGTATATTGATCAAAACGTCGAGAAACTCAACACTTCTTTCAGAACTAAATATATGGGGTGTACCACAAACATTTGATTTCGCCATGCAAACCTTCAAACAATATATAATTGGGCTTAAGTGTAGTTGAGGTTAGTTATCTTTGGCAATTGATATTTTCTAAATATTGCCTACTTTTTGAAGTATCTTCCAATCCTGATGATCTCCATACAGCGTTGTATTTCACTAAGTCTTTGTCTTCTCGCTTCAACTTCATCACAGTAAATCTCATTGGAAATCTCTTCCAGTTCACTTTGTAAAGTTTCTTCAATAAGTTCATTGTTAAGTGTAAAGGTTGAACGAAGTATGCACTCATTTTTAAGATGTTCCTTAACTTCCCTATAAAAAAAAGTTACTTGATACTAATACTTTTTATAATAATTTGATTTCACCAAAGCCCTCGGTAAGACTGGCAACATTCTCTTCAGTGCTACAAGAGAATTATAGCCTAATTATTCTCTTGGATGCTACTCTGTTTTGGATGTAGCTGTACATACTTATGTACAAACACCCTTTTAACTTAACTTACTATGAAATTGTTTGCTTGACAGTAATATTTATTAATTATATCATGTACAAATGAAGGAGAATAAACCTAATGGATACATTTTGTTATTTGATATTTATTTAAATATTACCAGTTTTTCACAACTTTACACAGAGTTATTTATACCAGTATACTTTAACTTTGGTGGATCGCATTGTTTGATCTTAAGGTAAGATCGTTGCAACATTTCATTTGTCCATTTAAAATTAAAAATAAAAGGTGTATACAATGATTAAATTATTTTGAGGACAATTATTGGTCAGCAAATTAACAATACGAACTTTTGGATACTTTCAAATTCTTTTAGTTCCTGGTTTACAGAATGTATTAATACTCACCTCTCTTCTGTTACAGCAATAGATAGCAATTCTTCAGATGTTGTTTTATGAATTAAATGAATACAAATCTCTTTAGCAATTCTGTCTTTCAATTTCTCAATCCTCAATTTTTCCTTTTCCCTTTCAATTCTAAAATTACAGAAAGATGTTCAAAATCAAACAAAATATTGATTTTACAATTTATATTAGAAACACAAAAAATTTAAACATTTCTACATTTTTAATAATTTAAATAAGAGAAAAAAACCAAAATTAAATAAAAACTTAGATACAAATTGATGAAAAATTTAAAAATTTATCATAAGATACAAGATAACTTTATTGTCATTGACAATGTATTACACTGTTTCAGCGAGTCTAATTTTTTCTTTTCTAAGTTTTAATTTTGCATGGCTGAGTGCACAGTATGTTCACACAGCAAGAGCAAATTCTATTGTATATGTCATGCATGCATCAGCTTCTAAAAAACTACCAAAGAAGTCCCTGTTTCAAACCCCAGGTATGCATAAAAAGTGACAATACTTGTATTACAATTGGCTTTTATACAATGTGTCTATAATAATAATACTACAACCATAAAAGTACCTGAAGCTCTATATTACTATATAACGTATTGTAGTATATAACGTGTTGTGTATTGTTAAGGCACAATGATCTTAAAATGTCATGTCTCAGGATGTAAATCCCTGATACCATACAAATTCATTTTTGTTTTCTTATCTGTGTTTGTTTTTTTATACATGGTATAAAAATAAATCAAATAAAAAGTATTACCAGAATAGTCCCTGCACCGATATTATGTTATTTACGTCTGATGAATGATTGATGTAGATCACAAATATAAACATAATTTAGACAACATTTACCCATTTGAGACCTAAAATTAGCACATTAGACATTACTGGTAAAATATTACAGATTTATTTTTAGTATTTTACCTCTGTTTTTCTAACTCTTCTAGTCTCTTTTTTTCCAAAGCTATTCGTTCAACTTCTTCCTGATAAGCCATAGTAATAGCGTCATACAACAGTGGGGTAGTTACCTCCTGTAGAATCTCAGCCTGAATGATTGGGGCTTGCTTCCTCATCAGATAAATCATTCTTACTAATCCTGAGCTAAGCTCTTCACACATCTCATCTATCACCTCTAAAAAGAGATCTTTTGTTGCTTGCTTTATCTTTAAGATGGAGTAAAAATGAAAAATAAAATACACAATATGTACTCAAATAAGCTTAGATAGTCTTAGATATCTCATAGTAAATAGATGTTCTGATGTGGCAGCCAAAATATGGGCTTGCAAAACAAGGAAGAGCAGCACTCACATACATTGATGTACTAGAGACGGATACTGGTATGCAGAGAGGGGAACTGGCTGTCACAATGGCAGATGGGAAGTTATGGAGGAATCTAGTCATATAAGTTTGGGTATGTCCCAGACTAAGTAAGTAAATATAATAAATTAGAATATGACAGAACACCTGTAGTTTTGCATTTTTACCTGTTCAGGCGAGTATTCTGGTTTCTTGGTTGCTTCTATTTCTTCTGTACTTGCAGCTTCTTCAACAGCAGATGTTCCTATCGTTACTGTAATAAGAATATATGTCTCATCCAATACTGTGATTATAGAGTTTAATTATATTTTTGTCACCTCATTTCTTATATTAATCTCATTTTCATAATAAAGTCTAAATCATTTGGTGATGTTATATTTGTATTTGTATCATTTACTTTATTATCATAGTAATAAGACACATTCCAGGGGCAGATCTAGCATTAGATTAGTGGGTGGGGGGCTAAATATTTCATAAATGATCTTTCGGGTTGCAGAAAAATAGTCATTACAAGCCTGCATTTACAGAATCATATGATAAATAAGTTTCTTTGTAAACTTACTAGAAATCTTCTTTTGTTGTCTAAGAAATCTTCCGTCAGGATCAAAGCTTGTCATTGGTGCGCGAGGCTCTAACACAGGAAGCGGTTGGAGATTGTTTACAACCTAAATTTACATCAAGAAATAAAAACAATCAATGTGGCGAATGACCAAACCTGTCTCAAAAAATACTTTAGATCTTATTGAACTAAAAGAGGTTTGTTTGTTTAAACTGTAAGTGACTGTAGTGGCTAGTGATTGTGATGGTAGAAGGAATGATGTAATAAGCATATGCTTACCTGTCCAATGCTACTACTAAGTTCTTAGACTTAACTATACTAAGTTGGTACTTGTTTGTTTAAGACTGTCAGTGATTGTAGTGGTAATGATGGTAGAAGGAATTATATTAAGCATATGCTTACCTGTCCAATGCTATACAGGTTCTTAGACTCAATTAGTGTCAATGCTCTTGTCGCACTGATGGCATTGCTAGGCCGAACAAATGAAGATTTGCTTTCAAATATAATATCACCATCAGTAACCTCAAGTCCATGACTGGCACAAAACTCAGATGCCTACGGTGAAACAACAAAATAATAAATTAAAAAAGCATTATACAATTAAATGAAAGAGAATAGTTTAAATACATATTCAAAATTATTGTTAATTGCAAACCTCATTTTGATCTTCAAAAGACAGTTGTCGTACAAACTCTTTCAAAGGGTAGGATCCACCACGGGCAGTACTGTAAGCCTTCACCATTGTCTCTAAAGCTGATCCTCTAACCTGCGTGAAGTAACGATGCAAAGCACAGGCAGGCAAGTATGTGGCTGATCTGTAAACATTAAGTAAAAAAAATGATAAAACACTTGACACAAACTGCAGCTTTCTATTATAATAAAAAAAGGAAACAGGACAGTTTCTGAAATGTTACTTGTTACATTAATTGTCTTTTATTATTGAGAACATCAGACCATCATTGACGGTTCAGTTGCCTTTGAGTTAGAGAAACCAACAATTTATGTGTTTTATATATTTTTTCTCATTTGTAGTGGTTATATAGGTTGGTGTTTTATGTTCTTGCAATATGATTTGAAGGCATTGGTTCAATTCTGATATTGGACCAATACTACTATCTGTCTATCTATAAGGTTTTGTAGTTTAAGTACACATGCTTTAGAGAGATAAGGTAAATTAAGAAATGTTGCTTTCTGTTATTTTATGTTTTCATAATACTTACTTGACAAGTTTAAAGAAGCGTACATAGTTGTTGCTATTCAATGCTGTAAACACCTGTACAGCAAACTTTACTTGGCTTGATTCTCTTACTTCAAAACGGTATTTTTGCACTTCTCTAAAAAAAACACAAACTAAAATTAATACAGTTGTTTTTTAAAAAATGATACATTTAACAAATCATGTTTTTTTAATCTTCAAATAATTTGTATTTTTAATATTAATTTACACTAAGAACACAGCTAAGCAATGGTTAACATATTGGCATTATTTCTATGATATTGTTTTGTATAAAAATAATACATTATTCCAAGTTTTATTTATGGAAACTTGCGAGTGACATATTATTTCTTTTTTTTAACAGGGTTTACTTCTGGTAATTTTAAGAACTTTCCCTGTAAAACATTTCATTTCCTCATAGAGTATTAGCTTTACTAAAATTACAGTCTTTTCACGTTTCCCCTTTTTATTTTCCCCTTATGTTTGTCTTGTTCAGAACTTTTAGAGTTTGTCCCCAGTTATTTCCTGGGTCACAATGGTGAACAATGAAGTTCAGACTATTGTGTTTAATGGAACCTTCAGCTAAATGCCATTGTTCATGGTTCATGGAATTGTAGATTGTTATTCTTATGTATGTAAATGATATATAAATATAGTAGACCAATTGTGTATATACATAACAAGTAAGACATTTTTAAATTAGTATCCAACAAGCAATCATTTTGGAAGTACAGTGAGAAAAGGTAAGAAGAGTGTATTTTAAACTATCACAGTACATTTCATATTAATATAATATATTAATATATAAATATATATTAATAATAAACTCTTAAAATTGGTTTTTACAGAAACAGTTACAAAGATGAAATACCCTTTCATGACAACGTCAATTGAGGTACGCGGTGGAAAGCGAAGCCCATTGTTAATGACAGTTAGTTACTTGGCATTTATTATTGGTAGTAGTGAAGTGTTCTGCTATCGAGGTACACCAACATGTGGCACACAAGATGGGTGTACATTTGATGCTGAGATTGGGATCTTAAATTGCAAAAGTCTTAAAATGCAGACTATTCCATTAGAATTGTGTCCTGAGGTAAAATACCTGGACATGCGGTACAACGATCTTGCACGGTTATCAACTCAGATCTACAACTACCACCCAAACTTGGAAATCTTGAATCTAGGAACGACTGGAATTACCACAATCACGCCAGATGTCTTCAAGAAATGCGACAGTATACATTTTGTTTATCTGGACACCAATGAAATGACAACACTGAAAAGGAGATCGTTTGACGGTCTGACGTCTCTTCAATATTTGTACCTCTCCGCAAATAAACTTTCTCACATCAAACCAATGATCTTTGACCCATTGAATAAAACTCTGCGTTACCTTGACCTTTCCCATAATGCAATAATGAAGATCGAAGTTGGAAGTTTCCAACCGTTGACCAATCTGAAACGACTTTTTCTTCAGAAAAACCAGCTGACTCACATCAACTCTGGAATGCTCAGAGGGTTACAATCCCTAACACATCTTTATCTGTCTAACAACCAAATCAAGTACATTCCACATAATACTTTCAAGAATCTTCCAAATCTTACAGACCTAAAGCTTGGTCATAACCCAATGGTTTCTATCCACAACGGAGCGTTATATCATCTTGCAAAACTCTCATTCCTAGATCTCATGAGTACACAAATCACAACTCTGCAGAACATCTCTTGCTTGTTTTCAAAATCGTCGCAGCTGGAAACTTTCTATATCTCTGGGACAACCCTGGTTTGTGATGCAAGTTTTGAGTCGTGGAGAAAATGGTATAAAGGGTCAGCTGTCCATAACTTGAGAACAACAACGTGTGTTTCTAATGATGATCCACCGGTAACCATGGAATGGTGGTCGCACAATTCATCCTCTTCAACACCACCATTGATCAACAAACTTTTGTTGAGTCGGAGTGATTTGAACATTGGGACAAGAAACAATTTATCAGTTATAGTTTTTACTGCCATGATGATTTTATCAATAAGTTTCAATATTTGATATTTAACCAAAAAAATCAGCAATATAAATTATCACCTTGAATGATATTTATTGATGTAAAAATTCAAATTTTATTTGCATATACACACATTGTTCTAACTGTAATATACTGGAGATCAATGGAATATTGTATGAAAACATTGTTTGTAAAAAGATTTTAAGATAATTAATAAATAATATTAATATTGCAAAACCATGCAATAGTTACTACTTACAATTTTTAGCCTTATTAATAATTTAAGATTTTATTTTCTGTAAATTCTGGATATTTTTTAATTGTGTGTAAAAGGTTTTATACAAATTGAATAAACAAAAAATAATAAAATACTGTAAATGTGTTCTTTTGTAATATTTAAAGTTGCTTAATTATTTATCATAATGTGTTTAAATATATATATTTCATCAACAAATGAGGTAATGGCAATAATGTAAATCTAAGTTTAGACAGTGCATTGAAATGTTTTCAAACAAAGCTGTTGACAACTTTTCAAGCATCATTTAACAGAAGCAAATCATTTGGGGACTTCCCCTAACAAAGAATGTTTAACAAAGGAAGAGTGAAAGGACTACGATTTTAAAATATTGGTAAACTTCCAAAAGTATATACAAAAGTAAATATCCAAATTTATCCAAAAATGCTGTGATAAAGCATTGATAAGTACTTTTTAAAAGACTACTGCATACATTACACAATATCTACTTATCAAAATTCAACAAGATACCAGTCTAATGAATACTAGGAAGTGACAGTTTTACCTATTACTAAACTAAATCATTCAAGACCTCAAGAAGAAGAATAAAACTTCATCATCATCGTTTGCTTTTCTAAACAATATTCTTCAGGTCCTTCAAAAAGTTTTTTTATTAACTTATCTACTGCCATGGTTACAGTATATATTGCCCCAAAGAAATGACGATGCATTTAGGCCTACATACAGTACTTATTTATCCCTCTTAAAAAATGAAATCATATGTTATCCTCGAAATGTTGTAGGCCTACCTCTGGTGGACAGACGGCCAGAGAGACTGACAGGCAAACAGCCCACACAGTGACAGTCTGCAGCAGGATCTATAGGTTCTCACAGCGATTCAGTTTATTCGTAGAAGAAAAACATATTGGCACATATGGCATATCATAAAATTTGCAGTCAAAATAGGGCGATTATATTTCTGCTTTATACAATATACCAAATACACAATTTGACATCGGCTTAACCTGACTCAAAATTATCAGATCATCAACAAGAGTTATATTTTAGATTGTTCACACACACTGCTTCCCAAATTACCAAAACAGATAAACCATTGTAGTTTTTTCAATCGAAATATATTTAAAAATAGATTTGAAATACAACCCAAATTTTAAGTTGAATTAATTTTTTACAGTAATTCAACTGTATACAACCTTTTACATTTACATAGCTAATAAATAACAAAACATAAATATATAACATTTTGTCAATTTTTTGGAAAGGAAACACCTTTGTTATCAATAAGCTTTTCACATTTCTAATTAGAACCCAACAAGCATATAAAATAAATAAATAACAATATAATAACAATATTATTACTTGGTAATCAGGAATGCCAAGGTCTTAATTATTTCTGCACAATGTGAAAAGTAAAGATAATAAAAAGTTAGTGCAAATCAAAGTTCAACATTTTTATTTGCCTTTCAAATTAAATGATTTATGGTTTTCATTGTTGATTGTGTTGTCACTGAATAATTTCAGATAAAATAATACTCCAAATAAAGAGACAAAGAATAATCAGATTCTTGAAAATTATGAAATAGATTGAAATGTCAAATTCTCAAAATTCTGTCTTTTTATTTGGAGTTACTCGTATTACTTCATCAAGTAAATACAAACTTTGTATTTAATATCCAAGCTTCAAAGAAAAGACAATTCAGCATAAATGTTTGTAGACTATGTGATTTTTATATTTTATCATTAGCACTGTAATTGGTATTTGCTTATCTATCAAAACTAATATGAATGTCTTAAATAAATAACAAAGTGGAACCAAATTTGCTTAAAAGTTTTAACAATCTAATTTAATGGGTAATATTAATAAGAAAGTACCCTGAATGTTTGTATAAAAACAAACAATTCCCATATATGGACATGATGATGTCATATCACTACCATATTTGGGAATATCACTACTATATTTATATTTATCACACTTTTTTTGTCAAACTTGTTTGATAGTGTAGACAGAGCTTAATAAGACACTAACCTGAGTATGTCTCCTTGATTAAGATTGAGTAAAACATTATAACCTCTGAACTCTGGTTCATTTGGGCAAACCGTTCCCTCTTCATCTAAATCGGAGTAAAACTGCTTTAAACTCTGAAGACACTTGGTCAGATTCTCATTATTTATCTTTGGATCAAATGCCCGAGTGCCTGCTTCACATAGACGATGTGCGCAGTAAATATGAAACCTACAAATAAAATTTATTATATATTTATTAATTATTTATACTATATAATTTATCTGATATGTTAAGTTTGAACATAAATCTACTGTGAATAAGGATTATTTTTTAAACAAAATGTTTGTATCTTGTTTTGGTTGGAAAATTTTTTTTTTGGCGACAAAATTGTATAACAGTATTCTAAAAATATAGTGTTTCATTTCAAGATAAGCTTGCATTGAATGTATGAATAAAAATAAATATGCTTTGTTATATTATACTGTATAATAATAAAGTTCTAAATATAAATTTTGTAAATCTACTGTGAATAAGGATTATTTTTTAAACAAAATGTTTGTATCTTGTTTTGGTTGGGAAATTTTTTTTTTGGCGACAAAATTGTATAACAGTATTCTAAAAATATAGTGTTTCATTTCAAGATAAGCTTGCATTGAATGTATGAATAAAAATAAATATGCTTTGTTATATTATACTGTATAATAATAAAGTTCTAAATATAAATTTTGTAAATCTACTGTGAATAAGGATTATTTTTTAAACAAAATGTTTGTATCTTGTTTTGGTTGGGAAATTTTTTTTGCTGACAAAATTGTATAACAGTATTCTAAAAATATAGTGTTTCATTTCAAGATAAGCTTGCATTGAATGTATGAATAAAAATAAATATGCTTTGTTATATTATACTGTATAATAATAAAGTTCTAAATATAAATTTTGTTTTGGAATGTGACCGCATTCTTAATCATGCTTCATTGAGTCAATTGATATCATTGAAAATAAAGTAAAATAAGTGATAAAACACTATTTTTCACAAACTACTATAGTGCTTAAAGTGAAGTTTCAATCAAGTCAAAAAAATTTTCATCAGACAATGATTAAATATGGTAGACAGCTCCCTCTATGAGGCTTTTTTTTCAGCTGATAAGTTGGATGTAAACATTCAATTGGAATAAAAGATTTTATTCCCCCTTTTCTCCACTACATTCCTGTAACTTTTAATCTTTTTTTCCTAATATCTTTTTAAAATGTTTTACAAACCTTGCACACTTTTCAACGAGATCAACAGCTGTCAAGTTACATAGATGTTGCTGTGTTATATCCTTCCTAATACCACGAGTTCTATTCCACACAAAATCAAACCAATCTGCCCATCTACCCTCACCCTTATCCATGATAGATGTTAACAAGTAATCCATTGTTATATTAAGAACTGCCGGAGGTCGAAGTTCATGAGGTAATGGGGCTTCCTAAATTAATAAAATTTAAAAAAAAGTTGTATTGGAATTAAAATTTGGTAGAAATTTGTCTCAAACCAACCACTATCAGCTAATTTAAATATGCTAAGCCTGGATTCAATAGCAGGTTTAGCTGCTAAGAACTTGTTCATACTTAGGAGGTCAAAGTAGAGAATAAGGATATTGATACAAAAAGATAAAAATAACTTACTTGGTCTGCAGATGATCTACTATACTCTTTAACAGCTATAGGATGGTTTATTTGTGGGTTCTGAAAATAATTGACAATTAAATAAAACAATTAAATAAATCATTAAAAAGTATACTGTAAATGTCAATACTCAATAATTCAACATATTACATAATCAGATATAAATACATAACTAATTCCTTCATTTCTATACTTTCATACAAGCAAATGAAAAAGCTAAATTAAAATCCATGGCAACCAAAACACCTGTGGCTGTATTCACCAATAAGCGAGAACTAAATCATTCAATATTTAAGGACTTCACGTTAGTCCCATTTTTTAAATTGTAAGGATGTTTCTCAAGTGCCCTTAGTGTGAATGGTCAATACAGTCAGTTTCACATTCCTCTTAAACTACTGTATACTGCTATTACTACGTATCTACACTGTAGAATGATGGTACAGTACTATAAAACAAAATGGACAATAGAGCAGAATATGTACCTTATCAGTACCAGGAATCATTTCAAATACATGTACTCTTCTTTGCACCTCTCTCATGTAACGCTCTTTCTCTGGACACATGTCACTGCATGTTCCTCTAACAGCACTAGCTCTGGACAGCTCTTCTTGCTTCTTGCTACCTTGAGCTTCAACAAAACAAATAGACATTTCTAAAATAATAAGATCAATAAAAACAACCTTTCTTCCGAAACATTATTTTTCTTTTCGCTTTTTTTTGGATGCCTTCTACTCTATTAATATGAAACTTTTGAAATGGTGCACACATTGAACAACAAGAACTTGGAAGAGCTTCAAATGAGGGGCACTTGTTAACATATTTAATATTCAATGGAAGATGGAAAAGGAACATTGTACTACTGTATTGTAGCTGAAGGAAAGTTGCTCAAGGTGAAAAAATGTATGTAGCCTGGGAGAACTGATGAGAAGATGAAAAGTTGGAGATAGACTAAGTATTGGCTTATTCTGTATATATTGAAGTAAAGTAGCAGATGAGGCTTTGATTCCAAAACAGAGCAACAGTAGTAAAATCCAGAAGGAAATTATATGGAAAAAGAAGAGAATATGATATTAACAAGTAATTGGATGTGATTTCTAGGTAAGAGTATTATAAATGCCTTGTACCTTGTCTTAGCAACTTGTCGTTGTCTACTAACATCTGGTATCTATCAGTTGCAGAGTATGCTGGTGTCTTGGACAACTCACTTGATAAAACTGAAAGATGCAAACAATTAAATGTTACTGTAATAGGTTATCTAATAGTCTATTGTTATTTTTGTAACTGTTTTAACTTTGTATGTGAGATGACCATCATAATAAAGTTATCTTATATCAAGAAAAAAAGATTAAAATGTGAAACATACCGATAGCTGCTGGTTTGTCTGATGCCACCTGACTGGCTGGTGGTCGAGGGCTTACTTCACGTTTTATAACCGTTTTCCTCGCCTTTGGAACCTCTTTACCATGTTCATCTTGTGAAAAATACAGGAAAATATTAGTTTATTCTTAAACATTTAAAAGAAATTTCGGTTTGATGAAAACAACTTTTTTTTTTTAGGCTGTTTATTTGGTTAACCTTGGGTCTGCAAATAAAATGTATTAGTATGACACTGACATAAGACATTTCAATCAATTATTTGTTCACTGGGCCAAAAACATTATTTTAATCTTCAGTTTTATTTAACTAATTTAAAGATTATTTACCTGTTATGGTTGGTCTGCGAGGTCTTGTTTCCTTTAAGAATATTGACACAGGTTTTACTCCTTCTTGTAGCTGCTCTCCATGACTTTTGGCTTTCATTGCATTCTCCTAAAATGCATCATTTGATTTGATTTGATGTCATTGATACAGATTGTCAAAGTACAGCACCACATATGTAGTGTTATATTATCTTGAAAGCTAAAGTAAGTCTAAATTAGCTTACTCTTGCTTTATTTAAGTAACCATAACATCGGCAAGGGTTCGAGGCTCACTCGCTCTATGGTTCTGGTGGTAGAACGAATCTTCTCGGATAAGGACTATATCTATCTAGCTCATGTGCACTTTCAAGAACCTAGTACATCTTTCGAGACAAGTAGGGGTTACCCCGGTGTACGAGTACACACACATAGCCACTAATCATAAGTGGGCCCTCTGGGAGTCTTTGACTGAAGAGGTCACCCAGTATAAATAACTAATAACTAACTTACATGATTCTTGAAGGTAATAATAGCACCATGTTTGTCAAGCTGTTGATATATACTTTGTATTCTTCCAAATTTACTAAAATGACGATCTAGAAACTCCTTTTTGTTTAGCTCATCAGGTATTCCTCGCACTGAAATCTTTCTACATTTTTCTGGAGATTTAGGAACTTGTCGAGCAATCTGAGATTTAGGAACTTGTCGGAAAATCTGAGATTTTGGACCTTGTTGGGCAATCTGAGATTTTGGATGGTCTAATCAAGATAAAAAATGCATCTATAAATTAAATTTGTTGATAATATAATTCAGTTATGATTGTTGTTATATAGTTTGTATGGATTTCATTATGTTTTTCATGTGGTGTGTTTACAGTTTAAAAGGGTTTGATGTTTATAATATATAATACAAGCTGTACAGTACATTGAAACTGATGTAATGGAAGGGGGAGATGTTCATAGTAGAAGGTTGTGAGATTAACAGTATAAGGTTGTAAAGATGTTCATAGTTTATTTTTTCATTATTATTTTTATGAAAAATACCTCGTTGATGCTCTTTTAAAACTGTTCTTTCTTCTTTAGCTTTGTCTTTTTTTATCCCAGTTCCTTTTAAAGCTGCACCAAATATGGACCTCTTATGTGGAGAATTTTCAGCTGATTTTGTTTCCCTTCGTGGAAAAGAGCTAGATTTTGGCGGACTGCCAGTTCCAAACTTTTCCAAGTCGGAAATATCAACTGAAGCAGGATCTCCGAAGGTGCTGTCGGTGGATTTGGCAATTTTTCGCGATTCTTTTCCTTGACCAAACAAGTCGGAATCTCCTTTCCGGCCACGTTTAGAGGCCGGCAAATCATGTCGAGTGCGTGGTCTAACACTTGCTTCATTTTTACCAGATTTACTATAAGCTGGTTTTCTTTTAAAGTCTATTTTTTTCCCTGTAAATAGTTCCTTAGTGTCACTACCGCTGCTACTTGCTGTTACTAATGGTCCTCCAGTTTCTGGATCAATAGTAATACTAGTACTACCAACTGAATCTTCTTCAACTGATTTTTTAAAGATACTTTTAGAGGAAGAAATTCCACCAAATAATGGTCGCTCCTGGCCAGTCGGTTTCTCAGTGATGTTTCCACCAAAGTTTGATCTTCCTTGACTCTCACTTGTCTCTTGTTTTGTTAAGAACCCAGTAGAGCTTGTGATTGGTTGCTTTGAAAACCCTGAAAATAGCGGTTTACTACTAAACAGGTTCCTGGTTGGTTTGTCAGCAGTCTGCTGAATCCCAAAGAGGTTCGTGGTTGGCAACTCACTACCAGAGGCTTGAGCTGCAAATGGAATAACATTTGGAGCTGCTGTGGACATATAAAAGAATTCATAAAAAATATTGAGCAGAGAGGTTTCATTCTAGCAGTCACTAAAATTACAGTGTGGGTGGCTTTAATGCATGCGGCCTGTGGCCTTAATGAAAGTCTCCCTGATCCTACATTGTTTGCTTCTAATGTTGATATTTTTTATAACCGTTTTCCTCGCCTTTGGAACCTCTTTACCATGTTCATCTTGTGAAAAATACAGGAAAATATTAGTTTATTCTTAAACATTTAAAAGAAATTTCGGTTTGATGAAAACAACTTTTTTTTTTTAGGCTGTTTATTTGGTTAACCTTGGGTCTGCAAATAAAATGTATTAGTATGACACTGACATAAGACATTTCAATCAATTATTTGTTCACTGGGCCAAAAACATTATTTTAATCTTCAGTTTTATTTAACTAATTTAAAGATTATTTACCTCTTGTGGTAGGTCTGCGAGGTCTTGTTTCCATTAAGAATATTGACACAGGTTTTACTCCTTCTTGTAGCTGCTCTCCATGACTTTTGGCTTTCATTGCATTCTCCTAAAATGCATCATTTGATTTGATTTGATGTCATTGATACAGATTGTCAAAGTACAGCACCACATATGTAGTGTTATATTATCTTGAAAGCTAAAGTAAGTCTAAATTAGCTTACTCTTGTTATATTTAAGTAACCATAACATCGGCAAGGGTTCGAGGCTCACTCGCTCTATGGTTCTGGTGGTAGAACGAATCTTCTCGGATAAGGACTATATCTATCTAGCTCATGTGCACTTTCAAGAACCTAGTACATCTTTCGAGACAAGTAGGGGTTACCCCGGTGTACGAGTACACACACATAGCCACTAATCATAAGTGGGCCCTCTGGGAGTCTTTGACTGAAGAGGTCACCCAGTATAAATAACTAATAACTAACTTACATGATTCTTGAAGGTAATAATAGCACCATGTTTGTCAAGCTGTTGATGTATATTTTGTATTCTTCCAAATTTACTAAAATGACGATCTAGAAACTCCTTTTTGTTTAGCTCATCAGGTATTCCTCGCACTGAAATCTTTCTACATTTTTCTGGAGATTTAGGAACTTGTCGAGCAATCTGAGATTTTGGACCTTGTCGGGCAATCTGAGATTTTGGATGGTCTAATCAAGATAAAAAATGCATCTATAAATTAAATTTGTTGATAATATAATTCAGTTATGATTGTTGTTATATAGTTTGTATGGATTTCATTATGTTTTTCATGTGGTGTGTTTACAGTTTAAAAGGGTTTTTTAAAGATACTTTTAGAGGAAGAAATTCCACCAAATAATGGTCGCTCCTGGCCAGTCGGTTTCTCAGTGATGTTTCCACCAAAGTTTGATCTTCCTTGACTCTCACTTGTCTCTTGTTTTGTTAAGAACCCAGTAGAGCTTGTGATTGGTTGCTTTGAAAACCCTGAAAATAGCGGTTTACTACTAAACAGGTTCCTGGTTGGTTTGTCAGCAGTCTGCTGAATCCCAAAGAGGTTCGTGGTTGGCAACTCACTACCAGAGGCTTGAGCTGCAAATGGATTAACATTTGGAGCTGCTGTGGACACATAAAAGAATTCATACAAAATATTGAGCAGAGGTTTCATTCTAGCAGTCACTAAAATTACAGTGTGGGTGGCATGCAGCCTGTGGCCTTAATGAAAGTCTCCCTGATCCTACATTGTTTGCTTCTAATGTTGATATTTTTTCTTTCTGGATCAAATAAATCGACTTGTGACTTGTGTGACATCAAAGACAGAGATGTGGTACTTACCAGTACCTGAAAGTTGTGAAAATGCGGAATTTCCCGAAGACGTTGCAGCACCAAATGGTTGATTGGACGTACTACTGCCTGATAAATCTGTAGCAACAATCCTTCTTGAAAAAAGATTCACACCATCTTCTTTGTCATCCATTATTCCAGTAAATCTGATAATAAATGAAAAAGAGTTGCATACACACACAAGTGAAGGAATATATGATACTAGGCTGTTTAAACAACACAGGCCATGTAATTTTTGATTTTTGAATAAAAGTATGTTGAATTGCGCATTTTTACACAAAGTATTTTCCAAAAGGGGGTCGAAACGACTCACAAAGGCCACCCATCTTTACAGAACGAGTTTATGCTATGTCTGCCAGTGGTACACCGACTAACCTAGGCCTAGAGAATACATGTATAATTCGTTAAGCAAGAATTATTCTTATTTATTCTATGAATCCATTTATATTTTCACTTCAATACTACTATAATTTCGTTAACATTAGTCCTGAGCCTTAAAACTGTAAATAAGAAAATCGAAAAATACTCTAGGCCTAGGCCTAACAACTTACAAACAACGGTCGCGGTGGTTGATGGTGTGTGTGATTATTGAAATTGAATGAACATAGAGGGGGGAATACAAAAAAGTTTAATCAAAACTTTTAAATTGTTCTGCGTGCCCTTCATAATCATGTAGTTAATTTAATATCAACATGGAGTAATTATTTACCCCATGATATCAATAGCAAAAATATATTTTTTAGTTTCTTTCGTTCCTTATTTTTCACATTCATCTTATAATCATTCTAGACTAAAAAATCACAGACGAGTGACCGATTTAGAAAAATCACAAAAATGAACTTCAATTTGAAATCAACCATGTGTGTCGGTTAATCCCTGAATTTAAATTCACCAGAAGGTAGCCTATTATTATACTTTCCAAAGTAGTACCATTGTCACACTCTCTGTTCAGTGAAGTGGAGTGACGACAAACAATCAGTGGTTTACATAAGAGCCATAACTGTACCTGGCTGACGTATCATGCACAGCAAAATGGCTCTAAGATCTTACTTAAACCTCCATTTGATTTGTGTAAGTTGATTTACTTATTTATTGAATTTAAGTATCATAATCAATTAAGTAACTCTAGACCAATGGGGAAGCCTCTAACAAACTGGATTTTGTGGTAAGAAGGATCGACAACAGCTCTGTCTACACTATCAAACTAGTTTGACAAAAAGTGTGATGTACCCATATATGGTAGTGATATTCCCAAATATGGTAGTGATGATGTAATCGTGTCCATATATGGGCACATCACATTTGTTGTCACATAAATTTGATAGTGTAGACAGATATTAACACGTACACACTTATCAAGTATATAAATGAATATACTTTGGATTTTACCATTTAAGTGGTCTTAAGTCAGTGAATCGGGGTACAAGGAGTGGGCATATTGCAACATAATCCACTTTCTTTTTCGTTTCAGTCACGCATTATTTCACAGAATGAATAGCAACAAATAGCAGTCCACAATTGACACACAAAGCAGTAGCATCAAAAGTGAGTACAAACTAACTAAACAGAATCTGATGGCTATAATGTGATAGTTGGTGGTAGTATCTGTTGTAATTTGTAATAGGCCTACTCAAGGGCTTTTTGGCTAAAACGTAGCCTACTCTATGCCTACAAATGCAGCAAAGTTTGGTCCTCAGCAGAGATACCAAATACCAGATTAAGAAAAACATGACTGAACAATAGACCGAACAATGAATGGGTTCAATAACGTGGGCGATGAATAACAACATAAATAAAGTCGAGTCTGTAAATATGTAACGGTTGATTGTGTTTTTTTTTAATGCTCAATCTATTTTGATCATTTTAAACGTGAATTTTATATTTCCTTCTGTTATTTTTATACCAGTAAATTATGTCTATTTAGTTGACTATCAATAATGTTCTGTGTGTACAAACTGAATTGAATGGTGCTGCTGGTATCTGTATAGTGGCATGTGCCACCAGAGGATCGATACTGTGGTGGTATGGATGTTGACATGTTGATATCTAGTGCTGCTTCTAGCGATGGTTAAATGGTTTTAATGTTGGTTATAGCTACGTAGTATATGACATTTCTTGTTGAAAATTGATGTTGATCTATTGTATTTTCAAATTTCTCAAAAGCATCTCTTTTTGTTTTAATAGGTGTCAAAAATGAAGTCCGATCTTGAGACGTATATTGAAATGATACTAAAAACAGGCAAAGAGTTTCACGTCGGTGCTACGTACCAGACTGAAGACTTCGCCGCCATATGCATTGACGAAAGTGGAGGGGTAGTATCCCTTGACCATTATGACGTCACACTTCTTCTACCACCCCTCAGCTTACATACTGATTCATGCATAACCATTTATTTGTACATGGAACGCATGGTTGTTAAGCGCGTACATGGTAATCCTACGTACGCATCTCCTGTGATACGTGTTGGATGTATATCACATGACGGACATTTATCATTTCAAGAAAACCTTGTGTTATCGTTTCCATTATTTAAATACGCAGATAACCAAACTATTGTACCATTCTACCAGGAAGATGACTCTATGTTGTGGACGGAGCTCTCTGCCAAAGAACATGCCTTTATTAAAGACAATTCACGATGCACTATATCAATTGATAGAACCGGTATCTATACGTGTTTGAATTTCACGGACTGTGACGTCGACAGCTCAGATATAAATCGTGTTGTTCTTCCAATACTATGTTCTACATTTGTTGGTGAACGGTATACAGAGGATGTTCTTATTGAAGTCGCATTCTGGCCGAGTTCAGAAATACAGTCACAGGTTAGTATCCACTGCTGCAGAATTATATTTTGTACTTCTTTGTACAAGTACCCTACTTGGTCGTAAATTGTACTCGTTATTATTTATGCGCGATTACTTCTAAAGTAATGCTTTTGGAAATAAAATACAACGAAACATAATATAATAAAGCTTGCTGCTTATATGCCGTAGGCGCAATGAGTTGACCAATCACTACGTTGTGCTTAAGTCCTTGCGTTGCGTCTCTAGTGGGAATCAAGTTACGGTGGGCTTGCGCCCTTGCGTTGCGCGCACACAAGTGTGAACCAAGCTTAAGTGCCGTTACTTGCGTCAAAGTTCTAGTAGTGCGAGAGTAACACATTACGCAAATTCAAGTTGTCTAACTTCATTTACAGAGGGTCGTCCAGGAGCAAACTAGTCGACATTTGACTTGTGTCGATGGGTCACGGGAACTTCTGCTTGACATCAGTCGTGTTACAAATGAAACTCTCGCGGTTGACGTCACTGGAATATGCGAAGGATGGACCGTAAATGGAGGAAAACGAAAGGTATTTTAGTGTTGTGAAATTATCATTAAAATTGGCGCCGAACAATTGTTTTTCAAAAGAAAATACAGGGTATTTCTGGAAATGTTTCGACAGTTGTAGCATAAAAACCGAAACATCGATACATTCTCAACCATACTTGATTTCCTTTTGTTAACACATGGCGTACCGCAAACCTAACTTTGTTAGTATTTATTCGCCATGTAAAACAATATTATGCACCAAAAATGTATACGTCCAATCTCATACAACAAAATAACCGTATATTCTTTCTTTCTGAATTTGCTTCGTATATAGTATATACAGTTAACAAATATCCACGAAGAACTAATAAGATCAAATGGTGCGTATACGGTAAACTTTAGGTTCAACAGGAACAAGAGTTACAATGTTGAACTTGCGTGTAAACTCAGAATATACATCCAAGATGGCGCCGCCGCAGGTAACAAGCAGAAACTGTCCCTTTTTAGATACAACTGTGGAAGAAAGAGAACAATGTCAGATGTAAGTACCATGCTATTTAATTCATTAAGTTATACACCATCTCCACAGTACTCTCGAGTTAAATTGCGTCATATATGCTGTTTCCACTAAAGCTTGGTTCCCACTAGGACGCAACGCAAGGGAGTTGACCAATCACAAGCGAAAATTCGGATAATCCATCGGTTGTTAAGCTTGGTCCCCACTAGAACGTAACGCAAGGACGTAAACGCAACGCAAGCGTTTTAACCAATGACAAGCGAAGTTATAGACAGTTAGCAATCACAAGCGAATAAGCCATCGCTTGTGATTGGTCAATTCACTTGCGTTGCGTTACGTCCTTGTGTTGCGTCGCTAGTGGGAACCACGCTTTAAATTGCTTACGTTGCGTTACGTCCTACTCCTAGTAGTGAGAAAGCTTATTCGCTTGCGTTGCGCTTACACAAGCTTTATTCAACATTCCCTGTATTTTAACTACTGTGACTACAGAAATTGTCTGATTGTTTTGCCACAAACAATCCATCACATTTTCTAACGTTGTTTTCCTTTTGATTCCAGGAGATAAATAGCGTGCCATACAACAGAATAACCTACAAACGTAACTCAAATAACGATAGAGAAGTATTGGATGTTATAGATAGGTGTTTGGCTCACATAACGAAAATCATATCTTCTAATTTGAATGGAGTATGGGAAAAGCGCTTTGCCGATTCATTAAACATACCGAAAAGTTTAGTCGAATCTGCGCAAGAAATTTCTTTAATCAACAAAGCTTTGTACGTGTTTGTCGGTCATCGGGTTTTCGCAATGAATGATAGTGATATTGTTCTTGATTTTATCACGGCAGCGAATGCAGTTGCAAGAGAACTAGAGAACGAAGCAGTGCAGAGAAAACGTATCCGTGCGGCAAAGGCGCTAAGCCTACCACATGGTTCACGAACGGCAGCTAATCCGATATACAGCAGGTCAAGTAGCTACTCAATCAATGTCCACCCGTCGTCCAGGTCCGTCGGTCCATCTCAAAGACTTCAATCTATGACGTCTTATTATCAACCAGGTTCTGCTGGAAGTTCTACGAATGGTAACTGTGGCAATCCATCTTTGTCGTCAGGAAGCGTTGACGAAGACATCATCTGGAAACCTTCGCCAACAATCAACTTCTATGACGTAGAGGTTCAGCGGGAAGAATGGCTTTGATACGCCCAATAAAATGTTTACTCGCGTTTACCAACCACGACGAGGTGGTTCCCACCACGCAACACAAGCGAGTTGACCAATGACAAGAGACAGCTCGAAAATTCGTTTGTCATTGGTTAAATTACTTGGGTTACGTTGCCCCGCAAGTAACATTTGACCAATCACGATTCGTTTCGCCTATACGTCGTCCAAACTAGCTCCATTGCACTTTGTAATAAAACGTCACCCATTGTGTTGACTACTGAAAGACGCAACTTGCGTACTACTAAAAAAAGAAAGACCACTGTATAAAAACACAAGAACCAAACATTTCCGTGAAAATAACACTTTATTAAATAAAAATCAACTATGTATGCAATAACAATAATTACTCTGTTTTTAGTAATGCCCTACAGCCAGTCAGTTTTTTGATACATGCATATCATCAAAACAATTGTTACTATTGATTGGTTTAATTGGCGTAAAATTCAACATGTTAACATTTCTGTACCCAGACCATAATAAGTATTTATTGTATAATACGCAGGATAAAGAGAGCATACACACCATATATTCATAAACCGTATATTGATAGACTAACTAGAGATTATTTATTATAAGTATAATTTTCTGTGGATATTCAAATGACTATTATTTTCTGTTTAAATGACTATCATGCACTAACATTAGTATATAGTTTTCTTGTTCTCTTGCAGTCGACTGCAGGACACATCCCTCCTCCAAACCTCTCCATTTACTATTTTGTATTTTCATTTGTTTTCACCACAAATTATCAGTATAATTTAGTACAAATTAATATTTTTATTACATACTAATGTATATTATATTTTAGAACATAGGTTATACAGATATGATGTAATCAAAGGCATAGTTTCAAAATTAAAATATTTTTACAAGTGTAAAACATGGATTTATCATTACACTCGTTGCGGACATAGACCATGTAGGATATATTATACTGTTAAGTATTAAAGATAATATTGTCCCCCAAAAATAAAGATTAATAAAATCAGACTTTGAATTGATTATTTTGTAGTTTTATTAATGTTAATCACTTTTGTAGAAAAAAAAATGGTTGCAAAAATTGTAAAATGACAAAATGGTAAATTCAACCAAAAATACATTGGCTGGCAGACAATTTGACTATTTTTTGCTTTAAATTACTGTTTTTTCAGGTAAATGATTTTTTTTCGATCTGATTTTTGGTCAAAGTGGATAACTATCATGTGACATTAAAATGGCATATTCAACAAAAACATTTTTAGGGGGACAATATATCTTTAAATCTTGAGCAACAAGACAGCCAATGGTATACATTGCACAGGGAAGCAGAAACAAGCACCAAACATGTTTGCCAAACCATTGCACATTATCCATGTCTCATAGCTTTAATACAACCCCTGATTCTATAAGATATTCACTTATCACAATATCATACAATGGATGTTCTGTGTTTGTAAGCTCAACAACAAGTTTAAATATGTGGAAGGATTCTTCTATTTTTTCTTTGATTGTCGATACGAATGTTTTTCCTTTGACAATGTTCTGGAAAAAAGATGCAGCACCGTCGCTATGAAACTTGGCATTGTCCAGAGGCACCACTCCTTAAAAAAATGAATTGTAATGATTATAGTTTATATATAAATCTACACTAACCATAGACAAATATATATATCAGCAGGCCTAGCTTCCACTCCCTGGAATGATAACATTCTAAATTACTTACCACCAAGCCTAGCTATCACTCCCTGGAATGGTAACGTTCTAAATTGCTGAATCAAAATTCTGACATCATCTGGGCTTACGATGTCATAGTCAGCCTCATCAACACGATAGACATTCACAGAGTGTTCGTTCATAGTATAGACTTTTGCACGTTGCCATTTATCATTCGAGTACACAGCATATATTTCCCCTACTTGAATTCCACCAACTGGTGTTTCTTTAGAAGTCTATAGCAATGAAAATATCTTATAGTTATGTGGCTAGTAAAATAAAACATGTGTACCGTGGCGACACATCAGATATGTATACAAATGAATTAATAAATACTTACATTTGAATAGTGTTCTTTCATCTGGAACAACATGTCAGTAAAAGACTTGGAAGAAACAAAAGGCCGACACTAAAAAGAAAGAAAACAATATAAGTAAAATAAAGAACAAATTAACAGTTGTGGTGAAGCATTGTCTACACTATCAAACTTTATGTGACAAAAAAATGTGATGTGCCCATATATGGACACAAATGATACATCACTACCATAATTGGGGACATCACTACCATATTTGGGGACATCATTACCATATTTAGGGACATCCCATTTCTTTTGTCAAACTATTTTGATAGTGTAGACATGCACACAATGAACGATGTTACTAGTATTTATAGCTGTGTCTACACTATCAAACTGTATGCGACAAAAACAATGTTATGTGCCCATATATGGACGCGATTACATCATATCACTACCATATTTGGGCACATCACTGGCCTTGAACACTTTGTGGATATGTGCGCTTTATAAATGTTATTATCTTGATAGTGTAGACAGACCTTTAGTATAGAAAATATGAAAACTCACTACAAAATGAGACGGATCCTTGGCACTGACGACGACAACATCCCAATAGGCATCATCAGCAGGAGCAGGGATATCAAGCGAGGGCGGCATTGGCAACATCTTTAACAATAACTCTGGACTTGATCTGCCTTTTGAATCTGTTGATGGTCTTCTCAACTGTGCAGGAGTTATGGAGAAATTCATCATATCTTTCACTATATCTTGAACAGGTTCACCTCCATTCATATTCTTGTCTTTGGAAATACCATTATCCATTGACACTTTGTCATCAGTTGAAGCTTGTTTGTTGTCCCTAATGAAACAAAATGAAACAAATTTTAACTGAAATGTCTTCTAATCTTAGTATGGTTAATCCATGTTAGTAGCTGGGCTCGCACTGGCCGATCGCCAAGTCGCCATGGGCGAAAACGTTTCCAGATTGGCGAAAAATAAAACGGCTACTTTAGCCATTTTGGCTATGACATATGATAAAATAGATAATAAAATAATCATTTTGGCGAAAGCATAAAGTTCAACTAAAAGGTCCATTTGTCGATCTTCAAACATTTATTTTGTTCGTTATATCATGTTGTTTACTTCAAGCTCCATTTTCGTCAACTTGTTTCGTTGTACCAGGCGTCTCTTTGTTTTTTCAATATGATGGAGATAGCAGCGGTAGACTGCACAGAGAAACAGACGTTACACGACACATGGATGATGGAGTCTACCCAAACTATCACGTGTTGCGCTGCACAAACGATCGACGACTCGACAGCCGACGGTCGGCTATTTACCGGGATTGTCTATTTTTCGATAAGGGTGTTCTTTTCAGATTAAAAAAAACATAGTATCTTCAATGAATGATCTTATCGAAATCAATATTCATGCGTTATGCATTTTAGGCTCCAATAATGTAGTTTCATATTTTACCCTTAATAAAGTTTCCTCGTGCGTGCAGTGCGTCAGTAGAGTAAACAAAACAACATTCGGGAAATGGTAGAGTCTAACGGGGATTTAGCTAAACACACACGTGCATTTATTGCGGACTATATAAACGGCGGCGGCTTCTGTGTTGTTGGGTAATAAATAATCGATCGAGCCGGGATGGTATAAATTTCTCCCCCGACAGAAACGCCTTTTCCCTGTGCTTTGGCCTATATTATCTGCACGTTCAACAACGATACGAGTGTTCGTTTGCTAGAAATATTTTTAGCATATAGGCCTACGACGTACCGTCGTACATAATTTTGTAGGCCTAGGCGTGCGCTACTGCACTTTCGCACCTCTTGAGCATACCCAATTTAAAAACATTCACCCGCTGCGCGGCGGTGGGTGACCGTGAAAGTCTTAGGATTTTCGCGTGTTACGGAAGCCACCAGCCAAGCGTAAAAAACAAAAATAACATAGCGTTCAGGGGATTTCAGAAAACTGTAAAATGTTTCTTATTAAATTGATAACTGTATGAATGCTGTATGATTAAAAACAATTTGAACAATTGTTTTGATCATATAAAATACAACAATTATTTTTTTAAATCAAATATACACAGTGATGGCTCTCTTTCCCCAAATGCCTTACAAAAACGTTCAGGGAACAGTGTATAGACCTATTGACATAGATAAATTAACTAAAACGTTTTTACCATTATATTTCAACAATTTTTAATTTTGGCTAATGACCGATTCATTTGGCTAAATAACAAAATTGGACTTTAGCCATTTTGGCTATCGATAAACTGATTTGACTAAAAAAAATATTTTGACTTTCGCCAAATGGCTAAACAAAATGAAATGTTAGTGCTACCCCAGAGTAGCTATATCCTGGTTTGGTATGTAGCCATTCAATACTTACAGAAATACATGTTAGTAGCTATATCCTGGTTTGGTATGTAGCCATTCAATACTTACAGAAATACATGTTAGTAGCTATATCCTGGTTTGGTATGTAGCCATTCAATACTTACAGAAATACATGTTAGTAGCTATATCCTGGTTTGGTATGTAGCCATTCAATACTTACAGAAATAGCTGGTCTGCCAATTCAAGCATTTGATCGTTCATTACAATGTTATCAATCACAAGTCGCACAGTAGCTGGTCTCTGATCAGTTTTACCACGCACTACCTATACAAGAAAGATGAGATGTCAACTAAAACAACTACTAAATGAACAATACACAAAGACAGTAGCTGGTCTCTGATCAGTTGTACCACGCACTACCTATACAAGAAAGATGAGATGTCAACTAAAACAACTACTAAATGAACAATACACAAAGACAGTAGCTGGTCTCTGATCAGTTGTACCACGCACTACCTATACAAGAAAGATGAGACTAAAACAACTACACAATACACAAAAAGCTTTCTTATTTGTATATACCTCAATCTGTACTAGCTGGTTCTCTAACATATCAAACAACCAAAAGTAAAAACAAAAACCTCATTTTTATATACCTCAATCTGCACTAGCTGGTTCTCTAACATATCAAACAACCATTCGGAAGCATATTCTCCCCATTTGTAACCAGGCTGGTTAGGCGGGACGCCCTCTAGAATACATGGAAGCGATTGAGGTGGTAACGTTCTTAGACTTGGGATGTTGACCTTTGGCTCTCGTAGCGATGTCATGGATACGACCTCCGTGTTACCATAATCCACATATTTAATGGATACCTATAAAATTAAGTCAATGAATATAAAGATTGCTTGAAACAATTAAAAATTATATTTAATTAACAGTTTCAGGTATCTAATAAAATAAATAACAATTTACCTGTGTGTTTGAGACAACTTTAGTAATTTCTGCTCGATACCAGGTTTGGTCTTGGCTGAACTTAGCACAACATTTTTTACCAAATTTAGGCTCAACTAAGAACTCCTCAGCAGATGATGGCTAAACAAATATTTTAAAAATACACATTTAATTAATATCAGAAATTGCAAAAAATTGATTAATTTGTTGAGTATTTTATCCTAAACATGTCAAAATATGTTTTTTTTTAAATAAACATGAATTACCTTTGAGAAGTGTTCTCCCATGTTCACCATAAGTGACTCTAGCCTCTCTAATCCAGGCCCTGGTATTTGTATGTTTAAAACGCCATTATCCTCTACATGACTAACATATACTTCTATCTTCTTACCAACCTGACATTGTAAATAGAACATTAATTATTAAACATTTTTAAATGCAGAAACAATTACTAATTTGCGTATATATTAAGAAAACACTAAGCACTTACTTCTGGACATTGGGGTTTTAAATTAAGAAAACACTAAGCACTTACTTCTGGACATTGGGGTTTTAAATTAAGAAAACACTAAGCACTTACTTCTGGACATTGGGGTTTTAAATTAAGAAAACACTAAGCACTTACTTCTGGACATTGGGGTTTTAAATTAAGAAAACACTAAGCACTTACTTCTGGACATTGGGGTTTTAAATTAAGAAAACACTAAGCACTTACTTCTGGACATTGGGGTTTTAAATTGTCATCCTCCACCACATTCGCAAGAAACGTGTTGATAGATTCTCCAGTACATTCTGCATCGTACAGCACTACTTCAAGGCGACTTCCACTATTATGAAAAGTTTACTTAAGTATTAGCATATACTTAAATGGTAAAAAAATAAACATGAGAATGAGTAGCATGATTGATTCAGCACAAAACGAATGAACAAGTATATATAATATAGGTATTAAATACATACTAGTGTTGCCTGAAAGCTCTAATTTTTCAGGCTGTTTATTTTGTATTTTTTCAGTGCTTATTTTATTTTGTATCTCCATTGAGATCCAGCCACTGATACCCACAGCATTGTATTTTTTCAGTGCTTATTTTATTTTGTATCTCCATTGAGATCCAGCCACTGATACCACAGCATTGTATTTTTTCAGTGCTTATTTTATTTTGTATCTCTATTGAGATCCACCCACAGCATTGTCATTTGTTCAGTAATTTGCTTTTGGATTTATATACCTATATCTCTCTATATATCATAAGCTGCACGTGATATAAAGTACTGTCTGTTAAGTATGTACTTAAAATACCTTTTACCAGCTTCTTCTGCTAGCAATATCTTATCTTCAGTCTGTTCAATGAATGTGTCTATTACTCTTTTATTGTTTGAAAACTGCCCAAGGTTTGCTAGACTACACTTGACAGCCTGTACATAAGACATAATATCTTGATAGTGGACACTTATCTTTAGACACGTACATATTCTTTTCTAAAGCCTTGTCTACACTATCAACTTTATATGACAAAAAAATGTGATGTGCCCATATATAGACATGTCATCACTACCAAATTTGGGCACATTATCACTACCATATTTGGACACATTACACTTATTCTCTTTATATAAATATTTTGATGATGAAATTTCATGAAATATATAAACAAAAGAACATACCTGGAACGGAAGTGTTAAAAACCTTTTATCAAGAGAACGGAATTGAGACCAGTCTCGAACTTCCTTGTCACCATAATCAACATAATCGCACATGACCTAAAAAGGCCAGAAGACCAATTAGCTTTATTGGAACATTGGAAAACTATTGTTATTTTATGCCTGTAGGCACATGTGGCCAAATTAATCACTGTCCTATCAGATAGATGGTAATCCCCCGATACAGGAGGTATTGTGTGAACCATCGTCTCGGATGATGAACTTTAGGTAAGGTAAATAGCGCCCCTGCCTTAACTGCTTGGCCATTTGACTATGCTAATTAGAAGCTAAAATAGGAAAGAGATACTTGCTTTGTTATTGGAGAATCCACTGACAACCACTCTGAAAAAGCAATTTTCTGTACACACAGCGTATGATTGGCCGACCTTTGGTTTGCCTTCTACCGCATTTGGCTGTCTGGAATAGAACTGGTTTAACTCTGCTTCCATGGCTTCAAATTCCTCCTAAAAATAATGTACAAGTCCGGTCACAAAAAGGGATCATCTCAGACTTGCATTATACTAGTGAAGTATGACATGAGACTAAGGATTTCTTACAAAAAGGGATCATCTCAGACATTCATTAATTCATTCATATTCACATTTATTTCAACAAATAAGAATTGCATTATACTAGTGAAATTAAATGCAGAACATGCAAGAGGGCATATCTGACTTACAGTATACTGGTAAAATTGAAAGAAGAAGTCGTTGATGCCTAAATTATACGAGATAGTGACTTCCCATGGTGATTCTTCAGGATAGACTAGTGGAGGTGGGTACATCCCATGCACTAAAGATTCCTTACATAGCTCTTTTACTATGTTGACGTCTTCAGATGTTAACAAATTAACCATACATTTATCATCTATTAAAACAATATAAACATGTAAATGATAGGCTAGTATGCATTTCAAAGATAAAATGTTTTAATAATTTATTTGTGTTTTTTGTTTTTATATAGTTTGGAAAATTTGCCAATGATAACCATAAGTGAATTCATTCACGATCCTTCTTAAAGGTGGCAATCCCGTTCACAATACAAACATATACACAAGATGCTCTACATAAACAAAGTCTTATTAGAAGTCTTTGGGAGTGGCGTTGTAATTTGTCATTAGAAAAAATCTTACTTATTATATCCTCTACTGTCATAAGTAATGGGGTATCTTTGGTTAGTTGACGGAATCTTGAGTTAGCTTCACTGCTAAATCGCTTGTCACCCTACAAACATTAGAAACAAAGTCAACTTGGATATTCTGTGGATTTGCTTGTGACATTACAACATATTAGACAATAAAGGCTTGTTACCTTTAATGGAGTTATTTCACTCAATGAACACTTGATAGCTTGAGCAGGTTCTTTGCCAAATTGTGGAGTTAAGAACTGTAATGATGTCTGTCTAAGTGACTCTTGATTGCCATAATCAACAAAGAACACTTGGATCTCCTCTTGATCCTAAGTACAGAAAGGGGACTTAGTTTAACCCAATGCTTATCGATTTGAAAGCTGATGAGAAAACATAAGCTGCAGGCTGAAAATTAGCCCATGCTTTTAATCAGTTGGTATATATTCTTGCTTAATTCAACTTGCCTTATTTGGCTGTTGGTTTACTTCCAAGATTTTTGCTCGACACCAGTTACCATCTTCAGAATATTTTGCTGCACAGAATTCTCCTCTACTATATCTAGACATAGGTTGTGAACAACTCTAAAAAAAAAACTTGCTTTTATCATACACAGCATAAAAAAACATTAAACGTATTAAATATTTCGAGATACCAATCAATGGGTTTCAATTGTCTGTTGTCTAGTATCATAGGTATATTCTATGATATAGCATTTACATTTTCACATGGATACCTATATTAATAGACTCAATATAACCTCTAACCCAACCATATATGACACGGGCACCACATGAGATTAGATACTGGACAATGTCATGTGTGTGGAGATACAGCACTGAGAATTTGGTGCATGAATGTCAAAGAGTATTGACAAGCTTACCTCGCACTGATTAAATAACCTTTCTGCTAATTCAACAATTGGACTATCTTCATATTGCACAAAAAACTCTCCACAACTCAATACATATGTAACGTACACTACTACACGAGACCTGTAAACGAACAATTGAAATTATTGCTATATTTAAAGGGACAAATTATTTGGAGTAAAAACAATACAATGATTTTGTAACGTAACCATATTGATTTAGCAGTAAGTCCATACAAACTAAGTTACTTACTTCACAGGTTTGAGTACTGGTGGAGGAATGGAGACTTTTGGAATTTCTTTGGTAATAGTGCGTTGAACTTGGCCTTTGCCGTGAATGGTTACTTTCATTTTTGGATAAAGTATAACACTGCTGTGTAACCTGTTAAAACAATATTCAGAATTATAACATTGTTATCATAAAGCTGTTGTTTGTGAGTGATTTACAGTGCAGTAAAGGGCTTTTGCAATTCATGGGAGTGTATAGTGCAACAGACTTTCAAGTGATATCACAGTGTAGCTCATTATACATTTTAAACCAAATTAAAAAACCCATCAAGCTGTTGGTATCTTGGTGTGTAGAAGTTTATCAAATGAAGTGTTGTAAATCGCACGCCTCAATGGCATCTTAGGAGTGTGTTAGATGAGTGATCACACTCCCATGCCTCAAAAGACAAAGGCTTACTGCTTATTTTACATTTTGTTCCATTTGTTGAATAAGTTTCACCTAAAGCCCTGCCTACACTATCAAACTTTGTGACAAAAAAATGTGATGTGCCTATATAAGGACATGTCATACTACTACCATACTACCACATCACACTTTTTTGTCACATAAAGTTTAGGTTAAGAACTTACTTTTCTACTTTCACAACCGACTCCATGTCATCTAAGCTGATGTCAGGAAATGTCTCACAATACACCCTTTTATATTCACTACCAAGATCCTTTAGCCAAAAACCACGAGGCTTTTCTCCAATGATCTAAACAATTCCAAAAATATACATATAAACTAAAATATTATGTGTTTTTCTTCTTCACATCACTACAGGCTGTTAACATATATAATATAAAAATTTAATCTATAACTCTGACAGTGTGTTCTTGATGGCATATGATAAATAAATGCCATTCCAACATTATCTAGAACTTGTTTGAATAACGTGTTCGTATTTCTACCACGCTTCAAGCATTTGTCATCTTGGGAAGAATAGCTTTTTCGTCATCCAATCATTATCGGATCTAATCAGATGTGCAGCATAATTTCGTTGCTGGGTTTTGATGAATGTAGATAAATCACATGTCTTACATATATTGTGAATGTCGATGTTGGTGTAGTACAGTTTATAACATTCATCATCTAAAGAGTTTTTTCGCCGATAACCATTACGGATCATTCGTCGTAAAAACGTACACCAGGTCGAATCAAGTTTATTTGATTGTGCAGACGTTAAAACCCAGTTTTGAAAATTGAATGTCAATCAGCTTCGAATATAAGCTCGTAGGAATCAAACGAGTTTGGAGAAGAATATTGTGATTTAATAAAACATTCTTCATTGACGAAAATTTGTTTTTGGCAGATTCGATGCAACTATTGAATTGCCAGTCTCCTGTGGTATTCTGGTCATGGACGATTTGAGAGCCAAGATAGCAAAACCTGTCGGTGTTTTTGATAGGTTTTCCATCAAGGGATATATATTCAGTTTGAATTGTTTGAAAATGGAATCGATCAGGGAGGGAGAGTGATGATTCGAGTGAAGCAAACGAAATTAGATATAACACCATATCATCGGCGTAAGCTGCCCAATCGAGTTGCGATGTGCCAACAGTTGGCCCACGTTTAATAGTTGCACATGATTGCAGCTATAGTGTAACTTCTTTATTAATGCTATATGCAAAACAATTGGTTGTTACATAATCTTTGTAGAGCCTTTCAAAACGGAACGTCAGTTGCTTGTCAATTATAAAAACACAATATGAAACCAGACCTACAATAGGTGAGCGGAACAGTTTAGAAGCCACTACATATGTGTATTTATAAATATCTAATATTTTTAATTGAGAATTTACTTGCTGGTAAATCCAACTATCATTTGTTAACTTTGTATAATTATTTTCTACTCTATTCTAAACTTGCCTTTTGAATTCTTTCTAAAATGCTTAGTTCATCTTTTCCTTGAGACTCTAGATCTAGAACATACAAATAAACCAGCGTCATAATAATGAACTGCTTAAATAACAACACCATTGAGGGGAACACACTTTCCTTATGAAGCACTAACATTAGCAAAATAGATAGTGAATAATAAATTAAGTAATTGGGACATATGAAAATATTCAAGATAACAAAAAATGGAGTAAAAGAATTAAATGAATTAGATTATGTGATGTCATCCGATAGTATAATTATGTGATGTCATCCGATAGTATAATTATGTGATGTCATCCGATAGTATAATTATGTGATGTCATCCGATAGTATAATTATGTGATGTCATCACATTCAAGATAACAAAAAAATGGAGTAAAAGAATTAAATGAATTAGATTACAATGGAATGGACACATAATTATACTATCGGATGACATCACATAATTATACTATCGGATGACATCACATAATTATACTATCGGATGACATCACATAATTATACTATCGGATGACATCACATAATTATACTATCAGATGACATCACATAATTATACTATCGGATGACATCACATAATTATACTATCGGATGACATCACATAATTATACTATCGGATGACATCACATAATTATACTATCGGATGACATCACATAATTATACTATCGGATGACATCACATAATTATACTATCGGATGACATCACATAATTATACTATCAGATGACACCACATAATTATACTATCTGATGACATCACATAATTATACTATCGGATGACGTCAATTAAACAAGCAATGAAGGAAACTAAAAATAAAGTAAGACCACCAGGAATACCTAAAGAAAACTGAATACACCAAATAAAAAAAGATTTAAAAAGAAAAAAATAAACTTTCCTGAACAGAAAAATATGGAAACAAATCTTGAAAAGCGTAATGTCTGAATTACTGAAACCGTTTCAAGAGCTGGTTAGTGGGACATAAAATAGAAACTAGCAGGGACGGTAAGGGAGGGTTATCAAACTACGGATCACATTGATTACAAGACTCTACCTGGTTCAACAGTGACACATATATTAGAGGAGCCTTCTCTTCCAATGAACAGTGAACCATCAAACTTTTCCTTAACATCTGATGCACTCGCATTAGCAAACTTCATTACCACACACCCTCTGTTGACAAAAATGTTTAGTTACAATTTTTAAGCCATTTATAGATTAGTGTTATTTCTAATAACATTTTATTAAAAGCATACATTTGATAAAGTAACACGGAATATGTCCATGGAATTGAAAAGTTTGACATTAACATTTTGACAATAATACTGTACTTGTTTTATTACAACACATCCAACAATAAGCTTGCTCGCCAATTACAAGATGGAAAATCTATATTGTGCATAATAAACCTCAAGTCTCATTTGATGTTGAAGATATGACAATTTAGATCTGTATTGATGACGCCGATGTCCTTATGAGCTAGCTGCCAATGCCTGTGACCACAAGGCCGGGACAAGTGCAATACTTAAACTTAAATGCCAGTTTTGCAAATATCACGACCTTGTACCTCAAACACGCAAGCTGATATAACTTGCTTTCTCTTGATGTCGTGATCAATCCTGTTGCAATTAATTTTCTGCTTTGCAAGACCTGCTGCTTAAATAAAAAATGATCTCAAAAAAGACATTTTGTTTCTGCTTTTGGATTTAAATAAAACATACAAAGAACATTGTATCAACTGAAAAACAATGAATCATAATTGGTCATGGAATAAAAAAAATGAAAACGATGTTGATAGACTTGTATTACATTTTATTCTTTAAATGTGCGTACTATACATTCCGCTTCTTCTGTAGGTTTTTGAAATAAGTTAAAAAGTAATTCAATGTTTTGTCTCATCAAGGCCGGGACAAGTGCAATACTGGCAAAGTGTAACAGTTTTGTACAAGCCAAGGCCTTAATGAATAACAAACAAAATAAGCATATTTCTTCTTTTGACTTCATTGATGACAACAAAAGCAAAGGAAGGCCGGGACAAGTGCAATACTATCATTAATTGCAAGTAGTGTACACGTCCTGGTCTCCCCATACTTCAATTCATCTAAGCAGACTAATAATACAAACAGCAAACAAACTAAAGATGATTAAAGTTGGGCTCCTCTTGAAGACAATAGTTGAAATCTGAAGGCCGGGAGAAGTGCAATACTTTTAAAACAACAGCATAGCACAGCTCCAAACCTTCAGAATTCCAACCACACATTTGTTGGCATTTTATATTCTGGTATCATGCAGTGGTCAAGTCATGTCCAGGCCAGGACAAGTGGATGCAATGGTCAAGTCATGTCCAGGCCGGGACAAGTGCAATACTTATTGCTACCAGGATGGCACTTGTCTTGACCGGAATATGAATTGCATTCAACAATTTGTTAGATCTCATCAGGTGGTGCGATTTACAAGATAGTCTTAAAGGCCGGGAGGAGTGCAATACTTAATATTGAATTAACAGCATAACACAACTCACAACCTGCAAGACTACCTCACAACTAAAAAGCTGCAAGGCTACATCAACATGATCTTAACCTGCCAGACAATCTTTATTTACAAGATGTACTTACCTAGCAGCATCTAGACTAGCCTCCACTGGATTCATACTGGCAAAGTGCTTCTTTATAAGATCCTTGAAAAGAAATTACAAAATATTACCAAATAGAAATGTCTCGCACTCGGCTGTTCAATGGCAACCGAGCTACAATGTAATGTTCACAATTATTACCAATAGAAATGTCACACAATCGGCCATTCAATGGCGACTGAGCTACAATGTAATGTTCACAATTATTACCAAATAGAAATGTCACACAATCGGCCATTCAATGGCAACTGAGCTACAATGTAATGTTCACAATTATTACCAATAGAAATGTCACACACTCGGCCATTCAATGGCGACTGAGCTACAATGTAATGTTCACAATTATTACCAATAGAAATGTCACACAATCGGCCATTCAATGGCAACTGAGCTACAATGTAATGTTCACAATTATTACCAAATAGAAATGTCACACACTCGGCCATTCAATGGCAACTGAGCTACAATGTAATGTTCACAATTATTACCAATAGAAATGTCACACACTCGGCCGTTCAATGTAATGTTCACAAAGAATACAGTACATTAACACTTACAGGACCAAAGGATGCTGGCAAGTTGGAGATTGCAACTGTTTTACTGGATGACTTAGCACTGCTTTGATAAGTAGCAACTCTGTTACCAAGACGTCTTTGTAAACGAGGTGGCAGCCCACTTGGTGCTGCTACAGGCGTTTGTGTCTATATAAAAAAAACCCAAGACCATTAAGTAACTGGTAATGAAAAATACAAAATAAAGTGGAGCTGTAGCTTGGTGGTTTATGTCCTTGTAATCGAAATCCAGGGTTCAATCGTGACAAATTGTCAGGGTTGCAACTTGTACAACTTTCTACATCCTAAATCTTTCTACTCCCAGTTTTTATGGACTATCAGATTGCAGCCAAAAATGTCCAAGGTTCAATCCTGACTTAGTTTCAGGATTGCAACTTCTGAATCTTTTTATTCCACTCCCAGCTTTTGTGGAGTACTAGTGTATGAGTGGCTAGTCAATTTATCTGGTATTACCTAGTGGTCAAGTGAAAAGCACTAGCCATAGCAGGAAGTCTATGTCTAGTTGGCAAAAACAAAGTTAGGGCCTAACTTTACCTTAATTGGTCTTAAAGAGGGACCTGAAGGACCATTTCTAGGTACGGATAACTGTGGTTGTATATATCCTCTTACTTGCTGTACACTACTCTGTAAAATGTTTTTGATATAAATGACTTTGTGGCAGATTGCGGCCCAAAATATCCAGGGTTCAAACCTGACCTAGTTATGGTTGTAACAACTCTTTCTATTCCACTTCAAGCTTTTGTGGACAACCAGAACTACTAGTGTAAGGGTGGCAAGTCAATTTATAGCAGGAAGTCTATGTCTAGTTGGCAAAAACAAAGTTAGGGCCTAACTTTACCTTAATTGGTCTTAAAGAGGGACCTGAAGGACCATTTCTAGGTACGGATAACTGCGGTTGTATATTTCCTCGTACTTGCCGACCATAACTTTGTGAATATGTTTTTGGTGCAAATGATTTTGTGGCAGATTGCGGCCCAAAATGTCTTTTTGTAGGCGACTTCTTGAAATTGATAAAAGATGCCCTTGGCCTCACTGGACGCCTAGTCTGAAGATAAAAATAAACATTTATAATTTTGTCTTTGACAGTACATTCACAACCATTAAAATGTCTTGTTTTTGAGATAAATGTGAAACATATGTATTAAATACCTTTTTCTTTTTCTGTGTCCGTTGCCTTGATACCAAACTATGTACATGAGCTGAAGCCGCATCAGCAACAGGACAACAAATGTAGCCTTCGGCTCCTCTGTGCAAAAAAACCCCAAAAAATTCAGTTTAAATATGCATATAACAATAATAATATTGTAGTCCTCTTTATTTTGATCTAGCACAGCAACAATTTTCACACAGGGCTGGATATCATGGTAGAGATCCTAATCATAGCTTGCCACCTAAGCTGGGAAACTTTGTACTTATTTTAACGGACGCTTAAATATGTCCTTTGGGTTGTCATTATAACCACTCTATGTTTGCACTGCTGGATTTATTTATAAAAATAATTATTTTCTAGTTTAATTGTCATCGAAATTCATTATTCTTCTGAAGTTTTGTAACACTAGGAACCCAGCTGAAAGCAAATTGGGCAAAAAATGATTTATCAACAAGTTTAACTTCATAGTAAAGTAGCAACAGATAAATAGAAATTAATCAACTGAAGGCTGCCTACACAAGGCAATTCTAAGAATACATGCATTGTGTTCATTTGTTAGTCATCAATAGTGATAATACAAAGATTCCAGTGTATTCAGAAAGAATTCTTTTATCTACTTAATTCACAACAACATTTTGTTTGACACTAGAGATTCAAATCTTTCACATTGAATCAATTATTTGCTATTGGTATTATTCTCCAAAAGAAATACTAATCAATTTATTTTGGAAATATTTCATCCATATCAAAAAACTTAAATAGAAAAAGAAAAAACAAATTCGCAAACTCTAAACTTAAGTCTCTGATTTATAGCAACAGGGTTATCCTCTGCTATACCTAACAGTTATATAATTATTTGGTTTCTGTATGAACCAACATTAAAGTGATTGAATCATGTAGTGTACAACCCACTGGGTATATCCATGTAAAATATTATATATATATTAAATTTCTACTGTTAATTACTTATTTTTGATGTAAAACATCATTTTTTTTTGTCAAAAATGATTGCTAAACCCTGCAAACTTCCAAAAAAATATAGCAAACCCCACCGAACAAACATAAAAGTGATTGAATCATGTAGTGTACGACCCACTGGGTATATCCATATACTACATGATTCACTTTTATGTTGGTTCGGTGGGGTTTGCTATGTTTTTTTGGAGGTTTGCGGGGTTTAGCAATACCCTGATTTTGTTAATTTCAAATCATAATTTATTGTATTGTGGATATTATGGATAGCAATAAACATTACAAACAAATGTAACCCTTACCTCTGAATTCGGACCACATCAGGAATAGACTGTAAATATTCTTCTAATGAGCGAAAACCAAATCTAGTATATGGAATATGATCACCAATCAATGATCTATAATCACCTAAAAAGAAAACGTCACATGTTATCACCAAAGGTCAATGATCTGTAATGACCTAAAAAGAAAATATATATTTGGCATTGTTATCAGGAAAGTTCTTCCACTGTCATTGTTCATTTTATATGGGTAGCCATAAAAACAAGCTTTGCTATTTTGGTTTTTTCCCTCCATTTTTGCTTTATTTTAATCATTTATTTTATCAAATAATCTTATGGAATTTGGAAAATAAATTGAAATCTTGAAATGAACTGTAATGACCTAAAAAGAAATGTTACTAGGGGCAATGTTATCACCAAAGATAGTTCTTTTAATTTGGAGAAACTAAAAAGTATAATACCACCTTGTAGCAGCATTTTATATTTAGCATAAAATATGTATTATTTTTAAACCATTCTTTATTTGATATTGTAAATGTTACCATGTTCTTACTTGCAAGTAACTGTAGAGGCACGCCTCCTTTCTGAGAGATGAGAAGAGATCGTAAAAGCTTTTTAACATCCTCTGGTTGAGCCATGGTTGGCATTCGTATTTAGGCCATGACACTAGTGAAGGTAATAAATTTCAAACATCAAACACTTGAAATACAATAGTCCATCAACAAATAGAATCCTAAATTAAACAAATCCAATTCAGCCAACAAAATTGGAATGCATAAATCGAATCACAAAAACGTCATTTTTGTCGAGTGTAGAAAATGTTATATAGCGGCTTCTACTTGAATTTTAAACCTTTTATTTTAGAGTCGTGGGGTATTACTATTACGTTTGAAAGCGAACGGATATTATTTTCCATTTACCGACATACAGTAATGTAGGGCATCAGCCATAATCCCATGAATGGGGATGTGATTCTTTTGTGCACCACCATATTATTAAATATTTAAAATAATATCCGAGTGAAAAGCACATGGTTAGTATTAGTAATTAAATATGCTAGGCACCTAATGTTTAGTTAGCATGCTTGCTATAAATAAAGTACTATTAATTAATTTCATACATCTGTTCCTGTAGTCATTATTTCATTTTTAATCAAAATTTAGTGAAACACGTTTTCGTTGGCACTACGTTGAAGCCTGGCCTACTATCTACTACTGTACTGCTAGAGGAGGCCAGGCAGCCAACAAGCCCACGGCGTCGCGGTATTAATTCAATATGAATGGAGATGAAACGAAACGTTAAAAATTGGTCATTTAAATAGGTAAATTTCGTCTTTTGTTAAACAAAACTAAATATGTAGTTATCCTAAACAGTTATACTGAATACTGTTAAGTATTATTAATGGTTAAACATATTAGTAAGATAAAGAAACCACAGTTGGGACGAAAACGAGTCGGGCGGCGTGCTTGAAGAAGCAGCCTCTGTGCTGGGGGTGTACGTGACCTGTAGCTGCTGAAATGATTAGCTGAGTGACCTACAAAAAGATAGCTGAAAAAACACACCCAAAATTCTATAAAACGTGTACTTTTTGAACTATGGTACATACTACTGTTTTCTAGAGATGTCCACGGACGACTTGCTTATAAGTATAGTACATTAACAATGAATTTAAAGTGCGTTTTTTGAACCAAAACAATGACAAAAATTCGCGCTTTACTTACCACGTGCAAATGGCCTTCCAATGTAATCAACCACAGCATTTCGGAATTCTTCGTTAATTTCCGACTACAATCGATAATTAACATGTCAATGCATTGGACCAATCAGATATCAGTTTTGCCTGAACCAATCAGGAAGCTTTTTTTTCTGTTCTTATAAATACAGTGTCACCGTCTTTTGTATACAAAAATTGCTTTTCAATCAATTAAAAGTAATACTGTAATAATACTGAGATTTGTTATTTTTAATGGTTTGTAAACAAATTTATAGTAATTTTATATGTTTTCTGTATTATCATTATTAGATTATTTTGATATTTCAACTATAAATTTAATTTTTTTTTATTAAGTATAAATTGCACCCTCCTCATATACCCCTTTAATATTAAATGCCAAACAACCAACATACAAATTATAATTATAGGCATAAATCAAAAATTAATGGTTGGAAAAACCCTGAGTACACCAATTCCATTTCTTAACAACCTCTTAGAAACCATAAAAAAAACATGAAAAGAAAGATGAGGTTAAAGGCACTGTCTCTCTGCCTCTGATCATGATCAACCATTGAAAATTTATTGTACAAAATGCAAAGTACCAATATGTATAGAATGCACTGAAATGGAACATGCCGCAGGAGATGGAAAACATGAACTAATTAACATTGTTACAGCATTTAATACGTTTAAGGAAACATCAGAAGACTTGAAGAAAGCTGCCAATGAATCCATAAAAAAAATAGAAAATGCACTCAAAATAGTCACAAAGAATGCTAAAGAACTAAAAGAAAGTAAAGAGGCAAGTCTCACAGATATTGATAACCAAGTTCAAGAAATGTTTTTAATAATCCACAAAAAAGCAGATGAAATAAAGAAAAAAGTTGAAGCAAATTATAAAAATGAAAAGAAAGTTAATGATGTACAAATTACAAATTTAACAAAAATCAATGCTGAATTGAATAAAAATATGAGTTTCCTAAATCAGTTACTCAACAGTGAGCCAGCAACTGCTATGAAATCAATTGAGATTGTATTAAATAAAATGATGGATGAAATGAATAAATCTAAAGAAATCAAGCAAAGCGACAGCAGACAAATTAACAACAGAAACAAACGTCCAATTGATTTATTGAAAGAAAATGACGTTCTTAATGTTGTACTCAAATCACTTACTATTAATAATAAATAATAATAAATAATAATAATAATAATAATTTAGGTATTTGTATAGCGCCAGAATCAACTAAACCGAAGTAAAAATCAAAGGCGCTTATATTGGATGTTAAAAAGATGCGTTTTAAGTTCTTTTTTAAAAATAGCAATAGAGGTTGATTTAGTAAAATGACGAGGGAGAGAATTCCAAAGAGAAGTAGCAGAGAACATAAGACCTTTGTCCATAAGATTTGGTGTTAATTCTAGGAACAAGTAGTAGGTTTTGAAGATATGCCTAGAAATATTGTATTCAAACCACTTCCTATCAAAGTAGAGGGTAAGCCTTTTGGATTAGCAAAGTGTGATGATGATTGCTTGCTGGTTTCATTTTACACAAATGAAATTCACAAGTACAAACAATCAGGAGAATGTATAAGCAAGATTACACTACCAGAAGGTGTGATGGTTTACAGGATGTACAAAACAAAGAATGGCAACATAGCATTTAGTGATTGTATTAATGAATGCATTCTAGTATGTGATATGAATGGTCATCTGATCAAATCCATTGGTAAGGGCGTATTGAGAGCTCCATTTGGTATTCAGATAGATGAGGCAAATAATGTTATATATGTAGCAGAAGCAAGAAATAGATGTGTGTTCATGTTTAACATTAATAGTGGTAAGATATTGAAGAAGATAGCATCACAAAATAAAGAACATGGATACACTGATGTTGCACTTACAAAAACTGGTAAAGTACTTGTAGCAGATGACAGACAGCATCAAATATTATTGTATGACAATGACAAGTCAATGAAAGTACTCATCAATGGAGGAGATGAAGATGGTAAAGTGATACGGCCATTTGAAGTTGTAGTTGATGGGAACGACGACATCATTGTATCAAGTAGACAAAAACTACAACTATTCAGTAGTGATGGACATTTTATCAAAATAATTGATAAACAAGAAGATGGAATTAGTTCACCAGAGCAGTTATGTACCATTTCTCATAACCAATGTATGGTTGCTATAACAAATCTGGCTGACAGCACAATCAAAATGTTTAATTATTAAAAGCAAAACTACTTTTCGCCGTGTATATAAATTAAATATATAATAAGTGTTTCCTATATAAATTGAAATATTCCAATTAAAAATTGTGCACATATCTGTATGTTATCCATTGTTGCCTAATTCATAATTATTGAAAAAATATAAATATCTTTAGTATTTTTAATACTTAATCTAATCATTCAATGTGTCTTTTTATCAAACACAACATTTGTGCTATTGAGAGTTTTTAAAAATAAGTTGTAATATGAATGTTTTAAATAATACAAATAATCAATAATCAGTTTTTTAGTTAGTATACATGTGCTTTTGATAAATGTTATATTAGGAGAAAAGGTAAATCACATGTTGCAATGGCCTAGTATCTTCAGTTTGTTATCTTACAGTTGTGATAGTTCCTGATTTGACAACAGAAATGTTACATGTATGTGACTATATTCATTAACGCATCAT
This sequence comes from Antedon bifida, assembly GCF_963402885.1. NCBI lineage: Eukaryota > Metazoa > Echinodermata > Crinoidea > Comatulida > Antedonidae > Antedon > Antedon bifida. Next base: position 147,849 of record NC_136229.1, on the reverse strand, counting down.
TTTTTATTTGATGACAGAAATTACTGGCCTGAGCCAATTATACAGTAATGATTTGGTGTAATTTCCAAAATGTTATAGCCCTCTATAGTTTGGGCACACTTTCATAAGACCTCAATTGAACTCTGGTCATTATTAAAAATATATGATTTATTAATTATCATCATATCATATGTTTCATTGCAACAAATTTGATTAAAACTTAAAAGGGTCGAATATCAAAAACCCTCAAAATCACACAAAATATGGACTTTTAAGTGTGCCTTAATATGTGCATGTATTGGGTCGAAATATGCAGTCTATTGAACAAAGAAAGAAAATGCCTACACTAATTAGTAGCACAGCAATTAGAAGAATGTACAATAACAACAATATCTAAATAATGTACTACAATAATTAGTACCACAGCAATTAGAAGAATGTACAATAACAACAATATCTAAATAATGTACTACAATAATTAGTAGCACAGCAATCAGAAGAATGTACAATAACAACAATATCTAAATAATGTACTACAATAATTAGTAGCACAGCAATCAGAAGAATGTACAATAACAACAATATCTAAATAATGTACTACAATAATTAGTACCACAGCAATTAGAAGAATGTACAATAACAACAATATCTAAATAATGTACTACAATTGTGAACTCATATGGAATTATTTATTGTTATATGACAACATTGAATGCAGTACAATATTTACACACATTAAATGAGTTCTTACTTGCTTTATAAACTTACACCTTAGCCCTTAAAAAACGAGTAAAATGTACATTATTCATACACAACATTATAGATCTTTGTTGGACGCCTTACTTTGACAATTTCCAAAATGTTAATTTACACACAATTAAAGAAATATTAGAATACTACCGGATTAATCAAAAGCAGTATAGAAAAGTTCAACATTTGATTAAAATTACACACACAATCTACACACCTCATCTCATTCACACCTAGACATAGACACACATTGTGTTTTGCAATCTACACACCTCATTCATACCCTGACATAGACAATTTCAAACTGTATAAAATAACCAAAAACCCTTTATTTATCTTGTCTATAATATATATAGTCACACACCTACGTATAACATTGTCCTTTGATTGGTTGATTTTCAACTCATATCTTATCTGTTAATATTAAATCTATGATAAAACATGTATTGCATGGCATCTTTTGAATTATTCTCTTTAGTAATATTTTTATAATATTGCTAAAATATCAATAGACATGATTCTGTAAGGTATAAAATAATACAATTAAATTAGATCATCTATTATATTATATTAATCTAATTAAAAAAATATTGTCTTTTATACTCATGTCATTTTTAAAAAGATTCTTTTAAATATTTATGATACGTTACTGATGTGTTATAATAATATTTTTGTGTTATGTAATACCTAAAAATAAGATAAAAGTAAAACATTACTAAACATATTAAAAATAGTAAATATACACAATTATAAAAATAATAATATTAAAACTATCTTAGATAAAAGCACCTAATGTTCATGACAGCTCTGCACTGGTCACAAACTTCCAATCCTGATCTGGGTTATTTTCACAGATTGCCATCACACCAAATGTTTGACCTTTGTTCATCTTGTATGATAAACATTGACCTGAAGCCTGATGATAAATTCGCTGAAAGAAAAAATATTATAGATGACTTTTGAATTGCGTATAAGATTTATGGTTACAATTATGGTAAAGAAAAACCTATTATCTATGGCTGAGTGGGACTGAACCACTAGCATGTCTGTATACGTTTGATGTGCTAGTTGTTTTTGTATGTAAATATTGCAAATACATTTTTTAAGAGGTCCCTAGATATCAGTTCGACTACGAGATTAAACAAGATTGTTTATTTTTAATTAATTTATATGTTATTTTACTTTCTATTGACCAGAGATTCCAAAATATAAGATTGAATGAATGGAATAAAAAAAAATGAAATTCACAAATCTGCTCAAAGCCTGTAAGGATACGTTTGTCCTAACTTCAAACTCAGTCTCATCAACTATCTAAATGTACATGTTATATCAACTGTACAAGTCACATGTCAAACGAACAGACACAATGTTAATCATATAGAGTATTACCAGGGGCTGATTTAGGCTTTTCTAAGAAGAGATTCACATAACACGTCAAAAATAAATATATAAAAGTAGTTTATAACTTCATGTTAGCTGTAGCCTCTGAATTCACCTACCTTTCCATTGAACTGCCATTGCTGAGATCCTTTAGTGCCGTGACATTTCATGAGGCGAGGTGTTGCAGCACTGTCAAACTCAGCCATATCAAGGCACAGTAAATCAGCTAGTAACAGCTCATGGTTTTCAGATTCTGTCCACAACTATATCAAAGAGTTTAGCTTGTTACAATTACATTTTTAAAAGGGATTTAGTATTTATCTTTATAGTTTACACTCAAATATTGAATTTTGAAAATAAAAACGAGCTTTGCTCTTTTGGATTTTCCCCTCCATTTTTGCTTTATTTTAACCATTCAATAATCAATAATATTTGCAATTTGGAAAATAAATTGAATCTTGAATTCAGAGGACTGTAAACAATGCTTCTTGTCACTGACTAAAGCTCTGTCTACACTATCAAACTTTTCTTTTGTATATCCAACAATCATCTATTTCATTTTTAATATACCTTACCATTTCTGTTTATTATTTTGTATTGTATTGCTATGGAGGAAAATAAATGTCTTTTTGAATTTTGAATTGAATTGAATGTAACAAAAAAAATGTGATATGCCCATATGTATATGGACATGATAATGTCATATCACTACAATATTTAAGCATATCACTATCATATTTGGGCACATCACACTTTTTTTGTCAAACTAGTTTGATAGTGTAGACAAAGCTTAAGGTTATCATTTAAGGTACCTGATTTTTTGGCTTGTATTTGGCACATTCACGAAGAACAACACTAGAACCTTTATCCATGACTGAGCCTGATGATTCCAAACACTTTCCTACACCAAGGTTCATCAGCTAAAAAACATTTATACATCACATTATACAACATTATTTAATCTGTTTCACATTGTTTCATTATTATCACTATCGAAAAACTAAGACAGGATTGGATGAACCAAACTGTGTTTAAAGATGTATTGTCCTCCAAAACAAAAAAATAAAGATACAATAAAATCAAACTTTGAATCTTTAATATCAAATCCAATAAACTGTCACACCTGTTTTATAAACTTTCACACCTGTTTTATAAACTTACCTGTCCTTTTTGTTTTGGTACCATTACTTTCTTCTTAGGTCTTACAAATGGCTTTGGATTGCTATCAGTTGGTAATGCTAATTCAGGATAGACGTTATCTAGGTACCATTTAAATGGCTTACACTGTAATCGTTGCCTTAAGGCCACTCTGCTGCTTATATCACCATACTGCATTTTACGTGCATTAGGCTTAACATTATAAAAATGTTCCTGCAATTTCAATATATGCAAAAGAATCAATATTTGGCTTTAATCTGTTTTATACATGAGCAGTGTTGCAGCAATTATTACTGTACATTAATGTTTCCATCTCACCTTGAATATGTTCAATCTTACATTGAATGTGAACAGTCTTTAATACATTATTATGTTACAGGCCTTCCTCAACACATTCATGTGTGTTGTTTGTATCTTGATTTGTAGAAATTTACCAAATTTAAGTGTGCTGTAAATCACATAGGCATTTTAGAGTGTGTTAAGTGAGTGATCTAACCCCACATCTCAAAAAGACAAGGCCTGCTTTTGAATGTCACATGTCTACTTGCTTATATATGCATGTAATAAGTGAGGAATAGTAATACTAAAATAATTCATCATACCTTGTATTCATCCATCCATACTTCAGCAACTCGAATCGAATTCTTTGTTGTTGTGTCGCCCCCTTTGGGCGAGCCATACGGACGACGTTTGCGAAATACGTGACCGACACGAGAACATGGAATTATTTCAAGTATACCTCCACATTGCCATATCTGAAATAAAGAAATGTTTAAATAAATGTGTGTTAATAAAGAATTATACAAAAATAGTCATAATATTTAAACAAAAAGTTATAAAGACCTGTTTTCTTTGATTCATAGTATAAGGAAATCATATTGATGTATTTGATCTTTAAAATGAGCCAAACTTACTCTGAAAGAAATTTCCAGATTTTCCCCACCCCATATATCCATGCCGTCATCATAAGCACCTAACTCATAGAAATATGATCTATCCATTGCAAACAGTCCTCCAGCCATTGTTGGAGACCTGTCATAAACAAATTATAGAAATGAGGCATTATTTTTTACTAATTAATGTTCTTTGAATGTAGCTTTTGTTACAATAATAACTAAATTACAGGACTAAATTATGTAAAGTTTATAAATGTTTAGTATGCATTGCTATCATCTTGTAAAGCAAGACCTGTATGTAATAACTGTATCTGGTCAGGTCATCCTCTAAATGATAATAAATAATAGGCAGATTCTGGGGAGGAGGGGAATTACTGTACAATTGCAAAATATAGGCCATTAGTTTAAGTTATGTACTTAGTTTCACAATTTTGAAATGTCAAAATCCTGTATCCTGTATGCAACTTTTATCATATAAATTCATTTTGTTTAATAAAACAAACTTACCTAACTGGCCGAATAAGAGATTGTTTATTTTTATAATCCAATCTCATATTATCCCACTTAAAGTGTAACCCCCAGTTAAATCCACCCTTCACCAAGGGTGACGTCGTGTATTCAAACGTGTCTGCATTAATGATATCAATGATTGGTACTGTGACAGTCGTCCTGTCCTTTTGTATTTCTGTTAACAATGGTTCCAGCCATTTCACATTAACCTAAAACATGAAACATTAATGGTTTTACACAGCCATTTCACATTCACCTACAACATGAAACATTAATGGTTTGAATCATTAAATGTTGAACCAATTCTTGTGAGGATAAGCAAATAAATAAATGACATGCTATTGATAGTTGTATTCATAATTACAAGCAATTACCTGGATTGCCTTGAGGTTGTTACTGAATGCCAACATGGATAGCATTATTTATTGTACCATTTGTTAGAATCATTATCATTAAAGAGATAGACACATGTTTCTATATTTAGATGCAAAGCATACATTTGAAATGAAAATTGTTCTTTGTGGAAATGCTTCATGGATTTCAATTAAAATTTAAAAATAATTATTTATTATACATTCCTTAATTTATGAGTTTTTTATATGCATAAACATTTAAAATGTTATAAAATTTGTAATACAACATTACAACAGATTTGCAGAGTGAGAATATATGATACCACAACTTACCTCGCAATGGCTGTCTAAAAACATAAGCACCTGACCCGTAGCATTAGCCGCGCCAACCATACGTGCTCTTATTAATATATATGATACCACAACTTACCTCGCAATGGCTGTCTAAAAACATAAGCACCTGACCCGTAGCATTAGCCGCGCCAACCATACGTGCTCTAATTAATATATTTGATACCACAACTTACCTCGCAATGGCTGTCTAAAAACATAAGCACCTGACCCGTAGCATTAGCCGCGCCAACCATACGTGCTCTAATTAATATATTTGATACCACAACTTACCTCGCAATGGCTGTCTAAAAACATAAGCACCTGACCCGTAGCATTAGCCGCGCCAACCATACATGCTCTTATTAATATATATGATACCACAACTTACCTCGCAATGGCTGTCTAAAAACATAAGCACCTGACCCGTAGCATTAGCCGCGCCAACCATACGTGCTCTTATTAATCCCTCACGCTTCTGGTTATGGATAACACGTACAAGTGGTGCTAAATTACTCCCAACGTAATCATCTAATTGCTTCTTCAAATCAACTTTAAAGACAGAAAAAATATTAATAATCAGATACAATTTAAATGATGATGGATTGCTGATGATAAAGTAATCCACAATTGAAGAGTTATCACAATGACCGCAACAAAGTGTCAACAAAAAAATCATTTTTTTCTTTTCTTTTTCTACGGAAGTGATTAACTTTTTATTTATTAAAACTACAAAATAACATATTCAAATCTGATTTAATTATTCTTTATTTTTCATGTTTTTGGGGTACAATATATAACATAATATGTTGACAATGATGATAATGTTTATAACTTGTATACAACTGATATTAACAATATGTTGACAATGATGACAATCTTTACTTGTTGCATACAACTGTACTAATAACAATACGTTGACAATGTTAACCTTTTGCACCTAAAGCACCCGAAACCGCCCTGCGTATTATTACCGAAACCGCCCGCACAACCACCCTGGCTTTTAAACACGTTGTAGCTCTCGTTCAGCGAAGCCTAGCAACAAACAATTGGGCGAAAACATGCAGCCTGTCCACCAGGCTACGAATGAGATAGGCTAGTTTGTCTAGCCTAGGCCTAATACCGTCAAATGGTCATGATTAGAATGTCAAATGTCGACAAAGTGTACATAATACCGGAAAGGTAATTTAGTAGTCTTTCAAATAAAATTGTAATGCAAACTTATGAACCAGAAAAAAAATATTGTATTTTGTTTGTAATAGTCTCTGATTTCCTACATATTTAAATAACTGTACAGGAAGTTAAATATAACATTACATTATTGCTTCAGGTGCGAAACTTGTATACAGTACAACTGGTATTAACAAAATGATGACAATGATGATATTTTACATACAATTGTAATAATAACAATAATGTTGACAATGATGACAATGATGATATCAATTACATACAATTGTAATAATAACAATAATGTTGACAACGATGACAATGATGATATCAATTACATACAATTGTAATAATAACAATAATGTTGACAATGATGACAATGATGATATCAATTACATACAATTGTAATAATAACAATAATGTTGACAATGATGATATTTTACATACAATTGATTTTAACAATATCAACAGGTTGACTTACCACGATCGCTAAAATCATCTACTAGAATAATCTCTTGTAAAAGAGAGTGTGGTGTTCGATCAAGTACGCTATATACAGTACGTAGTAAAGTTGACCAGGCTTCATTATAAAAACAAATAACTATGCTTGTTTTTGGCAATGTAGTTGGGTAACTTAAACTTGAGCACCTGTAAAAAGATTAAGCATGTATTTATAGAAATCCCTAAAAAAGTTTGGTAATAACAAAATAAACATGATTAAAATGACAAAAATGGTCATTTTTATTAGATCATGATAATGCAAGATACTTTACTCATCTTTGTTCAAATACAAAGAAATGTTGGTTGACAGCAATTCCAATTAAAAAGATACATACGGTACATAAATAACTAAAAAAAATTACGAAATAAGATGCACTTGAACAGTTAAAATAAGTCAATACATTTTTGAAAAAAGTCTCCGGAAATTATCAACCAACCGTAACATTTATGATGATTACAAAGTAATGAATGTTGTAGTCTGTCCATGGACCTAATTTATAGGTCCATGGTCTGTCTAATAAATCTCTTTCCTAAGTTGAACTTGGCTGCTTCCTCAAATTACACAAATTACTGGGGAAGATAGGAAGACACACTTCCACTAATTTATGTGTTATTTCAGTTCTTAAAGATGATATGAAAAGATTTTAAAATAAAAAATAAAATATTTTGTTTGAATCCTTTAAATGTGAATAAACAACACAGCAAAAATTCAAAAATACTTAGTAGAACTTGAGAAATGAATAAATTAAATTTTAGTATAAAACCTCTGTAAAATCCAGATCATCTGGATATTATCATACAGTGCAAGTTTAATGTTTAAAATGTCAGTTATTTGAAGATCACAATATTCTAATAACAAAATAATAATTACTCAGAGAACAAATCAATACATACATGATGATAAAAACTTCTGGTTGTGCTGATATTTAAAAAAAATGATTAAGCTAAAAGACATATGACTTATATGGATCATGTATATTCAGACTGTGATATTCCAAGTTTTTACTAACATTTATAGATTTCTACCCAAGATTTTAATTTATTCTAATATCTCAAACTAAGTATACTCACTATCTAACTAAGTATTACAGATATGAAGAAATCTATTTATTGTTTCAGTTTGTTATGTCAATTTCTTTTTTAGGTCTACAGTAACTATAGACACAACCTTGATAACAACAACACCTCTAGGGTGTTCTAGAAATGATTTCTGTATTCTGTGATTTTGTCACTTTATATTTTTTAATTAAATTTAATAATCAATATTGAAAATAATTCTTGATATGTAATTATGGATATAAGAATATTTAAGAAGGAAATCATTAAAAATGGATCAATTTTAGGAAGCATTAATGTGGCAGGTGTTACATTAATGTTTGTATTGTATCATGTGACATGTAGTTAAAGTTTAAAGAGAAAGTTGTTTTGTTGTCATCTCTGTTAAACATTTTAATCTATTTTTTATATATTATAATCAAATACTTCATTATCTAGAAGTCTGTACATGAGCAATTTGCCACAATCCTATCTTATTCTGGTTTATTAAAAAATATCATTTCACTTATTAACAAAAATTGAAAACAGAGTAATAAAAAAGATCACAATTTATACACTTTTACTAGATTAAATTTAGTCTGCTAAGGCAACATTTCATTAATTAAGTAATACAGTGAGTCCCTACAGTGAAAACTAGTATATATAGAGTACAGTACTGTATTTAACATAGCAAGTCCCTACAGTGATATGATAGAGTATTTAATACAGCAAGTCCCTACAGTGATGTGATAGAGTATTTAATACAGCAAGTCCCTACAGTGATGTGATAGAGTATTTAATACAGCAAGTCCCTACAGTGATGTGATAGAGTATTTAATACAGCAAGTCCCTACAGTGATGTGATAGAGTTGGGACATTTTCAAGCAAGCAATTAACTTGTTTTACTACATGTAGGTTTTAATACATTACAATAAATCTCTCTGGTTTAATCATCAAGTTTTTAAAATCTATCTTATCTTTTAACGCCTTTGAAAATTGTAGTTGGGTATTTATTATTTTATTGTTTAGTGTACATTCAAATACTGTATAATGTATATATGTAGGGGAATCCAATCAAAGCATGCAAAATAAATTAATTTTACATTATGGTGAATCAATAGTAACATCTGTTACATAATAATAATGTTGAGTGAGCTTTCATTTTTGGAGGTAACATTAACAACCATGAGTGGATGTATTCCATCTGTGTATATACACAGTCACTGGCTGTTAAATGTCTGTCTCCTCATCTAATATTCCAAAACTAAATCAAGCTAATTGTAAAAAAGTTTATTTAAAATTGAAGCTTTGACGTCAATACAAGCTAGCACAGTAATAGATTTTAGGATTTACTGTATTATTTTGTTTGTATTCATTGAAGAGTAAACAAGGTCATTAAATTTCACATTCTGAAAGCTTTTTAATTAACAATTATCTATCAGGAAATTGCAACAGATGGAATTAAACAAATAAACAATATTCAAACATTTAGAAATTGTTTAAACAATCCATTTTAATTATGGTTAAAATACAAGTAAAGTATACATGTGCAAAAAAAAAGTATGTAAAAAACTATTAAAATTCAAGAATAGTTTTCTACTAATTTCAACCTCAAATAAAATACAAAAAGCAACATCTCATCAGAAAAATGTACTTTAATTTACAGTTTTGTATGTTTCAGTGTTGTCTTATTTGGTCATGGTGTTTAACAATCAGAAAGTGAAATGAATGAAAAGTTGAATTAAAAAATACTCACATAGAATTTCTTGAATCTCGGATATTACGGTGATTTCCTATTCTACTGCTTATGAATTCATTAAATGCATGTTTTCGGTAACCCTCCTCTCGTAATTTACGGTCCGCCTCTGTCCTTATGAGTCCAAGCTCAGCCTCTTTCAATGGCACTGAATTGTCTTTACTTCCATTTTCTCCATTATCAACAAATTTGTTATGATTATTATTTACTTTATATCTGCCATTTAGACCAGTTTCTTCCTTTAAATCTGTCCATGGTTCATTTTTAACAACGTTCTCAAACTTACGCCTCTTTGGCACAATCCTATTGTGACCTCCATGTTGGTAATTAGAATGGTTTTGATTGTGATCTGGATTTGTTGAATATATATAAGTAATTGTGGTTGTCACTATTGCTAACAAACATCCATTTAAGAGGTACTTCTTCTTGCATCGAACCATGATCTTTAGCAATTTTAAAAACTACTTTTTCTCAATTTCATTGTCCAAATATTAAATATAGTGCCTAACAAGCTTTAGCAGTTTTTAAAGATTTAATCTGAAAACAAATAAATAGTAAAAGTTTTCTGCATAATGAAATAGCGACTTTAAAATACAATTTATAGGACTATGGTTAAATGATAAAACTAGCATAAAATATGGCCATTGATATGATCGCCTTTTCTTAAACAATGATCTTTGATGATGAAATTTGAAACTTCACACATTTTCAAATTAAGATTGCAAATTGCACATAATATCCCATAGCCTACAATACAACGTCAATGTAGGCCTAAAATATTTTAAAAACATAGTATATACAATCAGAAAATATTTGTTAATAGACTGCAGACAAAATATAATATATACCTACAGTACAGATCTCTGGACCGAAAAATACTAAAGGCCTAGAGAAAGGTACTGACTGGCACTGCATTGATCCAGGCGGAAGCCAGTCCCCAACAGCTGCAGCAATGAGTGAAGCAGTAGCCTAGCGTAGAGGCTAGCCTAAACCTGGGAATAGTCCAAGGAATTACTTATTATAGGCATTAGGTAATATATAAATATGAAGAAAAACAAACCATGAACATTCTTAGCCATCATCTTCAACACGGTGCCACGTAAACAAAGGTTTGTGATGGTGTGTTGTTTACGATGATCATCACACCACATTTTGTTTTGATGTGAGTGAAAACGTACAATAGGTATAGCGCCCGCTAACACCACCAAGAACGTATTATGAAGTCGGTCGGTTGGTCGGTAAACACTAACTTGAGCACGCGACTGCAGCCATGCCATGGCCTTGTTCAATTTGATTTGATTAAAAATATACATTTTATAGTTTTTTTTTAACACTGGTAGCATCCACCCCCCATCCACCATCAATCTAGAAATTATAAATACATCGATTTTGGTCTTTTGTTAAATTTTATCATGAATCGAACATTTTATGAATATTTAAGTTTAATATTATCTTTCTATTCGTATTAATATAAAAGAAGGCAAGCACTCACGATATTTGAGAAAGTCCTGTTGCGTTGCCCAGACACAGGCATATTTATTAATGGAATAATTAGTTAATTACCATAATTCGAGATTACTAAATGAGGGGATCTGCTAGGTTCCCGCCCTGAGAAATTGTTTTTTTTTTACATGATTTGAATATTCTTCTAATGTAAAGATTAACAACATCACAATTCAACAGTGTGGCGTGTTGACCGCAATGACTAACAATACCATCTTCCCCACTACACCTGCACCAACTCATTTGCATAATAACGCACGGCATACCAACTGTTCAATATTTGTATAGGGGTAGCAATCAATGGGTTGGTTGGATGGCCAGGCTTGTTGAGGCTGCTATTGTTCATCATTTAATTCATTGTATCAGTTGTTTTGATTTCTCATTATCAATTATTCACTTAATTCAATATCATTTATTCATGCTCAAACACAGTAAAATGTAGTACATGGTTTGAAATCCTTTTCGTTTGTTCGAAGTTAAAAATTGTGAAAATTATTTATTACAATAATGCATATGCATTTCAATAAATAGAGAGAATACACTAGCCAGGCCAGGCATCGGCATCTTTACACATTTCTATTTATTTGTTCCTAATTTTCTGCTGACATAACTTAGGTGTTCTTAAAATTGAGGGCGGCAAACATAAAATTTACGAGATCGGAAAGAGGCGGGTAGCCAAAAAAAAATGATGGTGTGCTCCCTTGCCTCTAGCACGGTAAGGCTCTCTCACAGCCTTGGGGGGTACCACACATCAGATGCTTTGATGTTATTGCCTCATGATGTGTGGTGGAAAGGGGGACGTTTAAATCTGTGAACCCCAAACACAGAAGCTCGCATAGCTTTAACTCTTTTCCACCGACCGGCATGGGGTTTGAACCCACGATAATCGTGTTCCACGACGCTCTACCGACTGAGCTATCCGGCCCTCTGGTTTATAGCAAGGTTAAAACTAGATTCGTTTCCTCAAAATTACGTCATGAATATGCAAATTCATGACGTAACGATTTGAATGACGTAATATGAATCGCGTATAAGACTATACTATTGTCACTTTTCATTAATCGTGTACATTGTTGCATAGCGGCTAGTAACTTGGATTCTCTCAGCTCTACTAGCTGGGGTTCGAATCTCTACGGATTTTTTTTTTAAAATAAATATAAAATGTTTTCTTTTGTATTTTGAAGGAGAGATATTTAGAGAGTTAAGTTAATCAGGGAAGAGTTAAATTACAATTTAACTCTTCCCTGAGTTAATTTAGGTTAGTCAGGGGCTGGTCCTGGTCTTGACACTATTATATTCTTTCCATATTTCGAGATCCAATTTCCGGGCAACTCTATTTTTCTAAATTATTAGCTCCACCCAACCATGGTGGGCTGGTCCTGTAGACTTATAATTTCGTTTCATATTGTTTTTATTTAACCATGTTTCATGGGGGTAGTCCATCGAGCAAAGCTGATCATTGAGGCCCTCGACAAAACAATACATAATTGGTCAATCGCGGCTAGCCTCGTCGGTTTCGTTGTGCTGACTATCGCACACACGGTAGTTTGTGAGCAGCCTTCCTATCCGAAGAGTCAATCGAGTCCGAAACAAAAGGATGGATGCACTATTGTACGAAAAAAACTGACAGACCTGTTTTGTACGATATGATATTGTGTAAGGTGATATGTACGAAATTGCAAGATTAAACAAAATATGATTATTCTTGTTCTGTGGTATATTATTTTTTTAGTTGTTCAAAAAACACAAAATTATGCCAGATTATACTAAAAACGGATAAATAATGCCGCGGCATTATGCCAGATGCAATGGGCCTCTAAATAATGCCACGGCATTATGCCAGATGCAGTGGGCCTCTAAATAACGCCGCGGCATTATGCCAGATGCAGTGGGCCTCTAAATAATGCCAAAAGGCATAATAATGCCAGAAATGGCAACTATGGAGTGAAACGTACAATAGTTATAGCGCCCGCTAACACCGTACCACCAAGGACGTATGTGTGCTCGTTTTTTAGTCGCGTGTGCAACAACGCGACTCTACAGCTCACTATGTCGGTCGGTTGGTCGGTCGGTCGGTCGGTTGGTCGGTAAACACTAACTTGAGCACGCGACTGCAGCCATGTATAATATGGCCTTGTTCAATTTGATTTGATTAAAAATAAACATTTTATAGTTGTTTTTAATGACACTGGTAGCATCCACCCCCCATCCACCATCAATCTAATTATAAATACATCGATTTCGGTCTTTTATTAAATTTTATCATGAATCGAACATTTTATGAATATTTAAATTTAATATTATCTTTCTATTGGTATAATATAAAAGAAGGTAAACACGACATTGTTTGAGAAAGTCCTGTTGCGTTGCCCAGACAACAGGCATATTTTATTAATGGAATAATTAGTTAATTACCATAATTATTTTCTCAATGAAACACTGATTATAATGAAAGGATCGTATAAACGGGCTGTGTTACTGTAAATGGAAAGGCCGTAAAAGCATGTAGGGAATTTACGGAATTCGATTTCATCTTGATACAGGGTGCCTCTATCCCTCATATTTTGACATCTTAATGAAGTGCGCCATCATGTACATCCAAAGTATAAGAAAGAATACGGTGCTTCAGTGTACAGACGTTAAAGGCGGTATACATTTCAAAAGTCAACTTTAGATTTTGTTTTGCAAAATAATTCTTCGTATATATTCATGAAAAGTGTGTAAGCCGCATTGGAATTATATTGCATAATAAAACGCTGTAAAATGGAGGTATGTTAAAAGTATAAACAATTTATAGTTTAAATGGCCGTGCATTTTGGGTTAGTTTAGCGTTTAATTTATGGCTGATGCGATGCAACGATTTTAATGATTAGTTTTAATTTTAACTCAGAGCGTACGTATCTCTTTCAATTCAATAGACGTATCCAATTTGTGATGAAATCAAAATAGATTATTAGACCTATTTTACTCGAGCCTAATATATACTTTTCACTCGGTGTGTACTCATTTTTTAGTAATTAGTTCTGATGATCTAAGTAAATATTTTTCTATTTTTTAACTTAGTGTGGTCCAGAAGATTGTTTCTTTGACGATTCCAATAATCGAGATCAGACGATACTTCAGGCGTTGCACTACGCGCGGAGCGATAGTATACTTACTGACGTCATACTCTGTGCTGACGATCGCCAGATTCCATGTCATCGAATAATATTGGCCGTTTCTAGCGATTATTTCATGGCGATGTTTTCATCAAATTTCAAAGAAAGTAAAATGACGAACATTGATTTGACGCATTTGAATGGACATGCTCTATCGATTATAATCAATTACTTTTATTCTTCCATACTAAAGTTTCCAAAATCTTTGGTTCGAGATGTTTTGGAGACTTCTGATCTCATCCAAGTTTCGCCCGTTGTTGAACACTGTACGGAAGTCATACTGAAGGAGATGGACATTGACGAATGTTTGGAGATCTTTCGATATGCAGATGATAGAGTTTCTTTGCAGGATTTAAAAGCGGGCGCGCTCAAAATGATACTGGACCACTTTGGTTTCATAACAAACAAGGACGGGTTTTTAGAACTTTCGGCTGAAAATCTTTTGGATATTATATCTAGTTCCTCACTAGTTGCTACCGAAGAGGATGTTTTCGACTCAGTGATCACGTGGTTTAACCAAGATGCCAATCGAAGAAGAGGTTTATTAACGATTCTTGAACACGTTCGATTTAATTTAATGTCTGACGAATATTTATCAATGATAGAACAATTTCTAACAAACGATTTAAATATATCATTGAGGTCGATTGAATATGCTAAAGAATTCCAATTGTCTTCATCGATAAAGAAACATCAGTTACTAACCAGTAATATGGAGGAACGACGGTTCCACCAGGACGTTGTGGTCCTTTTTAAGATGTTGCATGAATCTGGTGAGACCATCAGAACTGAAATGTCTTTTGCCACTCCAGAGGTCATCAGAGAAACTTTACAACAAGGCGAGTATGATCAGGAGATAGTCGAGTTTGCTCAAGTGTCTCTTACAGAGGATAAACCAGTTAGAATATCTGATGACGTCAAGGCCATCACTCGGTTTGGAAGCAGTGTATTTGTTTGTACTTCTACGCGAGTTGAAGTCATTGATCCTGCCACTGGCGTCAGGGATTCTACAGACATTCCTCTGCCTAAAGACTTGGTTTGGTGTCCAATGACAGCAGAGACTCTGGAAGGTTTAGTTTACGTTGTACAGGGTGGACACGACGGCAAAGCAAACTCTATAGTCTGTTTTGATAAATGGCGTAAAGTGTGGGATACATGTAGTAGCTTTCCTGTTCAAGTGTCATCTCCAACTCTAGTATCATTTGGCGGAGAGTTGTTTTTATTTGGTTCAGACAACTTTGGAACGGTCGTGCAATCATATGATCCATGCACCGACAAATGGCACAAAGGGAGTTCTTTGAATGGATGTCACTGTTTTTCTGGTGGGTGCCCATTGGTGCCAGTAGACGAGGAAGAGTCACCCAGTATCTGCCTAACTTGCGTGGATCACATCCACACGTATAACCCACATTCTGATATGTGGGAGAGTACAGATTCCTGGGGTCACCTTGCTACATCTGAGGAGATTTCAGGGCCTCTTATGCACTGTGTACCAGTCATGTGTAATGGGAACTGCTTCTTGTACTTTGATGACACGTCACCAGAAGGTCAATTAGGGTCAAATTTATCAGTTTTAAGATTATCACCATATACAGGCAACTGGACTGCATGTCAATTTGAATTTGAGGGTCAGTCTGTTATGGAAGAGAAGCGGGTAATAGATGGAAGTATTGAGCAAAGACAAGTACCGGTAGGCCAATTTGAAATTCTTAAATGTATAACTATTTGTCGAAAATAATGAATACAAAGATGTAACCTACCTGCCTACCTGTAATTAGTTTACTTGTAAATGACCAAATTATGATTTTGTTTTATACTGATGAAATGTAATATCCGATCTGATGTTCTATAATAGTAACTGTACATTGCTAAAGTGATGTGATAATAATAAATAATAAAAGATAGGCATATCATAGGCTTTATTATATATTGTCATATTTTCAATTGGGAATTGAAATTGTATACATAAAAGATTATTCAGTTTTTACTGATATATTAATAATTGCTGATAATAAATGTTTATAAATACAGAACATTTTATTGTGGTGTGCTTATTCCAAAACATTTTTTGGCTTACTTACTTAGTTGGCTGGTTCAGCCAAACATGTATTTTGGAAGCATTTCCCATAAACCATAGTGCAACAAGTGATATTGACAGCATTAAAAACATGCTAGCTCTCCCAAAGTTGTTATGGTACAGTTCACAGATTCAAAACATGCAAGTTGTTCAATTTCTCTTGATCCCTCATGACACTGCTGTCATAACAGTTTATCAGACCAATGATCAATTACTAACACACACATTAAGTCTTGCTTACATTCATTTCTCCTGGCCTTCAAAGAGTGGATATTTATTAAGTACATCAGGCCATGTGATTCGGTTTTGAGACAAGTCAGCTATAACGCCGGGTAATTCAGATATCTGAGGATGAAACATAGTGCATTTCATTATGGAAACATCTATATAACGAACAAAACCATCATTTCAAAAAAGGAGAAATTCAGGCTAATAAGCGGAGGCTCAAGTGCCAAAAATAATAAAATAAGCTTTCAGAAACTGAGAGAAATACAAGGCAAAATGATACAGAAAGAGTACGATTTTAATAGCTTTTGTTAATAATATCAATTTACTTGAAAATCAACAGGCATGGTCCCTTCAGGAAGTTGCAAAGCAAGTCATATTCTTGGTAAAGTTAGATAAAAAATAAAACTCTGCATATACTTACAGGTGCTCTTATCTGTTTCAATGAGTCTCGTTCTCGTAGAGTTGCTGTCTGAGGCTCTTTCAATGAATCAAAATCAACGGTTATTCCAAATGGAATGGCAATTTCATCAGTTCTTGCATATCGACGTCCAATCGAACCTGAACTTTGATCTACTTTGTGAGATACACCAGCCTTTGATAGCTCTGTGGCTGTAATATATATATAATATATATGTAATAATAAAATGGTTTAATTAAACATTGAAGTTTGTAACAAATATCTAAAGTTTCATGAATGTGATGAAAACACTGTTTATGAATGTTGTCTGGCATGTATGTACTGTACATTTAAATGCTTACTAAACTGACAAGCACCTGTTTCTTTTGGTATACTATTGAATATTGTAATTTTGAATAAAGAGTTTTTTTTCAAACACCCAACTATTTATATACTAAAAACAAGTTGACTAAATACTTACAAAGAGTTTTGACCAATGGCAGGAACTCTTGGTTGTTGCTTAGTGGTAAGACAGAACACTTAAATGGTGCAATGACAGGGGGAAGGCTAAAGAACTGCATTGATAAAACGAGATAAAACACAATATTCATGTTAAATATCTTATCTTTATTTTTATTGGTACCATTTGTTACATGACTTTATGGATGATTAGAGGTAAAGACAACAACACATGACCTTCAACAATATCTAGTCTTACTTACCGTTCTTTGTGCATCTTTTTCTCGAACCTTAAAGTTGTGTTCCAGAATGGCATACATGATGCGTCCAACACCAAACGATGGTTCAATCACTCCAGGAGTTATTTCCTCAACTACAAAAATATTGAAAAATGATAACAAATTTGAACGATTGGTTGAAGAATCACTGCTTACACTCACTCCAATATACGCACTTGAAAAAATATCTGGCAATAGAATGAAAAAATGCAATACTATGATAGATGCAATCTAACTGCTGCTAAACTCACCATGTACCTTCTTTTGATATTTCTTAATTTGCACCATGTCAGGTTTTAACACCAATGTTTTACCATCAGCTTCAATTGAATATTCTCTATATAAACAAAATTATTACAATTAAAATAATTTAGTTGAAAAACATTTAGTTGAAATACTAAATGCAGTGGATGCACAGATTATCAATGAGATATAGAGAAAACCTTTTTATCAATAGATCATCATATACAATAAATCTAGCAAAACTAAACAAATGCATGAATACATTTACATTTGTTTTATTGACTCTCATCATATGTTAGATAACAAATAAAACACAAAATATAAATGTTAAAAAATAGCCTAAATAACCAAATAATAAATAAAAATAATATTACTCACCCAGCAGCTTCAAAGGCATTCTCAACCTTTACCACATCTTCTTCTTTGTATGTTGCCAGTAGGCTTGTTATGGACTTGGCATCTTTCTTGAAAACCTTTCCTATTACACTTTTTTGTGGAACAATTTCAACTACATCTTTTATGATGTACAAAAAGCTAAGGAATTCAAATGTCATGTAACACTCAAGATTTTAATAATACCACCAATCAATTTTCTTGGAAATCAATAGAAATAGTCTGTTGATATATAGCCACAAAATGTAGACACTATTGTGTAAACAGACCTACATACAGAGCAAGTAATATACTTGACAAATGCTTTGCAAACATTTTAGAAATTAATAATTGAGACCTGTTGTATTATAGTGAATTTATTTCATTACTTGTAATCATTGCTAAAAAATAACATTTAAATGAGTACTGAATGAATGCACACATGTAATTAAGTGTTGGCCCTTTTAAGTAGAATAGTAAGAAAGGATATAGGTTCTGGTAGTGTCTTTTCAGCTACAAGAGGAACCTTACTAGAAGACATATGACAGCATAAATCATAGCAGGAACGATCAGCACATCCAACACATTCTACCCACCCCTGCAAATATAACAGTTTTTATTAAAATTTACATACCATTCACAAGTTTTCATTAAGACAGTCATACATTTTCTACCCATACTACACCCAAAGTCATACAACATATTGTATACAGACATTAGACTTACATATGAGACTCTGCACTCAGCGTCCCAACAGTCGCAGGCATAATGAGCCATTTCATTTTGACAGTTATTAAGACAGTCATACAACAATACATATTGTATACAGACATTAGACTTACATATGAGACTCTGCACTCAGCGTCCCAACAGTCACAAGCATAATGAGCCATTTCATTTTGACAGTTATTAAGACAGTCATACAACAATACATATTGTATACAGACATTAGACTTACATATGAGACTCTGCACTCAGCGTCCCAACAGTCGCAGGCATAATGAGCCATTTCATTTTGCATATGTTGTCTAAAACGTAACTTTGCTGGGTCAACACCGACCTTCGTCAAAAACA
Source organism: Antedon bifida (assembly GCF_963402885.1). NCBI lineage: Eukaryota > Metazoa > Echinodermata > Crinoidea > Comatulida > Antedonidae > Antedon > Antedon bifida. The sequence goes on along the minus strand of NC_136229.1, from coordinate 128,242 downwards.
TGTGTGTACGTCCAATAAAATAACCAAGGACTTTGCTCTTGATTATTCCCTGGATAAAATCAAATTTATGGTAAATAAAATTCAATATTTATTATAATATTCATTCAATAATTAATTATTTGGATACATTTTGTGAGATGAGATTAAGGTACCTTTCCTACAGCTTCCCCAATAGTTGTCACTACAGCTGATTGGCCAGACATCTGCTCGTCTACAGGAAATAAGGTCAAGGAGAGGTCAGCAACAGAATCAAAGTTTGGATGGTCTTTGTTGGTAGGGTCTATGAAATGCTCTATCTCACACATTGTGAACTCTCTGATATGAAAAAAACCAATTACATTAATTATTAATTTAATAAACATGTGATAAAAGAAAAATTAAGTTTAAGATATTTAAAAAATGTTTAAATATATGTACCTGACTCGTATGAGTCCAGACCTGGGTGAGATTTCATTCCTGAAAGCCTGGCCAACTTGTGCAGCTGCAAATGGCAGCCTGCCTTGGTTGAATTCCAACAGTCTTTTGAAATTCACAAATATACCTTGAGCTGTCTCTGGTCTCAGATATCTGGATATAAAATATTAAATTTTGCTAGTGAAGAAGATATATTTTCAAATATTAACCATTAATAAACTATACTATTACAATATACGGAGCAGCCCAAGCGGAAATGTTGGCAGACTTTTCAGCGGAGAGGCAGTAATCAATCAATCATCACAAGAGTATTATGGAAATATCAAGCAGCCAATTTGTTAAAATATAAGTGGCCAGTTGTAATAATAATAATCAAATATTTATATTGCACCAATTCAAAAAATATAAAAACATCAAATGTGCTTTGTATCCTGAACTTTCCTGAATAACTAAGTTTTTAAATTTGAAATGAAATGAAAGTGGGTAACTGTTTGACAGACTGCAGAAGGTGGAAGTTCATCTCAAAGAGAGGATGCAACAAAAGAAAAAGAAGTGTACAGAAATCTTAGTATTGAAATGATTTATCAATATCAATTCTTGTCAAGGAGTTCTGTCTACACTATCAAACTTAATGTGACAAAAAAATGTGATGTACCCAAATATGGACATGATGAGCACATCACATTCTTTTTTGTCAAACTAGACAGAGCTTTATAATAAAAAATCAACTTACCCCTGCATTCCACTTCCAGGACCAATGTTGGTACCAAACATGAGATTAAATTCCATTGGATCAGACAGTGGATTGTTTGTAGTTGGTGAAATAACATTATATGTCTTAAACTTTTCTGTGAGGGTCTTTTGGTCGTAGTTATCCAACTGTGATATAACACCAATATATTCATTTTTCTTTTCTTCTGTACAACCCTTTTCAGACATAAATTTTTCCAGATGAGCTAAATAAAGACAAAAGCATAATTTTATTGCAAATAATATTAATCGGAGTAAGACAAAGGTGGTGGCAGCAGACATCATCATATCTATATCTTACCTTTTAGAAGATGATCAGCTCTGAAACATTCACCTGTTTTCTGGTCCTTTACCATGTAATCTGAAAACCTGTCGACATGCCCAGATGCCCTGTATAAACAAGACTACCTATGTTAGGATTATTTAATTTAAACTTGTACTGTATTATAAAAAACTATTCAAAATGAATAAAAATAAATAATATAACTTGTGTACTAACTTAAAGACCACCTCTGGGGTTAAGATGCTACAATCAACCTCAAGCATTCCTTCTTCAATTACAAAATGTTTACGCCATTCACTGATAAAATTTGACTTCATGGCACAACCAGTAGGACCAAAATCATAAAGGCCACTCACACCTGTTAAAATGATAAACAAATACATTAAGAAGAGCTACAGTATAAAGCCATTGAGTTAGTCTAAAAGTGTAATGGATGCTCTCCTCAATCTTTTTTTTTATTTGTAGATGAGAAATAAATGTTAAAGTCAGGGAGTGAACAACACATCTTATGCGAATTTAAAGTGACATAAAAAAGAGGTTTTGAAAGAGATTTGTATTCACCTCCATAAATTGAGAATGATTGGTCATAAAAGAAACGTCTCTTCAGCGTATCTTCCATCTTTGCACGATCAAAGTTATCTGATGGTATAAGGGCTAGTTCCTGCAATTAAAAAGGATTTATCAAAGTTTACAATATAAAATAATAACATAATCTACATATATAAAATAAGTGCACAAAACATTTCTCAAAATTAAAGCAATTAAAATTTAAAAATACCTTTTCCTCCAATGCCTTCTTGCGGGCTTTGAGTTCAACAATTGCCTTTTTAATGTCTACTTCTGGTACTTTATCTTCTTTCATCTTGCGAACTAAGTCACCCTACAAATTTTCAATACAAATATTTTTAAAAAGAGATGTATGAAAGAGCTTGTTTTCATTGAAACTTTCAAGGCATATCATATGCTAAATAAGGAGGCCTAATTTCGAGACGTGTCCTTTATTATTATTTTTATAAAAACAATATTATTATTACAAGAAAAATAATTTATAAAATATTAAATTAATTGATAATTATTACCTGTTCCTTTACTAGCTTTCTCAATGGTGCAAGCACTTCTTCTGAATTTACACTAGACATTATGCTATCAAAATTATCACCAAATTTATATTTTAATTCGTTCAATCTCTGCCTTGCCTTGCGTATACCCCAGGCACCAGGAGGAGCTGACCTGTGATCTGTTGACGAAAGCTGCAAGGCTCGAACAGTCTGCAGCAGCCGATGATTATGGAAAGGCAGATGCCTAGATTTTGACACTAGCTGGTACGGTTGTAAACAACTTCGGATCGAAATGTAGAAAGACCTGACAGAAGCTACGGATCTCATATATAACATGAGCTATTCGATATGGGAAGGTGACAGATTTTGCCAACGTGGATCTAAAATTTGGAAAATGATGCAACTTCCATTCAAGAAGAACGAGGTCGGTCTTTTAAAAAACAGGCACACACGTGTTTGCGCCATCAACGTTGATTTAGGTCACGCTATTATTGGTGGCGCTCATTCATTCAAAACAACTCATCACTTTTTTTTTTCGGGGGATAAACTATAAAGGTACGGTACGTGAGGTTGCGACGTTTGGGGAACTACCCTTTTGGACCAAACACAGCTGACACCACCACAAAAGAAACTCCTACCACATTGAATGTGTCATCGTATGCTGGAATCAGTGGTCATGGATAATAACTGTATTTAGAACTAAAAGAGGTATATATTTGTATTATTTTGGTGTTTAAAAGCTAGGCCTCACAGGCCTAGCCTATCTGAGCTACACTGTTCTTTATGATAAGGGATTAGGCCACTGTAGCCGCCTTACTATAAATTATCTCTTTCTCCTGCAGCCTGCTGAGAGAAGGCCTATCTATAAATAAACCGCCCTATATAAACTGTTCTGCATCATACCATTGATATCATTATTTATTATTTCAAAAGTACATGTAATGTTAAGTATATAATTTTTATACCGTATTTTTAAAGTTGTATATGGTTCTGGTAGTTAATGTGAATTTGTTCTGGTTTAAATTTTACATAAATAAAGCTTGATTGAATATAATATAATATTCAATAGGGACAAATGGTATAGGTATAGCTACTATTATATTACACATGTTTACGTTATAAATTCTAGTATGAATTGATTAAATATTGTACGGTATAAATATTATAATATTAATTTAGTGACTCGCTTACTTTGGAGTTGATATTTTTGTACATTTTTAATATAAATGTTTACACCATCTTTATGGTGATATTATAATCTGTCTTGATCTTTATTATCCATTAATTAGCATGCGATGAACCAGCTGCTGCTTATCTGTGTTATAGGCCGCTATCAATATCATGTATGCATTTCATTTTATAGGCAGTTTTAATATTTGATGCACATTCTTCAAATGTTAAACTTTTTTAATCATTTATTCATTCGCTAATTAAAAATCTACCATCAATTATCATGGGAAGGGAAACGTATTTGGCCCTAATAAAATGCGGGTATGGTGGTATCTAGGAAACAAAGAAGTAATTGAATAGTGTATTAAATTCAAATAAAAACAACAAATAATATAATAACAACGTACGATACGGTATGTGGCCATATAGGGATTAAGGAAAATCAATGAACTGTTCTTATGAAATAATTCACATTCATATTATATAGTACAGTTACATACATTGTCAGTTTAAAATTATGCAGAAAACGCGTGTACTGTGTTGGAGAACTGATTAGGTTATATCTGAACTGGTGTACTTTAGACTGTTAAACATACCCAGCTCTCAATACCAGCATGCTCCTATGTTAATGAGCATTACACAATGTAAAAAAACAAAATTGACACACAGAGCTATATTAATACATAATTTGTACAAAAGAACGATCCCTTATTTGGTGTTAATTACGTTATCCCATACTACTATTACCAGCCATTATAACCATTAATATTAATTACAGCAAACTCTCCTTACTTCCGAGTAATAATTGTATTTTAATTATACTGTACTATTTTCCATTTCTAACATGCTTACTCATGTTTACTCAATATTATATACATTATACACGCAGACTCTGTACACGTTGTAAAATAAAAAGACCATGTCCTAATATTTGGTTAGTCCACCACCAGTGAATGTATCTAATACGACATGCCTCTGTGGATTATCTGTCTGGCTTTGTTACGTGGCTCATGCGTGACGCTAGGTTGAATTAGGGTTGGCCGGGATTTCAACTTATCAGTTTTTAATATTTGAGGTAGAAAAGGTCATCAACAATTAAGCTTATATAGTTGTACTGACGTGATATCGTCCACCAGTGATCTTCATAGACCACACAATTTAAAATTAACGAAAAAAAATATGGCCAATAGTTTAATGAGTGTCTAGCATCATTGAATAATTGTCATTGATTGGTTCACCGATACAATGTGTTTCAGCGGAAATATATCATTACAATGTGTGTTACGAAAACAAAGACATCGAAAGCAGAAGTGTTATGGACCTAAAATTAGATAGGTCCATGGTTATAGTAGTCCGCGGTCTTTTTATTGAGAAGTTTGTGGGGTGACCCTCTCTAGAACTACTCGGTAAGTGTTACAGTGGGGTTTATGTTCAAAAACAAAAACCCTCAAACTTGCTCAAGTACATGCTCTATTAGGGGTCCCTATTTTTTAGATTTGTCTAAATAATATTACCCACTCTCAGAACATTTTTTGAGCAATTCAACACAAACACTGGAATTTCCAGTTTAACTCAATTCTAAGAATGCCAATATATTATAAATTGGAATCAGTCGTTTGTCATACACAATATCCAGAACTAAAGTGAAACATCATCACAAATGTTGAAAACATTTCATTCCACGACCTGTTTAGTTATTTGACTTTTCCAATATGAATGTTGATGCCCTCGGTAATTTCCAACTTTATGTATCAATCTCGTTCAGTGATTGTAGGCATATTTTGTTCCGTAAACAATTACATTTTTTGCCAATGTGTTAATTTAGAAGATGGTTTGTGCACATAAGATTGTACTTGAGTATTCGAAATAGTTAATTTATTATTATACGCATACTACAAGTAGGTCTGGTCCTAATCAAGAATAATTCTTCGCAAAGAAACGAGAATCATTGTTTGCGGCAATATAGCAGTAGTCTTACTTTTAAGTGGGTCAGTTGAGGTACGTATACAGTACACGGTGAACACACTCTTTATTATGAAAATATGTACTGTTGTTGACAATGAATGTGATATAGTCGACTGCACACGTGATTCTGATTCAAGTCCACAAATCCATTAAAAAATATGAAATTATAATATAAGGTTCGGTGCCGGATATAGAACACTTGAACTTGTAGAATACCGGTACAAGACAGTACTCAGGGACTTAACATTATTTTACAACTCCCTGGTACCAATCGCTTGATGACATCAGTATTACACAGTGATTACAAATAAAACACGGAGATGATAGGCCGTTTATTACCGCGACAAATTATTTTCACTGACAAGTTATAAAAACCATTGAGTGAATTGTGTCTTAACATCAGTTTGGATGGGTTTTAGATTACACTTGACCACGTTCATATTTCATATAGTGTACACCAGATCAGAAACGGATTAGTACAATAACACCAGCTTACAATTATCCGTGTATTGATTCATCACCTTGACTTATAATTGTTAAGTACCGGTATATGAAATAATAATAGTATGGTTGTATACCATAGTACGTGGTTTTATTAGAATGTCCGTTTCGTATCAGGATTTTAATGATGTCATTCTAAGGAGATCAACCGTACAATAATCGTCCATTCATTATTCACATACAATGATTCAGCACCAGCATTCTACCGTCGAATCACAGTTGGTGAGCACACCGTGTCATTTTGTCAGTGACTCAATTTAGACTAGACTCACCGGGCTAAGCTGATTTTATGATCACAACATTGGTATCTCGAACCAACTTACCCGGTAAAACGGCTACCATTATGTGTGTTGAAGTTCGTTGTATTGTCATTAGTGTTTGTATTCTATACGGTGACGACTTGTAATTAATACAATGTATTACTCTTTTACTATAGGATAGACTTTATTGAAAATAGATGCAACCATTCCTTGAACAGCTTATCTAATAAATCTTAACTGAAATACAGGTAACACATTCTTTTTAAAAAAACAATATTCCAAAACTTTACTCATACTGGAATCTGTGTGCGTCTCTATTGTTCATGTATACTACTGTACTATATTTATGTCGAAAATCCATGATGCAATGAATTTAAACAAGGATATACACTGGGAACCTGTTTTTTGGTTTAAAAACAAGATTTCAAAACTTCGCTTACTGGAACCTTTGTGCGTCACTATTGTTCATTTATACTACTGTACTACATTTATGTCGAAAATCCATTGATGCAATTGTAATGAAAGGATATTTATAAACTGGGAACCTTTTTTTTTGTGTTTAAACGATTATGGTTAGAGGCTGAGCAGCCAATCACGCACATCACGTGGACAATCACAGGATTAGTTTACTGTTGCTTTGGCATTTCCGAATAGAATATTCGATTAGGTTTCTGTCTGAACCACCACAGTGTATTAACCTAACCACCACAGTGTATTAACCTAACCACCACAGTGTATTAACCTTTGTGCTTTTGTTTTTCAGAAAACTATGGCGTCAGTAAATGGACATGCAGAGCCATACATGAACGGACACGCGAACGGAGTGTCCGAAGAGCAAAACCGAGTAATGCTATGGACAGTACCGCGATCTATATCTACTGCGTTTGAACGATGTATGGGTGGTTTGAATAATGTTGAACTTATTCATGAACCGTATGTGACGGCTTACTATTTTGGGCCCGAAAAACGTTACCAACATGCACCGTTTATACCAACGGATGAGGAATACACATATAGCGGTGTTCAGAAAAAACTAGAATCTAAATATGAAGATCGTGATTCTATATTCTGTAAAGATATGGCATACGCATTGGATGATAAATACGACACGTTACCTAGCGGGTATAAGCACACATTCTTGATACGAGATCCTACCAAAGCTCATACCTCAATGTATAAACTGTGCACTAAGCCATGGTTACTGAATTATAGTTTGATAGATTTAGTAATGCCACAGGGATACGCCTTTAAACAACTCTGGGAGTTGTATGAACACGTGACAGACGTACTAAAACAAGACACGATTGTAATTGACGCGGACGATTTACTTCGTTATCCAGAGCAAGTTATACGAAGATACTGTATAGCAACTGGGTTACAATTTAATGATGGGATGCTAGAATGGAAATCAAACGTAGATATAACGAAGAATTGGTCTAGTAGTCTAAAGCTATTGAATTATGTCGGTGTGTATGAAAGTGCTATGAAAAGCAACAGCTTCTTTCAGGATTCTGCCCGCCAAGAAAAGAAAAAAGACATCGACGTGTCGTCTCTTCCAGAGGACATTAAAAAAGCGATTGAAGTTTCCCAACCATTTTATGATAAATTGTACCGCGTACGATTAATTCCCGAAGACTTAGAAACCGAGGTCTGAAGAGGAGGACTTAAGCACAGAAGTCTAATGAATCAGAAATTTAAAGTGATTTCACCTTACCTAAGTATAATATTTATATTTCGGTTAAAAGGGTTAAATGATTTTTCAATATTTTATGTTAAAATTCAGCAAGTGAAAGCCGTCAAACAAGTAAACAAAATGATGCATAGCGCGTTCCGGATGTTTCATATTCCCCAGTGGTATCAATGTTCAGTAGGCCTTAATGCAGTCGCCATGGTAATGCTATAAAAGTCCATTAGTGTCAACTTTAATGTAATCAATATTTAATTTCTAATGAACACACATTAACAGACAAATCGATATTCAACTCATTTCATAATGAAAATAATACGTCATCGCTAAATCCAGAAACCATGACACTTAAGTGGTGGAAAAGTTCTTTAAAAAAAAGGCAATTGGGAATGTAAAGAAATGAGGAACGGAGGGGTCAGGGGTCATGTACTTTCACCATGTCCCGTCATTATTATTAATATAATGTAGGCCTATTGATATTCAATACAATGCATTGATGGCGCACCAAATATTACGTAAAATGCAATTGCTTGACAACGAAAATTTTCTTAAGTTATGAAGATGATATGACCACATGCACAGATAAACAAATATCGTACAAAAATGTATGCAATTACGGCACATGAAACTATGGTGCTCATTTTCGTACAACTGCCTACTCGCATTTATATCCACGTACGTTCTTCAGTCTGGTTGTTAGAAAGAAAGTTATTACGATTATTGAAAATACAGAGATCAAATGAAACGGCAGAGACTAATTAATAACGATAAAATTAATAATAGAAGTAGGCCTACAATCAATAATGTTATTGAATTGAAGACTGCTTCTCCAATACATCGATCCCCCACCCACCTAAAGCGTGGTTACCACTAGAGACGCAACGCAAGGACGTACGCGCAACGCAAGCGAGTTGACCAATGACAAGCCACACTGTTCGAATAATCTATCGCTTGTGATTGGTCAAATTACTTACGTTACGTCACTAGTGGGAACCAAGCTTAATTTCCCACCCTTTAACTGAACAAATTAAAAAGATCGAATCTTAATGTTTTTAAGCAAAGTAATTTATTTTAAATGTATTTAAGAGAAAAAAAGCCTGAGTGTGGTTAGGCGCTTGAGGTATAGATGCTTGTGATTGCGCAATAATCAATCCAGACAACTCATATTATTTGCAATTTAATATAATAAAACAGTAATGGTTTATTTATTGTGTAATTTTATCAATAATATATTAAATATTAAATGTAATAAGAAAAATCTAAAGCGACTTTGATATTTATAACAATTAGCCTAAATTTAACTTTTAGATTATACCTTCATGTTTTAAATAGGTTCCATAAATGAGATGTAACAGTTATGCTGACATCCAACAATATATTTGCAATTGAACAAATTTATTTTACGATTTAAACATACGAGGTTACTACTAGGTACTAGAATAAAGAGAAATGTCGTCTGGTCTCCGTGATGGACATCATAGGAATCACAATTTAGACATACTGTACTATAGGTTAAGAATAATTTAAATTCAATAAAGATGAATGTCTTTCTGGGCTCTATGGTGGACATCGTAAGAAAATTCACAATTTAGACATACTGGGTTAAGAATACATTCAATTCAAACATTGTCTTTCTGGGCTCCATGGTGGACAACTCACGATTTAGACATACTGGGTTAGGAATAAATTCAATTTAAACAATGTCTTTCTGGGCTCCATGGTGGACATCGCAGACAATTCACGATTTAGACACACTTAGGTTAAGAATACATTCAATTCTAACAATGTCTTTCTGGGCGGACTCCATGGTGGACATCACAGGAGGACAATTCATATATGTTATAAACCTGTATGATTCTATATTTTTTATGATTAATGTTTTTTTACTTTTTTAAAATTTGGTGATTAGCTCGTTTTTTGCAATACACTCACGGGTTCACGGTGTTAGATTACAAGTACCAGTACATTATAGTATATAAACAAATTAGACAGCGTTTAGAAAAAAAATATTTAAAATCTGTATATTTATGATTTACTTAATTATATATTTAATTAAAACAGAAATTGTTGTTTTCATAAACTATTCATGTAGACCTTATTTCCTGAGCAATATTTTTCGATGATATTATCTAATTTTACAATACAAAATATAATATATTTTTTGCAAAATGTATATGCTTTGACGGAATGTAGTAGTAATATATTGAGTGGTATGAACTAGCAAACTGAGGGATATTGCTGCCATGCATTTGTACTATGTATCTTATAAAATGTAGTCAATGTGATTAGTTATATTAGAATATAATGATGAACATAGGAATGTACCTATGTTCTATTGATGAACATAGGAATGTACCTATGTTCTATTGATGACCAAAGGCTCAGATAGCTACCACAGTACATTTTCCCACATTAATGTTATCACATTATAGTGTGTATGTGAAACATTAATATGCAGTGTATCAACATATGCTTGTTTGTCAATGTAAACTAAATGAATTAAATTACAGAAATTAACAAATACTTGTGCTGATTTATTTGTTTAAGAGTGAATGCATTGTGAAAATAATTATCGACTCATCCAACACGGACTTATTACTTTTATTCAAGTATTCTGATAACAAGAAAAGTAGGTCATATTTGGAATTCTGTTGCATTACCAATAAGCCAACAAGATAACGTGATCTCTGGTATGCCACTAGATATTAAAGGGAGAAATTCACTCAAAAAAATAACGTTCATCAGTTGTTTTCTATTTTAACGTTCAACTTTAGCAGCCCCTGATCAGACAACTCATTATTACGTGGTTCATTCATTTCTGCATAGTAACAGGGACAAATACAGAATGCGGGATGAGGAGGAAGGGGGGTGGGGCCTATTTTGGCATCCCTCATCGCTTTTCAAAGAGGTAAGGATATGGCGCCGACTCCCTACTCATCTATATCCAGTATAATTGAATAGATTATACATTGAATTTCACCTGTCAACAGTGGATAATTTCACTGTCTTTTTTTCGTTCAATAAACTTTGTTTACGTTGTCTAATAATCCTTGTTATGGGTTCCAAAAGAGCTTTTGGGTTTCTGTACAGCATTGTGTGGTCTGCACCATTCAGTAAAATGTGTTTGCTTCCAGGGTGTAGGTTGCTTATTAGGTTCTGCTGAGCCTTGGCCCAGGCCTACAAAATAAGTTAAATAAAGTTGATATTTACTCATTCTGCTAGACTATACAGATCAATCATAACAAAGTGAGGCATGTGTAGTATTATGATCCTGATTAATTCCATTCAAAGTACTTGACTTAGTTAAAATTCAAGTATTCAAAAAATGCAACATACTTGACAGAAATATATAAAAGATGAACTATATTGTGCTGCAGCAGTGCATACCTACCTTATTCAATGTGTTTGGTAATTGTTCATCATAGTAGTTACCGGTTATGACTGTTACTCCGACATGCTTAGGAAATGGTTTGATACGCCAAGCAGTCCTAATAAGAAAGGAACACTTGATTGTCATTGCACAAATACACATTTAAAACAACATTATATTTGGTAAAAGTAAACTCACCGAATCTGAGACAAACTTTCATTAATAAAGTAGTGTTCATCCACAACTGTACTCAGATGATGTGGTTGGCACATTAGGTATTTCTGTAAAATATTTAAAAACAAAGTTAAATAAAAGAAAAATAACGCTAACAAATGGGGTCATCATTCTCAATTCAATTAATTAAAGAGAACTTGAAAAATGAAATTGTATTGACCCACCTGTCTGTACTCCACGTCCTCTGGTAAATCAGAGTTTTTGATTGGTTGATTCATTAAGTTTAAAAGAAGGCCGATTCTAGAGGCACCAATAGCAGCTGAGAGTTGAAGTGATTGATATGATGGTATGAGATGATCAAACCTACAAATAAATGGATTTAAATTAACAATCAAAAGAAGATACACAAACCCAATCTCTAAAACAAACTACAGAAGTTGTGGTTAAACCCATTTAGGTTACTAAATCAATAAACATAAATCAGTACTTACCAGAATTTTCCCCAAATACCTTCATCAATACTGAACAAGCCCTCAACCAATGGATCAATCAAAACAAGATCTGAAATTTCACTAAAAGTAAAAAAAAAGAGGACATAAATTACATCTTACGTTGCATAAAGTTACTATTAATGATATTAAACAACTTTATTTTAATGAATGGTATTGGCCATAACAGACTCACTTTTCATATAATTGTGTGTAAAACCTGGCAATCAATGATCCCAATTCAGAGCCTACAAAAATGAATGGTTGAGGTTGGTCACTGCTGACTGTCAGTAACTGGTGCAGATCATCAGCCATCCTAAAACACACCCAAAACCAACATTTATTACAAGAATGTTATCAAATCTGTTGGTATCGTGTACATACATTTCATAAGCATAATCCCAACATAAGCTGTGCAATGTATTCATTTGATGTGTTCAGGCACAAATTGAATGCAAGTTTAGAATATTAATGTGAGTACAGTAATATTAACATGAGTGTTTATGTTTACATTAGGCCAAGAAACACTTTAAAATAACTCAAGACCTGAGAAAGAGATATTTAAACAAAAGTAATGAAGATGTAAACATTTACATCAGGAGGATTAGACAAATTATATACATATGTGAGCCTTTAATACTGCATGCAGTCATGTTTTTATATTCTTTGCTACATTGACTGACCTTTCAACAGTAAATTCCTCAGCTCTACTATCACCCATAAGAGAATTGTTACCATTACTTGAATTCTTTTGGAAATAAAAACATAATAAGTATCTTTCCAAATTAATTATTAATTTATACACATTTTAAAATCTATTATTATATCTTAAATTGAAAACATAAAGTGAAATGATTGTACTGTAATTCATTACCCTTGGAGCACGCTCACTGAAACCAATCCCTGCTCTGTCATATACACAAACCTAAGATAAAAACACAAATTAATTAAAGTTAAAGAAGAAATAAAATGATCAATCAATCTGCCTTGACATCAAAATAACCAAACAACTTACCCTTGCAACCTTTGCTACTGTGGCTGTATAAAGTACTAAACAACTTACCCTTGCAACCTTTGCTAACTGTGGCTGTATAAAGTACCAAACAACTTACCCTTGCAACCTTTGCTAACTGTGGCTGTATAAAGTACCAAACATCTTACCCTTGCAACCTTTGCTAACTGTGGCTGTATAAAGTACCAAACAACTTACCCTTGCAACCTTTGCTAACTGTGGCTGTATAAAGTACCAAACAACTTACCCTTGCAACCTTTGCTACCGTGGCTGTAAGTACCAAACATCTTACCCTTGCAACCTTTGCTACCGTGGCTGTATAAAGTACCAAACATCTTACCCTTGCAACCTTTGCTAACTGTGGCTGTATAAAGTACCAAACAACTTACCCTTGCAACCTTTGCTAACTGTGGCTGTATAAAGTACCAAACATCTGAGCTCATTCCAGTAGGAGATTCCAACAAAACTAAAAGACAAATATTAACAAATCTTCATTTACATCTTATTTCTAAATTTGTAAAAACAGTGAGATATCAATTAAAGGATGCCCGAAAACCATATAATATCTGACTTCAAATATGGCAGAATAAAGCTATAATTCATGTATTTATACAAACCCAGGGAGTACCAGTTGATTGTTAATTGAAAAACAACTTCTGTCCACATCCAATATCATAAGTAAGTGTGTATACTTAAGTAACATACCAGTTGGTGGACCTGTGCCATTACATAAGAAAAACAACTTCTGTCCACATCCAATATCATAAGTAAGTGTGTATACTTAAGTAACATACCAGTTGGTGGACCTGTGCCATTACATAACAAAAACAACTTCTGTCCCCATCCAATATCATACAATTCACCTCCTATAATAACAAAAATGTTATATTAACATTGAATCATTAAAGCATTGTACATGTACAGTATATGTTTAGCAAGTCCTAAATTATTTTTATATTATATTTATAAGTCCTGTAAAACTAAATTATGAACTGTTTAATGTACATACCAGGTGGCATTAAGTACTGAGCTTCCCGAATTAAGGCAGCATGGTTTAAGATTGCCGGTAGAAACATCAACAGTAAAACATATTTGCCAACGTTGATCAATTTCCACAACAAACTTGATGAAGTTGGCTGTTGAGTATTTTCTGAAGCAGGCTAAAAAAAGATGCTTTTACATTTTATTTGGTAATATCTCATCTCATGACCACTTTGTATGTACAATGTCAGTATAACAACAGTTTAAATGTATTTTATGTGTTAATGTAATTTCCTGCTGGCATAAGGTTAGTTTCTACTTTTATATTTCTTAGTAAGATTTCTTACTTCATCATTGTCCTCTATTTTCTCCTCTAAATTCACAACTTGTTTTGGTTTCTCAGATGCAACTCCGTCACGGCCAGCCTTTCTTCTCCTGTCGGTTGGCATGATCTGCTGTAAAATTATCTTTCTGTTAAACATTTAAAATGGAATTCAATATTATATACTTTATGAACGATTTTTGATATTTGAAATGTGGTAGTACTAATAGTACAGTAGTAGTAGATAGTCAAAATGAATTATATACTCACTTCCGTCAAATAATTAGAAAATATGGTAAGAAGATGTCTGTGAAGTTGGTTACTAGTTCCTAGTTCCTAGTTCCTTATTCAAATTCAATTAAAGGGACAGTCACAAATATTTTTAAAAACAGATTTTAATACGTAATAACTGTCTAATTGATTTGTTATTGCATCAACATGTTAGCCTTAACCTCCTCTACTTCTTCCGGTCAAAGTTCAATAACATTTTATGCATTTACACCCTCTACGGCGAATAAGTAACTAGCTTTTACGAACGTTATAATACTTGACCTACTTCCTTTTTTCAAAATATTTTGGTATGGATCGATCACCCTTGACCTACTCTACCATTTGCCACCCCAGTTCCGCGAACTTTTTTGCGTCTACGCCCTCTACGGCGAATAAGTAACTGGCTTTACGAACGTTATAACACTTGACCTACTTAATTTTTTCAAAATATTTTAGTATGGATCGATCACCCTTGACCTACTCTACCAATTGCTACCCCAGTTCCGCGAACTTTTTTGCGTCTACGCCCTCTACGGCGAATAAGTAACTGGCTTTACAAACGTTATAACACCTGACCTACTTGATTTTTTCAAAATGTTTTGGTATGAATCGATCACCCTTGACCTACTTTACCATTTGCCACCCCAGTTCCGCGAACTTTTTGGCATCTACGCCCTCTACGACGAATAAGTAACTGGCTTTACGAACGTTATAACACTTGACCTACTTAATTTTTTCAAAATATTTTGGTATAGATCGATCACCCTTGACCTTTTCTATCATTTTCCACCCCAGTTCCGCGAACTTTTTTGCGTCTACGCCCTCAACGGCGAATAAGTAACTGGCTTTTACGAACGTTATAACACTTGACCTATATATTTTTTTCAAAATATTTTGGTATTAATCGATCACCCTTGACCTACTTTACCATTTGCCACCCCAGTTCCGCGAATTTTTTTGCATCTACGCCCTCTACGGCGAATAAGTAACTGGCTTTACGAACGTTATAACACTTGACCTACTTAATTTTTTCAAAATATTTTGGTATGAATCGATCACCCTTGACCTACTCTACCATTTGCCACCCCAGTTCCGCGAACTTTTTTGCGTCTACGCCTTCTACGGCGAATAAGTAACTGGCTTTTACGAACGTTATAACACTTGACCTACTTAATGTTTTCAAATTAATTTGGTATGAATAACATTATTTCACATAATTGTTTTCTTTGTACACTATAATGGGTAATGTATTAGGTAAAACAACTTAGTTAAAAAAATTACTTTCGATCAAAATTGTTGTATTCTCTTTACAACTTTTATACCTCATGGAAGAATATGTGCTTTTTAATTGGCAATATTAATGGTTAAAGGATTATTAATGAATATCTTAATTTTGATATTATAAAGTCTATTAGCCTAAACCGTTTTCAGGTATTTTTTAAAAACATTATTTCAACATTTATTTTTGTGCGCTATAGACGGGTACTGTAGAAAATATAGTTTAAAAAATATTGTTTGTATTGTGTTTAAAACGACTATTATCACTCAAGGACTAATGTGCGCTTGAATTGTTAATTAATAAAGGATTATTAATGAATATGTTTCAGGTAACAGTTGATATCATGAAATTTAAAAAATCCACATTAGTGCCTATTTCACCCAATTGTTTAGTTTGTGAGATATAGACGGGTACTACAAATATTACTGTATATTGTGTTTAAACGACTATTATCACTCAATGAATATTGTGCGCTTTTAAATATTAACAGTAACAGTATTAATGAATATGTTAATTTTGCTGTTATAAGGTAGTGTAAACTGTTTTTAAGTAACAGTTGCTGTAATGACATTTGAAAAAAAAAAACATTAGTTCAGCTTTGTTTTTTTTGTGCGCTTATAGATGGGTACTGTAAGATGATGTCATTGTAGGCCTATGTGGGTGATTTTTAATTCAGAGATTTTTTCAAACATTCTAGGTCTACAGTGGTAAAACATTTAGTAATTTATAGATTTTATAATAAAAGACATTTATGCCATAAACGATATGCGTAAGAACACCATTTAAACAACTTAATGTGATGCTTAACATTTAGATACAATTATCTTCCTACATCATATTACCTAGGAAACAAAATGCAATGGGAAAAAAAAATTGCTTTTGACAGTTTTGAAAGAAATTATTGTATAATGTTATATAAGTTATGAAAGAGTAGTAATAGGCATATTTAAATTGTTAAATAAAAAATTATTTCAGCTACTTACAGTTCAACATTACATTCGTTACATTACAATTATTGTATTGTTTTTAAAACAGCTTTCATCACCCAGCCCATGTGCGCTTTTTAATTGTTAATTAATAAAGGATTATTAATGAATATGTTTCACATTAAAGGTTAAGGCATATTTCACAATATGTTAATTTTGTTGTTATAAAGTCTATAAGCCTAAACCGTTTTTCAAACACTATTTCACCCAATTGTTTAGTTTGTGAGGTATAGACGGGTACTACAAATATAGTTTTAAAAATATTACTGTATATTGTGTTTAAACGACTATTTTCACTCAATGAATATTGTGCGCTTTTTAATATTAACGGTAACAGTATTAATGAATAATATGTTAATTTTGCTGTTATAAGGTAGTGTAAACTGTTTTTAAGTAACAGTTGCTGTAATGACATTTAACAAAACCGTCAGTTCAGATTTGGTTTGTGCGCTTTTATAAAATGGGTACTGTAAGCAAGTTTAAAAAGATATTACATTGGGATCGATTGCAACTGTTTATTGAAGTGGGGTGGTATTGAATGACTATGCAGTGTGTCGTCACATGTTGACGTAAGAAGTTATTTATTAGTTCTTAGTTTATATACTACGATAGAGCCTACTTTAAATGCTGTTTTAATTTCAGGTAGTCATGTTCTACTTGTGTTGAAAAGTGTTAATGAATAAAACGGAATAAATAACTTGTGGTTATCGTTTTTAACCAAACTGTTGTATTTGTGTTTGCTTCAGAAATTATCTTCTAGAATCGTAACAAGTCAAAACAAAACTAAAATGAATTCGCCGTAAAAGGACATAGGTAAAAGTTCGCGGAACTAGTTTGGCAAATGGTAAAGTAGTCAAGGGTCATCTACCCATAACAAATTAATTATTCGCCGTAGAGGGCGTCGATGCAAAAACTATTTGGAAAAAATTAAGTAGGTCAAGTGTTATAACGTTCGTAAAAGCCAGTTACTTATTCGCCGTAGAGGGCGAAGATGCAAAAAAGTTCGCGGAACTGGGGTGGCAAATGGTAAAGTAGGTCAAGGTTGATCGATCCATACCAAAACATTTTGAAAAAATTAAGTAGGTCAAGTGTTATAACGTTCGTAAAGCCAGTTACTTATTCGCCGTAGAGGGCGTAGACGCAAAAAAGTTCGCGGAACTGGAGTGGCAAATGGTAGAGTAGGTCAAGGGTGATCGATTCATACCAAAATATTTTGAAAAAATTAAGCAGGTCAAGTGTTATAACGTTCGTAAAGCCAGTTACTTATTCGCCGTAGAGGGCGAAGATGCAAAAAAGTTCGCGGAACTGGGGTGGCAAATGGTAAAGTAGGTCAAGGTTGATCGATCCATACCAAAACATTTTGAAAAAATTAAGTAGGTCAAGTGTTATAACATTCGTAAAGCCAGTTACTTATTCGCCGTAGAGGGCGTAGACGCAAAAAAGTTCGCGGAACTGGAGTGGCAAAAGGTAGAGTAGGTCAAGGGTGATCGATTCATACCAAAATATTTTGAAAAAATTAAGCAGGTCAAGTGTTATAACGTTCGTAAAGGCAGTTACTTATTCGCCGTAGAGGGCGAAGATGCAAAAAAGTTCGCGGAACTGGGGTGGCAAATGGTAAAGTAGGTCAAGGGTGATCGATCCATACCAAAATATTTTGAAAAAATTAAGTAGGTCAAGTGTTATAACGTTCGTAAAGCCAGTTACTTATTCGCCGTAGAGGGCGTAGACGCAAAAAAGTTCGCGGAACTGGAGTGGCAAATGGTAGAGTAGGTCAAGGGTGATCGATTCATACCAAAATATTTTGAAAAAATTAAGCAGGTCAAGTGTTATAACGTTTGTAAAAGCTAGTTACTTATTCGCCGTAGAGGGCGTAAATGCATAAAATGTTATTAAACTTTGACCGGAAGAAATAGAGGAGGTCAAGGCTAACATGTTGGTGCAATATCAACTCAATTAGACAGTTATTACGTATTAAAATCTGTTTTTTTTTAAATATTTGTGAATGTCCCTTTAATTGAATTTGAATAAGGAACTAGGAACTAGGAACTAGTAACCAACTTCACAGACATGGTAAGAAGGTGTACAGTAGGGAGGTTTCGCAACGCTACGAATACGATAACGAAAACGGATACGTCATACATTTATGAAACTTTTGAGCTGATCCCCATTTCATATTCGTAAAGCGTATTTGTGTTGACGAATATCACCAGTCATATTCGTAACTACAAAACGAGTATAGTTTTTGATTATTTTCCACATTTTGCATTTGAATCAGAAATGATTCATGATTATAATATAATTATAGATTTATTGAAAGTAATTTACTAAAAGTAATTTACTAAAATAACAAGTCGATTTTGATAAATAGCAGTTTTTAAAGTGCTCACTCGTTTTGATGTTACGCTAGGCCTAGGCAGCCAAGCAACACGTATCTGCTGCGCTTCGAATTTACCGCAGTCACATTTTTTTTCTTTTGGATCGACGGCGCCCTCGATTTTTGCAGGCTTACGAAAACGAATACATGTGCGTGACGTATTCGTTTTCGTTATCGTATTCGTAGCGTTGCGAAACCTCTCTAATCTTGAAAATAAAACGAATTAGCATAAATTTTAATTTTTTTACAAATACAGTACAGATTGTATTGAATGTTATTTATTAAAATATACTTATTGTATCAAACTTTAAGATCGTATAAATTTGTTGTCATGTTACACTACAGCTGATTCTAGAATATTCTATCTAACTTTATACTAGCACTATAGCAGCTTGGACCCGATCGTCCCTGCTGTAGATAGTGAGTCCCGACTTAGTTAGATTGAGTCTTGCATGTTGAACATTAATAACCAAACCAACACGTACAGTGCTAAAAAACAAAAAAAGGCCAAAAAGCTCACTACTACTAGCTTTCCATTTCTGTTCTACACTAACTTACTGTTATATATGGAGTAAATTCAAACAAATTCGGATGATATCACCGTGTATTTTAAAAATTTGTAAACAAAAAATATTCTTATTATTATTAAACACCACTGCCACACACACAACAAGCATGTTTATACGACACCACCAATTTATTCAAGCGTGACAATCTCTGGAATCATCAAGGCGTGAAAGCTTACCAGGTGGTGCAGTACCACACAAGTTGGAAAACCCACGACCACGATCGAGCGAGTGAAACAAGTCGAGAAGAAACGCGCGTGGAAGGATGGCTAGGCCAACTGCTGAAGAAATTGATGATGTTGAAGGCCTTTTTGCAGAATTTTGTGTCGTAACTGGAGCTTCGGAAGGTGAAGCTCTTCAATATCTACAAAAAACAAATTGGAAAGTCGTGGTGAGTAAAAAGCCAGCTAAAAACGGATAAAAACATTCACTCTCAAATCTCCATATGAATTTGCATTTTTAGTGGTTGGCACAGTCAACTGCGGAGTGTCATTTATGACGTTTTAATAACACACATGTCATAAGTAGATTCTTTTGATTGGAGGAATGTGCATGGGTCACATGATATTATATAAATGTTAACTTCTATTGCACTCTTAATGATGTCATCGAGAGTGCAATGTTGCTCTCATATTACCATCATTCATATGTTATGTATACTATCGGATCATGGAGGTATAACCATGATCGGATATACTAATGCGCCTGATTTATTTCTACTCAAAAATACAAAAAAAGATGGCCGGCACACAACATTAATTTGTTCAGAATATGCTAATTTTGAATACTAATGTTATTCTATGTTTTTATTATTGAGGATGCAATCAACCTATACTTTGATACAGTGGCGAACCAACCAGATGATGATGAGAATGGAACAAGCTCAAATTCAAAAGACAGGTATTTAATTCAGCTTTTAAAAAAAGATTTTGGATCAAACAACAAAATACATTTTGAAAAAGATACTGACATGTGCATCTCTTTTATTTTGACAGTTTAAAAGTTGAAGGCAGTAACGAAAAAGTTCGAGATAAAAAGATAAAAATGATAACATGGAATATTGATGGTCTTGATGATCGGAATTTAATAGACAGAACAAAAGCAGTTTGTAGTATAATAGAGAGGTATATCAAGTGACTATATTAACATACAGGTGACACTAGTACTACCAACCAATCACAATCAACTAAATGCAATTTGTAGTATTATAGAGAGTGACTCATTTCTATTAACAGACAGGTGACTCTAGTACTGTCAACCAACCACAAAAATGTAGTTTAAACCATTCAGCATCTTCTTTCTTGAACAGTATAATAGAATCGGACTGGGTTTGTGTTCTATTGAACATGTATATCTAGTTTGTTTTGTTTATCATAAAGCTTGTTTTTGTTTACCTGTAAATTGTATGTCTTTACTAATTATTGTATCTCTTAAGACTTGAACCAGATATCATCTTTCTGCAAGAGGTCATTGTTGAAACAGCATCTTACATCGAAAAACGTTGCCAAAAATACAAAGTGCTACCAACAAGTGACGCTGCATACTTCACTGCTATGATGTTGAAAAAAAGTAGTGTTTCAATTCTTTCAAGTGTTGTTGATCCATTTGAGAATACAACGATGATGAGAGCGCTTCACAAAGTCAAGGTTTATCATTTTATTTTTTAACAATTTTAACATTAATGCTCATTTATAAATATTTGATAACACAGTAGGTCTACAGTTCAACATTTAGCTAGATACAAAGATGCCGCCAACAAAGTATTTCAGACAAATGTATTATTATATTATACGTTGGGTACAATTGTTTTTGCTACTGTAGGTGAAATGTGCCGGAATAGAGTTCCTTCTGTTGAATTCTCATCTTGAAAGCACAAAAGATGCAAGTGGTAAACGCAAAAGACAGTTTCAGATGGCACTTCAAGAAATGTGCAATTCTAACGATGGTACTGTTGCCTTGTTTGGAGGGGACACCAACCTACGTGACAGTGAGGTAAGTGAACACAAGCATTTAATCATACAGGATGAAAGGTTTTCAGTTCTCTGACAAACATACAGTGTACACAAGACATAAACAAATCTTGGGATTGGTAGCTGACTCCACGTACTTGGTGTGTAAAACATGAAACAAGTCAGTGTATTTAGAAGGATATTTTGAAAGACTATTAGAATAATAAATTTCATCATTTTAATAGGTTATTAATTATTAATGATTTTAGGTGAAAAGAGGGTTACCTGGAGGAATTGTTGATCTATGGGAAATGTTTGGAAGTCCAGAAGAATCAAGATACACATGGGATGTCAAAAGAAACAATAACCTTGATTGGCAATTTGCAAGTAAACCAAGAATAAGATTTGATAGATTGTTCTTGAAACAAGCCAAGCAGCAACAAGTTCATCTGCAAACTTTTAAACTCATTGGAGACCAATGGATTTCAACGGTTGAGCGATTTCCAAGTGATCATTTTGGCATTTACTGCGAGTTTAAAGTAAATTAATGTGAACCAGTGCTAAACTTGACATGATTTCTTTTATTACCTCTTTATTGTTTGTGATTATTATATCAAACCAGTTACTTACAAAAAAAAACATATTTGTCATAAAACTTTAACTTTAATAAAATTCAAATATATTCTAAATAAATCTTGCACAAAATGTTTAATATTTGGTATTTTCAGGGAAGGAAACTGTTGGGCGACATGTTTATGAAATGATTATGCTATAAAAATGCTTGTTAAAATCAGGTAACCTGGATTATTTAAATCAGGTAACCTGGATTATTTAAATCATGCCATTTCTATAGAATACAAATTGTACATGTTGTAATATTACTACTTATTGATTTCCACTAGCTTTTTATTTGCATTTACATAACAAATATACACATTTTCATTCTGTGACATTAAATGTCTTATAAATATTGAGTATAAATATAAATTAGATTATAAAGTTTAGTATCAGATTGTAAGCACATGCTAAACCAAAGACAAGCTTGTACTCAACCCTTTATCTAACATTTATACTTGGTTTAAGTAATTTCTGATATTTAAGCCCTTAGTCAGGCTTCTCATATAAGTTTGTTTTTCTATAAAAGGGGAAAATATTGTCAAGAGCAAGTCTACTGTAATTAAGAAAAAGGGGTTTTCGTTCTAACCCCACTGGCTACAGGCTTATAATAATATTCTTCTGCCACACCTTTTTCTTTTAATGTATGTACACATTCCGTTTAGTTGAGCACTAAATGAACTTAATGTTACGCATAATACATGCGACTATTTTGTTTCACATCTATTTCAACCGTGTTGTTCATTTTCTTTAGTTCTTCACTTGTTATTTTCGGCTGGTCACTGCCTGCGCTGTTTGTTGTACTTACAGAGTCACTACACAAAATAAAATAAATGTAGTCAGACAATTGTTTCCATTAATGTACACATTGTGTATGATAATTATTTGTATTCAACTTTACTTTTTGGATGAACCAAGTAATGGTTTCATGACATTAGCAGCAGTTTACACTAGCAGTGCAAGTACATACCTAAACTTGAGATCACTGTATAAAATATCTCTAGCTCTGAAAGCAGCGTGATGTGCATAATAGGCTGGACTTGGAATGGACGTACTCCGTGTACAGCGGGCATATGTATAACACATTTGATTGGTAAATTCTTCAAGCTGATTTTGTGTGAAATTATTATCATCCCACAACACGTAATAATGAGCTGGACGACTTGTTCCCTGTCATTCAGAAAGAATGTTTTTTACTTGTCAGTGAACATTGTAAAAATAAGTCGACCAATAAAGAAATTTATCTATAATCTATTAATAACTACAAAATAATGATGTACTGTAAACAACTTCATTATTATTTACCTGTATTCCAGCATGGCTGCAAAGAAAAAAGTCCCAATTGACAGGGTGTGTAATATCCCTATCCACAATGGTCCCTGCCGGTACATTTCGACCACGTCCATTCTGTAGAATTAAAATTTAGGTTTTTATTTCAGTTGGTGGCCTTTTTGTGTAGAATTGTTTTATGTGTAATTTACAAAATAGCTTGAAATTAAAGTGTTGGTATATTAAGTGTTTACCTCATCTCTCCTGTCAACGCAAAACAGGCGAGTGTGATGGCGCTTCTGCACGGTCAAAAATGTGATTCCTGGTTTGTATTCTGAATTCAACGATAAACAAGCCCTGCGTATCGCCATTAGCTCACTGTCCAAAACCTTGTTTGAAAAAAAAATATAACATTAAAAAAAGAAACAAAGTTTGGAAATTAAAATAAATTTGTCCTGAGAATTGACCAATACCCGAGAATTGACCAATACCCGAGAATTGACCAATACCAGAGAATTGACCAATACCTGAAAATTGACCAATACCTGAGAATTGACCAATACCTACTTGCTGAAACTGCCCTTCACTAACACCATCTCTGTACATGATTATTTTCTTTGGTTGAACTTCTGTGCACTTTTTAAAATTAATGAGTAATTCTGTCACCATTTTGTCTAAATCTTCAATAATTTCTTGTCTATGTGCTTGAACTCTGACCTTAGCATCATACTTGAATGCATGTTTGTCCTTACTACCAACCACCTATAAAAATGCATCAAGTGTTTTATTTTCACTGAATATACAAATAAAAACTTTAAGATAAAATTATTTGACCAATACAGTAGTCTGTTTTTGTTGCAAATTTAATCAAAACGAACAATTCTTACGGCAGCTATTGACGGTCTGTGAAAATCTCCAGGAGACGGGTGTGTGACGTCAGCACCAAGGACTAAGACTGGTTCTCTCATAACAGACCTTAAAGTATTGAATTCAATATTAAGCTCTGTCTACACTATCAAACTTTATGTGACAAAAAAATGTGATGTGCCCATATAATTATAGACATGATGTCATATCACAATATTTGGGCATATCGTTACCATATTTGGGCACACTTTTTTTGTCAAACTAGTTTGATAGTGTAGACAGAGCTTTAGATCTATTACAGATTGACTGTATCTGGCAAAAATCAAATGAAAACTCAAAAAAATGAGCGACAATCTATAATCGATTGAATTTTATAGTATTTGGTAAATCTGCGGTAAAATTGTTGGGGTAAAAAAAATGTAGTTTTGGCCGACTGTCTATAATATGGAACTTTATAAATGACACCCTGGCTATGAATAGTAGTATTGTACTCAAGTGTATGGATTTAATAAAGAAAAGTAATACTTACATTTGATTGATAACATTATTAATGCCTCCAAGTTTAGCATTGATTTTTAAACAGATGTTCTCCATTGTGCGAGGGCTTGCTTTCTTGGCATTTTTCAACTGTATATTTTGTGTTGCTATACCAACTTGAGCATCACCAGCATTTTTTATGTCACCTAGAAAAATATAATAAACAATCGCCTTTAAATATTTTTTATTGCAATGTAGATTTTACAGCCAATAGTAATTTTGATACCATGTTTTGTACTACTAATATACGAACTAAAGTGAAAACTTATTGAGAAAAACAAAGCTTACAAACAAAATAGAAAGTTAAAATTAATAAAATTGTAGGTGTTTGTACCTAACAACCCAACCCAATTGCCACAACCGTACTGCAGGGCTATCTACATACTGGACATGCCAACCAGAAATAACAACTTACCATAAATATCATTACCTTTACCAGGTAACACAATAAATATAAGCTGAAGACCTTGATGCTCTTGACAGTAGAACTGAAACATTTTTACAAAATCCACATTATGTGGACTTTCATACTGAACAAAACTGGCGTTTGCCATTGGCATTCCTATCTTAGCTGATGTACCTGTCAACACATCATGCATCTTACTGCAAAAATACAATAAATAACACAATTAATATCTATATTAGTAAAGTATACATACATACCGTAGGGGTAAAATATATCTCAAATAAGCAACATTATGTCTATTGTATATTAATAGTATTTTATGTTATGACTGTATATACAGCTTTGCTGATTTTTAATCCATACTGTATATCTTTTTATCTATTTTGTACTCATTTTCAAATTAGCTTGTTAAACATTGCCAATCATTGAATAATTGTGCCTATTAAACTCACTTTAATTCGTCATAACGGCAAAAGCGTTCATTTTCAAAGCATATGATGCCCCAAATCTTCACACTTACAGCATCACAGAATTTCCTTCCCTGTAAATTCCAACTGCCTTCCCTGGGTTTTATTTCCTAAGTATAACAATAAATGTTTGAATGGACCATTTTGTTTTAATTAAGTTATTCACTTCCGTAGAAATAATAATAATGGTTTTACAATATAAAAAAAAATAAACTTTAAAATTTAACATTTAATTTAACTATTTTTTTCAGGTATATAATTTTTTTTTAAATCCAATTTTTCCTATTCATCCCGATAAGCACTTTAATAACTATTATGTGACATTATTATTTAGATAGAAAACTTACAGCTTGTTTGTACTTGATGTCTGGTGGCGCAAGTACTCGTCCAGGGATTTTTAACAGATTTGGATCGATTGAAATTCCAAATGACTTCAGATAAGGATCACCAGAGTGGTTAGCTTCTTTGATCTTGAAAAAATCATACCATATATTGCCATATCAGAAATGTATATAGGCAGGCATTTAAGACATCATATAGAGGGTAGCTTAGTAGGCAGTCAGAATACAATACACTTTGGAGGTTTATAGGTTTGTGAATTTTTAAAACACAAATAAGCCAGGTACTATGAATACAAAATACAGAACGGCTATATAATTGTACAGTATATAAGTATATCAATTTAATGAATAACTTCAATGAAAATAATCTTACCCAGTTTTGAATCTCTCTTAGTCTGTCTGGTGCTGGAATTGCAGTTTTCTGCAAGAATTAAAGAATATAGAATATAATGAAATTAACTTTAAACACATCTTTGGGTTTGATGAAATGAATATTTAATCCACCATAATATACTAGAGCATGTGTGCCCTTCAATGTCGATATTATTTTGGACAGGATACATGCTATACATACCTTTTTAAACAGGATATATGTTATACATACCTTTATCATATCTGATGTCTGCATTGGAGTCAATTTTCGTCTACATGGTTGATTAGGAACGATGTGGCACATCTAAAAACAAAATACTCAAAACCTCATAAATAAGTTCGTTTTTAATTATATTTTTTTCATATTTTTGTTGAAAAAATCTTGTACAGAGTTTTTCACGCCTTAATTAAAAATATATTTCGTTGTTTTATTTAAATATACCTGTACATACAGGTAACACTGGCAGGATGACCATAATGTTAAAACTGTTTATTAGTTACACAAAACAATTAATAATACAATTTGTGTTATTACCTCAATTGGAATGTACGTCTTTTTATCTGGCTGCCCAACATGCAAACATGGCAGTCTTGGATACCTAAAAAACATAAAAATTCATTTAAAACACAGTTTTAATAACAAAGTATTTTAAGTTAAAAATAATAAATTTTGAAATGTGTAAATCACTCACCTAAGGCGAATTCCATATTTGTCAAAAAAGTATTTGGCAACAACACACTCTGAAGTTCTTCCTTTATCATCTGTCAATGGGAAGCTGAGAAACAATAAAACTCATCACAATATCATATTCATTGGTATTTATTCATAAAACAAAAAGAAGGCAAAATTACAAATTATTGATTTAAAAGTCTAATCATATGGAGCAGAACTGCAGATATGGCATTTGGTATCGCATTGAGTTTCAACAAACATGTGTCTATACCTAGTATTATAAGGAGAATGGTTGTAAGATAAAAAAAGCATTTAATGAGATGAAAGGGCATCAACAACCAGACTGTTACCAGTAACAAAAACATACTATACAGGTTTGCTTACGTCAATTTTTGAGCCTCCTTTGCTGTGACCCCAATGACCCTGAACTTGCGTTTATAGGATGGCTCTCGTCGTACCTCTATCTGTAATCCTTTAAGAAAAAAACATATCTCAGTCTCATGATATCTCATGATAAATGTTTCTAGTATGTATGCCAACCCTCAAGATATAGTGCCATTACATTGTTTACATTGAACCTGATTTATTGTGGTGTTGGCTACCTTTGATGATCTTTTCAAACTGTTTTCTTTCAGCATCTCTCACAGGCATGCCAATAGAATCTCTTCTTATATTTAGAACCTCAACCATAAAATTTAAAACAGGACCAGGCTTGTAAAATGCAGTATTGGAAACTATGAAAAACAACAATAAGTTGATTAGGATTTATAATGATTAAGGACAAATATTGTTTACAATCTACGATCATAATCCTGCAAATTCAAATGGAAAGATTCGTACAATTGTTAGAAATCAATATCTACATGGAGTTTACTAATTTATAAAAAAGCCATACCATCAATATTAACACTCATTTTGTAATCTTTCCATGCTGCTGGTCTCATACTTTGAAAGAACCCCTTGTGCAGTTCTAAGCCTCCTCCGAGGTTAAAATCATCATTTTGTCTTGGTTCACAAAATAAAGAACGACCAACTGGTGTGAACCTATAATAATAATAGATAGATTTATATAGCGCAAATAAATGATGTCTCTATGCGCTTGACAATAAAAGAGAAAGAGTGGAAATACAAGGACACCTACCCACTAGAAGTAAGCTGGAATTGCTAATATGTCTGTACATAATAGCTCTAGAACCGTTATATAAACACAATGCAGGTTATCTTTACCTCATTGATGGATAGTAACGCATAATGACATCCATCGCCTGCAGGGCAACATACGGCGTAAAGTTCAACTTTCCACTCAGATACTGGTGCAGATCATGCAGATCGATTGTTGCCACTTTCTTTAATGTTACTTTGGCTTTCAATGTATTGCTGCCCTCATACTTTTTCTCCACATTTAAATCAACCTAAATAATTCATTAAAATTTAAAAAAAATAGTGTAAATGTATAAATCTTTTGATTTGAGTAGGCACAATTAAACCACAGGGTCCCATATTAGGGCTTTTCCTTAATAGTCAGCAGGGCATGTTGTGACAGAGATTTCCCTTATCAAATTAAAATATCTCTAACAGATTCAGGTTGTGATTCTATCTAAAATTTTACTCATCCTTATACAATTTAAGTAGTCTAAGTAGTCTTAGATGACAAAAGACACAGAAACCAGCACTTCAATTAGTAGCCTACAAATATAATAAGTTTCATTGTTTAGCAACTCAAAATAGACTACAAAATGTTCAACAAATATTCTAAACTGAAATTAACCAATGAAGCACTACGGTGTTAATAACAAACAAAGAATTAACAGGAGACAGAAGACTGATCTTACTTGTGCTCCAGTAAACCTGAGTTCTGCTGGGCTATAGACACATTTACGACCATCAAAAACACACTTTCCAGCAAAAATGTTTCCATTGGTGTTTTGTATCTCTTCAAAGATATCTCTATGTAATTGAAAAAGCCATCATTTCAATCTTAAAAGATGAAATTAAAGAAACCGTCTATGGCCTGTAATGGTTTAACCAGGGAGGTATAAAACTCCATGGTTTAACAGTAAGACCTACAAGCATTATATCAACTAACCTAAGTTTTTTCTTGGGTAGTTTTTCTGGTTGAGTGCTCATGTCATATTGGAAAATGATGACATTTGTTGGAAACTTGACTCTAAAATGATTGCTGTACAGTTGTATGGGTCTTCCACTAGTGCCATAGTCACGCCTCTTCACTAGTTGCAAATCTAAAAAAATACATTTGACTATAAAGTATAATTCACAGATTGTCATTATTATTGTCAATATCTGAAAGTTATTTTTCATATCATTCTGAAGGAAGATTCTAACTTTTCTAAGATTCTAGTTTTTTCTAACTACTTTTTTCACAAGAAGTTGATAATTTGTTACTAAAAAAATCTTTACACTTAATTATAGCCTTCTTGGCTAATAGAAATGTCACACTATTAGTGTTAACACCTTTATATAAATAAAATTAACAAAAGGATAGAAAAAAACATATGAAGCAAAAATTTGGAGAAGATTTTTGGCTAAGATGCACTTATTCTTTGTTTGGTTCCAAATTTGATGTGAATAGAACTACCTTGATCAGTCCTAGCAGGAGAGGCCACTTTCTGACCGCCACTGGTAACTGGTTTAGGTGTAGTAGGACCGGTCAAGCTAGCTGAAGCCACTTTTTGACCACCACTGGTAACTGGTTTAGGTGTAGTAGGACCACTTAAACTAACTGAGGCTAATTTCTGCTCCACTGCCTGATGACCACTGGCCACTGGTAGAGGCCCACTAATTGAGGCTTCTTTGGGTCTTTCCACCCGCTCCTTAGGTCTTGCACCACTTGTATGTGCCAACCTGGTAGTTGATTCCTGAGTAATACCAGCGGACAGTTTGGGTTCTGGTAGTAGAGAGGTAGCACTCTTAGGTTGTTCATAATCTTCCTTTCTTTCAGATGCCTCAACATTTTGTGGGTCAAGTTTTTGCTTGGATTTACCAACCTTCTGTTCTGCAGAAATTTCCCTCCCTCCTGAAAAATACAAATGAATAAAAAATAAAAAGAAATTTACCCCTGCAAATGTATCATTTAAAATATTGTCAACTTACTTGAGCAATTGCACACACAATCGAATCAATTATTTTGATGCGAATTCCACAATAAACAACCCACATTTCACTCATGGCTGACTAGCCAATAATGGTAGGTATCATTCAACATATTTCCATGTACAGGTAATAGCTAGGTACACTACCAAAACTATCATAGGACCATGGGGGGGGGGGGGGGGGGGGCAGAGAGAGATAGCTAACTAGGCCTCCTCCTACACTACAGTAAGTAAAGTAGGCCTGCTGTACCTCCTTCGCCGAGCGGCCTACTTCTACACATAGTTGTTTTAAGACTATTTTATTAGGATAACAATTGAATCTACATTAAGGCCCTACCTGATACTCTACCACGGCCGCGACCCTTCTTTTGTTTTGTCATATCTTTGTTAATTCAATTGAATCTACATTAATTAGGCCCTACCTGATACTCTACCACGGCCGCGACCCTTCTTTTGTTTTGTCATATCTTTGTTAATTCAATTGAATCTACATTAATTAGGCCCTACCTGATACTCTACCACGGCCGCGACCCTTCTTTTGTTTTGTCATCTTTGTTAATTCAATTGAATCTACATTAATTAGGCCCTACCTGATCCTCTACCACGGCCGCGACCCTTCTTTTGTTTTGTCATCTTTGTTAATTCAGTTTCTTACAGAAACCAATGTTTGAAAACAAGGTTTGTGAATCGCTCATCCAATCTATAGGATTTCCCATTTTTGCAAAGACTTATGGGTAGAGGGCATAATGACGATCCGACCAATCGGAAGCAATGACTAAAACTGGAAATTCCCCAACACATGACGAAATATTATACTGCTATAAATAAAACGTAGCCCTGATTTTCCGAAACTAATTAATTAAATTAAAATATTTCAGAACAAATTACAATCGTCACAACAAAAATTTCTTTTCAAGCAATATTTCGATATTGGGATGCAACTACATAGAAGTATGATATCTTACTAACTAATGGTATAAAGTACTGTTCATAAAGTACAAGGCCTACTAAATCCTGAACTAGTATGTTTGTTTTGTAACTTTTAATTTCAACTTTTGAATTTACACTAATTACAGTATTATTCTTGTAATAATCTAGTTGAAAACAAATTTAACTTACCTCTGCCTCGAGCACGCCCTTTTCCCTTTTTCGGCATTTCTTTTAGAGCAACTCTAGCAATAAGCCTTTAGCTCATTTGAAGGTAGTACAGCAGTGACATCATAGATTTATTTCGCAATTCAATTTGGAAAAAATGACTAAATCTTGGAATTTCCCATTTTCAAAATACATTTTCTTTAAATCAGTAATTAACCAGCGTTATATATGTGATAACTTTTCATGTCAATTAACATCAATATAAAACAAAATCATTATAATAAAACAAGCAACATTTTATTTTACTTTAGATACTTTTATTATGTAATTATTGTATTACCGTATATATTATTGTAAAATATTTGACAACAAATTGTTGTGCAAAACCTGTTAAACATATGCATACTATAATTTAAAAGGATACAAAAAGCCTAGGAACACCATATTTTAATGTTTCACAAGTTATTTTAATAAATTTAAAAAGTCACTAATATTATATTACACTCTCTTCTTATGTGTTTTTATAAATAACTGAATTCATAACTAAAGGCTGTGTTTAGCCTGGCTAAAGCTCTGTATACATTATCAAACTACTTTGACAAAAAAAGTGTGATGTGATAGTGATATATACACAAATATGGTAGTGATAATATGAAATCATCATGTCCATATATGGGCACATCACATTTTTTTGTCAAATAAAGTTTGATAGTGTATACAGAGCTAACAATTGATGCAGATGTACTCATAGGCTGCTTTTAGCCTGCCCAACACTTGATGCAGATGTACTCATAGGCTGCTTTTAGCCTGCCCAACACTTGATGCAGATTCCTTTCCAAGTGCTTTACATATAAAGTCTGCTGAACTTATCAATTTTCCAAGATCAACGCCCTGTAAATAAAACATACATTTCTTTACTTGAAACAAGTCAATAATGGTTTGATTTCTAAAAGTATACAGTATTTTATTTAAGTCACAAATATGAAAATAGTGTTTTGGATATAAAAGTATTGAAATAGAATCTTACTGTTTGAATTCCCAAACCATCTAACATATATACAACATCTTCTGTAGCAACATTACCAGATGCACCTTTAGCATATGGGCAGCCACCAAGGCCAGCAATTGATGAGTCTACAACACTTACTCCTAGCTAGAAGTATAACAGAGTAGAAACATTAGCAGAAGCACCTTTAGCGTATGGGCAGCCACCAAGGCCAGCAATTGATGAGTCTACAACACTTACTCCTAGCTAGAAGTATAACAGAGTAGAAACATTAGCAGAAGCACCTTTAGCATATGGGCAGCCACCAAGGCCAGCAATTGATGAGTCTACAACACTTACTCCTAGCTAGAAGTATAACAGA
The DNA here is from genome assembly GCF_963402885.1 of Antedon bifida. Taxonomy (NCBI): domain Eukaryota; kingdom Metazoa; phylum Echinodermata; class Crinoidea; order Comatulida; family Antedonidae; genus Antedon; species Antedon bifida. The sequence goes on along the minus strand of NC_136229.1, from coordinate 95,264 downwards.
GTAGAAACATTAGCAGAAGCACCTTTAGCATATGGGCAGCCACCAAGGCCAGCAATTGATGAGTCTACAACACTTACTCCTAGCTAGAAGTATAACAGAGTAGAAACATTAGCAGAAGCACCTTTAGCGTATGGGCAGCCACCAAGGCCAGCAATTGATGAGTCTACAACACTTACTCCTAGCTAGAAGTATAACAGAGTAGAAACATTAGCAGAAGCACCTTTAGCATATGGGCAGCCACCAAGGCCAGCAATTGATGAGTCTACAACACTTACTCCTAGCTAGAAGTATAACAGAGTAGAAACATTAGCAGAAGCACCTTTAGCGTATGGGCAGCCACCAAGGCCAGCAATTGATGAGTCTACAACACTTACTCCTAGCTAGAAGTATAACAGAGTAGAAACATTAGCAGAAGCACCTTTAGCGTATGGGCAGCCACCAAGGCCAGCAATTGATGAGTCTACAACACTTACTCCTAGCTAGAAGTATAACAGAGTAGAAACATTAGCAGAAGCACCTTTAGCATATGGGCAGCCACCAAGGCCAGCAATTGATGAGTCTACAACACTTACTCCTAGCTAGAAGTATAACAGAGTAGAAACATTAGCAGAAGCACCTTTAGCGTATGGGCAGCCACCAAGGCCAGCAATTGATGAGTCTACAACACTTACTCCTAGCTAGAAGTATAACAGAGTAGAAACATTAGCAGAAGCACCTTTAGCGTATGGGCAGCCACCAAGGCCAGCAATTGATGAGTCTACAACACTTACTCCTAGCTAGAAGTATAACAGAGTAGAAACATTAGCAGAAGCACCTTTAGCGTATGGGCAGCCACCAAGGCCAGCAATTGATGAGTCTACAACACTTACTCCTAGCTAGAAGTATAACAGAGTAGAAACATTAGCAGAAGCACCTTTAGCGTATGGGCAGCCACCAAGGCCAGCAATTGATGAGTCTACAACACTTACTCCTAGCTAGAAGTATAACAGAGTAGAAACATTAGCAGAAGCACCTTTAGCGTATGGGCAGCCACCAAGGCCAGCAATTGATGAGTCTACAACACTTACTCCTAGCTAGAAGTATAACAGAGTAGAAACATTAGCAGAAGCACCTTTAGCGTATGGGCAGCCACCAAGGCCAGCAATTGATGAGTCTACAACACTTACTCCTAGCTAGAAGTATAACAGAGTAGAAACATTAGCAGAAGCACCTTTAGCGTATGGGCAGCCACCAAGGCCAGCAATTGATGAGTCTACAACACTTACTCCTAGCTAGAAGTATAACAGAGTAGAAACATTAGCAGAAGCACCTTTAGCGTATGGGCAGCCACCAAGGCCAGCAATTGATGAGTCTACAACACTTACTCCTAGCTAGAAGTATAACAGAGTAGAAACATTAGCAGAAGCACCTTTAGCGTATGGGCAGCCACCAAGGCCAGCAATTGATGAGTCTACAACACTTACTCCTAGCTAGAAGTATAACAGAGTAGAAACATTAGCAGAAGCACCTTTAGCATATGGGCAGCCACCAAGGCCAGCAATTGATGAGTCTACAACACTTATTCCCAGCTAGAAGTATAACAGACATTTTATATGTTAATCTATTGGCATCTACTAGTAATACGTTAATACCCCCCCGCCCTGCAAGGACGTAGATTATAATAGCTATTAAGGTTGTAGTAATGTTTTGTTTATTTTACTGATACTGGCCTAGATAGTACAGTCTGTCAATTTACATAAGGCTCTTTCAACCCTGGAATTCTATAACGTAAATGGTTATTAGGTATTATGATGAAATGGGATGTAAATTTTAATTTAGTGGCATAAAAAACATTTAGTATGTAATTAAGAGTGTTGCCCGGGCAACTGGGGCAACACCCCTGCGTTTGCCTCTGGCATACATAGAAATCAAGGGAATAAAACAACAAGGGTATGGCAACTGGGGGCAACACCCCTGCGTTTGCCTCTGGCATACATAGAAATCAAGGGAATAAAACAACAAGGGTATGGCAACTGGGGGCAACACCCCTGCGTTTGCCTCTGGCATACATAGAAATCGAGGGAATAAAACAACAAGGGTATGTAAAATGTCCTACTGTAATCAGTAAATAAATCACCTGTAAAGCAGCAAAGATATTAACTAAAGCTTGACCATAAGTGTTATGAAAATGAACGGCAAGTTGTTCAATTGGTACATCATTCATGACATCTTGTAGCATCTGTTGCACAGCTAGAGGAGTTCCAACTCCAATCGTGTCACCAAGAGAGATCTCATAGCAACCCATTTCACACATTCTCTTTGCTACCTAAAAATACATACAGTTAAAGTAATTCTTTTTCTTCAGAGATTGTTTTTTTATTATTTCTGTGCAAGTGCATACACATTTTTCATAAAAAAATGTAAACCCCTATTCAGTTTTGGAGTACAGGCTTACCATACATCTATCTTATAGTTATCAGAAATGTGCATATTGCTAAAAGTTTGCCCTATAAATTATACATCAGTGCTTTGAATAATTTATTTCAACGGTTCAATGGGAGATCAGCTGAGGATCACATACAAAGTTTTCTTTTTTTAAATGCAAATCTCATAAAGACATAAAGACTAAACAACTTTACCCTAGTTACTGCACTTGGTTCTATTTTGCCTTCGTATGGACAGCCTACTACGCAAGATACATAACCTCTTACTGGAATATTTGATTGTTTTGCAGATTTCATAACTTCCTCAAACCTCATCAAACTTTCATCAATTGAACAATTAATATTTTTTCTAAAGTGAAAAATAAAAACACAATTAGTTTAACTAATAAATTTAGAAACTTTAAAAAGAGGAGATTGAAGAGAACGCTATGATTATAGGAATGCCATACCTACTGAAAGATTCTGAAGCTGCTCCAAATATGGCAACTTCTTCCGCACCAGCTGCAACTGCTGAATTAAACCCTTTCAGGTTTGGAACTAAGACTGGATACTTTAATGATGGGTTCTTACTGATTGTTTTCATTACTTCTGTATGATCTGCCATCTTTAAACAAAAATGAATAATATCTCTAAACAAAGTTTTGTTTTCTAATCATGTTTTCTAATCAAGAACTTGTACAGTATATGATCATACCAACCTGAGGAATCCACTTTGGAGACACAAAGCTGGTGGCTTCAATGACAGCAAGACCTGTCTCAGACAATCGGTTTATAAGCTCTACTTTCACCTCTGTTGGCACAATTTCCTAAAAAAATGTACGGTAATTAAATAAACGGCCGACAAACATTTAGGCCTAGCTAAATATAGTACAAAACATAACTTTTATAGCTTGGCATTGCAATAAAAAAATAATCACCTTTTCATTTTGAAGTCCATCTCTTGGGCCAACTTCAACAATTTTTACATATTTGGGTAGTTTTGAGGCTAATGCCATTGAATCCTGTGGAAATAGAATATTTATAATTTATATATTCAATTTGAAGATGATTTATGAGTGATACTTTTCTTGGCATTCCAACTTTTAACAACCAATTATTATGTATAATGTTTCTCATATTTCTGTACTAATGCAATTAATTAAGGTTATGTATTTTGGATGCTTACAATGAGAGTAATTTAAAAAAACCCATCATCATTACCTTTCTTTAATATTTAAAGTTAATTTTGTCCCTATTTCAAGGGGTTTTGACTGTGCAGAGAGATGTAAAAAATAGAGGGAATCTTGGCCAAGTGCAGCTGACATTCCCTGTGTAAGTTCCTTATTATCTTGTTCTCATATTAAATAGCATTCTTTTTTTTCTCCCATCAACTTAAGGCAATAATAATTCACAGTATAATAACATATATTAGGACATTATAGGGGGCGCTATATAAGCATGGACATAGATCAAATTTCTTGTGTCGGTTTTGACAAATGTTTGGCTTCAGACGAAGGAACCGAAGCACTGGGTTCGATGCTCATCAACATCATCCATGTTTTTTTATATTACATAGTTGAAACGACGTCAATCTTTTTTGTCATTAAATTTTATTTATTTTTAAGTTAAAATTAATATTTTAGCAAGAGAATATGCTCAGTTATATTTAGGTCAGCTTGTAATGTTTAACCCTTAAAAATAATTAGGCTCCAGCAACAATACCTGTACTCATAATTTCTGCCTTAACTTGAGAGGGAAAAAATAATGCCCTAGCCGCAGCCTCTGGGATACAGTCTAATGTAGGCCAGGCTATGAATATGCAAAGAAAAGGTAGGCTAGCCTATTTAGTATTTATTTTAATAACTGCAGTTATAGTACATGGAATCTTCATATCTTTTGCTAAATACATAAATGGCCTGTTCCAAATCTATCACAACTAAAGATAATACTTACCACTGAATACTTTTTTTGTAAAACCAGCGAAAGTTTTTTAACTAAAAACCCACCTCTCCAACCACCCATGTTTACCTTGTTGTTTTTTATATAAAAGTGTTTGTCGCCCTCTATTTGTATTAAGTAAGATGGCTGCGTCCATGAAAGTTAGAATGACAACGTGTTGAGTTTTGCTTGCATATTTTAATTTATTTTAGAACTAGGGCCTAGTAAACATGGGGAAAAAAAAAGTAACTGACAAGGTAATTTTTAACGTAGTAACATAAATTATTATTTAAGCCTAGCTAGGCTAGCTTCTCTCTATAAGGTTAGGCCTACTACTTCTACTCTAGTACTCCTAGTCTAGGGCCTAGTTAGTACTAGCTAGGCTAGGCCTCTCTAGGCCTAGGCTAGCCAGTTACGCCTGGCTGGCCCTGCTACCTAGCCTAACTGGTAGCTACTAACTATGATTCGGCCCAGCAAGGGACGTTTCGGCCCACTTATGAGGTCGACCTTGTGAATATAAATAGGATTCCTAATTTCTTATTATTGATTTTTTACATTTTATTTTTAGGTAGCTGACTTCCTACCTGATTCATTTCCATCAATGGAAGATGAACTCGATACTCGTAAAATGGTTAAAATTCAAAACAAAAAGAAAAAGTCTGGCGGCTTCCAATCAATGGGTGAGTCTATTAAAAAAGTTGTTTTTACAAAAAAATGTTATTAAATGATTCTTGAGATTATGTTTCTGTGATTTTAATTATAAACTTTTCTATCATTTATAGGTTTAAATCATGCAGTTTTCAAAGGTATAATTCGTAAGGGATACAAAATTCCAACACCCATTCAACGCAAGGTAAAAGACTATTGCATTTTTTGAAAAAGTTTTTAATGAAATTTAACATCCAGTCTGATTTGTCAGCGACCATTTACAGTTTGTTGAATAATTATATTAAATTGTAAAATATGTCTACCTGTCTTCTAGAGTATCCCAGAAATAATGGAAGGCAAAGATGTGGTTGCCATGGCAAGAACAGGTAGTGGAAAGACTGCTGCATTTCTTATTCCAATGTTGGAGAAGCTGCAGCAACGGTCAGGGCAATCTGGTGCAAGAACCTTAATTCTGTCACCTACAAGAGAACTGGCCCTACAGACACTTAAGTTTGCCAAAGAGGTAAGTAGAATGAGTTAAGAACAAAATCAATATTTATAAATAAAAACAGATATACTGAAGTAAAAATAGTGATAATCAAATAGCTTATCCTGTAACTTTATATTATCAGGAGTCAATGTTCAAACAATAAATAACATTATTACTCTTGATCCATTTTTTTTCTTTTATTAACATTTTATCTTTGTTGTATTTTCAGTTAGGTCGTTTCACAGATCTGCGTGCAGAGGTAATTCTAGGGGGCGACAGCATGGAAGAACAATTCGCTGCCTTACATGAGAATCCTGATATAATTATTGCAACACCTGGTCGCTTATTACATATCATTATGGAGATGGATCTAAAATTGAAAGCAGTTCAGTACGTTGTCTTTGATGAGGCTGACAGGTGAATATTTAGATTATATTGTAGTTCAGTATTTGATTTATTCTGATACCATACAAAGTTAACAAATACAGATATACAGGTAAATATTCATTATTGTAATTCAGTACATTGTCTTTGGTGAGAAAGATATTCATTTTGCTGTTGAATTATTGTAGTGTGTACCGTGTTGTGGAGAAGCATTTCCTATGGAACTCAAATGACAACATACAAGTCCATGTGCTGTCTTTTTAAAGTTTTGGTTTGTTAAAGCATAAAGAAATGGGTTTATTGCTGCATTGGTCCAAACTAATACATTAGCACTTCTTATAAAAACCATTGATGTTTGGTTGTCCTTATTTGTAAAAACAGCAATACCGTAAGGAATCCAGCAGAAACATGTAATGCTAACAATAGCAATAACAGCTTTCATGACTCTAAATTCTGGATTGCGTGGCGCTTGTGATATGGTTCTAGGTAATGCTCTACCATTCCGCATTGTTAGAGAATGTGTATGTACCCGTCGTCTGCTCTCATGATAAGCTTTGTATATCAAGTAATTTGTAATAGTAACAAGACAAAGGGAATAACCCATTGCATATCCTATTATGATTGCTTCAAACTTCCATGATTCCAAATCTCCATAAACTATTGCGCAATGTCGTAATGCAACGTTAAATCCCACCTCACCAAAACCACACATTGGCGCTAACACCGGTCCAAGAGTCAACAGAAAATTAATACAAATCGTAAGCACAATATATTTATATTGTGTAAAGCGGATGTAAAATCTATGAGATTTAGTTATCAGTATATAACGATTAATACTAATAGTTGTCAGGGTAGTTAAAGACATGCCTAGAGTCAAAAGTGTAACATATCCTAAAAATTTGCACAAATTACAATCAAGGTTCCAACTGTTGTTGTACACACTATAAATAAAGAATGGCATAAGAAAGCCTGTAGTGATCAGATCAAAGACTGCTAGATTGGCAACCCAAAAGTAAGTTACAGTTCGTAATGCTGGCGTGAAAATTATTGCTGAAATCACAAATATGTTACCAACACTTCCTACAATACATAGAGTAATAAGGTAGATAACTTCAATGACTGTTCCTAAAGGCCCGCTGGATTCTGTCAGAATGTCTGTTACATTCACTATTATTGGATAGCAGTAATTTGCCATGATTTTGTAATATTCAGTTCAATCTTTTGATTTTTACAAAACAATCCACTGAGAACCTAAACAGAAACAATAGATAAACATAGATTAAAACAAAATAATGGTAGTGAAACAAATTAAGGAATTTTATGGCTATAGAAATTACTTGAAATGTATGAGAATATAGCTATTATGCAGGATGATGAAAATGTTTGATGACAACAGAAAATTAATGAAAACAGTGATATATTCATCATGATGATATGGTGGTGTTACGCTGGCAACATCTGGTGTGAGCTATCTATCGACATAGAATGACCTGTAGATAAATATTGAGCTATACTTGGTATACCTTAAATTAATGAAATAAAACATTTACACAAATAAAATCATACTTACTGACACTGGGCGTTTATATGAGAACAACTAACAAGACCATTTCAACTTGACCATATCCAGAATTCTAATGAGATTTTTAATTCTTGCTTCGAGTATGAAATTTAATTCTTTTAAGGCTCTGTTTACCTTGATCTTGAGTTGTATGACGAAACATGTTTGATTAAATGCCATATCATAGATATAATTATCAAAGTAGATTGCACTAATAACTTATATCAAGTTGAAACACTTAATTATATCATGGAGGGATGATTATATTGTGAAGCTAATGGGCTTGTTTACTGTAACTATCCATTAGTCTTGTGTAAGTAAAGTGAATATTAATGTGTTTACCTGTATTTACACCAGTATCTGCATATAGATAGACCAGGTATCATTTTAAATACCATACATAAGATCATATCACATTTAGAATATTCCATTGGCATCTGTACAATATTATTCTGTTTTTATCTGATTTGGCAATTAATACTTAGTTATACACTGTTTACTTAAGTATCAGATAACAAATTTGATATTTTTGTGTTTTTGTATGCATGCTACATTTGTTGCTTTAAAGTTCAGTCGTAATGTAGTCATTGTAGGGCCATTCAAAATGACTTGTTGACTTTTAGACCCTTGGTACCTCCCTGCTTGGTGTTTAATGAAAATATTAATAAATGAATTTGTCTACTTTGACAGATTGTAAATTACGGTCGCTCATTTCTCAATTGTTTATATTAGGTTATTTGAGCTTGGATTTGCTGAGCAATTAAGAGAGATCATTCAGAGATTACCTGACAACAGGCAAACAGTCTTATTTTCTGCAACACTTCCAAAGTCATTGGTAGAATTTGCTCAGGCAGGTCTTAATGATCCTCTACTTATACGTCTTGATGTTGAAACTAAAGTCAGTGAAAATCTCAAGGTATATCAAACTTGATTTTATTAATTATGGCAAAACAAATTAAATGTCGATAAACAAGTTTTAACAGAGTTAGAGGTTTTACAGAATATTGGTAAAATCCAAAATGAATATAACATAAATACCATAAATATTTGTATAATAATTGCTGATATAATAATTAGACATCAATTTGAGTCGAAACCATTTAACAGTTATTTCATCCATTGATTTTATAGACATCATTTCTTTGTATGAGGGCAGCAGATAAATTACCAGTGTTGATGTACCTGTTGAGAGAAGTCGTGAAACCCAATGAACTTGCTGTTGTTTTTCTGGCAACTAAACATCATGTAGAATTTGTTAAGGAGGTGAGATTGATGTTTGCATCAATTTAAAATGTGTAGTATTTTACGTTCACATGCTTCTTATTGTGTATGATATCAAATTGAATATTCTTAGCTGTCTTTAATTAAAAGTCCAATTAAAAAAGAACCGTTTTCCGCAATAAGTACCAAAAAAATAAATAATAATAAATAAAAATTTAGTTTAGGAATACAAAAATTAAAATGCTCTTCCAATTCTACAGTAATTAAAAACTAAACCTAAAACATTTTTTCTATCAAGATTCTAACGCAAGCTGGTGTAAGCTGCACTTACATCTTCAGCTCTCTCGACCAGACTGCACGTAAAATTAATGTGGCAAAATTTACAAATAGAAAAACAAATGTGATGTTAGTGACAGATGTAGCTGCTCGTGGTATTGACATCCCAATGTTGGATTATGTCATCAATTTTAACTTCCCAGCAAAACCAAAGTTATTCATACACAGAGTTGGTAAGTTATAACTTCATTTGTATTGTAGTTTTTCTTAGTTGTAGTTTCTCATTTTTATTGAGTCAATTTGTTTTTCAGGTCGTGTAGCGCGAGCCGGTCGTAGTGGTACAGCTTTCTCAATGGTGGCACCTGATGAATTGGCACATTTAGCTGACCTTCATCTGTTCCTTGGCCGACCTTTGACATTCTGCCAAAGTTCACACACTAAAGGTGATGATCATATTAGTATCCTTTAATGATTAAATTGAATATGCAACAAAAAAATGTAGATTTTATCAATTAAATTTTGGTTTATAATGATAACAAAATCACCAAAATTGGAGAACCCATTTGAAATAATATTTTGCAAATTTACTATATTATAAAGATGATGATGGCTTGTTTGGACGTGTACCTCAAAGTATAGTGGAGGATGAAGCAGATCACATACAGCAGTTAGAAAACAGATCAATTGAGATTGAAGGATTGAAAAAAGTTTGTCACAATGCTTACTCACAATATCTTAAATCACGACCAGCGCCCTCTACGGCTAGTATTAAACGTATGAAAGAGTTTGATGCAGTTAATGTCATGTTGCATCCAATGTTTGGTAAGTTAATAATTAATAGAAGAATAATAACTAATACTAATCCAAAATGAAACAATCTTGTGTTATTTATGTGTTTTTGAATTCATAATAATGACATTTATTTTGAAATAGATGTAAATGATAAAGATGAAACAACAAGATACCAACTTGTGGATGGAATCAAGAATTATAAAGCAAAAACGGTAAAATAAATAACTTGTTTTTTCTATGATATTACATCCATTCTTAACTAACTATAAACTGTGTCCAAAGTAAGTCTTAATTGTCAATACTTACAGACAATATTTGAAACCAACACAACAGCAAAGAGTTCAGCATTTGATGTTATGAAAACAAAGAGAAGAATTCATCAAAATGCAGTTAGTAAAAGAAGGAATAAATTGGAAGAAAAGGAATCAATAGAAAGTGGAGAAAGTAGAAAAAGAAAAGCAAATGATGACGATGGTGTTGAAATTGCAATGGTAATTTTATTGATGTATTACTTATTGATATATTACTTATTGATGTATTACTTATTGATTATAGAATGTTTATATATGTGTATATTTTAATGCTTCTTATAATCATATAAACCTGAGGAGTTTATTTTTCATTTTAAGGATACATTCTCGGTGGTAATAGATGGCAAAAGAGGACGTAAATCAGCCAAAGTTGATGAGGGTAGTGATTACTATATTTCCTATACACCGTCAGACAAACAAACAGAGCAAGGGTACATATGCTTCTATTTTATCAAAGTCTATATTTATCATATTCATGTTACTTTTATCTGTATGTAATTTTTGTGTGTGTTTTATTTGACAGGCTAAGTGTTGGTTCATCGTTTAGTCATCAAGCTAAGTCTGCTGTACTTGACTTAACCCAGGATGACAGTCGCATAATGAATAAAAATCAGAAGCTTATTCGCTGGTAAGACAATTATTCTGTTATGGTAGTGATATGCCCAAATATAGTAGTGATATGCCCAAATATGGTAGTGATATGACATCATCATGTCCATATATGGGCAATTTCTTTTGTAATCAATTAACGTTGTTTAAAATAATAAACATTTGTTTAAATATTTCACTTTCTTTTTTTAGGGACAGAAAAAAGAAGAAATACATAAACGAAGCTGGAAAAGATACATTAAAGAAAATAAAAACAGAAAGTGGGATGTACATCTCAGCATCTTACAAAACAAACAGGTATATTCAAAAGATACATTAGGAAAAATAAAAACAGAAAGTGGGATGTACATCTCAGCATCTTACAAAACAAACAGGTATATTCAAAAGATACATTAAAGAAAATAAAAACAGAAAGTGGGATGTACATCTCAGCATCTTACAAAACAAACAGGTATATTCAAAAGATAAATTAAAGAAAATAAAAACAGAAAGTGGGATGTACATCTCAGCATCTTACAAAACAAACAGGTATATTCAACCACTTTATCAAATCAAAATCACTAATTGAAAGCAGGTTGTTAATTAAATAATATATTACAACTCTATTTTTTTTTTAGGTACAAAGATTGGCAAGAAAAAAGCAAGGTTGGTGTGAGGGCAGCAGATGAAAGTGATGATGAAGATACACCAAGAAGACATGGTGATGCCCTGCTTCTATATTTATTGCATACTGATTACTGTAGAACCTATTATGTAGAGCATTTAAAGAAATACTGTGTTGCACACTGATTACTGTAGAACCTATTATGTAGAGCATTTAAAGAAATACTGTGTTGCACACTGATTACTGTAGAACCTATTATGTAGAGCATTTAAAGAAATACTGTGTTGCACACTGATTAATCTAGTATCTTTCATGTACAGCATTAAAGAAATACTGTGTTTTTTTTAAAGGCAAACTTGGTTTAAAATCAACGTTAGGAAATCGTTACCGTGGTCATCATAAACAACAGAAAGGAAAAGCACGAAATGAATTAATACCAAATGAGAAAATCTTAAAGACACGCAAGAAAAAAGAAAAGAATCAAGAAAGAAGTAAACCTAGGAAAGACCGGGGACGAGATGGCAGGGGTGGAAGTGCTGGTAAAGGAGGCAATGTCTTTGGCAGAAAGGGAGGTGGCAATTTTGGTGGAGGCCGAGGAGGTGACAATTTTGGTGGAGGCCGAGGAGGAGGTGGCAGTGGAAGAGGCGGCCGTGGAAGAGGCGGCCGTGGAGGTGGAAGAGGCCGAGGTGGTGGAGGCCGAGGAGGTAGAAGCCGAGGAGGTAGAGGTGGTAAATCCAAAAGATGATAAAAAAACCCCAAAAATCAATAATTTGTTCATCATGGGTATAAAGAGCCATATTTTACATCAATAAAGTAAAAAGCTAATATATTTTGCATTTTGTTTTTATTTTACATCAATACATTTGTTACTGATTTATGATTAATACAACAATACAGCTATTATTATCAATAAGACATCGAGGGCAACAAAAGGCAAGCTTCTTTCACAAACTGGAGTAACATCGATAAGAACATTTTTACATACACTCTCATTGTAGCAAAGTAACATCTATTTAATTATGTACTACATATAAATATATTGCAATAAATATATGGCTGATATTATTTATCAATATTTTCAATAGTGCATAGATAATGCAGAACTGGTTCATTCCCATTAATGGGGGTGTGTGTATGTCACAGGGTGACTGGTTCATTCCCATTGATGGGGTAAGTCACAGGGTGACTTTGGTCTAAATTATAATCCCTGAGGAAATACAACTGGTAACGTTTAAGTACCTAATATTAATTATAAATTAATATTGATTATAAATAAATAACATAGTAAAGCAAGCACAATTTGTTATCTCTTGAAATTGCACATTTTTCATCATTGTAAGCAGAATAGTATCAACTTATAAATTATTAAGTTATCACATAGACTTATGGTGATAACACATAGACGTACAGTGATTTCAGTTCAGTTAATAACAATACTTAAGTGGTTCACAGTATTAGCAACATGTAACTGAACACTGAGTTTTTATCTCTTGGTAATCACCAGAAGGAGCTTGCTATCATGTTTTGATTTTCCAAAGCTGAGAAGAAGAATTTAAACTGCATTATAAGTTATGGTTTGTATTGTGAAGGATTATATCCCCTTAAACTGCTCGGTCTCACTTAAGTCTAATTCCCTTAAACTGCTCAGTCTCACTTAAGTCTAATTCCCTTAAACTGCTCGGTCTCACTTAAGTCTAATTCCCTTAAACTGCTCGGTCTCACTTAAGTCTAATTCCTTTGAAATCAAATCTGCATGTTATTTATACTCAAAGAATTCGGTGTGTCTTTTAAAAGTAAATGTATTATATCTTATTTTATTATATCATTTAAATTTCTAAACACTGAAGGTCCCCTTACCTTTAGTTTAAAACCAAGAACTTCCGAGAGAACTGCAGAGAAAGCTGACAGTACAATTACACGAATGATGTTGTAAAATAGAGGATTCATCGATAATCCAGAAATCTTAAATGGGCTCTCCAGCTCCTAAATTAAAATCAGTAAAATTTGGTAATAATATAATTATGGTAAAGAAATGGCAATAAGTTTCATTTGTGTGACCTCCATTTCAACCCTCATTTGTTAATGTTACAGTAAGATTTTGTACAAATTTGTTTTGATCATTACCTTGAGGAGCTTAGAGGCCAACTTAAGTACATTGTTAGCCAGCATTAAGTCATCTTTCTTATTTGGTTTGCGTTCCATTCGCAGATACAGGTTTATCTAAAACAGAAAGAATGTTTAACAACAACAAATATGCTAGCGTTAAAATCAGTTTCAATATCCATAATGTAATGATAGAGGCACTCTGTGATTAGATGGTGACCTAACAAGTCAATTTCTTTAGCAATGATTGTTGGACCATAATAGAGGCACTCTGTGATTAGATGGTGACCTAACAAGTCAATTTCTTTAGCAATGATTGTTGGACCATAATAGAGGCACTCTGTGATTAGATGGTGACCTAACAAGTCAATTTCTTTAGCAATAATAGAGGCACTCTGTGATTAGATGGTGACCTAACAAGTCAATTGATAGAGGCACTCTGTTATGGTGACCTAACAAGTCAATTTCTTTAGCAATGATAGAGGCACTCTGTGATTAGATGGTGACCTAACAAGTCAATTTCTTTAGCAATGATAGAGGCACTCTGTGATTAGATGGTGACCTAACAAGTCAATTTCTTTAGCAATAATAGAGGCACTCTGTGATTAGATGGTGACCTAACAAGTCAATTGATAGAGGCACTCTGTGATGGTGACCTAACAAGTCAATTTCTTTAGCAATGATAGAGGCACTCTGTGATTAAATGGTGACCTAACAAGTCAATTTCTTTAGCAATGATAGAGGCACTCTGTGATTAGATGGTGACCTAACAAGTCAATTTCTTTAGCAATAATAGAGGCACTCTGTGATTAGATGGTGACCTAACAAATCAATTTCTTTAGCAATGATTGTTGGACCATAATAGAGGCACTCTGTGATTAGATGGTGACCTAACAAGTCAATTTCTTTAGCAATGATAGAGGCACTCTGTGATTAGATGGTGACCTAACAAGTCAATTTCTTTAGCAATGATAGAGGCACTCTGTGATTAGATGGTGACCTAACAAGTCAATTTCTTTAGCAATAATAGAGGCACTCTGTGATTAGATGGTGACCTAACAAGTCAATTGATAGAGGCACTCTGTGATGGTGACCTAACAAGTCAATTTCTTTAGCAATGATAGAGGCACTCTGTGATTAAATGGTGACCTAACAAGTCAATTTCTTTAGCAATGATAGAGGCACTCTGTGATTAGATGGTGACCTAACAAGTCAATTTCTTTAGCAATAATAGAGGCACTCTGTGATTAGATGGTGACCTAACAAATCAATTTCTTTAGCAATGATTGTTGGACCATAATAGAGGCACTCTGTGATTAGATGGTGACCTAACAAGTCAATTTCTTTAGCAATGATAGAGGCACTCTGTGATTAGATGGTGACCTAACAAGTCAATTTCTTTAGCAATGATAGAGGCACTCTGTGATTAGATGGTGACTTAACAAGTCAATTTCTTTAGCAATGATTGTTGGACCATAATTAAATTAACTTTACCTGTTCAGTTAACAATAATGAGCTGTTTCTGAATTTTTTGTTGATTTCTGATCCCAATGTCACAAATCTGAGCAGGTATATACTCAGACAAAAGCTCCAGATAACAACGTCCCAATTGTGCAGCTCAGAGTGGAGTCTATCAGTGTCTCGTAGAAGCTATCAAACAAAAATATATTGTTTGTTGACAAGTGCACATGACTACTAATAAAAATCATTTGTATTATCATATATGGTTCATTTTATTCTTGTACAAAAATAAAAAAATAAGCACTATCATTAGTGATGTACAGTACATAACATCACAGTTGACTGTTTATATGGCTTATTTAAGACCTATTTTAGAATATGCTGCCCCTGTTTGGCATGGCGCTATCACTAAGGATATGTCCAAGTCTATTGAAAAGGTACAAAAGAGAGCATTGCGAATCATGCTAGGTAACAACTATTTGTGCTATGATCATGCATTGTCTGTTACTGGTTTACCTACTCTTGTTGAGAGAAGAAACAAACTGGTGTTGTCTTTCGGGAAAGGCTTATTAAAATCCGAGCTGTTTAGAGAAATACTTCCCCCTCTTCATAAGCCAGCTCGGTCTCTCAGATTCAACCGCTTTCTAGAAGTACCTCATTGTAAAACCAGCAGACTTAGGTCGTCTCCAGTTCCCACCATGGTGGATTTAATTAATAGGCACCACTAGCTCTTTTTTAGATATGTAATAAGTGAATGTTTTAAGGTTTTTTATTCATGTATGTTTTATAATTTTATGGTACGATATCTAATTTTAATAAGATGTTTCTATTTTTATAGAAATTTTAACTAATTTGTATTTATTTGTAATACAATTCATTTCAGTCCTTGACTGTCGTTTTGTAATATATTTTTATATACCGAATAAATAAATAAATAAATTATTTACTTAATATTGCTTATTTTATTATATTTTATCAACTACGAATTATAACAACATATTATTTGCTACAGGAACATAGAATGAACATTTGTTGACATGTACAGTAGACTTACTTCGGTACAAAGAAGTGAGATAAGAAGCAATGTCACCAAAAATGTTGATGTAACAATGACATCAACAGATCGTTGAGGTCCTCGTTTTTTCAAGAATGAACGGAGTGAAAGCCATGCTTTAATACTGCTTACACGATCCAATCGGAAATGAGGGAGAGAAGACTTTCTGGCTCGTCTTGCTGATGTCAGGTGGGTGAAATATTTTGCAAATAGACACCTCTGAAAATATAGCACAGTAACATAACTGCTGTTTTTGTTTAATGAGATTAAATATTGACAATTGACGTTAGGCAAAATGATATTTGTTTTATGTATTCCCTTGTATTTCACTGATAAAGTACAGTACCTGCTTATATGTTCTTTCTGTAACAGCCAGCATAAAGAAGTACATCAAACTTAGTAAAAATCTTTCGACCAATGATGTTATGGTTACAAATTGAACTGACCAATGAGAGCCAAACATAATGCGATGAATTTCAAATAACCAATTGACTTCCATCCATGATGTTGAGTCTTTGATTTGTGATGCATGTAATCTGTATATAGTCAAATTAAAACAATAATTCTTAATCTCACATAAATTAATTCTTTTTCTCCTAACAAAAGATTTAAATTGATATTATAGAAACTGTGACTCTGCAGTATTGATTATCCATGGAAGCATTACCTATAACAGACTGGAACAACAGCAATTATAGCAGAAAAGAGGAAACCAATAATAAGGTAATCAGCATTGTTGATGTTACTGCCATCTACTTTACGGTTGATTGCACAGCTTATCTCAATTACTGTCATTTCTGTCTTCTTGCATTCGTTACCAATAAACATACGAACACCAACTAAAAATAGTAGCAAAATACCGTAATAAAAATCTTGTCAATTATTAAAGTACTGTCATCTGACACATGGAAATAGTAAGATGATTATTGTAGACACTGTGAGCACACACTTTCTATAATCACTACTCTGGTTGTCAAACACTTATTTATACAAATGTTGTTTACCTTTTTCTTTTTCTGAAGATGTATAAGAATTATTAATGAGCATTGGTATAGAGGCCATGTTTGAACAGAATGGGTTCTCATGTTTTAGTAGGCTGTCAGGTTCCTCCTCACTATCTTCATCAGATTCGCTTGAATCACTTGTTTCAGATGAACTTGGTGATGATCCATCTTCTCTTCCTTTGTCCATCCACAGTTCATCACCCTCAGTTGGTAAATTCAATCCAGAAAACCTGTTTTCTGAATCAACTATCTATTTTGAAATTATAACCATTATATTTTTAATCATTATTACATTCACATTTTATTTATTTACAGTCCTGTTAGTAGATAGTAGGGTACTGCATTACATAATATTTTTATATATTTTTTTCTATCAACACTCCACCTTTAGTTCAAACTTTAGGCTGACTATGTAAACAAGAACTGACATACCTTTGCTGTGGCTGATTTGAACTTATTATTTTGCTTGCTATTAGGCTTAGGGCTAATCTCTTGTATGCCTTTTCTGCTTTGTTCATCTGATCCAGGAATGCATGAATTTCTAACTTGACAATTAGATGACAACGGTCTTTCAAATGTGGTTTCATTTGGATTAAGTGAAGATGAATTCAATTCATAAATCAGATCTTCAAAATTATCATCAGTAATTATGATATCACCTGCAGTTTCCATTGATTCAATAGGGTAGTTTAGATGTTGAATGTCCTCATTTGATCTACTGTTTACATTTTCATCCCCTCTGGCAATATAGACCGGGCCATGACCAGATTTTGTTTTTGCAACATGATTGTCCAGTACATTTTTATCTGAACTGTCATGTGCAACAACCCTTCTCCTCAGACTCATTTCATTTACAGTTGACCTGCTTCTTTCAGGTGATCTGTTCGGTAAATTGTTCCAATTGGTAGCATTTGAATGCTGCTGGATTTTATCTCTTTTTTGCTGGTTTTTGTAGTTAATTTTAAATTTCCTTAAAAAAACAATGGAACAGTGACAACAATCTAATGCTGCATTTTGTACTACATTTTGATGCTATGTATAATTTTTACGATAACTCTTACCTACGAGACGACTTGCGCTGCAAGTGACGTAACTTGGAGACTTTTGTTGAAACTACTTGACAATAGGTTGTACCAAGTATCAGCATCAGAACAACAGGACTAAACACTTCAACAATAGTAACCTTCTGAAATAGTATTAAAACAATAATGCTTGCATACATGGCTCAGCAACATTAATAAATTAATAAACAACAATACTTGCATACATGGCTCAGCAACATTATTTTTGTGTATTTTATTAACATAAAACAAATCAGACCTAGTTGTCAGCTGTATCATGTCTGCCAATATCAGTATATTTTAAATTATCTATCAATCATAAATCAATATCACATTACATAAGGTTCAAATGCATACCTCTTCTCCATGGGATACATAACCCAAGAAGTACATCACCATAGAGACAACCTGCATAATATATAGAGTCAAAAATACAAAAAACAGTCTGCGAGAAATGTTAGAAATCCACCTGAAATAAAATAAAAAAAGTTGGATTAGGAAAAATTAAATTTAAAAAATAATCTATATTGTGCAAGTTGTAAATATACTAAACATTTATTAAATAAATGAAGACAAATTAAGAAATACCATTTATAGCAAAATGGAAAGAGGATGACTCTAGTAATAGCCCGTCTTGTACTCGCAACCCAAGCATATTCTGGTTTTGCCTTCGTAAAATTAGAACCTAAATTAAGGAAAAGAGTTCAAGAGAAAAGTGCATTCAAAGTTTATCCTCTCATCAAAATTCAAATAGTTATTACTAATTTGTATTTGTTGTTCACAACATAGAAAGGTATTAAAAACACTCTTACCACGAAACAAATCCACGTCAATTAGTTCTGTCTTGAGACGAGTGGATTTCATAGGAGCATTCACATTCTTTCCAAATTCCTATCAATATCAAGTTCATTATTATTTTCTGTACATAAAAGTGCTGCAATAATTATTATTCAAATTTGTTTTTTTACATTTATAATTGTTTTCTTTTTCCTACAACAATCCCGCCCCCCACCCCCCTATATTTATATTCACAATTGATGTTACCTGTAACTCTTTCTCTTCCATGTACTCTTCCCATAAGTCTTTGTCATAGGCTCCAATCTGCAAGCAACCATTACAGTATGTATTTTTGCATAGCATTATTAGCATAAAATATATTTTTTCGGTGTTTATTTGTAAATGTATAACAATGGAACAATATGATTGTTTCCAATTAATTGTTTATTATTTTGGATAATATCTTTAAATGTGAAAGTCAATTTAAAACGTTATTTAAATACTCTCCTGGGTCAACTGGTGTTAAAGATTAAATTAAAAAATATTTTTTTCAGTACCTTTGTTTGAAAGCATACAATAGCATCATTCAAATGTGCAGTTAATCTCTCAATCGCCATAGCAACAAATCAAAATGAAACCTATTCTTTTCTTTAAAAAAAAGAATGAAAATATTAATTTACGGCAGATTGATTAGAAATAATTGTGTGTGTTTGTAATTTATATTTTTTTACATATATTCTACATCATTATATATATGTGCATATTTAAATCAACCGTGCCCATAGTCAATATAGTTTGATACTATATTTATTAATACTGTACTAATATAGTAATACTAATAGTGTGGTATGTTGTGGTGGTGGCTAAAACTAAACTAGACAAATTGTCAACCGTGCGAAATAGAATAATAAATAACACCTATTATGTTTCACCGTGCCACGCCGATAGTTACTAATAGAAATACTAGCATAGGTACAGTCAAAGAACTAGGTTCTTTGGTACAGTATTGTGCAGTAAGCATATTATTTGGTATTAGCTGTAGCCTATCTATAGTATAGTTTAAACATGGTACTACTACCCTAGGCCTACTACTATGAATTTTCTCTACCAAGGCATCATGGATAACAAGCATTGGTAATTATATATTATCCAGTGAATAAAATGGACGATTTGTCAAATATTATAACGAATATAAATTATGACTAAGATAAACAAGTTAAGTAATACTTTCAAAAAAAGAATTAGTGTCAAAAATTCACATACAAAACATATCACATCTTTTCTCTCCTCCTCCCAATTTCCCAATTTTCACAAGTTGTTTGGCTGTGTGTGACCTGTTTTGACATTTTGGGTTATACCATTAACAGGTAAGGGAGAAAAGCAAACATTTTAGTTTTATTTTATTTTTAATACCCAATAGTTGTAATTGTATGAGGCTAATATATAAAATTAATTATTTATCAATAAATAAAATATTTATTTTAATTCATATCTGCATTTTTATTTAAACTAAACTTTTAATTCCAGACACTCGCCAGCATGCCGAAGAAGAAACTATTAATAAAGGAGCATGATGGGAAGATTCGGGATTCCCCACACAAAATAATCAAAACAAACATGGCGCTGTTACACAAAGTAATGATCACTTCTGTTTTTACCTCAATATTCTTGATTTTAGTTGCCTTACGCTTAGATGAAGAAACGGCATGGAACTGGTTTATAATATTTATTCCTGTTTGGTTTTTTGACGCAATATTGGTTACTTACGTGACCCTTCGTTTGATGAGACATTGTAGAAATGGATATGATCAGGCAGACACTTTGAAAAGTTTGACCTTAAAAGTTCAAATGCTTGTTGTTTTATTACTAAAGATTGTATTCCAGGTTCTGTTGTGCTTGAGACTGCAAGAAATCGGTGACCTGCGCTACTACTACGTGTTTATACCACTCTGGATGATATTCTCGCTTGGTGTTTACAAATTATGTCCAAGAATTAATGTCTCGTAAAAAAGTTGAAACTTAAAACTTAATTACAATAGAGAAGAACTGCTGAAAATGTATTGGTTATGCTATCAATGCTTGATATTGCATTCCAAGACAACATATTTACAGACAGCATTGAATTCAATAACCAAGAAAGAATAGAAGGTTTATGTCTGCCTAAGCCAATGAACAATGACACAGCAAAACTGGGATTTAGCTGAGAACTACTATTGTACATACAATGCACCAGACATTCAAAACCTACTCATTTCATATTTGAAAATAAACTTCTGTAAAAAATGCTGCTAACATATTTAAAATTGTTTTTGAATAAATTCACTACAGCCAGTAGATTATATAGTATTAATAATGTGTATAGTATGTGTATTATTTTCTGGTTCCTTTTGATAAAAATGTGTACCACCTGAAGAAAATTTCTATAAAACAATTGATGTTTAAATATTTAAATAGGTTTTATTCTGTTTTTATGAAATAAATTATAAACAAACTCAAAACTCTATTCTAAACACATTTATTTTGAAAACCTACAAAATACTGTACTTACAAAAATTCATCAAATATTCATATTTATTGTTAAAGGCCAGGTACGGGCAAAGAATTTCTATTGATCATACATTCCAATAATTATCGATCTATAGTTTCCCCTATGTTTCATCATTTTTGGGATTTTATTTGTATTACCTTGTTGAAAGTGGCGGGGTGGGAGATAAGTTCAAATTACACATTAAAATCGCTATTCTTTTGTACACAAATGTTTTAACTAGAGAGGCATTTTTAAAAAACTGTTAAAAATGTTATCAGATGACTTAACTTGAGTTTTACGTTCCTGGTGTTTTATTTCAATTTCTGAGAATTTTATTTTTGTGCTATAGCAAAAATGATCCACCGTATACCCACCATCTTTTTTTATTTTCTAGGGAGTCACCAGACATGTTATTACATTAGGTTAAACTACCTAACTACTGAAAAAAAACAATTGTGCCTATTATAGCAGAATTTTGGCAAATTTTGTATTTGACCATTTAAAGGGAAATTCATGTTTTTCGTCATGTTTTCTGTTATACACATATATCATTTACATACAATTAACCAAATATTATGTTTAAAATTCATGCCTGTACCTGAGCTTTAAAACATTACAACTCATGACATGAAAATACCTATATCTACTAAACAGTACAACTCATGACATGAAAATACCTATATCTACTAAACAGTACAACCCATGACATGAAAATACCTATACCTACTAAACAGTACAACTCATGACATGAAAATACCTATATCTACTAAACTGTGTACAGCTTTAAAGGTGACAAATTTGGTATTTCACACTTTCTCCCATGACATCTTACTTTCCAGGAATGCCAAACACTTCCCGGTGGTTTCCATGACATCTTACTTCCCGGGAATGCCGGCCAAACCCTTCCTGGTGGTTTCCATGACATCTTACTTTCCGGGAATGCCAAACCCTTCCTGGTGGTTTCCATGACATCTTACTTTCCAGGAATGCCAAACCCTTCCCGGTGGTTTCTCATGGCATGTGCATGCCAATCTAATTGGGTAAGAAGTCTCTTTGCTCCAGACTCCATATGGTCATTCAGAGGTTTACCTTCTTCATCCAGACTCTTGTTAGTTTGAGGTAATCCAAAAATATTTGACACACTGATGCACCCAATTTCACCCAATAAAGCACGGAGCTGTATGGCTGCCCTCATTCCTCCATACTGTCCTAAAAAAGAGAATTTTAGAGCTTAATAAAATGCAGTCTCTATGATAATGATAACTATTGCAGCAGCTTAATAATAAATGATATACTCACCTGGAGAGTAGCAAACGATTCCTGAAGGTTTATATGAAAAGCTGCTGCCTGGGAAGTGGTCCAAGAGATTAGCAAGTGCTGGTGGAATGCTATGATTGTACTCTCCAGTAATGACAACATAACCGTCGGCTTCCTTTATTCTGTTTCCCAGATCAACCAATAACGGAGGAGCTTCAGATGGATTCTTATAAAAGTGAAGAGGTTTTTTGAGTAGTGGCAAATTTAGTTCTTGGGCATCTAAAATAACATAATTTACATTTAGTTAATTGCTTTGAGTAAAATGTGGAAATTATCATTCAATTATAATAAATTTGTTCTTACAAAAACAACACGTTAATCTTTAGTTTATTAGAAAACCCATTAACTTGATTTAAAACCCGGATACATAGCTCAGGTCAATGCGATCGCGTAGCCTTTTGGCAAAATAATTAGTACTGTCGATCGGTGTCAATCACAATAAATTTGATATTGTTCATAAACTGTAAATCACCACGATGAAGGCGCGGCTGCTAATACCACAAAGCAATCAAAGACCGACGATCAATCACAGTGTTATTTATGGCCTACACCCGATACCCTGGTATTGTGGCTAGCTTACTTACC
This sequence comes from Antedon bifida, assembly GCF_963402885.1. NCBI lineage: Eukaryota > Metazoa > Echinodermata > Crinoidea > Comatulida > Antedonidae > Antedon > Antedon bifida. Next base: position 72,139 of record NC_136229.1, on the reverse strand, counting down.
CCGTTACTTACCCATAAAATCTACGTCGTGGCCTGCTTTTAGCAAGAAGTTTTGCATAAATTTTGCAACACGTAATCCAAGTCTGTTTTCTCGTACAGTTCCAAGGAAAAGTACGTATTTCAATGGTTTGCTAGCCATATTATTAATTGTGACCCTTCGATTTACTGTTTACAGTACTTGTTCGTCCTTCTTTGTGTAAACACTCGCATTAAATGACACAGCAAATTGCAGTACTGTGTTATGTAGCTAGTTCTATTCGGATCGTATTTCATTCATACAGACTAATCCAAACATAATACTATTACCAGCCTGAGTTACCACCGCGCATGCGTAAGATAAGAAGATACCGACTTTGTGCGAAAATTGTAATGTGAAACCCCCACCTCCTCCCACCCCATGGCCTGCTACCCCTCCCTGGGGCTAAGCCTAAGACAATTTTGAAAAAACAAAATGGAAATGGCACTTATAATTGAAATGTGAAACGAAATATTGGAGCTCAACTATGAACATTTACAACATTTGTTGAAATATGAAACAAATAATTGGTATTATATATCTCTGTAAATTGTAAACGATTATTTGATGATCTAGTTTATTTTGATATTTTAATTCTCATTGTTGACCTAACCAATTTAAATGAGCAGTTGAAACACATAGTAGATTTGTGTTATATAAATACGTTGATAATCAATTCTAAAAGACACATTATATGCTATTATTATTCTGTAGACAACATGCAATGATTGAAGTAAAAGGGATATATTACAAATAAAAAATAATAAAAGAAAAACAATACTTATTATTTTCCATTAAAAAAAACATCGGTAGAGGTTCGAACCCAATCTACTAGAGCTGAGAGCACTCAAACCTGAGCATTACCCGTACGCCACAAAGTAGTACATGACTGAACAGCTGATAATAGAGAGGTTTCGCAATCTTACGAATACGATAACGAAAACGGATACGTCACGCACACGTATTCGTTTTCGTAAGCCATAAAAAAATCAGTTTCGCATGGCAACGAAATATTGAGGCGCGTCCAAAATATGACTGCGGTAAATTTGAGCGAAGCGCAGGTACGTGTTGCTTGGTGCTTGGCTGCCTAGGCCTAGCGTAACATCAAAGCGAGTACTGGTACTGGTTCAAATAACCGTCTCACAGAGACATCTGGTAGCCATTGACTTAAAGTTGGCATTTGGATGTGTTACTTTTAAATGTAGGCCTACAGTATGAGAGTGACTACTACCAAATTACACAGTCTCAAAACAACTTATAAACAGTTCATATATACAGTTAAAACATTGCTGGGAGTGAGGACTTTAAAAACTGCTATTTATCTAAATTGACCTGGCATTTTAGTAAATTACTTTAGTAAATTACTTTCAATAAATCTATAATTATATTATAATCATGAATCATTCCTAATTCAAATGCAAAATGTGCAAAATAGATCAAAAACTATACTCGTTTTGTAGTTACGAATATGACTGGTGATTTTCGTCAACACGAATACGCTTTACGAATATGAAATGGGGATCAGCTCAAAAATTTCACAAATGTATGACGTATCCGTTTTCGTTATCGTATTCGTAAGGTTGCGAAACCTCCCTATTAGTCTATTTATACGTGTATTACGCAATTCATCATTACGTCATAAATATATTAACCTTGCTAAAACCAAAATGACCAGTTAGCACAGTCGCCTGAGCGTCGTAACAACACGTATGTGTCGTGGGTTCGATTCCCATGCTGGTCGATGGAATAGAGTTAAAGCTATGCTAGCAACTGTGTTTGGGGTTCACAGAATTATACGTCCGCCTTTCCGCCACCACACATCATGAGGCGACAACATCAATGCATACTGGTGATGATGTGCTGGAAACGACCTCAAAAGGCTGTGGCTGGGCCTTAGTGCTGAGGCAGGGAGAGCACATTTAACATCTTTTTTTTCATTTAATTTATTTTCAACCTGTATTCGATCTCGTAAATTTTATGTTTGGCGTTTTTTTTAAAGAAATTGAATTTATATTTCATCGCAACATCTATTTTTATGTGGCTGTGCGGCCGGCTGCGGGATTATTCTTTCGATCTCCTGCATTTTATATTTAGCGCCCTCAATTTTAAGAACACCGCGTTAGCTTACCTTGGTGATGATAGGGCGGCCGCTGCGTGACCAATCAAATTGGTCGTCGCGACGAAAACAGCAAAGTACAACAACTAAGTTATGTATCGACGATTCACCGTGGTGAACTTAAACCTTGTGTAAGTTTCTCATGTTTTACAAAAGAGGATAGGTCAGGGAGGGCCAGCATATGTTTCACAATTAACATTGATTTATCCTTAAATGTAAAGGTAAGACTCAATTACTTGTATTGTGTCACATTCATAAAAATAGCCCACAAAAGGGACTATCCCTAAACCTTACACGAGTATGCCCTCTACTGCACTGGACAGGCTATAACTAGTAGTAGTAGGTGGTGCTCTAATAAAAACCCAGAGAAAAGATAAGGGAGACAGACGACCACCAGCAGTTCTCATATTCTACTGTATTCTATCTATCAGAAGAAACACAAAATGACAAAATGCTAGTAACACAGCGTACTCTTTCCACGTATAGTGAATGCATGTTTATTCAGAATGTTTAAACAGTACAGAACAAATCTAGGGAAGTGGAGAACAGACAAGAAGAGTGTAGCACATACAAATGATGAGTTTGTACTAAAATATTGAATGTTGTTGAACTATCGTTATTAATTATATATTTTAGATTAGACCATCTTTTTGAAAAATAACACATGTTAAAAATGTAGTATGTGATTCAAAGATTAAAATCTTATTCTATTTTAATATGGATTTATTAAATCAAAAGGAAAATTACTGAAAAAATTACAATTCTGTGGGCATCAGTGGCTGGATCTCAATGGATAAATAAAATAAGCAAAAAGAAAAACTTTAAACAGCCAAAATGAAATTGCAAAGCTTTAGGATAAAACACTAATCTAGTTTCTTAAATAACATTAATAATTAATATATTTATTTATGGGTTTTTAAATAATACTTAATTTTAATTAATTATTTTAATTTAAATATTATTTTAATTTGTAAATTTTAAATGACAACTTTACCTGGATGGACTTTCATTGTTTAACATGTACAATCCTATATATTTGTTGTTGTATATTTTTCAGAACATAGCAATTAATTCTTAAAATAAAGGATTAAGATAGTTTTAAATAAAATTGACAAAAATGTTTGTGATCAGTTCAGTTAGTAATCAGTGCAAAGTTGTGTCTTGATCTAACCGGGTACCCATTTATACACCTGGGTGGAGAGAGGCAAACGTAAGTAAAGTATCTTGCCTAAGGATACAAGCAATGCGGCGAGAGTGGGATTCGAATCACAATCTCACGATCAGTTGTCCAACATACTGCACCACACGCCCTTATTTTAATAGATTTAATAATTATTTGTAAAAAAATAATTTGTTGAAAATTTGCTGGATTTTTACAAGAAGTGTACAGTACTTTATTGTATGTTTATGGTATTTTAAAAGCATTTTTGTTATAATTGAAATGTGTTTTGACGTAATTTCTTCATTATGAATATTACACAGGATCTATTTATATAACCATGCAGTATATTCATCGTTGTTTGATCGCATCATTGGTTCTTTACACTTTAAAGATTCCATATGAATAATAATACAAACAGAAAAGACAACAAACAAAAGATGTCAATTGAAAGCAGGAAATACCAGTGAAATATTTTAGAAGAAGCTAGCTTCAATCAACTTGTTGTACTTGATAAAATAAAATTTGGTTTTAAATGCATTCTACTGTATTTGTTACAAATTAAAAATTTTTGTTGGCAATTGACTAAAACCAATGCTTACCATTAGTGGTATTAATGTTTTAGTATGTTCCTAATAATGTCATGTTTGTATGTCATTTTCTAATCCATTTTTAGCATGTTTTATGTTGCATGCTTTGCTCTTTTTTATAAATATATTTTAATTATGCATATTTTCAGCTTTTAATATCTAACCCATCATGGAAACTATGTCATGCACTGGACATACAGTGGGTAAGTATTGCATGAAATATTAACATAATATAAGAACAAACTTTCCTTGCAAGTAGTTTATACACTTTAAAAATTATAGATGAGTTAGGGTACAGTAGGCCTACTATGAAGGGTATATTCAATTTCCCTATGCGTTTTTCCAAAAAAATCCATGGAACATTGTCTAAATCTTTATCACTGTACAAATATTTGATTGGAGTTTGAACTACATACACACTACATAAAAACTTCATCACTTGACATAATGTCATCTTAAGTATACATGAAAAATGCAATATTTACGTGAACTTTGGTTGAACTTTAGTCTATTAATGTCTAATATGAAATCCACTGTATTATCAGGTGTATTATGCAATTCATTTTAAGTCTAGACTTAACAATAAAATTGAGGAAGGAACATTTTGAGTTGTCACTAGATTTTGAAATTTAAGTTTTGATTCATAAATCTTTTAAGTATGTATTCAGTCTTCCATATCATGTAGGTTCCTCAACAAGGAAAGTCAAATAAATATGGTTTGAACTTGTAAAGCCTATTATCCCTTATTATGGTAGCATATTGTAAAAACATACAATGCGACCTACCGCTGATAGTTTAAAAGATCAGCTTGGTCATGCAGAAAGAAGGTCATATTTTGGCTTTAAAACTTGCTGCAGGGGGATATTGTCTTCAAAATGTTCTTTCCTGTTGGTAAATTAAAATAGTCTTGGGTGGTGTTTAACCTATGATGTTGGATTGATTCTAATCTGTAAGTTATTGTCAAATTGGTAGTTGCTTAGTTATATACACCTGTACTTACTTCTAAGTTAGATTGTTTGTTGCTACTGTCTTCTTTAAGATTTAATTGTCTGTTGCTATAATTTATACTTTTTACTTTCTGTTGCTATATAATTTCTTATTTAAGTTACATTGGCTGTTGCTATAATTTATTCTTCAGGTTAGATTGTCTGTTGCTTGAATGCTAGATGCCATTTACATATTAATGTTATCTTAAAATCATAACGTGTATACATTACCCTGCATTGTCCTTTAATAAATGAATCTATATTTATGTTTATAACTCTTAACTACATTGTTAATTATCTTATGAGAGAAGCATAAATGTTTGGTGTTTTATGCTCTTTTATGTTCATACATTACATTGTCGTTTAATCACCACTCTGTTTATATTCTTACCATTGAAACATCAAAATGTTTGGTGTTTTATATACCTCTTTTACATAGCTTGAGTATTTAATATCCAACAGGGTCACTTGGGCTTGAGTGGGATTTCAATAGCTTAAATTGACATTTGATAGGCGACAGTAGCCAGCAAAGTGGCTTATTTTGGTAGTTACAAAGCACTATGCAAGTAGATAGGTATTAACATTCCATACTGTGTTTGATGACTCCAAGTCATAAATGATAGCCTGATTTAACATAATTGATATTTCATATGAATTTGTGAAAATACTATTCTCCTATATTTGACAGTCAACTTTAATTTTAAAAACAGATGATATACTGTACAGTTAAGTTTATTTTGTAAAAAGTTGATATAAAATATGTTTAAATTTCATTGCAGAATCATCCAAAAGTTTGAAAGCAAGTAAATTTAATGAGGAAGTGTACGAGAATTGTTTATCTTCAACAGTTCATGATTTAGAAGGCACAATTGATGAATCTCTTGAAGATGAACTCAATGATTTGATTAAGGAATCTCAGAAGTGCTTGGGGTTTTATATAGATAATACTGACTTAACAACAAACACTTTAAATGTACCAAAAACAACATCTTGTTTATTAACTGAAGAATATAAAGCAGAGGATGCACAAGTCAGTACAAATATAAATGTTGTTGAATGCAATGAATTATTAGAAAGCATTACCAGAAGTGGAATCAATGAATCTAATTCTGTTTTGACAGTTTGTAATTGTGAAAAAAGAAAGACAAAATTAGAAGAAGACCCTGGTGTTTTAAAATATTCTGATTTCAGATCTTCTGATCCAATCTTGCCAGATAGTTTAGAAAGTACTGACACAACTCCAAGGAATTCATTTGTGGGGAATACTACATCTGCATTAGAAGAAGACCCTGGTGTTTTAAAATATTCTGATTTTAGATCTTCTGATCCAATCTTGCCAGATAGTTTAGAAAGTACTGACACAACTCCAAGGAATTCATTTGTGGGGAATACTACATCTGAATTAGAAGAAGACCCTGGTGTTTTAAAATATTCTGATTTTAGATCTTCTGATCCAATCTTGCCAGATAGTTTAGAAAGTACTGACACAACTCCAAGGAATTCATTTGTGGGGAATACTACATCTGCATTAGAAGAAGACCCTGGTGTTTTAAAATATTCTGATTTTAGATCTTCTGATCCAATCTTGCCAGATAGTTTAGAAAGTACTGACACAACTCCAAGGAATTCATTTGTGGGGAATACTACATCTGAATTAGAAGAAGACCCTGGTGTTTTAAAATATTCAGATTTCAGATCTTCTGATCCAATCTTGCCAGATAGTTCAGAAAGTACTGACACCACTCCAAGGAATTCATTTTCAGAAGATTCCTCATCTGGGTTAGAAGAAGGAGACAACATGAGGTGGAAAAAGAAAGGAGACCATCCAGAGTATTCAAAGGAGGAGTTCATGGAGGAATATTCTAGACAAACAAGCTCTAAGAATTCACAGAAAAAAGCTAGAAATCCAGCTAGAAAGGACTCTGTTCAAAATAACAATGTATTTGAAGTTGAACAAACACAACAGGCCAGTGGCATGAACCAAAATACTACACAATTGAAACATTATCCTGAAGCTTTAGAAAATAGGGAATTGACTACAAATTCAAGTGACTTACAGCACCAAAAGGTACAAACAGGATTTGGCGGAGGATTTTTTATTGCACCACCAAAACCACCAAGAATTCAGTCTCAACTGAGTGAATCGTCAATAGAAAATGATATACAGTCAAATCCACCTAAAACAAACAGGAGTATGAGTTTACCAACACCACCACCAAAGCCCAGGAGGAGATCAGTAAAAGATGAAAAGGGCAATGAGGCAGAACATTTGGGATCAGCTACACAAGTTGATATAAATCAATCACAAATTACTATGAGATCAATGGGTCAGCAGAATAGAAGTGACCTTGTTAGAAGGGATCATTCAGAAACAGACTACAGAACAGCAAACCATCAACTGTCTTGTGATGTGGGTGATTCACCAGTTGGAAACAACAATGCAGATAAAATAGTCATACGCAATAAACAAACAGACAGTTGTCGTTCAGGAATCGTTAAAGAACATCGTAAACAGAGTTTGAAACAATTAGCAACACCAGACTTTCCTGATGATGGTTATTTGAGAGATGACATTACCAATGATCAATATGAAGATTCTGATACTGATGATCAATACTTTGATGCTGAAATGCACTTTCGTGGTTGGACGTGGGTGTACATTGGTGATGATGATGAATTAAATGCTAAGTTGCAGAGTCAAGGTCATGGTAAGTTTTAAAATGTTATCATGCAGTAAAATATGGATACAATGCAATCAATTACTGTACAGTACAGTAATACTAAAGTACCATACAGTATTTACTTATACATATGTTTTTTATTATTATTGCTGCTATAGATATATATAATAATTTTAAAGTATTATAATCTTTTGTATTGATCATTTTAATCCCTTTTAAACAGATTATAAGAATAATAAAGAAGAAGATGATGCGTTTAAAGATGATACAAGTTCTATCTCAACTACAGCCTCAGAAAAAGAGTTCAAAATACAAGTTAAAACAAGCATTGTACGAAAATGCTCTGAGATTGACTATCAAAGAGTGTCTATGTATGGTATGTAGAATATATGATAGTACAGCACAAGGTATTATTAATGTGTTAAAAGGTAACAATATTCATTTGTCTTCCAGCAAGGGAAAGAGATATATGTTTAAATAAGAAGAATGGTCTATTTGGTCTGCGTATTCAAAGAAGTCGCCCTGTTGTTGTGACTGAGGTTGATAAAGGTAATAATTGTTTTTTAAAGCCTAAAATATACTAAATGAACATTATTTAAAACTCATGGTACTGTATGGGGAATTCCCATTCTAATATTTGTGTGAAATCAAACTGAATGAATTTATTGTTTAATTATTACACAGGTGGTGCAGCTGAAGAAGCAGGAATTAAAGTTGGTGATGTAATTCTTAGTATTAATGGAAATGATGTTAGCAGAGCACCGCATTCTGAGGTTGTTAAGCTTGCATCAAGTCAAAATGGTAAATAAGTAATTAGACCTCTTCTGGTATATAGCTTCCTTTTATTGTTTTGGACAACCACCATCAAAGTCTTCCATCAAAGTCTAACCCACACCAGAAACCTTAGATTACCTCCAAGTACCATTTTTCCCACAAGCCAACCCTTGAGATTCCAACACTCTGACGTCTACAGAATTTGATTTAAACTCTAGAAATTAGATTTAAAAAAATTATGATTGTTATTTTTTAAATTTAATTTCATAATAGCATTTACTATAAGATTTAAAATTAGTTTATATAATTTTATTTTTATAGAGAAGGATGAGTTAATGCTAGTAGTTGGCACGAATGTATGCAACAGTTTAAATGTTGCTTCAGATCAAGCAGTGATGTCAGGGTATATGTACAAGAGAGGTGACAGTGGAATAATGCAGTCCTGGAAGAGACGTTGGTTTGTTCTTAAACAAGACAACTGCTTGTACTATTACAAAACTCAACAGGTACAATTAATACCACTTATTATTTAATATAAACATAAATATGTGTTGTATATTTCTCTTTATTTTACTTTTTATGTATACTTTCTTTAGGATATAGATCCACTAGGTGCAATTGTTCTTGCCAATTACACTGTTGCAAAAGCATTCAACATTGATAAACCATTTGCATTCAAGCTGAAGAAGTTTAAAGCTAAAACATATTACTTTTACACTCAATCTAAAGAGGAATTCAACAGGTAAGACTAATTTATATTTGTACTATATGATTGTATTATATGATTGACACAGATAACGATATGAAACGCCGAAAACAACTCGCAATATCAGCCTTCAACAACTACAAAGAAATTCTAACACGCAAAAACTTATCACTAGAAGTAAGAATGAGACTATTCAATGTATACGTCAGAAGCATATTCATGTACAACTCAGAATTATGGACAATAACCAAAAAACAAGAGGACGAAATTGACTGTTTTCATAGGAAATTATTAAGAAAAATTATAAAAATTAAGTGGCCGTATACAATCAGAAATATAGAACTATATAGCAGAACGAAAGAACTAAAATGGTCAAACATAATAAGGAAAAGAAAATACAAATGGACCGGACATATGCTAAGGCTTCCGATGGACACTCCAGCCAAATTAGCGTTGACAGAATCCATTCGAAAAGTTAAAAGACCAGTGGGCAGACCAAAAACTACCTGGATAGGAAACATAAATAAAGAACTCAAAAAAGCAAATACATCGATCGCAAAATTAATGACAGACCATCAGACCACCGAAAGAGAGTCATGGAAACGATTAGCGTACCCAATGTCTACCCAAGACGAATAGCGTAACGGATGATGATGATATGATTGTGTAAAGTGCTTAGATTTTACTACTACTGCTCATACATAGACACAACCTAATGTGACAGAATACAAAAACATGAAAAGATTAATTAAGATTGATCAAATCAGATTTTGAATAGGCCATTTTGTAGTTTTAATAGATATCCAAAGATATAAAAAGACAAAACAAACCGCTAAATTCAACGGCAGCCAATTTGACTATTTTTTGTTTTAAATTTCAGTTTTTTCAGGCAAATATTTTTTGTTTGGTTCCAATTTTTGGTCAAAGTGAATAACTATTATGGAACATATTGGAATTTTCAACAAAAAAATTACTTTTTCAGGGGGAAAATATATATTTAAATCATAAAATAAATATATTCAAATATTTGCTCTTTTTTCTTGTTTTTCATCTTCAATTATTACAAAATGGTTAAACTTGTTTTTTTTTCTTTTTATTCAAAACAACTGTTTACAGATGGACTTCTGATATCACCGATGCTACACATCAAACTATAAATTCTAATATTTGGATGGGAATCAGTTCACATAATGTTCAAATTTCAGCATTATCAATTAATAACCCTGAATGTACAGGATACTTAACAAAGCAAGGTGCACATCGTAAAAACTGGAAGCGTAGATTCTTTGTCCTCAAAGATGCATGCATGTATTATTATGAGAATAACAGTTCTCAAAAAGCTATTGGTAAGTCTCTCTCTTTCTTAATTGGTCTTTCCAATTTAGTTGTCTATATTAAATCTTTTAAATTAAATTTAATGTTTTTATTTCAGGTGTTGTTCATTTCCATGGTTACACAATCCAAGAAATTGGTACAAATAATAAGAAGTTTTTGTTTGACTTAATACCACCTGAACCAGAGCTAAGAACATACCATTTCCAGGCAGACCATGAAACTGACCGAAAACGGTATGTTTTGCATGTGCTAGCTATTAACTCTGTTTCATACTTTATAATAAAAGAAAAATATTTTAATTTTTAACCCGATTGAATGTGAAAATATTTGTTGTGAGGTAATTTCCCGAATGATCGTAAAATCAAAACGGTACTGGGTTTTGGTCTACTAGTGTTCCTGCTCCAAACTAGTCATCTCAGTTTTATCCTCATCCTATTTCAGTTAATTTTAATATGATTTATATACATAATACACTACTACATACATAAAAGTACTAGTTTAAATGTGTCTTTGCAGATGGGTAGCAGCATTGGCATTGTCAATAGGCAAGTGGATCAGAACAGATATCTGTAACTCAGATGATGAGGAAGATTGTGAGATGCTCATTTGATGGATGCTTAGAATTAGTACAAATTTATGCAATGTAAACACAGCTGTTACATCAAATTGTTACTTTTACCTTGTATGCTACTACATTCCATATCTCATTTTTCACATCATATGCTATACAAATCCAAGTTTATCTCACTTTAACCTTGTATGCTACACAGTCTACTCAATCCTAGTTTATCTCACTTTCACCTTGTATGCTACACAGCCTACTAAATCCTAGTTTATCTCACTTTCACCTTGTATGCTACACAGCCTACTAAATCCTAGTTTATCTCACTTTCACCTTGTATGCTACACAGCCTACTAAATCCTAGTTTATCTCACTTTAACCTTGTATGCTATACAGCCTACTCAATCCTAGTTTATCTCACTTTCACCTTGTATGCTACACAGCCTACTAAATCCAAGTTTATCTCACTTTCACCTTGTATGCTATACAGCCTACTCAATCCTAGTTTATCTCACTTTCACCTTGTATGCTACACAGCCTACTAAATCCTAGTTTATCTCACTTTCACCTTGTATGCTACACAGCCTACTAAATCCTAGTTTATCTCACTTTCACCTTGTATGCTACACAGCCTACTAAATCCTAGTTTATCCCACTTTCACCTTGTATGCTACACAGCCTACTAAATCCTAGTTTATCTCACTTTCACCTTGTATGCTACACAGCCTACTAAATCCTAGTTTATCTCACTTTCACCTTGTATGCTACACAGCCTACTAAATCCTAGTTTATCTCACTTTCACCTTGTATGCTACACAGCCTACTAAATCCTAGTTATCTCACTTTCACCTTGTATGCTACACAGCCTACTAAATCCTAGTTTACCTCACTTTCACCTTGTATGCTACACAGCCTACTCAATCCTAGTTTATCTCACTTTCACCTTGTACAGTATGTTGCTATGTTGTATTCACTTTATATGCTACACTGCATACGTGTCACATTTGTTCACCTTGATCAACAAATGGAATTCTCATACTAAATTATATTACTGAATATTTTACATATTTACTTACTATAATCATTGCTCTATGTTGCCTGTAAATATGATTTACAATGAAATGTCCACAATATTTAATATAGTAGTAAGTATATACAATGTAAGCTACTGTATCTAGGCGTACATGTATTAGTTAGTATATAAGTTATTAATAATGGAATATTTTAATGGGAATGCTTCAAAATTCTGCAATATTCAGTGTCAGAGAATTTTATGCGAACTATTTTGAGATTTTTGTATAACATATAATTATAAATTAATTTCGTAATCACCCATTAGTTCCAGTAATAAAGTTATTTTGACCGATTTTACCAATAAATATTTTAGTTCCTTGATATTAGAATATAAACATTGAATGTGTATTTCTTTATAATGGCACTTAACATCATCATTATTTATGTGAAGGGCCTTCTTTACACGACTAAGTGTAATATGAGATGCCTTCGTTTCAGCTAATTTAAACCGCATAAGGGAAGACCAGGAAGGAAAATACACCAATGGCAAACTTGTATGTAAAAATGTAGATAAATGATAAGGCTGTGCTTATTTCACTATTATGATTTTCAACTCTAGTAGTACTGTATTTGGTTTTCTTTAAAGTATTGTTTCGTTGTATATGGAATTTTTATTCTGAAATAACGTAATCAATCAACAAACTTGGTTTTTATACATTTATTGCTTAAAATAAGTATAAAAAGCAAACATATAACTTGTCATTCAACAATTGCACAATAAATTAAAGATAAAAATAAATCAAGATGAATAAATAAGTTATAAATAATGTTAAACAAAAAGAAAATGATATAGAGGTTTTCTTTATTACTTAAAAAAAATATAGGGAGCCACTGAATCCGATTAATATGCCTCTTTCTATTTAAATAACTATTATACTCTTCACAAGAACAAAAACTATAAATGCTACAATTGCTATGTACCAAAGTACATCTTGCATAGTTATATAAATAGCTTTTAAACAGTAGAAAAAAGTAGACAACATTAACAAACAGTATAAGGAAAATGTTCAAATTGAAACTAAAAGACAAGTAGTTACAACCACTTGCTTAAATTTCATTTGGCCTATCATCCACCTTTTGACTACTACATAAACTATTTTCACGATCTCAATTCTTCTGTAGCATAATAATACTAGATTTACTTTACAGTTAGATTTTGCATAACTTTAGCAACTTTTTCAACATCTTTCTTTTGCTGTACATCTTTTACAAGTTTAATGTCATCTAGAGATTTTGATCTTCTACGACGTATAGATCTAATACAAGCAAGGTTTGATTGGTTAGAATTCTCTGTGAATGTGACATCATCCTCATCAGTTTCCATTTTTGTCTCAAAACGTCTTGGATTGTAATACGGCTTGAGATAATACTTTCTAAATCGCCTTTCCCGAGTAGCTTTACTATAGTTCTCTTGCCTCTCCATTCTTGTTGTTGTTGAACAACTGGGACTTTTCTGAGCTTCATCGCTTTCAGTTATTCCTTCTTGTGGAACATATTTGATGGGGCCCAAACCTGTAACAAATGTTGGATTCATGCAAAGAACTTGGTAACTGGAAGAACTTTTTTTGCTTTCTCTTTCATTTTTCCTTTCTCTTTCATTTTTCCTACTTTTCTCCAGCAGAAATTGTTTACGGCTGTCTGTTACAACACTGAGCATGCCCAATTCCTGCAGAGCATTATCCACATTCATGCTTCTTGCTGCTGCCTTTAAAAAAGATAAATGCATAATAATTATTTGTTTACTTGTCCCTCGTATCGTAATCATAATGATTTACAAAACCAGTACAGTATTTAATAACATTAATAGTAATTATCTGAAATTAGAATGACTATAATTATTATTTAAAGCCAAGCAAGTACAACAACAACAAATTATTTAAAAAAAACAATCCATTCCAGATTATGGGGAGTGTAGAACCGGCCTTGAACTGTCATTTTATTGATTTCTGTTGATCGATATGTAGCGCGCCTGGCTGTGTGTGATGACCGAATCGTCCCGCGCGGATTCTTGACTGAATCGGTCCACACTGCACCACCAGCAGGCAGGCTAGGCCCAGCAGGGACGATTCAGCCCAGCCAGGTTTGGCACCCAATATACGTACACTCAACTAACTCAAGTGTATAATATCAAAATATCTTACCCTTTCTTTTAATTAAATTTATATACACTGTACTTCCCATATACCTGCAGGCAGAAGGAGTTTAAAAAGCAATCTAAACGGCTAGCCTAGTTAATGGTTGGTGTTAGTTTAGTAATGTAATGTTTACGTATATAGCGCCCTCATTACCGAAGGACGCATCCACACACGCGCCAATAAAAATCTTTATACCATAAAAAAACAACGTATTTTTTATTTACGTTTAGTGTATTCAATAAATAAATCCAAACTAAAAAAAATGCATTAATGCATATTTTTTCCATTCCTATATTATGTTTTAATTATTTTTTTGCAAAAGAAATTACACAAAGTTTTTACAGTAGAGTATTGATTTAACAAACACACACATTAAAATGTCAGCCTCCTGTAAAATATTTTTTGTTGCTTGTAATACTGTATTCCCATAGTTTTAGCCTAAGTCTACCCATCATTTTTTAATTAATTCATTTGAATCATTCTAAAGGTGAACATGGATGAAGATAGAAGAGCCAGTGGGGGTTTGCTTCTTAAAAACTTGAAATTAGCATCGCATTCTATCCTCGAGTCAATGAATGGACGATCTCCATGTCCAAATTGCAAAGCATCAAGAAAGTTTTATTGCTATACTTGTTATGTACTGGTTGAAGAACTAAAAGATAAAGTTCCACAAGTAAAGGTAAATGTTTACTTTTAATTTCTAACAATACCTAACTAAAGACGGATTGGTAATTATCAAATTAATCTGACATCAACCAATAGAGGGGGTAGGCCAACTTACTACTGAACCTAACTAGATACGCTATATAATAATAAATAATAATAATAATACAGTATTATCATTATTAGGCCTACTAAATAATAATGACAGTAACTATAAAAAAAATGTTGTTGAATATGCCATTTTATTGGTTTGTTTCTATAGAAGTAAATAACTTGATTAAAACTGCAAAATGGCCTATTCAATATTCGATTAATCTTCATTTTTTTAAATGTTTTTGGAGGAAAATATAATTTTTTTGGAATATGGTTATGTTATAAATTAAATACATTTATTGATTTTATATTATCAATATTATATTTTTTTTTATATTTATATATTCATTATTTTCTTTGTAGTTACCATTAAAAATCGACATAATAAAACATCCAAAAGAAATAGATGGCAAAAGCACAGCAGTACATGCTGGGTTAATATCACCCAATGATGTTACTATCTACACCTTTCCATGTATTCCAGATTTTGAGTCATCTGAAAAGGTAAATCATTATATAGTCATCATTAAGTTTTCTTTCATTGCTGGGTTTATACCACCCAATGATGTTACTATCTACACCTTATTATTATTATTATTATGTATTCCGGATTTTTATTCTTCTGAGAAGGTAAATCATTACAGTCAAGTTTTCTTTCATTTTTTAAAATGTTTTGTATATATTGTTTCCTTTACACCCAGTTTATCATGTTCCTTGTTATTTTTCATATTTGACTTGCAGGTAGTGCTCGTTTTTCCATCTAAAGATGCTGTGAAATTAGACGATATTTTTAAAGTGCCAAAAGACGACAAAAAAGAGGGAAAGAAAGACGACAAAAAAGAGGGAAAGAAAGAGCAAATAGATTCCTCTTTCACACGTGTTGTTTTTATTGACAGTACTTGGAATCAAAGTAATCAAATATTCAGAGATGAAAGATTGAAAGGTAAATTATAAAAACTAATATAACAACAAAATACAGTGTTTATCAATATAGAAAAAATTATGATAAATATTTTATTTTGATAGAAACTTTGTAATACATACAGTAATTATAGAAAGGTTAATATTATTGGTAATCCAGTATGTTATTACGATAGAATTATTGGTAATTAATTATTTTATTACAATATAAATGTTAATGCTGCTTCTATTCTAATAGAATTAACATTACGAAGATAAAATAATATTTTGATATCTATAGAAACGATTATCAATAACATTATTATTGATTACATTAGTGAAAAAATATCAATATAGTAAAAAGCAATGGTTATGGTTTGTGACGAATCATATGACGTCATTACGTTTTGTTCTTATTAGGTTTACCTTGTATAATACTGAACAGTAGAGAAACCTGCTTTTGGAGAACACAAAAGGACAAGCCAAACACTTACCTAGCAACTATAGAAGCCATTTATTATTTTCTCGTTGATTATCACAATCTAACGCACGACGATATTCCATATGACGGCCGCTATGATAATCTTCTGTATTTTTACGCGTTTATGTACAAAGTGGTTGAGAAAAGTAATGAGGAGAAAAAACATGAGGGAATGGAAAATATAAGAAAACGAAAACGACAAGATTGGGAAGAGAAAATAAAAAATAAGAAACTTGACAATTTAGATGATGTAGAAAAAGAGAAATGTAAACAAAATAATGATGATTCGAACGAAAAAGCAGGTTCTTCATAATATCAAACAAACCACTATTAAATCACTCGTCGTCACTGTTCGTAATAGCCTATATATTGTACCCTTTGTTCACACTATACAAGTTTTTCAAATTGAGTTATCGTCGTCACTGTTCGTAATAGCCTATATATTGTACCCTTTGTTCACACTATACAAGTTTTTCAAATTGAGTTATCGTCGTCACTGTTCGTAATAGCCTATATATTGTACCCTTTGTTCACACTTTACAAGTTATGATGTTCAAATTGAGTTTTAAATGTTTTTTTTTATTGCTCTAATAAACAATCAACACTTTGATAAACATAAATGAATCATAGAAGGTACACCTGATTCTTGGGAGCAGACGGCAATTTATCTCTCAAATTACTAGATTGTTCAATGCCGCCGGTTTGGTAACCCACGTAAACTTTTATTAGCTTATGATTGATTATACTATAAGAAACAACAATAGAGACTCTGTATTTGGTCTTTAGATTCAAGTCCATTTTGTTTTTTGACCTCTTTATGTAGAACAGGTGTCCATATTTGTTGTTAAGGAGTGTAGGCCAGGTGACTGGAGTCCTACTTTAAAAAAGACATAACCCTTAACCATGGTTTTCGTAAGACCTGTTCTGCGCATATTATATTGATTGAGGATTATCTTTATGTGACCAAATAAAATGGAAAGCGATTAAACACCGATGTATCTTCTTTTAATCACAACAACTACGATATCTCACTCCGTGTTCATTTCTTTCTTTTTCTTTCATTTATTTGGCATCTCAATACATAACATAATAAAATACATCAATAATATATATTATCACCTTAAATATTAAAATACATCAAAAAAGCAAATAAAAATGGCGGGATTAATGAAGTCTGACGATGCACGGGAAAACACATAAAGTCGTTTAAAGTAAAACAACTTAATTCCAATGTGGTCCCTAAAAAGATAGTAATTATAATTTTAACAAAACAAACATTATGAGACGGGGTTCATAAATATATAAGCAAAACATCTGATATAATGGCAAAATAATAATTTATGTTTAAATTTGAAATATTGTTTCAATTCAGTTATAAATTTAGATGTGTTGGAAATTTGTTTAATATAGTCAGGAAGGTTATTCCATTCTCTGATTGCATTAAAATAGAATGTATTGCATTCTATGCCTTGGACTTTAGGTACAACGAAATTGAATTTACTACCACGAGTGAAGTGACCATGTAAGTTATTAACTCTACGAAAGTTTTCATTTAGGTATGAAGCACTTCTGCCCATAAATATCTTATGAACTTGGCTAATTTGCAAGAACTTTACTCGATATTTTACATTTAACAATCCATAATCGTCTAATTGATCAGCACCTATATGTCTTCTGGGTCCTCCTTTTATGAGTCTAACCATTTTGTTTTGAGCAATTTGTAGTTTTCTTTGGATAGCTTTACTGGTTCCACAGAACCAAGAAGATGCAGCATAATCAAAAACACATTGGATGAGAGCAGAGCATAATAGTTTACGATTCTTACAACTTAGTATCTTACGTTGGCGGTACATAAACTTAAGCCTATTATTTATTTTCTTAATGGTTTTACATGCATATTCAGAACACGTTAAATTTTGATCTATTTCAATACCCAGATACTTGACACAATTACTAGTGTTGATATTGTTACCGTTTGTTGAGACATTAACATTTTTAGTTTTTCTCTTAGAACCAAATAGAAGGGTAATGAACTATATCAATATATCATGAGAATAGAAATTGACATACATGATATAAGTTGGGCTACGTGCAATGTCGACGACGATCCTTGTCCGTACAAGCCGGAGTTACAAAAGTAATTACAAATATTGAAAATACAGAATAATACGATTTTACCGACCTACTTGTTAATTCGTGTGACTTTAGTGTTAGAAGGTGATTGCAAGTACATGACTAGCGTGTCTACCACTTACAAAACATCTGTTGTTAAACAACAAAATATCTTTTCAACAATGTTGTACTATGTAGTCAAATAAATTATGTCACTTTGTGGTGTCGGATGTAAAATACACAGGCCAAATACAGTTGAAACAGTTGGTTGCTTTATATTTTAGAACTTGACATGAGGACTACTACAAACGGCATCACAAAAAGTGTTAAACCATCTCTGGCTACATTATGGTTGACCAATAACAAACCAATATTTGCTAAAAAATGGGCTACAAACCCCGTGTAATCACAGTTTATTATTTAGGCCTATGCTGTCCTTTTTATCGGTCAATTAACACAAGTAGTAATACAACGATTACAAAATGTGAAGTTGAGACTGAGGCCATGGCCAACCAGTGAACTTCATAGTACTAATATATATAGGCCAGTTGTTCGCTTTCTTGACCAGCAGTCGTTAATGTAATTCCCACCCAATCTTCTGTTTGTATTTTTTTATAGTTACCGTACTAAATACAGATGTGGTATCATTCCATCCCTTTTTTTACTCTGCTGTTATTAACATGGTATGATTTGCTGTCTACATTGCTGTTGGTGTATTTGATATTAATAGGCCATATTAGTATTACAATGATTAAGTAGCCGTTTCGATATAAATATTCATAGAATGACGTTAGACTACAATATTTATAACAATGCTACTGATTTTTTTCGAAATTAATGTATATATGTGTATATTTATGACGAAACATGATTCTATAGTGAATATTAAACAAACTTTACAGTACCACACATTATTCATAACACCCGCTGAACACCAATAAAGACGCCGCAATACATTTGAAAAAAATGACCGAAGCAAAACGTCAATAAATAATGACAATACATATTGACAGAAGATGAAGCATAGAATAAGCCTAATAAAGACATGCATCTTTTCTTAGAAATTATACGGCACTAAAATTTTGATTAAAACAAATTTATGATAGAAATGTTATATAAAATCTCGAATTTGATGTTTTACTGTACATAGGCCTAATTGCTTTTATTTTTATTAACATAATTTGTGGATTAATATGAAACCCTGAAACTCATCAAAGAATCTAAAATGTTGGGTCCTCCTCGACTCATCATCCTGAGTATTATTGGCTATACTTGTTGCGGTCGATTGACGTAGTATAAATTGACAGAGAGTACATTCACTATATTGTTCTGCATTATAACCAATCAAAAAGGTTGGTTGTGGTCAAGTGACCTGATATCGTGAAACGTCAACGTTAAAACAAAGTCAACACTAAACTTTATCGTATACAATACATGGTGTCTCCTGTGTCTACGCAAATCAAACTATTGGATTGACTAGGTGTTTATTGTGGTGAAATTCGTAGTTTTCGAATTCAGTAAAACAATAGTCGGTAAGTAATACAAGCATTATGTTAAGATTTATCTCTAATTTTTAAGTTAAAGAATATTTCTTGCCGTAAAATTGCCTTCTTTATTCAGAATTGTTTTTTTAACGGATTGTGGAATCAACTAAACTGAACCATATTAGTTTTACTATACCATAAAGTTTTCTTTAAAGGCAATAAGATTATTATGGATTGATAAATAATCAACATAATACCGTACACTATATCTTCATTGTCCCAAGTGATTGCTTATGTTCAAAATGATCTGGATACCAATTTGTATTGAATTGATAAACGAGCGTTCTCGATCATTTTTGTTTCAATTTAAACAAATTTCACAAAAATAATGTCGTTCATACATAATGTCTTCTTTTTCACATTAAGGAATAACCGTCTCTATGCCAGTTGTTGTTATGTATGAACAAATTTTATTATAACGCTATTAAAGCCTGGAACAATTATTCCTATTAGGCCTAAAGAAATCGTCCAACATCACACAGTATACTTTTAAACAGACTCTAAAATCATAGTCTAAGGGTACAATACTCCCATAATCTGGAGTCACTGCCTTTTAACTGTATGTTGTGTCTTTACTTGAATTTGTATGTTCAAAAAATGTTAAAACCATTTTTTAATAAAAATTGTTAACATTTTAACTCATAGTTTTTTTTTACGTCTTGGATTATTCATTTTGAATTTCTTCTTTTATAATTTGTGTATGGAAGTGGAATTTGTTTTTCGTGTTTTGGACCCACATGGAATGAAGTATTTTACTTGTTGAGATCAACTATTACTGTTGTACTGATTGTATAATTGTTTTATATGTTTATATTGTATTTATCTGTGTGACTCTGGTTAATAAAGTCAATCAATCAATCAAATTAAGTGGTTTAGTGCATTAATTGTTAACATTTTTTTTATAGATAAAATGGTAAAAAGAAGTTGGTGTTATTTATTGTGCTTATCAATGTTCCTCACATGTATTCTTACAACTGATGCTATTCTAGGAGTAAGTATACTTTTGAAGAAAAAACAGAATGATAAAACAAAATAAAAATCAATCTAATTGGATTGAACGATTTAAATTACCGGTTAAAAACAATTTTTTTATTTAATTTTGTTTAGTCAAGTAGAAGACGACGATCATCAGCGAGTCATTCCAAACGACTTCGAAGAGAAGAAGTAATTATTGGAGTAGCACCAACGTACGACCCAAAACAATCGGCTAAAATGGATGAAATCAGAGAAGAAGTAATTATTGGAGTAGCACCAACGTACGACCCAAAACAATCGGCTAAAATGGATGAAATCAGAGAAGAAGTAATTATTGGAGTAGCAACAACGTACGACCCAAAACAATCGGCTAAAATGGATGAAATCAGAGAAGAAGTAATTATTGGAGTAGCAACAACGTACGACCCAAAACAATCGGCTAAAATGGATGAAATCAGAGAAGAAGTAATTATTGGAGTAGCACCAACGTACGACCCAAAACAATCGGCTAAAATGGATGAAATCAGAGAAGAAGTAATTATTGGAGTAGCACCAACGTACGACCCAAAACAATCGGCTAAAATGGATGAAATCAGACATTTTGTAAAGGAAGGCAAAATAAATAAAAATATAATCAATAATACATCTACGCCGCTACAAGATTCGTGATTTCTGTATTTTCTAACAGGATAGTGAATAATGAAACAATGAGTTACTCTATGTCGGGGAGAAGATCGCAAATCACGGATGGATAATTGACGTTATAATATATGAGTAATCCTTAAAAACTGATTTAAATGGTGAAATTGTATTCTGCTGATGAAGTTCCGACCGTTCGCGTATCAGTATACCGTTAAACGTGCTACCCGTGGATCCGTCCTGAGTAGGCCTATTAATAATAACGAAATATACGCACGTTTTCTCTGCTGATGGAGTACCGGAGCCTTAACTGAAATGACGGATAATATTGTGAATGATGTACTTTTTGTTTATAGGCATTACTCCTACATTACGTTTTAAATGTTGTCATTCATCATCATATGTTCATATGTAATTTAATCATTGGCTGTCAAATTGGAGAGCGCACGTGCCACCATCCGTACCATTTAATGTTATACTGTGCATATCATGGACTTTGTGTAAGATAATGATATTTGATCCGAAAGGGTAAATGTATATATAAAATCATGTAAATAAAGATATAACGTATTTATAAAAGGATTAGTAATTATTTAAATGTTGTATTAGCTTTAATAAACGTGTACTAATCAATTTGTATAGTAAATACCGGTTAATACTTGATTAATGATTTATACAAAAACAGAACACTAAACCTACGGAACAACGCTCATCGTTTAATGCGTCCATTATTCATGCATGGGTGCATTCGTCCTAACGGTTTGACGTCATACAGTTATACGTAATGCGTACGTATGTGTACGTAAAATTAGCATACATTCCTGAATGGCCTACTCGTTTTTGCACAAACTAAATATTTTTACAGGAGACCTACTCAATAGTAACGCGCAACTCGGTGATTTCCGGGCCGTCAATGTAGGGTTCACGTCTCGTTGCGTTTTCTTTCTGAATTCTAAAATGTATTATTATAATATTGGTTAACGTATAAGTTTGGGGGAAAATAAAATGTACGTGTGGTCGTTCAGTAAATAGCCGATGACTGAATACGGTTATTCAACAGGAATCTACAAGTCGTTGTTTGTAGGTTCGTGTTGAATTGACTATGACTATTACGACGACGATGTAAGCACGTAAACCACAGATATACCAAGAGGGTGAAATAAAAACAATCATTGAATATTGATAGTACAATTCCGATCCATATTAAAAAAAATGTGGATTAATCAATTACTCCAATTTAGTGTGAATCCTTACGTAGAAATGATCGGGTTTTCAACACTCAATAGGCGGAGGTCTACAGTGACAGACCATAAATGCCACACGTCGATGACAAACGAAATGTAAACATTGGAATTGCCTATTTAACCGTGTTTTATGCCTGATTACAGAACTAAAATACAGAGCTACCTTTCATTACAAAAAAGATTGAGTGGAGAGACCAGTTTTTATCCTGTGTTACCATATTTTGCCGATATATCTGTACTGTTATTAGGTTATTCGGTAACGGTATTTATACTAAACTGCGCACGTCTAAAATGATGTTTCGAGTTCCATTTTACACACAATTAAGAGTTGTATTGGTGTTGGTATCTTGGGTAAGTATAGGCTGCATGTTAATTGTAAAGATGTAATCAAGCACACGTCTAAAGAACGACTTTGTCGGTATTGAATTGAAGCAATTATTATGACGAACATTCAACAGCCATGAATCATGATAAATATTCCTTAATCTGAAATACTTTGAGGTCTTACGACGGTAAATATGACGAAATAATATTAAATTGATCATATAGCGTCGATAGGTAGACCGATAGAATTTAGTAGTAAAATAGAATTCTTACATTATTAACTCAATAACCAAATAGGCCGATACTTTATTCTTCATTATTTACTCCATAACCAAATAGGCCGATACTTTATTTTTCAGTGCTCGTTTGGTAGAAGTCAGGGTAAGTATATGGACTTATTAAAGGACTCATTGAATATTAAAATATAATCAACATTGAATGGTTCGAGTTGTTCTTTTTGGGTTAAACAAGGTAATATATCAGATGTTGAAATGTATCTTGTAATTATTGCTAGTATGTGATCCTCGGCCGTGTTTAAACTATGGTATTTGTACCGACAATCAGGACGGTTCGTTTACATGTGACTGCCGGGGTACTGGATATCTAGGAGAAACATGTAACATAAGTGAGTATCATGTATTGTATTACAATTAGTAACAATAATTACTGACTGTTGATAATGTCTATGTTAAACTTATGATGACGTAATAAAGTAGCACACAAGAAACAACCGATATAACTATAAACTGATGTACGACGTTTATGTGTAGGAAATCCATGCGCACCTTCACCATGTCAAAATAACGGAGTGTGTTCAATTGTTGACGATGAGGCATATTGTTCGTGTGGTGGCACAGGCTACGTTGGAGAATTCTGTAACGAAGGTGCGTAATAGTGTAACATACTTAATTTTAATGATACGTACAAAGAGAACACATTTTTGTATAATGAATTTCGATAATAATAAAGTTCAAGTTCAATACCAGTAATAAATAGGAATCTATGAATATATTTTAAGATAAGAAGACATAATTACATTGCAATTTTTATTATCATCGATTCATAATATCAAACGTCGATAAACATCGATAAAACATTATTTTGATGTACTTAAACTACCATTTTGTTAGACGATCCATGCTCACCTAGTCCATGTGAGAACAATGGTGATTGTGTTGGTAATGGTTCTGCCTCATTTATATGTGAATGTGCCGGTACTGGATACAGGGGACATCTCTGTCGAGAGGGTTAGTATACATGAATTGTTAACATTGTTCTGCCTCCTTTATGTGAATGTGTCGGTACTGGATACAGGGGACACCTCTGTCGAGAGGGTTAGTATACATGAATTGTTAACATTGTTCTGCCTCCTTTATATGTGAATGTGCCGGTACTGGATACAGGGGACACCTCTGTCGAGAGGGTTAGTATACATGAATTGTTAACATTGTTCTGCCTCCTTTATGTGAATGTGTCGGTACTGGATACAGGGGACACCTCTGTCGAGAGGGTTAGTATACATGAATTGTTAACATTGTTCTGCCTCCTTTATATGTGAATGTGCCGGTACTGGATACAGGGGACACCTCTGTCGAGAGGGTTAGTATACATGAATTGTTAACATTGTGTTAAGCACGATTCGTTCAAAAAATGTTATATAGTTATAAACTTACAATGGACATGTTGTTGATATTATAGACGATGTGTGTTCTCCAAGCCCTTGTAATGGTGGAGTTTGTTCTTATTCTGACAAACAACTTGGTTTTACCTGTGACTGTCAAGGAACCGGAAAGCGTGGACAACTGTGTGATGAAAGTAAGTGGCCGCGTGTGACGTCACGTTGGACTTGTGACGAATAAGCGTCCTCATCATCTTCACCATTACAGTATTATGATTATTTGTTATCACAAGGATACATTTTATTTATTTCAGACGACTCGTGCAAACCAAATCCGTGCAGAAATTATGGTGTATGTGAACGTCTTTCGGAAACGGCATTTAAATGTCACTGCAACAGCACATCATACTTAGGAGATTTGTGTGACGAACGTAAGAAAATTTTGAGATGACGACAGATTCACGATCATCTTGATATTATAACTTGTTCGAAGTTAATTAAAAAGTAGTTAATATCATAATTAATAAAATTGATTTTTGTTTTTGCAGCTGACCCATGCTACCCGTCACCTTGCTACTATGGAACGTTTTGTAGAAGTTTTTCGCTGACGGATTATATATGTCTGTGTGACGGCACAGGTTACACTGGTGTTCATTGTGAGAAAGGTTCGCACTCCACTAGAGTTATGTTGAAATCTTTTATAAAAATTGCAGTTCGAAGTGCCTAATACGGTACTAGCACTGTAAAATATATTAGCAGATAGGGCATCTAATTTTAATATACATTTGATTTTAGACAACCCATGTATCCCGAATCCTTGTCAAAATGACGGAACGTGCAGATTAGACGAGGAGTATAACATGTTATGCAACTGTACGAAAGGATTTGAAGGCAGTACATGCGGCAGTAAGATAATTTATTTAATTATTATTCCATTATATAATATTGAACGTGTAAAACGGACATTACACGTCTATCAGATTTTTCCCCCTACAAACAATACTCGTTCCTGGATCTTTGATAACAGATATTAGCTTGACATATCATTGTTAATCAGCTGAGTGTGTTTTATTTTTTTAGTAGGCCCACCCCAAATAATGGAAAGCAGTACGGAAATGACCACGAGTTACCGCATTTATGACGTCACCAAGACGCCATGGAACACGGATAACGTCAGAACGAGTGACGCTGTGAAATCTACGAATGACGACAGAATGATAACAGCGAGCGAGGAAACACTGCCACCAATCGGTCAATCACCACCCACTGGTGTTGGAACGTCATCTATGTTAAAATCACATGTTTTACTTATTGTTCTTTTATATCATTTAACGGTACAATAGGCCCATTAAAACCTCGTTACCCCAACGTTGCTAAATTTTGATTTTGAAAGATTCAATATAGGAGGCCTAATATATTATTATTATTATATATGCGCAATTATCAAGTAGGCCATGTGGCTGTTTTCAATCGTTTATTAGGTCCTATTAATTTGTGAATACTCAGGAGGATTCAATGTATTTTAATACATTTACTGTATAGCATATTGATTATTATGATTATAGAATTCTTTTAATGGTTTTTTGTTTTTCAAAACCCGATGGAGAACTCTCGACAAATTTTCGCTGACTCGCACTTTTTGTACAATATCAGTGTTTGCTACGTACTTCTTACCGACTAGCATAGATTGCAATTAACATGGTCACGTGGGGCGTTGTCTCCAACGAATCGCATGCTTCGCTGGCTTGCAGTTTATACCCATCAGACAGACGTTTATTTAAAAGTACACCCATTAGTACTTAGACTGTATTAAATTGATAACCATATATAATATGTTTTACAACTTTTAGCACTCAATTAAATTATTGTTATGATTTATTTATTGTGTGACTTTCATTTCAACCTCTGATTTGTTTTTCTACGATATTGAGGCATTTTGATACTTGAACCTCTTTTATGAAAATGTATTAAAAAGCTAAAATTTGCAAACGGCTCACAAAATGGATGAACGAACCCAAACCCGATTTGAGGCTAATTTGTAATATTTATTTTTCACAAAAAAAAATTCCCCAGAATTTCGAAGCCCAGCTGAGAGAAATCAAACCAAAGCATTTCCCGTTCGCTACTATAACACGACACACTGTTTGAACATCTGGCATTTGTATATGGTGCAAGATCCTCTATTAATGGTATTTTTTTTGTATTGTCTCATTATAATTACCACTCTTTTTATTGTATTGCTTTACCATTGATAGAAACTAATAAATGTTAAATTAATTGTAATTAATTAATTAATTATTAATTGGTGCTTTTTCGTAATTCTAAAATTTACGTCATAAATATGCATATTCATCATCGTCATCTAAGATTTGTTAATCTATAGTTATATGAACAAGATGACCGGTTAGCTCAGACAACAGTCGCATGAGCGTCGTATTAATAACACGAATGTCATGTCATGGGTTCGAATCCCATGTTGGTCGAAATACCTTCTTCATTCAACCACACATCATGTGGCCGGAAGGCATCTGATTATGTTAGGACCCGGCCGCGGAGGAGCACTAAAACAAATGTTTTCTTCCGTGTGTATCGCCACTTTTATTTGATCTCGAAAATGTTATGTTTAGCGCCCTCAATTTTAATAACGCCAGCCTTCAGGGGAAAAAATAGAACACATCCACATGCTGCTAGCCCTGCTGCTGCTGTACTACTAGAAAATGGCAGGTAGCAGGTACCGTAGTTTTCTTCGATTATGCCAGAATTGGGCATTGGATTCTACAAAAGAAGGTCGTGATTTAGGAGCACACATTCGAAAAAAAGTGGCAGAAGGCTTTAAGCACGGGGAAAACACAAGGGTTTGAAATTTGAAATTGTTCCTTCTTGCCAGTCAGCAGAGCCTACTAGCTAGGCGGCCTAACCTACTAGGCCTAGGTAGATAGAAAAGGCCAGCAGTAGGTAGGAGGGGAGGCGGGGGATATAATAATATTATGCAGTGACTAATAATAGGCCTACTACTAGCCTAGGCCTAGCCTCCTAGGCCCAGTGGCCTATTATTAGTACTGATACCTACTCAAATCACTGTAGTAACAAGGTAAGTAGTAGGGAACTATAATTATATTAATATAAAAGTATTTTCTTTCCAATTAATTTACAAATTAATAACTTAATAACATAAATCAGTATAATAATATTTTTATAAATTAAAATTATTGTTTTTTTTTTCAATGACAATGATACAGATTGATTAAATGGGTAGGCTACCACCATTCCATAAATCATCAACCAAGAATTTTTCACAATCTCAATTTTTTAAATTTAGTTTACCTAGCGTTACTTATCATAAAAGGTATCATAAAAAATGATTAATAAATATATTATATATAGATATATGAATAAATCTTTTAATTTTATTCTCTAATTACTCAGAATGTTTGACCCTGGAACTGGAGGGAATAAACTAATATTAATAATAATAGTTTTCTTTCTGTCCTTATTCCTACTAAACTTGATAAATGTTCTTGTCTAGGTGGATGAGGTTGAGTGCCAACGCTTGTACAATGCACTGGATAAGCTGTCTACAAATTATTATAAGAACAAGGTGACAAAATGTTATAAAACAACTCATTTTACAAAAAATGTATTTGACTTCATAACTACAGTAAGGCCTATGCTGTCTTTATTTACTGTATACATTTTTGTCTTTTAGTATCCAACAGTGAGCAATTTAGGAGGATCGCTTGGTTTAGATGTTGAGGATTGTAGACTAGCCATGTCTACAGGTTTGTATTCAAGTTTAAACAGACATTTTAAAATGCATTTTTGAATTATAGTAAAAATATAAAAACTGAAAGAATAATTTTATAAAATACTAATAATAATATTAATAAATAATAAATGTAGCTTTTAGTATAGCACATTATGCAAAGCCTCAATGCGGTTAACATAATATGATAGTTTTATAGATTTAAATGTGAAATTTGATCAAATACAGAAGGTAAAAGGAGTAATAATAACATAGGAAATCAATTATTATTAAATATTTCAGAGTCTATAAAAGAGCTAGATGAAATGACTAAAAGCTATTGGACCAAGATGAAAGAGTTTGCAACAAAGCATGATAGGTAGTACAAAGTTACAGATACCACTACCAAGAACTACTACCAGAATGATGATAGGTAGTACAAAGTTACAGATACCGCTACCAAGAACTACTACCAGAATAATGATAGGTAGTACAAAGTTACAGATACCACTACCAAGAACTACTACCAGAATGATGATAGGTAGTACAAAGTTACAGATACCACTACCAAGAACTACTACCAGAATGATGATAGGTAGTACAAAGTTACAGATACCACTACCAAGAACTACTACCAGAATGATGATAGGTAGTACAAAGTTACAGATACCACTACCAAGAACTACTACCAGAATGATGATAGGTAGTACAAAGTTACAGATACCACTACCAAGAACTTCTACCAGAATGATGATAGGTAGTACAAAGTTACAGATACCACTACCAAGAACTACTACCAGAATGATGATAGGTAGTACAAAGTTACAGATACCACTACCAAAAACTACTACCAGAATGATGATAGGTAGTACAAAGTTACAGATACCACTACCAAGAACTACTACCAGAATGATGATAGGTAGTACAAAGTTACAGATACCACTACCAAGAACTACTACCAGAATGATGATAGGTAGTACAAAGTTACAGATACCACTACCAAAAACTACTACCAGAATGATGATATGTAGTACAAAGTTACAGATACCACTACCAAGAACTACTACCAGAATGATGATAGGTAGTACAAAGTTACAGATACCACTACCAAGAACTACTACCAGAATGATGATAGGTAGTACAAAGTTACAGAAACCACTACCAAGAACTACTACCAGAATGATGATAGGTAGTACAAAGTTACAGAAACCACTACCAAAAACTACTACCAGAATGATGATAGGTAGTACAAAGTTACAGATACCACTACCAAGAACTACTACCAGAATTAATGTAGTACAGCTTGCTTGGTACAAGTACTTTGTGAATTCTTAGACACAAGCCAAGAGTTTACTAGTCGGATCAGTGTTGTTTAGGGCGTAGAACAGTACTCATTCACAGAGTAAAGATACTTTTATACTGTACCTTTAATTTTACAGGCAGTATTAAATATAAGGCGATGTGATGTATATCTGTACTAGTATTGTATATATCAACAGTTAAACTTGCTCCAAGTCTGTAGTTATTGTTTCTTTTTTTGTTAGTTCACCGAAGTATTATACTTATGAAACGCCATATGTGCCAAAATGTATATTTTTTTTTTTTCGCTAATATAAATTACAATCAAGGTCTAGAACCTGAGTAATCAACAGTGTCAGTCTTCCTTTAGGTAAATCATAATAATATAAAGTTTGCTTTCGCTGCCTACTTTAATAGCTTTATGAAAAATAATGGAATAAAAATCTCAATTGAAAAAGGAAGAGTGTGTGTTTTGTGCTTGGTTCCCAATAGATTGATGGTTCTGTGTATAAGCATCTCTGCATAATTTCATTAAGATGTTTAAAGCGTTGTGTAGACTAACTACGCCCAGAATCTAAACCGTAAAATTGATGCCTTTCGTCTTAAGCGAGTTGACCAATGACAAGCGACAGTTTGAAATAATCCATCGCTTGTGATTGGTCAACTAGGATACAACATAGGGATGTTAAGTGAGTTGACCAATGACATGTGACAGTTTGAAATAATTCATCGCTTGTGATTGGTCAACGTTGCATCTTTGTGTTGAGTCTCTAATGGGAAAAGCTTGGTTCCCACAAGGATACAACACATGGATGTTAAGTGAGTTGACATGTGACAGTTTGAAATAATTCATCGCTTGTGATTGGTCAACGTTGCATCTTTGTGTTGAGTCTCTAATGGGAAAAGCTTGGTTCCCACAAGGATACAACACATGGATGTTAAGTGAGTTGACATGTGACAGTTTGAAATAATTCATCGCTTGTGATTGGTCAACTAGGATACAACACAGGGATGTTAAGTGAGTTGACCAATGACATGTGACAGTTTGAAATAATTCATCGCTTGTGATTGGTCAACTAGGATACAACACAGGGATGTTAAGTGAGTTGACATGTGACAGTTTGAAATAATTCATCGCTTGTGATTGGTCAACTAGGATACAACACAGGGATGTTAAGTGAGTTGACCAATGACATGTGACAGTCCAGATAATCCATTGCTTGTAATTGGTCAAATGACTTGTGTTGGGTCCTAGTGATAACCAAGCTTAATCAATCTCTTGTTTACATTAATTATTGTTGGACCTGATTCTGAATTATGATGTTGCACTTTGCGTCATATAATCATCTGCGATGTCATTACAATACCAGCAAGGGCATTTATTGACTCAAACGGAAAAAGCTGACCGGTATGTAAATTGACAGTTTTTGTATCAGCTTACCAGATTAGAAAGACAAAGATAAAAAAATAATAAACTAGAATTCAACTAACTTAAACTTTATTACCATAATTTTCTGACAATAAATAAAAAAGGTCTACTGGAAAAATACAAACACTGTCAAAAAGATAAATTAGGGATTATGTATTTGAATGTAGTACACTATGTCAGAAATCCAAAATACAAACACTGTCAAAAAGATAAATTAGGGATTATGTATTTGAATGTAGTACACTATGTCAGAAATCCAAAACCTCCTTTCATGTACTCATCATGGTTGTATATTGACTTGAGTACAGTAGACAAACCACAATCTTGAATCAAGTCAATTTTGTATATGATAAATTATACTTGCTTCATATCGAACTAGGTGCCACCTGGAAATGCCGGCATGACAGAAAGTAAATGCGCATCCTACAGTGAACATAATATAGGGGTAATTATTAAAAATAACCTCCACAAAATAGTCGCATTTTATATAATATAAAAAAATCATACAGTATATTGCCCATACATTTTTAAAAGAACCATAAATGAGGTCATATACCCTTTATAAACAGGCATATTTGTATTAGTAATGCTTTATATCCAATATGGTTCCCAAAATAGATGAAATTGTAGAAAATGGTCCGAGTTAAATATTGGAAATATACATATATCATGGTAATTAATATGGGGGAAAGGCATAATGTTTCAAGGGCCATCCTTAAGCAACTTAACATACGTAAATGTTTCAATGCTTTTATAATATAAATTGTATATATTCGTGCATAACTACAGTTGCTAATTTTATACTTTATTTTATACAGCTTTTCAGAACAATTTTAAAATTAAGTATGATTGTAAATATTTTGCATGACAATAATTGTAAGCTTAGTAAAACCAACTGGTGTACACATTAACATATGTTAAACTACTGTTTGTCACCAATATTTACAAAGCATTTATTTTTACGGTACTACTTTATTTTGTTGATATTTATGTAAATTCCCTTTCACTTAATACAACTGGTGCAATGAGGGTCCAACCATACAGAAGTACACACAACCAACATGATGAAATCTTCACCCACACTGCTCCACTACTTTCAGTGAACTGGCTATCAATGCTTGATGAAGGTCTGATAAAAAGAAGTGATTAATGAGTATTAAAACTAAAATATAAAACTTGACAGTAATGAATGAATGAATGAACAAGGGTTTTAAAAGCAATGTATGATGTAAAATTACTGCAGTTACTCACTTGAGCCAATTGGTAAGTGTCATCATTATATACAATGTAGCCAAGAAGAGAAGCAAATGAAAAAAAGAGTAACTGTAAGCCACGGCATCCTCCTCATCATCCCACACAGTTTGTCCGGTTTCTGCATCACCACTATTTCCACCAGACTCTGATACAAAACATTTTTTAATTTTAATGTAATGAAAGCTGCCATAATGTGTTAAATACTAAGTGACTATTTGTGTAACCCTATAAATATAGTGTTAGGGTTAGGGCGTTCAGAGAGAAACCTCATGGGTTGAGACTCGTGTTGTATTGAGGAGTCCAGCGGTGGCTGATACAATAAAGTTGTTTATAGCTACTGTATGTCTCTCTATTTCTAATAAATGTCAACAATCATTATATGATCTACAGTTACACTGGTGATGATCAGATGCAAAATATTTAAACTAACATGAAAAATAAAATTACAAAAACATACCTTTTGAGTTTGCTGAAGAGTCGGAGCTTAGTAACACTTTCTGTCAACAAAAACAAGTAATGATTGTTAATGGTATAGTGTTCAAGCAATTCAGTATCTGGGACTGATACTAAGGCAAAAACAAGTAATGATTGTTAATGTTGTTGTGTTCAAGTAATTCAGTATCTGGGACTGATACTAAGGCAAAAACAAGTGATAATAGTTAATGTTATTGTGTTAAAGTAATTCAGTATCTGGGACTGATACAAAGGCAAAAACAAGTGATGATAGTTAATGTTATTGTGTTCAAGTAATTCAGTATCTGGGACTGATACAAAGGCAAAAACAAGTGTTATGTTGTTGGCATATCCCCACTACTTAAGCTAAAAGGCTGATACTAGGTATTTGTTATTTATTTTCAGATAAAGAAAAAAAAAATCTGAAAAAAATATAAATACTAATAATCTAGAGTAATTTACAAAAATGAGCAAGCAATTCATTGATTATTTTTCCCATTGGGAAACTCTATAATAATAAAACAACAAAAACATACAGGTATTTTGAGGCCTGTTAGGCCAACATTTTAGGCCTAAGCAGTAAATAATAGACAAACGTTCACATATAGTTAAACAATAAATTGTTATTCATAGTGGTAATCAACAACATACAATGGAAAGTGAAATATTTAGTGAGTAGTCAAGGCAGTGCATAATGCGGCATACAACGCTTGTTGATATGAATATGAAAAGAAGTGAGTGTGCTACAAGAATGCTATGATTAATTAACATTCTACCAACTATTCAGGGGTTAAGTAACAAAGGGTCTACCAACTAACACAAGGTGAAATTATCAAAAGCACACATTTCCATCTATTCATTCAGACTACAGATTCAAAAACCTTGTTAACATTCTACCAATTATTCAGGGGTTAAGTAACAAAGGGTCTACCAACTAACCCAACCTAATATCCATCCATCCATTCAGACAGACTACAGATTCAAAAACCTTGTTAACATTCTGTGATGCTTACCTCATTTGCACCATAAAATGTTACTTCCTACAAACAAAATAACAAAGTATCATTTTTAACCATTTTCTTAATTTGCACAACAAAATTTCAGTATAAATCAACATTTTTTCTCCCACAACTATGGGTTTGAGCATTTATCACTAAACCAAGGATATAATATATAATTGTGTTGCTATTAATACACACACACACTACTTCTTTTCTTGATTCTTGTAATGTGTTGATGGGTTATTAAATGATTTATATCATGATAGTGGTAATCAGTACAAGGCAGTATGCACATGCAAGGTTGGATACAAATGGTATACAATTCCAGCAGTATAGTTAATAAAATCAACCGTGAATACCTGATTTGAATCTGTCCTCTCCAAGCGAGAGAATGTCTTCCAGAATGAACAGATGGATAAGCAAGTAAGAGAAGAGAGAGTATAAATGTAACCAGCACCATTTATTAGAATATATAGTAATTCACAGGGTTTAAGCAGTTTAACAAATATGTGACCATTACACATGTTAGCTTATATTGTAGTGAATAATTTACTTGGTTAGGTGCATTAGCAATGCAGTTAATGTATAACACATTTCCCAAGTGCAATAACTATGTAGTGAATAAACAATTTGTTGCATGTAATGTTACCTGTATGATATTCATAATTAAACTGTAGTACCTACCTCATTACCAGTCAGTTTGCCTACATTGTTGGTGCTGGCAGTACGCATACTGTTGGGAAGAATAATGTATGAATATTATCATTATACATCATTCATTAAACATACAAATGAACTTTAACCAAACAAAGGTTCTTACCAAGCAAATACAATAGATATAAACCAGATGAAAAAGCCAATCCAGCTTTCTGCTTTGACTGCAGATCCAGTGGCTTCACTCAATTGCCCATTGTTTACAGTTGGGAATCCAGGATTACATGCTGTATAATGAAAATGTTTCAGTAAGTCTCTATGCTGTTAGGATTGTATATACAGTATACAAGTCACTGTAAATATGTTTGTTCTCATAATAACTACTGTATGTATATTGTGCTTGTTTAATCCATATTTCTACATTTTGCAATGCTTGTAATAGAATGTACTTTGTACTGACATTGAATGAAACAAATTGTATAATTTGGCAGAACATTCACTACTGATTGGTAAGATAGAGATGAAATGTTAAATAATGATTTTATCCTTGTTTTCTAGAATGTTGATTAATTCTTACCTTTTTCTGTTGAGCTAGTCATTGCGGACCATGTCAAATAGACCACATATAGTGATATCACTGATGACTGAAGTAAACCAGATCTGGGTTGTGCTATTAAATGATACCAAAAACTAGGTAATTACTTTCAACACTTGAATTTAAAAAATGATTATGTGATCAAAACTGATTATGTGTAAGTAGTCTTACCCTCCTGAACTTTAGGTAATATAGCCAAAATTGAGATGCCAATGCACAATGCCATATTGAAAGATATGAAGAATTTGTTCAAACTACAGCTGTGATCTGCATCACCCTAATAATAAATAAACATATTGTATTAAAACAGAGTGCCAATCTACTAAAGTAATACATGTTATACATTATTATTAAAGCAAAAGTACAATGAAAAATGATTTACAATGTAGTAAACGTAGAAAAGGACGATTGCAGTGATGCAAATAGCATAGTTGATGATGGTGAAGAAAAGCAATCCTATAAATGAAAAAAAAAAGATTTTGTTTAGCATACATATTAATTTAAATAAAAAAATCATTTTGTTAATTGAATAGCATGTTACACTTGTAATCATCTAAACTTACCTGATATTAATCAATGAATATAAAGACTTACCAAAGTACCAGTCTCTATTGGCAATTTAAATGATTAAAATCAACTTATTTTTCAAATTTGTAACCATTTAAAGACTAAAAACGCTATCGTAATAGGACCATATAGCATTTATTTTTACATTAAATGTACCTGTAGTTTGTGACTTTAAATTAGATCTAAAAACATATAGAGACTTACCAAAGTACCAGCCTCTATTGTCGGTTTCTTCCACTTTGTCAACCCACTTTTCATTCCAAGTATGAGCAAAGTCAACAATTAATACTAACTGGACCAATATAAAAATGAAGGCTCCAACCAGACCAAAGTAACGCCAGACTAAGAAAGAAAGATATTAGTAGTGGGTATTCAATTAAGTGCTAGATGATTTGAATGCAACATATTTTCACCTTTATTCTTCACCTACCACAAGACATTTGATTATAAAATCAATGTTTAATTATGTTTTAATAAATACAAACATAAAATAAAACATAACAATTTAGTTTACAAACAACACTAACCCTTTTCAAAATCACCAGATGGAATATAAAAAGCTCCAACCCAAAGACCAATCAGAGCAAGGAACTTGAAAAACCAGAATCTGTAGACAAACAAATATTAAATAATTAACTTTGTTGTATTTTATGATTTGCTTGTGATAATTGTTATTATTATTATTATTATTATTATTATTATTATTTAATGATTATAAGACAGACAGTAGCTGAAATACTGTTGTATATTTAGCTGTCCCTAAAAAGTGTCCAGCAAGCAGTTAATGGTCGGCTGTCCACAGCAGTGGGTAGCACTCCACTTATCTATGCACTGTATGTACACAGGGAGTTCATCATCAGTTGATGCTACAGCTGTATCCAATTGTTGTTTCTTAGAACATACCCATTTTGTATTTTGGATCTGGGATCACCACTTGATTTTGTATTAAGCATGATGACAGCGAGCAAGAAGAAGAAACAAGCTAATCCAAAGCAAACACGGTAAACACCCGAGTATCCAGCAACTAGGTCACAATATTCAGCTCCCTCTTCACACACAAACCATAACTAATAACAACAAAATCAAATCAATATCAAATGAATAGAACCTTACAGCGTGTTCACCACATATATTTTCTTCAATGAAAAATCTAGTTTTATTTTGCCTGTAATGTATTGTTTTGTTAAACAGATCTTTTTTGGTATAAAACAATTGCTGACAATTGATTATAAGGCAAGATATTAGGGTATTTGACTTTACTTACATCACTTAATTGCTCTCGCAATCCTGGTATCAACATTATGCAAGATGTGATGGCACCCAACAAGAGGAAAAAACCATACACAAGACGAGTCGATGTAGAGTTTTTGCATGAAGGGCAAGCACTGCAACAGCAGCTACATGCTGCTGCACCACAACAACAGGCCAACTGCAAATAAAGTAGTTCAATGTTTTTAATATTGATGCAGTCTACAGTATTTGTAAAATAACAATCAATTACATGTAACATTTACACAGTGAGTGAGTATAATTATCCGCATCCAAAATCCCCTCTTGAAATGGTTTTGGCATCGGCTTCTTATGTAGGTGTATTATAAAAAAAATAATACATTTTTATGCGCCAAATGTTTATATTCATAAACATTAATATTTCATTTTGTATCATTTCACTTATTTAATCATGTGATTTGCCCATAGGCCTATATATATGGACACAATGATGTCATCATAATATTACACTACTAATAATACTATTACTACCTAAATACTATTTGGGTACATACATAGATTAGACTATTAAGGCTAGCCTAGGCGGTAGGCTAGGAAAGCAGGAGTCTAGGCCCAGGCTAGATAGTAGGCCTAGGCCTGGTCTTAATACTACTAGGCCTAGCCTAGGCCTACTTGCTCGCGAGTGCGAGACAGTCAAGAAGGGTGTGTAACAACTAACATGCAATAATATAATATTTAATAAACATGGCGGCTTATTTTATTTATTAAAATACTAGCTAGGCCTAGGCCTAGGCTAGTTTACTTACTCCAGCCAGTGAGATAACACAACCCATTTCTTGTTATGATATGACTACAATATACGGCAACCTAGAGTAGATACTTAGGAGGCTAGGCCTTCCTATTTAAACGTTTTTTCTACACAGTACAGAAAACAAGACAAAAATACAATGGCGAATAAAATACAGATGATGATGACGAATTTAGTTGTTGACTCACGTGACCGCAACGAATTATTTTAAGGTATGACATCATCAGGCAACACATCTTTCAGTATTAGTATTACCATACTCCATAGAGATATCTCTATGGTATTACAGTTATTTGTTTTTAAATCCCGCCACCGATTCATTTTTTTTCTATTTTTATTTGAACAATTGTACCTTTTTTAATCAAAATTGATAAACAATACCGGTATTACAATTAATGATAAATCAATAATTACAAACCTCTCAGAATGAGTCCACCAATATTGAGAGGTTGTATAGAGGGCGCTAAAAGAAAAAATACATGAAAGATGTATTTGAAAGCAAAAACATGAAAAATGAAGATTAATAACATCAAGCCATTTTGCAGTTTTAATCAAGTTATTCACTTCTGTAGAAAAAATTACTTAAAAACTCCGTCAGGACCATGGAGTTATTTATATTACTACAACTACTCGTTTTCTTCGCTCTACTCTACCTCACTCACTCTCTCTCGCTCCAATCTTTTTATCTTAACGTGTCTTCCTCTTCTGTACTTGACATAAAAACTGCCCTTAAGATGTGACCTATAATTTATTACACAGTATTTATAATAACAACAATAATAATTATAACTATAACAATTATAATAAATAATAATTATTACAATAATAACAACAGTAGTAATGACAATAATAACTATAGTAATGATAACAACAACAGTAGTAATGACAATAATAACTATAGTAATGATAACAACAACAGTAGTAATGACAATAATAACTATAGTAATGATAACAACAACAGTAGTAATGACAATAATAACTATAGTAATGATAACAACAACAACAGTAGTAATGACAATAATAACTATAGTAATGATAACAACAACAACAGTAGTAATGACAATAATAACTATAGTAATGATAACAACAATTTTAAATGTAAATATGTATTTGTTTGTATGATGTAGTATGTTTAAGCGGATATTAGCCCTTGATGGCATTTGCAGCAATAAAGAAATTTAATTGAATTGAATTGAATTACCTCCAAGTATTTTTTGCTTAAATTACGTTTTTTTAGGTAAATTTTGTTTCGATCCAGTTTTTGGTCAAAGTGAATAACTGTTTATGTGAATTTAAAATGACATTCAACAAAAAAATGAACAACAATTATTTTTCAGGGCGACAATGTAATCTTAAAAAAAAAAAATAATAATCTTAAAATAGGTAAATTCCAATTAAGGGATTTTATTCAAGCATCTCGGAGCTTTAGTCATCTATATCCATAAGCATAACGTGTCACCGAAAGCATGGACTGGTATAACAAAGATCAGTTGAAATAAATAAATAAATAATTAAATTGATATAAAATAAAATGATAATGATGATATTGTTATGGTATGCCATATAATTAATCTATATGCATATCTACCACCGCAGGAAATCCTACCTGCATATTATTATGTATTATTTATCACTGCACGTTGTGATGATAAGGGCTTTGTTGTTTCCACTATATGTTTATTAGCAATTGTATTATTAGCAATTTTACACTAGTATTAGCCATACAGAAGGGCCCGATACGCTTCTGGTTGGTTTAGAGCGTTAATAACTGTATTCTGTTTGAACAATACTAATTGTTGGTTTGGGAAAAAGAACATTTCTAATAACTGTATTCTGTATTGTTATTGTTGTGTCATGACCTTTGATTTTTCAAAATATTTCAACCCGATCAATTGAATTCTTCTACCATGTCGGTAAGTATACTGTTCGTAAGTTCCTTGTGTGTACAAAATTAAAATATATATACATGTAGATTACAACAACTTAGAGGTGCTGACATTAGTTCTATTCTCGATAATAGCAATCCTGACTATTAGGCCTATTATTTGTACATGTAGATTACAACAAATGGGATCGTGCCAATCTTGTCCAGTTAGAGGTGCTGACATTAGTTCTATTCTCGAGAATAGTAATCCTGACTATTATTATTATTATTATTATTTGTACATGTACATTACAACAAATGGGATCGTGCCAATCTTGTCCAGTTAGAGGTGCTGACATTAGTTCTATTCTCGAGAATAGTAATCCTGACTATTATTATTATTATTATTTGTACATACATGTACATTACAACAAATGGGATCGTGCCAATCTTGTCCAGTTAGAGGTGCTGACATTAGTTCTATTCTCGAGAATAGTAATCCTGACTATTATTATTATTATTTGTACATGTACATTACAACAAATGGGATCGTGCCAATCTTGTCCAGTTAGAGGTGCTGACATTAGTTCTATTCTCGAGAATAGTAATCCTGACTATTAGGCCTATTATTTGTACATGTACATTACAACAAATGGGATCGTGCCAATCTTGTCCAGTTAGAGGTGCTGACATTAGTTCTATTCTCGAGAATAGTAATCCTGACTATTATTATTATTATTATTATTTGTACATGTACATTACAACAAATGGGATCGTGCCAATCTTGTCCAGTTAGAGGTGCTGACATTAGTTCTATTCTCGATAATAGTAATCCTGACTATTATTATTTGTACATGTAGATTACAACAAAATGGGATCGTGCCAATATTGTCCACTTAGAGGTGCTGACATTAGTTCTATTCTCGAGAATAGTAATCCTGACTATTATTATTATTTGTACATGTAGATAACAACAATTGCAGGGATAGAATGGATTTCTTCTTCTTCCACAATAAACGCTATCCTTACTCAAGAGAAGCTGACAGAGGCTCTATGGATCGTTATTGTTGGATTCATCATCGGATTATTTCTTGCCTTTTTTATTGGTGCTAATGATGCTGCTAACTCATTCGGAACATCGTATGGAGCTAAAGCGTTAACTATTCGTCAGATTTGTATTCTTGGTTCAATATTTGAAACTCTTGGTGCCATTCTGCTTGGAGCTGGTGTTTCGGAAACAATACGCAGTGGAATTATAGATGTTAGTTTATATGAAGGCCAAGAAACTGTTCTTATGCTTGGTCAAGTATCTGCCTTAATCGGTAAGTATCTGCCTTAATCGGTAAGTATCTGCCTTAATCGGTAAGTATCTGCCTTAATCGGTAAGTATCTGCCTTAATCGGTAAGTATCTGCCTTAATCGGTAAGTATCTGCCTTAATCGGTAAGTATCTGCCTTAATCGGTAAGTATCTGCCTTAATCGGTAAGTATCTGCCTTAATCGGTAAGTCGTAGGCCTACAATACCTAACCAAATAATAGTTTACATTTAAATTAAATACTATTGTTGTTAATGCTTGAACAGAGTAAGCGCAACGCCGTAAGTGATTTGACCAATCACAAGCGATGGATAATTGTCATTGGTCAACACGCCCTTTGTGGTCAGATTATTAATTAATTATTAATCTTTGAATTCAAATTATTTTGAATTTATGTTGAATGTATTACTAATAAAATACCCCTTCCTTATGCTATAAATACAGTAAATCTATAACATTTTAGGCCTACTATGCCTACTCTTCATCAACAATGCTCGATTTGAATGCACATGATTGTTGGTTGGTAGACGATGTCCTCTTCCTCAGTTTAATTTTGATTACCCCATAATATTTGTATTAGCAGTCCTAAAAATTGTGTATATTTACTACTTCTATCAATTTAAATTATAGATTATGTTTATTTAATTTAAGGTAGCAGTATTTGGCTCGTTATCGCAACGATAGTACGATTACCAGTATCTGGTACACACAGCATAGTTGGTGCAGTCATTGGTTACCATGTAGTGGTGTTTGGTCTTGAGGGTATACAATGGTCGGAGTTAGGTAAAATCGGTAAGAGAATATACAGTGCAAAAGTTGGGTATTGTAACCCGAAATACCCGGGTAAACTTAGTCTTCCTTAGCCAAGGAAACATCCACTTTCCCAAAGGGGGAAATCAGAATTTACTCCACTAATTGGTGGCAGCCTGGTAGCACCCACTTTATGGGATAAACTAAGCATATATTGTTTACAGTGTAGGTATAACACAAGGAACTTGCGACGGTACAATTATGTTTGGCTTCACCTTTGGTATTTATTTCGATAGATAGAATGATAAAATCGTGATAAAATCGTAAATTGATAAACATCGATATAAAATAATGATGTCGGTTGATATACTATTGTTGTTTTTATCTGTAGTGATATCGTGGTTTACATCGCCTGTCCTATCTGGATTGTTATCCATATTTTTCTTTTATATTCTTCTAAAAACGGTTTTATTGAAGGTAAGTATTTTGTTTTAGTAACTGTTGTAAGTAGTTTAGTTTTACATTAACATTCTTGAAACAGATACTCCCTTGATAGAACACAACATTGAACATTTTAGTGGGCGTTTTGTTTTTCTTGAAAAGAGAAAACCACTGTAAGAAAACAAAAGAATGTTTGAATCTCTCGAAAACAGAGAACCGGTACAATATTGTAAGACATTTGGCAGCCATTTTTGGATTTTGTCGGCCATCTTTTTGAGTCTTGACATACTCATTTATAGGTTACATTATGATAATGACAGCCTAATATCATCAATCATCTCATACCCAAATACTGTTTACCGAGTTTTTTTTATAATTATAAAAATCAATTTGTTAGGATAATCCTTTGGAGCCAGGGTTGAAGTCACTACCTGTTTGGTATTCACTCGTCATCACTGTAAACTTCTTCTCTATTTTCTATAATACCTCAGGAGGTAAGTAGGCTTACTTTTCAATGTCAACTTCTTCTCTATTTTCTATAATACCTCAGGAGGTAAGTATGCTTACTCTATTTTCTATAATACCTCAGGAGGTAAGTAGGCTTACTTTTTCTACTAATGATCTTCTGTTATCTATCACTATTCGGTTTATTAAACTTGGTCAGTTGTATAGAGAATGTTTGAACAAAATGGTACTGACACAACCAGCATTCTGGTACTTAGTCATTGTTTATACATGTACTGATGAATAAAGTATCTCTATTATGTTAATTATACTTTATCGTCATTAGCAGTTATGACTAATTCAAATCGTAAATTGGTAAAATCAATTAAAAAAAAAACCTTAAATAGTAGTTGTAGAGTAAAGCTGTGTTTATTTAGAAATATATTTAGAAACACGTATTCCATTAGGTATAGATATTTTAAACGTCGACCTTGCTATTTTGCTATATTAACTGGAGTGTAACTATCATTGTGACAATTT
Source organism: Antedon bifida (assembly GCF_963402885.1). Classification (NCBI taxonomy): domain Eukaryota; kingdom Metazoa; phylum Echinodermata; class Crinoidea; order Comatulida; family Antedonidae; genus Antedon; species Antedon bifida. The sequence goes on along the minus strand of NC_136229.1, from coordinate 29,026 downwards.
CTATCATTATTGTAGTGTTTGAAGGTATAATACCATTGTATGGAGTCTTCATACTCAGCTTTGGAAGTGGAATTTTGACTGGTGTTATTGTATTCTGTGTACTGGTTCCGCGTTTGAGAAACAAAATACAAGGTAAATATTTATGAATATCGGTCTTTTCTCAAAACTTTATTTTAAAATGCAATCTGTACAAAGTCGACCTTTCAATAAAGTAAACGATAAAGTAAACTTTGGAGGAATCGTAGCAATGTTTCAACAAACAACAAGTTTGTGTGTGAAGGTTCATTTTTGTTTTCTCGTTTGGCTAGAAATGGTTCCAATTATGTTCCAGGCAGATTCAAATGAAATCACTGATATACAAAAAAACACCAACGATGAAACCTCACAAGGTAAGACACCACTTAAATTATAGAATACAAAATGTGTACTTGTACTGGAAACACTATAAAAAATAAATTGTTAGATTGATATAAGCATTATTTTTATGGATAGATGAGCAGAGGCAAAGTAGAGTAACTGCTGATGATGAATGTGCAGATGAATCGACATGTAGAGATGATCATCCAATTGTTGTACAACTATGTTCTCCTCTTCTCATACTCTCAGCAGTGTTTTCGTCATTTTCACATGGCGGTAATGATGTTAGGTAAATATACTAGACTAGACATAACTAAACAGTGCACACACAACAATGTATATCATTTTAAAGGATAACAGCCTAAACATTGTCTTGGGGAATCGCCTTCAAAAACCGTTCTTCTATAGAGTCCCTTCCAAATTAAAATTTGTAATACGGTCCTTAGAAGAAAGTAAAATATTTAATTAAATTACACTCAATCTTATCATGATTCAATTTTCTACATATAAGAATTTGTAATTATCATTTTCCTCTTAGTAATGCAATAGGTCCAGTTATCTCTATTTGGGTCACATATGAGACAGGCGAAGTGGATACAGCAGTTGAAACACCATTGTGGATTTTGTTCCTTGGAGGAGTAGCTATTTCACTAGGATTATGGTTGCTTGGAAAGCGAGTAATACAAGTTTTAGGCGAAGAGATTACCATGTTAACACCATCAAGGTAATTGTAGTTTCTTTGAACGCATTTATTATAGGCCTTTTCTTTTTTCCTATTGTAAGTTAGAGTTCAATATAGTGAATAATGTTTATCTATCTATTTTTGTCATTTCAGTTCCTTTACTATAGAACTTGGATCTGCTTTAACAGTTTTAACAGCTTCCAATCTTGGTATCCCAATTAGTACGACACATTGTAAAGTTGGCTCTATTGTTGCATTGGGTTCTTTTCGTTCTGGAACATCATCCGTTGATTGGTCTTTGTTTCGTAATATTGCAATATCCTGGTTTTTAACTGTACCAACTTCTTTGATATTTAGTGCTGTATCTATGGAATTACTGATGTTCACAGTTTAACACTAATCTATGTGTTGTTTAGTACTGACGTATCTATGGAATTACTGATGTTCACAGTTTAACACTAACCTGTGTGATGGAAGTATATGGAATTACTGTATAACAACCCTAACTATTAATTGGAATTTCATTTTATTTGTTTTTTACAAGACCGAGCTAAAGAAAACAAATTGAGACATAATAATTAGGTCTATAACTACTATTTTCTTCCTGAATAAATTGATGTTCTTACGTTTAATTAATAATACTTTTTATTGAATAAATACTTTCTATTTTGACATAATTGGTTGTGTGAAGAACTGTGATACAAAGTTAATTGTCAAGTCACATCTCAAAACATCAAACAACGTTTTTTTCGTTTGTAAAACCGCAATGATGCACTTTTTGTAGTAAAGAGCGCTATGATAAGTAATAATTATAATATGATTCATTATTGCATGCACCACCTCAGCAGCTCCCAGGATGTGACGGGTATGGTGGCGCTATTCATATTGATCGCTATCAAAATATCCGGTAAATACTTTGGACTGTATTACAGTGTCGGTTTCCTTTTCAGATATTTAATATCATCGTTTTCGCTTGAAAATCTGTTAGAAAAAATGAATCTTATCATTACATTTTCTCTAATTTTTCTTATGATTATTATTTGTGTCTCTTCAGGTGAGTATTTTGTTGTTGTTTATTAGAAGTAGTGTTTAATAGAAAGTTTCTTTATTAAAGGTTAATTAGTCAATATTAGTACGGTGTAAATATAATATGATTTGTTAAATGAAATAAAATGTATAGAAAGCTTCCAAATGTAAAATAAGGACTCGGTCATCAGTATGTCAAACAGTATAACATTATTAAATAATTTAAATTTTTGTATTATAATATGGTGAAGAAATGTTAATGTACATTATAGTTTCTATGCAGATTCATTGCACAAATCGCTAAATTCAAAAAGTACTTTCAGACGTAAACTCCAACATTGGAAGCAAATGCCAAATGGACTTAAATAAACAGGGTAGGCATAAGAGCTATTATAATGCCGTTTTGACTTGTAAAGTCTGGAAGTGCCAGAACATTTAACAGTAAGACTAACCCATGGTAATTATTGACCTTGTACGGCAAACCAGTATATTATTTAATAAAAAGATGAATTATTATTTTTATGATTCGAAGTATAAATTCTTTATTTTTTTTTCAAATGTAACTGAGTAATAATGCATTGACCTGGAAGTTCCATAGGGAATACACAGACAGGAAATTCTTCCCTTGCCACGCGCAGATTATTATACGCACGACGGCAGTGAAAATAGAACATGTTTGCATCCTGTTTTTAACTTTTTACCTCTAGTAATAAATTTATAGTAACATTCCTTAAACACGAAAACAAGAATTGCATCTATAACGGTTTAAGTATTACATTAGCTTATTGTAGAAACTACTGTTAAAATCCCCACACTCCTGACCCGTTTATTGGTCAAATAATACATTCAATAATTTCAATAATTACTGCAGAAAAATTTAATCATAGTATAAGCAAAATGTTACAAATATTTTCATACATTTATGAAAAAGTCTTTTTTGATACTTTATTTACTAACTACATGAACAATTTATTTTCCTTAAATAGTTAATGCCTTATTTGAAAACACGGTAAATGATCCTCACGCCACGTCACCCAAAGCAAATTACTCATTCACAAACAAAATGGTTGATACATAGAGTTATAACTCAATGGTTATGAAAGTATCACACGTCAAAGGAGAACCACGTGGAACTCGTTTGACATGAAAACTATTTAGATTTCATTTGCTTTATTTATTTATAGTTTACGAACACAGTGCAAATGAAAATAAATATAAATTGGCTATCTAGAAACAACAAATGGTAAACTGGCAAAGAACATTTGGAAATAGCAAGTTGTAGACCTACTCACACATGATACAAAGAGCTGGACGTTTAAATGCAATTAATCACTGTCCAGTTATGAAAATAAATTCTCAGAATAATAGGCCTGTGAAATTTTGAACAATTTACAATCTGTAATTGTTTTTTTAATGAATCAACAAACGTTCTTTTATTATCACTGTATACTATAGCTATTGTTGTTGTTGTTTGTATCCAAAATATCATATCATTTGAAGGATATACTACAATAATGAACAATCATCTTTGATTAAATAAAATTATTTCAGAAATGCGAAATAATTATCTATTTTCTAGATTCAAAAAGTTTACTGTTGACCTCTAACCAAGAAAGGCGATCGAGTTTTCCAGCCAAGATGAATGCAAACCTATTTAATGAGTTGAAACGTCGAAATCCGATGACTCCTTGGTGGTTAGCTACAGCTACTACAGTAATCAAAGACTTTGAATTGATAACACTGCCCTCTAGAATGCAATCGTGTAAGTATAGTGCTTCTCCTTGATCCTCTTCGTATGTATGTTACATACATTGTCTGATTATGGAAGTATACTTCTATGGTCTGATACTCATAACCGACAGTTTCTATGTATTCATACAGGTACAAAACACACATTAAAAAAACATACACAGAATGGTAACCAGAAAAAACAAAACATATAGCCAAACAGTAGAAATTACACGTTAGTTTATAACGATTATAATCATAGAGGAATTTTGTCATTTCTATAGTTGAACGTTGCAAGCAATCAGGTACCATGTTTAATTAATATAGCCTTCTTATTAGAATGGTTTCGATATTAATTTAACCTACGTCTTTGGAATGTATTTTAAATTTACATTTTTGACATGCTAATTCTTTTTTTATTTCCACAAATGAACCACCATCGAACAAAAGTAGAAGAATAATACTACTTACAAAACAAAACGAATTCGATCGACAAAAAATGTGTTTTTCTCAATTGTTATGCTCAGGCATTATAGTCTAACAACCCAACATTAGACCCTTGTACATGGCTCGACATTAGACCCTTGTACATGGCCCAACATTAGACCCTTGTACATGGCTCAACATTAGACCCTTGTACATGGCTCAACATTAGACCCTTGTACATGGCCCAACATTAGACCCTTGTACATGGCTCGACATTAGACCCTTGTACATGGCCCAACATTAGACCCTTGTACATGGCTCAACATTAGACCCTTGTACATGGCTCAACATTAGACCCTTGTACATGGCCCAACATTAGACCCTTGTACATGGCTCGACATTAGACCCTTGTACATGGCCCAACATTAGACCCTTGTACATGGCCCAACATTAGACCCATACATGGCCGAACATTAGACCCTTGTACATGGCCCAACATTAGACCCTTGTACATGGCCCAACATTAGACCCTTGTACATGGCCCAACATTAGACCGTTGTACATGGCCCAACATTAGACCCTTGTACATGGCCCAACATTAGACCCTTGTACATGACTCAACATTAGACCCTTGTACATGGCTCAACATTAGACCCTTGTACATGGCCCAACATTAGACCCTTGTACATGGCCCAACATTAGACCCTTGTACATGGCTCAACATTAGACCCTTGTACATGGCTCAACATTAGACCCTTGTACATTGCCCAACATTAGACCCTTGTACATGGCTTAACATTAGACCCTTGTACATGGCCCAACATTAGACCCTTGTACATGGCCCAACATTAGACCCTTGTACATGGCTCGACATTAGACCCTTGTACATGGCTCAACATTAGACCCTTGTACATGGCTCAACATTAGACCCTTGTACATGGCTCAACATTAGACTCTTGTACATGGCTCAACATTAGACCCTTGTACATGGCTCAACATTAGACCCTTGTACATGGCTCAACATTAGACCCTTGTACATGGCTCAACATTAGACCCTTGTGCATGGCTCGACATTAGACCCTTGTATATGGCTCAACATTAGACCCTTGTACATGGCCCAACATTAGACTCTTGTACATGGCCCAACATTAGACCCTTGTACATGACTCAACATTAGACCCTTGTACATGGCCCAACATTAGACCCTTGTACATGGCTCGACATTAGACCCTTGTACACGGCTCAACATTAGACCCTTGTACATGGCCCAACATTAGACCCTTGTACATGGCCCAACATTAGACCCTTGTACATGGCTCAACATTAGACCCTTGTACATGGCCAAACATTAGACCCTTGTACATGGCCCAACATTAGACCTTTGTACATGGCTCAACATTAGACCCTTGTACATGACTCAACATTAGACTCTTGTACATGGCTCAACATTAGACCCTTGTACATGGCTCAACATTAGACCCTTGTACATGGCCCAACATTAGACCCTTGTACATGGCCCAACATTAGACCCTTGTACATGGCTCGATCATCAATAACCGAAAAGGAAAGTAAATATACAAATAACATTTTCACAAAATTTGCCATAAACATCGGAAAATGGTATATGATTGTAACGCTTTTATTGTTTATTATTTTTATTGTTGGAACTTTAGTGCCACAAGATCATTCATCATCGCGATGATCCGTTGCATTGAGTTTGTAATCGCAGCCTATCCAATGACTAATTATTTTGTGTGATCAATAAAACTTTAAGAATGTGTTACGTCAATACCATATTGCTGCAGTTAACCTTCATATCATACTTCAATTGTTAAATCTATTGACATTATTCTTCAGGAAAAGGGCGGTTCAACTATTTGTTTGGTACTGAAACACTGTGCAATGATGCATATAATTTTATATAGTTGAAATACAATAAACCATGAAAATCGGATATGACGTGCATATCGTAGTTCATGGTGCTGTGTTAAATACAGTATTCAATTTGAGTAGTCTACGCTACAGTAGTGAACTTCAACGTTGTATATTCCAAACAATTGTCAATTATTACGAACAATATTTCTTCTGGTGACAATGGAATTGAGGATTTTTATGTGTATATTGTGTCTCACTGCTTCAATAAATGGTAAGTTATTGATTTGAATTATATATTTTTGCTAACTAATCTCTATATCTAACTAAGTATTACATTGTGTATTGTAAATCGCAAAGTGCTAGATGTGATCAATTATTAACAAAAGAAAAACCTGATTTGAGTACATGATTCTCCCTTATTATCTTTAACGTCTAGACCTTATCACAATCCATTAGTTCAAAACGTTAAAATGTTCCAAAACATATAGCATTCCTCTCGATTCTAAGAAAAGTAAAAGTAATATACACATTGTAAACATATTCACAAAATTGTGATTAATTATTGAACAGACCCAATTGACCTACATTTTATTTAGATGCCTGTTGGATTATGTAAAAATAAGTAATTAATCTATAGAAATTCGCCAAGCTTTGAAGACGCAGTGAAAATTATATACCGTATTTATTCAATAAACGCCCACTTTGAATAAACGCCCCCTCAGAAATTCCCCAATAGAACATCGTTTGGAATAAACGACCCCACCCCCAATAAACCGGGACCTTTATTTTTTCCTCAAATAAACATGCATATACACACAATATTATTATAACACATTTCTATTTGTAGTGGAATTCATTGACTTCCATGATCTGGATATATATCTTGATATTAATTGTGTTGTATTTTTTCATGTGTGATTTAACTAACCGAACCCTCTAAATAATCTACCATCACTATATACTACAGTACCGTATCCATGGTAGTAGGCTGGTCGCGACATTGTAGAGAGTGTGTAACGTCGCTAGACGTGATACAGCGTGTATATGTTTTATAATTGACGTAAACGTACGAAATAATCTGTTTGATATTCAAAGGTTTAGAATAATAAGTCTTTGTTTCAAACTGTTTCTGGTTACAGCAACGCGAATGATGTGCGCTAAGGTGTCATTTATACGTGATTTGTTTCGTTGTCCCCCATTGGCTATCTGAAATTCAATACCAACCAATTAACTGTCAAAACTAGTTTACGTCTGTTATGCTACCTAATTCCTTGTTCATTCAAATTCAATTAAAGAGACAGTTTTTTTTACTTTTTAAAAATATAAAAAATATGCAATTAATTATTATTATTATTATTAAATATATAATATAATGCAGGCATGTATTATTTTTGTTATCGTTAATTAATTAGTAATCTGGTCACAAATAATAATGCTGCTTGTATGTTATAACCAGCACATTTGTGTAATACGTGCCATTTCAAACACCATAGATTAACCGTACTGATCATTGAGTTCAAGGGTGTGAGTGCCTAGCAGCTTCTTTTATGATCATTTACATCCTGGTCCGACAAATCGTTCATCATAATTATTATTATTACGCTGTAGCCATACCTGTTAAATGCAGGCCACGTAAAAGAGAAAGTTGTTGATTTTTTTGTAAATCCGAGGGAGAGAGGGAAGTTTAAAAACATTTTTTTAGAAAGGACAAACAAGGGTGAAAGTTTTGTTCTGTGTGTCGTTATGTTTCTCTTCTAAATTACTTTATTCAAATGCTTGTACAGTAAATTACAACATACACACCACATGAGTACCATTTTCTATACAAGTAGCTTTGAAATGAAACTTTGCCTGTTAATGTCGCCGTTTCAGATCGGCAAGGGAAAACACTTTTCCGTCGGAGCTACATTCAGATGTCTTAGTAGGTGAAGACGTTCTTTTTTACGTGGCCTAATGTAGGTAAATTGTTGTGTTTCTCATCCTATCCAGAGCTCTTTTGTGACAAGTCACTTGGTAACCGATTTTGCTACTGTACTGACACTTGAAGTTTAATGCTTATACTGTACATTGCGTAATTGTTGGCTTGTTTTGGCATGCAATGTGATTTACTTAAGTTTGTCATTTTTCACTGAATGACATTCTCTGCTGATGACACTGTTGTTGACGAATAATATTTTGCTGTAGGATAATTTCGGTGTGAATAGACACCAATATGCATAACTAGCCGCAAGGTCTCCGTAGACATTATGAATGATGCTTTGCAATGTTATTCATGATTCTTCATTGTTTTGAATTTCAATGATATTTATTAATATAATTTTTTCTACGAATCTTCGGAGCATCAGGGGGTTAGCTATAATTTCAAAACGTGTATTTTAATATTAAATAAATAAGTAGGACATGGGGTGCCACTCGATTTAGAAATAAATTTAGTAAATAAAGCCAAGCAGCGAATGTGGTATTAGACAGGCCTACTACACTATGCATATCCGAGTGTTTTTAAATATAGCATTTACTTTTATTCGATTGTCTTTAAAATATTTGGAACGAGTCCATAAATAGTCCACTGTAGGCGCGAGATTTTGCTTGTTTTGGCGTAGACAGCGGATGTTAGCATTGCTTGTATTAGTCCCTTGTTGGATTTACTGGCAAGGAATATGTTAATCTAGTGAGAGGGTGGCGAGTTTTAAGCAATAAAGAAACGGAAATCAATCCGCATTGATTGCATTCATTGCTCCTTAAGTTTAAATGTATGTGGCCATATTGTGAATATTGTTACTGGTAACATATGCACCAACAATATGATACAATAGTACACTTAGGCCATACTATTATATGGCCTAGTATAGGCCTAAATTATTAAAAATTAATATGGTACATAAAAAGTAGAAAACGATAGCACACAGTTAAAAATGTTTGCATAACAATAAAAAAATAAATAAATAGTGAAATATGATACAATAAGTAGACTTATTTAGGCCATCTACTATTAGTACTATGGCCTAGTATAGGCCTACATTGCTTTTTAAATTTATTTTACACGATAGCACACAGCTAAAAATGTTTGCATTACAATAACTTAATAAATAGTAAAATATGATCCAATAAGTAGACTTATTTAGGCCATCTACTATGGCCTAGTATAGGCCTACATTGCCTTTTAAATTTATTTTACACAATAACACAGCTAAAAATGTTTGGATTACAATAACAATTAATTGAAATCTATAAAAATACAATTATTAATAAATAGGAAAGAGTATGGTTAGAAATATGAAATCACACTGGCGTCCTTACTAGTGAAAATAACATGTTACCTAGTATTTTTACAATTTCACTTATTTTTTGTATCTAAATCACAGGTGAACGAGTTAGAAGAAAATCATATATACCAAATTTCAACGGTAAGTTAATGTACAATATATGATGTAAAAAGTTCCACAACCTATCACGTGTGAAAATTAAGAATATACTAATAATGGTTGTGTTACCATATAGTCTCTTTTTTTTTTTTTTTTTTTTTTTTTTTATTTTATGTCTTTAGGCACTGTGGCCAAGGATTACCAATAGTGAATTAATCACTGTCCTATCAGATAGGTGGTAATCCCCCTGATACAGAGGCTATTGTGTGAACCAGTTCACCGGGGTAACCCCCTACTCTTTTTCGAATAATGAACTGGGTTCTTTAAAGTACACACAGGTTATAACTGTGTACACTGGACCTACGGTTTATAGTCCTTATCCGAGAAGACTTGTTCCACCACCAGAACTAGGAGCGAGTCGTCAATATCTCTTAATCATTATAATCATCACCGTGTTCTTTTTGGAATAATCTTTATTATATACTAATTTTATATATTATTACTACATAATACTGATATGCATGATATAAACCAATATCGTTCTTTTATTTCCCAACATATTTTGGGAACATTACGCTGTATTATTATTGTTATTGGCACCATAATTACTGCGCTACGCACGTTTACTAACATTATGATATTTATAGGGGTCTGTTGGAGTCCTTGGTTTAGTGATGATATTACAAATTCCAGAACTGATTTGGAAATTGAAACTATTTCTGTTGTTCAGAACATTTTTCCCAACCGAACATGTGACGTTCCTATTGATATACAATGCAGAACGGTAGACACTCATATACCATATAATGAAACTGTTGAAAATGTTCTCTGCATTGTTGAATATGGTTTACAATGCCGTCAGGTCAGAGATATACGTTGCTCTGATTACGAAATACGAATTGCATGTCCATGCAATGTCAGTAGTCAAGTTGTTACAGACACATATGGCAGCTCAACTGAAACTTCTGACATCTCGGAACAAGTTGATCCTCGAAAGTCAACGTCAGATAGTACGACCTTCTATATAAGTTCCACATCGGAATTTAAAGACGCTAGGTCTTATAGTGATTACACCACTACTACTGAAGATTATGAAATAACCACAAATATGATAGAAAGAGCGGAAAGTACAACTGATATGGAATCATTTATGAATAGATCGTCGACAACAAGAGAATTAACCTCACAAGTTGAAGGTACAATGTTCTTCCATATCTGTATACAGTTCGTTGTGGTCTACCATCTGACAAAGGTGCGCACATGGGTCTTGACAATGCACAAAATACATTTTTTCTAGTTTCAGGCACTTTTAGTTTCTATGGCACAATCTATATTCCTTTCTGGTGTGTGGAAATTAATTAACAAAACAAAACAATTGTACAATATGTAAGCACATATTTATAATGCTAACACCATTCAAGGTATTCCTGGGTATACAGTACTACTAGGATTTCTGGAAGAAAAAAAAACATGTGCACATAATATTCCACATTGGTTTAAGAAAATATAATAGTATTAGAATATTTAATAATAATAATAATGAATTTATTTAATTTGTATTATTTATATAATAATGTATTTAGACAAATGCTGGACACCTTGGTTGGATGATGAACGTTTAGGTATATCAACTGACAGTGACAATATTGAGACTGAGAAATTATCTACATTTAGAAGACATGATAGTTCGCTGGTTTGCTCAGATCCAGAACGGATAGAATGCCGTAGAGTTGTTGACAAAAATCCATCAGGAAACGAAGTGTCGCGATGTGACGTCACTTACGGTTTAAAATGTATAGATAGAAAAGACATTGAATGCGCTGATTATGAGATACGCATACTTTGTCCAACACCATGTCATCCCAACGGAACTCGCTATGCCTTGACTTCAACAGGTAATTTCAAATATACACGTATTACTTGGGCTTGTAATTGCATTTGATTGACTATTTCAATTACAATGTATTATTATCTTTCAGTTAGTCCTGTTGATTTTATGTTAACAACTGGAAAAGGATCTGACGAACCAATTACAACAGTTGATGCAGGCCTCAATACAAACACAGTAACAAGTATATTAACAGACTTATCACCATCAATAGATTATTATACAAATAGTTATATTCAACCGACTCTGAAAACAACAGAAATTAGTGAAAGCGCAGCCCAACCAACTACTAGCAAAGAACCAATTCAAATAAGTGCAACTTATAAAAGTACTCCATTTAAGACACCAATAAATCCGTCTATATCAACAGACTCCATAGTAGAATTAGCTACTGTGATTGGAAGCACATCTCAACCACCTTCGTTTGTGTCACATAAAACTACTAGCAAAGAACCAATTCAAATAAGTGCAACTTATAAAATTACTCCATTTAAGACACCAATAAATCCATCTATATCAACTGACACCATAGTAGAATTAACCACTTTGATTGGAAGCACATCCCAACCACTTACTACTACTATCGAACAACCAGTAATTGAACCAACCATTCTTGGTACATATCATAGTACTCTACTTCAGTCTTCTACGCCAACAAAAACTACAGAACGTATGGGTTCAACCACAACTCAACTATTAACAAACACTGAGGCAATATTAGGAACTACAACAGAATCGACAGCAAATTTGTCTGAGATATCAACACAGTTTTTAGAAACTGTAACAGAATATTTCAGTAAGTTTAGTCATGGTAATTTCTTCATGGTTTAGTAATAGTTTTTGGATACTGGGTTAGAAGAAAATGTGCCAAAGCCAGATTTCTACAATAGACCTCTAAATAATTATTGTATTGGTCTCATTGGTTGTATTGTTATAATGTATGTTACTATATCTAATTATTAACGTAACAATAATCACTTTTATGTCTTGCTTCGCGTTTGAAAAACTATTTGTTTTGCATGAAATGATTGTATTCCGTTGTCGACATTCGTATAATATTAGTAGCATGCATCTTGCGCTTACTACATCAACCGTTGTGTATCGATACTACTGTAATACAGGTAAGTTACAACTTTTTATTTAAATAAAATATAAAACTGTGTATACATCAATAGTATGTTTGCGACAATGTATCGTTTGTACTTTGAATGAATATACCTGGAAACTTTGTACTTAAAACATATCTTAAAACTGCTTTGTGTATATAGCTGCAGCTCAAGTTGAGAATTCTGAAGGTTGTGGATCGACATATTATTGTTATAATGGAGGAGTTTGTTATAGACCAAAGGTGGCAAGTAACAGACGTAAATGCAACTGTACAAATGGCTGGGAGGGAAGGAAATGTAACAAAGGTGAGAAATTAAGAAAACAAACAACAAACTTAACAGCAATGCGTGTATACTCCTAATTAGGCACAGAACATGAATTCTAAACCGCCCGGTGATATACGTATTACTGAAATTTAATTAATTAATTTGAAACGATAAATGTGAGGAAATCTATAAGAATGAGAAAAAGTCGCCAACGGAGGCGTAAGTCGAAAACTGTAATTTCAAAAGACCTATTGTGTTAATTGAAAGCGATTCTAAAAGTTCATTTAAAATAACTTTAGTTATATTATAACATTAGAGTAAATTCATATCAATTTGGCTACTATTTATGTGTTCATTTTCAGATGGTCAAGCACCTGTAATTGAATGCCCATCAAACATCAAACGAGTCGTTAACTCTGCTGATGACTCGCGCTATGTCTCATGGGATAGGCCGATTGTCACGGATAACGATGAACGTCATAACTCTACTGTTCGTTCAAATGTATCATTTGGTTCGTTTAATGTTGGTAAAGTTATTGTTGAATATACAGTTAAAGATTATGCCGGTAACGTCGGTAAACCATGTACATTCAAAGTATTGCTCTTTGGTAAGTAAAGTAAGAAGCAGATGTAAGTAAAGATGTAAGTTAATGTTAGCATGCTCTTTTTAAAATAATGATTTGTTACAAATAAATGAAATGTAAAGAACGGATTCAAGAATGTCAATGTTTAGCACTAACAAATAAAACTTTATGTTAAAATTAGTATTTGTTTTTGCGGTTAAAAATCATTTCGGTCACGTTTCAAATCTGTCGCGTAATTATGTCAATTCTTAAGACCGTACCCTTCAATAGGCTACCTGTTGTTGATCGTCAGTTTAAGTTATATATTATGTAAATGCATTATTTATATAAGTGTACAAAATATAAATAGTACAAAATATATAAATAATACAACATTGTATGTATAATTATATTAAACAGGTATAGCAAACCAGAACTAAACACAAAAACCCAAAAATATAATCTGATTTAACACAATGCAATGCGATTGTCTAGAAAATAGCTATTTGCATAGGGTGCTGTAAAGCCGAGTGTGACAAAATGAATTAATTATCATGACCGAAATAAATCGCGACCGAAATGATCGGTAACCTGTTTTACTTTTTTGTTAAACATGTAATGAACTTGTATTTTAATCAAATAAAAAGACCACTAACAACCGTCTTCATGTTTGTCTTTATTTAAACGTTTCAATAACAATACAGCATAAATGTCGTTATACATACATGTTAGTGTACACTTATAATGTTATATGTATAAACATAATTCAGATTATTGAAATAGGCCTACATAACATAGGTCACACACACAACCACACACACATGTATTCATAGGCCTCTGAAGTGCAAACCGTGTTTATGCAATGTTAGCCCACTAGTACAGGGCATAAGTACTTTTACAGATGATTAGCAATTACAAAAAGTAATTAAGATGTAGGTTGAAGACCTAAATTAACGGCAACAGCGATATGCTAAATAAAATGTTGAAAACAAAATTACAGTATTAGGCAAAAAGTATTTTGAGGATAGATGAGCCAAAGATTCGATGTTATCAAAACTTGTTTGTCTTGCTAGATATGATTAATTGTGAAGGTAAGTTAATCATACTATTTGTTGTATTTTATCCATATTTTGTATTGATAACATTATTTTCAACTCCTCATTACAGTGGGATGCAAGTACAGTAAGGTTTCAAACCTAACATGGCGAAGAGTTGAAATAAACAAATATAGATCATCGGAAGAAAAATGTCCGGACAGCACTCCTAGAGGTTTTCATTTTTTAACATTCTTTCATTAGATTAAAATATAGAGTAGCACAAGGGTAAGAGACAACTCAGAACAATAGATCAAACAATGCTAGTGGTTTCTGTAACCCATTTAATAGTTCTATTCACCAGATTTAAATTTAACTTCCAATCTTCCAAGAAAGAAACTACAAAAGGAAACAGAGGATCTACCATTTGGAATAGTCTCCCAAAACACCTGAAACATTTCAAATCACTTACAGAGGATCTACCATTTGGAATGGTCTCCCAAAACACCTGAAACATTTCAAATCACTATTCATCTTTAAAAAATCCGTGTAAAATATATATAAACACTAAACTGCAAATTTTAGGCCTAAATTAAAGAATCACAATAAATTTCCACTAGTAATAAACAAAACTAATTGTCTACTCTACGCTCATCGTATTTTTATATACGTTTTTTTTATAATTATTACTATTTTTCTTTCATGTTACCGAAATGCGTGTATAAAATTAGGCATTCTTGTTTTTTTTTTCATTGTCCTTGTAAATAAACTGAAACTGAATAAAGCATATTAAGATTAATGTACAGTATTTGATTTCTTTAAAAAGCTGGAATGCCAAAAGGTACACGTTACTGTGGAACAGATGACGATGGAAATGCACTATGGATGCCAGCAAATATTGAGGATTGTTTACAAAGCCGAGCAACAACTCCAAAAATGTCAGATGAAGAGAGAGAAAAAGAAATAGTTAATCTTAGTGAGGTTGTTACTTTTACATTACAGTATATTTTATAATAAATTACTTGGAAATATTTAAACATTTTGAAACCTTCCATAAAACGAAATCTATAATAACCTCTAGTCACATTTTATGATGCTTATTTTATTCACGTCAAATTGTATTACTTCTGCAGGCAACCGTTACACTGGAAACCGTGTCCGCAGTTGCTGATGATTTGACAGCTTTGACGAATGGCGTAGATGTTTTATCTGTAGAAATGTTAAATGCTATTGCTGATACTTTGGATAATATTGTAAATGTCGGTTCAACTTCATTACAGGTATTTTAAAAATTATTAAATCATAAGAATTTTCATTTAAAGCTTGAGATATTTGCAGAATCCATAAATGTAATCATTTACTTTAAGTTGGTATTTCTTCATTCATGCTTTGCATATAAATTATGTAGTAGCAAATTGTCTGTAAACAAATAACATCTGTGATCTAATATGTTTAGGTGACAGAGGCAGTGTTTTCTACAGTAAGCAATTTACTTTCAGCTGAATTTAGTGAAGGTAGTGACGTGGCAAGTTCTAAAATCGTCAGGGCAGTGGATACTCAGGTGTCTTCTACTCAGCAAGGGCAAGGTACAGTAATGACAACCACAAGTCACTTTCACCAATACAAATTTTATTTATAAAACTTTCACAAATGTTGTAACTTCAATATTGTATTTAATTTTTTATGTGAAATGAAAATACGATTAAAGTGTTGTTCTTTACATTACGTTTATTTACCCAAACGTACTGTATCATATTCATGAATTAATTTAATACCACATTTGTTATTAGAGTATTTTTTGTCGGATCAATTATTATTATTGTTAATGTGTTAGTAAAGTTGTTATAAAATTATGATTATTATTTTTGCTATTTTCAATATTATCATTTCTCAGACAGTTTTCAAGTAAAAGATGTTAATCTAGCTGTTTTAGCAAGCACTAACAATCGAAGTGTGCTAGAAGGTGGCTTGGGATTTGCATCTTTTTCAAATGATAACACTGGCTTAGAAAATACTAAATGGCGCAGTTTTCAAAACGAAAATGCTGTTCCTTTATCAGGGATTGACGTATCTTGTAAAATTCCAGAAGAAATAGGCAATTATGTTGGATCAGGTAACTAGTTTATATCTCCATTTAACACAAAAAATATGTTTTAAAATTGTTTTGTATTTGTGTGACTTGGGTTATAAAACCTATTTATGGTTAAGTATCCTTGTAACGAACTTTAAATCAGTAATGCAATCTATAACATATACATTTTATTATTTGAATTAATTAAAACGGGTGATAGTTGTCTGTGAATTAAGGCAGTAGGGAGCGTGTGTACTTCATTATATTATATTTTATTCCTTATTTTAATTTCAAAATTAATATTTCAAAGTTGAATACTTATAAGAACTTTGAATTTATAAATATTGTAAAAATACTAAACTGAAACTTGATTGCAGGAGGAAAACTATAGGCAATGTTGTGTTTTGACAATGACAGTTATATTGTCAAACTATAGGCAATGTTGTGTCTTGACAATGACAGTTATATTGTCAAACTATAGCAGGCAATGTTGTGTTTTGACAATGACAGTTATATTGTCAAACTATAGCAGGCAATGTTGTGTTTTGACAATGACAGTTATATTGTCAAACTATAGCAGGCAATGTTGTGTTTTGACAATGACCGTTATATTGTCAAACTATAGCAGGCAATGTTGTGTCTTGACAATGACAGTTATATTGTCAAACTATAGCAGGCAATGTTGTGTTTTGACAATGACAGTTATATTGTCAAACTATAGCAGGCAATGTTGTGTTTTGACAATGACAGTTATATTGTCAAACTATAGCAGGCAATGTTGTGTTTTGACAATGACCGTTATATTGTCAAACTATAGCAGGCAATGTTGTGTTTTGACAATGACAGTTATATTGTCAAACTATAGCAGGCAATGTTGTGTTTTGACAATGACAGTTATATTGTCAAACTATAGCAGGCAATGTTGTGTTTTGACAATGACAGTTATATTGTCAAACTATAGCAGGCAATGTTGTGTTCTGACAATGGCAGTTATATTGTCAAACTATAGCAGGCAATGTTGTGTTCTGACAATGACAGTTATATTGTCAAACTATAGCAGGCAATGTTGTGTTTTGACAATGACAGTTATATTGTCAAACTATAGCAGGCAATGTTGTGTTCTGACAATGGCAGTTATATTGTCAAACTATAGCAGGCAATGTTGTGTTCTGACAATGACAGTTATATTTTCAAACTATAGCAGGCAATGTTGTGTTTTGACAATGACAGTTATATTGTCAAACTATAGCAGGCAATGTTGTGTCTTGACAATGACAGTTATATTGTCAAACTACAGGCAATGTTGTGTTTTGACAATGACAGTTAAATTGTCAAACTATAGCAGGCAATGTTGTGTTCTGACAATGGCAGTTATATTGTCAAACTATAGCAGGCAATGTTGTGTTTTGACAATGATAGTTATATTGTCAAACTATAGCAGGCAATGTTGTGTTTTGACAATGACAGTTATATTGTCAAACTATAGCAGGCAATGTTGTGTCTTGACAATGACAGTTATATTGTCAAACTATAGCAGGCAATGTTGTGTTTTGACAATGACCGTTATATTGTCAAACTATAGCAGGCAATGTTGTGTCTTGACAATGACAGTTAAATTGTCAAACTATAGCAGGCAATGTTGTGTTTTGATAGTGACAGTTATATTGTCAAACTATAGCAGGCAATGTTGTGTTTTGACAATGACAGTTATATTTTCAAACTATAGCAGGCAATGTTGTGTTTTGACAATGACAGTTATATTGTCAAACTATAGCAGGCAATGTTGTGTTTTGACAATGACAGTTATATTGTCAAACTATAGCAGGCAATGTTGTGTTTTGACAATGACAGTTATATTGTCAAACTATAGCAGGCAATGTTGTGTTTTGACAATGATAGTTATATTGTCAAACTACAGGTAATGTTGTGTGTTGACAATGATAGTTATATTGTCAAACTATAGCAGGCAATGTTGTGTTTTGACAATGACAGTTATATTGTCAAACTATAGCAGGCAATGTTGTGTTTTGACAATGACCGTTATATTGTCAAACTATAGCAGGCAATGTTGTGTTTTGACAATGACAGTTATATTGTCAAACTATAGCAGGCAATGTTGTGTTCTGACAATGACAGTTATATTGTCAAACTATAGCAGGCAATGTTGTGTTTTGACAATGACAGTTATATTGTCAAACTATAGGCAATGTTGTGTCTTGACAATGACAGTTATATTGTCAAACTATAGCAGGCAATGTTGTGTTCTGACAATGACAGTTAAATTGTCAAACTATAGCAGGCAATGTTGTGTCTTGACAATGACAGTTATATTGTCAAACTATAGCAGGCAATGTTGTGTTTTGACAATGACCGTTATATTGTCAAACTATAGCAGGCAATGTTGTGTTTTGACAATGACAGTTATATTGTCAAACTATAGCAGGCATGTTGTGTTTTGACAATGACAGTTATATTGTCAAACTATAGCAGGCAATGTTGTGTTTTGACAATGACAGTTATATTGTCAAACTATAGCAGGCAATGTTGTGTTCTGACAATGACAGTTATATTGTCAAACTATAGCAGGCAATGTTGTGTTTTGACAATGACAGTTATATTGTCAAACTATAGCAGGCAATGTTGTGTTTTAACAATGATAGTTATATTGTCAAACTACAGGCAATGTTGTGTTTTAACAATGATAGTTATATTGTCAAACTATAGCAGGCAATGTTGTGTTCTGACAATGACAGTTATATTGTCAAACTATAGCAGGCAATGTTGTGTTTTAACAATGATAGTTATATTGTCAAACTATAGCAGGCAATGTTGTGTTTTGACAATGATAGTTATATTGTTAATATATTATTATTTTATAGTTAAGTGTAATTTTGTACATTTTCAGATAATTTACAACTAAGTTACGTCATTTATTCTAATGGTATGTTGTTCTCATCACCTACAACATCTGGAGCTGCGTCAGAGGTAATGAGTCGAGTTTTGTCAGTATCCGTCAAAGACACCGAGGTTACAAATCTTCACAATCCGATTGAAATATCATTTGGAATACCACCGGTAGGTCTTAAAAATGAACTCAATATTTATATTATTGACTCAGTAGCTATATTGAATCAATTCAACCAGAAGAGTCATACCACTCGATATAATCTACGTTCGTGCGTTACAAATCATATTATCTTCAGTTATATTATAATCCTTCTTTTTATCAATATCCACGATCCACCATTGATTTGTTGTATAGAATAAGTCAAACTATCAAGTAGCTACATGTGTTTACTGGGACTTCAATTTACAAGATGGTATTGGTGATTGGTCATCTGATGGTTGTTTTATGAATCTTACCAATGATAACATCATAACATGTTTTTGCAACCACCTGACTCATTTTTCAGTATTACTCGTAAGTTTCTTTTGTATTTTTATATAGGGCATGCATTAAACATAAAGATATTAAGTTTGGAATAGAAAGTCTATATCACTGAATGTTTGCCTCTGCATGGTGAAATATGTTGATGGATTTATATATATATATCATTCAAGGACCAAATATTTGGAACGTGTTCTATAAAACCAATAATTTAAAATCTCAATACTCTGTTAAAAAAGAAACTGATAATAAAAACTAAAGAAATGATATTGAGTACTTGGGGAAGGAAAAAACAAAAACATTAGGCCTATTACACTGAGTCTACATACATGCTCAATCATTATCGGTAGACTGACATACACTTGCTTCTTTTGGTATACAATTATTGTAACAAATTGTACTTGTGTGAATAAACGTAATCACTTGTCATCTTGGATGAAATCAAATATATATAAAGGTTGCTTTACGCCACATATATAGTTCTGTGAAGAACTATTGATTTTCTTGATGTCGTTCAGATAAATACTTTGATACTATGCATATTGTTATTGTTTAGATTTCACACCAGTCGCACCCAATTTCACACCAGTCCCAGCGCAAATTTTATATTCAACAATATATACATTTTATTTGTTTCAGATACTATTAACAAAAAATAAATCTGTGATTTTGTTTTAATCAATTTCTTTAGGAATTTAAACAACGGAATTTAGATCCAGATGTTCAGTTTGTTTTGATTTTAATCAGTAAAGTTGGATGTTTGGTGTCTATTGTTTGCCTCATAGCAACGTTAGTTGCCTTTCTGTCGTTCAGGTAAGTTATTGTCTTTTATAAAGTTCTTATGAAAATATTATTATTATTCAGTCAGTGGTGGCGCCAGAGGAGTAGAAGAAGTTATTGTTGATGATTATTATGATGATAATAAAAAATAGATAAGTCTTTAGTGCGCACTCTTAAAAAGCATGAATATTGAAGCGGTCATCTTTTCCAAAGACGAGGAGATGCAATAGAAAATACCTTTATACTGCTTTCAAGCACGTAGCGGGAGTGGGCTGGGAGGGTGGGGGCTGCTGTGGTGTAGGTACGAAGTGACCTTTTTAAACAAGGCCTAGCTTGCAGCCATTCTGCATAAAGTCAAAATCGCATTTGCAGTCTCATTGCTCTAATGACCATAGGCCTGAGGTATTTGAACATATTATTCAAATGTAAAATTTGAATTATTACTTTTTGTTCCGGAAAACTCGCACTCCCTACAATATCCGAATTTAAACCATAATTAATCTCATGAATTATTCATTATTTCTGTCTCAGACGTCCAGAAAAATTGGCAGGCAAGAAACATGGCACGTTTGATAAGTTCTTATGTGCTTCATTTGTCCATGGCTATAGATATAAACAATGATATATGTTTGCACGGACTTATCTCCGGGCATCTTAGTTCTTACGTGCTTCATTTGTCCATGGCTATAGATATAAACAATGATATATGTTTGCACGGACTTATCTCCGGGCATCTTAGTTCTTACGTGCTTCATTTGTCCATGGCTATAGATATAAACCATCTTTGAGGAAATACTGGCACAAACATTGACAATTTTGAGTTTGAGGGTGGGTAAGTGGAAACGTGTTAAGCACCGAGTTTGAAAATTTGAGACAGATTATAGACAGTTATCAATAACACTTATTATTACTTTACATAGGCGACTTCGAAATGAAAGACCACAACGTATACTAATTTCACTTAGTGTATCGTTGCTATGTCTATACATTATGTTCATAATTGGTATTGAGCCAGGAGATGAAAGAACTGATAGACAGATGACTAAATGCATGATTTCAGCAACGCTAATTCATTATTTTACTTTGACTTCAATATTCTGGATGGTAGTAGAAGCTGTAAACCTTTATTATAACCTAATCAAGGTTTTTAAATCAAAGGTCTCGCTTTTTATGCTCAAAGCAAGTCTTTTTGCATGGGGTAAGTAGCAGTTGTCATTGTTAATGATTGTTTGTTTATATTACAAAGTTGCCTGCCTGCTATTTCATAATTCTTAATATTTTTCCAAATGTTTTTATTATCTTAGGTGTACCAGGCATTATTGTTGGTGGAATGGCTGGATGGGAAACTACAAGAAAAGAGTATATGAATGATCAATAGTAAGTTATTTCGAATTGCCGGTTCTCTAACCTACCATTATATTCAATAATTCCTAGTTAATATAACGTTTTACCTGGAATTACACTCTTCCATATAGAAAATTGATTTATTATAAATAGTAAGTAATGATGTACTCAAAGCTCAAATGCACCTACTGTACCTGCGGTATACATTCTATATCTATAAGAATGTTTTTATATTTTCAGCTGTTTTATGAAGATTGGATTTTCATTTTACGTAAGCATTGCCTTACCGGTAGCTGTGTGTCTTCTTTTTAACATCATTGTGTTTATGCGTGTCATGTGCCACCTGTGTCGTCGAACCCGAACACAAAACACGAACGAAAGTTTCTGGAGAAACTTGTCTAAACGAACTCAGAATGCATTCGGAATATCTATATTACTCGGTCTCACATGGATCTTTGGATTTTTGACGTTTGACATTGAGCATGACTACATTTTTGATCTTTTTTTTTGTATTTTTAATTCAATGCAGGGCGTATGCGTGTTCATATTTTTTTGTGTTAGGCAGAAAGATGTTCGAATCACATGGAAAAGGTTTTGCTGTGGCCAAAAGCGAGCATCATATAATGTCGGGACGTCGTCTGCCAGCAGTACGCGATATACCAACCGCAGTGGGCGCCCAGAAAGTGCAAATATTGATCTTTTTGCCAAATCCAATAGTCAAATGAACGGTCGTGTTGCAATGGCCATTTATGATTATAACAACGCTATCTGTTAACATTTTAAACATTCATGTTAAATTGCATGTGTACAAATTAGATAATTATAATAACTTACAAAAATGATGCATTTAATAGCATACTTCTACAATTACATTTTGAAATTACTAATTAAAATGTCAACACTATGAATATTCACAATTATCATGGATGAGGTCAAATTTTTCGTTAATGGGGGAGGCTTGATGATTACTTATTGGGATACTCCCGCGATTATCGGAAGACTGGGGTTGTCTGCAAATAGGCAGTACGAATAATCACACTTATTATGGATGAGATAACATCCGTTAATGGGGAGGCTTGATGATTACTTATTGGGATACTCCCGCGATTATCGGAAGACTGGGGTGGTCTGCAAATAAGCAGTACGAATAATCACACTTATTATGGATGAGATAACATCCGTTAATACGGGAGGCTTGATGACTTATTGGAATACTCCCGCGATTATCGGAAGACTGGAGTTGTCTGCAAATAAGCAGTACGAATAATCACAATTATCATGGATGAGATAACATCCGTTAATGCGGGAGGTTCGATGACTTATTGGGATACTCCCGCGATTATCGGAAGACTGGAGTGGTCTGCAAATAAGCAGTACGAATAATCACAATTATCATGGATGAGATAAAATCCGTTAATAGGGAGGCTAGATGACTTATTGGAATACTTCCGCGATTATCGGAAGACTGGGGTGGTCTGCAAATAAGCAGTACGAATAATCACAATTATTATGGATGAGACAACATCCGATAATGGGGAGGCTTGATGACTTATTGGGATACTCTCGCGATTATCGGAAGACTGGGGTGGTCTGCAAATAAGCAGTACGAATAATCACATATCATGGATGAGATAACATCCGTTAATGGGGAGGCTTGATGACTTATTGGGATACTCCCGCGATTATTAGAAGACTGGGGTGGTCTGCAAATAGGCAGTACGAATAATCACAATTATCATGGATGAGGTTGGTTTATTCAAGTATTGGGTAAGATAAACAAACGCGGATACTTTTGTTTTTATACTATAGTACGTATTTGGTATACTTTTTGTTTTTAAACTATCCTTGTACGTATTTTATATACTTTTTTTTAAACTACCAATACTACTGTTGTATGTATTTGGAATACTTTTGTTTTTATATACTTTTTGTTTTAGAACTACCAATACCACTGTTGTATGTATTTGGTATACTTTTGTTTTAAATCACCAATACTACTGTTGTATGTATTTTGGTATACTTTTGTTTTAGAACTACCAATACTACTTTTGTATGTATTTGGTATACTTTTGTTTTTATACTACTCTGTTGTACGTATTTTATATACTTTTTGTTTAATACTACCATTGTTTAATTTGATTGTGCAATAAACAGTCAATCTTTAAGTAATATGTGGATTTGTTCGGTTTGTTTTAAAATTAAGATAACCATAAGCGAATTAATTTATAATGCTTCCCAAGGGTGATTTCTGTTTACAAGACAAACATACGGCAACGGCGACGACGACAAACTAATAATTAGATTTGAACTCGTTGTTCAGAAGGTGAAAACATCAGTGTGCAATAGAGCATACTGTATTGTTCTTTGTTACACCTTTATGCAAATTGGTACTGGTACTGGTACTGGTTCAAATAACCGTCTCACAGGACACAGAGACATCTGGTAGCCATTGACTTAAAGTTGGCATTTAGATGTGTTACTTTTAAATGTACAGTACGAGAGTGACTACTACCAAATTGCACAGTCACAAAACAACTTATAAAACAGTTCATATATACAGTTAAAACATTGCTGGGAATTATAAATTTCTGTTGAAGCAGGCTCCAATGAAGTTGCATCTAGTAAGTTGACTTTGTTGTACAACTCTATCAAGTACTGATGGTATCTTCCGACCTCTTCGTTTATTTTGTGTTGTGTGAAAAGTAAGAATTTTTGTAGGATCTTCATTTTCTTTTCTAATTACATGTCCGATCCAGTTGAATTGTTGCTTGTAGACATATTCTTCTAGCGGTTGACAGCCAGTAATTTTGTAGAATATGCATTTACGCCCTCTACGGCGAATAAGTAACTAGCTTTTACGAACGTTATAACAATTGACCTACTTCATATTTTCAAAATATTTTGGTATAGATCGATGACCCTTGACCTACTCTACCATTTTCCACCCTAGTTCCGCGAACTATTTTGCATCTACGCCCTCTACGGCGAATAAGTAACTGGCTTTATGAACGTTATAACACTTGACCTGCTTAATTTTTTAAAAATATTTTGGTATGAATCGATCACCCTTGACCTACTCTACCATTTGCCACCCCAGTTCCGCGAACTTTTTTGCGTCTACGCCCTCTACGGCGAATAAGTAACTGGATTTACAAACGTTATAACACTTGACCTACTTAATTTTTTCAAAATTTGTTGGTATGGATCGATCACCCTTGACCTACTTTACCATTTTCCACCCCAGTTCCGCGAATTTTTTGGCATCTACGCCCTCTACGGCGAATAAGTAACTGGCTTTTACAAACGTTATAACACTTGACCTACTTAATGTTTTCAAAATATTTTGGTATGAATCGATGACCCTTGACCTACTTTACCATTTGCCACCCTAGTTCCGCGAACTTTTTTGCGTCTACGCCCTCTACTGCGAATAAGTAATTGGCTTTACGAATGTTATAACACTTGACCTACTTAATTTTTTCAAAATATTTTGGTATAGATCGATGACCCTTGACCTACTCTACCATTTGCCACCCTAGTTCCGCGAACTTTTTTGCGTCTACGCCCTCTACTGCGAATAAGTAACTGGCTTTACGAATGTTATAACACTTGACCTACTTAATTTTTCAAAATATTTTGGTATAGATCGATGACCCTTGACCTACTCTACCATTTGCCACCCTAGTTCCGCGAACTTTTTTGCGTCTATGTCCTCTACTGCGAATAAGTAACTGGTTTTACGAATGTTATAACACTTGACCTACTTAATTTTTTCAAAATATTTTGGTATAGATCGATGACCCTTGACCTACTCTACCATTTGCCACCCAGTTCCGCAAACTTTTTTGCGGCGAATAAGTAACTGGATTTACGAATGTTATAACACTTGACCTACTTAATTTTTTCAAAATATTTTGGTATGAATCAATCACCCTTGACCTACTTTACCATTTGCGACCCCAGTTCCGCGATTGGCAAATGGTAAAGTAGTCAAGGGTTATCTACCCATAACAAATTACTTATTCGCCGTAGAGGGCAGATGAAAAAACTATTTTTAAAATATTAAGTAGGTCAAGGGTTATAACATTCGTAAATCCAGTTACTTATTCGCCGTAGAGGGCGAACTATTTTGCATCTACGCCCTCTACGGCGAATAAGTAACTGGCTTTATGAACGTTATAACACTTGACCTGCTTAATTTTTTCAAAATATTTTGGTATGAATCGATGACCCTTGACCTACTTTACCATTTTCCACCCCAGTTCCGCGAATTTTTTGGCATCTACGCCCTCTACGGCGAATAAGTAACTGGCTTTTACAAACGTTATAACACTTGACATACTTAATGTTTTCAAAATATTTTGGTATGAATCGATGACCCTTGACCTACTTTACCATTTGCCACCCCAATTCCGCAAACTTTTTTGCGTCTACGCCCTCTACGGCGAATAAGTAACTGGCTTTTACAAACGTTATAACACTTGACCTACTTAATTTTTTCAAAATTTGTTGGTATGGATCGATCACCCTTGACCTACTTTACCATTTTCCACCCCAGTTCCGCGAATTTTTTGGCATCTACGCCTTCTACGGCGAATAAGTAACTGGCTTTTACAAACGTTATAACACTTGACCTACTTAATGTTTTCAAAATATTTTGGTATGAATCGATGACCCTTGACCTACTTTACCATTTGCCACCCCAGTTCCGCAAACTTTTTTGCGTCTACCCCCTCTACGGCGAATAAGTAACTGGCTTTTACAAACGTTATAACACTTGACGTACTTAATGTTTTCAAAATATTTTGGTATGAATCGATCACCCTTGACCTACTTTACCATTTGCCACCCTAGTTCCGCGAACTTTTTTGCGTCTACGCCCTCTACTGCGAATAAGTAATTGGCTTTACGAATGTTATAACACTTGACCTACTTAATTTTTTCAAAATATTTTGGTATAGATCGATGACCCTTGACCTACTCTACCATTTGCCACCCCAGTTCCGCGATTGGCAAATGGTAAAGTAGTCAAGGGTTATCTACCCTTAACAAATTACTTATTCGCCGTAGAGGGCAGATGAAAAAACTTTTTTAAAAATAATAAGTTAGGGTTAGGGTTGGGGGTTAGGGGTCAGGGTCAGGGTTAGGGTTAGGGTTGGGGGTCAGGGGTCAGGGGTTAGGGTTAGGGTTAGGGGTCAGGGGTTAGGGTTAGGGTTAGGGGTTAGGGTTAGGATTAGGGTTAGGGTTAGGGTTAGGGTTAGGGTTAGGGTTAGGGTTAGGGTTAGGGTTAGGGTTAGGGTTAGGGTTAGGGTTAGGGTTAGGGGTTAGGGGTTAGGGTTAGGGTTAGGGTTAGGGTTAGGGTTAGGGTTAGGGTTAGGGTTAGGGTTAGGGTTAGGGTTAGGGTTAGGGTTAGGGTTAGGGTTAGGGTTAGGGTTAGGGTTAGGGTTAGGGTTAGGGTTAGGGTTAGGGTTAGGGTTAGGGTTAGGGTTAGGGTTAGGGTTAGGGTTAGGGTTAGGGTTAGGGTTAGGGTTAGGGTTAGGGTTAGGGTTAGGGTTAGGGTTAGGGTTAGGGTTAGGGTTAGGGTTAGGGTTAGGGTTAGGGTTAGGGTTAGGGTTAGGGTTAGGGTTAGGGTTAGGGTTAGGGTTAGGGTTAGGGTTAGGGTTAGGGTTAGGGTTAGGGTTAGGGTTAGGGTTAGGGTTAGGGTTAGGGTTAGGGTTAGGGTTAGGGTTAGGGTTAGGGTTAGGGTTAGGGTTAGGGTTAGGGTTAGGGTTAGGGTTAGGGTTAGGGTTAGGGTTAGGGTTAGGGTTAGGGTTAGGGTTAGGGTTAGGGTTAGGGTTAGGGTTAGGGTTAGGGTTAGGGTTAGGGTTAGGGTTAGGGTTAGGGTTAGGGTTAGGGTTAGGGTTAGGGTTAGGGTTAGGGTTAGGGTTAGGGTTAGGGTTAGGGTTAGGGTTAGGGTTAGGGTTAGGGTTAGGGTTAGGGTTAGGGTTAGGGTTAGGGTTAGGGTTAGGGTTAGGGTTAGGGTTAGGGTTAGGGTTAGGGTTAGGGTTAGGGTTAGGGTTAGGGTTAGGGTTAGGGTTAGGGTTAGGGTTAGGGTTAGGGTTAGGGTTAGGGTTAGGGTTAGGGTTAGGGTTAGGGTTAGGGTTAGGGTTAGGGTTAGGGTTAGGGTTAGGGTTAGGGTTAGGGTTAGGGTTAGGGTTAGGGTTAGGGTTAGGGTTAGGGTTAGGGTTAGGGTTAGGGTTAGGGTTAGGGTTAGGGTTAGGGTTAGGGTTAGGGTTAGGGTTAGGGTTAGGGTTAGGGTTAGGGTTAGGGTTAGGGTTAGGGTTAGGGTTAGGGTTAGGGTTAGGGTTAGGGTTAGGGTTAGGGTTAGGGTTAGGGTTAGGGTTAGGGTTAGGGTTAGGGTTAGGGTTAGGGTTAGGGTTAGGGTTAGGGTTAGGGTTAGGGTTAGGGTTAGGGTTAGGGTTAGGGTTAGGGTTAGGGTTAGGGTTAGGGTTAGGGTTAGGGTTAGGGTTAGGGTTAGGGTTAGGGTTAGGGTTAGGGTTAGGGTTAGGGTTAGGGTTAGGGTTAGGGTTAGGGTTAGGGTTAGGGTTAGGGTTAGGGTTAGGGTTAGGGTTAGGGTTAGGGTTAGGGTTAGGGTTAGGGTTAGGGTTAGGGTTAGGGTTAGGGTTAGGGTTAGGGTTAGGGTTAGGGTTAGGGTTAGGGTTAGGGTTAGGGTTAGGGTTAGGGTTAGGGTTAGGGTTAGGGTTAGGGTTAGGGTTAGGGTTAGGGTTAGGGTTAGGGTTAGGGTTAGGGTTAGGGTTAGGGTTAGGGTTAGGGTTAGGGTTAGGGTTAGGGTTAGGGTTAGGGTTAGGGTTAGGGTTAGGGTTAGGGTTAGGGTTAGGGTTAGGGTTAGGGTTAGGGTTAGGGTTAGGGTTAGGGTTAGGGTTAGGGTTAGGGTTAGGGTTAGGGTTAGGGTTAGGGTTAGGGTTAGGGTTAGGGTTAGGGTTAGGGTTAGGGTTAGGGTTAGGGTTAGGGTTAGGGTTAGGGTTAGGGTTAGGGTTAGGGTTAGGGTTAGGGTTAGGGTTAGGGTTAGGGTTAGGGTTAGGGTTAGGGTTAGGGTTAGGGTTAGGGTTAGGGTTAGGGTTAGGGTTAG